>NC_135244.1:19140987-20390987 GCF_947623445.1 Clavelina lepadiformis | reverse complement strand
GAAAGTTAGTTTGACAGTATGATACGCCGGAAAATGTTTTCCGCCTCAAAAAGTTGAGTTCTGTCTACTTTTGTGCCAATTTTCTGTCACAAAATTGCCATATATTAAAAGTATTATGTTAGCACGGGGCAAATTTTAGCATCATACATTTATTGGCGCATTTATTAGATGCACTAAAAGAAAACTTTCCAGTAGCGATCACTGTCACCCACTGTGCAAATTTTAATGCTGATTGCAAATTACTGTGGTGACAAATGGTGGCTATGCGTATAGAAGGATTTTAACTGGCTATATCTGTATCTTAAAAAGCAGAATCTGTTGTTGAAGTTGTCAGTCTGTAATGTTGAATCATGCAAGATTCGCCAAAAAAGCACAGTGTTTCCGACGACGAGGTTTCAGAGAAGTTTATTGAGGAAGAAATATCGAAACATGATCAAACAAAAGATAATTCCAAACTTGGAGATTCATCTGATTTTCATCGCTATATGTTGAGCGCAGCACTTGCTGCAGGTTTTCTGGGTTTGGTGAGAATTCATGTTTGATAATGTTCAATTTTGTGTGTTGAATATGTTATATATACTTTTAAGCCATGCTAAGTTATTTCAAGGAATTCTGTGATTTGAATAACGGTATTTTTCATCTCTATTTTTGTGGAGTGTTTGAAATTTCAAGCAGGGCTTTGGAGCTATATATTAGCTTAAGAGCTTAAGTTTCTTTCAAGGGTGCCAGTATAATGATATTGGGACTTGCACTTCCTACACTGGCGGAAAACTTGCACAAAACTATCAATGATCTCTCACTGGTGCTTATTGTCAGAGGTGGTGGTTATGTTAGCGGTTCATTTATTGCTGGAGCTCTTGAAAGGTGATATACAGTGTTGTAATGACTCGAGTCAATGACTTGACTTGACTCGAATCCTAAAAAAATGACTTGGTTACAGCACTGGTGATATATATAAGTTTTGTTTTATGGTTTATTCAGAAGTTATTACTTTCAATCGCAAATCAAGATTTTAAATAGTTTTATTGTCGAAACTGATATTACCAATTGTTATCAGAGGTTTACTATATCTGAATGTACAAGCAGTAAAAGCAACTTAATAAATCTCATTTGAAATATGTTATAAAATCTTTGGATTATAAATCCAGACTTTGCTTCATAAACTCAATTTAAATTTTGTGTGCATTGTATAAATTTGTAAAAGTAAAGGCTTCGTAGCTTTCACCAATGTGACAGAACTGACTGTTCTTTATGCATGTCCTGATTGGTATGATATGACAGAGGCACTTATATCCTATGATTTATTCTGAAAAAACTAAAGTAGATGATCATCTTAATAAAAATTTCCTCTTATACAAACTGCTTGGCTTATATCTTTCCTTTATGCTGAATAAATGATTGATGGCATCTTTACCATCCAAGTTTCTTCTTTTGCTGATGGTCTAAGTACGCTGGCTTATACAATTGTTGCTTATTAAACCTAAAACAATTTTGGACCAAAGTACATTTATTAACAAGAAAAATAATCTCACAAAAATAATAACAAAATATTTATATTTGTATAGCCTATATTAGTTATTAGCTAACAATGATGTTTAAAGTAAAGAAAATTATATTTTGCAGTAAAGTTGACTTCTATTATTTGACAACAATCTCTTTGCTTTTGATGGCCATTGGTATGATTTTAACACCGATGATACTAAATGTGGCATCATTTTACATTTGCACAGCCGTCTCTTCAATTGGCATGGGTGGTGTTGAAACAGGTACGTTTGAGTCATTCAGATTCTATAGGCATTGCCTATGTCCAATTGTTTCTAGTTGGTAAAAATATACTTACCAGTACTTTATTTTATCCTACTTTCCGTTATTCTTCTTGCTTGAAATGCAAAACTAATTCCAGATATTAATTTTACAGTGGCAAATGTTTTGTGTTTATATTTATGGGGGAAGAAATCGGAACCAGTTTTACAATTCCTTCACTTTTGGTTTTGTTTTGGTCATGCAATTACTCCGTTTTTGGCAAAACCATTTTTAAATGAAGTGTTTCACAACAGTAGTCTTCCTAACAATTCTTCATCTGCTGTAACCAGTATGTACCATTCTATTTCTCTAACTTTTGCTTACTGTTATGTATTATTCTTAGTATGGTCAATATCTATATATTTAGGATCTTGATTTTACTTTTAAACATATATGATGTAAAGAATAATTCTGTACGAATTATGCAATATGTGTATCATATATGCACTGCATAGCCTATGCATTATGGTACAATGTCGTACACACACTTATTATGTAAAAACAGCATAACCTTTAGCAATAGAATACATTCCATTTAAGTTATTTAAGCTTTTCTCAATACTTTTCTTTCAGTTACATCATTCCAAAATATTACTTTCATAGAAGATACCACACTCCCACTAGTCAGTGTGCCTTATTTTGTTATTGCTGGCTTCCTGATGACCGTTATAATATTTTTGCTGCCATTGAAGCTGTTTTTTTTACTGAATTTGACCAACACCAAACATGAACATACAATTGAACAGGAAGAAACTTCTTACCGGTTAGGTTGAGGTTGATGCATTATGTAGTTTATATGCGTAAAAAACTTATCGATATTTCTTTCCACCAACCATATAATGTTAACAAAGTAAACATTTGATCAAGTTTTGTGAATAAAATAAAGCTTATATTGTGATTTTGTTTGTTGAGACAACATTTTATGGAGTTATCTATTTTCGAAAACATTTCGACAGATACACGATGCTGTTTCTCATTTTTTTGATATATTTCTTCCTCATGGGTGGGCAAGTTGTGCTTGCCACTTTCCTTTATAAATTTGCAATAAGTGAAAAACCGGGTCCAGCATACACCAGAGATGTAGCTTCTGATTTAAATGCAGTTTTGTTCTTCTCGGTTCTTATTGGTCAATTTTTTGCCATATTTTGGTCGCAAAAATTTTCCCCAGAAAGTGAGTTTTGCAGCATTAACAAAAATTCCACAAAAACTTTGCCATGATATATAAATAAAAAATGTTTTGCAGATTATGTGAAGCTCTTGTGAATGTTTAATTTTTATAGTGATTTTTTGTTTTTCTTTCATTGTGATATTTGTCTTAATTTTTCAACTCTTGTTTAGAAATTTTAGCAGCAGATTTTCTTGGAGTTGGAGTCAGCGCCATCACTATGCTATTCTATCCATTATATTCTGAAGCTGTTCCAACCTTGATCTGGATAGCTGTCGCAGTTTTAGGCTTTTCTCAAACCAGCATTTACGCAAGCATGTTCTTATGGGCAAATCGCTACATAACCATAAATGGCAGGTTTGTTAGCATAACAATGAATTAACATGGAGATAGAAACAAAATATGTAGCCTTGAACTACCCAACTGCTCGTATTTTATATAGTTGTTTGTCTTTGTCGCTATTATATATTTGTGACAAACCAGCTGTGAAAAGGGTTTGACTTTTTGTTAACCTTTTGTCCTCGTTTCTATAAACTTGCAGTAACATCGACATTGCAACTGTTACAAAGTAGTTAATGTGCTCGAATTAGTTTTCATATTAGCTTTTTAAGGTAACTATGTAGATATGAAGTTTTTAATTACTTCAAAACAGTGAGTTGCAGACTGTAATTGCTCAAAGATATTTAAAACTTTTTAAAATAAAATATTAATTTAAAATTTTTTAAATGTTCAAATTAGCTGATGACTGTTGTATGGTATAAACACATCGAATATGTGATGTGATGATCAGAAGTAGAAATCACTTTTTTATTCTTTTAGTGCTGCTGCTGTATTCATTTTTGGTGGCTCGCTTGGCGAAATGGTGCTAACAATACCTGTAGGCCTTCTAATCGAGGATCATGTGTTGTCTTTGTTATATTTCCATTGTGGTTATGTATTTGCTTTAATACTGATGTATGTTGTGACACTAAAGTTCGCTCAGACAAAAGGTGAAAGGTCTTTAAAGTAAGTTATCTACTTAAATGCATAAGAATAAACAAAGGTTTTTTATTTCAGTTTAACCAAATTATCGTACTTCGCAATATGGCAATGCTAAACAATTTTTTCCAGAAACAACCCAACTGAACTGGACAAACTACAGACTCAAAGCAACCCAAAGCTGGATCCTCTGGAACAAGCAAAAGTGTGAAGAAATGCTGATTTGTTCAGTGTTGTCTGTGATGGAATTTTTTACAAAACATACTCCATTTTTGCAATCACTTTTATCACACGTACTACGTACAAATGCACTCACAGATTTTATTTTTTAATTTGATGTAAATAAAATTATTAATGTTGATTTATGATATTGCTTTAATATGCATAGTGGTGTTGTTAATGCAGTGCTTTTAAACTGTTGCTGTTTCACTGTAGCATGCGCACTGCACATGGTTGAATTGCAATGCAGTGCAAAGATATATTGTATTGAAAATATCCATTTATAACATGCCACTTTGTTTCAAGTTGTTTTATTTTGTGCCAGAACTTGTGTACTACAAAATATTTTTCTAATTGTTGTTGCAATTTTTCTAATATGTTGTTTTCGACATATTTTATATTCTTGCTTATGATAGTTGTGTAAAGTTTTCCTTAAACATGTGTTGTAATTATCAACCTCATACTCGTACATACAATAATTTTTTTCAAGGTGGGTAGCAAATGAATTTATTAGGGTCGTGTACGCATTTCTTATTCTTCATTGCACTATTTGTTTTGTTGCCGATTGTTAGGTGATCGTTTGCATTCATGTGATATCATATAACTACAAATTCATGTGATCTATTGTGCAGGACGATAAACAGATGTAGATGTCTTCGTTAAATTATGGCGATTGGGTGTCTGTTGTTGACGCACTTGACTATTCTATGTTCAATCATTCACTCATTCGTGAAGCTGAAACATGTTGGGTGGGTTTATAATTTCGAACTAAGCGTGGCCTCCTTTTTAATTTAACATGCAATGTTTTTCCTGCTCACTTGCCTGTCTCTTAGTTTTTCTGTTTCAAGCTCATATTTTAGTTTTGGTGATATGCAGTGCGTTAACGTTTTGGTTAAACGGTGACAAGTGGCACTTACGCTTTTACTATTACGCGGCGAGTTAGTTTGTTTTTACAGTTCAATTGCTAAATTAAGAAACGTTGAAGGTTCTTCAACGAAGAAGGTCCTTCAAGGTTGATAGAGCTTTTCCTTTGTAGTAAAACTCACAAGTTACAAACAAACTTGATGTTGTTTGCACCGTGTCAACCAGATTTTAAAGTAGCCTAAAATAGGAAACAGGATGTAGTTTGACACTCTGAAGGTTGACGTTATATTTTTCGACACGAGCTTTCGCAAGCATAAGGTTGCTTCTTCAGGTGTACTGTGACAATGTTTTCACAGCTGCAGAAGAATCAAGCTTATGCTTGCGAAAGTTCGTGTCGAAAAATATAAAGTTAACCCTCAAGAGTGCCAAATTATTATATATTGTTTTTTATTATACTAAGTTAGCAACAATAATAGTCATGGTTATTTTCGCTGGGAGAATTTGGTACTTCTGCAACAACAGCATAGTACGCTATTTTAGTGTCATGTAGAGTACAAGCTGTAAATTTTTATGCATGATATCGACGATGGCCAGCAATAACTCGTATGATTCATTCATCGGCGTCGTAATTATTTTGTTGCTGGATCTTGGAAGGCATTTTCATTTGGCGCCGTATTTAATTTATGTCAAGGGTTAGTCATTTTTTGTGAAAACAAAATCCTCTCTCGGATTTTTATTGACATATTTTAGCTAACTATGAATTTCATCTACATGCTAAATTCCTTGAGAGTGATTTGAGGCATTTCTCTATTTTCTAGTCTGCGATACAAGTTAGTCTTAGTTTATAAAAAAATTAAACCTTTAAAGTTATAAATCCTTAGCTGTTCGTTATCAAAACACTTGTGTGAAGTTTGTCTTGCAGTTTTGAATTGTTAGGCAAAGCACGTAATCGGAAGGAAGTAGGCTTACTTGAAGGCTGAAGCACCTGCAGTTACAGTATGATGTCACCTACACGAAACGAGGAGGTCCAAGAAAACTCAGGTACAGTAGTTCATATTTTAAGTATCTTAACCTCAACGGTAAGAAAGCTTGGCCAATCGTTCAAAGTGAGCAATTAACGACTTGAATAAAGTGAAAAAATATCTGTCAGAATTTAAGGTAAACAGCTGTTCGCCATAAACCATTACTGCCATTTTCTAGCGCACCGTTGCTACCAGTGCAAAAACCAAAACAGCTGATTGCACAACGTTGCGCAATCAATAAAGCAGCGAGTGTAAACACTTGCTTGACTGGTGAGTGCGTGAGTGATGACTTATTAGGCTGCCACTATCTCACCAGAAAAAAATCGTGCGTTCAAAGCTACTTTTGACAGTTTTTTGTTAACCTAACTTAAATGTTACAATATACTGTAGTTAGTTAACCTAAATCTAAAATTCAATAATACCTAAAATAGCTAAATTCAACTTTTTGCGTTGTTTTTGTCTTAATCTAACCGCCTATATCTTTTTATGGACTGCGTCACCTACTTACGGTGAAGTACTAGAAGTAGTCAATATCGACTTATTCGAATGCCAGGTTATCCAGTAGGCCTACCTGCCTGGTTTATAAAAAAAAAACCGTCCATAAACCCTGCTGGTTAACACGTTTTTTAGTTTCAGAGACCGGACGTGTATATGGAGCCTTTAGCAGTAGCTCATTTAGCACTATAGAGAGCATAGACAGCGGAAGGATTCAAACATTTTAACATACGGTTCTCTCACTAGCAGCATGCCATATTGACCCGGGGCCGATATATACAGTGTACAGATCAAAGATTGATGTTTGGATTGCCACAAGCAAGAGTTTAGCAAGTGAAATTATTCATTATAATATTTATTTTGCAATTGTAGTGTCGCCAATCGATTTCTTTGCAATGATGAATGGAACCGTTTTATACGAGGTTATACGCGAGTTCTACTGTATTGTAACTGCACAATGCGTTGTAAACACGCTTGTTTGTAAGTTGTAACGTTATTATAATAAATATTAGTTCTATTAATAGCATTATTAGCCGCGGTAATACAGTACTCGAAGTGAAACATAGTCCTACACATACGCTTGTTAACAACCGGTTCGCTTAGGTCATTAAAATTCCAAGAACCGGTTCGTACGTACCGGTGCAAACCGGCTGAATCTCACCACTGAGTATAGGTACTTAGGCGGTACCGGTATTAAGGAGTGGAAAAGTAAAGAAGAGCCAGACTTTCCGTCTTTTGAAAGGCAAAGATTTTGATATCATACTACCATAACACATATATGTAGGCTATGGGCTATACGGTATACATATATACTGTGGCCTACGTGCTACCATACATTATATCGTCAATCTTAGCTTTCACTGTAATTTGATATATTTAGCTTAACGCTTTATTTATAATATTGCTGTGTTGCCTAAAATTATGCGAGACATGCCGAAAGAAAATAATATTGCTGAGGTGCAAGTTTCTGAAAATCTTCTTGGAGGAGATGGAATAGTGAAACACAATGATAGCACAAAAGATTCCATATCTAAAGTTTCATCAAATGTTCCTCGTTATTTGATGACTGCAGCCCTTTCAGCAGGATTTTTTGGGGTGGTATGTATTCATGTTTCTTGACCGTTATGTGATTTCAATGCATAATGCGTTGTATTTTCAAGCAGGGCTTCAAAGTTCTATTTGTCTTTTGAGGTTTGGATAACGGAACTATTTTAAGGGTTCCTGTATGTCCATCTTGGGACTTGCACTTCCTACCCTAGCGTCAAACTTGAATAAGACTATTGATGATGTTTCGTTGGTGCTTGTTGCCAGAGGTGGTGGTTATGTTAGTGGTTCATTTATTGCTGGAATTCTTGAAAGGTGAAAAATGTTTTTTATAATTCATTCTTTGCAGCTATGCTGAAAATGAACTTTAAAACCAAAGAGAAATTTTCGCTAGTTCTTTTGCCTCAAATGATATTAGCAGCTGAAAATACATTGTTTGTAATGTCAAATGAAGGTTTTTAAAAATAATTTAAAACACGCAAAAAAATAAACTATAAATTTATGCATTTATAAAATCTCAGAATTGTTTTTTTTGCAGTAAAGTTAATTTCCATTTGTTGGCTACTATTTTTGTGCTTGTGATGAGTATTGGTGTAGTTTTAACACCACTAATACTCAATGTGGCCTCATTTTACATTTTTATTGGTCTTTCTGCATTCGGTATGGGTGGTTATGAAACCGGTAAGTTTTAGTAGAGCAGATTTTATGAAATGTCTTCATATGATTTTGTAATTATCTTACTATTTACATGTATTTTGTAGAGTGATATGGCACTTTGTGTTTATCAAATTGCAAGCAAAATTATTGCAGATATTTGTTTTACAGTTGCAAATGTTTTATGCCTGTACTTGTGGGGAAAAAAGTCAGAACCAGTTCTACAATTTCTTCATTTTTGGTTTTGCTTTGGCTCGGCTCTGACTCCATTTTTATCAAAACCTTTTTTGAATAAGGTGTTTCACTACACTAATCATTCTGTTAATGGTTCAGCTACAACAAGTAGTACGTAACATTTGAATTGTTATATTGTATTATCATGTATTGTTGTAAGTAAATGTATAGCACATGGTTCCATACCATAACAAGTATATATAAAAACAGTTTAAAACTGTCTTTGTTTCATTGGCTTTGTTTTTTTGACTGTAAATAAAAGTAGATCATGGATGTGTCTGCCAAGATATCAGAAAATGTTGTGAACATATGTTAAGTAGGTGTATATCGGTGTTACATTGTGCATGTTTTGATTTGATTTCCCATAGTAAGTACAAGTTGTTATGTATTCAAGAATGTATATTGAACATGAAATAAATTAACAAAGATTTAGGTTCTAGCAGTAAGCAAGGAATGCGTTTATTACTGTTTATATCAACATTTTACTTCCAGTGGCATCATTCCAAAACATTACCTACATAGAGAATACTACTGTTCCTTTAGTCAGCGTGCCTTACTTTGTTATTGCTGGATTTCTAACGCTTGTTATTTCATCTCTGCTGATATTGAAGTTTTTTGCTTCACTTGATTCAACTGAGTCACAAGATGAAAATACAATTGAACAAGAAGGAACTCGTTACAGGTTTGATTTGGTTGAAGTTATACATTGTCTGAAGAAAAATTGAGTTTTTCAACCACCTTTGATCTTGAAAAATAAAGCATTTTGCAAAGTTGTCGAATTTGTAAAATATTTCAGATATGTAATGCTCATACTGATGTTCTTGTTATTTTTCCTGTTGGTGGGCTCTGAAGTTGTGATGTTCACATTCCTCTATAAATTTGGAATAAGTGAAACTCCCGGCCTGGCATACAGCAGAGATGTTTCTGCAGATTTAAGTGCAGTTTTCCTTTTCAGCGTTGTAATTGGTCAATTTTTTGCCATATTTTGGTCACGAAAGTTCTCCCTTGGAAGTAGCCTAAGTGTTTTACCTGCTACTCTACTAAATCAAACACAGTTATCAAGGCAACTTTATTGGTAGGCCTACTCTAACACTAATTGTATATGTTGAATATTTATTACAGTATATGAAAAGTTATTCTAAAATTACATGAAGTTTTTGAAGGGTGTTGTTTGTCATACTCTTTGATTTTTAATCTTTTTACAACGCAGAGCTACCATTATTATGTAAGTATTAAAATTTTCCTGTTTCAGAAATTTTAACGGCAAATTTCCTTGGTGTTGAGATTGGTGCCATTCTTGTACATTTTTATCCACTGTATTTCAAAACTGCTCCTGTAATATTTTGGATCACTACCGGACTTATTGGTGTATCTGTAACAAGCGTTTATGGATGCTTATTTTTATGGGCTAATCATTACATAACTATTAGCGGCAGGTATGTATAAAGTAGAATGGCAAAAAAATCTTGGGATAGCATTTCAATAAATAGATTGTGCAATGTGCACCTGTGATAAGCTAGTTTACTGATTTATGTGTTAAATGTTGTAACCATATGTGCAAGTGGCATTTTTGTTTCATTTTTATTGCATTTTTCTAAAAAAATTTCTTATTTGTCTAAAATACCTTCAGCAAGTAAACGTTCTCTTAGTTGGCTTGAGTTGCAACATAAATCAATATTGATTGGTTCATTTATACTTGGATGATGAATTTCAATTTGACCGGTTTCCATTTATATGATTGCTGTGCATACTAAAAGCTGTATTTGCTATGACTGTGATCTAAGTAAGCCTGTTCATTTTGAATCCTTCCTATTACAGATCGAAAAATACGATTTTTAAATGTTTTTGTTCTATACTTTTTATTATTTTACAATGCGCCAGGGTTTTTAGTGAATGGAATTTTATGACTTTAGAAAAGCATTTCATTTTGACATAAAACTGTCCATCATGGTCTCTGAGTAACTATCTGTCATTACTCAAGTATGTTTGAAGCACATAACTCTTTTGATAAGATATTAAAGCGCTTAAAAAAAGTTATAAACTTCATTATTTTTCACAATTACTGTTTTTTACTATGATTTTTATTGTTTTATTATTATAATAATTATTATTTTTCAGTGCTGCATCTGTGTTCATGATTGGTGGTGCCATAGGCGAAAGGGTCTTACCAATTCCTGTTGGTCTCCTAATCGAAGACCATGTGATGTCATTTATATATTTTGCCAGTGGTTATACATTTGCATTAATTCTGGTGTTTCTGGTTGCAGTCAAGTTTGCTCACACAAAAGACCAAAGGCTTTCGCAGTAAGTAAAATGTTTCATGTTATTTGAAATGTAAATTGTTTGTTTAAGAACAGTTTATCGATGCAAAATTTTGTGCAGAAACAATCCCGCCAACCTAGACAAGTTGCAGATCGAAGAAAAATTGACAACTCCAAATAGGGTCGAAACAGCTGCCTGAAGAAATCGTTCTTTGAAATATATACTTTGCACGTTTTATTTAATATGTTATTCATTTGGATTGATTTTGCAATCACTTTCTGATTGCAACTTTTGTAATCATGCTCAGATGTAACCTCTTCTGTTACAGTAGATCCTACTTTGGTGAGGTCGTTGCATATTGCTTTATTATACTCTTGATGCATTGTAATTGATGTGAAATGCTTCACGCTTTTGAACTGACTTAAAAGTGTTTTTGATATTTATGCATAGGAAAATGCTTGCTTTTTTATCTGTTCTTGGCGCTCTTATCAATGAAGTCATCGATGACGCGTTATAGCGAATAGATTTTATGCAATAAACACACTGTACATAATCGTCATATTAAAACGGAATAATTATAAAATTGTGTTCAAAAAGTTCATGTTGGCTGCAGAAAACACTGTTGTTTGCCGTATTCTTATTTTCTAGGTAATTGCTTGCTTACGATTTTTGTTCCCTGATACTTTGAACTTTTTTGCTTTATTTGAACGTTTTTCGATTACTTTTACGTGACTGTGCGTTAAACAATTTGAAATTGGTAACTTGCGGTGGTTTCGTCGTGTGCTTCTTCGGTCATTAATTTGTTTTTTGCGTTAACCAGTTCATAATCGCCTATTTAGTGAAAGGAAAAGTATATCTGAAACGCTGGCATGACTTCAAGTGTGATATGGCCTGCAATACATTAATGAAGGTTTTAGGAAATCATTGTGCTTTCTTTATCTTAACTTAAAAGGAATCCCCGCGGCACTAAACGTCACAAAAGTATTGAATCCACCGTGATAGCCTAATGGTCATGCTATGTATGTAAGTCATAAGATATTTAGGCTCTGTCTAGTCTAGTTCCTGTACAAATTAGATTTGTTTCGTTGAGAATACAATCATCATAATAATGTTGACGCTGATTTCCAATCTTAACTTATAATATATCAATTTCTCCTTCAAGTTATCTACACTGGACATTCCAGTAAAATATTTCTCTTTCGTGTTTAAATACTTTGTTATTTATACGTAAGACAAAGAAAAACTTTTCTCTTAAATTGTCATCTTATCGTAACAGAATAACTATTTGCTGATGAGTGATGACATATATATCTATTCCGTTTATTCAATGAAAATCCTGTTTTAGTAGATCACAACGCTTTCTCGTTTGTAGGCAAGTATCGTGTCAATATGCGTTGAAGGAAAAATTTCCAATGAATGTTTCGGTTTTTTCATGATTTTAATTAAAAGGTAAGCAATTACGTACACGTAATTAATTATTAAAATTAGAATCTACAACTACCGATACAATAATTATATTCATGGGACCATGGTAGTTGTTTGGCTGCACTCTTATCACGTAGTTTCATATTGTCCACCGCTTTATTTCGTTTACCGTCTTTTATCACCAAAAACCTTTCCTTTTCGTTTGATTCTCAAATGTTTTTTTTTGTAACCATTTTATTATAAATTCGCATCTGTAAAATCATTTCATTCTAGATTTGCTCAGATGAAGCAGACATGTTAACTCCTACTCAGCAGGTTAATAATAAATGTTCTACTATGAACCTAACTGCTCTTATCATTACGATTGCAACCACATGATATTTGAAATCTATTTTAAGTTTTCCTAAGTTATAATTCCTTTTTTCTTAACTGATAATGCGTAATTTGACCTTATCTCAGTGAAGCTTGCCTAATTAGTTCAGGTCTTGATAATATTAAGCTGTTACTAAACTAAGTTACTAGCTCCAAAGCAAAATTTTTTATACCCTTAAAAATGGTTGTCACTTTTAAAAAACTGGTAAGCAACTCGGGAACGTATTTTACACCAGTAACAGAATAATCTTGGAATAGGTTCAATTTGATCTCAGAATAAGGCATCTTCAGCAAATGAATAAGTTCGCCTATCTTTTTATGATTAGATTTATGAAGTGTTGTTGGTCTTAATTTATCTGGTGATGATTTGATGAGGGCGCCGGACAGAATTAATCAATGTTAAATGATGCAAGTGTTTGATTTTTATGAAGAGGGACATAACCGCTAGGTACTTCCCCTGCAAATAGACCAACTACCCGGTAAAGCCTTTGGCTACTTTTTATTATACTTGAGTAATTTTGCACTGGCAGGAAGGACGTAGTTGAGTTATTTACCCACCAGAAGAAAGATGGCGCACTCTCCGCTTTGTAAATGTTGAGTAGAGGCTTTACCCAACCACTAAGGAAGTAATTCTTGAAAAAGTGAACGCGGCGAAATTCTTACCTTAACATTTTTTGCAAAAGATTTACTGTGGTGAATTAAGTAACTGACTTGATGACGACAATAGAAATGATAATAACTTTGAACAAAACCTTAAAATTATGTTGTAAATAGTGTTTAAATTTGCTCTTCAGCGCCCCTTCCACGAACAATTTTTCAAAATGTGACGACAGAAGTGTCCAGAAAAAAGAACGCAATCTGTCGATGCCATATCTCCAAGTTATGTATTTTTATGCGATCTGCTCGGTAAGTTGTGACGTCATTGCGTCGATAGCAACCAGATGTTATTATCACCCAAATCACAAGTTGTTGCAATAATTTAAAAACTTTATTACTCGATATTTTGATTATTTTGAAAGAATTAGCATTACTGATTTTAATGAAATTCATTTTCATTTTTTCGGTGGTTTCATTTTTATTAATTTTTCATTGTATACAATTTATACCTGTTGGTGAAGTCAAGTTTCGGATTGTGGGGGTGAGACGCCGTGAGAAGCTAATCTTTTTAACCGCCTTAAAGCATGCTTGTAGGTGTTTTGCCAACACGCAAGAATGTGAGTTTCAAGAAATGTTCACCGCAACTATGACGTCACAATGAACGTGGAAGGATGAAAAGTTTATCATCTTAATCCAATTGCTATCTATTAGTTCGCACGTAATAGTTGGTGATAAATGGCAGGGTACGTTAACCTTGAACCAAAAAGTTCATTGTTTTTTCACCTCTCTCATTTACGAATGAAAAGAAAGTCAGCTAAAGTTTTATTCAGCAAACAGCGATCTTCGCGCCGAGAAAACACCAACCTGTACTAGACAAAAATTAGACGCATCCAGTTTAAAACATAAGCCCAATATAGCTTAGAAATTGTCGCTGTGTGTTTCAGTTAGATAGCATTTGCTTGCGATCAGTGCAAGCAAAGCAGGTCGTATTAAAACAATACATTCAGGATGTACCACATCGGAAACAATGTGCAAAGTTTTATAATTATTTTAATCAACATTCCGGTTGTAATTAGCACTTTGGGACCCACAACTGAAAGAGACTTTGTGAAGAGAAATTCGGGAAGCATATTATTACGTCTATGTATACCCATTGTTGATCAGTTCTTCTATTACCTACACAGGATCATCGTTTATCACCAGTTCCATTGTTTCCGAACGCCTCAGTATGATATTCATCAAAATTTTATTTTCCGTTGTTTTAAACTTGTCACTGTCTGTGCTGAAAGCTAACATCATTTATTCTTACTATGGACCGATGTCTGAAACAAATCAGTTTTTATGTTGCACGTAAGTGTTGTTTTATGCTTTAGTTTTATCAAACGCAACTACGTGATACATGAAATCTACCCTTGTATAACTCCTAACCGATAACAAAATCTTGTTACAGAATGATAATTTGAGACATTAACAACCAACAACTAGTCATTTACTTTACACAGCGGATGTCCTATTGAAGAACTTGAAATTAACCAAAACGCTAAAATCATTCCATAAATTGCCAATGAAGGTTAACGAAAGAGGGGAATCTCAGTATTGTACTGAAAATTGGAAAAATTGGCTAAGAAACTAACGGCATCATCAAAGAATAAACACAAAAGTGTTCTTAAGGTAATTATATTAATACTGTTATTACACATTCAAATAAATGCGCAAATTAGTGAAACAACCTAATAAAATTCCTACACACCTTAACCTCGTTATAAAATATACTTTTTAATGCATGTTCAATAGTTGATTTAACAACTATTGTAACCACTGCCACTTAATCTACTTTCAATTTCAGTCAGTATGACAAATAGTCACCAAGATAATTATAAACAAAGATGAAAATAGGCAACAAAGGTCCCATCTCAGGGATTTAAAGGCGAGCAATTTTTAAAAAATTAGCAAACTGGCAAGCAATAATGGTAGCAGCGATCAATACTTAAATGTTATTCTATGCTTTTAGCACTTTATCGATAATCATATTTACAGTACCGATAACACAAAGCACCTCTGCAACTTGCATAAATTAAAAAAATTAAGTGCACCAATTGAAAACTGCAATGCAGCAGATTTTGACTGGAATAGGTAATGTCTACGGATTGCACCAAAACAATACTTTAAAAAATTAATTACACCTTTGCATTGCAAAAAAGTTGCAGTAAGAAAGTATTTCCGAAATCAAATGGAATCCACCTACTAAAATGTAACATCTGAGCAAACACTCAGAGAGTCTGTTATTAAAATTGTTTCTTTAGACTACTGTTTCTGGGATTTTCTGATCCGCCAAATACTCCTCAGCTTTCAACTTGTCCTCTTCAACCGGATTGTTTCTACATAAAACTCTTCATCAGTGAACTGTTGCCAAGCAATGAAATCACATTTAAACCTGTAGGAAACATTTTACTTACTGTGAAAGCCTTTGACCCTTTGTGTGAGCAAATTTCACTGTTAGCAGAAAGATAAGAATCAAAGTGAACGAGTAGCCACTGGTGAAATATAAAAATGACAACACATGCTCATTGATTAGGAAACCAACAGGAATTGGTAAGACCATTTCACCAACTGCAACACCAAATATGAACACGGCTGCAGCACTGAAAAATAATAATTATTATTATAATAATAAAGCAATAAAAACTTATCGATTATAACGTCATCACAATATTAAAAACATTATAGTAGCTCTTTTTTTAATGCATTTTGCATTAAATTTATAAGTAGTTGCTAAATCTTGATAATTTTGTTGACCAGTGAAAAACCACATGGAGTTGATCACTCACAAAGGGTTTTTTAATCTGTTAAAGTTGTGAAAAATCACAATCAGCATAGATGACTCAACTACAAATTTAGTTTCTGCCCCATGGCTGTTTCCCCAATGCAATTTATACAAACCTGCCGTTTATAGTTATGTAACGATTCGCCCATAAAAATATGCATGCATAAACGCTTGTTGCAGAAAAACCAATAAGTCCAATAGTTATCCAAAATAAAATCGGCGCAGCTTCGAAATAGAGTGGGTAAAGCAAAAGTAGAACGGAGCCAATTCCAACTCCAATGAAATCTGCCGTTAAAATTTCTAGAAAAATAAGAAGATGTTAATGGATAAATAGTAATCGTAAACTTACATGGTAAAAACAAAAAAATGTGAGACTACAGCCACACCTGGGAAAAACTCCATCAGTTACCACAGCATTAACATTTTGCCTGTTTGATATATCAGACATATGGTTAAAAAGCTGCCTTGATAAATGTGTTGGGTTTAGTTGCAGATAAATTACTTACTTGCTGGGGAAAACTTTTGTGACCAAAATATGGCCAAAAATTGACCAACTACAACGGTGATGAAAAACATTGCATTTAAATCTGCAGAAACATCTCTGCTGTAAGCCAGGCCGGGACTTTCAGTTATTCCAAACTTATAGAGGAATGTGAAAATCGTAACTTGAAAGCCCGCCATAAAGAAAAACAACCAGAATAAGAGAATGAGCATTCCATATCTGAAATATTTTAAAAATTAGTCAACTTTGCAAAAGCATTTTTTCAATATCAAAAGCGGTTGAAAAACTCAATATTTCTTCTGATAAAGTGTAACTTCAACCAAATCAAACCTATAACGAGTTCCTTCTTGTTCAATTGTATTTTCATCTTGTGACTCAGTTGAATCAAGTGAAGCAAAAAACTTCAATAAAATCAAGGATATAATAACAAGCGTTAAAAATCCAGCAATAATAAAGTAAGGCACGCTGACCAAAGGAACAGTAGTATTCTCTATGTAGGTAATGTTTGGGGATGATGCCACTGGAAGAAAAATGTTGAAAAGTTTGAAATAAACAGCAATGCTTAGCACTCAAATTTGAAACTTTGCTGATGTATATGTTTTATATCTAACACATGTATACAATTTTGCAGACATAACTGTTTTTATATTTTGACTTATTATGTCCAGTCATACTAAACCGTATACACCAATATATACATGTATCATGTAAGTGTATATACTATACTTTCACAAATATATATAGACCATACAGAATACACAAAAAAAAAATTGTAATTAACACATACTGGTTGCTGTAGCTGAAGAATTAATACTAATAGAATGACTAGCATTATGAACCACTTGGTTTAAAAATGATTTTGACAAAAATGGAGTCATAGCCGAGCCAAAACAAAACCAAAAATGAAGGAATTGTAGAACAGGTTCCGATTTTTTTCCCCATAAATACAGGCATAAAACGTTTGCCACTGTAAAATACAATTCACAAAGAAAATATAATAAAATTCGTAACTATTTTTGTGTTAGTTGATAAATAGAAAGTATAATACTATATAACGCTATAACTATAAAATCATGAAAATCCATAATAAACTTGCATGAACCAAACGTACCTGTTTCATAACCACCCATGCCAAGCGAAGAAAGAGATGTACAAATGTAAAATGAAGTTACATTTAGTATAACTGGTGTCAAAACTACGCCAATACCCATCACAAGCAGGGAAAGAGCAGCCAAGATATGGAAATCAAATTTACTGCAAAAATACACACTTCGGTATCAAAAATACATATTTAGTATATCGATTATGGATGAGGTGTCCTCGCCTTTAGCTTATGACGTCTTGTAAATATCTTGGTTGAAATGATTTTCTTAAAAATTATTTCACACAAAACTTTGTTTAAATATATTTTTAGTTATTCAAATTGATGTGGATGTACAAAACCATTATCTACATCTTATTAGCAAGAAGTTTTAAGTAAAAATGAAGTCATGGTCTCTATCTGTATCTCAGCTACTAGAAAATTTGCTTAAATTGGTTAATATCGGAACAATTTTCAATGGTAGTGATTTTTTAGACTGTTTTTAAAGATCAGTGGTTTTGGCACTACTGTCGACAAACCTTCAAACTTTACAAACTGCTTAGATTTTAAATGTATGTTCTGCTGAGAATACTTTAGTACAACATCTGACTTTTGCATAGAACCTGATTAATTATTATCAATGTGACAATTTATAATGAACAGCACTGCCACAAAACGAAACTTAAGTATCACCTTAAAAATACTATTGTTGCCACCAGGCATAATAGCATCAGAAGAGAAATAAAGAATTTTATTTCTGCCAACATTTCATAAACCCATTGGGGTTAACTTTATCATGGCAATGAAATCACATCATTGCACCATAATTGTTTCCAATTAATTCAACAACTTGTAATTCTACACTTTTTGAAAAAAATTTGAAAACTATTGCCATCGCCCCGATGAATCTAATCAGAATGGATTAACAAACTTTTGGCAGAAATAAATTTCTGTATTTCACCAGTGGTGCCGTCTCTGATGTTAAGTATCACCTTTCAAGAATTCCGGCAATAAATGAACCAACAATATAACCACCACCTCTGGCAATAAGCACCAAAGAGAGATCATCGATGGTCAGGTTTAAGTTTGCTGCCAGTGTAGGAAGTGCAAGGCCCAAGATTGCCAAAGTTAAACCCTTAAAAAATTTGTGACAGTATCCTAAGCTCAATATAATTCTTGAGTGATGCATTCAAACTTTAAGTATATACCAGATATAAACCAAAAAAGAAAAGTGAACAGTTCTAACTAAATGTTACTACAAGCTACATGAATAACTTAGCTTACTTTTGTTTTGAAAATTTGATTTTAGTGAGCAACATACATAGCCTACTTTTATGTAGTGGATCACTTACCATTCCAAAAAAACCAGCACCAAGGGCCACACTCCACAAATAACGAGGAAAATCGGATAAAGCTTCACGTTTAGAATCATCCGTTGTTGCATCCTGTTTTGCTGTAGAATCTTCCCCAAGAAGATTTTTTGAAACCTCTTTTTTGGCAAAATCATCTTTTTTTAGAAAGTCCTTCATGATTTTAGGCCTTAATATGTCTGCAATGTCAGAATGTTATGATTTGAGCATTAACCTAACTTATCAAAACACATTGAATCCTATGACTGTTGAAATATACTGTAATCGGTTTACTGGATTAGCGTTTAGCCCGGCATAGTTTATGCCTAATTCCGGCTTGAAGTTGGATATAGGGCTAAGAAACGTAACCTATTACTTTGGACTTTCGAAACCTGTGCTTAAAAATGTCATGTCATTTAGGCATACATGTCTGTAAGCCTAAAAATTACGGTAAGGCGTCCCCTGCTGGCAAGGTATCCCTTATTACAGATCAATTCAACTAGGCCTACCATATTTTTATCGCCAAAAAAGAGGACAATTTTTCCAGCAAGTACAATGCAAGTAAAGTTTTACGTTTAAAGAATTTATCTCATATTTTTGGCTAATTATACGCATATGCACAAGTAATGCATTCAGCTTCAAAATCATTATATCCTTTTCTAAAATAAGGATACTTCTGCCGCAGTTCATTAGAAAACACAGTGTTCCTCTTTGGCATTATAGCTTTGGTTTATTTAGATTTTGTGCATGTCTATATTAAAACAATGATAAGAAAAATGATTAGACCTCATGCTGTCGCCTGTCAGTGAAAAGTCATTTGACTTGACTTAGACCTCATGCCGAAAAGTCACATAAACATATAATTCTGTTGAAAATATAAGCAAGAAAGCGCAAAATGTAAAAAAGGAGGACATTTGGGCATTTTTCAGTGTCCTCGGAGGACCATTCATTTTTCTTTAGAAAAGAGGACAAATCCTCCTAAAAGAGGACATATGGTAGCCTTACTTCAACCTCAGAGTATAGGGGTGGGCAACACTTTTCTGAAATATTTGCGAAAACTTTACCATGTTTGGTAACTTGCAAAAACCCCAAGTTTTCACTAAAGACTCAAATCATCATTTTTTTGAAAAAATGTCTTTATCGTTGTGGCGTTTGGATATAATAAAATTAAACAAGTTCTATAATTGGCATTTGTTAAGCAATTTTTGTTTCTCCAGTTAAATTCTAAACAAATTTGAAATGTATTGTTCCTAGTTTAATCCTTACTCAATCTTAGTTACAAATCGACATGTGACGTAGTTAAGTGTGTCAAGTGGTTTTCTGTACCCGATGTAAATCGATTTTAGTTCTTTGTGATAAAAGCTTAGAATGTAACATGGACAAGTGTATACGTGTGATGGTAAAAGCTAGCTTGGCATTCGCTCATTGGTTAAAATACGGGAATATAAAAGCTAATGTTGGGTCTAAATCGCTCTCTTCTCTCTGAGTTATTTCTTTTGTTCTACTGAATCGAAGTTATTGCTGAATTATTCGGAATTGGAATCATTACTGAATTCGAGTTATAGCTTTGTTTAAATGTGGAAAGATGGTGTAAATGTTTCTAATTTGATACAACCTATTCGGACAATATAACAATTAGACTTTATGAAGCTGGTATTGATTTGAAGAAACATTATAGAGACAGTAAACGCAACGGAGTCAAAGACAATTATCTCGGAGTCTAACAGTAAGACTATTAGTCTTGGCTTTAGGCCAACCTAAAAGCAAGCCACACCACCATCATCCCCATATCGTTATGCTCTTACTATTTAGCAAGCTTTGCTAACATTTTACGCTTAAAATATTTTTAAACAAACGTTCTTTCATGTTTATTACAATTGTTTTTTTTCGTTACTATGCGCTTTTCAACAGTACGGTACGGTGTAGTGTCAAAACCTGTCCCTCTATTGCAGAGGTGACGAACCTGCGGCCCGCCAAACAATTTTGTGCGGCCCACCAAACGATTTGACAAACGCCCATACATGCAAGGCATATAGGACTTATAGGAATTAGGGTTGCCATACCGTCCGGAAAATTCCGGACATGTCCGGAATTTAGGGTTAAATTTTGCGTCCGGGAGACCAGCAGTCTTGAACGAAGCGTCCGGTGAGACCAGCAGTCTTGAACTTTCTTTCACCTGTTTCTAATCTTTGCGCAATGCGATATCAAAAGCTGACTGAGTCGCAGCAGTATGTCTTCAATAGATTGCCGCACTCAATCGATGTATTTTTTGTGGCCGCGGGAGCAGCTAAAAATCTGCCAAATGAAGCGGTTGTGCTTGAATGCTAATTATTATGCAAAATGTTAAAAAAATTGTGCGGCCCGCTTGCTCAGCCGTAACTGACAAAGTGGCCCGCGTCATCGAATAGGTTCGTCACCCCTGCTCTATTGTGACATATATCAAATGCAGTTATGGTTTTGACAAGAGTTTTGACTAAAACATAAGAATTGTGATGGGTATAAATACGAGTTACTGCTGAGTAAAACATAGTTATTTGTATGTTTATTTATAGCTATTTGTTTGACTGCTGCATGTCAACATGCAACTTACGCAGTTGACCGCATGCGCAGTTATGAAGAAGTTATCCAAACTTTCAACTTTAATTCTCAATTTAGCTCAATATGCCAGTGTTTAATATTAAATATTTTAAGTGCGCTATGACTTTTTATGCTGATTTAAAACCACAATCAGAATAAAATTTATGACATCACTATAAGACAGGTTTTGGCACTACAACGGAACAGTACGGTTCTGCAATCCAAACGTACTGAGTTACTTTATCGCGGTACCGTCAACCGGGGTAACTTTTTCAACTTTGACCGTTTTAGTCGTTAACTTTTTTACCAACACCTAAAGTCCCTTTCCCATTGCAGTCGAGCCTGCATAGAATTAGGAAAGCGGTATGTACCAATATCCTTAATATAATCGTACACTATATGTCTATATAGTGTATTATGTTTGTAACGTATCCGTGAATATGAGGATTGTTACGTGTGAAGCCGCCGTTCTTTAGTAACTTCGATAAATTATTACTCTTGAAGGGGTGTTCCCATTTAAGCTTCACAGGCGGCTACAGTACTATACTGGTGCTGACACGACACTAATTACAGCTGTTACGTAATTGGTTACACAAAAAAATGGCACTGCAAGCCACATGTCTCTATGACTTTGTATTAGTACTATATGGCATTAGCACTATATAATATATTGAATAAAATTGATCAACTCATCAAAAGAATTTAGCTAAGGTATTTAGTGGAAGCTGGGTTATTTCAGGGTAATGATTAAAAACTTAATCTTTGTTGAAAAGGGCTGTTGTTATAACACAAATGGAAATACTGATAACCGCCATTTCTCATTATATCTCATTGTGATTGCCATTTTCTGGCGTACCCTTAGAATTGACTTTACGCAGAAAAGGTATTAAAAATATTTCTTGAAGGCCAAGCCTTGGCCAAGGGATCACGTAAGCACACTTGTAAGAAACACGATAACAATTAACAAGTAAGCTAAATTTGTATAAGTTTGCTGATTAAATTACTGACTTATGCAAAGAGCAAAGTGCAAAGTACGAAACACAAGTTTGCACTATCGTGTTGCAAATTATAGTCTGCAGCAAGCGCAATCTTGCAGAATCAATGGCCGCCAGGCATGAAGGTATTGCATATACTGTACTAAGATACTAATAAAATAAGTACAAAAGTGTCAAAAAGACAAAAACAAAGCGTCAGTGGCGACATAGGCCCATCATCCTCATGATTTGGCTGAGTGATCAAGGAAAACGAACCCGAAATTTTTACTGGAAACTGAAATTTAAACTCTGACCATAGTTATTGAATACGTATTTATTAATTTCGGTTATCCGGTGATTACTTAAGTTTAATAGTAACTTTTGTTCAGTTTAAGTTTCATAATTTTGTTATGAAACTCACAAGTTGAAAATCTTGTTAAGTTGACAATGTTTACTTAAAGCAATGTCATGGTAAGAAAAATCGTTTGCATAAAGCAGGTATATAAAGTAAGAAAAAATGCCCGTACAGTATAGGTTTGTAGCGGCCTGAGTGGTATTTCGTAATACCATTACATCATTTCTTGTAAAAGGGTTTTGCAATAATTGATTGAAGTTTGGTATAACTTACACTAGTTAATGTGTAACCAAAAATATCTTACTCTATTGCGTTCTAACTCTTAAGAACAATTAGGAGGTTGCAAATTTTGTCTAGAGATTTCCTAAACTTCAGTCAAATATATTATAATATTTTATATTCTAACCGCACGCAACAATTGAGTCAGATAATTCAACAGGTAAATTAAGTTATTAAGTAATTAAGTAATTAAGATACCCTCATAAATCAAAAGCAGTTATTCAGGTTTATTTTGCTGGCCTAAACAATAATAATGCAAAATGTAAATTACATATAAAAATGATCACTACAAAATATTAACATAACAAAATGTTAAACATCCAACAAGCACTAAGAACGCGCATACCGAATCTATATCATTGATCGTGGCAGAAATGTAGTAATAATAACTTTCAATAGGTAGCACTGTACGTCTACTGTATGTCAGGGATTCTTAAAATTTTTGAAATCCTTTTGACTTTTTTGACGATGCCAAAAAACTCGTGCCCTACCCTGTTGCAAGATCAAAAAACATTAAACAGAATAACAATTTATTTGCAAATAACTTTCATCAATGGGAAGAATGTAGCTGCTTTTTCGAAACCAAATATTTGACAACCGACAGCAATTGACTGTCAAGCTTGGTTATGAAAGCATGATTAGTCGTAACACATAGAAAGTTTGTCATTTCTCGCGGCCCGCAAGGAGGTGCACTTCCCAGTTTTAGAACCACAGGTCAATGTACAAATTGTACATAGGCTAGGGCTAAGTCGTATAGCTACAGCACATTGAGGTAAATGCGACACTTGCGACCGTAAAGTTTTTAGAATTTTGGCACCTAACATTTTTACTGCTAAATTTCATTTAACAACATATTTTTAAGCAGGGACGTAGTTGACATGTTTAGTTCGGCAAAACGCTTCCCTAGCTATAGCCTTGACGGCTATGTAATGACGGTATACAATAGTGATGATATATCATCCTCGGAATAGGTCCCAAATGGCCTGAATGTTTACGCAAACCGTATTTTGCATCTTTTCGTTGAACAACGTAATACAATGTTGGTTTTGATCTTGTTTTTTGATGAAATAAGAACCACTCTCTACATTAGTACATTAGTTACATTAGATATTAGTTGTACCAGCTGTAATGTAGACCGTTATTTCTTTTATACGCTATTTACTTCAACTACATTACTCATATATGCTATAATTTAACATCTAAGAATGGTCCAATGAAATTAAACAAACTTGTGCATTCCAATTCTTTCTTTCATGATTTGTATGACCTCTGAATTCTTGTTTGTGAAGGGATATTACCATTAGGTACTTTTCCTTTTGAATGTAACGAAAGCTTAGAAAAAAAGTAACAAGTCGCAACTTGTAATTACTCTTCTGTCCTTACTCCTTAGGTTTCATGACGTGGGCATTTTAATCTAGAAGTAGTTGTGGACTATATTGCTAAAAAGTTTTTGAGATTGCTTTGAATTTATACTCTTGTTCAAGAACTAATGAAAATAAGCTCAGCTGAAGTTGTATTCAATAAACAATGACTTTCGTCTCTAAAAGACACAAACGTGTGGTGGACAAAAAAAGAGAAGCATCTAATGGTTAAAGACATGCAATAAGTACAGTGTAACAGTGTAGACTGTAGAAAGAGCTCAAGCAGAAAAAGCAAAGTGCCATGCACTTGCAATTGGTACAAGCATAAGCAGGCAAACAAAAAACAGTACATACGCCACAAAAATTGTGGAAAGTCCTTCTTATCAATCAACGAAATTCACTTCAAAACAAACAATAATTAAAGTCTTCTAAAAGTATGTTGTTATAACGACCTTGTTTGTAATTATTTAACGTAGTTACTTTTATTGTTTACACGTGCGCATTATCATTTATCTCAATCGTCTCTGTACATCTCACAGTGACATTCTGCCAAAACGTTTTTCTAACTTTTATTTTTTCCATCTCAAGTTTTTTTATACCTCTAGCTATTTGCATTGCACCTGCGTTTATGTATAGGCTACTCTGACGAAGGTCATGTGGTAACATCCGAAGCCAGCCATTTTTTATATTGCAAATATTAGATTTTAAAAATTTTCTGACCTTGCTTTAGCTGTACTAATCACACAACTATGTTATTTTTTATACAGAATTAACACAACGAGTATAGAGCATGTTAGTGCCGGAAGGTGATGAGAGAATACTTCATTAATATCCGCTTGGTTTGTGTTTTGAAAAGAGAATTACTTACTTCATCATAGGCTTGGCAGTCACGTTTTGTTGTAGGTGTCACTTGATGCGCAATAGTTGATTATGTTCACATATTTAATGCTTTGTAGAGGTTTTACGTTGTCTTTTCGGCTGGGCTATGCTCGTCTAGGCATGGCTAACGGCACGTGATGACATGAAGATTTAAGTCTAGACATGGTAATGGCCAAATTAACCTCTGGCTCATTCCCCCTGAGACTAGAAATTGCAGCAAACTTTATTTTGCTTAACATTACATTTTTCCCTTACCAAATACATCGTATACTTCTACTGATTTTCATTTTCTGTTTGTTATTTTTTGTTTATTTTTTTAAACGTTCGTACGTGACAAAAATAACTTTATTGTTCGCTTCTGATTTGAACTGACGTAAGTGGTAAGGAGAAGTACCGGTGACGTGTGTTTATATTTACCCTACCTTTTGTAATCGGTATCCCGTCATGCACGAGGTTACGTCATCTTTCTTGCTGTCGCGAAGTGTCATATTCAAAGACGTTTATCAAGAAAGCGACCCTTTGTGAAGTGAAGTGAAAGAAACTTACAGATTTGTTTATGATTAAACATAAACAGGACAAGCAGTCAACTCTTGGAGGAAAATGTTTAGCGTTACGACTCATCAACACGAACACGAAATCAAAAACTATAGAGAACAACTATTACGCAGACGTTTCTGTACAATAGATTTGAACGTGACAAAGAAACGATGTCACACTATTCTTCATCGGTTAGTTAAGACTTAGAGTATAGACTGTAAACTTTAGAGAAAAATGGTAAACAAGAAGTGGGGTAAAATCGAGAAAAGTGTTAAAAATATATAGCCTACATTTGGTAAAATCGACCAGTCGTCTATGTTAAGCTATAATTGTAGGTTGAAAATCTACAGGCTTTCTTTTAGTTTGTATTTTTAGCTTTTTGAAAAGCCGTGGATAATATCGCCAATTTAGCAAAGTTTGGGGCGATTATGCACTAACTAAGATATTTCGGATTTGTCGATAGAGTTTGGCAGATTTATGATCACTCAGTTTTCAGAGGTGCGTTATTGCGTGTATGTTGCGTAATAACCTGCAAAGCCTTTTTCAAAAGGTTATAAAAATGTCTGCATTAAATTTTTTAAGTTTAAAAATTTTCGTACGAATATAGACCTTGTAGTGGGTATCAAAATGTTTTTCATATAAACTATGACATATGATTTAATTTTCTTACTTGGCTATTTTCTTGGAACTAATACGGAATTTGGCAAGTTTGTTATCACCCATTGGCAATTTGTTGAATCATCTCAATCACCTTCGATATTTAGCCAAATTTCAAATTGTCCGATGGGACGTCTACAATGGGAAACCAATGATTCAGCGCTGGTTGTTGATGTCGCAATTACTGTAGTACAACTTGTCTAAGTAACACATATTATGTTTTATGATTATTAAGAATAACATGGCTAATAAAAAGGTAACTGTATGTTATATCAGAGAAGTATGATTGTAAATCTTCAACAGTTTTTTCTGACAATTTATAACAGGTATAGGATAGAAAGCACAGACCACCAAGCTGCAGCTGGTCAATCCGGAAGTACATGAATTGACTTGATTCCTTTTTTTAAATATGTCGACGTTTGGTAGGAAGTGAGTAGTATGGCGAAACGATGGGTTGTTTATTAAATTGCCTAGATATGGCTTTTGCTTGATCTTCTGACCTGAGGTGTTATGGGCGATTATCAGAAGTGTGCAAAAAAGAAAGTCCTGCTAAACACCAGAAAATGCACGAAGCCACAGACATACTTTAAATGTTTATTTTTTCCGAATCGTCTGTTTTCTTTTTGTTCGAAAAACCAAAACTCTGTTAATTTTGCCTAAAGCAATAAAATGCAGCATAATGCAATTGTAATTGTACTGTATCTGCTAATGGTTGTTGTTGTCTGTGATTAAGTGCTTTTTGCTGTTGACTAATGTATGCAGTTACAAGGCTTCGTCACGGTCGTAAAGCTAAGGTATAGGTTGCCTACACAAGTTTCGTTGTTGCGGTCGCAAGGCAAATATAGCTTGCCCAGCATTTGAATTCGCGGTCTATTTGCTAAGGCTAAAGTTATAGCCAGATACCGACCGTAAAAACTTCTGCAGCCTGAGCGTATGATGTTATTGCAGTCGCTGTCAATTCGCCAGAACATATCCATAAAAAAGTTCATTTTATTGACATTGTCATTCATTTTGATAAAGCCAATTATGCTCTTTGGGTAAAATATTACTTGTGTTAGTATATTGCTGTAAATATACAAAAGGTCGAAGGTCAGATAAAAAGGAAAAATGCACAGTAATGTGTTACCAATATACTGATGTAGATTGCCGCTGTCGCATTTAGAAAGCACCACAAATGCAAAGTCTAACGCGGCTTATCAGTTGATATACTTGACCATTGATAATAATAAAACTAAACTGTGAGTCTGCCGCATCTCTTTGGGAATTATCAACTGGCAGGCTGGCCCTTTCGCTACACTACACTTGCGAGATGGGTCCCAATTACTGCATGGATATGCTCATGCAGGTTTTGCATATGCCCAGCTCTGTGCTTCACTTATTTTCCAATACATGCATTTATGTACTTTGTTCAAAATATAGCTGCACAGGCATAATATTGAGGGAGCCCTCAAATGGTTTATTGAGACTGAGTATGGTACCGGTACCGGCTAGCTATTAAAACTACTATTTGCCAAGCCGGTAAATGGCAGCTGCCGCTTCTGGATGCAGAATTCACTGTAAGGGCAAAATAATCCATGGTGAGTATAATGATGCACCACATAGGCCTATAGCAAGAGTTGTCAACAAAATATTGTCTAGATTCGTGTTGACTTACCAGATGATTGTCACATTTTAGGTTGTCTTTGCTCAACTCTAGGCAGAGAACTTGAGCTTGAATTGCTTTTCAACTCTGCATTGCAATAATAAAATATATGTGCATTGGTTGGTTTCATGGTGTTTTGATATTTTATAGATGCCTAAATTTGTGTAAAATTATGTCAGAAGAAAATTATAACATTGCCGACAAAGGAGCTTCAGAAAATTTTCTGAGAGAAGATGGGACGCCACAGCAGGACCAAACAACAGAAGATTCTAAGCCTGACGTCTCTACCACTGCTGCTCGTTATTTTTTGACCGCAACTCTTGGAGCAGGGTTTCTGGGATTGGTAAGTATTAGCCCAACTGGAAAGTATGGCAGTTTTTGACGAGAAACCTTGCTTACAAACACGCAGATTTTGGCTTGATGGCGTGCACTGAAGTCCCAATTCTTTATTATAATTGGCGATCAAACATCCAGCTTTTCTTTGTTTTTTATTGTAAATTGGTGCGAAGATAAAAAAGTTTGGCGTCCACATAGCTGAGTCTCATGTATGCAGGTGGAACACTTTCCACTACGGAGTATTAGCACATGTGGTTGCGTTTAGCTTTTGTGTGCTGCGATTGCATTCCGGCATCTGCACTTGTTGTTATTAGGCATAGTGTGCTTGAGCTTCCATAACCGGTTGTTTCGTAACTTCATGATTTAGCATCTGTACAAAATCTTTTTTAAGCTGTGGTTTTCACAGCTTTAAGGCAGCCCTAAAACATCCTTTCAGTTGCACTGGCTGTTTTGAAAAAGTTTGTACTAGATAGTTAAAAACAGCTTAAATATAGGCAACATTTAACTAAATACTCACTATTTTGAGCGTTTGAGAGTAAAGCTTTCAATTTTTTGACAAAACCTGGAATTTGTTCATCAGTATATTTTATGAAACACAGATATTTATGTTTTTTAAGGGGGCCAGCTTGACCATCTTGGGCCTTGCACTTCCTACACTGGCAGCAAATCTAGGCTCGTCCATCGATGATCTTTCCCTCGTGCTTATTGCTCGAGGTGGTGGTTATGTTACTGGTTCATTTATTGCTGGAACTCTCGAGAGGTGATCATTTTTAGCCTTAATGTTAGATTGTCAGCCCTAAAATGTTATGATGTTTGGATATTATTCATCCTTTGTTAAAATGATTTAAACTTTGCCGGAAAATGTTTTGAGTCTAACGTTCTCACCACTCTGGCATCGAGCTGACATATTGATTCATTGTTATTTGTTGAATGGTTCATAAATAAGCAGCCATTTGCGATCTAAGGATGAATCATATTCGAATTGCCTATAGAGTCAAATACGCCGCATGCTTTTCATAAAGTTTTTAAGAATTTTTTTTATGTAACTGTCAGTTTACGTTGTAATGGACATAGAAATTTAAGAAAGCCCTTCAGCAACTTGTGCAAAATGCGCAAATTGACAATAGAAACATGTTTGTCTTAAAGCAGACATGTGCAACCAGCGGCCCGCCAGGTTGTTCCGTGCGGCCCGCGGCCGCGTGGTGCTCTGCAGAATGTTAGAAGTGTATGCTAGCCATCACTCTTTGATGCGGTTTACATCAAAGCAAATGAAATTTTCGCACGCTATGTACAGTAATATTGCGCTGAAGCTTTGTGATGTAAGAATGTTGCGTAAGAATGTAGTTCTGTAAAAGCAAATATTCCAAAAGTTTGCAAAGATCTGCAACAGCAAAAAGCACAATAATTTGTGATTAAATACGCTTGACTGAATTTAGTTTCCTCATCTTCCATCAACAATTATTCACAGTTTTTCAACAAACTGTCGCACACACGTGTGTCGTGGACTGCATGAAATCTGTTTCTTGACTACATAAACTACTTTCATAGGAAAACGATACTAATTTTTTTTTGAAAAAATTCATGTGGCCCGCGATGTGATTCAAAATTTTGTATTTGACCCTCCAGTGAAAAAGGTTGCACATGCCTGTCTTAAAGTAACACATGTAATATGCAGGTACGTTTCAATTCAAAGCTCGCCCACCTGGCATTTTTCAATTGCCCCGCCATTATTTTGACATCACAGCTACATGTCATTGTAAATATTAGTGTAGATATATAATATCTATATAGAGCATATATCAAAAGTGGACAAACTGCGGCTCGCCGACATGTATTTTGTGTCTCTTCTAGCTGAATAGCAATATCCATTATCGTTCGTTATCCATGCATCGTTTACCGTATGTCTATTGACACTACTGATTTTGCGGCTCGCTGGTGTTTGTAGTTTTTTTTGTCTTTCATTGAACAAGTTTGTCCATCCCTGGCACATATATATATACAATTATATCGGTACTTCATTACAAAAACTTGACGTTTTATTTTGTTGCAGTAAAGTTAATTTCCTTTTTCTGGCTGCCGTTTCTTTACTTTCTATGGCTCTTGGCATGATCTTGACACCCCTGATACTAAACGTAGCTTCATTTTACATTTGTACAGCTATTTCTTCACTTGGTATGGGTGGTTTTGAAACAGGTTAGTTGGTGTCACCCATATCGTGTCAGTAATTTTATTTATTTTGTATGTAATGTCTGATCTTCTATTTTGTGTACAATGTTGTATTTCTTATTCCATTTAAAAATAAGACATTAATTTCATTCCTGTTTTACGGTTTAACATTCCTGTTTCACCTTCTTATTTTACAGTGGCAAATGTTTTGTGTTTATATTTATGGGGGAAGAAATCGGGACCAGTTTTACAATTCCTTCATTTTTGGTTTTGTTTTGGATGTGCGATTACTCCATATTTTGCAAGACCTTTTTTAAATGAAGTTTTTTACTACAGTACCATTCCTAGTAATTCTTCAGCTGCAGAAAACAGTAAAAATACTTTATATGTGATTATATTTAATCTGAAGTGTGATATTATTAGTAGATATTTATTGTAATATGTTTTTTATCAGTTTTGAATTTAAATGGTTATGACATCAAATCTTTTACAAAGACAGAAAAACAAAGATAGCATTCTTATGTATTTATATAATTAGGTGTTATAACAGTGAATGTTTTCCAAATTTAGTTCAGTTAAGCCTTTCTTTATTTTTCAGTTACATCATTCCAAAACGTTACCTACATAGAGAATACTGATTTACCGTTTGTCAGTGTGCCTTACTTTGTTATTGCTGGTATTCTCACAACTGTTACAATATTTTTGATTATTCTGAAGTTGTTTTTTTCATGGAATTTGACTGGGTCACAAGATAAAAACACAACTGAATTTGAAGGAACTAGATACAGGTTTGATGTTATAGAAGTTCTCCTTTCCATTTATACATAGAAGGTTGTTTTATTTTTGCTCCTTAATTTTGAAAGTGTGCACTGTGCAGCCCTTGGTAGAGTTAACCAAATCTCTAACCTTTGCAGATATGGAGTGCTGTTTCTGTTATTTTGGTTCTTTTTTGTATTTATTGGAATGGAAGTTGTTTTTAGTACATTCCTCTATAAGTTTGGAATAAGTGAAAGTCCAGGCCTGGCATACAGCAGAGATGTTTCCGCTGATTTAAGTGTGGTTTTTTTTTTCTCTGTTGTAATTGGTCAGTTTTTGGCCATATTTTGGTCACAAAAGTTCTCCCCAGAAAGTAAGTGTATTAAAATGAATATCATAAAAATACATGACCATTTATTTATGTGTTGATCATTAGTTATTGGAGATTCCTAATATACATACTCGATTTTTGTTTCAGAAATTTTAGCAGCAGATTTACTTGGTGTTGGAATTGCTGCCATTCTTGTACTTTTTTATCCTTTGTATTTTGAAACTGCGCCAATTTTGTTTTGGATAACTGTTGGACTTGTTGGTTTTTCTTCAACCAGCATTTATGCATGCGTGCTTTCATGGGCTAGTCATCGCATAACATTTGATGGCAGGTTTGTTTCCAATGATTGAATGTGTAGAACTTCAATTTGTGGAATGTTCAGTTCAATCACCAATGGGTAACCATTTTATTTTGGTTATTGCTCTCTGTTTTATAATGCAATTTTATTGGAACAAATAGTTTAAATTGTATCATATCTAATGCATGATGTAATCTGTGAATTTAGATTTACTGTTAAGTCGACAAAATGTTGTCTGTAAGGTTCAGTCAATATGTAACTCATAGTTAGTGTAAAAACTAGGATTTTGATACCATGAATAAAAGATAATAAAAAGCTGCCAAGATAAAATTTTGATTGCATTTTTGCATTACTAAAAAATCATTCCCATGGTGAAAAAACTTTGTATATCGCTTTTGATGTTTTAATTTTAATTTACAAATAGAAATTGATTGCATTGTTATTTTTACTTTGTTTCCAGAGCGATGAGTGTGAGCGTGTTTGGTGGGTCACTTGGTGAAATGGTTTTACCAATTCCTGTTGGTTTCCTAATCGAAAAGCATGTGCTGTCATTTTTATATTTCATCAGTGGTTATGCTTTTGTTCTGATTCTGCTGTTTTTGATGATGGTTAAATTTGCTCAAACGAAGAGTGAAAAGCATTCACTGTAAGCCAGATGCTTAATACATAATAAAATTAAATTTTAGTCCAACTTTCAAGCTAGTTAAGTTTAAATTACTTTTACAACAAATAACAAATTATGGGCCGGGATTTTTTTTCAGGGACAACCCAGCCGAGTTGGACAATTTACAAATTCAAGGAAATTCAAAGATGCAGAATCAAAAAAATGGTTGAAAGAAAAGTAAATCATTGCTTTTAAACATCCACTTTGTTCTGCATTGGTTCTAATGTAATTTTTATAAAATCTTTTTCCATTGTAATCACTTTTATTGTGTAACCACATTTTTTACAATCTAATGGTGCTTAGGTCTTGTTTTTTTGTTATCAATACTGGTATTAATCATATCATTTTACATTGTAACTCAAATTTGCAGCCTTTGATCTTCCAAGAAATATTTTCAATGCCTTAATGGTTTCGATATTTACGTCGATATACAGTTGGTGCTGGATACCTTTTCTGGTTGTGAGTTTTGTTTAGATGTTCAACCTGTTTACTTCAATACTTGTTGTTTTTTTGTGATTGTAATAAGAATGATTTTTTGAACTGCATGATGCTTAGGCCTGATCGAAAATGATACATATTTATCTGGTGTTAGAAAGAATTATCACTGTGTAGTGTGTATTTGGAACTACCTGTTAAGGTACTTGCTGTTTTGTGCCGAAATTTTTGACTTATTTTGTTTGTAGCCTGTTTTAAATTTAGCAAATATTTCCTCATTTCTAAATATCACTTGAAATCTTAAAATTGTGAAACGACTTTATTGTTAGCTGACTGTGTATTCATAACACACCCAGACAAAAATATAAAAAGTTTGTTTGTTAAATTCAGCTGTTTGTTTGCTCTTAACCATGCCAAATAAGAAGCAAGTCATAGCAAGTCAAGGAAAGATTAATTGCACCCTTATCATTCTATCAATGTTGCAATGTTTTTATTGCTTTGCTGCATCATGCAATTTTTGTGTGAGTTACTGGCTGCATGCTGTGTAATTGTATTTTTCTGAAGCCAATTTGTAGTGATATGTGGTTTGCACTGTCTTCTTGCAATCTTTTATTTATGTTTTCCATTTTTCTAGTGCTCATGTAATTATTTGGAATTTGTGCCATCACTAAAACCACTGCAATCTTTGCCCTACTTAGGGAGCTACAATCACATTTAAGCAAACTGCAGTGTTATACAATTGTATGCAATTTTTTGTGCGTTGCTGGTTAAGCTGTATTAGTGATTTTACTGATTAATTAACGCGATCTTCTGACTTGTTGTTGTTGAGGAAAGTACTACAGACACATACTGTTACGTTAATTTCTTTGTTGTTTAGCTGTCACTGTTATGGTGTTCTCTTTACATTTTTTTGTGTTGCTATCATAGAATTCATTGATTGCATTGTGTCTAAGGACGTGCGAATAGAAATTTATAACGAAATATACCCTAATAAATAGCATAACAGAAACTCCAAAAACATGTCAAATTTGCTGTAGTAGGAAATATATTACAAAAAATCATACAGATCCTAAATAAGCTTAACTGTTTTTCAGGTGACTTATAAATAGTTTGCAATTCTTTTAAAGTAGGATTTGTGTCTTGCTTGTTACTGATGTAAATATGACTGTGGATGAACCGCCGAATGAGAACAATGAACAAACTTTAGATAATCTTTTAAAAAATGACAAAACATTGCACAAGAAAGAATTAAAAGATGAAACCAAATCTTCAGTTTTGCCTCAACCAGCTCGTTATCTTTTCACATTGGCACTAGCTGCTGGCTTTCTTGGCATGGTGAGATTACGGAGTTTTCTTAACCACTTGCTAGGTCTTTTTATGTGCTTTTCACTTCAGTTTGAATTTTAAAGTTTAGTGTAGTGTTTGGAAATATCTTAGAAAAGTGGCTTGTGTTATAATTAATGTAATATCTCATGGTATCTGAGAACTGGTTGTAAAGTTAAAAAGAGAATTTTATTTGGCAAAATTCGGGACTGCACCAAAATGTTCATATAAAGTGAGTGGTCATATTATCCGTTGTCATATGAAGCAGACCCGTCTCTACTGTCATTTATCATGTGTAGGGGTCCAGTTTGAGTATATTGGGTCTGACGTTTCCCACCCTGGCAGCAAACTTGCACAAAACTATCAATGACCTGCCGATGTTGGTGGTTGTGAGAGGAGGTGGCTATCTTGCTGGTTCTCTTTTTATTGGTCTTTTAGAAAGGTATTAAGACCAATTTGTGGTTAAAAACTATTTACTTCTGGGCTTATTCTTGAACTGATATCATTATCCTTCACTTATATCAGTTTTGTAAAAAACATGTTGAAGCATTCTAGACGTTTCATTTTTCAACAGTTGTACTTTGTCAAAATATATGATGGAGTCATGCTGTAAAAAGGATGGGTCACTGTTATAAAACGCTGTTACACGTTTTACGTATCACTGTTATACATTTGGTTAACTTAATGAGGTTATTTTTTATCCCTGTAGCAAATTTAACCTCATGGTCTTGTCTGTATCACCATTATTCGCCATTGCTGTTGGAATGCTAATGACTCCATTGATTCTTGATGTTGTTGCACTTCATGTCAGCACTGCGATTGCAGCTATTGGGCTAGGAGCTTATGAGACAGGTAGGTACATAACTCATGTATCAAGTCTGCTTTCTTTTCCGAAAAAGTGATTTGCAGTTTATGCAATCGTTTTTGTATCATCTAAATCTGTTGAGTGATAAGTTTTTTGTTAGTTTATTTTTCATTTTTTAAGTTGTGTGTTAAAACTTGCAAGACTTTACAATTTTATTGCAGTTGGGAATGTTTTGTGTTTGTATCTGTGGGGCAAGAAAGCCGAACCGGTTTTACAATTTCTTCACTTCTGTTATTGCTTTGGATCCGCAATGACCCCATTTTTAGCGAGACCGTTTCTGAATGAGGTTTTTCACAACACTAGTGGCATGAACGGTTCCTTATCTATGTACACTGGTCAGTAATTTGTGATTCAATAAGTTGTTGTCGTTGCGTAAAATATATGACACAAAAGAAAACAACTTGTGATAAGTAAAAATTAGCAATGTTTGTCTTCTAGAGTCTGCATCAATTCCAAATATCACCTTGATTGAAGGCAGTGCTGTGCCATTAGTGAGCGTCCCTTATCTAGTAATTGCTTCATTTGTTGCATTGGTTGTGATATTTATGCTGGCTGTAACTTTCCTTACTTCCATTGATTTGAACGAATCGCAACAAGAAAATACAATTGAGCAGGAAGGAACACATTTCAGGTTTGGTCTCAGTGGTTTGATTTCAATATCCAAGTTGTCTTGTCTTCTAGATTGTATTGCAGGGTTTTGAAATTGTGATAGCGATCATTTTGTTTATTGTTGTTGGTATTGGTCAAAGGCAGTGTTCATTGTTATCGTTGTTTTCACTGAAGTTATTTTTTTTCAGATGTGGAATGCTCTTTCTCATGTTTCTCTTCTATTTTCTTTACGTTGGAGTGGAAGTTTCCTTTTCTCTCTTCATTTACAAATTCGGTATAAGCGAGCCGCCAGGCCCTGCGTACAGCAGAGATGTATCCACACATCTCAGCGCAATGTTCCACTTTACCATCGTTGCTAGTCAATTTTTTGCCATCTTCTGGTCACAAAAGTTTTCTCCAGGCAGTCAGTGACATAAGATTTTTAATATGTCTATTTAGCTTTTCTATACAAACGTTTGTAGCATGCCCTGGAATTTCATACAACTTCACTTTCGTTAAATTGCTACTGCATTGTTTTGTTGAATAGCAGTTGTTTCTAGTTTTGAGACTGAATACCCAAGTCTACTATATATTGTAAAAGATCGTTTGTTTATAATTTGCATAGATTAGCTATATTTGTGAGTCAATTGACATCAGTTTATGCCACAACCAGGTTGCCTGATTAAAAAGTAATGCTACTCACGTTATTCCCTAAGCCTTATTGTCCCTAAGCGGAATTATTCAAAGGGAATAAACGTTATCTCAATATCCTGACATTGGAATTTTTTCCAGAAATTTTGGCAGTCGATTTTGTTGGTCTCGGAGTTGGAGCTATGGCTTTGATTTTATTTCCACTGTATTCACAAACAACACCAGTTCTGTTATGGATTGCAGTAGGTGCTGTTGCTTTGTTCGGGACAAGCATATATGCAACAACATTCTTGTGGGCAGAATCCTATATTACTGTTAATGGAAGGTGAGCTGTGTTATGTTATGTGCCGCGCTCTCATGAACAATATTACATACAACACATACTGCGAAAATAACTAATTTTACACATCAAATTTTTTACAGTTTTATTTATATTTGTATTATGTATAGTAAATGTAACTCCCAAAGTTTGTTAACCAATTAACTTTTGATCTAGAGCGGCAAGTATATTTATCATCGGTGGATCCCTTGGTGAAATGATTCTTTCAATCCCAATTAGTTTGCTGATAGAGAAAATGCCGCTATCATTTGTATATCTCAGCAGTAGTTATGTATTTGCTTTGGTGATTGTCTTTATCATATCTGTCAAGTTTGCTCACACAAAAGGCCGAAGACACTCTGAGTAAGTGCAGTTTTCATTAAAAAAAAGGATTAGTTCAAAGTTTGTCATGTTTTTGTTTAATGTTTTAATTTTAGTTGGTCTATATTGATTAAAACATTTTCGCTTATTTGGATGATCATCATTGTTACATATGGCTAATAAAATTGTTTTGAACAGTCATATTATTTTTGTTCAGCAAAAACAAAGCAAACAATGGGACTTCCAAAGATGACGAAATGCTTGATATCAGAGTTTAAACGAGGAAAGAAATTCTTATTTTGCTTTTTAATTTCTGCCTTTTAATTTGTCTTGCACTGTGACTACTAATGATTTAATTAATTTTTCTGGCACAACTTTATACGTTAATATACGACAATATGCATCTAATCATAAATTATTGCACAAGTTAATTTCTCTGTCGTGTTGAAGTGATTAAATAAATTGCATTTGTTTACACAAAAATTTTTGAAGATCATATTACACAAGCTTTTGAAATAATTTAAACCAGTGAGATTATGTTCCCATACTTCACACAATTTATGTTGTTAACCTGGTTTTTTGTTTTACACATTTTGTGTTGCAAACTTTGCCCACAAGTTATATAATTTTTACCGATCGCTGTTAAGATACACGAACACATCGCATGAATTGTGCTCAGTGATAAGCTGAAAATATGTAATTTCGTTTCGTTTGAAAATTTGTTATAGCATGTATATGTTGTTGTTATTCTTTCAGATTCCGCCATTAATTTTTATATGATTTTTATATCAGATAAAGAAAGGATTTTACACATACTTGTAAAGCTTTACAAATGTACAACAATACAAGTCTTATATACGACAAAAAAACTTGGAAATTTCTGAAAAAATATCTAGCATATTAGTGCAAACTTTTCCAAAAATCAGTTTTGACAACTATCTGTTCTACAGGCAATACCTCTCAAATCAATTAAGCTAACAGCTGTCTTTGATTGTAACCTGCATAAATTGTTGATTGCTTTTAATTGTTTATTGCTGAATAGAAAGCCAAGCTTTTACTGTTTTACAATTTAATGTATTTTATGTCCACTCACAATGTGTTATTTGTTGTAATTGTTTTGTGCAATACACAGTTGCATTTATGGTGCCTGGAAATATTTCTTCTTGATTCTATGAAAAGCCTTTGTGTCTTAGTTTTGCATTTGACAGAGATCCAATCTCGAAATATGCTGGTACTGTATAATATATGCAAAACACAATGGTATATTTTCATAATATACCCTGTACATTAAGATGTATATACGTTAAGTTATAAATTGGACATTTACAAAATATTTTGTTTGTTTTGTTAAGTTCCTATCTGTCATTTTCAAAATACTGAGCTTAAATTTCTTTGCGAATAATCTTTTGGCTGCACAATTGCAATTTTTGCCGATTTTTAAAAATAAATTGCTGTGCTAATCGCATGCAGTGATGTCTTTAATTCATTAACTTTGCTGCAAAATACCTACAGGGCTATATACAGGTAAGGTGTAGGGTAATACAGTACTGAGTAATACAGTACTGCTATCTTAACTTTATTTTCATTCACTTTCTATTCCACTAGTTATTATGTAAAATTATTACTGCTATTACTATTCCTATTATTATTTCATTATTATTACTATTAATTAATTATTATTATTACTTAATAATTATTATTACTTATTACTATTATTACTTAATTATTACTATTATTACTAGATTTCTAGTGTTTAATGTAGTTTGATATTTGATAATATTTGGAAAAAATGATAGCTTTTATGGTTGTTTTTTTTGCCGGAATTGCTTAAGATTTTACAAGTTAGGACTTGAAGGAGCAATTTTTCAAGAAATACTATATCTATTCTAAGGCTTACCTTAGGTTAAAATTTGGTTTAAAAACATTGATTACATTTTATTGGAAAAGACTGCACATTGAAAGATTTTATGAGTTTGTTGTATGTTCATAAACAAAAGTTTATGTATACTGCAGAATCACTGCTCTAAAGGTGGAGATTGTGATATGATGATATTGATTGATATTATTTTAATACCTAACCTTACATTTCATACGCAGTTATTTTTGTTGGTGTTTGTAAACCGTTACAAGTTTTGTGTACTAATGCTACTTCTCAGATGTTCTTTCACTGAAATACTAACTCATTACTTGTTAAGCTTACTAAAACCGTATAAATTGCATTTCCTGGTTTTTCCAAAATCAATTACTTTTACTGGTAATTGTGCGTAATTTGATTGTTGATGTTCTTACTCTATCTGGAATGTGTGTGCTAATGCTAAGGAATAGTAATCTATTTATACATTTGAGTTGTCTTTTGTTCTCATTTTAACACCACAGCAACGTTGCATGATTTCTCTATTCTAATGTATTTATAAAGTTGTCTGTTTCAGAGTAATGGCCTGTTGTGTTGAAACACGGTGTTTAAGACAGTTTGGTGTGATTTTTATGTTTTTACTTACATTTTTTAGCTTTAAGTTTTACTAAAGTTACTTTTAGTTTAAAGTTCTCAACTATATTTGCATTGTTTTCTTAAACATGTGACTTGTACATTTGCACATGTTTTTGTACTTTGCCTATCGCGCTCAATTTCCATTCCAGGGTGATACGGTATGATTTTGCAGTTTTCCATACCAAGTTGATGATTTTACACCATACCTGAAGTTAATCTGATTCAGCTTTCTTGCATTATATCATTGATTTATTTTAAGGTATTATGTTATATGTAATAAGTTGTATTACAGTTGGCCAGATGATTGTAGGTGCGTAAGATGACGGATAGCTTAGATTGTGTGCAAACTGAAAAACAGGTTACTGGAACATTACTGGCTGAAAATGCCCAATCACAAGCCAGCAAGAATGATAAATCTAGTTGTAATCCTTCTGTGAATTTGGCGCGATATCTTTTGAGCATTGCACTTGGAGGCGGCTTCTTTGGCATGGTTTGTTAAACACACTTTGTTTTCAATTAACATATCAATGAATCGCTTTGAGTTAAGAAAAAATATTGACTTTGGATAAGACGTCAGCTATTATGTGATATATTTATGTTTGCATGACTCTGTTTTTTGATTTAAACTTAGGGATTTGCATCCAGCATATTTGGCCTTGCTCTTCCTACATTAGCCGAAAATCTCTCAATAGAGTTAAAAGATGTCTCTCCTGTGTTGATTGCTCGAGGGGCTGGTTATCTATCTGGCTCACTTATTATGGGTTTCTTGGAGAGGTTATAAAGCTATGTACAGTATTTTATTATTTCTGTTGTGCTCTACTATAAACTTAAATTATCTGGGACGTAACTTTCAACACGTTACCTTTTACAATAATCACTTAGAATCATTCAATCAATTTCTGTCGTACAGTAGTATAACTTTCAATATACTTAGTTAAGTTTATTTATTTTTTAAAGATATCAATAAAGTAGCTAACACATGACACATCGGCCACAAGCACACAACAAAATAAAAATAAAAGCTGTTTTTTTAGGAAGGTGGATATTCATTTTCTTACCATAAGTGCTTTGACAGTGATGACAGTTGGGTTGGTTCTAACTCCTGTGATTCTTAATCTGGTTGTGTTTTATGTCACTATTGCCTTATCCCGCCTTGGTATGGGCTCATACGAAACAAGTAAGTTTATCTATGTAAAGTAGTTTAATGAAATATTTTTGTTTCAATTGTTAGAGCATTCTGAAATATGAACAACACTTTATTATTTTTATGTCACAATTTTTTATTGTTTATTTAAATTTTTCAACTTCTAGTTGCAAATGTCTTTTGCCTTTACCTTTGGGGCAAAAAAGCGGAACCAGTGATGCAGTTTCTTCATTTTTGCTTTTGTCTCGGCTCTGCAATCACTCCATTTGTAGCCAAGCCTTTTCTCAATGAAGCCCAACATGCCAACAGTTCAGTTAACGGTAAATCTGCTGGTGCTAGGCAGCATATAATTCCGGCATTATATGTGAGATTTCGTAAGAGTTATGTTTACTAATTTTGTCCGTGTAAATTGTTGAATTTGTTTATTGAAACATTTTTCTAGAGTCATATGTCACGTTGAAGTACATAGATTCTTCTGGAATACCGTTTATCAGCATTCCCTACTTCATATTTTCGGTGTTTCTCGTCGTTATTATAATTTTTATTGCATTGTTAAGAACTTGCAAGCCATTGAGCTTATCGGAATCTCAGCAGAAAAACACTATAAAACTTGAAGGAAAACGATTTAGGTGAAAGTTCATTATTTTTAAAAACGTTTGTCATAATTAAAAAAAATAAACTATCACCTAAATTAATAAAAGATAAAATTGAAATAAAACCTATGGTCAACTGTCATTAGCTACTCTACATAAACATTGCCTTTTTAGAACAACATTAACGTAACCATTTAAAAAATCTATTTTCATCACAGGCTTGGAATGTTATTATTTCTCTTCACGTTTTATTTTGTTTATGTTGCCATGGAAGCCAGTTTTTCCAGTTTTCTCTACGCATTTAGTATAAGTTCAAAGTCTGGGCTCGGTTATTCCAAAGAGATTGGTTCAAATCTAATTGCACTTTCACTTTTTTCGATTGTCGTCGGTCAATTCTGTGCTATTTTTATGTCGAAGAAATTCTCCCCAACCAGTGAGCCTTAAATTTATTGCATGTACTTTTAAAACTATACTGATCTTAGAGGGTAAAATAAATGGTTTTCTAACAGCAAACTTACTGTACTATTTTGGTAAATATATAAATGAATAAAAAACGTTTTTCATGAAATTAGTCTTTGCTGTTTTTATAAATTATGCTTAATTTTAATCTCGATGTAATTTTTAGCAATATTAACTGTTGACTTGCTGGGTGTCGCTGTTGGAGCCATTATTATGATGATTCTTCCAACCTACTCGAAAGGCGCGCCGTGGATATTTTGGATAGCCATTGCAATGACAGGTCTCTTTCGAACTAGCATTTACGGAACAACGTTTTTATGGGCGGAACGATACATCACTGTCAATGGCAGGTGAAAAATAGTTTTTTGTGTGTCAGTCTCAAAACTTTAGTTAACTTTACAACTATTTGCATATTTACTATCTTGTAAGTATTATTTAAATAATTTTTCGTGCTTTTTGTTAAGAGCTGCCTGTACATTCATTATTGGTGGTGCCTTGGGCGAAATGACTTTGCCTATTCCCGTTGGTCAACTGATCGCATCGGAACCACTGTCCTTTTTGTATTTTCATGGCGGTTTTACACTAAGCTTGATACTTCTTTTTGTTGCAATGAGGAAATTTGCTTCCACGCAGGGCCAGAGGCTTAAAAGGTAACTTTTATCAAGTTGCTTTTCAATAAAACATTCTGCATCTGTAAATTTAATTGACCTGTAAATTCTCTTTATACAATGCAAGGTATTTTTGCAGGGATGTGTTAGGAAACCTTTCCGCTCAGTTAGGTCAATCAGAAGACGGTGTTTCAAAGATTGAATCAACAGTAACGTGAAGTATCTCAAAGTGTTTGCGTTTTCAAAATACTTTGTGTGGTGCAGAAAAGTCGAGCGTTTGATGCTGATGAGATGGTCAGATTTAACACATGCAGAGCTTGATCATGTTCTGCTGCCTGTCTAATCCTCTGAAATGGGCCGTCAGTGTTTCAACCGTGACTAAAGAAATTCTTAGTTACTTAAATACGGCTTTAACACAAATATGCAATGTTTTTTTGGTTGAAGCAATGTGTTTACTGTATTTGACAAATATAATTTGTCTTCTGTGCCAGAGACTTGCACAGAAATGATTTTGACTTTTCTTCAATTAAGGTTGGCATTTCTTTAATTCATGGTCAGTACTTTTTATGTTGATCACGTAATTGTGTCCAGTTCCTTATGCGAATAACTTTTACTTTCAATTTATTCTTTTATGCAAAATATGTTCTGCCACCGTACCGTGGGAAAACCAACCTGTTTTTTTCCCATTGTCAATTTATCTTTCACTTTAATACAAATATTACTGCGTATCATTATTTTGAAGATTGCATTTAACCCAGGAATATATTTTTTGCACTTTGCAATGTGTAATAAACGCTGCCTCCATAAAATCAACGGATCAATCTATTGCACCACAATGGCTTCCAGCATATTTTTTTGGTGATGCTGGGCATGTCAAAGCAAATCATGGAAATTCGATTTGCTCATTAGTGTAAAACTACATACTTACAACTGAGTCTACAGATATTGATATAAAGTAAATTAATGATGCAAGAAATACCGTCTTCATGTATTACCTAAAAGACCTAATTGCTTTATTTTATTATGAAGGGAATTTACTAAATTCGATCAAACATTTTTAAAGATTTTATATTCACCAGCACCAAATCTTTTATCGGTCAGTCTTGGAGGAATCTTTTATTGGTTTCGGTTTGCAAGCTACAAAATCCGATTAAATTATGCGGAAAACAAATTGAAATAAGTCATAGCAATACAATGCATTATAAATGATTGACAGAACAGATCTTGATTATTTCAATTACAATAGTACTTTGCGGCCGTTGCTAATAATGTTGCAAAAAGGAAGAAAATCAAAGACAAATATTACATCCACAACAACTTTCTGGAACCATCTTATAATACTGCGCAAACACCGTCATAATTCTTACCACACGATATAGATTTTTCATGTTACATCACCGTTATGATCACGGTTTTCTGTGAGACAATCTATACTTCAAGCCAAAAGGATTATGATAAGTAATGATTAAATGACTATTGTAGTTTGTTTACAACCTTAAAAACCACGTTTGAAATTCATCATAGCGCTTACTACTTAAACAAAAGTGCAAGCTGGTCTAATTTAAAAGGCATACAATGCAGTTGTGTTGCAAATCTTGTCTGAACAGGTTTGCAACATTAAACTTTGATAGGATGACATCAGAAAGAAACCGTCCATTGCTTCACAATAGCATCATCCGCAACAGAGACCAATGTGTTTCCGTTTAGCCAACCGACTGCGCGGATATCACTTTTATAATGGGCGACTAAAATGAGAAAAAGATGTTACCGCAGCCCTAAACTAAATTGGTAATAGAGTTTGTACTCAGGAACTGAATGTGTTATGTGCCTACATTAAAAACTGATATTTCAAAACTTTGAGCATAGAAGGGAACTTGTGAGGCACAAAGTTTGTTATGCACATGCGTTCATAGTAAGGAAAACCTCAAAGGAACTTATCTCTTGCCTTTTCTTCATTAAACCCCACTTTTCAGGTTAAATTTTACATTTTGGAACTAGCCAAGGACATTTTGAGCAGACTGGAAACACATCAAGTCATTTTACATGGCTTCAGTGGACCAATGCTACTTTATTCAAAAATGATATGGGTTTTAACGACCAGGTTTTGTAACAATGATATGCATGATTGCACATAGGTCACTTGCACAAGCCAAGTTACAACACAGTCTGCTCTTATACTCAGTCATGTTAAATATCTCACTTATGGAGTGGTTTTTCTGATCCGATGTGTCCCAAACAAACAATCTGTTGTCAATACTACCAGATGCAAGATGTTGGTTGTCAGGTGCCCATGCCAGGGAGGTACAGTTGTTACTATGTCCATGCAATTCTTTTGGCTTTTCCTACGACGTTGAAGTCATGTTAAAATTACCGCAAAACGTTTTATTAGTTGTGTGCCTTGAAATTTTTACCTTGAAGCCATCACAAACTTCGTATATCTTAATAACTTTTTCATCAGCCACAGCTAGTCTAGCGCCATCCGGGGAAGATGCAATGGCGCTGACTTTGTTCCTCAGTTCGAAAGTGACACCGGTGTCTGTTATTGAGTGGCCTCCGATGTCGTAAACATGGCAGATCTGCCCTTGGATATTGTGCCCGTGCTCTTTCTAAGATAAGGATGAATACTTATTAAATGTTTTGATACTTAAACCTAAAATCTTAAAATACAAACTAAATAGTGAAATATTCTGGCTTTTAACCACTCGGTTAAAACAAAAACTAGCCTCAATATTATGATGTTTATAACAAAACAATATTGGTAACTTCGTCCCGCTAGGTCACGTACTTTTCCACTCGCGATTATTTTGCTCCCAGCGACAGCCAACACGACCGGGTGAGAATTATCCTTGAACGGGAAAGCTGACAGCTTCTTCTGGTCTTTTATGAGTAGCATCTGCAAAAGAGGAAAGCGAAGTGTTGACAACAACTAGTCCATCTGATAGAAAGAACTGATCAAAAGTTTAACTCCCAGGAGAGCATTGAAAAGACCATCTTTACATGTCAATGTTAGTTCCTAATATAACTTGGAACTTCCAGAGTAAATTACAGAAAGAGCATAAAATTAGGGACCTCTTTTTCGCAAGCGACAACGATATATTCATCAGCAGTTATCGCCATTGAAGCAGGTTCGCTATCGACGCTGATAACTGCATCAGGGCTGTATACGCAGCTGTCGCAGTCAGTGAAACGAACTTTGTTGTCCGAGCCAATAGAAACCAACTGATTTTCACAAGCATTGTACACCATGGCCTTAACCTGTGGGTCAAAAGGAAAATCCCGGTCAAAAGCTAAAAAGTATGCATTTTACAAGTTATTTGTGAACTTACTATGGTGCCATGTCCTTTCCCACTTAATCTTACAGTATCTCCAGTTTCAGGGTTCCACTTCACAATATTGCCGTCAAAACTCGCTAATAAAATTTTACATTCAAATCGAACTTTAAACTTACTAACAAACTTCAAATGTTAAATTTAAATCGAAATTTCTTCTACCAGTTCAAGTCAAGTCATTAAGTGCTTTATACCGGTGAAAATGGCTTCATTCGGCTTTAAAGCCAGGCTTGAAATGGACTTGTTGTGACCAGAGAGAACGCGCAAAGGTTTGCAGGGATCATCCCGATTCAAGTATGTAATATCACCTGTGACGCATGATAGTGGATTGGTAACAAAATCACACACGAGTATGGAAACACTATACCACAGGAAACTAACTTCAAGCAAACTACAAACGCTGTGGTTCTGATTGAGAGGCAATATCCAAAGACTTTAAAGCTAATGACACGACATAGTAGGTTAAATTATACCTCCTGAGATGTAAAGAAGAAATCCTGGACTTACCAGATAGAGATACAGTGAGGAGATATTTCCCTTGCCAGAGACAGGATAACTGTTGGTCATCGATTGTGTTTCCCATTACAAATTTTCTAATGATAAAAGTCTAAAGGTTAAAAATCAATAATCGAAAAGAGAAAACACAGGTTACATCTTAATCCATTGAACATTTTTTGTTTGATATAATTAATGAATATTAACTTCTTAGCGTTATTTAAGATATGAAACACCGATTTCCATATATGTTGCAACTTGTACCAACACAAAACATGAAATTCACACTCGGTATTAGGACAGCATGTATTACAGGAACACACATACTTCAATACCACACACATTTTGGAGCAAGGTGCTTGAAGTTACAACTTATAGGTAAAATGCCAACACATTTTCTACCATTTTGGCTCTTGTATTTGTCCTAGATGTAATAATAAAATAACACTTGTTGCGACAATTTGTTTCTTTGGTGGTGGCAGGTGTTTTTTGCAAACTCCAGTTATATACTAGATTCTAGAATGTCAGCACTGGACAAACTTATAGCAAAGTGTGCCATAAATAAACAGAAGTGGGATAAACCTATATCCACGTTGAACTCGACTTAACATGAAACTACCAGCTACTCGGTGTTATAGCTTACACAACTGTCTCTCTCGATTCCACATTCCAAATCTTGCAGGATTTGTCAGCAGAGGCCGAGAGCAACTCAGAGCTGTCTGGACTGAAACAAATGCTGTACACCCCTCCATCATGAGCTTTTGGTTCGCCAAATCCTCCAATCTAACAGCAAACAAGGAAAAAACATGTAGTAAGTATATGTTTGCCCTCGATTGCAATCAAGCTTCATTTTTCCCGTAACTAACTATTTTCAGAAAATGACAGAATAAACAACCTGTTCGCCGGTCTTTCCATCGCAAAGTTCAATTGTTCCGTCAGAATTAGCAGCAGCGTAGTATTTTCCGTCAGGAGAAAATCTACAGCAATTGGCAAACCTTGTACCCTCCTGTTAATTAAGCAAATTAAAAATATAATTCAAAGATAACAAGCGGCAATTGTTGAATTCAAAAATATTTATAGTAGAATTCGCCTATATCGACACCTCAAGGGGATGAAGAAAAAGTGTCGAAATAGACGAATCAATGTAAATTGTTCCTAAATTCCGGTTTTAGTTCTATGTAAGGGCCTGGTAAGGGTTCAATGTGTACTCTAATCAGCACTGCCGTTAAATTTTATGTTTTTGCGTATACTACAGCAAAGAACAACACAAAAAAGACTGTGAAAAATAATGGTAGTTGCATTGACATGTAACACGCTCGCAGACAGTACTGATGTGGAGCAATATGGCGTTACTACAGTAAGGTGACATAAATAAATCATAATTACTTCAAATACGACTAGGCAACCTAAACCGTCATAAAGGCGTAAGTGGGATTACGACCCGGAGTGAAAAGAAAAGCTACAACTGTCACTATAAACGAGCAAAATGCTCTGGGGGATCAAAAAAGGTGTCGATATAGTCAAAGTTGATATAGGCGAATTCTACTGTATATGATTCACCAGACGAAATGCACTAGACATTAATTTAATTATACTAAGCATTGTAACTAAATTATAAAATGTCAGTAAAACAAGTTACAGATATCCATGCCTGTTTAAGCTTATATTTGAAAGGAGGCCCTTCGTAGAAGTAAGTGTTGAAGTCTTCAGATGCCACAATACAGCGGTAGGGCCTACTCATCTTGAGGTCGCAAGAGTTGCAAGACTTACCGGGTCCACTTAACGTACCAACACTTGAACCACTATCCCATAAGAATACATGAGAAAATCTGAAAAATTCATTAAAGCATCACTGAAATCAGGAGTATATCGATCATATAAGTGCTGTTCATGACACCTAATGCAGTTGATAGATATATAGCATTATTATATGTTTAAAGTTTCGAATGGATATTAAAACAATTTGGGTTTGAAAACATACTTCTCACGCCCCTGACCACAAACAGCGATGCGCTTGTTTTCGCCATCCCAAGCAATGTCACAGATCTTTCCACTAATCGGTTGATACTCATACTAGAAACAGCATAAAATACAATATCCACCACATACATAACATCTACCAGAATCGGGTAGGTAGGTAGATTCCGTGTACTACAATTAGTTGGGGTTGAGTTAGCTGCTTGACAACAGTCATAATGACAAACCTTTAAGATATGTTCAGCTTGTGTGGTGTCCCAAATTCTAATTTTCCCAGATGAATCACCAGAGCAAATGTAGAAGCCAGATGGAGAATATTTGGCACAAGTCGGAGGTTTTTGGTGAGCATAGTAACCATCAAATTCCATTGGATTCTATAGTGCAAATGATACAATATGATATAAGGGTGATGTTGTGATGTAATGTGCAACAATGCAATGTTGTGCTACAGGCAATGAGCCTTTCAATAATTAACTGGTATAGAAATATAATTTTTATAAAGCTTAATTGTTTGTTGCTTATTCTTGTCGAACCTCATTCGACAATAAAATCTAATGGCATACACCAAGGCTGCGGAAGTCGACACTGCACACCAATAGTAAGTTTTTAAGCGGTGGCCGTACCTCTATATCTCGAATAACTACACAATTTTTTGTGCAATAGAGAAAATTCTTTCCCTTTGGATCAGCGCCCATCACCAAAGACGTAGCCCGAGTTGTGGGAGGCAGAGGCGCAAATGCAGATTCTGGAACAAAATGTGAATAATTTTATAAACATTTTACCAGACAAATGGAATATTTCATAGGCATATTAACTAACTTGACATAGCAGCAGTTAAATTAGAACAAAAAACATGCAATTATGACATCTAGCACACTGTCAAGCTTTGTTAGTACATAATAATTGGATTAAGGTTTGAGTTCTTAACGTAAGAAGATAGATAAAAATTAGGTCAAGAATAGCATTCAAAATTCAGACTGATTATGTTATTCCTTAAGTACAAAAAAGGTTCTCTGAATGGGTAGTTTAGGCTGAGGAAATAATTGCTGCCTTGCTTAGACGACACAATAATCGAAAGCCAATCAGAGCACAGCTATACTTACTTTTGCTTATTTTTACCATCTTAATAAGGCTAATACCAACAAACTTTAACAAGAAAAATTTTAACACAAGGAACGTTTGGATGAAACTAAATCTGAAAAGCAACCAACTCTATAATTATCTAAATAGCAGAAAAACAAAACCTCAGTCAACATGCATCACAAATATACTGCATGGTGTAAAAAGTGTTAGCAACTTCACAATCATAGATCTATAATTTATGACTTTCCAACTTGTTCCAGCCGGTCAGGTTGAGTTTTCAAACTTATTATACTAAACTGTTGCATTCAGTATATACTACAAAAGCACAGACAAAAAACTGACAAAATTTCGATTACATGTCAATTGCCCTTTGGGTCTAATGAAGAAGTGCACAACCACTAGATGGTTTTGCATATTAGACTCCAGCTACTCAAATTGTGATTTAATCTGATTGTGCATTTCTGCGCTAGCCTAGGCCCTGCCCTTTTTCAATGTAATGCAACAATAATTCAGTACCACTATAAAAACTACTATAAAAAAAATAGATAATAAAAAGATGTATTCCATGATGGGACAAAACAAAATGATTAAAAGAACAACCATTGAATCATATACAAAAATCGTTCAATAAAGAAAGACCATTTTAAAGTCTAGTTTATTAATACAGTAAGTTTGCATGGGGCTGAGTTGTTTAGTTAAAAGAGCTTATAAAACAGCTCAACCCTAATTTGTTCTCATGTCAAATTTGTTTTGTAGCTTATAAACATGAAGAAAGAAAAAAAACGTCAGTGTGTTCTGTTCACATACTACGCTGGTCTCTGATTTCGCCATTTTACTGGCCAGTGCTTCACCTTTACTTTTTGACTTTAGTAGGCTACAGCTTCATGGCGCCTGCATGGCCTACAATCAGGATAGGCTATGTCCCGCACCGCCGTATGTTGATTATATAAGCTAGACACCAGCCTAGGATATTGTTTACAGTACCATAAAAAGGTTGAAAAACGCCGTTGAGCGGCGGTATCAAACAAATCGCCATTCTACAGGCTAACTTCTTAACTAAAACGAACAGTTGATAGTTACTTGTGTGATGTAACAGTCACACTGTTTACTTTCAAACCTAGCATCTCCACCAAACCCTTTTATGGCTGGTTCTTCCGGAACTTACCAAATACGGCAACACCCGGTGAACACAATATTGAAACGAACTCAGGCGTGACGAAAAGTGTTATTACCTTATTACATCATAATGATACAACACCCCATTTAAGGCGGATCTAATTCTCCCAGCCCTTTGTTTATCTCATTGCTGTAGCCTATAACGCAACAAATTGGAGTTTATCTTCACGATAAATTTCTCTGGTCTGGGTTTTCGGAACTTACCAAATACGGCAACTTCTGGTGCACACAACATAAAGACAGCTCAAGCGTGACGAAAAGTGTTATTACATCTTAAAAAAAATACAAAACACGATTTGAAGCGAATCTAATTTTGTCATCTCTTCGTTTATCCCATTCGTGTAACGCAACAATTTCGAGTTTATCCTGAGGTTAATATTCTAGACTTCCGGTTTGCTAAAACTGGTTCTGCCCAAAGGTTAGAGGCGTCTTTAAAGTCAACTACTGTGTAGCAAATAATGGAATGGTAAGGTTGTTACTATTAACACCTCGCTATGTATTGTAGACACCCCCTTTGAGTAGCGATGTATAAACTATCGATATACTGTAGTTTATATACCTCTGGTTTGAGGTTATCTTGGTTGATATGTTGATAACCAACGTGGGATTGAAACGAATTACTGGTACAGAATCAAATCTATAATAATTCCATTGGAATATTAACAAATTTGTTTTCATTACAACGACATTTGATCTAATTAATGGTTTTTGACCGTTTTCGTCGTATTTACCACCACAAAAACTTTACCCCAACACAATAGACATACGCATGTATATAGGACTACCTACTGTTTCAAGGTTACAAACCTTCAAAAGGATGATTTCGGTAAAACAATGAACCTTTTCAAATACTACAACTAAATAAATGACTAATAACAAAACTTAACGCTTCCAATTTATTTTTGTTTCGTACGATGAAAATGTTTTTCACAGTTCACAGTAGCCTACACCTTAAGAAGCAAGCTTATGCTTGCGAAAGCTCGTGTCGAAAAATATAAAGTTAACCTTAAGAGTGCCAAACTGTACCCTGTTTTTTTATTTAAATTTTACTTTAAAATTTGTTTAACACGGTTCAGACAACATCAATTTATTTTTTGTCGGTGGAGATGTTATTTGTAACTACAGCATTATAATCGCAAATTTATCCTATTGATAAATGAAATTGAAATGTAGGGGTAAATATGCAGCAGGTTAAGAACTAATGATCTTAAAACCTGTATTGATTTTATACCTACCTCTTTCGGAGAGATTTGCTTATTAATCTTAGCTTAAGTAATCCCCCATCAATAAACTTTTTGTCTGTTAGGTGCAAAATGAATGAAAACACTTTACTGCGGTATAGCGGTTTCAAATAAGAGGTTTGTTTAAGTTACTTTGGAGATAGCAGCAGTATGCAAAGTAATTGATAATAATTAATGCATGTAAAAAGGAAGAAGTAGTGAAACCCATATCCAAGAGACTCGCCGTTGCTAAAACAAAGCACATGAAAACAAATCTTTTACAAATAATCTTACATTCTTTATGTCATAGATGTTTTATCAAGTCACAATTGCGGCACCAAGTGAGTACGAAAGTAAAGGATTGTACAGTACATGAAGGACATTCCGCATGGCAACCTCTGTGTGTTAGCTTGGTAGTTGGTACTGCGCTCTGTCATCTTCAAGCAAGCTTGGTTTCGCTGGAAATTAATTGATTCTTTATCCTTTCGTTTTTGCTGCAAGTTGTGTTATGGCAGGAGTTGCAAGAAGGTTTGCATTTCTAGCGACTCAGGTAAACATTCTTGATTGGTTACCTTATAGTATACCTTATAGTTACCTTATAAGGCTTATACACTAGGGCCACACTGCAGAGTTTGGCATACCCGTACACCATACAGCTTCAGTGCTCCACTTAAGGTGCGTTATTTTGCACTTAATGTAATGGATAGCAGTACTGTGAAATTGCCCACTTTCATTGCGTCTGAGCATTTTTTGTGCACCGCACTTGTTATTTTTGGTTGTTTGGCGAGCCCAAGAGCGCTTGGCCTATACAGTAATTACATTTTGTTGTGGTTTTTTAACTTTAATAGACTAGCAGAGAAGACTATAGGTGGAGCGTTTATTTTATTGTATGTGAATAAATAAATGGAATTCTGTCTTCATTGAGAACTTTGTTTTCGTGACATTGATCCATTATCCTCGCTGGCTCAGCTTCTCAGACTGTTGACTAGAATTTGACCGTTTTCAACAAGATCTTGTGTGCGCTAAATAACCAAAAATCGCAATTACAGCTGCCCAAAAATGCTAGAATGTATGATGTGTGCAATTACAGAATCTGACAAATTCAATTTCTGATTGAATTTAAAATTAAATGCACAAAAGTTTTGTCCAGGGCAATTGTTCAGTGCAAAATTGTGGTAGTATCGTTAGTATCTTTTGGTATCATTCAGAAGATAAAAGGAAAGTGTATTCAAAATAATAGAAAAATAGGCTTTATCAGTTTTTCTGACCTGTAGGCCTCAAAATCACTTGATTATAATTTTCTCTGCTTCTGAATGGTGCACAAAAAGCGTTATGCAAAATCATGTGCCTTAAGTAGAAAATGAGTTGTAGGAAACTATATTGAGTGTGCTTATGCCAAATGCAGCAGTCTGTTCAGCTTCTATAAGCAGGACATTTTATAAAATTGGGGGTACCATGCCAGCATGTGCATTTGTTTAAACAATGATGTAAGCTTTGCTATGCAAAAAGAAATCTAATTTGCTCTGTAGTTAGTGAATTTAGTACTTATTGTGCTCGCTGTATTCTTTATTGTTGGTTTGAATTTCAGCGGGCTTTTCCAGCATGTTCGTCGGTGTTGACATCACAAACTCGTCTGCCACAGACATTATTTGCTCAGGTAAGATGCTGTTTCGAATTTGGATAGCTATGGATAATATTTTAATTTCAGAGTGCCGTATCTACACAACGTAGAAAATGTAGACCGTTCTGTAAGCTATTGGTTGCCTTGCAGACATAGATATATGGTATGTGGCTAAGAAAACATGCAATGCACTAATGTCACTTGCAAAGTATTTCTGTTTCAGAAAATGTCAACAGCTGCAGAAGTGTCGGACAAGTTCCGAGTTACAATGATTCCTGGAGATGGCATTGGACCAGAACTCATGAATTCTGTTAAAGTAATTAAGAGTTATTATGAATTAATGACTAACTAATCTTTGAAACTTCTTGCATAATTGTTTGATGTTTCATGAACAAAGATTGCAATAGACTCAAAATGCTATAACACTTTTCATGTCTTGTTTTCAGCAAATTTTTAATGCTGCTGATGTGCCAATCCATTTTGAAGAATTTTGGATAAGCGAAGTGCAAGACCGTTGTTCTGATGAGAAAATAGAAGAAATGATTGCATCAGTCACCAGAAACAAAGTTGCCATTAAAGGTACAAGTACCTATGTGTATATATCAAACAATTTTTTATGATTTCTTACTGGTTTTAAAGGGGGGTTAAATGTTGTTGTTTTCGAGATTTTTTATGATCTTTCCTGGTACATGTCACAGATATTTTTTGATAATTGTTATTAAATGACCAGGAATCTTAACCACACCAACATGGTTTGACTTGGGAGAATTGCAGAGTGTCAACATGCAGATCAGGTATGTGCATAATTTTCATCACCTCTTTTTCTTTCATTGCAAACTGTTGTAAGGGCTTACTTCTGCTCAGGAAGAAACTTGACCTTTATGCTAACGTTGTTCGTGTAAGAAGTCTGCCGGGTATCAAAACACGTCATGGTGAATTGGATATTGTTGTCATTCGTGAACAAACTGAAGGGGAATACAGTGCTTTGGAACACGAGGTGAAATTTCTAGAAACATAAATGATAAAAAAAAACAATTTCCCCTGATTTTTGTATGATTTCTTGTCATTTTACAGAGTGTACCTGGAGTCATTGAGTCATTGAAAATAATAACTAGAGCAAAATCTGAGAGGATCGCAAAATTTGCGTTTGATTATGCTATGAAACACGACCGTCAAAAAGTAACCGCAATACACAAAGCCAACATCATGTAAGCAATTTGACAAGGAGTAATATTTAGATAAATATATTTCAAATAAAAATTATGTCGTTCACATAATGAAGAGTAAAATCTTGTAAATTGTATGTCATTGGTTCCCTTTTAAATGTTTTAAAGCAGAAAGCTTTCATACAGTAATTAGTCACAATCCCTAACATTTTGCAGGAAACTAGCCGATGGGATGTTTCTTGATTCATGTCGTAAGATTTCAAAACTTTATCCAAAGATAAAATTTGAATCGATGATTGTGGATAATACGTGCATGCAGGTACATCACTGACTAATTTGTTTGAGGACGTGCCCAATTATGTCAAATATTGAACAGTATACAGTCGAATCCGCTTAATTCGGACACCGGATAACCCGGACAACCGCTTTATTCGGCCAAAATGCTCGGGAACGGAACAAAAGTAAAAATTGAACGTAAAAAACTCCTGTTAATTCGGACAATTCTCCGCTTAATTCGGACACAGGTTCGCAATTCCATCGTTAGGTTATGACACAATAAACAGTACTTCGTTCGTTTTAAGACAAGATTCAATTGCATTATGAGTGATTATGGTGAAACAATGACGATCCATGCAGTAACAATCGACAATGAACTCATATAACGCCGTGCCAGCTTTATAGTCGCTTTTACTTCGGTACAATTGCGTCCATCTTGTAGGACAAAATTGTACAGAAAAGTTTAGCACAAAAAGTGAAATTGCTCACTAAAGTAAACGAAGACGTTTTATGCGATCAGTGCCAGTTACTGCAGTATAGCGCAGCTGCCATTCATTTTTTACCTAACACTACAGTATTTTAAATGCGTTTTTTGCCTTTATGCATGACCATGAAACGAACAATTGATTTTCCGCTTAATTCGGACAAAGCCGTTTCTCCGCTTAATTCGGCCAAAAGTGAGCGGAACCAAAGTGTCCGAATTAAGCGGAGTCGACTGTATAGATGATGCACTATTTGCAAGTATGCAATTGATAAGCATGGTTTGAAGCGTGGGAGATGTAATAAACTTTCTCCAATGTATTCACAATTAAAAAACTTTTTAATGAGGTTTGAGCTTTTCCTCTGCCCTGTACAAACATAACTTGACCCTTGAACTATATGCTTGTTAGCTGACTTCGCATCCATCTCAATTTGATGTGATGGTCATGCCAAATCTTTATGGAAACATTATCGATAACCTTGCAGCGGGGTTAGTTGGCGGGGCAGGTGTTGTACCGGGTGAAAGTTACAGCCCCGAATGCGTCGTTTTTGAAAGTGTAAGTATGATCCAAATCAGCCAACTTTCTACAATTTTACAACAAGGTGGAAATTAACTTCTCTTTTTAGGGAGCTCGACATCCTTTTGCTCAAGCTGTGGGTAGAAATATCGCAAATCCCACAGCCATACTGATGTGCTCCAAAAATATGTTGTACCATATGAAGTGAGCTATACTGTACCATTATTACATACATTGATGTGACGTCTGTTATATTTAACTTTTCTTTAACTACACTGAAGGAATTTATCTTTATTGATTAATATTGAAAGTTTCCATAAGCAAAAAAATTAAAGAAACCGGTGAAATAATTTTTTCAGCCTTTCAAGCCATGCCAAGCTTGTTGAAAGTTCACTGCTAAAAGTATTACGAGAAGGAAAGGTAAATAATTCAATTGCAAACATGCCATTGCAACAATGGTTCATTGCGATTGCTAATAATTTAATTAGTCTAAGGAATTTTGTTTTTAATTGAAAATGGTAGGAGAATTGTTTGTAAGAATCTGGTTGCGCTATTGCATTTATTTTTTCTTCATCTATTTTACCTTCAACCACTTTCAGGTTAAAACAACAGATTTGAAGGGATACGCCACTACTACAGAGTTTACCAACGCTATTATCAATAACTTGGGAAAAGCCTAAACTACTATCATGTTTGCAGGATTTATTTATTAGTATGTAAAAATCATACGCTTTATTCATTTCTCTGTATATTCACTTCAGCTTCTGTCTACACATGCCGCACACATTGCAGTTCCTTTCTTATGTTTTTATTGTTTTGTCTAAGTTGGTATATTTATGTTAAAAGAAGGCGTTTGAGCTAAAAGCTTTTGTTTTTACTTTTGCATTTTGCTAAAAAGCACATGAAGCTAGTCTTTTCAGGTAGGGTGATAGCCTTTAAAAGAATTTATTCTGATAAGGTAAACAAGTTACAAGAGAAAAATTACTGGGCGTGATGGCGATAAACAATGATCTCACAAAAAAGGAGAAACAAGTCGCTTTTGTAGGATTTCCTAAGTAGAAAGTTTGTAAAAACCTGTAAATTGCAGATCGTTATTAACTTGTTTGATTGGTAAGTTGTTTGACAATTAGCCTCGATTTTACTGTAGATCAGCCAAACTTAACCTTAGGTAAATTTAATTCGCAGAGGTTTGTTAAGCCTAAACTAAAGGACGCCGAAGGAGTAAGTTGACTGACGATTGTTAAAAGTCCTTAGACTGTCTCTCGGTAAATTTGCTTTGCATAAATTGCTTCTGTAAAAAGGAGAAAAAAAACGATAAAATCCTTGGTTTTGACATACTGTAGAGTGTAGATAGACGTTTAGATCTTCGGTCAGGTATATATTTACCTACTATGTCTCATCATAGCACTATAAATAATAAAGCAAAAACCAATCAGTGTTCACTCAGTACTACTTACATCCGGTTCCAGAGCCTTATTTCCAACAACACAGCGATGCAACTGGCATCTGACAAGTAAAACAACAAAAATGACCCTCTGCGAACCAAAGTTTTACAGGATGGTCTTGTTTTTCTTGCTGTCCACAAATAAAAACCTGTATCTTATTTAAATTTGTACAGTTTCACCAACGATATAAAGAACTTTATTCTTTATATCGTTGGTTTCCCTGTGGAAGCGCTAAGTTTGTAAATACGAAAGTTATAATTATACTTCGAGCATTATGAAAAGTATCGATGAATTAACAATGGCGAAATGGTTATCATTGTTTTCAAAAAATATTTACGCACTCCGCTGTAAAGCTAGTGCGATGATATAAAATGTTTTAATTTCAAGTTACATTTTCCATTATAAACTTATTGAAGCACAAAGTGTATCCGCTGTAAACTGTTTGTACGTTCGTGGTCCTCATCATAAGGGTGGACCTGTTTAGTCAGCTTGATTTGAATCGAGGTAGAAATTACGCAAACGTCGGCACGTGGACTTGTTAGAATCACCTGAAGCATTACTTCGACACGTGGAAGGTTTGTATTGAATTTTGTTATTTCTTGCGCTGTGAGATTAAGCAGTAACAAATTCAGATCACATTAAAATTGATGCTACCGGGATAGCTGTAGGATGAGGACGAATATCTTAGGCTTTTGAAATAGCCTAGGCTAATTTTGTAACTAAAATGCAATGCTACAAAATTTGTCGAATGAAGTTTATAACATCAGTAACGTTCTTGTAAACTATGGTTAAGGAGTAGGCCTATTAGCCTTTCATCTTTAATAACTACAGGCCTAGCCTAGTGTTCAAGATCAACTGAACGCCACAAGCACAAAACTTACCAACGTTCAGGCCGAGCCTTTTCATATTGACGCTGATTTATGATAAACAATCGAGGCATATTTAGATATTTGAACACTGCAGTTTGTTATAAATTAGCAAACAATTAAATTTCGGGTATAGGCCTAACATGTCTTCTCAGGTTGCCAGGTCTCTGAAAAACATCATAAATTTTGGTTACAAACTGCCATAGTTTTGAGTCTGGATCGCCTTTATATACACATATTGGATATAAATAAAACATCATTGGTACTGGTATATCACCTGCTATCTCTTGTTTGCGTATAATAAACCAACATGAATATACTGACAGATGAACGTGTGCACATTCATACTTAAATAAGTTTTGTGCGTTCATGTGCTGTATCTCTCACTTTGGCTGCTGTCCTGTCTACCTGTGCTGCTATGCTTTAGTAGCTGGACATTTTTGGAGATGAACCAAAATGTAAAGCTTTAGTTTTGCCTGGCAAACATTGAATTAATGAATTCTTCAAAAAATATTAGTTATTCTGTTTATAATTATGCAATATAAAAATTTGATGGAGAACATGTTTCCTATGTAATGTGCAGAGGACAAACTTTACAGTTGTTAACAAGACTTTTGTAAGTTCAAGACACCTCAGAATACACTAGGCGTTACACGAGTTTTAACACTTCGCCCCTATATAATCTGTAGTCTACATCTACATTCTGTTAAAACATATAAAAATATATAGTGCATCCAAAACGTGATTAAATGCCCTTAAATTTTATATAAATGCCCAGTAAGCCATCTAAAGTGTGCAACTTAATCCCATGAAAGTTAATATCAAGTGAGTTACGTCTTGTCCAACCCTACACATTATTATCTGACATTCTTTCCAATTTAGCTTATCATAAGATCGAGGCTGTTAACATTCTGTGACTGCTATATATACATGTATTTTATATACTAAGCAAAGTTATGCATATTTCACATGCACTTTTCAAACTTAGCAGTCTGGGACAAAATTGCTGGACTAGTTCGGTACAAAGTGTTCAAACAAGATATGTGTAACATGTTGTTTTTCTGTTCTTGCTACTTGTATTAGGGCTTTTGTTTGGTCTATGAGTGTATAAACCAATTCTTCACTTTATATAATATGTGTTTAAAGATATTTTCTCCTTCAGGTTTATTTCACAATGGCAAAAAAGAAAGCGAAAAGTGGTAACTCTAAGACTACTAAGAAGCGATCAACTAACGTTTTCAAAGTGACGAAACCAAACCATTCCAAGTTGATTGGAAAGACAGTCATGACAAGTTTGCGTAAAAACATTGAACACCACAAGAAGGTTGATGCCACCAATGCAAGCTATGATGCAGTCAAGGAGTTGGTATTGAAAAATGAACCTAAAAACGATGGAAACGATAAATCTAAAAACATTTTGAAGCAACATCAAGATTTTATTAAGCCTCAAGTTGAAGATACCACTGATATGTTTCAGAACTTATGAAATGTCACAGACATTTGCTTGCTATGACTAGTAGGCTAACTTCTATGCAAAGTTTTGTTATTGGATAGGGAATCTTCGTGTTGAAATGTCTGTTGTATTGCAGTACCATTAACTGGTATCTAGCCTTTTCTCACACACTATCTACTTTGAATCGCTTCTTTTTTGAACACTATTTCTCCAATGTATTGTACTGTTTGTTAAGGAAACAAAGTTAGTGTTAGTTAAAGTAAGTTAGTTAAACCTCGTTTCAGTAGAAGTTTATATATAATGTTGGTTCAAAATTTTGCCATATGTCTAAAGGGGTTACACAGCAAAACACAAACTATCTTGTTTACAGAAAATTTTTCGCACATGATATATATTTCTTTATTCTCCAGTATGTAAATTAGGGTTGCATCATTTAATTTTTATCATGAAAAAGAAGCCGTCGTCTGCCAAACGGAGCATACAGTTACAAGCATTTTCACCCCACGTTAGGTAAATTGGGTTGATATCTATAGTTAAATTTTTAGAGTTTTCATTTCCAAGTCAATTATTTTTATGAACGTGTTCATACATTTTGTTTCAGCTCCAAGAGACTGAAATGCATTCAAGACCTGCTTACTTCTGATGGCATCGACACAATACTGCTTATATTAGGAATTGACAGCAGGTATAAACCATGTTTTTTGACATTATTAGTTGTTTATTCTAGCATTGACTGCATATTGGCTACATGCACCTTAGCTCAGTTTAGGGTTGGATAGCCTTCAAATTTTAACAAATAGCGTAAAAAAATTTACCATAGCAATAGTTTCTAACGCCTAAATGTTGTCTATATTAATGTTGTTTTTAAAGTGCACACAAAACCACTGTTATTGTGCACAAGTTTTCAAGTCAGTGTTTGTTTGTACAGATATAATGAAGGCTGCAGAGAACTCGCCAATTATCTACTCTTCGGTTTTTATGATCTCAGACTTTCCCAACTGGAAGAGTAAGTTAACAAAACTTCTTTCTTGAAAATTATACTTATAGTATTAGTTTAGTATTTTAATTTTATTGTCAATAAGAGGTGTGTTTCATTTAAACCCTATTTTTTATTTATAACAATTCCTGTATGAGTTTTCTAGTTAGCTTATCAGCATATATATATATATATATATATATAATTATGTTATGGCAGCACATGTGTAGCAGAATTCTTATTTTAAATCTCAAGCAAAAATACTGTATGCCGGTTAGAATACATGTTCACAGCTTACAAAATTCACTTAAATATCATATTGTATAAATTCATGGTTGCCTTGTGGTCATGTTTTGTTAGTAAAAGCTTGGCAAGTTGTAATTTAATGGCTTGAATGAGCACTTCTTGTGTGTGAAAGTGGTTTAACTGGTTTGATAAGAGACTTCGGTCTTTTCGCTTTTCAAACTCTTACCTTAATGCCTGAAGGTTATAAATGTTTTGCAACTATTTAAAAAAATTGAGGTGTTGTAAATAACGAAAGGTTAACGTTAACCTACGTTCGGTTCAGTGTTATTTCAGTTGTTGTAGTTAGTATATACGTGGCTTTTGGTGCTTGCATGATGATAATAATTGAAAAGCAATGTTTTGCAAATAATAATGAATGAGATTCTTTATTTCTGATTTCTTGATATTGCATTATTACTATTGCAGGTCTGGAATTCCTGAAGAAGATCTAGATGGTATGCACAATTCTTTATTGTTGTTCACAGTTCTATTGTTACTAATATTTATATATGCATATGTTTCATTTTGTATTGTCAATCACAATAGCAATCAAATAACTTTTATATTATATTTATATTATAAATGCCCACCGTGGCTTATTCTATTGATACTATTAAATACATTTCGACCAATATGGGTACAGCATTTGATTTTCAACCTTAAATTGAATAAAACTTTATCAATAAGTGCTTTTGGTTTTAGATGTTGTGATACTAATACGAGCAACATCAGTGGCGGTATACTGCAGTGGCGTGCTTTACAGTTATCTTCTGCCGTACATTGCCCATTGGAGAAATCTTGAAGTGCATTGTTGGCCTGATCTAGACCAAGTGAGCAAATTAATGCTAAATCTTTTCTAAAATCAAAATCTTCTTGTTGTAGTTTTATGCGTTGGTATTTATTCCCACTGTATTAATATTACGAAATATAAAGACTTTACAGTTATGCAGCATAAACAAGTTTTTTATAACCACTTGCCAGGTCAGAACCATGTCAATATATGAGAATGCGATATATTTAATACTAAAACTGCAAAGATATATGTGCTGTAAATAGGCTGCTAAAGTAACGATAATGCTTGTAAATGGTGATTTATGACTGGTATTTTACCATGAAGTTTTTTCAAGTTTCTGCTTGATCTGGTGCTAACCTCAGTTAGTCATGCTTGGGTGGTGGCGTGTAAACTTTTGTCAGCTAAAAAGCAATTGTGTCAAAAAAATTCACCACTAATGGCTCTACTATCTTTCATCTCTCTGGATTAACTCATTGGTGCAGTTTTGATCTTTTCTTTCAACTTTCTTGTTTGGTCTAACACAATGCCAGACTTTGACAGTTAACATTGTCTGCATTGTTATGTTAAGCGCAATGCAAGTCTATGCGGTATTTTTTGTTTTCTCTGAATTCAATATTTCTTTCTTTACAGTGTAGATGTAGATTAAAACTGTAGATTTATCGGTCCCCGGATTTTTGCTTAACTTGCGCTAATCGAGTGAGTTAGTTTGAGTGCAAGCATCTTTTCCACAGAAGGACAAAGATGACCATCAAGAAGAAAAGGAAGAATTTAAAATCAGGAGTTTTGTGGCCATGGTAAGTTCATCAACTCACATCGGGATTCCTTACTGGGCCACTCGAAGCCTGGGAATTGCTCATCACCTTCAGTCGCCTTCGAATTTTGACAAATTTGCGATTGAAAAGTGGCCGTTGGTGCAATCTTATGCCTTGGAAGGAATGGGAGGGTGAGATGATTGTCAGAAATTTTTATCAACCACTCACCGCATATGGGCTGATGATGGTTTTGATCGCATGAAAGTATTTACCACAATATGCGTTTGCAGTACTATATTCTCTTATGAATACACCGTCAAATGCTAGTGGTGTTTGCAAGTCTGGAATTATATAATATGTTTGCTTAGATTTGTAATCTTTATGCTGGTAACTGTTATAGATGTGTGCTTGCTTGTCATGTTCTTATTGCAAGCATAAAACAACTTGTCTTGCAAACTAAAGTATATACCTGACGCATGTAAAATGAAAGTAAGAAGTTTGTTTTTTTACTGATTTGTTTCCATGTTCACGAATATTTGTCACATACTCTAGAGGTGGATTTTTTACGATGAGATTTGAAGTGAGCAACGTTCGCAATCAGCTTCTCTCGATATACGAGCAGTGCGATCCGGCGGATCTCGAACAAATCCTCATAAAATCCCTTCCCCTGTTTGAACGCCACTGGAGGGAGGCAATAAGCACAGTTTCAGGCACTTCTGATTTTGAAAAGGCGAAAATGGCTGATATGGAAGTCACTGCAAAGCAAGTTTTAGAGGTATGATGTGACGATGATGCAATCTACTCAGAAAAGACTTAGCTGTAGTTGTAGCAACAAAGTAATGTTTCTGGAGTGTTTTGTGAGGTAGTCTTTGATTGAAAGAAACATTATATCAGCAATTATATCATAAATAAGAATAATTTGGCTTTGCAAACAAGGATTGTGTAGATGACAGAATAGATATGTTTTATAGTCAAATTTTATCTCCCGCTCCTACAGTGACACTTTGTATTGGCAAAGACTATCTGCAAATGCTTTGTGTCACTGAATATGCTGGAGATGTCTGTCAACACATTTAGAGGCTTGTTTCATTTCATGGCGAGAAATTGAAGATTATAAAGTGCAAAAATATAGAATTTCCCATATGTGAAATTTTAAATAGACCCAGTTTAAGGAATCATGTGAAACAGTAAGGACAATTCTCGAGGAAAATTTTCTCATCAGACTCAGCGTTTTCCAGTGTTGTTAGAATAATTGATTGTTTGTGAACGTATTTCTTCTCAGGCCAGTTTCCAACGAGGTTAGCACCATACCTTTCTCCCCCCACACAGTCAATGGTAAAATATAAACAATATAATACGAATCAGATAGCCATGTACCTAACAAGCAGCAAACATTTCTGCTATTTAGCAACCAAACTTATAAAGGGCAGCTTCGATGTAGACAATATGGGAGTGTTCATGTCAGCCAGACTTGCAGTTGACTTGCCAGGTTGCACAGCGTCTTTATGACATTAGCATTCCCATATACAGTGACTCCCCAGGGATTGAAGACCAGTCCTTGTGTAGGCTCTGTGCATGATGATGCTCTCACTCAACACACATTTAGTGCTTATTTCATGCTCGTATTAAGTTTAAGATGGTTTATTATCTAGCAGCATAGTGCATGGACTTTTTTAGTGTTTTTTTCTTGATGGGAATATTTCAAATTGTCCAGAAATATGTTCTAGAGTAAAACTATCTTGCACCATATGCACCTGCACAATTACATTACTACTACGCTAAACATATTTTTTGTATTCGTACATATGGATAAGGATTATAGACACATTGCTAGGTACAGATCAGAATCCTGTCATAATATGAGCTTTACATTTTGAGTGAAATTGTATTTGCAGCCTTTAAGAAGCTATTACAGTCACGGCCGACTATCTACTCTGTCTTCACAACAAGAACTTGATCAAAGTCGACAACCCTTTGTGCAGTTCGGCAAACAAACTCTGGACAAGACAACAGCTGGAAGCTTATTGGATTCCACATTGAGAGATAGTGGTGTCAATGGTAGTGCTCTTCATATGGTATGCAATGCTTTTGAAACGCTGTTGGCTTAAATGAAATGTTTAATTTTGTTGTTTACCCAGCTAGTTGAAGCTTTGTGCACGTTTGTTTTTATATTGCTTACTGAACTTATTTCTTGGTTAACATTATAATAATATCAAATGGTTTGTCACCACTTTGCAAAATGAATGACATCATCAATGTTTAGCAAAAGATATTGTATTAAAATGTATTAATGTGATAATGTATTATTATGTATTTTGTTGTTGGAAAATAATAAAAGATTTCCTTGCAAGGTCATTCGTTCTGCTGCTCCCAGGAGGCCAATATCATGTACCAGGACCTACTTCATTCAGCCAGATACACAACGATCAGACATAATGAGGTGAAATTTTTCATTTTTGTCCACAATAAAACATCTATTCAGTAGAATATGAATTTGCATAACAAGAAAAAAGTCCTATTTGTCATGTTAAAATTTTACTCGCCACATTAGCCCCTAAATTGTTGTCGAGATCAGCTAGCAATCGATTTAAAGTTCCGTTGTAATTTTGTCTTACAAATTTTCAGAGACTTTGAACTTCTGGTCGGTCTTTATACTGCTTGTGTGGATGCATGTCACTCGGCTATCTGGCAATATTGTAAAAATTTCAGTGAAACCGATGCTCGATCTGCCGCCCAGCGAGTTGTCGCCTCCGCTTGTGCACACCTTCCACACAGCGGCGCTCATGAGTTTACTGTTGAGGTCTACAACAACTCTGCAAAGTACGTATGAGGGGAACAATGTTACTCAAATCTTTCCGGCTCGTGTTTCTATGCTTTCTGCTTTCAGTGAGAAATTGCCTTGCCTTGTTAGTTGCTTCACAGCAAAATGCAGTTAACCAATTTTCAAACGTTTTTTCAATCAAACAAATTATATCTCTTCATTTACAGATTGGTTACATTGAAGTCGGATAATATGTCTTGTTACATAAAGAAAATCACAGTGTCGATCACGTCAATCAAAAGTACTAGTGGTGAGGGAATTCTGGGGAACGTGAGTTACAGTGACACCTTCATTGACTCCCACATTCAAGCAATGAATGACGGTAAAGCGTTTCAACAACAATTTTTTCAATCATAGAAATTACGCATTGTAACATGTTAAACTTTTCATTCAAAATTATCGAAAAAGTGGCAAAGTGAAAATTTTTGGTTTAGCCTGCATGTTGTATTAATATGTATTATAGCGGTTTCACATTTAACTGTTTACTATTCTACATTCGTTATTAACGTTGTCTAAGCCACTTTGTGAGTAAGACAAAGTGACAATGCCTTGTAATATGAATTGTTTAGAGGTTGAGAATGGTGATGCCATGAGCAAGCATTGGAAGCACATCATCCTCACTGCAGGAGTGCCGAAATATGTCGAGTGGAAGGTGAAGCTGAACGTGCTTGGCATATTAAAAATTTTCTTAACTTATGGTATCTAAAAAGATAAACCTCAGCATGGTTAACAAAATTACTAAAGTTTATAATTAAATATCATTGTAATATTGATAAAATAATTATAGACAAGGCGTGATTGTGACAATGCGCTCGACGAAAATCTTGTGGTGAAATGTGATTCGGTCTTCATCTGTTCCAGTTCATCTCTTGTTGATCCTAAAGCTGAATGTTAGTTACTAACTTTTAACCAGACAACTTTGACGCAGTATAAATTAAAATATTCTCTTATTGCATGTATTGAAAATGGCAAATGTTGCTTTAAATACGCTTTGTAAATGGACAAAAGTCTTTTTACGTTTTAGCCACTTTATCGTGCTATATGTATACCATTAAGTTGAAAGTTGAAAGTTGACTTTTTATCAGGTCTCCTGAAGCTTTATGGTGATGGGTCAGTGGTCTTGGTTCCAATAAATGCTCCACCATTTACTATCAAAGCATCTTCAATTGGGAGTTATTTATATTACGACACCGGACTTCCAAATGCAGTTCAATTGCTTCAATTGAAACTAAGACAAGACGATATCTTGCCAAAATATCTTCGTCCAATCCACAGAACATCTTTGGCTTTGGCCTTCTTTCCTCAATTGTCAGCTTCTAAAGCATTGATCAGCAAGGTAATGTTTGCATTGAATCTTGCATTTGAAAGGATTCTTGTTTCTTTAAAATAATATATTATTATAATTATACAGTTTTCCAAAGTTACTATCATTTGCAGCGATGTACGTGTACGGAAGATGCCGGTAGTTAATACTCTACTTTGTAGCAAACTTACCAAAGAGGTGTTTTATTTTTTCAGGCAATACCATATTTAGAAAGACTTTCAACCAAGGGGGAACACCTTAAATTTGAATCCATTGGCAGATTTGATGGAAGTTTAATCCGCAGTTATGACGAAGTGCAGTCGAACTACATGTGGCACGCTGGGATAAGTCACAGGTCTGGCAGTGAAGCCAGGTCAAGCAAATTAACAAAGTCAACTTATTCTCTTCAACCGCAGCTAACAGGTGATTGTTGTTAACTGTGGCTCTATTATTAAGTAACTTTTTTAGTTATTCAATTTTTTGTGTGTGCTGTATACCTATTGTGGTTGTATTATGCTTTTGTGTTGTTGCAGGAGTTTTGTTTGGACTTAAAACTGTTTTTTGATATACTTAAAACCGATTGGCGCTTATGACCCTACATAATTGCTCAGATTTCATGAAACATTTCGGTGTAAGCTTCGTGACAGGAGGAGAAGCAATTCCGGCTCCAGACGCTTCCTTGATGGTGGACGATAAAGGCTTACTTAACGAGATTTCCCCAAAGGAAAAAACCGACAAGGTGACTCCTATGCTGCGTTTGCTGCCACTATGCCAGCCCAATGTGCCTTTGCTTGCTTGTTGTTGTTATTGTGATAGAATTAAGAATTCCGGTGAGTCATCCCTTGAACTTTGCCATTATGTCATAACCGACTTCCTGTAGACTTTTCGCAAAACATGAGTGAAGAAAAGCGCACAAACACTCGTGGTTACAACTTGAGGAAAATTAGCATAAGCCCAATTTAAACCTTAGTTAAAAAAATATCTTTGCCCCGCTAAACGGCCGCTGACGTCATGGTAAAATGGTTGCCATTGCGTTCGGTGCCATCCCTTTATTATGTCTTATATTGGGTTGTAGAGCGTGTGACGACGATGGGAGCGCATTCCAGATTAATTTATTGAACGCTGTGCTTACGTCAGAAACACAACAACGGATAAACACCGCGCACTTTGCGAGCAAACTAATCCAATACATAATAAAGCTTTGTTGCTGTTTTCATAAACTTTGCACTTTAATTCTGCCTTCAGCACTCCCTTATTCGGTAACCCGTTGAATCGTTAAAGAAATCACACCTGCTTCGACACAACACCTCTTCCCATGCAGCCATTTGTAAAAACTTCTCTTTTATTCTCACCTTTTCTCTCAGGTCTGTGTGAGTATAGTGGCAGGGATTCCCGGTTGCCATGGTGACCGGCTCTGTTCGTCCTTGATCGCCCTCAACCGGGAGAGGGTAAGGTGGGTGGTGGTCAAAGTCAAGTCAAAGGATGGGGACGCCGCCGCCACTGACGTCGACCATCTGCAGGTGGGCCGCGTGATATCTGTGAGATTATTCGCTTGAAACATGGTGATGTTTTTGTGAAAACGCAAGTTAAGACAGCACGAGTGGATTTGGGAGAGAAATTGCGAGTTGTAATCCATTATTAGAAAAAAAAGCCTCTTATGTAGTCTGCTTTGTAAAATGAAACTACTCATTATAAAGTATAAGCACTAAGCATGTACATTGTAGTGCGTTCTTCAAACGGTATAGCTGCGAACATTGGGTTAAATGAATGGACGCAATAGCTCAACTGCCTTGGTTCCCGCTCAAGCAGTCACTGACGTGATTGCGGCGAACACTTAACTATGTTCAGATGATATGAAAGCAAACATATTGACGTTCCTTGCGCAGAGACAGCTTACCGAGTTCGTTTCCAAGAGACGAGCGACCCGACCTGGCGCTGCTGCGTCGAAACGTCTTCGGATCATTGTAGAGGTCACGGGGTCAGTTTTTTATTTGTTGTTACAATAGGACAAAAGGAATTGAAATAAAATAAAAAACTTTAGATAATGATTAAAATTGTAATGATTAACATTTGAGTTAAGATTTTTCGTTTTAAATTCGCATGGATTTTTTTTTTTTTTTAAATGTTTTTGGATTTTCCAGGTTTTTTGACATTGCCGACGTCGTATCAAGCATTCTAAACCATCGCGATCCTTCCACTCGAGGGCGCATGTACATCGGTGCTGTGACGGTGTGCATTGACCCGCTTTCATGCTTCGTTGAACACAAAAGAATCTTGCCGAAAGTTCTAGAACAATGTGCCGCCGGTCTCGCCACTTGTGTCGCTTTCACTGGAACTCATGAAGACATCAAGGTGGGTTTGTATTGTGGCCGGTGCTACCTGTAGTTTGTGGCGGTTGTTTAGTCTTACAGGTTCCTATCCCCAGCACTGGGTTGATCTTGACCGCGTATTAGGATTCTTGACCGATTTTTTTGGCGTTTTGTTAATGGTATCGCCCAAATTGCACTTTTCAAACGATTAATTGCTTTGGTCTTTTGATAACTTTGGCAATCGGTTGTTTCCAATCGCAATCAGTAACTTGTTTCTCACTTTAATTCCACCTGGCTTGGCTTAACGCCATTCCTTCAGGTTTCGCCGCTAACCCGAGATGTCGATTTATATGGAAACGCTCAGTCTATTTAACCCTGTTAGCGGTCTGTCATACTGCACCTTATACCTCGCAATTATTCACTAGGATGAGAGCCTTGCTTCGATGCAAACCCTCATCCGACTCGTCAATCCAGGAGCGGCCTTCATGCTCGCCTCTAAAGGTCGTACGTCACGCACCGGTGACTTTGATCTCGTCCTGAGCGAAGACTCGTTTCAGGCCCCGAGAAACGTCATCACCCGGCACCTCGCCATGCCCGGCTTGTGAGTTATTTCTGCTTCATTTGTGATGTCACGTATGTGTTATTGTGACGAAACGATCACATTTGGGATCACATTGGGTGTTTATGAGCAAACGTAGTCACTAAAAATCAGCTAACTAAATATTTCATGTTTTAATTTTAACTCGCTTCGTCCATTACGGTGACGTAATTGTTTGTTGGTTACGTCATAATGTTTCCGCGGTTGCAACCAGGTGGAACGGCAGTTACATGACTGGATCGTCGTCGATCAAGATACAAGATGTCATGCTCGAATTCTCGCAACCGCTCTTAAAGGGGTCGTTCAGCGCCAGACTCCGCGCGTTGAAGCACGCGATGACAGGCCACCCGTACACCGGCAACGTATACATGGTTCAAGGAGTGCTCGCGTTCACTGGTGAGCGATCATTCAAAACGTTCAGATAATGATGGTTGAACTTTGTTAAGGTTTGAAACTGAGGTTCCTAGCCAAGTAGCCCGAGATAACCTTTTAAGGTGGCGTAATCTTTGTTTGTTTTATAATACAGTGAATTTACTAAAAGACCGATTACTTGAAAAATCCTGCATGGGGCTCTCTGAAGTTTTGCCAAGTCAATTTAATATGCTTTGGACTGACATTCCATAAAATGCCATCAAAAAACCATGATTCAAACTTTTTTGACAGAGGCACAAAATAAACACTAGAATTTTTGGCGTAAAAAATCCAATTTTAGCTACTCTCATGCTAATTTTTACCCTGATTCTGCACGCGACCTGGGACATTGAAGCACACTAACTGCTAGGGTAATTCCCAGGCTAGAAAACAACACCAACCATGCTGCCTTCTAATTGGTCTAAACATGTTTTTTAAAGCCATACGTAGGACGTCCAATAAAATCAAACATACCGGTATCTTAGTTTTAGGTCTTTGACACCTCCTTAAGGGAACCCAGTGAAAGGCAATTCTTAGGATCCCAAAGTATTTAAGTTTTGTTATTTGATAGCTGCATCACATGAAAGCAAGGGGTGCGACAACACATCAAATGTTTTTAGGGGTGTAAGAAATACTAAGTTTGGGAACCCCCGAGTCTCAGTCGTCCTTAATGCCAGTGACAATCTCTGCATATTTACCACTAAACTGGCGAGTGTGTTGCCGACCAACTCAATTTTCCGTATTCTCACGTCACAAATCATTGTTTTGACCAGAATCAACGGACCAGGATAATGACGTCAGTTTCGTGACCAGAACGAGTAGCTTGGTTATTGAAGCGAGACCCCAGACCCAAGTTAAAGCCCCAGCCCCACCGAAAGCAAAGAATGCTGCTACATCTCGGTAGATATAATAGAAGTTGTTACACCTATCTTTATGATCTCATCAAATATGTTTATTTAAAGCAGCAAATATTTTTGAATGTTTGTTAATTAAACTTGTGGTTTTTGCTAAAAAATCAAGTAATTTTGCTAAAAATGTAACAAAAAGACTAAAACGGCGCGAAAAAAGTTCCCATAAAATCAAATCATTCCATCTCTCCATGAGCGTTTCCAACGCTGTGATAAAATCCTGTTCACTCCACACAGCCCCTACCATCTTCATTTCTACGGCGTCGGCCTATCAGAGCAGAGCTTACGTGATTGGCTGAGAAAGTGCGGACGTCAGAAGCCAACCAGGAAGAACCACCGCACCCGAGCGACTATCTCTATGGCGGAAAGGAAAACTTTGCAGGTACAGTTAATACTCTGAATTCATATTGATTACATTTTATAATTTCTAACTTTCAATATACGTTCAATATTGTTGACGTAATCAATAGACGTCCAAGTAATGTCAGCACATTAGACAGAAGCATACGTCTACACTTGGCATGCAAGCTGATGCATGCGATGCGTGCATGTACACATACTAGCATGCATACTATGCCCGTTACTCATCCTAATACAGTCACCTCGAATTCAAAATAAGATAGCAAGGTTTGAAAACTGAACAACAAACAAACCTATAACCTATAGTATATATACAAACCTAACCTTACAAACAAACTGATTTCGAGTTGTGAACCCGTCGTCATTTGTTGTCCAGACCCAGCATCAAAACGATCCCCTCCCAGAAGGCGTCTTCTTCAACGGCACCCAGTATTGCAGCTTACTGGACAACTCGAGATCCTACGAACATCCGTGCATGGAAGAGTAAGTAATAATACTATCATTATGATGAAGGTAGAGTAGATAACAAAGAAAATATTCTGATATATTTAATTGTTTATGTTGGACAACCTACCGATGTTTACTCGAACTACAGTTTTGATTTCAGTAATCGTCATTGTAAACATACGTAGTTTACACAAGTTGAAAATTGATCAAAAGCTACTCAAATTATTATTTAACTAAGCTTATTACCTAATAATTTTATAAAATTATCGGCTTCATCATAATCGAGTATTTGTTACGTCACAAACCAGGATAATTCAAGACTATCTCAAGTCCGAGAATGAGCAAATCGACTTGTACAACAAGAAGATAGAAGAACAAAACATCGCCGACCTCTTTGATTGACGTCATCACCATACAACGTCATTCATTTTCAACGCAATCCGACCAATCTCTTCAATGATTGCCATCCTAAGCTAACTGGTTCTCATGCTTTGGCCGATTCTGTAATTTTTATACATTCAGCTGTAATTTGAATTTTAAGAAACTGTGCCTTAATTTTGTACCTCCAAACCCTACTATTTCGCTGTTGAGTTTACTGTGTTTTTACAAGTTTTTTACAGTTATTATTTTTGTAGAGCTTTACATCTTTATTGCTGCTTATAATTTTATATTTCTAGACCGTAGTTTTGGAATAAAATATTACCAGCTTACAAGCTAGACACTCTATTGATATCTATATGATATATGATGTCATATTATGGGTTTGTTTGTGAAAACCGAAACTGTAGAACGAACAGCTCTTGTGGTTTATGACGCAACTTCGACAAACAAACCATGCGAAGGCGAAATTTTTTGTTCGGCTTGGTTAAAAACAGTTAAGGAAATGATTTACCAACGAATTAATTCAAACTACGTTCCAATGCCCGAAGTAAAAACGTATACAGTCGAATCCGCTTAATTCGGACACCGGATAACCCGGACAACCGCTTTATTCGGCCAAAATGCTCGGGAACGGAACAAAAGTAAAAATTGAATGTAAAAAACTCCCGTTAATTCGGACAATTCTCCGTTTAATTCGGACACGGGTTGGCAATTCCTATCGTTAGGTTATGAGTAGGGCAACCAGTTTTTTGACCTAAAAATTATAAATTTTGACCTTAAAATTTGCAAATTTTGACCTAAAAAGTATATATTTTGACCTTATTTTGACGTAAAAAGTTTAAATTTTGACCTCATTTTGAAAAACGCTATACTGATAGTCTCTACACTGTCTACTGCAACTTTCTAATTTAAAACTGCATTTAAAAATGACAAAATGCTTTTCTAGTGTTGACTTTTTTTTCGTTTCTGCGTATTAAGATTGACAACTTGCAGTTTCAAATGCAATGACGTCACATCGTGACGTCACCAAACGTGCTGAAAAGCCTTCCCTCTCTTTGTGGCTTTGGTTCTAAGTAAAATTTGCGGGATTGGAATTGTTTGCGGTACAAGAAAAGAGAAAAACGGAAGAAAAATATTACAAAATGGTTACAAAATTACAAGTTTAATAGATTTTGACCTAAAAAAAAGACCTAAAGAAACAATTTGACCGTATTTTGACCTAACGTAACATTTTGACTTTATCTGACCTAATAACTTCTATACCACACGTCGTACAAAGCTGAAATTTGTTTTGTGCTTGTTTCATAGCATTCTGAGCAGGTAAAAAAAATTGACCATATTGACTTTTGGTTGCCCTAGTTATGAGTTTATGACACAATAAACAGTACTTCGTTCGTTTTAACACAAGATGCAATTGCATTATGAGTGATCATGGTGAAACAATGACGATCCATGCAGTAACAATCGACAATAAACTCATATAAGGCCGCGCCAATTTCATAGTCGCTTTTACTTCGGTACAATTGCGTCCATCTTGTAGAACAGAATGGTACAGCAAAGTTTAGCAGAAAAATTGAAATTGCTCACTAAAGTAAACAAAGACGTTTTATGCGATCAGTGCCAATTACTGCAGTATAGCGCAGCTGCAATTCATTTATTACGTAACACTACAGTATTTTAAATGCGTTGTCTGCCTTTACGCATGACCATGAAACGAACAATTGATTTTCCGCTTAATTCGGACAAAGCCGTTTCTCCGCTTAATTCGGCCAAAAGTGAGCGGAACCAAAGTGTCCGAATTAAGCGGAGTCGACTGTATTTGAAATAGTTGATTTGTAGGCAAGCACACCGCGATTAATTAATTATTAGTTTAAAATTGCAGATAAATGATAAATTCGTTTGAAGTGTGATTAGACCGGCAAATGAAGCCCAAAACATATTTGAAATTTCTAAAAATCTTTTTCTACAATGTTCTTATAACAGTTAGGGACTCTCAAAGTTTAAACTGTTCAAATTTTTAGCTTCAGGTCTAACATTGGCCAGCTACGGACAGCAGTTTCAGGACACTTACAACACTAGATAGGCCTAATGTTTGATCCCGAAATTAGCGTTTGTTTGACCTAAAGAAATTAATTCCTTTATGCCACATGTACATTTAATCACGATGAATACGACCAAGTAGTAGGCTAAGTATTAAAATTTAAAGGCATTTCTGAAGTTTAAATGCCCAAAGTTGTACAAATCGTCAAGCTATCAAATTATCACGAGTCATAATTGCATATCACTGCGGAACGCAAAGCTTCAAAGAAGAGCACGGGGTCGTCTCTGAACGAGTCAAAGTAAAGCAAAGACGAGTTTCTTTTGTTTCTTGTTCTTTGAGCGACTTCGGGAACTTTTGCTGAATTTTTTCCATTCCAGGCGACCAGAATCATCCTGCTGGTCTGTTCAGAACATTCCATTTCTTGTATTGCAGATAAAACCAGTCTGTGAACACAATATCACATCATGAACAAAGATCGATTACTACAGTGCTCTGTAACAGAATAAACCACATTTCAATCATTTAATGATCAATGATTTTAGTTTTTGTCAAAAGCGCCGTTGTTATTAGCATGCGATAATGAACAGGAAAAAGTGACAAAAACCAAAAAGCTTAAATCGTGCTTGAAAATATAATTAAGGTAATAATTACTGGTTGCAAGCTATTAGCTCGACCGCAAAACCCATTCTACTTAAAAGTTTAACTAACTTGCATTTCGGACTTTGACAAAATTTGTCTGATAGCAGGACAATAGTTTTTCGGCTTTCAATGACGTATTCCATGAGCTGTTGTGTAGGAGCCACTCCACAAGAATTATCACGACCGGAAACTTTTATTGCGAGTGACGGGAATCCGTTATTCATGGCCGGGATTAACAAGTCGTCCACCCAATCTCCCAACTCGGCGTTTTCGTAATCGTAGAATAGAAAAGCGTGGTACCTGCTGAGGAGAGGGTTTTCATCGCTGTCTATTACGGAATGTATTCGAAACGCTTCGTGGATATGGCGAAAAATTAAGCGTTTAAACCACTTGCTAAAGATAATTGATCCGGCTAGCAAGAAAGTAATCATTATCGATGCAAATACTGCGCAAAGTGTTCCGGCATAAAATAGGTCACAGGATGTGTTGAAGCCGTAACGGGCGAGAGAGAGACCTCTTAAACTCAAAGGGGTGTAACATGCAATGCAACCTCCAAAGTACTCGTCGATTTCTTCAGAGCAAGTTGGTAAAAATCCTGGTAGATCGGCCTTGAGACTTACGTCTGAGCGGTACCACAGGTAGAACGTGTTCAGCTTGCCACAGGAGCAATCCAATTCGTTCCATCTCAGGTCTAGCAACTGTACGGAGAGAAGTAAAGCTTTTGTAAACACGCTCGCGTCCAAATCTTTAATGCGGTTTTGACTGAGATTCAACTCTGAAAGGGTGGCGTTTCCAAAAAAGTTTGCACTAATGTAACTAATCTTGTTATCGATCGCTGAAAATATCTGTAGATTAGGTAAATGACTAAGAACGTCGCCACTTAACCTTGTGATTGAGTTACGATCAAAATTAAGTGAAACCAGTTTGGTGAGTGGCCTTATCTCCGATACTGGGATCTCCCGCAACAAATTGTCACTCATGTCTAGAACCACTAACTTTGGCAAACTAAACAGAAACCGTTGAGGCAGTGGCGTGAGAATGCTGCATTTTCTTAAAGTTAAAACTTCCAAAGAAACAAAAGTGGCAAAAATGCTTTTGCTTGAAACATAGAGCGACAATTGGATTTGGTTTCCCGTTATGTCCAAGCCTGAAACGCCAGTTATGTTTGTCGATCTGTTGTGGTGGTTCCAATCAATGAGAGAGTCAAAAACTTCCGTGTTCTGTCCTAACCATCTAACATCTAAAAACTTACTCGGTTGAAACTGGGCCATAAAATTCAAGTCGATTTTGTATCCACCGTGGGCGCTCCCAAAATTAAAGTCTTGCAGAAAAGATAGTCCGTACATTGAGCGAGTCTCAATCATTTTCAGTGGGTTGTTGGCTAAGTTAAGTCGGCATAAGTAAGGCAAGTAACGGAAGTCACCATCATAAATTATCTGGATGAGGTTGTATGACAAATCTAAACTCGTTACGCTTGAAATCAACGGGATCTGGCCAGGATGAACAGAGGTTATCCAGTTGTTAGAATAGTCGGTTATCCAAGACAATTGACAAACGTTCTGTATTTCCGCCATGCTCTCGTGCTCACAAGAAGCATTTCGGCAAATAGGTGTTTTGCTTCCCAACGGCTGGAGTTCTGCAGAAGAAGAGGACTTTTGAAATGAGACGTATCCCCTGGAACTGTTGAAAGAAGTTATTTTGTTTCCAGATATGAGAATGGAAGTTAAGTACCTTAAGCGGGACAAAGCGTTTTGAGTAATCCGACGAATGCCACAAAAAGATAAGCTTAGCATTGCAAGAGAATCGAGGTTTTCCAAGTTAGAGAAAGAGAATTTGTCAATCTCTTGAATCTCTATCACTGCTCCTACATCTGTCACTTTCCTGGTCATTTCAGGATACGCTCCCAGCACAAAGCTCTCCAGAGAGGTCAGATTTGCATAGCTTTGTCCGAGTCTAAGAGTAGACGTGGACGCGTGCACTTGTTCACCACAGTTACCGTTAAACGACAGATCCAAGTGTGTCAATTTTGTCAAACCAACAAGAAATACTGGATCGAGGATAAAAAAAATTAAACAGTTCATTGACAGGTCGAGATGCGTCAGTTTTTTGTTGTTTTTAAAAATATCCAACGGTATAAATTCTATCGCATTTCCCACTAAGTAGAGAACTTCCAACTGGACGAGGCCTTCAAAGACACCAAGTTCAAGTTGAACAGGTTGAAACATTCCGGCAAGATCCAGTTTAACAAGATTTTCAGCTCCTTTGAAATCGTTCTTTTTTAACTTGTTTATCGGATTCGATGAGAGCGAAAGAAATTGAAGTTTTTTGCCGAAAAGATAGCTTGGCACAGCAGTCCAGTTATTTCCGCTTAATTCCAGAATTCGCAAGCTTTGAGAAATTGGTCCCGATATCGTGAAGTTGCCCGGACATCCGTCGGTAACATCTGTTAGCACGCAATTATAAGCAGCATAGAAAACCTCGACCGAAGCCAATGTCTTCTTCAAGCGAGACGTTTCATCCTGTAAGCTGGTTTGACCGATGTTTACATACAAGATTGAGGATGGCAAATAGTTGGGATAACGGTGCAAGAAGTTAAGATCTAAATCGAGCATTTTCAAATTAACAAGAGGTCGAAACGCGTCGTCTTTGATGTATACTTTGCCATCGCAAGCGGGTACTTGAGCTAACGATTCGAAACCGTTTTTTACGCAGTTTCCCGTAAGTTTCAAATAAACAACCTTTGCAAACGTATCGAAATCATGCGCGCCCACTCTTCGTATTAGATTGAAAGATAGATCAAGAATTTCTGCCTCTGACGCTACCAGCCGTGGTACGTGCAGCAACCCACGGCGGCTGCAATTCTCATACTGCAAGTTACGGTCAAACCAGGTCGGAACTGATGACATGAAGGTGTAGCGGTCCGTAAAGTACTGCCTGAAAACGTTTTTGCCCTGCACTGTAAATGCATCACAAGGATTAAGCAAGTCCCTATTACCATCGATCAAATGGCACAAGCAAAGTAAAAATATCAACCTTAGCATCTTAGCTTAACCTGCACAGCTAAACCGACAGCGTTGAAAAGCTTATGACAGCTTAATCGGTTTATTTCCGGGTGCCATGTTAGTCATGACAAGACGAAATTTCACTTAATGTTCGACTGGCTTGCAGTGGTGCTTTCAGTTTTGTTCATGAAACGTCTTTGACGTAATCTGAGATTAGAATGATTTTTCTCGACCAAGAACGGTCTCAGTTTGGAATAACGCCATCCGTTGAGCTAAGACGTTATAAAACATAAGTGATAAAGTGGTTTACTTGCCTCGCTAGTTTTCACGGTTGCATTTACCTCGATGCAGCAAGCTAGATTCCTAGGTCTAGGAAACTTCCCCTGTAACTGCCAATCACTGAAGCCAAAGTTTTTTCGCTTTGCGCGCAAAACAAATCCTTTTTGACCAAAAAGCATTAGTTTTTTAGTTTTATGTCACTGAAGTTAAATAATAAGACAAATATCAACAAGAAATTTGTCACAACCATGCCGGAAAGTGGAATGATTTTTCCATCGTTCAACAAACCAGTTTAGGATTAAATCAAAGCGGAGAATCGTTTCTTGGCTCGGGTAGGAAAGACGTGATCAAGGTCCATAAATACCGTGTCTATCACTTACATGTAAAGTGTATCATAGGTGCAAATCACTACACTGAAGAATATAAGATTTAAATGGAAACACAGCCTGTATATATGTGTCATAAGAAAAATATAATTGGGTATGCACTATGCAGTATACTCCACAGACCCCAGACTGGTATACTAGATATATCCACGAGTAAAAGTGTAAGGCAAACAATTAAGCACCCAAACAAAGCATATATCTAAAACGTGAATCTATAATGTTATACTAATACATGCATACAGAAAAACACGACTTTGTGACGGAGGTAATTGTCTTCCTCGTCAATGTTTGCCGTAATTAAATTTAATTTGGACGTGCTTCCCCATCGTGCATTTCATCGTCCAATTTTGCAACGAAAAAAATTACATTATGCACACTGTAACGTGACACATCGACATTATAAGTGCAAATATAAATCTATAGCTACTTCACCAAGCGACCATCAGTTATTGCTTTTTTCCTACACTTGCCGCCTGCTACAAAGCTGGCGCTTTAGTGATCAGCTTGAGCTTAACAAACAAGAAAGGTGATATTAAAACTGGTACACAAGATTAGATAATAACGGAGCGCACTTTGACCACAAGTTTAGATTTGTCGAGTGTGCTTAGATACATCTATGCAATGGTTTAATTAATACACGCTTACTGCATAATCCCTGTACAGTACCACAGTCAGTCGACCGTCATGATCTTTTCGGCGTTGGCGGAAAAGCGATATCGTTTCTTAACCAATTCAAAAATTCCTGTACTTTTCTTATATTTTTGTAGGTTTTTAATCGTTTTCTCGAAGGAATGAGTCGATTCAGGTAGAATGTTTTCGTTGGGATATGCACAGTACTACAACACTGTACCGCTGAAAATGTAGGCCTATACGTGTCTTTGGTGATTCTAAAACATCAATCAATTAAGCACAAAGGCAAGATGATGTGTAATGTAGGCTAAGTTATTCTGAAAAAGAGAATTTTGCTTCAGGCAAATGAAATATTGAACTTTATGCTCATTGACAACAAAAATATTACCTGGTCGACAGCGAATTTTTCAAGTAGTTTCAATGGAATACAACAGTTACTATAACTCATGGCATTATCGTATATTCTTTAACTGCAACTAAGGTATTCATTATTAATTCTATTCGCTTGCAGAAATAGAGTTACGTCAGCATTACAGTTCGTTACTTTACATGGCACTTAGCAATTACTGTCAGTACCATGATTTGTTGTGCAATGTTCTTTTTGTACTAATTATATAGAAAAAGCAAAACTTGACCACATGACATTTGTTGACTTTTTTGTTATAATTCTATAGTCTCCATTCATCCGGGTTAGTTTACGATAATTTAATGAAATAACTTATGTCGCTGGAAGTTCGCTCCAATTTATCCGAATTCCACTTCTAATTTGATGTAGGAACTGTTATCAGATATCTTATCATATATCATATCATAGGTACATATAAACAGACTCCATTAAAAAATAAAATGCTCGATCATATAAAAGACTTGGGCCTGTAAATAAAATAAATAGTTTGGCAACAAATTTTTTATTTGGTCGCATGAAGTTGAACTTAACTAGAAGTCATAAAAAGAAAGTTAAAAAAAACTTTTCAGTGTCAAAATTGTATCATAGACGTTTAGGCGCCAGGTAGTTTGCAAGCAATATTGTTATGATTTTTGTGCAAGTTGATAAGATATAGGGCTATATACAAACATAATACAATAATATTTAATTGTTTTCACAAACTATTATTACATGTATACAATCATAAAAGCATAAAAATGGTTCTTGATAAAGTTTAGTGCTTTAAATGACCAATGTTACCTCAAGATTATGTTTCTCAGGTTCAGTCTCAAAGTCGTTTATTTTGAGTTTAATGTTTTGCAAGTTTCGTGCAGTGATCGATTGTCCACTCACAATGGGCATTGTTTGGATAGTTGTCCGAATAATTTGTTGACGAAATGCTTTTTCTCGAAAAAGGTTAAGAAGTTCACACCACATTCCACAACAATTATAAAATTAACATATACAATGTGTTAATTGTAATACAAGGTAGTTTATTCAAATAAAGACTTGCCTGTATACATGAAATTAAAAATACTGTAGAGCACATTGGTAAGGATTGGCTAGGTATAATAGCCTAAGTATAGTATACGTGTTAGGTTAGATCAACACTTGTGTTTAAATCATATTTTCAAAATTGTAAGAAAATACTAATTAAATCAAACGGCAATAGAAAAATTTAAATTAAAACTTACAAAAATCAACTTAATGTCAATTAAAAATACACTTTTTTAAATTTAGATTTTGTATTATACCGTTTACGATACATATGTATTATACCGTTTACGACTCATACAGACTTCACTCTAATTTTGGTTGAGCAGTCATACTTTAAACCGCATAAACGTTCATTTATCTGCAAGTTTAACAACAGAACTACAAAGTAAATCTCGAATGACTGACGTGAGTGAGCGTTTGAAGTTGGCCAGTTTCAGTGGCTGTCTACGCAACGTGTACAAAACATTTATAATGAAGCAAACAGAGTGTATACAGCATATAGGTAATACTGTATAAACCACCCTGTAAATTGTTCGCATCATTCCACTTATCTTCAGCAATTACACTACGTAACAAAATTCAAAAAAATTTTTGTTTGGCTACATTTATTAAGTGTATCTGTATGATTTTCAAGCGCTGATTTCAAAAATGCTATCAGTTTTTTTCTATCATCGATCGTTTTCAAAATACAAAAATTTCCGTTTTTTGTGATTTTCCATTAACTGTAGGTATTTTATGCGGTTATGATCTGTGTCTGTCAGCACTATCATGTTGTAAATGGGCGTCCTATTTACTTGAGAAAGTGAATGGGAGTGGGAGTTTGAAATGCAGACGAATGTACTTTTATTTCTTATCTCAGTTTTCATTTTATCTATTTATGTTAAATTCAGTATAGTCTCATTAGAAAGTCATGTTTAGTGTTTACAGAGAGAAGTATGCCATATAATTACATTTTATACAGTTAAGTATTGTGTAAATCTTAGATTAAGTTCATCTTTTAAATAGTAGAAATCAAAATGTCTAGTAAAGAGTGAAACAATTTAAGTAAGAGTACTGCCTACCCCACAGGAATAGGCACTTGGAGTTTTCTGTCTACTTTGACGTTTTTGAAGACCTTTGCTATTCCAAAGATGTAGAAGGCCTGTTTTGTGCTGTTGGAATAGATCATGATCCTACTCAGTGGCAGCGTTTCATTGACAGTTCTACCAAAAGTCTTAAAGCAGTGTTACTTCACAATGGCAACATATACCTATCAATTCCACTTGCTTATTCCTTACAGATGAAAGAAGATTATGAAAACGTCAAGCAACTGCTCATTAAAATCAATTACACTCAGTTTAAGTGGTATGTTTGTGATGACTTTAAAATGTTGGGAATTTTGCTTGGTCTGCAGGGTGGTTACACAAAATACTCTTGCTTTCTGTGCTTGTGGAATAGTAGAGCTGACGGTGAGCACTATGAGAAAATTAATGGCCGACACGGGAAAAACTAAACCCAGGAATGTACAACGTTATTAGGGAACCTCTTGTAAGCCGGGAAATAGTTTTACTGCCTCCACTTCATATCAAATTAGGTCTGGTAAAACAGTTTGTCAAAGCTTTGGATTTTCAAGGACAAGTTTTTCAAGAAATCCGTTCAATGTTTCCCAGACCATCACTTACCAAAATAAAAGGAGGAATATTTGTTGGTCCTCAGATAAACACAATGTTAAAGTGTAAAAGCTTGGAAGAAAAAATGAATGAAACAGAAAAAGAAGCGTGGCAAGCATTTCGAGGTGTGGTTGATGGATTTTTGGGAAATAAAAGGGACAGAAATTACAAAGAGTTGGTGGAGAAACTGATCAAAAGTTACCAAAACATGGGTTGTCGCATGTCTGTCAAACTTCATTTTTTATGTTCGCATCTAGATTTTTTTCAAGAAAATCTACGTGATTTCAGTGAGGAGCACGGTGAGAGACTTCATCAGGATATTGAGCCAATGGAAAAACGATATAAAGGCCGCTGGGATAGTGTAATGATGGGAAACTACATTTGGTCTTTAGTAAGGCAAGACAGGAGTAGTCATAAAAGAAAAACTCGCTCAAAAGTACATTTTTGAACGACTCTTACTGTTTTACAAAACTGTTACATTTATCTTTAAACCTTCCTTATTAACGTTTTTAAACTGGTTTTTGCGTTTAATAAACCAAACAGAACCTTGATGTGGAGCTAAAATCTAATGCAAGAGTAGAACACGATTTGCTGTACTTACAGCTATATCAAAGTTTGAATATCTCAAAAAGTAACGATGGTACGAAAAAACTAACTGGATTTTTGAACTCAGCACCCAAAAATACATAAAGGGGCATTAAAAAAAGTAGCCAAACAAAAATTGTGTTACGTAGTGTTATCAAACTTTGTCGCAGAAAAAACATAAACAGAAAAAACAAATAATAAATTGATACACAATAAGGAACAAACACTTTGTCAAGGAGGTACGGAAATAGATTGGTGTGAGCTTTTGCCTCTGATGTTTTTGAGCGCCGGAACCGATCGCTTTTCTTCTACATAGTGACAATTGAGACCCCATTTCGAAATGTGTTTCTCGTCACATACATACATACATAAATGTAAGTATATGCATGAATATATTAACGAGTCATCACTTTTAATTACTGTTGTTATATCATTATTCATACACTTGCTCACACTTTGTGTTAATATTATCTTCCGAAAAGTTTCCCGCTGGACAAAATTCCGAGAATTTTATTGTTTTAAATATCCAGTCGATATTTTTTCTGAATATTTCGAAATTTAATCAGATTACATCGAACAACTGCTAGAGGCTACCACCTTGCGGAACTTTTACCGTCAAATGTACCATCCTATCTTGCAGCGTGGTCATACGTTTTTATCATTTACTAATAACACAATCCGAAAACTGTATTGAGCAATCTAACATTCAGAGTAGCAAAATCACCTTTCTCAAAACATGAAATCGATATTGTAAAAAACCATATTATGCTCAAACAGCACAATTGGCATATATTTCAGGTATACTCTTCTGGAACACAAATAATCGAGTAATTTAGCGGGCCGCACAAAAATCTCAGGCCGACCGCAGGTTGGACATCCCTGGTCTATATGAAAAAAGCTGAAATTGCGCCGGTTGAGAATCCGATACAGACAAAGCCATATTACATTATTACTCCAATAATTGTCATGCAATTTTATCAACTATAACACACAGAACGTCTTTATACTTTTAGGATATGTTTAATAGAAAAAAAGATAACAATTCTTGCGATGCATGATACGATAAAAATTAATAAACAAAATAAACAAACGTTTATTAACAAAGTTAACGGTGTAAAAACATCAACTTGACATCAAACAAACAAACGGGACTATAATAAATAGTTTTTACAGTTAAAGTTGACCAATATTGTGATATGTTTAAAAAAAAAAATTTCTAACGTCTGTGTACAATATGTCCATTTAAAATTGGAAGTTCAATATTCTCGTTCTGATTCTCTGAAAAAGAATAAAACATGTTCTTTAATAACTTCATTCCAATTATGGGCTTGTGTAACATCTTGAAACGCCCATACACAATAAAACACTTTCTACATTCAAGCAAAAATATTTCACATTTGTGAACTTTAGCTACCTCTTACTCCACGTTGCCTGCGTCCGCTATTATTTCTTATCTTTCTCCAACGGCGAATGATCTGTGCCAGTAACATGGCGACAATTATCACACCAAATAACGAAGTTACTAAAACTATTGTTATTAAATTTTTTGGTGTGTTTGTTTGGTCTCCTACAGTTGTTCCCTTGTTATCTGTAACTTAAAGTTGCTTGGTGTTAAGAGCATACAGTTCATTGTCATCACCATTTTGCTGAAGAAAACCATTTGAAGTTTGCATGTTCTATGTCGTCTTTTTGTTTTGCCTTAAAAATTAAATCTAGCAGTTTTATGGATCTAACACTAATCGCATTGAATAAAATATATTTTCAAACTATAAGACCTTTACAGTAGTAGTAGTGTAGAAGACCTTTACTTAATCACATTGTCTTAATTAATTGTTTTGTTTCAAGCAGGAAGTCCTATATTACCTGTCATTTTGGCTGTGAATGTAAAAAACGATGGGGTAGACTCGCGAGATAAAGCTGTAAATTTTTTTTCCACAATTTTTTACGATGATTAATTTGGCAGAATATAAACAAAAAACATTAATAATAATAATATACATAGCTATATTTAACTAATAACTATATAACTAATTTAAGCCTATATAATATATCATAATATCCACGCAATACGTAATTGGATATAAGCAATTGATTCAGGAGATTCGTTTCAGCAGTTGCTTTGTTGCTGCTATTTTGCGGAATGTCAAGGCACTAGACAAAAAAAACTGGTGGCAGTTGAAACTACATTGAATAAGATCACATCAATTCGCAAATCTTTATTACCAAATACCAGCTCACCAATCAAATAGTTTTATTTTTCCAATTGTAGAAATCTCAACAGCTTGCTATATACAGTTAATCTAAATTACCGTGGCTTATATAACAGCTAAAAAAATGATTAAGACATTGCTAGTTAATTCAGTTTTCGTAATTAAATTATTTTTTTCAAGAAAGCTGTAATATTGTGGAATTAAGTCGGTCACTAATGCTAAGATCTTCAGCTAAGCTGTTGCAAATGCGCTTTAGAACCTTTCATTGTTATTTAAAAACCATTAAACAAGACATTATACAACTAATAATACATTGAATTGGAACTACCGGTGCTACATTGAATCAGAGATTCCCAACACTTAAAATAGCAAGTATAAAATAATGCTTCAAATTTAACTATATTCTCATGAATCGCACTCACTGTCGCCTTCCTAGTTACTGTTGGACGAATTCATGACAAAGTGTCCTGGTATGTCCAAAGTTTAAACTGTGCTCACAAGCAACGTCACACAGATAGATCAACAGTGTATCAAGAATTGTCACGCAAAGTGCTATAAATCGAGTTTGTACTGCTTCAGATTTTACAATTATAACAATGTACATTTCCTCCTAAATATTTGGACAAAACACCTTAAACTTCTGGACTTAAATTTTTGTACCTTGTAAAAACCAATGCAAAATTACCGTCCTTCGAAGCTCAGTCTCGAAAATAAAATGAATCTCAAATAATGTAAATTGACAACCAAGGTTTAATCGTGCAAGCGGCGAACCGCGCCTGGAGCAGAAAAGCTGTAAAAAGTGCACACAGTAACGTTGTGCTGATTTTCACAAGCACAAACAAAATTAAAAACAGCACTAAATAAAAACTGCAAAACACCAAAGTTAGCAACGGCAGTGCCTAGTAACAACAAAACTTGCTTTTATTAACCAGCAACTATTCCTTTTGTACTTCTTCATAGGCCCTGCAGAGTGCTTTAGACGAAATGTTTCAAAAATTGAAAGATAAGGTTTTGACATACCTTTTTTAGAGATGGGAAGTGTATGATGCACGGTGCACGGGACCATGGTGAAATGATGCTGCAATTTGTTGGTATTTAGAGTCCACGACATTGTTGCGCTTTCTGAAGTTGCACTAGGAATAAAGCTTATTTGGTTTAAAAAACCTTGCTAAAGTTCTAACTTCAAACATGCAAACTTTTAACATTTTATGCTTTGTCATGTGACGAATTAGATTGAAAGTCGGATAATGACGTAAAGCACTGATCATGTTTATGTGTTGATTTCTTCGAAAATATATCTCTGGTTTGTAGAAAAGCAATAAAAACTTGTCAGTTTGGCTCGATGTTAATTCCACGAAAACATACGTAAATCTAGAATATGAGGACCAAACGCAGCTGCAGCAACAATGTAGTCTACAAGCCGTATTTAATAATGATCCAGTCGTCACTAGCAATAAGAATAATACTATATAAATGGGATATTGCAACCTCCTACCATACTGCAGTTATGTTATAAACTATTAGCTATATTTAGACTAGCTGATGCAATTCTACTCATAACATTTAACTCTACAGTCCAACTCTGTAACTATGACAGCGAGTCATAGTGTTTAACATAGGGACATACCTGTATATATGAACAATCTGGCTAAGAATTGCAAATGATCAAAATTGCACAATTGCAGTAAAGGCGTCGTCGATTGTGACACGTTGACAACAGTTTCTTAATGGTGGGTAACAACACGTGATCGTTTCATTCCTTATACCTGTGACTTACATACAGAACATCAAGTCTGCATTTAAATGAACAAACATTTAATGGTTTTGCACAACTGCATTATCGGGCCAGATTACGAACCGAGTTTATACTCATAATCTCCCACATTAAGATGACAGACAAAGAATGGCATAAAAACATGATTTTGATTCATTCAGTAAGTTTAAATCTCGGGCCAAATTCGGACTTCAAACAAAATGTTGCTTTCGGGACGGATTCGGGCTTGTATGTTCGGGTTCGGGTTAACAATGTAAGGTTCAATTAGAAATCTGGCTAGCTCGATTTCTGTGTACACTGTAGCAGTAGTTTATCGTTATTGACCTTGTGTACGACTATAATTGTTCGACAATATATTTGATGAGGTAGCGCGCCGATCGCATGATGAGCTGGTTAAAACGTCACAATTAACATGGTGCAAGGTACCCATTGATCAATGGCAGCGATCGCGGAAACTTCTTCACAGTGGGAAGACACATGAAGGTATAAGTTATAATTCAAAGTTGGGAAGGCCAAGCCTTTAGTTTAGTAAACACGTAAAGACGTTTAGTTTTTAAAAGTGGAGAGAGCCAAACCTTCCCAGTAAAAACGTTTGGGTGCTCTTGAGTCACTCGGCCCCCTCAGTTCCTTCATTTTTGACAATTGTCCAACGAGACTTAAACCAAGATCAAACAAAAACTTTTGCATTGTCTTATTAATTTTTTGGTTTGATCCGACCAATATGTTGTTATGCATGTTGTTCAAAGAAAATCCGTGGTTTGCTGGATCCACTCTTCTCACATTAAGAGATATTTATCGTGCTCGGGTTTTTCTTTATGAAACATTTACTAAATGTATACTCTTTAAAGTGTACCCCTTTATAAAGGAGTATTAATTGCTGCATTGGTTAAGTATGATTTAGTTTTTACCTTCATATTAACTTCACTTTTTTGCTCTTTATTGCTATATAACATAACATGGAATAAAATCATTCATTACTATTGAACATTTAACAAATAGAGTACACTATCTTCAATATTAATATTGAGTACGCAAAATAAATTTAGGAAGTGTTCTGTTAACGCTTAAACAATTAATGTTTGTTGTGCTGCAGAAGACGAAATCATAATGAAAATCAACATCAACAAATCAAAAACTTTTAATTATATTTCAGAGTTTGTGAAAAACAGTTGTTAAGGCATAAAAATAACAGATTAATTTGTGAAAATGTTATGTGTTTATATTGGAGACAAATAATTTCAACAGAGAGGAAAAATCTTTCAGTTGAACCATCACCAAGTAATAGAGTATTGTATATAGACCTATACTTGACTAATTTGCGCAATTGCGTTGATGCAGATACAAACAAAACATAAATAAAGTTTTTCCAACATATTTAGGCGGTGAAAAATCAAATACTAAACTCCAATTTTGAACAATATATTTTCCATGTTTTTCAAAGCTTGTTGTAGGCTATCTGATATAAATTTCTATTGTCGTCTGTTGACGACATTTCCGTTAACAAACCTAAATGCCAAATTTCCATGTTAAATTTCTGAAAAAGTTCTAACATGTTAATCATATGCTGTACATGAAAGAATGTACGTTGGTATGGCCAAGTATTTAATTTAGGTATAGATTTTATTCGGACAGGTTACCTCGTTCTCTCAATTGCCTGACTGTTTGTTTGCTGTTATGAAAAATGTCCAAAGCACTAATATGAGTACAAGAAAGAAGCTCATTATCCCAGCAATTAAAGTTTCCTCTGGGGAAAATTCTTCTGGGTCGGTTGAAGATGTTGGATCATTGTCATCTGTATTATATAAAATTGCTGAATGTTGACCATTTCAGTTTATTTGCTTTGAACAAGGCCATCATTTAAAGCTTACTATTTGCAATTATTAACGTAGTCTTATAAATTGCTTCGATTTCATATTTGTAATTGCTTATTTGTAACTTCAATATTAACTAAGTTATAATTTAGTTGACCTGCATTTGTTGCTGTAACATAGCTTCCGCACCACATCAAGAAAAACAAGTTGTTTAAGCACAGAACTTCACAAAGATACATTTTCAAATCTATGGTAAACAATAATGGTACCACTTAACTGTTTAACGATCTCCTTAAAGCAATTTTTTGTACAATTAAGTCTATAGCAAAATATTAAAGTTGTTAATACTAATGTATATGGTCAAATATTTTTTGAGCATTTGAAAGAGCTGCCAACAAATAAAAACGTACAATATATGTAGTACATAGAAGAGAAATCTTGTAGGATGATATCTTGATCCACGCTTCTCACATCAAGAGATATTTATCATGCTCGGATTTTTCTTTATGAAAAGTTTACTAAACGTATACTCTGTAAAGTGTACCCCTTTATAAAGGAGTCATTATTGCTGCATTGGTTCAGTATGATTTAGTTTTCACCTTCGTATTAACTTCACTTACTTACTCTTTACTGCTATATAATGACATGGAATAAAAGCATTCATTACTATTTAACATTTAAGATATATAAAAGACTATCTTCAATACTGATATTGAGCACACAGAATAAATCTAGAAAGCGTTCTGTTAACGCTTAATCAATTAATGTTTGCTGTGCTGCAGAAAACGAAATGATAATGAAAATCAACATCAACAAATCAAAAACTTTTAATTATAATTCTAAGTTTGTGACGAACAGTTGTTAAGGCATAAATATGACAGATTGATATTTTTAATAATGTTATGTGTTTATATCAAAGCAAAAATACTTTAAAAGTGAGGAAAGCTCTTTCAGTTGAACCATCACAAAGTAATGAAGTATTGTATATAGACGTATACTTGACCAACTTACGCAATTGCGTTAATGCAGATACAAAGAAAACATAAATACATTTTTTCCAACATATACTGCATCTAAGATGTGAAAAATTAAATATTAAAATCCCATTTTAAACAAGAAAATTTTGATATTTTCTTACGCATGTTGCATCTCGTATAAATTTCTATTGTCACCTGTTGATGACATTTCCGTTAACAAACCTAAATGCCAAATTTCTTTGTTGATTTTCTGAAAAAGTTCAAACATATTAATGATATACATGAGAAAATGGACATGTACGTTGTAATGGTCAAGTATTCCATTTAGGTATAGGTTGTAAAATAAAAATCACCTTGTTCTCTCAATTGCCTGACTGTTTGTTTTCTGATACGGTAAATGCACAAAAGCATTATTATGAGCGAAATACCTAAGACTATCATCCCAGCCTGAAACATTTCCATAACATTCTGAGAGGAGAATTCTCCTGGCTCATATGCAGATGTTGGATCCTTGTAATCTGTATTATATAAAACTGCTGAATGTTGACCATTTCAGTTTATTTGCTTTGAACAAGGCCATCATTTAAAGCTTACTATTTGCAATCATTAGCGTATTCTTATAAATTGCTTCGATTTTATGTTTGTAATTGCTTATTGGTAACTTCAATATCAACTAAGTTATAACTTAGTTGACCTGCATTTGTTGCTGTAACATAGCTTCCGCACCACATCAAGAAAAACAAGTTTTTTAAGCACAGAACTTCACAAACATACATTTTCAAACCTATGGTAAACAATAATGGTACCACTTTATTGTCTAACGATCTCTTTAAAGCATTTTTTGTACAATTAAGTCTATAGCAAAATATTAAAATTGTTAGTGATAATATATATGGTTAAATATTTTTTTAAGCATTTGAAAGGGCTGCCACCAAATTAAAGCGTATAAAAATTCTGTAGGCTATACCAGGGGTGGGCAAACTTTTTGTACTGAGGGCCGCATTAGAAAAAATGTTGCAGCCGGCGGGCCGCACACTCTCATTACAAAGTAGGAAAATTTACCCGGTGTGTAAATAAACGCATATTCATATTAAACACAATTTTTTGCATTTCATACTCAGTTACGTTTAAAGCTACGCAATCTTCATCACAAAGGCCTACGGTAGCCGCTACCGTATTTGTATTTTATGATCAAACAATTGAATCAAACAATGCGTGAGAAGTGTACGGCTAGTTGCTGAAAGCATGTTGCAATACATGCGCGACTGACGTGTGTGTGTTTACGCACTGAAAGTGAAGAGAAAAACACACTCGTAAAGGGAATAATATTTTGTCATCTAATTCTAACCTGTTTAATTAAAACAATAAGTGATGAGTAGGAGTTTCTGCAAGTGCCAGCGGGCCGCATAAAATGGGACCGCGGGCCGCATGCGGTCCGCGGGCCGTAGTTTGCCCACCCCTGGGCTATACCATACAGAAAATCGTTGGAATTATACACGTTTCTGTATTAAGTTAATTGTGCTTATATGTGTATGGTCGAATATTTTTTTGAGCATTTGAAAGGGCTGCCAACAAATAAAATCGTGTAATCTCGTATATGGTATATAAATCTTGAAGGTTATACCATACAGAAAACAATTGAAACTATACACGTTACTGTATTAAGTTACTTATGCTTATGTAATCAAACCATATGTGTTTTAGTAGTGACTGTTTCACTTTGAGTAATGGTGATACAGCCAGTGGTTAAATACAGCCGGTGCTTTCGTAATTAAATTATTCTTTTCATGAAAGCTGTAATATTGTGGAATAAGTCTGTCACTAATGCTAAGATCTTCAGCTAAGCTGTTGCAAATGCGTTTTAGAACCCTTAGTTGTTACCTTTAACCTTAACCCTTTTACCTTTAACCTTTAGAACCCTTATATTAAATCGATTAAATAGAAACTTAACAACTAATAACACATTGAATTTTAACTACCGCTGCTAAATCGAACCAGTGTTTCCCAACACTTAAATTAACAAGTATAAAATAATGCTTCAAATTTAACTATATTCTCATGAATCGCACTCACTGTCGCCTTCCTAGTAACAATTGGGCGAACTCATGACAAAGTGCCCTGGTATGTCAAACGTTCAAACTGCGCTCACAAGCAACGTCACACAGATAGATTAACAGTGTTCAAAGAATTGTCACACAAACAATTTCACATCAAGTTTGTACTGCTTCAGATTTTACAATAATAATTTACATATCATCTCAAATACTTGGACAAAACACCTTAAACCTCTGGACTTAAATTGTAAAATTCTTGTAAAAACCAATGCAAAATTACCGTTCTTTAAAGCTCTGTCTCAAAAATAAATTGAATTTCAAATAATGTAAATTGACAACCAAGGTTTAATCGTGCAAGCGGCGAACCGCGCCTGGAGCAGACAAGCTGTAAAAAGTGCGCACCGTAACGGTGTGCTGGTTTTCACAAACAGAAACAAAATGAGTAGCAGCACTAAATAAAAACTGCAAAACACCAAAGTTAGCAACGGCAGTGCCTAGTAACATGTATGTAGTGCATACTTTTATATACAAACAGCATGGGTAAGAATTGCGAGTGATCAGAATAAATGCACATATACAGTACAGGCGTCGTCAATCGTGACGTGTTGACAATGGTCAGTTTCGTAATGGCAGTTAGCAACTTGTGATCATTTCATTACTTATACCTGTGACCTACATCTAGGCAGTCAAGCCTTCATTTAAAGTTTAAATGAACAAAGGCTTAATGGTTTTGCACAACTGCATACTCGAGCTCAAATTAGAAAAATAATCGGGCCAAAATCGGCCCGATTATTCAATCAATCAATCAGCCAAATAAAAATGTCGCTTCCAGGCCGGATTAGGGCTGGTATGTTCGGGTTCGGGTTAACAATACAAGGTTCACTTAAAACTCTAGTTTGCTCGACTTCCGTTTACACAGCAGCAGTGGTTAGTATAGTTGTCCGACAATATAGCTGACTAGGTAGCGCGCCGATCACATGACGAGCTGGTTAAAACGTCACAATTGACATGGTGCAAGGTTCCCAATGATCAATGATCGACAACGATCGCGGATCCTTCTTCACAATTGGAGGGCCCATTAAGTACTAAGTTTTAATGCAGAGTTCGAAATTCGAGTTTTTCTGGAGATCTATCAATTCGTAACACGTTTAGTTTTTTAATTAACAAGCTCTTTTGCATTATCTTATTATTTTCTGGTTGTATCCGACCAATATTGTTGTCTAAAGAAAATCCTTGATTAGCTGGATTATAACTTGATCCGCTCTTCTCTCATCAAGATATATTTATCATGCTCGGATTTTTCTTTATCAAACGTTTACTAAACGTATACTCCTTAGAGTGTACTCCTTTATTAAGGAGTATTAATTGCTGCATTGGTTAAGTATGATTTAGTTTTTACCTTCGTCTTACCTTCAATTACTTACTTTTTATTGCTATATAATAACATGAAATAAAAGCATTCAATACTATTGAATATTTAACATATACAGTAGAAAGAATATCGTCAATATTATTATTGAGTACCCAGAATAAATGTTGGAAGCATTCTGTTAACCCTTAAAAAATTAATGTTTGCTGTGCTGCAGAAGACGAAATGATAATGAAAATCAACATCAACATCAACAAATCAAAAACTTTTAATTAGATTTCAGAATTTGTGACAAACAGTTTTTAAGACATAAAAATCACAGACTATTATATGTGAAAATGTTATGTGTTTACATCAAAGCCAAAACATCTTAACAGTGAGGAAATTTCTTTCTGTTGAACCATCACCAAGTAATGACGTATTGTGTACGGACGTATACGTAAATAATTCAAACAATTGCGTTGATACAGAAAAAAAGACAACATAAATAAACTATTTCCAACATAGTTAAGCTGTGAAAAATCAAATAGCTGAAATCCAATCTTAAAAAGAAATTTTCCATGTTTTCCAAAGCTTGTTGCACCTGATATATATTTCTATTGTCGTCTGTTGACTTTTGCGTCAACAACCTTAAGTACCAAATATCCTTGTCGATTTTCTGTAAAAGATCAAACACGTTAATGATATACATGATAGAATGGGCATGTACGTTGGTATGGCCAAGTATTTCATTTAGGTATAAGATGTATTCGAAAACATTACCTCCGTCGCTCAATTGCCTGACTGTTTGTTTGCTGATACGGTAAACACACAAAAGCACTATTATGAGCACAATACCCAAGGCTATCATCCCAGCCAGGAAAGTTTCCAGCAAAGTCTGTGAAGATAATTCTCCTGGCTCATTTGCAGGTGTTGGATCATTGTAATCTGTAATATATAAAATCTGTAACATATAAAACTGATAAATGTTAACCATTTTAGTTTATTTGCTTTGGATAAGGCCATCATTTAAAGTTTACTATATACAATCATTAGCGTAATCTTATAAATTGCTTCGACTTCATGTTTGTAATTGCTTATTTGTAACTTCAATATTAACTAAGTTATAGCTTTGCTGACCTGCATTTGTTGCTGTAACATAGCTTCCGTACGAAATCAAGAAAAACAAGTTTTTTAAGCACAGAAATTCAAAAAGATACATTTTCAAACCTATTGTAAACGATAATGGTACCACTTTTCTGTTTAACAATATCCTTAAAGCAATTTTTTGTATAATTATGTCTATAGCAAATATTAAAGTTGTTAGTGTTAATATATATGGTCAAATATTTTTTTAGCATTTGAAAGAGCTGCCGACAAATAGAACAGTATAATATAGGGTATAGTATATAAATCCTTTAGTCTATACCATACAGAAAACCATTGAATCTACAAGTATCTATATTAAGTTAGTTTTGCATGTGTACTTGTAGTGGCTTGGGAGCCATAACCAATACCAATATATCATTCGTGGGAAAGTATTCGCCAGTTGGTTATTGAAATGTTGTTTGTTGATGAAACTGCAATTGTCGCTTAATATTTGGAAACTTGCACTAAATAACTTTCTGTGAAAGCGCCGTTTAGTACGTTACCAGGTGATTTCATAGCATCCGAGTTTAAACTGTGTATAATTCCCATTGCCAACGTTTAGTTTATCGTTTGCGATTCTGACCTATTTGTGTATATTTTGTTGAATACTTCCGCTCACATCGCCCCGCTTTATAAACTCGTGCTAAAATGCGAGTAACCGCGCAGACAGAGATATCGAATCGTACGAACGTATTACGTCAGTCGTGTTAAAATGTAATTTGTTAGACTTGTTTTAATTGGTGAATGCTAAGTTTGTGCTTGTGTCATAATAATCGGAACCTGTACAGTTCCTACAATAAAGGATTGTTTCTGATAAACTGTATCTGTTAATCGTAATAGCTTTCGGCTAGTAGCAGTAGTAACACGTTAAGGTTAGAGATTTCTAACCGCACGCAACCACGGAGTCAGATCATTAATTCGGCAGGTAAACTAAGACCGAATAGCATAAGACTAACGAGCAGTGTCACCGCATTTTGATGACCACCGACGTTGACCCGACGTGTTTCAATGAAGCTGGTACTGCTAACTTTATTCTTGTAAATAAGTTGATTTAACAACAACGACAGCAATGGCTCCAGCTCAAAGTAGTTCAGTTTCTGACGGAGACGACGATGAAGACGACGATGATGACGACGCTACAACCTCTTCTGCCACATTCAGGACTTCTTGGACTGGTTGCAAAATCCTGCCACCGAAACGTTTCTCTGATTACAAACCCAACATGTTCATTTGTTTGCTGCTTACATGTTTCGCTTACATTTCCGAAGTTCTCACTACTTTCAACGAAGACAACAAGTTCCTACATTGTCAACTCACAAAGCTGATTGGAACACTCTACAAAGCAGTTGGGAAGATTTTTCCTACTGAGATACTGTCTTCTACTCTTGGACATCAAGCCATGGGTTCCAACCTTGGAGATTTTATGTCCAGAGCAACATGTCACTCTATCAACGGTACCGTCTTACCGTCACTTGCGTACCGCAACGCGTTCAGTCAACGCCCTCTCATCCTTTATCGCGATCAAAACGGCCACAGTCAATACGGCCAACTCATCTCAGACAACATTGTCTTACCGGGAGTACATCTGCTGGAATCGTATCGACCAGCTAGAAGTTTTGTCTTCCGAGTTCATGGGGACACGGTCCTTTATCACAACTACACCTTATCGCACGAACATGTGCAGGTGCACCAACTCAACTTACCTTTGTCGACTATACACCTCAGCTACAACGCTCCTGACTACGAGAAGATTCTCAACGAGCTGCCTGACTCCGACTCGTTCACTGACTTTCAATCGCTGCTCAGCTCTATGTCTGAAGCCAACCTGCTCAAGGAGAAAATGCGAAATGTCATAACAAGTCTTACTACTACTGATGAAACTATGATCAACGGATCCTACGTCGCAGACACGTTCGCGCACGCCGCGAAACAAACGTTGCTGCTTGCATTGTCACAGATTACGAATCCAATTCTCTCAGCCCTTATCTTCATCCTCCAGCTACTTGCCATGATGTGGGCCTTCTGCCATACTATCGGGTTTATCCGATCATCTCCGCAGCATTTGCGGTATGCCAGATCCCTTGTATCCCGTATTCGCGCTGGACGAAGCCATCGAGATGCACCTCCACAACAAACTCAACCGTCTCCCTTGCTTCGACGTTCTCGTAACCAACCGTCTTCTTCTCGATCTTCCGATGACGCGCCGCCCGCCGCGTCGTCCCGTGATGAGTTCGCGGACACAAACACACTTTAAGTTTCATTACCTATATCAACGCGTTTTTTTTCGGGGCCCCGAATGTCGTATGCATGTAACCTTTTGCCATTTCCCCTTTGTCGTTGTCAACCGACAAATTTTTTGTGTATATCTTGCGTATCGCATGCCTACTAATTACTAACCTTTTCCTTACTACGTCGCCTTGTCTTGCAATTGTATCTTTACCAATTTTTGTCGCATAGCATGCTCTCCTTCCTACGCATGACCTGAGTTGTTCAAATAATTAACCTCAAACTTCTAGTTTCTATACAGATTTTGCCGTCTTTATCGCTGCTGACAAACAAATTCCAACATGTCGAAGTTTCCGGAATCGACACCTGACTATCAAATGGACACTACAACGTCTGATACACCGGCGGGTTTGTCTATCGACATCGCGATGCCCGACCCACCGATTCCTGATTCACCAGATTCACCGGACGAACAGCCAGCTCCCGCTCCACAGCCGTCGACCATCAGACCGGGAGAACAAGGCTCGGATTACCTCCTCCCCGGGCGGCGGGAGATGGCGTTTTTGAAACAAACAGTACTTCATCCGATTTACCAATATTATGAAATATTGACACCAGACATTTCACATTTAACCAAACATTCAGACATTTCAACAAAGGTCCTAGCATTTTCATCACCACCAACCACTTCGGCAGAGGACCTGGAGCTATGGTTCCAACGACTGGAAGCAATGTTCAACCTCGTTCCACAGATTAGTTGCGAGACAAAAATCTTCACAATGATAGGAGCCACAGCTGCTGTCCAGTCAACCGACTTGCTGCGGTTTTTCCTCCGCCTGAGAAACACAACGCCACTTGGAACCCAGGCTTACGAACAGTTCAAAAGTTATCTGAAACACCGATTGATGTGTGAGACACCCACCAAGTGGTAACAGAAGGTGGTTGCAAAACGGCGAACTACAAAACTGTAATTACTCTGTTATCTGTACATAATCATTGTGTTATTTTTGTGCTACCCGCGTAATCAGGATGTTATTTTTAATTGCCAATTTTTTTTGCCTTCCGTAGCGGGGGAGGAATGTAGTGGCTTGGGAGCCATAACCAATACCAATATATCATTCGTGGGAAAGTATTCGCCAGTTGGTTATTGAAATGTTGTTTGTTGATGAAACTGCAAACATCACTAATCAAACCATATGTGTTTTAGTAGAGACTCTTTTACTATGAGTAATGGTCATACAGCCAGTGGTTAAATACAGCTGTTGTTTTCGTAATTGAAATATTCTTTTCCACAAAGCTGTAATCTTGTGGAATAAAGTCGGTCACTAATGCTAAGATCTTCAGCTAAGCTGTTGCAAATGCGCTTTAGAACCTGTCATTGTTATTTAAAAACCTTTAAACAAGACATTATACAACTAATAATACATTGAATTGGAACTACCGGTGCTACATTGAATCAGAGATTCCCAATACTTAAAATAGCAAGTAAAAACTGATGGTTCAAATTTAACTATATTCTCATAAATCGCATTTAATGTCACCTTCCTAGTTACAGTTGGACGAATTCATGAAAACGTGCTTTGGTATGAAAAGAGTTCAAACTGCGCTCACAAGCAACGTCACACAAAAACAAAATAGTTTTCCAAGAAATATCAGACAAATTGCTATAAATCAAGTTTGTACTGTTTCAGATTTTACAACAATAATCTACACTTAATCTCAAATACTTGGACAAAACACCTTAAACTTCTGGACTTAAATTGTTGTACCTTGCAAAAATCAAGGCAAAATTACCGTTCTTTGAAGCTCTGTCTCAACAATAAAATGCATCTCAAATAATTTAAATTGACAAACAAGGTTTAATCGTGCAAGCGGCGTTCCGCGCCTGGAGCAGAAAAGGTGTAAAAAGTGCACACGGTAACAGTGTGCTGGTTTTCACAAACACAACAAAATGAATAGCTGCACTAAATAAAAACAGCAAAACACCGAAGTTAGCAAACGGCAGATGTGCAGTAACAACGAAACTTGCTTGTATTAACCAGCAACTAATCTTTTTGCACTTGTTCATAGATCTTGCAGAGTGCTTTAGACGAAAATGTTTCAAAACTTGATATAGAAAGCTTTGACATACCTTTTTAGAGATGAGACGTTTAAGCCCATACTGAAGCGATGCTGTAATTTGTTACTATTTAGAGTCAGTATTGCTTTCTGCAGTTGTCCCAGAAATAAAGCTTATTTGGCTTAAAAAAACCTTGCTAAAGTTCTAGCTTCGAATATGCAAACCTTTACGTTTTATACTTTTTCATGTGACGATTACATGTGACACGTGACGTCAGCACTAGCAATAAGAATTATAAATTATAAATGGGATATTGCAATCTCCTACCATACTGCAGTTATGTTATAAGCTATTAGCTATATTTAGACTAGGCTTATGCATTTCTACTAATAACGATTGAATCTACCGTCCAACTCTGTAACTATGACGGCGAGTCATTGTGTTGAATATTGGTGATTACAAGTAAATGCGAACAATCAGGGTAAGAATTATGAATGATCGAAATTGTACAATTACTGTACAAGCGTCGTCGATTGTGACGTGTTGACATTGGTCAGTTTCGTAATGGTAGGTAGCAATTAAGTAGGGTCACGACCAGGAAATTTTTTTTGCCTGTAGCAGGAATCAATGAAAATTTTGGTATAAATTAAAAAAATTATAGTTATTTTGTTCAAATCGTAAAAAATATCCCGAATAAACTGACTTTAATTTTTGACATTGGTCCAAATGTAAAAAAAAATTTACAATTCAAAACTTATTCTTTGCTACAAATTTAATGTTCAAATATTTGTCCTTTTTGCACTTCTGGTAAAGTTCTTCCATCAATTTGACTACCCTTTCTGCAATTATGTTAGTGCGTGGGACATCTACAACGGACTTATTCAAATTCCAAGGGGTTTTACGGCACTTTAAGGCTCCAGTACATTCGAGCTCAAAGATAGCATCAAATAATCTTTGGTATATTCCATCTTTAAACCTTTGGTTAGAAAACCAGGCTTCCTGCCACGCAATTGCGATGAATGAGCATGATATCTCCAGAGTTACTCTCCATCTATAAGGATGAGGTAGTAGGCAATCATAGCATAAATGGCTCTTGAATTCCATCTAGCATTGTGTAGAGATGGAAGTTTATGCCATTTGATTAGTGGAAATGCTCCAACACGTGATCGTTTCATTCCTTATACTTGTGACGTACATATAGACGATCAAGTCTTCATTTAAATGAACAAAAACTTAACGGTTTTGCACAACTGCATATTCGGGCTTAAATTTAAATAATAATCGGGCCAGATTCGGACCCGACGTTATACTAATAATCTTCCACATCAAGATGACATTCAAAGAATGGCATCCAAAGATGACTTTGATTCATTCATTAATTTTAAATCTCGAACCCAATTCGGACTTCAAATAAAATATCGCTTTCGGGACGTATTCAGGCTTGTATGTTCGGGTTAACAATATAAGGTTCACTTACAACTCTAGTTTGCCCGACTTTCGTGTACACAATAGCAGTACTTTATCGTTATTGACCTTGTGTACGACTATAGTTGTTCGACAATATAGTTGATGAAGTAGCGCACCGATCACATGATGAGCTGGTTAAAACGTCACAATTAACATGGTGCAAGGTTCCCATTGATCAATGACAGCGATCGCAGAAACTTCTTCACAGTGGGAGGCCCATTAAGGTCTAACTCATAATTTAAAGTTCGAGACTCGAGTTTTTCTGGAGATCTAACAATTTGTAACACGCTTAGTTTTTAAAAGTGGAGAAGGTCAAGCCTTCCTAGTAAAAACATTTGGGTGCTCTTGAGTCACTCGGCTCCAACTGTTCCTTCGTTTTTGACCATTGACCAACGAGACTTAAACCAAGATCAAACAAGATCTTTTGCATTGTCTTATTAATTCTCTTGGTTTCATCCGACCAGTATGTTGTTCAAAGAAAATCCTTTATTAGCTGGATGATATCTTGATCAACTCTTCTCTAATCAAGGAATATTTATCATGCTCGAGTTTTTCTTTATGAAACGTTTTCTAAACGTATACTCCTTAGAGTGAACTCCTTTATAAAGGAGTATTGATTGTTGCATTTGTTAAGTATGATTTAGTTTTTACTTCGTCTTACCTTCACTTACTTATTCTTTATTGTTATCTAATAATATGGAATAAAAGCAATCATTACCATTAAACAATCTAACATATACAGTAGATTATCTTCAATATTAATATTGAGTATGCAGAATAAATCTAGGAAGCGTTCTGTTAACGCTTAAACAATTAATGTTTGCTGTGCTGCAGTAGACAAAGTGATAATGAAAAACAATATCAACAAATCAAAAACTTTTAATTATATTTCAGAGTTTGTGAAAAACAGTTGTAAAAACATAAATATGACAGATTAATAATTGTGAAAATGTTATGTGTTTATATCAAAGACAAACCATCTTAACAGAGAGGAAAAGTCTTTCTGTTGAACCATCACCAAGTAATGAAGTATTGTTTGTAGACGTATACTTGACAAACTTACATAATTTCGTTGATGCCGATACAAAGAAAACATAAATACACTTTTTCCAACATATACTGCATCTAAGGTTTGAAAAATTAAATATTAAAATCCCATTTTAAAGAAGAAATTCTTCATGTTTTTCAAAGCTTGTTAAATCTCGTATAAATTGCTATTGTCGTCTATTGACGACATTTCCGTTAGTAAACCTAAATGCCAAATTTCTTTGTTGATTTTCTGAAAAAGTTCAAACACGTTAATGATATGCATGATAGAATGGGCATGTACGTTGGTATGGCCAAGTACTCCATTTAGGTATAGGTTGTTTTCGAAAAAGTTACCTCGTTCTCTCAATTGCCTGACTGTTTGTTTTCTGCTACGGTAAATGCACAAAAGCATTATTATGAGTGCAATACCCAAGGCTAGCATCCCAACCAGGAAAGTTTCCAGAACATTCTGAGAGGATAATTCTCCTGGCTTATATGCAGATGTTGGATCCTTGTAATCTGTAACAAATAAAACTGCTGAATGTTAACCATTTCAGTTTATTTGCTTTGAACAAGGCCATCATTTAAAATTTACTATTTGCAACCATTAGCGTATTCTTATAAAATGCTTCGACTTCATATTTGTAATTGCTTATTTGTAACTTCAATATCAACTAAGTTATAACTTAGTTTACCTGCATTTGTTGCTGTAAAATAGCTTCCGCACCACATCAAGAAAAACAAGTTTTTTAAGCACAGAACTTCACAAACATACATTTTCAAACCGATTGTAAACGATAATGGTACCACTTTACTGTTCAACAATCTCCTTAAAGCGATATTTTGTACAATTAAGTCTCCAGCAAAATATTAAAAATGTTATTGCTGATGTAAATGTTCAAATATTGTTTGAGCATTTGAAAGGGCTGCCAACAAATTAAAGCGTATAATATAGTATATAGTGTATAAATCTTGTAAGCTATACCATGCAGAAAACCGTTGAAACTATACACGATTCTGTATTAAGTTAATTGTGCTTATATAATCAAACCATATGTGCTTTAGGAGAGACTATTTCACCGTGAATTGTCATACAGTCAGTTGTTAAATACAGTTGGAGTTTTCGTAATTGAAATATTCTTTTCAAGAAATTTGTGATATTTTGGAATAAAGTCAGTCACTAATGCTAAGATCTTCAACTAAGCTGATGAAAATACGTTTTAGAACCCTTAGTTGTTATTTCAAAACCATTAAGCAGGAACTTAACAAATAATATTACATTGAATTTTAACTACAGAAGCTATATCGAACCAGAGATTCCCAACACTTAAAATAGCATGAATAAAATAATACTTCAAATTTAACTATATTCTTATGAATCGCACTCACTATCACCTTCATAGTTACTGTTGGACGAATTCATTAATAAGTGCCCTGCTATGTCAAACGTTCAAACTGCGTTCACAGGCAACGTCACACAAATAGATCAACAGTGTTCAAAGAATTGTCACAGAAAATGCTATAAATCAAGTTTATACTGCTTCAGATATTACAATAATAATATACATTTCATCTTAAATACTTGGACAAAGCACCTTAAAACTCTGGACTTAAATTGTAAAATCCTTATAAAAAAACGATACAAAATTACCGTTCTTTAAAGCTCTGTCTCGAAAATAAAATGAATTTCAAATAATGTAAATTGACAACCAAAGTTTAATCGTGCACGCGGCGAATCGTGCCTGGAGCAGACAAGGTGTAAAAAGTGCACACAGTAACGGTGTGCTGATTTTCACAAACAGAAACAAAATGAAAAACAACACTAAATAAAAACTGCAAAACACCGAAGTAAGCAACGGCAGATGTGCAGTAACAACGAAACTTGCTTGTATTAACCATCAACTATTCTTTTTGCACTTGTTCATAGTACTTGCAGAGTTCTTTACGCAAAAATGTTTCAAAAATTGATATAGAAAGCTTTGACATACCTTTTTAGAGATGAGACGTGTAAGCCCATTCTGAAGGGATGGTAAACTTTGTTAGTATTTAGAGTCAGTATTGCTTTCTGTACTTGTCCAAGCAACAAAGCTTATTTTGTTTAGAAAAACCTTGCGAACGTTCTAACTTCAAATATGTAAACTTTTGACGTTTCATGATTTTTCATGTGACGATTACATGTGACATGTGACGTCACCAATAGCAATAAGAATTATACATTATAAATGAAATATTGCAACTTCCTAGCATAATGCAGTTATGTTACAAGCTATTAGCTATATTTAGACTAGCTGATGAATTTCTACTCATAACATTTAACTCTACAGTCCAACTCTACAACTATGACGGCGAGTCATTGTGTTTAATATTGGTGCATAAAAGTATATGCGAACAATTAGGGTAAGAATTGCGAGTGATCAAAATTACACAATTACAGTACAGGCGTCGTCGATTGTGACGTGTTGACAATGATCAGTTTCTTAGTGGTAGGTGGCAACACTTGATTTTTTCATTTTATATATACCAGTGACCTACATCTAGGGCCTAGGCCATCAAGCCTGCATTTAATTGAACAAACACTTAATGGTTTTGCACAACTGCATATTCGGGCCAGATCCGTATCCGAATTTATAATCATAATCTCCCACATTAGGATGAGAGTCATAGAAGGCACCAAAAGATGACTTTGATTCATTCAGTAAGTTTAAATCTCGGGCCAAATTCGGACTTCAAACAAAATGTGGCTTTCGAGGCTGATTCGGGCTTGTATGTTCGGATTCGGGTTAACAATGTAAGGTTCACTTACAACTCTAGTTTGCCCGACTTTCGTGACAACAATAGCAGTACTTTATCGTTATTGACCTTGTGTACGACTATAGTTGTTCGACAACATATTTGATGAGGTAGCGCGCCGATCGCATGATGAGCTGGTTAAAATGTCATAATTAACATGGTACAAGGTTCCCATTGATTAATGACAGCGATCGCGGAACCTTCTTCACAGTGAGAGGGCCCATTAAGGTCTAACTTGTAATTCAAAGTTCGAGACTCGAGTTTTTCTGGAGATTTATCAACTGTTAACACGTTTAGTTTTTAGACGTGGAGAAGGTCAAGCCTTCCCAGTAAAAACATTTGGGTGATTTTCAGTCACTCGGCCCCCTCAGTTCCTTCATTTTTGACCAATGTCCAACGAGACTTAAACCAAGATCAAACAAGATCTTTTGCATTTTCTTATTAATTTTTTGGTTTCATCCGACCAATATGTTGTACAAAGAAATTTCTTGATTGGCTGGATGATATCTTGATCAACTCTTCTCTCATCAAGAGATATTTATCATCATCGGGTTTTTCTTTATAAAACGTTTACTAAATGTTTACTTCTTAGAGTGTACTTCTTTATGAAGAAGTATTAATTGCTGCATTGGTTAAGTATGATTTAGTTTTTACTTCGTCTTACCATCACTTACTTGTTCTTTATTGCTTTATAATATAAAATGGATTAAAAGCATTCATTACAATTGAATATTTAACATATACAGTACACTATCTTCAATATTAATATTGAGTACGAAGACTAAATCTAGAAAGCGTTCCGTTAAAGCTTAAACAATTAATGTTTGCTGTGCTACAAAAGACGAAATGATAATGAAAATCAACATCACAAAATCAAAACTTTTAATTATATTTCTGAGTTTGTGAAAAACAGTTGTTAAGGCATAAAAACTACAGATTATTATCTGTGAAAATATTATGTTTTTATATCAAAGCTATATAATTTTAACAGGAAGGAAAAGTCTTTTTGTTGAACCATCACCAAGTAATGAAGTATTGTATATAGACGTATACTTGACTAATTTAAAAGGTTGGGTTGATGCAGATACAAAGAAAAAATAAATAAATTTTTTCCAACATATCTAAGCTGTGAAAAATCAAAAAATAAAGTCCACTTTGAAAAAGGGTTTTTCTTGTTTTCCGAAGCTTGTTGCACCTGATATATATTTCTATTGTCGCCTTAGGACGACATTTCTGTTAACAAACCTAAATGCCAAATATCCTTGTCGATTTTCTGAAAAAGATCAAACACGTTAATGATTTACATGATGAAATGGACATGTTCGTTGGTATGGCCAAGTATTCCATTTAGGTATAAGTTGTATTAAAAAAGGTTACCTTGTTCTGTCAATTGCCTGACTGTTTGCTTGTTGATAAGATAAATGCTAAAAAACACTATTATGAGTACAATACCCAAGCCTATCATCGCAACCAGGAAATATTCCTGAGATGTCTGTTCCGATAATTCACCTGAATCAAATTCATATTCATGATCAAATTCACCTAAATCGTATTCTGTAACATAATAAATTGCTGAATGTTAACCATTTCAGTTTATTTGCTTTGGAAAAGGCCATCATTTAAATTTTTTTATAAATGCAATCATTAGCGTAGTCTTATAAATTGCTTCGACTTCATGTTTGTAATTGCTTATTTGTAACTTCAATATTAACTAAGTTATAACTTAGTTGACCTGCATTTGTTGCTGTAACATAGCTTCCGCACCACATCAAGAAAAACAAGTTGTTTAAGCACAGAACTTCACAAAGATACATTTTCAAACCTATTGTTAAAAATAATGGTACCACTTTACTGTTTAACGATCTCCTTAAAGCGATTTTTTGTACAATTAAGTCTATAACAAAATATTAAAGTTGTCAATGCTAATAATATGGTCAAATATATTTTGAGCATTTGAAAGAGCTGCAAACAAATTAAAGCGTATAAAATCGTATTAAGTATAGAAAATCCTGTGAGCTATACCATACAGAAAACCATTGAAACTATCCAACACGTTTCTGTATTAATTTAATTGTGCTTATATAATAATCAAACCATTTGTGTTTTAGTAGAGACTATTTCACCTTCAGTAATGGTCATACAGCAAGTGGTTAAATACAGCAGGTGTTTTCGTAATTAAAATATTGTTTTAAAGAAAGTTGTAATATTGGGGAATGAAGTCGGTCGGCGAAGATGTTCAGCTGAGCTGTTGTAAATGCGTTTTAGAACCATTAGTTTTTATGTTTGTAATTGCTTATTGGTAACTTCAATATTAACTAAGTTATAGTTTAGTTGACCTGCATTTGTTGCTGTAACATAGCTTCCGCACCACATCAAGAAGAACAAGTTTTGTAAGCACAGAACTTCATAAAAATACATTTTCAAACCTATTGTAAACGATAATGGTACCACTTTTCTGTTTAACAATCTCCTTAAAGCAATATTTTGTACAATTAAGTCTCCAGCAAAATATAAAAAATGTTATTGCTGATATAAATGGTCAAATATTCAACTGCTTTTGTATCTGTAATGACAACTTAACGAAAAACAATTAACAGCTCCATTCCAAAACAGAATAAATCTGACGTTGTGTAACTCGCCAAGTAAGGCTCAATCTTGCGAGCAACGTTCCAAGCCTGAGGACGGAAATCTGAAGTTGTTGTCGGTTTACACAGCACAGGTACAGAAATACTTTGCAATGATTAATTCTGTAATTATAAAGAACTATAGTAATTATTACATGTTGAAAAGACAACGTTGCATATTTCACGTGGAGATAATACATTTAGCGATTTTGATGAGAAGAATTCCAATTTGTACAAAAAGCAACAAACAAGTAAAGAAGCAACAGATATCCCACCCATTTAAAAAAAACGTCATGTAAGAAATGACACGTAGCTAATTTTAAGCTTTGACTTATCTTCAGGGTTTGCATGAATCCGCAATAGTAAATGTCCGTTCATTTGCTGGATAATCAAAGAAAGCAAAGATCCTTTAACAAGAGATTATTCTGACAAAAAATGTGTTTAACTGAGAATATGGTACTAATTGTTTAACAAAATAAAAACAATTTTCGATTATTTATTGTTTTAAAATTATCATGAGTTTTTATTCATTTTTGCAACAGTTATAAACTATATGTAAAGCTATGCAAGTAAGTAGCAGATACCATAACCTACTCAATCCGACAGTTTACGTCCGCTCAAGCTGGATTTGCAGTATAGTCTTACATGATATATAGGGCAACCAAAAGTGAATATGGTCAATTTTTTTTTACCTGCTCAGAATGCTATGAAACAAGCACAAAACAAATTTCAGCTTTGTACGACGTGTGGTATAGAAGTTATTAGGTCACATAAAGTCAAAATGTTACGTTAGGTCAAAATACGGTCAAATTGTTTCTTTAGGTCTTTTTTTAGGTCAAAATCTATTAAACTTGTAATTTTGTAACCATTTTGTAATATTATTCTTCTATTTTTCTCTTTTCTTGTACCGCAAACAATTCCAGTGCCGCAAATTTTACTTAGAACCAAAACCACAAAAAGAGGGAAGGCTTTTCAGCGCGTTTGGTGACGTCACGATGTGACGGCATTGCATTTGAAACTGCAAGTTGTCAATCTTAATACGCAGAAACGAAAAAAAGTCAACACTAGAAAAGCATTTTGTCATTTTTAAATGCAACTTTAGATTAGAAAGTTGCTGTAGACAGTGTAGATAGGACATGAACAGTCACCTTCCGTGTCTCTGAGAATATCTTAAATTTTCTCTGGCTGTTAGCACGTCAGAGTTGTAATCGAGCTTTATATTTTTTACTCGAATCCGGCCCGAAACGAAAATTTATTTGAAACCCCAATTAGATCCAAAAGTTAAACTTACTGTCGCCGCTGTTTAGGGCAGAAAATAATTAATGGAAAGCATCACAAATATTATTATCATAGTCGCAAAACTACAAAGTGCTATAATGACAATCTTCCAGGAAAGACTTGCATTAGTTACATCATGTCCAGGTGTTGTTTCGTTGTAACCTGTAACATAGTTTGAAGCTGTTGCTAAATGTCACAGACTTGCGTATTTTGCAAAACCTTTGGAAAAGGTGATTAAGCGAACTCTATAAATATAATAAACTGTTTCGTTTATAAAAACACAACTTTGTAAAAATCTTTAATATTAGTCTAGGTTAACGTCACCTGCACCAGTTGTTGTGAGATCAGTTGTTGCAATAATTTCAGTTGTGCACCAGATCAAATAACTTATGCTTTTTATGAACAAAACGTTAAAAAAATAATTTTGGAAAAAAGATTGCTGTAGATAAAAAAAACTTTTCTGCTGATTTAAAAAATTTACATGAAATTGAGTCTACGCTTCAACCGGTTCTTTGCAAATTAAGTCGCTTGACGCGATAGCACATTACCTACAATAGAACCAATTATAGCACTACATGCTCTGTCGGTATGGCAATTCATCACTGTAGTAAATTTGATAACAATTTTTTATTGCTGCCACCTGGCGGCACGATTATCGTCCATTGTAACATCCAAATAGGAAAAGGAATCATTTTTATTTCGCCTGGAGCAGAGAAAGTGTAAAAAGTGCACACGGAAACGGTGGGCGTCTTTTCACAAACACAAATAAAATGAATAACAGCACTACTTACACCATTTATACTCATGACATTTAACTCTACAGTTCAACTCTGTAAATATGACGGCCAGTCATTGTGTTCAATATTGGAGCATACCTGTATATTTGAACAATCTGCATGGGTAAGAATTATGAGTGATCAAAATTGCACATTTGCAGTACAGGCGTTGTCGATCGTGACGCGTTAACAATAGCCACTTTCTTAATGGTCGGTATCAACACGTGATTGTTTAATTCCTTGTCCTATATCTAAGCGATCAAGCTTGTATTTAAATGAACAAATCTTAATGGTTTTGCACAACTGCATATTCGGGCTTAAATTTGAAAAATAATCGGGCCAGATTAGGACCAGAATTTATACTCATAATATCCCACATCAGAATGACATTCAAAGAATGGCACCAAAAGATGATTTTGATTCATTCAGTAATTTTAAATCTCGGGCCAAATTCGGACTTCAATTAAAATGTCGTTTTCGGGACGGATTCGGGCTTGTATGTTCAGGATCGGGTTAACAATGAAAGATTCACTTACAAGTTACAACTCTGGTTTGATCGACTTCTTCATACACAGTACCAGTAGTTTATCGTTATTGACCTTGTGTACGACTAAGCTTACAGTTGTTCGACAATATAGTTGATGAGGCAGGGCACCGATAACATGATGATCTGGTTAAAATGTCACAATTAACTTTGTGCAAGGTTCCCATTGATCAATGATAGCGATCGCGGAACCTTCTTCACAGTGAGAAGACACATTAAGATCTAACTTATAATTCAAAGTTCGAGACTCGAGTTTTTCTGGAGATCTAACAATTTGTAACACGTTTAGTTTTTAAAAGTGGAGAGGGTCAAGCCTTCCTAGTAAAAACATTTGGGTGCTCTTGAGTCACTCCGCCCCTCAGTGCCTTCATTTATGACTTATGAGCAACGAGACTTAAAACAAGGTCAAACAAGATCTTTTGCATTGTATGATTAATTTTTTGGCTTCATCTGACCAATATGTTGTCCAAAGAAAATCCTTGATTAGCTGGATGATATCTTGATCAACTCTTCTCTCATCAAGGAATATTCATCATAATCGAATTTTTCTTTATCAAACGTTTACTCCTTAGAGTGTAATCTTTTACAAAGGTGTATTTATTCCTGCATTGGTTAAGTATGATTTAGTGTTTACCTTCGACTTACCTTCACTTACTTACTTTTTATTGCTATATAATGACATGGAATAAAAGCATTCAATACTATAGAATATTTAACATAAATAGTAGAATACCTTCAATGTTAATATTGAGTACGCAGAATAATTCTAGGAAGCGTTCTGTTAAAGCTTAAACAATTAATGTTTGCTGTGCTGCAGTAGACAAAGTGATAATGAAAATCAACATCAACAAACCAAAAACTTTTAATTATATTTCAGAGTTTGTGAGTTTGTTGACACATAAAAATGACAGATTAATATTTGTGAAAATGTCATGTGTTTATATCAAAGCAAAAAAATTTGAACAGAAAAGAAACGTCTTTCTATTGAACCAACACCAAGTAATGAAGTATTGTATATAGACGTATACTTGACTAATTTAAACATTGCGTTGATGCAGATACAAAGAAAACATAAATATACTTTTTCTAACATATTTAAGCGGTGAAAAGTCAAATACTAAAATCCAATTTTAAAAAAAAATTTTCCATGTTTTCCTAGGCTTGTTGCTCCTGATATATATTTCTATTGTCGTCTGTTGACAACATTTCCGTTAACAAACCTAAATGCCAAATATCCTTGTCGATTTTCTGAAAAAGATCAAACACGTTAATGATATACATGATAGAATGGGCATGTACGTTGGTATGGCCAAGTATTCCATTTAGGTATAGGTTGTATTCGAAAAGATTACCTCGTTCTCTCAATTGTCTCACAGTTTGTTTGCTGATACGGTAAACACACAAAAGCACTATTATGAGCACAATACACAAGCCTATCATCCCAGCCAGGAAAGTTTCCAGCAAAGTCTGAGAGGATAATTCTCCTGGCTCGTATGCAGATGTTGGATCATTGTAATCTGTAACATATAAAACTGTTGAATGTTAACCATTTCAATTTATTTGCTTTGGAAAAGGCCATCATTTAAAGTTTACTATTTGCAATTATTAGCGTAATCTTATAAATTGCTTCGACTTCATGTTTGTAATTGCTTATTTGTAACTTCAATATTAACTAAGTTATAACTTAGTTGACCTGCATTTGTTGCTGTAACATAGCTTCCGCACCACATCAAGAAAAACAAGTTGTTTAAGCACAGAACTTCACAAAGATACATTTTCAAACCTATTGTTAAAAATAATGGTACCACTTTACTGTTTAACGATCTCCTTAAAGCGATTTTTTGTACAATTAAGTCTATAACAAAATATTAAAGTTGTCAATGCTAATAATATGGTCAAATATATTTTGAGCATTTGAAAGAGCTGCAAACAAATTAAAGCGTATAAAATCGTATTAAGTATAGAAAATCCTGTGAGCTATACCATACAGAAAACCATTGAAACTATCCAACACGTTTCTGTATTAATCTAATTGTGCTTATATAATCAAACCATTTGTGTTTTAGTAGAGACTATTTCACCTTCAGTAATGGTCATACAGCAAGTGGTTAAATACAGCCGGTGTTTTCGTAATTAAAATATTGTTTTAAAGAAAGTTGTAATATTGGGGAATGAAGTCGGTCGGCGAAAATGTTCAGCTGAGCTGTTGTAAATGCGTTTTAGAACCATTAGTTGCTATTTCAAACCGATTAAACGGAAACTTAACAACTAATAATACATTGAATTTTAACTACCAGTGCTACATAGAACCAGAGTTTCCCAACACTTAAAATAGCAAGTATAAAAGAATGCTTAAAATTTAACCATATTCTCATGAGTCGCACTTACTCTCACCTTCCTAGTTACTGTTGGACGAATTCATGACAAAGTGTCCTGGTATGTCAAAAGTTCAAACTGCGCTCACAAGCAACGTCACACAGGTAGGTCAACAGTGTTCAAAGAATTGTCACGCAAAATGCTACAAATCAAGTTTATACTGCTTCAGATTTTACAATAATAATGTAAATTTCATCTCAAATACTCGGACAAAACACCTTAAACCTCTGGACTTAAATTGTTGTACCTTGTAAAATACAACGCAAAATTACCGTTCTTTAAAGCTCAGTCTCGAAAATAAAATGAATCTCAAATAATGTAAATTGACAACCAAGGTTTAATCATGCAAGCGGCGAAACACGCCTGGAGCAGAAAAGGTGTGAAAAGTGCACACGGTAACGGTGTGCTGGTTTTCATAAACACAAACAAAATGAAAAGCGGCACTAAATAAAAGCTGCAAAACACCGAAGTTAGCAACGGCAGTGCCTAGTAACATGTATGTAGTGCATACTTTTATATACAAAATGTCTGGTTAAGAAAATCAAATTTGCACAATTATAGTACAAGCGTCGTCCATTGTGACGTGTTGGTAATAGTCAGTTTTTTACTGGTAGGTAGCAACACATGATTGGTTCATTTTCTATACCTGTGACTTACATACAGGCGATCAAGCCTGCATTTAAATGAACAAACACTTAATGGTTTTGCACAACTGTATATTCGGGCTTAAATTTGAAAAATAATAATCAGGCCAGATTAGGACCCGAATTTATACTCATAATTACTCTTTCATGTCAGGATGAGGGTCTAAAGATGGCGTCAAAAGTGGACTTTGATTCATTCATTAAGCTTAAATCTCGGTCCAATTTCGGACTTCAATAAAAAATGTCGCTTTCGGAACGAATTCTGGCTTGTATTTTCGGGTTCGGGTTAATATTATAACGGCCAGATATAACTCTGGTTTGCCCGACTTCCGTCTGACACAGTATAGTTTATCGTTATTGATCTTGTCTACGACAATATAGTTGATGATTTAGCGCGCCAATCATATGATGACCTGGTTAAAACATCACTATTAACATTGTGCATTGCTCCTATTGATCAATGGCAGCGATCGCGGAACCTTCTTCACAATGGTGGAGATTTACCAATTGTTAACACGTTTAGTTTTTAAAAATAGAGAAAGCCAAACCTTCCCAGTAAAAACATTTGAGTGGTTTTAAGTCACTCAGCCGCCTCAGTTCCTTAAATTTTTGACAAACGTGATTTAAACCAAGACGAAATAAGATCTTTTGCATTGTCTGATTAATTTTTTGGCTTCATCCGACAAGTACAGCATGTTATTCAAAGAAAATCCTTAATTAGCTGGATGATAACTTGATCAACTCTTCTCTCATCAAGGAATATTTATCACGCTCGGGTTTTTCTTTATGAAACGTTTACTAAACGTATATTACTTAGAGTGTACCTCTTTATAAAGGAGTATTAATTGCTGCATTGGTTAAACATGATTTAGATTTTACCTTCGTCTTAGCTTCACTTACTAAATCTTTATTGCTATATAATAACATAAAAAAAAGCATCCATTACTATTTAATATTCAACAAATACAGTAGATTATATTCAATAGTAATATCAAGTAGACAGATTAAATCTAGGAAGTGTTCTGTTAACGCTGATACCATTAATGTTTGCTGTGATTCAGAAGACGAAATGATAATGAAAACCAACATCAACGAACCAATAACTTTATTTATATTTCAGGGTTTGTGAAAACAGTTGTTAAGGCATGAAAATGACAGATTAAATATTTGTGAAAATGTTATGTTTTTATATCAAAGCCAAACATCCTAACAGAGAGGAAAAATATTTCTGTTGAACCATCACCAAGTAATGAAGTACTGTATATAGACGTATACTTGATTAATCCAAACAATTGCTTTGATGCAGATACAAAGAAAGCATGAATAAACTTTTTGCAACATACTTAAACTGTGAATCAAATACTAATATCCAATTCCAAAAATAATTTGTTCATGTTTTCCATAGCTTGATGCATCTGATATTATATTCTATTGTCGTCTGTTGACGACATTTCCCTTAACAAACCTAAATGCCAAATTTCCTTGTTGATTTTCTGAAAAAGTTCAAACATGTTAATCATTAACTGTATATGATAGAATGAGCATGTACGTTGGTATGGTAAATCATTCCATTTCGGTATAGGTTATATTCAAAAAGGTTACCTGGTTCCCTCAATTGCCTGTCTGTTTGTTTGTTGATACGGTAAAAGACGAAAAGCACTATGACCGTCATCCCCAATGCTATCATCCCAAACAGGATTGATTCCAGCGAAATATGTGAGACTAATTTACTTGAATCATGTGCCGGTGTAGAATCCTCGTAATCTGTAACATGTAAAACTGCTGAATGTTAACCATTTCAGTTTTTTTGCTTTGGGCAAGGACATCATTTAAAGTTTACTAAATATAATCATTAACGTAGTCTTATAAATTGCTTTGACTTCATATTTGTAATTGCTTATTTGTAACTTCAATATTAACTAAGTTATAACTTAGTTGACTTGCATTTGTTGCTGTAACATAGCTTCCGCACCACATCAAGAAAAACAAGTTATTTAAGCACAGAAATTCACAAAGATACATTTTCAAATTTATTGTAAACAATAATGGTACCACTTTACTGTTTAACAATCTCCTTAAAGCAATGTTTTGTACAATTAAGTCTATAGCAAAATATTAAAGTTGTTAGTGCTAATATATATGGTCAAATATTTTTTCAGCATTTGAAAGGGCTGCCAACAAATAAAATCGTTAAAAAATCCTGCAGGTTATGCCATACAGAAAACCGTTGAAACTGCAAGTTTCTGTATTAAGTTATTTTAAGCTTTTATAATCAAACCATATATGTTTTAATAGCGACTATTTCACCATAAAATGGTCATACAACCAGTTGCTAAAGACAGCAGGCGAGTTTAAAAGGATACAAACAGGTGATTTTACCAGAAAGTTATTGGATTTTGGAAAAATTTGATTTAGAATCAGAAGATTTAGTTTAGGTTTAGGTTCCTGTGTTATAACTTATAACATTTAAGCTAAGTTAACAAGAGACTATGAAAAATAGTTTCAAACATACGATATTTTCCGGTGAAATAATGGAAGCCCATTTTTATAGCTGTCGGCAAAGAAACCAAACGATCATGTCAAAGAACTAACCTTCTCACTGTATCTTAAGCAATTTTTTTGCAGAATACTTTTCAAGGTAGTAAGCATTATTTAACTATTTTTTGTATCCGTAATGACAACTGATCGGAAAACAACTCACACCTCAACCACAAAACAGAATAAATCTGACGTGGTGTAACTCGCCAAGCAAGGCTCAATCTTGCAAGTAACGTTGCACGCCTGAGGACGGAAAGCTGAATTTGTGGTCGGATTACACAGCACAGGCACAGAAATACTTTGCAATGATTAATTCTGTAATTAAAAAACACTATAGTAATTATTACATTTTGAAAAGACAACGTAGCATATTTCACGTGGAGATAATACATTTAACGAATTTGATGAGAAGAATTCCAATTTGTACAAAAAGTAATAATCAAGTAAAGAGCAACAGATACTAATGCATTTAAAAAAACGTAATGTAAAAAATGACACGTAGCTAACTTTAAGATTTGACTTAACTTTAGGGTTTACATGAGTTCCAATATAGTAACTGACCGTTTATCTGCTGGATATATAATCGAAGAAAGCAAGGATCTTTTAACAAGAGATTATTTTAACAAGAAAAGTGTTTAACAGAAAATATGGTACTATTGGTTTAACAAAAAGTAACAATTTTCGATTATTTATTGTTTTAAAATTACCATGAGTTTTTATTCATTTTTGGGACAGTTATAAACTATATGTATAACCATGCAAGCAGCAGATGCTATAACTCACTCAATCAGACAGTTTACGTCCGCTCAAACTTGATTTGCAGTCTATTCTTACATGATATAATAATATAGAAACTACTACTAAGTCTATTTTTTGCTTGTTATTGCTTCATATTGTGTCTGAAGAAATAACATTGGATGACTCCACTTTGGAGGACGCTTGCCTTGATAGGACATGAACAGTCAACTTCCGTGTTTCCAATGACTTAAATTTTCTGTTGTTGTTGTTAATGCGTCATAGTTGTAAACGAGCTTTATAGTTTTTACTCGAATCCGTCCCGAAACCAAAAATTTATTTGAAACCCCAATTAGATGCGAAAGTTAAATTTACTGAATGAATTAAAGACATTTTTTGATGCCATTCTTTGATATTACTTAACATCTTTATCATCCTTTCCTACTACATAAGCAAAAAAAGCAAAATAATTACAAAGCAAATGAGGCTGAGTGTACGTGGGTATAACTTCTGGCTCCAATTTTGCCTGAACGTGTTTAGAAATTTAAGATTAAGAAAATTAAGATCTAACTTATAATTCAAAGTTCGAGACTCGAGTTTTTTTGGAGATTTATCCATTGTTAACACGTTTAGTTTTTAGAAGTGGAGAGGGTCAAGCATTCCCAGTAAAAACATTTGGGTGCTCTTGAGTCACTCGGCCCCCTCAGTTCCTTCATTTTTGACAATTGTCCAACGAGACTTAAACCAAGATCAAACAAAAACTTTTGAATTGTCTTATTAATTTTTGGTTTCATCCGACCAATATGTTGTACAAAGAAAATCCTTGATTGGCTGGATGATATCTTGATCAACTCTTCTCTCATCAAGAGATATTTATCATACTCTGGTTTTTCCTTTTGAAATGTTTACTAAGCGTATACTCTTTAAGAGGGTACTTCTTTATAAAAGTGTAGTAATTGCTGCATTTGTTAAATATGATTTAGTTTTTACCTTCGTCTTACCTTCACTTACTTGCTCTTTATTGCTATATAATGAGATGGAATAAAGCATTCAATACTATAGAAAATTTAACATATACAGTAGATTATCTACAATATTAATATTGAGCACACAGAATAGATCTACGAAGCGTTCTGTTAACACTAAAACAATTAATGTTTGTTGTGTTGCAGAAGACAAAATGATAATGAAAATCAACATCAAAAAATCAAAAACTTTTAATTATATTTCAGGGTTTGTGAAAAACAGTTCTTAAGAAAAAAAATGACAGATTATTATTTGTGAAAATGTCATGTGTTTATATCAAAACCAAACCATCTTAACGGAGAGGAACTGTTTTTCAATTGAACCATCACCAAGTAATGAAGTATTGTATATTGACGTATACTTGGCTAACTTACACAAATGTGTTGATGCAAATAAAAACAAGCGAAACATAAATAAACATTTTCCAACATATTTAAGCTGTGAAAAAATTAAATTCTAAAATCCAAATTTAAACAAGAATTTTTCCATGTTTTCCTAGGCTTGTTGCATCTCGTATACATTTTTATTTTTGCCTGTTGACAACATTTCCGTTAACAAACCTAAATGCCAAATTTCCTTGTTGATTTTCTGAAAAAGTTCAAACACGTTAATGATATACATGAAAAAATGGACATATTCGTTGGTATGGCCAAGTCTTCCATTTAGGTATAGGTTGTATTCGAAAAAGGTACCTCGTTCTCTCAATTGCCTGACTGTTTGTTTGCTGATACGGTAAATGCACAAAAGCATTATTATGAGTACAATACCCAAGCCTAACATCCCAGCCAGGAAAGTTTCCAGCAAAGTCTGTGAAGATAATTCTCCTGGCTCATTTGCAGATGTTGGATCATTGTAATCTGTAAAAAAATAAAATCTGTAACATAAAAAGCTTGTTAATGTTGGCCATTTTAGTTTATTTGCTTTGGACAAGGCCATCATTTAAAGTTTACTATTTGCGATTATTAGCGTAGTCTTATAGATAGCTTCGATTTTATGTTTGTAATTACTTATTTGTAACTTCAATATTAACTAAGTTATAGCTTAGTTGACCTGAATTTGTTGCTGTAACATAGCTTCCGCACCACATAAAGAAAAACAAGTTATTTAAGCACAGAACTTCACAAAGATACATTTTCAAACCTATTGTAAACAATAATGGTACCAATTTACTGTTTAACGATCTCCTTAAAGAATTTTTTTGTACAATTAAGTCTCTAGCAAAATATTAAAGTTATTACTGCTAATATATATGGTCAAATATTTTTTGAGCATTTAAAAGGGCTGCCAACAAAAACAACGGTATAATATAGTATATACTATATAGTATATAAATCCTGTAAGCTGTACCATGCAGAATACCATTGAAACTATACACGTTTCTATATTAATTTAATTGTGCTTATATTATCAAACCATAAATGTTTTAGTAGAGATTCTTTCACCATGAGTAATGGTCATACAGCAAGTTGTTTAATACAGCAGGTGTTTTCGTAATTGAAATATTTTGTTGCACGAAACTCTAAGATTGTGGAATAAAGTCGGTCACTAATGCGAAGATGTTCAGCTGAGCTGTTGTAAATGCGTTTTAGAAACATTAGTTGTTATTTCAAACCGATTAAATAGAAACTTATCAACTAATAATACATTGAATTTTAACTACCAGTGTTACATAGAACCAGAGTTTCCCAACATTTAAAATAGCAAGTATAACATAATGCTACAAATTTAACCATATTCTCGTGAGTCGCACTCACTCTCAACTTCTTAGTTACTGTTGGGCAAATTTATTACAAAGTGTCCTGGTATGTCAAAAGTTCAAACTGCGCTCACAAGCAACGTCACACAGGTAGGTCAACAGTGTTCAAAGAATTTGCACGCAAACAACTTCAAATCAAGTTTGTACTGCTTCAGATTTTACAATAATAATGTAAATTTCATCTCAAATACTTGGACAAAACACCTTAAACTTCTGGACTTAAATTGTTGTACCTTGTAAAATACAACGCAAAATTATTGTTCTTTAAAGCTCAGTCTAGAAAATAAAATGAATCTCAAATAATGTAAATTGACAACCAAGGTTTAATCGTGCAAGCGGTGAAACACGCCTGGAGCAGAAAAGGTGTAAAAAGTGCACACGGTAACGGTGTGCTGGTTTTCACAAACACAAACAAAATGAAAAGCAGCACTAAATAAAAACTTCAAAACACCGAAGTTAGCAACGCCTGTGCCTAGTAAAATGTATATAGTGCATACTTTTATATACAAAAAGTCTGGTTAAGAAATGCGAGTGATCAAATTAGCACAATTATAGTACAGGCGTCGTCCATTGTGACGTGTTGGTAATAGGCAGTTTTTTACTGGTAGGTAGCAACACATGATTGTTTCATTTTCTATACCTGTGACTTACATACAGGCGATCAAGCCTGCATTTAAATGAACAAACACTTAATGGTTTTGCACAACTGCATATTCGGGCTTAAATTTAAAAAATAATAATCGAGCGAGATTAGGACCCGAATTTATACTCATAATTTTCCATGTCAGGATGAGGGTCTAAAGATATTATCAAAAGTGGACTGATCATTCAGCAAGCTTAAATCTTGGTCCAGTTTCGGACTTCAATAAAAATGTCGCTTTCGGGTCGGATTCGGGCTTGTATTTTCGGGTTCCGGTTAATAATATAAGGGTCATTTACAACTCTGGTTTGCCCGACTTCCGTGTATACAGTATAGTTTATCGTTATTGACCTGTTCTACGACTATAGTTGTCCGACAATATAGTTGATGATTTAGCGCGCCTATCACATGATGACCTGGTTAAAACGTCACAATTAACATGTTGCAAGGCTCCCATTGATCAATGATAGCGATCTCGGAACCTTCTTCACAATGGGAGGACCCAATTAAGGTCTAAGTTATAATTCAAAGTTCGAGACTCGAGTTTTTAAGGAGATTTATCAATTGTTAGCACGTTTAGTTTTTAAAAGTGGAGAGAGCCAAACCTTCCTAATAAAAACATTTGGGTGCTTTTGAGTCACTCGGCCCCCTCAGTTTCTTGGTTTTTGACCAACGTGATTTAAACCAAGACGAAACAAGATCTCTTGTATTGTCTGATTAATTTTGGTTTCATCCGACCAATATGTTGTTCAAAGAAAATCCTTGATTGGCTGGATGACATTTTGATCAACTCTTTTCTCATCAAGAAATATTTATCATGCTCGCGTTTTTCCTTTTGAAATGTTTACTAAACGTATACTCTTTAAGAGCGTACTTCTTTATAAAAGTGTAGTAATTGCTGCATTTGTTAAGTATGATTTAGTTTTTACCTTCGTCTTACCTTCACTTACTTGTTCTTTATTGCTATATAATGAGATGGAAAAAAAGCATTCATTACTATTGAATATTTAACATATACAGTAGATTATCTTCAATATTAATGTTAAATAGGCAGAATAAATCTAGGAAGTGTTCTGTTAACGCTTAAACAATTAATGTTTGCTGTGCTGCAGTGGACGAAATGATAATGAACATCAACACCAATAAACCAATAACTTTTATTTATACTTCAGGTTTTGTGAAAACAGTTGTTAAGGCATCAAAATGACAGATTAATATTTGTGAAAATGTTATGTGTTTATATCAAAGCCAAACATCCTAACAGAGAGGAAAAATCTTTATGTTGAACCATCACCAAGAAATGAAGTATTGTATATAGACGTATACTTGACTAATTCACACAATTTCGTTGATGCAGATACAAAGAAAGCATGAATATACTTTTTCCAACATAGGCTACTTAAGCCGTGAAAAATCAAATACTAATATCCAATTTCAAAAAGAAGTTTTCCATGTTTTCCTAGGCTTGTTGCACCTGATATTATATTCTATTGTCGTCTGTTGACAACATTTCCCTTTAAAAACCTAAATGCTGAATTTCCTTGTTGATTTTCTGAAAAAGTTCAAACATGTTATTCATATACTGTATATGATAGAATGAGTATGTACGTTGTTATGGTAAAGTATTCCATTTTGATATAGGTTGTATTCGAAAAGGTTACCTGGTTCTCTCAATTGCCTATCTGTTTGTTTGTTGATACGGTAAAAGAAGAAAAGTACTATGACCGTCATCCCCAAGGCTATCATCCCAAACAGGATAGATTCCAGCGAAATGTGTGAGACTAATTTTCCTGAATCATGTGCCGGTGTAGAATCCTCGGAATCTGTAACATATAAAACTGCTGAATGTTAACTAATTCAGTTTATTTGCTTTGGAGAAAGACATCATTTAAAGTTTACTATTTGCAATTTTTAGCGTAGTTTCATAAATTGCTTCGATTTTATGTTTGTAATTGCTTATTTGTAACTTCAATATTAACTAAGTTATAACTTAGTTGACCTGCATTTGTTGCTGTAACATAGCTTCCGCACCACATCAAGAAAAACAAGTTTTTTAAGCACAGAACTTCACAAAGATACATTTTCAAACCGATTGTAAACGATAATGGTACCACTTTACTGTTTAACGATCTCCTTAAAGCAATTTTTTGTACAATTAAGTCTATAGCAAAATATTAAAGTTGTTAATATTAATATATATGGTCAAATATTTTTTGAGCATTTGAAAGAGCTGCCAACAAATAAAAGCGTATAAAAATTCTGTAGACTATACCATACAGAAAACCGTGGAAATTGCAAGTTTCTGTATTTAAGTTATTTTAGCCTTTATAATCAAACCATATGTGTTTTAATAGAGACTATTTCACCTTAATGTTCATACAACCAGTTGCTAATGACAGCAGGCGAGTTTAGAAGGAAACAAAAGAGGTGTTTTTACAAGAAATTTAATGGATTTTGGAAAAATTTGATTTAGAATAAGAAGATTTAGGTTAGGGTTAGGTTCCTGTGTTACAACATTTAAGCTAAGTTAACAAGAGACTATGCTATAGCTATATTATATTATCAATATAATATATAATATTATATAATATTATATAATATATAACTATATTATAGCTATCAATACAGAAACCAGACGATCATATCAAAGAATTAACCTTTTCGCTGTATCTTTAGCAGTTACTTTGCAGAATACTTTTCAAAGCAGTAAGCATTATTTAACTATTTTTTGTATCTGTAATGACAACTGATCGGAGAACAACTCACACCTCAACCACAAAACAGAATAAATCTGACGTGGTGTAACTCGCCAAGCAAGGCTTAATCTTGCGAACAACGTTCCACGCCTGAGGACAAAAAGCTGAATTTGCGGGCGGTTTACACAGCACAGGCACGGAAATACTTTGCAATGATTAATTCTGTAATTAAAAAAAACTATAATAATTATTACATATTGAAAAGACAACGTTACATATTTCACGTGGAGATAATACATTTAGCGATTTTGATGAGAAGAATTCAAATTTGTACAAAAAGTAACAATCAAGTAAAGAAGCAACAGATACTAATGCATTTAAAAAAACGTAATGTAAAAAATGACACGTAGCTAACTTTAAGATTTGACTTAACTTTAGGGTTTACATGAGTCCCAATATAGTAAATGACCGTTTATCTGCTGGATATAATCGAAGAAAGCAAGGATCTTTTAACAAGAGATTACTTTAACAAAAAAAGTGTTTAACAGAAAATATGGTGCTATTGGTTTAACAAAAAGTAACAATTTTCGATTATTTATTGTTTTTGAATTATCATGAGTTTTTATTCATTTTTACGACAGTTATAAACTATGTGTATAACCATGCAAGCAGCAGATACTGTAACTCACTCAATCCGACAGTTTACGTCCGCTCAAACTTGATTTGCAGTCTATTCTTACATGATATAATAATATAGAAGCTACTACTAAGTCTATTTTTTGCTTGTTATTGCTTCATATTGTGTCTGAAGAAATAACATTGGATGACTCCACTTTGGAGGACGCTTGACTTGATAGGACATGAACAGTCACCTTCCGTGTTTCCAATGACTTAAATTTTCTGTTGTTGTTGTTAATGCGTCATAGTTGTAAACGAGCTTTATAGTTTTTACTCGAATCCGTCCCGAAACCAAAAATTCATTTGAAACCCCAATTAGATCCGAAAGTTAAATTTACTGAATGAATTAAAGACATTTTTTGATGCCATTCTTTGATATTCCTTGACATCTTTATCATCTTTTCCTACTACCTAAGCAAAAAAAGCAAAATAATTACAATGCAAATGAGGCTGAGTGTGGGTATAACTTCTGGCTCCAATTTTGCTTGAACGTGTTTAGAAATTTAAGATTAAGAAAATTAAGATCTAACTTATAATTCAAAGTTCGAAACTCGAGTTTTTCTGGAAATTTATCAATTGTTAACACGTTTAGTTTTTAAAAATGGAGAGGGTCAAGCCTTCCTAATAAAAACATTTGGATGCTCTTGAGTCACTCGGTCCCTTCAGTTCCTTCATTTATGACAATTGTCCAACGAGACTTAAACCAAGATCAAACAAGATCTTTTGCATTGTCTTATTAATTTTTGGTTTCATCCGACCAATATGTTGTACAAAGAATATCCTTGATTGGCTGGATGATATCTTGATCAACTCTTTTCTTATCAAGGTATATTTATCATGCTCGGATTGTTCTTTATGAAATGTTTACTAAACGTTTACTCCTTAGAGTGTACTCCTTTATAAAAGTGTAGTAATTGCTGCATTTGTTAAATATGATATCCAAAGAATATCCTTGATTGGCAGGATGATATCTTGATCAACTCTTCTCTCATCAAGAAATATTTATCATGCTCTGGTTTTTCCTTTTGAAATGTTTACGAAGCGTATACTTTTTAAGAGGGTACTTCTTTATAAAAGTGTAGTAATTGCTGCATTTGTTAAATATGATTTAGTTTTTACCTTCGTCTTACCTTCACTTACTTGTTCTTTATTGCTATATAATGAGATGGAATAAAAGCATTCATTACTATTGAATATTTAACATATACAGTAGATTACCTTCAATATCAATATTGAGTACAAAGAATAGATCTACGAAGCGTTCTGTTAACATTAAAACAATTAATGTTTGTTGTGTTGCAGAAGACAAAATGATAATGAAAATCAACATCAAAAAATCAAAAACTTTTAATTATATTTCAGAGTTTGTGAAAAACAGTTGTTAAGACAAAATATGATAAATTAATATTTGTGAAAATGTTATGTGTTTGTATCAAAACCAAACCATCTTAACAGAGAGGAAATGTTTTTCAATTGATCCATCACCAAGTAATGAAGTATTGTATGTAGACCTATACTTGGCTAACTTACACAAATGAGTTGATGCACATACAAACAAGCAAAACATAAATACACTTTTTCCAACATATTTAAGCTGTGAAAAAATTAAATACTAAAATCCAAATTTAAACAAGAAGTTTTCCATGTTTTCGTAGGCTTGTTTCATCTGATATTATGTTTTCTATTGTCGTCTGTTGACAACATTTCCATTAATAAACCTAAATGCCAAATTTCCTTGTTGATTTTCTGAAAAAGTTCAAACACGTTAATGATATACATGAGAAAATGGACATGTTCGTTGGTATGGCCAACTCTTCCATTTAGGTATAGGTTGTATTCGAAAACATTACCTCGTTCTCTCAGTTGCCTGACTGTTTGTTTGCTGATACGGTAAATGCACAAAAGCATTATTATGAGTACAATACCCAAGCCTATATCATCCCAGCCAGGAAAGTTTCCAGCAAAGTCTGTGAAGATAATTCTCCTGGCTAATATACAGATGTTGGATCATTGTAATCTGTAAAAAAATAAAATCTGTAACATAAAAAGCTTGTGAATGTTAACCATTTCAGTTTATTTTCTTTGGAGAAGGCCATCATTTAAAGTTTACTATTTGCAATCATTAGCGTAGTCTATAGATTGCTCCTTTTTTATGTTTGTAATTTCTTATTTGTAACTTCAATAATAACTAAGTTATAACTTAGTTGACCTGCATTTGTTGCTGTAACATAGCTTCCGCACCACATCAAGAAAAACAAGTTATTTAAGCACAGAACTTCACAAAGATACATTTTCAAACTTATTGTATACGATAATGGTACCACTTTACTGTCTAACGATCTCCTTAAAGAAATTTTTTGTAAAATTAAGTCTATAGCAAAATATTAAAGTTATTAATGCTAATATATTTGGTCAAATACTGTTTGAGCATTTGAAAGGGCTGCCGACAAATAAAACGGTGTAATATAGTATATAGCAGGGCTTCTCAAACTATGGGTCGCGACCACAAATGGGGTCGCGTAATGAAATTTTGGGGTCGTAATGAAATAGTTTAATTTAGTCTAGTGCCGGTAGGTTGTAGTCTTGCCATGATGTCAATCTGAAGTGGCCAAGTTTTTCAAAAAATCACATGGAAATGACTGCATTTTAGGGCCGTTATGTAAGCGGTCCTTGATGACTTTACAACCAGCCCGGCCTGTGCACATGGAAAAAGGCTATTAAATATTTTTATTGTCATGTTAATAGGCTATCCATTTCCAAGAAATGTGTTTTTTAATGATTGACCGCAACCGTTGGTGTGAAATGTCGAACAATAAAATATAACCAATCGTAACAATTGATGCATTGTTACGCTATCATTGCTGTAACGTGCTGACCAAAAGTAACCTTACCGCTCGCATTACGATTTCAGAGTAGCCTAGTAACTAGTTTCTGAAAGAGTTTAAGAAAGTTTAGTTTAAGTTTAGTTGAAAGTTTTAAAAGAGTTTAGTTTAAGAAACATCAAGCGCATCCATCCCATTAAATGATTTGTTTTTGCTCACTTTTCATCATGTTAGCGAATTTTTTTGTGATTCGTGAATTGGGTGCATTTGTATTGTTTTGTTATAGTCTTAATTAGGGTCGGATTATTCGTTTGTTATTTCTTGTTTTCATTCGTTGCTTTATTTCATGTTTCATTGTTGTTGTTTTCATGTTCCTTTCGATATTGTTTTGCTACTTCGGTAATTGAATTATAAAGCCAAAAATAACCGAAACAAATTGGGTCTGTTTTGTTTAGCGGTAATTAGCTGGTTAACCGGTTAACTAAATGGAAATATCCGTTATCCAGATAGTAAAAATTATTGATATCCTAATTAACCCTAGTCTTAATAGACAAAAGAACTAACCCCGTTTTAATGTCATTAACGTGAATGTCCCCATAATGGGGTCGCATAGAAATATCTTTTTCAAAATGGGGTCGCAGAACAAAAAAGTTTGAGAAGCCCTGGTATATAGTATAGGAAATGCTGCAGGCTATACTATAGAGCAGTGGTTCTCAACCTTTTTTGCTGCTCGTACTCCTTTGTCAGGTCAGAGCATTCTTCGTACCCCCAAAAAAATTCTGATGGAATTTTTCATATATATATTCACCCCATTCGTCTATTTTCCGCCCATTAAAATGGTCCAGAGTACGGGAATTTTTTCCCATTCCAATGATTGAAAGTTTGCCTTTCTTACCCTAGAGTAAGATTTATGCCTTTGGAATGGGGAGAATTTTACTTCCGCACAAGTATGGTTTGTGAACCCCATTCGTCTATTTTTCCGCCCATTACAATGGACCTGCTTTCAGCAATGGGGTTTCCCACAAACCATAATTCTGCCGAAGTAAACATCTCCCATTGCAAATACATATTTCTTACTTTAGGGTAAGAAAGGCATACTTCCTGCCATTCGAATGGGAAAATATTACTGCATTTCCATCCATTTCAATGGGCGGAAAGCAGACGAATCTGGTGATATATTGATAAATTGAATTGTTTTTTGAAACGCTTTGCTTTTTTTGAATTGCCATCCATTTTCTCTTCTTCGCTATTGAAGATTTAGCCATAATAAGTTTATTTAACAACACTAAAAGATTTAGCGGTCTTGATAGAAATTGGTATAAACTTGTAAAAATATTTTACTAAACATTTTATCCAACAATAAAATTAGGCTATCATATTTGAGATTTGTGCAAACCTGCAGGACTTGTTAACGATTTTATTTGTTGGCAGCCCTTTCAAATGCTCAAAAAATATTTAACCAAATATATTAGCACTTACAACTTTAATATTTTGCTGGAGACTTAATTGTACAAAACATTGCTTTAAGGAGATTGTTAAACAGTAAAGTGGTACCATTATTGTTTACAATAAGTTTGAAAATGTATCTTTGTGAAGTTCTGTGCTTAAAAAACTTGTTTTTCTTTATGTGGTGGGGAAGCTATGTTACAGCAACAAATGCGGGTCAACTAAGCTATAACTTAGTTAATATTGAAGTTACAAATAAGCAATTACAAATATGAAGTCGAAATAAATTATAAGACTACTCTAATAATTTCCAATTGTAAGCTTTAAATGATGTCCTTCTCCAAAGCAAATAAACTGAAACGGTTAACTTTCAGCAGTTTTACATGTTACAGATTACGAAGATTCTACACCGGCACATGATTCAAGTAAATTAGTCTCACATATTTCGCTGGAATCTGTCCTGTTTGGGATGATAGCATTGGGGATGACAGTCATAGTGCTTTTCGTCTTTTACCGTATCAACAAACAAACAGACAGGCAATTGAGAGAACCAGGTAAACTTTTCGAATATAACCTATACCAAAATGGAATGATTTACCATACCAACGTACATGCTCATTCTATCATACACAGTATATGAATAACATGTTTGAACTTTTTCAGAAAATCAACAAGGAAATTTGGCATTTAGGTTTGTTAAGGGAAATGTCGTCAACAGACGACAATAGAATGTAATATCAGATGCAACAAGCTATGGAAAACATGGACAATTTTTTTTTGGAATTGGATATTAGTATTTGATTTTTCACAGCTTAAGTATGTTGCAAAAAGTTTATTCATGCTTTCTTTGTATCTGCGTCAACGCAATTGTTTGAATTAGTCAAGTATACGTCTATATACAATACTTCATTACTTGGTGATGGTTCAACAGAAAGATTTTTCCTCTCTGTTAGGATGTTTGGCTTTGATATAAACACATAACATTTTCACAAATATTAATCTGTCATTTTTATGCCTTAGCAACTGTTTTCACAAACCCTGAAATATAAATAAAGTTATTGGTTCGTTGATGTTGGTTTTCATTATCATTTCGTCTTCGGAATCACAGCAAACATTTAAGGTATTAGCGTTAACAGAACACTTCCTAGATTTAATCTGTCTACTTGATATTAATATTGAATATAATCTACTGTTATTGTTGAATATTAAATAGTAATGAATGCTTTTTTCTAAGTTATTATATAGCAATAAAGAACAAGTACGTGAAGCTAAGACGAAGGTAAAATCTAAATCATATTTAACCAATGCAGCTAATAATACTCCAGCTAATAAGTTGTTTAATACAGCTGTTGTTTTCGTAATTGAAATATTTTGTTGCACGAAACTGTAATATTGTGGAATAAAGTCTGTCACTAATGCTAAGATGTTCAGCTGAGCTGTTGCAAATGCGTTTTAGAACCATTAGTTGTTATTTCAAAACGATTTAACAGAAACTTATCAACTAATAATACATTGAATTTTAATTGCCGCTGCTACATCGAACCAGAGATTCCCAACACTAAAAATAGCAAGTATAAAATGCTTCAAATTTAACCATATTCTTATGCATCGCACTTACTCTCACATTCCTAGTTACCGTTGGGCAAATTTATTACAAAGTGTCCTGGTATGTCAAAAATTCAAACTGCGCTCACAAGCAACGTCACACAGATAGGTCAACAGTGTTCAAAGAATTGTCACGCAAACTCCTTTAAATCAAGTTTGTACTGCTTCAGATTTTACAATAATAATGTAAATTTCATCTCAAATACTCGGACAAAACACCTTAAACCTCTGGACTTAAATTGTTGTACCTTGTAAAATACAACGCAAAATTATTGTTCTTTAAAGCTCAGTCTCGAAAATAAAATGAATCTCAAATAATGTAAATTGACAACCAAGGTTTAATCGTGCAAGCGGCGAAACACGCCTGGAGCAGAAAAGGTGTGAAAAGTGCACACGGTAACGGTGTGCTGGTTTTCATAAACACAAACAAAATGAAAAGCGGCACTAAATAAAAGCTGCAAAACACTGAAGTTAGCAACGGCAGTGCCTAGTAACATGTATGTAGTGCATACTTTTATACACAAAATGTCTGGTTAAGAAAATCAAATTTGCACAATTATAGTACAGGCGTCGTCCATTGTGACGTGTTGGTAATAGTCAGTTTTTTACTGGTAGGTAGCAACACATGATTGGTTCATTTTCTATACCTGTGACTTACATACAGACGATCAAGCCTGCATTTAAATGAACAGACACTTAATGGTTTTGCACAACAGCATATTCGGGCTTAAATTTGAAAAATAACAATCGGGCCAGATTAGGACCCGAATTTATACTCATAATTACTCTTTCATGTCAGGATGAGGGTCTAAAGATGGCGTCAAAAGTGGAGTTTGATTCATTCATTAAGCTTAAATCTCGGTCCAATTTCGGACTTCAATAAAAAATGTCGCTTTCGGAACGAATTCTGGCTTGTATTTTCGGGTTCGGGTTAATATTATAACGGCCAGATATAACTCTGGTTTGCCCGACTTCCGTCTGACACAGTATAGTTTATCGTTATTGATCTTGTCTACGACAATATAGTTGATGATTTAGTGCGCCAATCATATGATGACCTGGTTAAAACATCACTATTAACATTGTGCATTGCTCCTATTGATCAATGGCAGCGATCGCGGAACCTTCTTCACAATGGTGGAGATTTACCAATTGTTAACACGTTTAGTTTTTAAAAATAGAGACGAGCCAAACCTTCCCAGTAAAAACATTTGAGTGGTTTTGAGTCACTCAGCCGCCTCAGTTCCTTAAATATTTGACAAACGTGATTTAAACCAAGACGAAATAAGATCTTTTGCATTGTCTGATTAATTTTTTGGCTTCATCCGACAAGTACAGCATGTTGTTCAAAGAAAATCCTTAATTAGCTGGATGATAACTTGATCAACTCTTCTCTCATCAAGGAATATTTATCATGCTCGGGTTTTTCTTTATGAAACGTTTACTAAACGTATATTACTTAGAGTGTACCTCTTTATAAAGGAGTATTAATTGCTGCATTGGTTAAACATGATTTAGATTTTACCTTCGTCTTAGCTTCACTTACTTAATCTTTATTGCTATATAATAACATAAAATAAGCATTCATTACTATTTAATATTCAACAAATACAGTAGATTATATTCAATATTAATATCAAGTAGACAGATTAAATCTAGGAAGTGTTCTGTTAACGCTGATACCATTAATGTTTGCTGTGATTCAGAAGACGAAATGATAATGAAAACCAACATCAACGAACCAATAACTTTATTTATATTTCAGGGTTTGTGAAAACAGTTGTTAAGGCATGAAAATGACAGATTAAATATTTGTGAAAATGTTATGTTTTTATATCAAAGCCAAACATCCTAACAGAGAGGAAAAATATTTCTGTTGAACCATCACCAAGTAATGAAGTACTGTATATAGACGTATACTTGATTAATCCAAACAATTGCTTTGATGCAGATACAAAGAAAGCATGAATAAACTTTTTGCAACATACTTAAACTGTGAATCAAATACTAATATCTAATTCCAAAAAAAATTTGTCCATGTTTTCCATAGCTTGATGCATCTGATATTATATTCTATTGTCGTCTGTTGACGACATTTCCCTTAACAAACCTAAATGCTGAATTTCCTTGTTGATTTTCTGAAAAAGTTCAAACATGTTATTCATATACTGTATATGATAGAATGAGCATGTACGTTGGTATGGTAAAGTATTCCATTTTGGTATAGGTTATATTTGAAAAGGTTACCTGGTTCTCTCAATTGCCTGTCTGTTTGTTTGTTGATACGGTAAAAGACGAAAAGCACAATGACGGTCATCCCCAATGCTATCATTCCAAACAAGATAGATTCCAGCGCAATATGTGAGACTGATTTACTTGAATCATGTGCCGGTGTAGAATCCTCGGAATCTGTAACATATAAAACTGCTGAATGTTAACTAATTCGGTTTATTTGCTTTGGAGAAAGACATCATTTAAAGTTTACTATTTGCAATTTTTAGCGTAGTTTCATAAATTGCTTTGATTTTATGTTTGTAAGTGCTTATTTGTAACTTCAACTTTAGTAAGTTATAGCTTAGTTGACCTGCATTTGTTGCTGTAACATAGCTTCCGTACCACATCAAGAAAAACAAATTTTTTAAGCACAGCACTTCACAAAGATACATTTTCAAACCTATTCTAAACGATAATGGTACCACTTTACTGTTTAACAATCTCCTTAAAGCAATGTTTTGTACAAATAAGTCTATAACAAAATATTAAAGTTGTTACTGCTTATATATATGGTCAAATATTTTCAACAATTCAAAGAACTGCCAACAAATAAAAGCGTATAAAAATTCTGCAGACTATACCATACAGAAAACTGTGGAAATTGCAAGTTTCTGTATTAAGTTATTTAAGCCATTATAATCAAACCATATGTATTTTAATAGAGACTATTTCACAATAATGGCCATACGATCAGTTGCAAATGACCGCAGGCGAGTTTAGAAGGAAACAGAAGAGGTGATTTTACAAGAATTTTAATGGATTTTGGAAAAATTTGATTTAGAATAAAAAGATTTAGGTTAGGTTTAGGTTCCTGTGTTACAACATTTAAGCTAAGTTAACAAGAGACTATGAAAAATAGTTTAGAACGTCTTATAGTTTCCGATGAAACAATGACAACACAACAAAAATGAAAGCTTATTTTTATAGCTATCAATAGAGAAACCAGACGATCTTATGAAAGAATTAACCTTTTCGCTGTATCTTTAGCAGTTACTTTGCAGAATACTTTTCAAACCAGTAAGCATTATTTAACTATTTTTTGTAACCGTAATGACAACTGATCGGAAAACAACTCACACCTCAACCACAAAACAGAATAAATCAGACGTGCTGTAACTCGCCAAGCAAGGCTCAATCTTGCGAGTAACGTTGCACGCCTGAGGACGGAAATCTTAATTTGCGGGCGGTTTACACAGCACAGGCACGGAAATACTTTGCAATGATTATTTCTGTAATTAAAAAGAACTATAGTAATTATTACATGTTGAAAAGACAACGTTGCATATTTTACGTGGAGATAATACATTTAGCGATTTTGATGAGAAGAATTCCAATTTGTACAAAAAGTAACAATCAAGTAAAGAAGCAACAGATATCCCAGCCTTTTAAAAAAACCTAATGTAAGAAATACCCTGTAGCTAACTTTAAGCTTTGACTTAACTTTAGGGTTTACATGAATCTGAATATAGTAAATGACCGTTTATCTGCTGGATATAACCGAAGAAAGCAAGGATCTTTTAACAAGAGATTATTTTAACAAAAAAAGTGTTTAACAGAGAATATGGTACTAATTGTTTAACAAAAAGTAACAATGTTCGATTATTTATTGTTTTAAAATTATCATAAGTTGTTATTCATTTTTAGGACAGTTATAAACTATGTGTATACCCATGCAAGCAACAGATACTATAACTCACTCAATCAGACAGTTTACGTCCGCTCAAACTTGATTTGCAGTATATTCTTACATGATATAATGATATAGAATTTACAAGCTTATTTTTTGCTTGTTATTGCTTCATATTATGTCTGAAGAAATAACACTGGATGACTCCACTTTGGAGGACGCTTGACTTGGCAGGACATGAACAGTCACCTTCCGTGTTTCCAATGACTTAAATTTTCTGTTGCTGTTAGCACGTCGGAGTAGTAAACTTATATTTTTTACTCGAATCCGGCCCGAAACCGAAAATTTATTTGAAACCCCAATTAGATCCAAAAGTTAAATTTACTGAATAAATCAAAGCCATGTTTTGATATTCCTTAACATCTTCATCATCCTTTCCTACATTTAAGCAAAAAAAGGCAAAATAATTACAATGCAAATGAGGCAGTGTTTGGGTATAAATTCGGGTTCCAATTTTGCCTGAACGTGTTTAGAAACTTAAGCCCAAACCCGAACTAAAATGCCCCATGCGACTTACAATTTTTTACCATCTTGCGACACGATTATGGTGGATCGTAGATATCGTTAAAATCTCTAAAAGAACCCCACCCATTTATTGTTAACAGAAAATACATCTTGGCAAAATGTGCAGTCTTATCATGATTTATGTATTCTACTTTGCCACTGTTTTTGACTCTGAATAGTTTACCGTTTAAGTGTACCACTTTGCAAGACAGCTACATAAGGTTGTTAAAGTCTAATCGTGAACCAAGTTTATGTAGGTATTTAAAGTAAACAATATTTTCGTCTTGCAAGCAGTTGAACCTGTAAAACTGTCATGACCATACAAACAGACAGATATTGAAGTAAAATTTCGGGAAACATAACACAGTTTACAAATTTACAAACATTTACTTTGTATTTTGCACAAAACAGCAGAAGTCAAATATTTTGTATTTACAGTATACCGTTTAAAAGATGAAAGGTTATTTAACAAGGTGCATTTGGTCGTTTGAAGTAACATTTAACCAAGAAATGAAGCGCAAAAGCAATTTAGGCAATTCAAATAACCAGGATGCAGCAAAATAAACAAGAAATAAAGCAACATTTTCCAATTAAAAGTAACAGAAATTCTACTCTAAATGAACAGATGACACCATAATGAAATTTTAAAATTTTTGGAAGACAATTGTCTATTACAATGCTCCTGAGCATCCTGTTTCGTTTCTGTTTTCAAAAGTGACAAATCGAAAAATATTACATTGCAGTATTAAAAAAGTAATTTTCCTTTTTTATTTTAGAAATGAATCACCAAATGATCTTTATATAGTAGATCTATATCATGTTTTTCATTTTCTGAAAGAGTAATCAAAGCAAAAAACATGTATAAGTTAATTTTCAACAAAAATGTTATTGAAAATGTTATTGACTCTTCGTCGACGGTGTCTAGTGCAGAACGTAACATAAAGCATCACAAATATTACTATCATAGCCACAAGAATGCAAACTGTTATAATGACAATCTTCCAGGAATCACTTGCTTTAGTTTCATTATGTCCAGGTGTTGTTTTGTTGTAACCTGCAACATAGTTTGAAGCTGTTACACTAAATGTTACAGACTTGCATATATTCCAAACCTATTGGTAAAGGTCATTAGGCGAACTCCATAAATATATTAAACTGCTTCGTTTATAAAAATCTAACTTTTTAAAAAGCTTTAATATTACTTAAAGGCCAACGTCACCTGCAGCCGTTGTTGTGAAATCAGTTGTTGCAATAACTTCAGTTGTGCACCAGATCAAACAAATTATACTTTTTATGAACAAAACGTTAAAAAGATTCATTTTGAAAAAAAAACTAACTGTGGATAAATAAACTTTGCCGCTGATTTAAAAGATTTACATCAAATTGAGTCAGGGCTAAGAAAGTAGAAACGAAATTAAATATAACAATGCAAATGTTTTAACAACCTGTCAAATATCAGGAAATGTTTATTACAACGAAGTACTATTGTAGCTACTTGTATAGACATAAGCAAAAGTTTAAGCTAATAATTAAGTAATAATAATTGAAGAAATAATTGAAGAAGCAAAACGTAAAGTGCCACGCACAAGATACAGCTGGCCAATATATAGGTTTAATCTTGCAATCGGCGTTTTATGCCTGGGGTAAGATTGGTGCCAAAAATGCGAGCAACAACGTGTACAGTTCGCACAAACACAAATTGGAGTAAAATCTTGAAGATTGCAACATTTGACCCAACAAATTTTAATTGTGTGGAGTGATACTTTAAATGATAATTGAGTGATAGTTTAAACGACAAAAAACATCTATCAGGTGATGTATATACATACAACACATACACCAGTGCACTAATGGCACAAATTAATGTTGGTGTAAGCGACTCTCATTAAGTCGTTCTATATCATAATTATATATTTATACACAAACAATATCTTCTAATAAGGAAAGAAATGTGCTGTGTGTATGTAATAGATGCTTGCAAAGTAATAAAACGTGCCGAGCCTAAATTTAAGTCAGAAAGCTCGGCACGAACGTCCCCGTTTTCAAGTTTTCTCACGAACCCGAGCTTTACTTTTGGTATGACCCAAACGATTGCTTTTACGACTAAAAATGAAAAGTAATAATTATTGCAACGTTTGCTACCGGATTGGTTTATGCAAAACCTTTATAATACGATATACATATTACATGGAACCAATGTTGGAAAATCGTCTGTATAAACAAATTCTGTACAAAAAAATAATTGAAAAGAAACTATTCGTGTAAATACAATCGCTAACCAGACAATTTGTAGTTATTTAAGTATTTCATCCATTTATTTGTATGATGACGACAACCAGCGGGCGTATGCAATATTATTCCATAATTTTGCTTTATTTACTTTTGAACCGGTTAAATTTTTACTTAAAAGACTTAATTTTTTACACATTTCTGTTATTTTTCAAGGTTGGAATCTGAATATTTAAACTGCCATATACGAAATATAGGAATGTTTCGAGATATTTCGAAAAATGATCTTGAGGAAATCGCTTTGCGTGAAAAACTTACAAACTTTGCAAGAATCTGTAGTACATGACCATCCTTTTAAAATTAAACGAAATTGTTTATGTATAAGAAAGTAATTATGTCACGGAATGACTAAACTACATCAATATTTTGTGTGTTTTTATTGTCGTTGACCGTGTATATTGATGTATTGCTGTATATGTTTTTTAAGTTGCATAAAAAATAGGTTTGTTGTTTACTGTAAATCCTTACACAAAACTGTTCTACAAACACACTTGAATTTTAATGCACTGAAGAGTAAACGAAACACTTCCATTCCGATATTTGACATATCCAACTGGTTCTATAAAACTGCAAATGTATGCTGTATATATAACATCCATTGCCTTCCAAAATAATTTCATTGCGCAAACATAACTCGTCATTCTAGTGTGTGATGACGACCTCAATCCAAAGACCCTCCGGAACAGTTTTACAACTTTCAGTCTAATCTGCTTATAATGAATCTAACCTGTAAAATATAATCAAAAAACTTATTAAGACAATGCGTGTTGTACGTCGTTTTTAAGACTTTTAAATATTTTACCAAGATATATGATATCAGTCATATCTTAAGTAAAGTTTTTAATTTGACTTTTTAAAACTTCCCTGTCTAAACGTCCGAACCAAAAACGCTTAAAAGTATCATGAAAAGAATTAACAGTTGATGTGAGAATATGAACAAACATTAACATTGCAACACAGCTTTATGGTCAAAACGGTACACCCATGACAAAATTGTTTAGTTAATTTTCCAAAAAACTTATCTTGCTTTCTTTAAACGACGTGATAAAATGTACATACAAACAACAAAGTCATTTTCAATAAAACGGTTAGTTACTATGGATACATTTTAAATTCTACACTTAAACATAAACAAAGCATGATGATATTCGTGACAAATTTCTGCTTTGTACATATATCAAAGACAATTTCTTTCAAACAGTGGGCTGTGTCTTTCTATGCAGCAATTTTAACGAGCAATAAAGTTTAACAAAAACTTTAACAAATCCAGTAATTTAAGCGCTGTAAAATAAACGTAACAATAAACGTTTAAGAATATACACATGCTACAAAAATATCCGACGACTATGAAACGGCTATTCATACAAAAACTACAGTATCATGATTCAATTTTTTGTACCTTTAGGTCTATAGCAAAATGCTCAATCTCTTAATGCTAATAAATATAGTCAAATATTATATGTAAGGGCTGCCAACAAATAAAATCGTATAAAAGCCCCGTAGGCTATGTTGTATACAAAACCATTGAAACTAAAAGGATCTGTATTAAGCTTATTGTGCTTATATAATCAAACCATGTGTGTTTCAATAGATACAATTTCACCATAATGTTCATACAACCAGTTGCTAAAGACATTAGGCGAGTTTAGAAGAATACAAACAGATGATTTTACAAGAATTATTTTGGATTTTGGAAAAATTTGATTTAGAATCAGAAGATTTAGGTTAGGGTTAAGTTCCTGTGTTATAACATTTAGACTAAGTTAACAAGACACTATTAAAAACAGTTTCCAACACACGATATTTTCCGGGTGAAAATTGAAAGCTTATTTTTATAGCTGTCAGTAGAGAAACCAGACGATCATATCAAAGAACTAACCTTTTCGCTGTATCTTTAGCAGTTACTTTGCAGAATACTTGTCATGGCAGAAAGCATCATCTAACTACGTTTTGTAACTGCAATGACAACTTAACGGAAAACAACTAACAGCTCCACCACAAAACAGAATAAATCTGACCTGGTGTAATTCGCCAAGCAAGGCTTAATCTTGCGAACAACGTTCCACGCCCAAGGACGGAAAGGTGAATTTGTGGTCGGATTGCACAGCACAGGCACAGAAATACTTTGCAATGATTAATTATTACTGCAATTGATATTATTAGAAGAATTCAAATTTGTACAACAAGTAGCAATCAAGTAAAGAAGCAACAGTCATCCCATGCATTTAAAAAAAACGTAATGTATGAAATGACACGTACCCAACTTCAAGCTTTGACTTAACTTTGACGTAATAGTAAATAACTGTTCATCAATGACTGGATAATCAAAGAAAGCAAGGATCTTTTGACAAGAGATTATTTTTTATAAAATTTTATATAAAAATTTTCGATTATTTATTGTTTTAAAATTACCATGAGTTTTTGTTCATTTTTGCGACAGTTATAAATTATATGTATACCCATGCAAGTAGCAGATACTGTAACTCACTCAATCAGACAGTTAACTTCCGCTCAAACTTGATTTGCAGTAAATTCTTACATGATATAATAATATAGAAACTACGACTAAGCCTATTTTTGCTTGTTATTTGCTTCATATTATGTCTGGAGAAATAACACTGGATGACTCCACTTTGGAGGACGCTTGACTTGGCAGGACATGAACAGTCACCTTCCGTGTCTCTAATGACTTAAATTTTCTGTTGCTGTTAGCACGTCAGAGTTGTAAACTTATATTTTTTACTCGAATCCGGCCCGAAACCGAAAATTTATTTCCAACCCCAATTAGATCCGAAAGTTAAATTTACTGAATGAATCGAAGCCATTTTTGATGCCATTCTTTGACATTCCTTGACATCTTCATCATCCTTTCCTACACCTAAGCAAAAAAAGCAAATTAATTACAATGCAAATGAAGCAGTATGTGTGTATAAATTCGGGCTCGAATCTTGCCCGAACGTTTTTAGAAACTTAATCCCAAACCCGACCGACTTACAACTTTGTACCATCTTGGGACACGATTACGTTGATTCGTTGATATCATTAAAATCCCCAAAAGAACCCCACCCATTGATCATTAACAGAAAATATTTGTCAAAACTGCTCTGTGCAGTCTTATGATGATTTATAAATTCTACTTCGCCACTGTTTTTGACTCAAAATGTTCTACTGTTCAAGTTTACCACATTACAAGAGATCTACATAACGTTGTTAAAGTCTAATCGTGAACCAAGTTTATGTAGGTATTTAAAATAAACAATCTTTTCGTCTTGCAAGCAGTTGAACCTGTAAAACTGTCATGACCATACAGACAAACAGATATTGAAGTAAAATTTCGGGAAACATTACATAGTTTCTTTGTATTTTGCACAAAACAGCAGAAGTCAAATATTTTGTATTTACAGTATACCGTTTAAAAGATGAAAGTTTATTTAACAATGTGCATTTGGTCGTTTAAAGTAACATTTAACCAAGAAATGAAGCGCAAAGGCAAGTTAAGCAATTCAAATAACCAGGATGCAGCAAAATAAACAAGAAATAAAGCAAACTTTTCCAATTAAAAGTAACAGAAATCCTACTCTAAATCCACAGATGACACCGTAATGAAATTTTAAAATGTTTGGTGGACAATTGTCTTTTACAATGCTCCTGAGCATCCTGTTTCGTTTCTGTTTTCAAGAGTGACAAATGGATAAATATTAGATTGCAGTATTAAAAAATTAATTTTCCTATTTCATGTTAGAAATGAATCACCAAATGACATATAGTAGATCTATATCATGTTTTGTTTTTCATTTTCTGAAAGAGTAATCAATTTGTTTAGGTAAGCTAAAGTGAACCTTAATCTTGACAGGGCAAAGCAATCAAATTCTGGAAAAAAAAAAATAGTTGTGGAAGTTAAATTCAACAAACATGTTATTGATAATGTTACTGAGTCTTCGTCGACGGTGTATAGGACAGAACGTAGCATAAAGCTTCACACTTATTACTGTCATAAGCGCAAGAACGCAAACTGTTATCATGACAATCTTAAAGGTATCACTTGTTTTAGTTACATTATGTCCAGGTGTTGTTTCGTTGTAACCTGCAACATAGTTTGAAGCTGTTACACTAAATGTTAAAGACTTGCATATTTTCCAAACCTTTTGGAAAAGGTCATTAGGCAAACTCCATAAATAGATTAAACTGCTTCGTTTATAAAAATCTAACTTTTTAAAAAGCTTTAATATTACTTAAATGCCAACGTCACCTGCAGCCGTTGTTGTCAAATCAGTTGTTGCAATAACTTCAGTTGTGCACCAGATCAAAGAAATTATCCTTTTTATGAACAAAACGTTAAAAAGATTCATTTTGAAAAAAAAATAGCTGTGGATAAATAAACTTTGCTGCTGATTTAAAAGATTTACATGAAATTGAGTCAGGGCCAAGAAAGAAGAAACGAAATTAAATATAACAATGCAAATGTTTTAACAACCTGTAAAATATCAAGAAATGTTTACTAGAACGAAGTACTATTGTAGCTACTTGTATAGACATAAGCAAAAGTTTAAGCTAATAATTAAGCAAAAATTAATTTAAGAAATAATTCAAGAAGCTAAAAGTAAAGCGCCACGCAAAAGATACAGCTGGCCAATATATAGGTTTAATCTTGCAATCGGCGTTTTATGCCTTGGGTAAGATTGGTGCCAAAAATGCGAGCAACAGCGTGTACAGTTCACACAAACACAAATTAGAGTAAAATCTTGAAGATTGCAACATTTGACCCAACAAATTTTAAGTGTGTCGAGTGATTGATAGTTCAAATGATAGTTGAGTGATAATTTAAACGACAACAAACATCTTGCAGGTGATGTATATATATACAACACATACACAAATGCACTAATGGCACAAATTAATGTTGGTGAAAGCGACTCTCATTAAGTCGTTCTATGTCATAATTATATCTTTATACACAAACAATATCTTCTAATAAGGAAAGCAATGTGCTGTGTGTATGTAATAGATGCTTGCAAAGTAATAAAACGCGCCGAGCCTAAACTTAAGTCAGAAAGCTCGGCACGAACGTCCCCGTTTTCAAGTTTTCTCACGAACCCGAGCTTTACTTTTGGTATGACCCAAACGATTGCTTTTACGACTAAAAATGAAAAGTAATAATTATTGCAACGTTTGCTACCGGATTGGTGTATGCAAAACCTTTATAATACGATATACATATTATAAGGAACCAATGTTGGAAAATCGTCTGTATAAACAAAATTTGTACAATAAAAATTTGAAAAGAAAATATTCTTGTAAATACAATCGCTAACCAGACAATTTCTAGTTATTTGAGTTTAGTTAATTTTTCAAAAAACTTATATTGCTTTCTTTAAACGACGTGATAAAATTGTACATAAAAACAACAAAGTCATTTTCAATAAAACGGTTAGTTACTGTAGATACATTTTAAATTCTACACTTAAACATAAACAAAGCATGATGATATTCGTGACAAATTTCTGCTTTGTACATATATCAAAGACAAATTCCTTCCAATAGTGGGCTGTATCTTTCTATGCAGCAATTTTAACGCGCAATAAAGTGAAGTAAAAACTTTAACAAATCCAGATATTTAAGTGCTGTAAAATAAACGTAACAATAAACCTTTAAGAATATACACATGCTACAAAAATATCCAACGACCATGAAACAGCTATTCATACAAAAACTACAGTATCATGATTCAATTTTTTGTACCATTAAGTCTATAGCAAAATGCTCAATTTCTTAATGCTAATAAATATGGTCAAATATTATTTGAGCATTTGAAAGCGCTGCCAACAAATAAAATCGTATAAAAGCCCTGTAGGCTATGTTGTATACAAAACCATTGAAACTAAAAGGATCTGTATTAAGCTTATTGTGCTTATATAACACTGGCCAACAAAAAAAACATTTTTTTTGAGTGCCAAAGATATTTTGATGGTTTCTGGGTAATTTTGGGCTGCTGAGTCCGAAAATAACATTCGTTTCTTTGAATCGGCTCTAGTTTTTGAGATATCGATGTTTTTTATTTTTGACCAGAGAAAAATCGTTAACTTTAGTATCTGCCAATTGTGAACACAAGCATCAGTAAAATGCATATTGGAAATGTCTCTTAGGCAGTATGCATTACTTATTTTGGACCAGATACTCCACTATGTCTATTTGTTATTGTAGCATCCCATTACTTCAGAAACAAGGCATTGAAAACACTCCATTTTCGGCATCATTCTGATAAGCTACAGTTTCTTTGTATTGTTCACCACATGTACAGTGTAGAGTACTCCCTTCAGTTATCACATCATATCAATATCTCATTTTATAGCTATATTGTTGTAGACTAAAGATGTTGTAATCAGAATTTAATAGTTCTGTAGCCAGAGAAAGGAATACCACGAGTCAAGTTCAAGCTATTGCTCACATAAGTAAGTTTGGAAAACGTGGAGGTTTTTTGTAATTCAAGTGAGAATTGAGTTCATTAGTGGAAGTTTGACAATATGCTTAGGCCTTGTCACTGGGAGGATGCATTTTCCTGTGACTGAATTGACAACCTGTCACATTGTCGTTCAGTATATATATATGCTCTGCAAGTGAGAGCAGTGGAAGTGTGTTCGAAAGCAGTCCATTCATTCCAGAGCCATTCAAGCAGGAGGAGCTGAGCGATCTTATCAGGGATCTCAACTTATCCAAAGAAGCAGCAGAAATTTTGGCATCCTGACTCAAAGACAAAAACTGCCTTGGAACCGGAGCTTCAATAACATTCTACCGTACAAGAGAGAAAGAATTACTTCCGTATTTTAGCCAACAAGATGACCTTGTTTACTGCAAAGACATCGAAGGGCTTCTGCTGAAAATGGGAGTGCCACAATATAGACCTCAAGAGTGGCGCTTATTCATAGACAGTTCGAAAAGGAGTTTGAAATGTGTATTGCTACATAATGGTAACAGATATGCATCTCTCCCAATTGGCCACTCAACAAAACTAAAAGAAGAGTACAACAACATTAAAACGGTATTACAGAAACTGGATTATGACTCTCACCAATGGTTAATCTGTGTAGACTTGAAGATGGTAAATTTTTTGCTTGGCCAGCAAAGCGGATATACAAAATACCCATGTTTTATCTGCTTGTGGGATAGCCGAGCGCGCACTGATCACTGGGTGAAGAAAGGGTGGCCACTTAGAGATTCCATGAGAGTAGGTGAAGGTAACATCATAAATGAAGCTTTAGTTGCTAGAGAGAAGATCATCATTCCACCGCTGCACATAAAACTTGGTTTGATGAAGCAATTTGTGAAAGCCTTGCCTGCAACTGGGGATTGCTTCAACTATATTTGCAGAACATTTCCTGCTTTGACCATCGAAAAGCTTAAAGCAGGCATTTTTGATGGCCCTCAGATCCGCAAACTCATAAAGGATGTGTGTTTTGTGCAGTCCATGACAGACACAGAGTCTGCTGCTTGGCAATCGTTTGTTTTAGTCACACAGAACTTTCTTGGTAACCGAAAAGCTGAAAATTACCAAGAATTGGTGGAAGATATGCTTTCCAAGTTGAAAGATTTGGGTGTGAAGATGAGTATCAAGGTTCACTATCTCTTCAGCCACTTAGATCGTTTTCCTGCAAACCTTGGTGATCTAAGTGAAGAGCAGGGAGAAAGGTTCCACCAGGACATTAAGGTCATAGAAGAGAGGTATCAGGGCAGGTGGGATGCCCATATGATGGCCGACTACTGTTGGAGTCTCCAACGTGACTGCTTGGCTGCATCACATTCCAGAAAGTCGTACAAAAGAAAATTTACAAGCATCGACTAATTTTTTTGTATTACAGTACCGATATATGATTGATTAGCGTGCTTTGACAGCTTACTAAATGTACATTGAGCGTTACTAAAAGTAGTGTTTGTGCTTTGACGTCGCCTGTTTTTGCGTTACAAAAATCTGTTGTTTACTGCTAACATCGCCTAAGTTTTATAATTTTTGCTTGATTTTCACATGAAACATGATTCGCGTAAAGAAGGCTCTCTGTGTTAACGATTGCGTCTTTAACAATATCGCATCAGAAATAGATGAATACTGTATGGACATGATTGAAAAGACAGATGTAGACTCATCGAAGTTGTAGTATAAAAAGAATTTTACCTATGTCAAAATTTGCGTATTTTTAGCACTTTTTGAAACAAAAACATGGAATATCTCAAAAACTAGAGCCAATTCGGAAAAACTAATGCCATTTTTGGATTCAGCGACATAAAAATACCCTAAAACCGTTGAAACTTTCTTGGCACCAAAATGTGTGTTGACCAGTATAATCAAAGCATGTGTGTTTTAATAGAGACTATTTCACCATAATGGTCGTACAACCAGTTGCTAAAGACATTAGGCGAGTTTAGAAGGAAACAAAAGAGGTGATTTTACAAGAATTTTTTTGGATTTTGGAAAAATTTGATTTAGAATCAGAAGATTTAGCTTAGGGTTAAGTTCCTGTGTTATAAAATTTAAGCTAAGTTAACAAGAGTCTATGAAAAACAGTTTCCAACATACGATATTTTCCGGTGAAAAAATGAAAGCTTATTTTTATAGCTGTCAGTAGAGAAACCAGACGATCATATCAAAGAACTAACCTTCTCACTGATTCTTTAGCAATTATTTTGCAGAATACTTGTCATGGCAGAAAGCATCATCTAACTACGTTTTGCATCTGTAATGACAACTTAACGGAAAACAACTAACAGCTCCACCCCAAAACAGAATAAATCTGACCTGGTGTAATTCGCCAAGCAAGGCTTAATCTTGCGAGCAACGTTCCACGCCTAAGGACGGAAAGCTGAATTTGTGGTCGGATTACACAGCACAGGCACAGAAATACTTTGCAATGATTATTATTAGAAGAATTCAAATTTGTACAACAAATAACAATCAAGTAAAGAAGCAACAGTTATCCTATGCATTTAAAAAAAAACGTAATGTATGAAATGACACGTAGCTAGCTTCAAGCTTTGACTTAACTTTGACGTAATAGTAAATGACTGTTCATCAATGACTGGATAATCAAAGAAAGCAAGGATCTTTTGACAAGAGATTATTTTCGATTATTTATTGTTTTAAAATTACCATGAGTTTTTATTCATTTTTGCGACAGTTATAAACTATATGTATAACCATGCAAGCAGCAGATACTATAACTCACTCAATCAGACAGTTTACGTCCGCTCAAACTTGATTTGCAGTATATTCTTCCATGATATAATGATATAGAAACTACGACTAAGCCTATTTTTTGCTTTTTATTTGCTTCATATTATGTCTGAATAATAATAATAATAATAATATTCAAATATTATTTGAGCATTTGAAAGGGCTGCCAACAAATAAAATCGTATAAAAGCCCTGTAGGCTATATCGTATACAAAACCATTGAAACTAAAAGGATCTGTATTAAGCTTATTGTGCTTTTGTAATCAAAGCATGTGTGTTTTAATAGAGACTATTTCACCATAATGGTCGTACAACCAGTTGCTAAAGACATTAGGCGAGTTTAGAAGGAAACAAAAGAGGGGATTTTACAAGAATTTTTTTGGATTTTGGAAAAATTTGATTTAGAATCAGAAGATTTAGGTTAGGGTTAAGTTCCTGTGTTATAACATTTAAGCTAAAATAACAAGAGTCTATGAAAAACAGTTTCCAACATACGATATTTTCCGGTGAAAATTGAAAGCTTATTGTTATAGCTGTCAGTAGAGAAACAAGACGATCATATCAAAGAACTAACCTTCTCACTGATTCTTTAGCAATTATTTTGCAGAATACTTGTCATGGCAGAAAGCATCATCTAACTACGTTTTGCATCTGTAATGACAACTTAACGGAAAACAACTAACAGCTCCACCCCAAAACAGAATAAATCTGACCTGGTGTAATTCGCCAAGCAAGGCTTAATCTTGCGAGCAACGTTCCACGCCTAAGGACGGAAAGCTGAATTTGTGGTCGGATTACACAGCACAGGCACAGAAATACTTTGCAATGATTATTGCTGCAATTGATATTATTAGAAGAATTCAAATTTATACAACAAGTAACAATCAAGTAAAGAAGCAACAGTTATCCCATGCATTAAAACAAAACGTAATGTATGAAATGACACGTACCTAACTTCCAGATTTGACTTAACTTTGACGTAATAGTAAATGACTATTCATCAATGACTGGATAATCAAAGAAAGCAAGGATCTTTTGACAAGAGACTATTTTTATAAAATTTTATATAAAAATTTTCGATTATTTATTGTTTTAAAATTAACATGAGTTTTTATTCATTTTTGCGACAGTTACAAACTATATGTATAACCATGCCAGCAGCAGATACTATAACTCACTCAATCAGACAGTTTACGTCCGCTCAAACTTGATTTGCAGTCTATTCTTACATGATATAATGATAGAGAAACTACGACTAAGCCTATTTTTTGCTTGTTATTTGCTTCATATTATGTCTGGAGAAATAACACTGGATGACTCCACTTTGGATGACGCTTGACTTGGCAGGACATGAACAGTCACCTTCCGTGTCTCTAATGACTTAAATTTTCTTTTGTTGTTAGCACGTCAGAGTTGTAAACTTATATTTTTTACTCGAATCCGGCCCGAAACCGAAAATTTATTTCAAACCCCAATTAGATCCGAAACTTAAATTTACTGAATGAATCGAAGCCATTTTTGATGCCATTCTTTGACATTCCTTGACATCTTCATCATCCTTTCCTACACCTAAGCAAAAAAAGCAAGTTAATTACAATGCAAATGAAGCAGAATGTGTGTATAAATTCGGGCTCGAATCTTGCCCGAACGTTTTTAGAAACTTAAGCCCAAACCCGACCGACTTACAATTTTGTACCAGCTTGGGACACGATTACGTTGGTTCGTTGATATCATTAAAATCCCCAAAAGAACCCCAGCCATTGATCATTAACAGAAAATATTTGTCAAAACTGCTCTGTGCAGTCTTATGATGATTTATAAATTCTACTTCGCCACTGTTTTTGACTCTAAATGTTCTACTGTTCAAGTTTACCACATTACAAGACATCTACATAAGGTTGTTAAAGTCTAACCTTGAACCAAGTTAATGTACGTATTTAAAGTAAACACTCTTTACGTTTTGCAAGCAGCTATACCTGTAAAACTATCATGACCATACGAACAGACAGATATTGAAGTAACAATTCGGGAAACATTTACAAAGTGTCTTTGTATTTTGCACAAAACAGCAGAAGTCAAATATTTTGTATTTACAGTATACCGTTTAAAAGATTAAAGGGTATTTATCAATGTGCATTTGGTCGTTTAAAGTAACATTTAACCAAGAAATGCACAAAGATAAGTTTAAGCAATTCAAATAACCAGCATGCAGCAAAATAAACAAGAAATAAAGCAACATTTTCCAATTTAAAGTAACAGAAATCCTACTCTACAGATGACATAATAATGAAATATTTAAAATGTTCTTAAGACAATTGTCTATTACAATGCTCCTGAGCATCTTATTTCGTTTCTGTTTTCAAGAGTGACAAATGGAAAAATATTAGATTGCAGTATTAAAAAAGTAATTTTCCTATTTCATGTTAGAAATGAATCACCAAATGACATATAGTAGATCTATATCATGTTTTGTTTTTCATTTTCTGAAAGAGTAATCAATTTGTTTAGGTCAGCTAAAGTGAACCTTAATCTTCACAGAGCAAAGCAATCAAATTCTGGCAAAAAACATGTAGAAGTCAATTTTAATCGAAAATGTTATTGAAGTAATCCTCTTCTTCGACGGTGTCTAGGGCAGAACGTAACAGAAAGCAACACAAATATTATTATCATAGTCGCAAAACTACAAAGTGCTATAATGACAATCTTCCAGGAAAACCTTGCATTAGTTACATCATGTCCAGGTGTTGTTTCGTTGTAACCTGTAACATAGTTTGAAGCTGTTGCTAAATGTGACAGATGGCGTATTTTACAAAACGTTTGGAAAAGGTCATTAAAAGAACTCGATAAATATACTAAATTGCAAACTTTTAAAAAGGTTTAATATTAGTTACGGTTATCTTCACCTGCAGCAGTTGTTGTAAAATCAGTTGTTGCAATAACATCAGTTGTGCACCAGAGCAAATAACTTAAGCTTTTTATGAACAAAACGTTAAAAAAACTCATTTTGAAATTAAGATTGCTGCTGTAGATAAATAAACTTTGCCGCTGATTTAAAAAATTTACATGAAAATGAATCAGGGCCCAGAAAGAAGAAACGAAATTAAAGATAAAAATGCAAATATTTTTTAACTACTTGTCAAATTTCAAGAAATGTTCACTACAACGAAGCACTATTGTAACGACTTGCATGTTTCCATGTACAAAATGTGGTATTCTAAGCATAAGCATAAGCATACATGGAAATAATTTAAGCTCTTAATCAACATTGTACAAAATGCAATGTTTAATACAAAGCACCCCTGTAACTAAACTCATGATCTGGTAGTCCACGTAAGTGGAAGTGGTACATTTTTCATTGCTCTTCTACCAGTTCCTTGCAAATTAAGTCGCTTGACGCGATAGCACATTACCTACAATAGAACCAACTATAGCACTACATGCTCTGTCGGTATGGCAATTTATCACTGCAGTAAATTTGACAACAATTTTTTGTTGCTACCACCTGGCGGCATGATTATCGTCCATTGTAACATCCAAATAGGCAAATAAATCATATTTACTTGTAGTAAACTGATCATGTAACTTACAGTAAAAAAATCTTCTATGTACATTAAATACTTTCGCATTGTGTTGCATAATAAGTCTTGCACCTGCTACAGTATTTATCACCAACTTACTACTTTCGTCAATATTTCAAATTGAGAAGCTTCTAGTTTCCTTTCTGCATTTTTCCTATATAAAATGCCGTTTCCATCCTGAACTAAATGAATATGTTTTCTCCAAACAAACCAAATACCTTTTCTTTTCATTTTAATTTATTTTATCATATCATTTCTGAAAACCCATTTCTGGTAACTACCTGTTCATAATTAGCTTAATGTTGCAGCAAACTAACTACACACCACAGTTCCGCTAAAAGTAGAATGCCACGCACAAGATACAGCTGGCCAATATATAGGTTTAATCTTGCAATCAGCGTTTTATGCCTGGGGTTAGATTGGTGTCAAAAATGCGAGCAACAACGTGTACAGTTCACACAAGCACAAATTGGAGTAAATTCTTGAAGATTGCAAACTTTTGACCCCGCAACTTTTAACAGTGTGGAATGTTTGAGTGATAATTTAAATGACAACAAACATCTTGCAGGTGATGTATATACATACAACACATACACAAATGTACTAATGGCACAAATTAATGCTGGTGTAAGCGACACTTTTTACGTCGTTCTATGTCATAATTATATCTTTATACACAAACACCAACCTCTAATAAGGAAAGCAACGTGTCGTGTGTATGTAATAGATGCTTGCAAAGTAATAAAACGTGCCGAGCCCGAACCTAAGCCAGAAAGTTCGGCACGAACGTCAAGTTTTCTCACGAACCCGAGCTTTACTTTTGGCATGACCCAAGCGTTTGCTTTTACGACTAAAAATGAAAAGTAATAATTATTGCAACGTTTGCTACCGGAAAGGTTTGTGCGAAACCTTTAAAATACGATATACAGACTACAAAGAACAAACGTTCAAAAAGCGTCTGTATAAACAAAATTTGTACATAAATAATTTGAAAAGAAGCGTGTAAGTACAATCGCTAACCAGACAATTTCTAGTTATTTAAACATTTCATCCATTTATTTGTATGATGACGACAACCACCAGGAGTATACAATATATTGTATATTATACAATATATTATTCCATAATTTTGCTTTGTTTACTTTTGAACCGGTTAAATTTTTACTTTAAAGATTTAATTTTTTACACATTCCTGTTGTTTTTCAAGTTTGGAATTTGAATATTTAAACCGAAATATACAAAACGTTGGAATGTTTCAAGATATTTTGAAATAATGTCTTGAGGAAATCGCTTTGCGTGAAAAACTTACATACTTTGCAAGCGTCTGCAACATATATGGCCATTCGTTTAAAATTAAAAGATTTTGTTTATGTACAAAAAAGTAGCTGTATTACAAAATGACTCAAATACAATAATTTGTGTGTTCATTGAGTTGCTGACCATGCATATTGACGTATTGTTGTGTAACAAAACTATGTCACCTGTTATTTATAGAGTATCTTATGTTTTTTCCGTGTTATAATGCGTTACTTTTCATTTGCGTCATATGAAACGTCTCAATTTGCGTTACGTCACATTTTGCATTCTATAAAATCCTTTGTTGCGATTTAAGCGGGTCGGTTTGGTTTTGGTCGTGGGAGCTGTTTCATGAAATAAATTGCTTTTTTTGGGTTTTACAGATTGTGTGATGGTGATGGATGGTGGGAAAACAACCTGGCACCAGAAGGCAAGAATCTTCGGTTATAGTTGTATGTGTATTAAAACATTCTATACGTTCCATACACTACAAAAGCTTGCTATTTATCCTCAATCTTTCCACAAAAATATTCTACACACATACTTGGATTTTAATGCACTAAAGAGTAGTAGAAATGCGACATTAAATAAAAGTTAACTAAATTCCGCGTTGTACTATTGCATGTTATAAGATATTGCTTAAAATAATCTGTAAAGTGTTAAGAACAACTTGTATTGTTTATTAGAAGAATGCGAGTTTTACGCTGTTATTCCAAAAAACATTTAGCATCTAAAAACAGAACTGTACTATGCTGTCAGTGATATCTTAAATCAAATTTTCAATTTCACATTTTGAAACTTTACTGAAAATTCCCCATCCAAAATTAATTGTAAATGAACGTTAAGTTACTAAAGATTCATTTTAAATTCAATACTGAAACATAGACGAATGCAGCATGATATTATTGCGAAAATTTCTGCTTTTTACATATATCAAAGACAATTTCTTTCCAACAATGGGTTGTATCTTTCTAAGCAGAAATTTTAACGCGCAATAAAATTAAAAACAAGATTTCAGCCAATCCAGTTTTATATGACAGCGCTGTAAAATAAACGTAACAATAAACGTTTAACAAAATACAAATGCTACAAAAATATCAGACGACTATAAAACAGCTATACATACAAAAACTACAGTATGATGATAAAAATTCTAAAAGATTGCGTTAAAAATTGCCCATCACAAGGTTCTTGTATCTTTTTTACGTTTCAATCCCATTCTCCAGGAAATATAGATCAGTAATCAACCGGCAATCAAAGATTGCGCCACACGATGAACGATTTCCTTGTCTTTCTCTTTGTTGTGTAGGATTTTTGTTTTTAATAGAAAGCTGATTTTTTAATCATTTTCGGGATCTTCGTGTATAACAGGAAGATAATTGATCTCCTCCGTAGAGTCAGGATCTTCATGAAGAGCAACAAGAAATTGATCACCTTCCTCTTCACCTTCTGGATCCTCGTGTATAGCAGAAAGATAATGGAACCCTTCTTTGGAGTCGGGATATTTGTTAAGAGCATGAGAAAGTTGACTACCCTCTTCTTCACCCTCTGGATCCTCGTGTATAACAGGAAGATAATTTACCCCCTTCGTAGAGTCGGAATCCACGTGAAGAGCATGAGGAAGTTGATCACCCTCCACTTTACCTTCTGGATCCTCATGTATAACAGGAAGAGAATTACTGCTTTCCTCAATTCCATGGTCATTGAGTTCAACAACATGAAGTTGACTTTCTTCCTCTTCACCCTCTGGATCTTCGTATATAACAGGAAGACGATTTTGCCTTTTGCTCTGTTTCGGGCTTTTGGTTTATTACAGAAAGATCAGTATTCTCTAAAAATTTTTATGATTAATTCATGCCAATATAATAAAATAATAAAACAATATGCATAACTATACGTTTTAAATCTAGCCATAACGCTGGCATAATTACAAACAAGCCAATACCACTTTCGTCATCTTTCTCTTGCTCGCTCGGCCGGCAGCATCGCTTGCAGATCCCCATAACTTTATTTTTTAACCATTTATAACTTAAGCATAAAAAAATTATAAAAATTGCCAAGCCTCCCATTATGATATATTGAGCAGCATGGTTCATGGCAGCATCTAGGCGAAGTATCTTAGCAGTTACTTATCTCTGATTATATGTGATCAAGGGTTAGATAAAAAGAAAAAAAAACTCTAGTCTTGGTATGTCATTTTACGGCAGATATAACGCTATTGATTGTAGTATAGAATAAAGTATACTGAAATCACATTCTTATACCTAACTGATAAAGCGTTTGTAATTTCTGGTAATTTCCTGTTTCAAACCTAGCACAAAACTTTGGTTAGCTTGAAAATGTATTGTAAACTATGGCGACTGTTTTTCTTATCTTCAGCAAAATAACACATCATCGTTAACGTAATGTTAGTTAGTTACCGTTTTCGATCATTATCCTAGGTTAAACTCTTCCATTTTAGCAAAACCTACCATGCAACTCAAACAGTGTGCCTTTAAAATTGAAGTAAAATGTGTCCTTTGTGACATCTGGCTAAAACCAGCTTACAAAACCACAAATCACAACTGATGACAGCTCCACAGCAAAAGTAGAATGGATTTTGTGCGAATTGCTTATCGAGGTTCTGCCTTGCAATCGACGTTTTATGTCTCGGGTAGAAATGGTGCAAGAAGTGCACTTAATGACACCTAAATTCCACACAAACACGGCGAGGAGAATAACATGAAAAGATACAAAGCCTTCGAATTTTTCTTTTTGACACCATACGTGTAGTGACAATACATCTTGTATGGAAGCACGTTCCAGACAGAAAAATACACAACAAAATGCACCAAGATCCGGATAAAAACCATAGAGACGCCAAGCGATGGTGAAAACACCATCATTGGTCATAAATCATTACCATAACCATAATCATACATCACCATAAGTCGCCATAATAAATCATTGTTTTGACATAGATAAGTTTTTATTTCTTAGTAACAGGAGCATGTTACACACAAGAAAAGTAACTAACAACACTTCTCGTTATAAACGCTTTCCGCATGATATTATATTTCGAAAGTTAAGTATCTCGATTAATTTTTTAATTTTTACAAGGGTTATGCAGAAAAACAGGAACGCCGTCGTTGATGTTTGGATAATGGCTTGAGAGCGTCGAAAATGCATTACTGTAAAAATGTTGAAGCGTCGCATAATCTAATGCGACATAAACATTTCTTGTAAAAAGTCAATATTATATAAGTTGTAAGGTGTGCTTTCCATTGTCATCCAGATTTTTAAGTCAGTTAAAAAGTTAAGGGCTTTAAAAACAATTACACTTATTTTACAATCATCACAAGGCTTTTACTGTCACAAAATTAGTCAGCGGTTTATGTTAAAACAACGAATTTATTTTTTTATTTTTTTAGATTCCGTATGTGATCAATCAATTAGTAAAAGAATAAAGTAGTTTATATGATTAATTTTCTTAACTCGTTTTTATAAATGAAATTGGTAACTTCATTCTTTATGTTTTTTATACGGTGGTGCTGGAAGATGCCATCAATTACTTGCTGCCTGTTTACTGATTGGTACGCAAAACGGTTAAGGACGTATTTCAACGGTGATACACAGGAAAGTGCAAAAAAGTTAGAACACTTAGTGCAGGTAAGATAATAAGTAACCACAAAGTAAATTTTTTATTTATTAAAAGTCAAGTAAATTTTACTTTTACAGTTAAATAAGTTAATACTTGTGTTATTACTTGAAACAATCTTTTAAAAGCAGGTTGGCCGCAAAAGCCATTTCATCACGATCAGAAATGAAAAACGACCAAATATTAATGTGTTTATTGCAAATTAATTATTCCAAAATTAATTTATGCGACCAAATATTAATTAGATTTCTTATATAGACAAAAAGAAAACAAAAACACGCCAACGTTTAAGCCTAAACCCCTTGCTTTCGTGTCTGCTTGTTGCAGTCATTTTACAGTAACTAAAACATTATACAACACTAAATATTTCAAAGGTATATCTGGTTATAGCAATTAGTGACCGTAAAGTGACATAACACTTAATGTGAAGGCTTAAGTGAACACTTAAATATTATTTTAAGAAAGGTATTGCTTTCAACTTGTTGTGTCTTGTGTAGAATGTGTTTTTAAGTTATTTAACATTAAAATCAAAATATTTTTGAAAAAATCTATTTTATGTTTTCCACAATAATTCTTAATGTTGTTTGTTATAAAAAAAATTTGTTTCCGAAATTTTACGAAACTTAAAATCTCCTGCCTTTTCTATACTCCCGGAAAATTTTCAAAAACTACTTCAATGACTGTAATCCCTATATTTCTTTCTTCTTGCTTCTGGCCTGCAGGGTCTGAAAACTTACCGTCAATATTGGGTCAATTTTCTAAAATGTCTGATTCCATCAGAATATCAAATAACACAAAAAAACGGAATGACGACATTTGTAAGGGGTTTGTGATTTACCTTTGTAATTACTAGCGCAGGATATGAACAGAAAGAGCAATATAATTTTCCAATCTTGGTGTTTGCAAATGTACAACTGTCCAAGGTACATTTGTCATGTCGATTTACAATTTTATTTTAAGTTAAAGTTTTTTCTCATCTAACCGAATCAACTTCAAATCATGTTAACTTAAAGCGAGTTTAACACGTTCAAGTTTATGAACGTAGTATTACAGCCTTGTCTATACATCCCTGAAAATTCATTATTTCAGGCTTCCAGGCATATGGCCTTGTCTTAAGCATTGAAGTGATGAACATTTTAATAATCCAATCGGGTTGTGATAACGCAGCAAAATAAACACAATATACAGAGAAAACAATTATTAAACAAACTGAAACATATTTAAAGCTAAACAAACAAGCAAAGATTATGAAACAGATTTTCCAAACTTGTATTTTAAAATTGATTTGTTATGACATTATTTTAACTTCCTTACATTTTTATTCATTTAAAAAAAATGATAATTGGCATTCAAAGACTGTTACATTTAAAGAGATTCCATCTTCTAATGCCTGATTACAAGATGTCCATTTGAAAGGCGAAATTCAACATTTACGTCTTGGCCTCCTGAAATAAATATCAAAAACGTTTTTATAAATAAATATCAAAAATCATGCTACAAAGCGGATTTGGATCTTAACCATGCAAAAGACTTAAATTTCAAATTTAAGCAAAAAGAATGCTTAATTGTAAAAGTAAATGGTCCGCACTTCTTTCTATAAATATTATCTTCTTCCTTCTGTTTCGTCTAGGCAAGTTGAAGCCTAATACAAGTATAAATGAAAAAAGGAGTAGGTATCCAAAAGCCAAACAAATCATTTCAGATGTGGTAAAGTGAACCCGGTTAGTTGATGGTTTCTTATAAGAAGTTCCGGTTTCAGTCGTTGAAATATCTTTGTCATCTGTGACGTATAATTTACAGTCAGCGTGTAAAGCTGTTTTGCATTTTTATAGTCTACTTTATCGTTTCATACTATGCCATTTAAAACCCACACTTATGTAAGCTACAGTAAAATTAATATTACCTGAAGTTCCTACTGTAACAAGATTTCCACACCACATCAAAATAAAACCGCAAAAATCTTTACCAAAATACATTTTGAAATAACAATTTTAAGCATACAGATATGTTACCGCCCTATTCATGAACAGATAAAGAAAATACCGTTTAAAAGACATGCATAAATTTAGGATAATTATGACGTTTATACATGAAGTCTATATAGCCTTTTGCAGAAAAACCGTTTACAATAAACTCACTTTGTCCAACTCGCAGAGAACTTCTTTACTAATAAAAACAAAGTTGTCATCACCTTGTTTAAAATTGAAAGAAATATTGCGTGTGATCCCGCTGTTTAAAGAATGGTACGTGATAAGGCACTAATTGCGAAATAGTTCTTTTCATTAATAGAGCCTTTAAAAACGCAATTAACCGTCTTTGTTTTCTTTACTTAGGTATACTTTTCAGTTGCGTATCTATACGAAATAGCTCCTATATGACAGAAATTGAAAGTCCTTAAAAACTAGAAGACTCGATACATACAGTGCATACTGATGTTGTTCTAATAATTATCAGACAAACATTTATCAAACATGTTTACAGCATTTACGACAGGTCGACTTAATGTCAATAACAATGTAACTTGTCTCAACATCGTGAACAAAACACATTGACACCTTTGATCTGTCTGAAATCTAGCATATAAAATAGTACAACAAAATTACCCCTTTTTAAAGCTCAGTCTCAAAAATAAATTACACTCAGCACTTGACGCAACTCGTCTATTAAGGTTTGATGCTGCGAGGAAGAGTGTGCCTAGCCCGGGAAACGATGCAAAAGATGAGTCTAATAATGCGTGCAGTTCACACAAACACACATGCGAAGTGGAATCCAGCGCTCGACAACTTAACTGGGAGCTTAAAAATTACAATAAAACAGTGTTTATCCCTTGGCACCTTACCTACCACTGGTGGTGCGCCACTCGCAAAATTAAAGCTATAGATTGTCGAGTTAAAGCGTTTGGTATTCCATCTGATTTTAAGATTGTACTGTAAGCAACATTTGTTTTATGTACCTTGTTTTAAACTAACCTTAGACAAGAGTGACCCTTTTAAAGAAAAGTTAATTTAACTCTAGTCTACAGTCAAGGGATTCAGTGGGTTCTAATTACATTTGAGATGACAAAACCGACAGGAATACAAACATAAAAAGTGAAAATTAGTAGGGAAGGGTCATATAATGTGTAAAAGCGGTTCCATACGATTGACTAAGTTAATATGAACAAAAGTTATTAGTGCAAGTGTACTTTCTTTATCGGTTTGACTGTCATTAAATGATATAAAAACACATGTTGCATTATTTCTGTGGTTCAGAAAGTGAAATGAAAGTGAAGTTTTAACAAAGAAGGTTGTTTAGATTAAGCGTACACAGTTGGTTCAAGGTAAAAATGTCGTCAAATACAACTTGAGAGAGCAAGGTAGAAAAAGTGTTAAATTTGAATTACTGTGGAAGCAGTGCGTTTGTTAAGAACGACAGATGCAAAATAGCTTCTGCAACTCTGTTTGACAATGTTCATTGTAATTTTGTAATCGCAATACTAACGATAATTGGTTGATACTTCTGTGCGTGTTTTGGTGGTACAATTGACGAACCGTACAGCAAGATGATGCTCCAAGCGGTTGTTGTTAAATGCTTTCTATTAGATTCTTTTCTATTCTATTAGATTAGAACTGTTTCCGGTTATGTGTTGCCATGTCAAGCAGCAAAACAAAGTAACCAGTGGGAGCAGTAAGTGACAAGATTGATTTCTTGCTTCTTCTTCGTCATCTTGTAATAAGCTTAAAGTTAACATATCGAGCAGGAAATGGCTTCATACACTTTGAACAAGACGTTGTGAATACCGAAAACTGGAAGTAGTTTTAAGCAGGGTTTTCTATTAAGACTTTCTTGATTGTTGGTAAGCTTACTTAATGGCTTAAAATGATACGTTTATGTTTATACTTTTTATTGAGTTTCTCTTCACCAGGTTCAATTTTATGCACGTATTTTTTTTAAATAAGCAGCAGAAATAGTTCTCCACATTAACATGTGTTTCAAAAGGCGTTTTTGCAAATTTTTGTTCATGAAAAGCCTATGCTGTTTTTTATGGTGCGGCAGTTACGTTACAACAACAATTGCAGGTGGGTTCAAATTCAAATACCATGAATTCACAAACATTCTACAAGTTTTTTTTTAAATAGTTGCTGGCATGTAAACTGAACAATTTCTAACACACTGTTGAAGATTGTATGCAATACTGTAACTGACTTTTTAAGCAAAATACACATATTTCTTGAATTTTTGAATTGTGTTGTATTGTTGTTTGAGTTGTGAATTTTTATCGTCGTATCATACAGATGATAAAGAAACAACGTCAAGTCATTTAGAAAGTAAGCCAGAACTTTCTCTGTTTTCGGAAGTTCGTGCAACCACCTTTGCTGTGATTGTGGTAATAATTCTGGTGATTTTAACTTGCGTTTTCTGCCCCGGAATCTGGAAATGTAGTTAAAGAAGAGAAGGTGATTAATTTTTACCGCTAAAGCCTAATTATACTTTTTTCTGGAAACTCGCACGCGTTTCTTTATCACGACCAAGGCTTATTTTAACATGCATCTCTTTTAAATATGATGGTTACTTTTTTTTCAGAAAATCCACAAGAAACAAGAAAATATAGAAATTCTAACCTTAAGGTGAAATCTTCCGAGAGCAATGTGGAAAAAGAATAATTCTTTATTAAATACTATACAATGTTAAATTGTTTGATTTATGACATGTTAAAAAAGAAGAAAATGAGAAAGTTATACAAGAACATTGCATTCGTCGGTCTTTTAATAAAAACTTTAAAACAACTTTATTACTATTATGTGCTTCCTGTTTGTTGTATGCTGAGTAAAGTTTGTTCGGTTAGCTTAATTAATAAAAAGTTAGATTATTTGTTGATAATTGCTTGAAAAATATTCACATTTACTTTTTTACTACATTTCATTGAACTGGTGTACATTAGCGTTTAAAACGGATACTATGCAAAACCGTAAGAATGATCTTTAACACGTAAAAAGGAAAAGTACATTAGGCGTTGAGCAAACATATAGGGGAAAGTCATCCATATTGAGACATTGCCCAAAATGAGATGGCTATATAATTTTTCCATCCTCACTAAATTGACTGGTTTTAAGTCCATTATGCCCATTTTCTTTTGACATATTAGCTAAAGACTAGTTTACTTTGTGTTTGGAGTTATTTTAATCGAAAGAAAATTTCACGAAGTTATACCAGAAATTTGCTGCTCTATGGCTAGAGGTGTTAGTTTGTAATTGCAGTGGATTTCCTTTTTGTTTTAAGTTGCTAACACTCAAAAGACACAGGTTAATTCGCCATACATTTAAAATTGGCTGACGTAATGGTTTTTCATTCACAAACGGTTTAATGGCAGTGTAACGACGCTTTTAAGATGGGACACATCGTCCCGACTTGAGGAACTTTAGTGTTATACCCATTTGGATATAATATTGATATCTACATTTTGACAACGTTTGATTTAGTTTGGATCAAAACACGTAGGATTACATAGAAGAAACACGACCGTTTCGATTCTCAGTGAAAATGTTTTATGGGGAAATTTGCGTCTCCACAAAGTTGGGTGCGCTTGTCATATTTTAGAAATCAACTTCTGGAACGGAAAAAGGTCAACTTGAAAAAACAGTCTAAAACAACAATCTAGAAGTCATTGTAAACACATATTTTCAAAACAATTGGTTTTGATTCGTTTCATTCGTATTATTTTACTATAGATATTGTCAGTAAAAATTTCTAATCAAAATTAAGGGGTCTCAAAAACTGTATTTTCAAACATTGAATCGAAAGTTAAAAAAGGTAAAGAAGCACTACTTCACACCAACATTGCAATTTGTGCCATTAGTGTTTTTTTGTATACAGTATGCAGCTTACTAATTAATGCAAGTTTATACGTCTCCGTTAAAGATACTGTATAGCCTACTTTTGTTGTCGTTCATCACACAAACATTCCCAACTGTTACTGGGTTCAAAGTTTGCAATCTTCAAGAATTTACTCCAATTTGTCCTTGTGCGAACCGTACACGTTGTTGCTTGCATTTTTGGCACAATTCCTACCCCAGGCATAAAATGCCGCTCGCAGGATTAAACCTATATATTGGCCCGCTTTCAGTTTTCACATGTCATTCTACTATTGATCGGAGCTGCAAGGTTTAGTTATTTTGCTGTAACGTATTGTAAGCTGATTGTGAACAGGTGGGCAGCATAAATGATTTCTAAGACTGATAAATAAAAAGAAAGAAAGAAAGAAAGAAAGATAGTTTGTTTGGAAAAATCATGTTAATTTAGTTCAAACTGAAAACGGTTTTATATACTGGAACAATCCAGACAGCAAGCTACAGTTAAACTTTCTCAATTTGAAGCGTTGACAAAAGTAATAAATTTGTGATAAGGAAAACTTGCATTGCAACTGAATGTGTGAAGATTTAATGGAAATATAGGATTGAATTTTTTGTACATTACCGGTTTGCCATAAATACTTTGCATGTTTTCATGGTACCATGGACGATAATCGTGCCGCCAGGCAACAAAAACTTGTTGTCGAATTTACACAGTATGACAAATTGTCATACCGATAAAGCATGTGGAGCTGCAATTGCTTCTATTGTAGTAATATGCTCTCACGTCAACCCGCTTAATTTGAAAGGAACTACTAGTAAAAGTTCTGTGAAAATTTACCACTTACACTTTCACTGTGACTTGGATTAGCCTAACACCATGAATTAGTTACAATAGTGCTTTGTAGTAAATATATCGTTTCTTATCTACAGCAATTGTTGTTTCAAAATGGATTTTTGTAAAGTTCTGCTCATTAAAAGCATAAGTTATTTGATCTGGTGCACAATTGATGTTACAGCAACAACTGATGCTACAGTAACTGCTGCAGGTAAGGTTTAACTCTTAAGACATTATCAAACGTAGAGAATCCCTTTTGACCTTTCACGAAACAAACTTTTGTCAAGTACGAAAGTAAGAAACATTTAGAAGCAGCTTTAAACTATATATTACAGGTTACGACGAAACAACCACATACAATGGAAATGAAACAACCTTTAACCGGAAGATGTTTGCTATTGTAGTCTGGGTTGTGGCTGCAGTCGTGGTGTCGTTGATATTTTCTATCGTTTTCTGCCCCCGCTGCAGGCCATTTTGCAGACGTAGAGAAACAACGAATTAACTTGTAGGAATGAACTCTACTTTTTTTGTATATACTGCCGATAAATTTGGATTGCTTTCTTTTTGAAGATAAAGGCTTACTGTAGCTGGTGTCTGTTAAAAACAAGTTGAATACACCGTTGGAAAATCAACAAGAAAAATAGAACTATACAGTATATAAAAACATTTTAAATTTGTATCCCAAGATAGTTAAAAAATGTTATACTAAATACTGCGATCTTATAGATTTATCAATACAACTTGTTTTGATTTTGAAATGTTTGTTTATTTCCAGTTTGTTTTTTCCTCATCGTGGAAATTATTATTCTTACATCAATAATAACTGGTCTTTTTATGTATGTGTTGATGCATTTCTATACATGTTTGCGTTACATGTAATATATTTGTTGTTTATCATGCATCTTTTGCATTTGGTCGGATTATTGAACAGTTCAATTTTAATAGAAATATTTAAGAAATACATTATAACACTACAAAAAGAAGAATCAGTAGAGCAATATTTTTCCAATTGCCCAAATACACAATTAAGATGACAACCGGTGTTTATTTTCTAAACCGTGCAGATGTTGTGAAACATAAGATCGGTTAGCCAACCATGCCAATTTCCCAGTGACACACCAGTTTCCCTCTATAGCCATTGTCCTCACAGCAATAGCACAACTACCTTGCAGCTTCAACTTTTTTATAAATTCAAAAGGTTCGCGGTATTAACCTTTTGAAACACAATTAACCATGTTAAAAGATTGCTTTTCAAAAGAAAGTTAACTACTTTACAAGGAACTATTACGCTCACAAGCAAATGGCAATCCCAATTTCAGAATAAAGTTTGTGTATAAAGAAACAATTTTGTCACGGAATCCCTCGGCGAGTGTCGTTCTACCAGCGATCAGCTGGTATCTTACGGATCAGCTGCGTCCACTGTAGGTCGGTGAAAATATTTCAGGCCGGCCGCAAAAAATGAAAAAATATTACAACCTGCAAAAAGTGAATAGGAAGTTTGGCTTCTGTGAATCCAGAAGTTATTGTGAGCACCTTTTTTGAAAAGGTTAGTTTTGATTCGATTCATTCGTATCACCTTATTATAAATATTGTCAGTAAAAAGTTGTCATCCAGAATAAAGGGCCTCAAAAGGCGTATTTTCTGTAACAGTGAGCCGCGAATTAAAAAGATTGAGAAGCACTACTTCACACCAATATTGTAATTTGTGTCATTGATGCTTTTGCATATGTAGCTTACTAATTTATGCAAGCTTATACGTCTCCGTTAAAGATACTGTATAGCCTACTTTTGTTAGTGTTTATCACACAAACATTCCCAACAGTCACTGGGTTCAAAGTTTTCAATCTTCAAGAATTTACTCCAATTTGTGCTTGTACGAACTGTACACGTTGTTGCTTGCATTTTTGGCACAATTCTTACCCCAGGCATAAAACGCCGCTCGTAAGACTAAACCTATAAATTGACCATCTGTATATTTCGCGTGTCATTCTACTTGTAAGCTGAGTTGTAGGGTTCAGTCATTTTGCTGCCACATTTAATAGGATAATTGTGAACAGGAGGGCATAAATGTAAAGGTAAAGGTGAAGTTTTCCGATCAGCAGCAACACGTTTCTTATTTACAGCAATTGTTGTTTCAAAATGAATTTTTGTGAAGTTTTGTTTATTAAAAGCATTAGTTATTTGATCTGGTGCACAACTGATGTTACGACAACAACTGATTTTACCATTGCTGCATGTAAGGTTAGGTGTAACCAGTATTTAAGCTTTTTAAAATATTGTTATTTATATAAAAAAGAACAGTTTATTTCCACAAAAATGTCAAAAAGTATATAAAATTAGGTTAAAGACCTTTTCCCTAATATAGTTTTGCAAAATACGCAAGTCTGTGGCATTTAGAAGCAGCTTTACTGTATGTTACAGGGGACAGCAAAACAACAACTGGAAAGATTGGAAATGAAAAAAATGTTCTCTTGAAGATAACTATGGGAATAATCTGGATCGGGGTTATGTTCATCTTATGCGTAGCATTCTCTTACATCTTCCGTCCCCGATAATGACCATTCTGTGGAAATAGAGAAAGAATAAATTACGACTAAAGTTTACTTTTACTTGTATATTACCAGAAATTTCTTTGCTTTATAAATATTAAGGTTCACTTTAGCTGGTATCTGTGAAAAATATGTTGATTACAATTTTTGGAAAGCAAGAAGGAAATATGGAACTATACATAATTTAAAGCGATGTTACATTTCTAAATCAAAATAGAAAAAGAAATGCATTACTAAACACTGCAATTTTTATAAATTTTTTGACTTGTCACTTTTTAGAAACCAAAAAATATTAGGATGTTTCAGAAACATTTTAATGGACAACTGTCTTAAATGAAAAGTTTAAAAACCTTCATTATGGTTTCATGCGTTTTTCTCATGTTGGATAAAATTTCTACAACTTACTTACTGTAGAAAATGTTCGTTCAGTTTATTTTTGCTGTATCTTGGAAATTATTTTCTTACATCAAAAATAATTTGACTCTTTTTATACGCATATTGATGCATTAATATATACATGTCTACGTTACAAGTACGAGTAAGAAACTGTTTGTTGTTTATATTGCGTCTTTGTGGTTTATCATGTTTGCATTTGTTTATGTTATAAAATAGCTCCCAGTTTAACAGAAATAATTAATTTAAAAATTCCTTGTAATAATAAAAAATATATCTACATTTTTCCGACTACGCAAATACCGAATTAACTTTAAAAAAATATATACAACTAGGGCTTATTTTCGAAAGTTTAAGCACTGTTGCGCAACATAAGTTCGTTCAGCGAACCATACAAATTTCCCAATAAAAATATTTATTGGAATTACTTTTCCTCTATTGCCCTGAATTCATTAAAACAATCTAATTATGTTACAACCTTCAAGGTTATTACAAAATAATCCAAATACTTCAGTATGTTCAATTTTCGACATGTTGCCTTGTGAAAAATCACTTTTTGTACTGGAAAATGTAGAACATTGGATAATTAATTGAGTGTTAAAAATAAATGCTAATTGATGATTCCTTGCAAGCTCTATATTATAACTACTGTAGAATAAGAATGCTTGACCTTTCCAGATAGCATGCAGTATAAACGCCAACAAAAATATGCTGTAACTTGAAGTTTAGGAAAATAGAAATTCCAATTGCTTGGTCTATCACAAACACACGAGACTGATTGAAATCTGAATATGAAAATTTATCCAAACGTGCATGTCTTGAGGCATCCTCTGCTATATCGAAGCACGTTCAACTCGCAAACTGAGGTTGCCTCCGGACAAATAAACCCAGCTATTTTGGATTTGCTACCACTGAAATAACTACCGGTAGGCTATTCTGGTTAAACATGTAAAGTTAAATGTGTCATGTGATTACATGTTGTGTTAAATTTCCTTGTAATTTCTTGTTTATTAAATGTTTTATGATAATGTTATGTTTTGGATTTGGTGATAATTTTACGGCAAATGTTGCATAACAGTTAGAAATGGCATTTGCGCCTTTATGAACATGCTTCAGGTAACCGATAAAACAACATTATTCTAAGTCTAAGACAATATAGGATGATTGTGTCTTTTCTGAAGTCAGTGCTGATGATTTTGTTCGCATAATCAGTTTTTGCTAGGTGGCTATTTTATTATGAAAGTGTAATTAGATAGACTACATGAGCTTTTTCTGAGATTATTTGTGTTTTTAGTTACAATTTTGATGACTTGGCAACATCAGCTTTTAAACGATTTACAAATTGCACTATATATTGATATGTAAATATTTGTGATTTGTAGGCTGGTTTTGTAGAAATAGTATATAAATAGTAGTAAGAATGTATAATAGTTTTGTTTTATCATATAGGAATAGTTTTTCACCAACTTCTGGAGGTATATGTGATAGTGACTTTACTCAGGTGCGAACCGTATAATGTTGCGAAGCATATCTCAAAGTTAGAGCACGTTGGTACTGCTATGCTACTGTTTTTGTCTTCAATACGGAGTATAAATGGACAGCAGGTTAAGTTTCACGAAATTTCGTAGGCAAATTTTTTTATTTATAATAAACAACATTAAAAACTTGTGACACGCTTAAAATAGATTTGTATTAAAAACTTAATGGAAAATGATCACGCTCTTAAAACATTTAATAGCCTTAAAAGACAATGTACAAATTTCAGAAATAACGATTGAATACAACCTATATATAGTATCTAAGTTTGTTAATTAAAATGAAACTTAAGGTGTCAACATATTAGTTAACGTCTGTTACAAGCGGATGACATATAACCATTTTCATTTACAAATAAGCGAGTTTGGATGAGAAACCGTAAAAAAGTTAAACTACTTTATTCTTTATTTAGTGAGTGAAGATATTCCATCTATGCATAGTTTAATTCACTGTCTTAACATAAACCACTGATTCTTTTTATGACAGTAAAAGCCTTGTGATGAAAAAAAGCCTAATTATTGTAATAGCTATTGATTTGTTAATTAACTGATATAGAAATCAAAAATTAAAAATCAGAATAAAAATTGAAAATCTCCTTGCAAATTAATCTCGACCTTTTACAATAAATGTTTATGTCACATTAGACTTTGCGACGCTTCTACGGAAATACTTTTTCCAATATGCTCTCAAGTCATTATCCAAACATCTATGACAGTATTCCAATTTTACTGCATAACCTTTGTAAAAAGTGAAAATTAATAAACATTCGAAATATTCGAGATAGTTAACGTTTGTGAAAGCGTCATGCGAAAAGTGTTTATAACGAGAAGGTGTTGGCTATTTTGCTTTAATCCAAATGTTCCTGCTAATAAGAAAAAATAACAATGTTACACAACACAATAATTAATTAATTATTTTCTTTAATGCAAACAATTATACAGTATTTATCTTGATGCATTTTTTGTTAGTATATATTCTGTTTGGGGCGTGTTTATATACAAGAAATACTTTGTTAATGTACTGATCATGCCAAAAAAACTTGAAGGTTGGTTTATTGTTGGTGTGATTCTCCTCCCCGTGTTTGTGTGGAATGTAGGCGTCATTAAGTGCGCTTTGTGCGCTATCTCTACCCGCAGCATAAAACGTTTACCAGACAGGACTTCGATGAGCAAATCGCACAAGATCAATTCTACTTTTGGTATTGAGTTGTCAGAATTCGTTGATTTTACAACTTTAAGGTATTAGAAAATATAGTTTTTTAAATAAGATAATCGAGTTGAACGTAAGTTAATGACCGAAAACGATTGCTAGTTAATAATAACGTAATCTTGATGTATTTTTGATATATATAGCAGAAAATTATTATTACAATTACTTGATATATTTCGTATAGCAGAAAATAATTGTCTAATCTACCCTAATTACATATTTCATCAAGATGTAGAAAATGTTTTGAGATAACTGTTCGATTATATGCTACCATGGTTGCTGTTTACATACTAACTTATTTGATGTTCGGAAGCGTAGCAGTTCTCTGTTGTTTATTGATATGGAGATGTTGCCTTTATTGGAAAAGTAAAACTTGCGTGTTATGCAGGCGATGTTGGAGGCCACTCGACCAAGAAGAAGAAGCAGGTAATTATATTTTAAGATCAAAACCTACGTTATATCTAAATTTAAAAAGTATATTTATGTGTTGTGTTATCATCGTATTGTATGGGCATATATTGGCAAGAATTTAATCTGAAGAAAATTTAGAGAATATTGAGCTTCCAGTTAAGAAATGGCGGAAAACTGAGCAAAAGCAAAATCGTCTTCCTGTTATACACGAGGATCCAGAGGGTGAAGAAGAGGGTGATCAAATTCCTCCTGCTCTTCACGACGATCCCGACTCTACGGAGGAGATAAATTATCTTCCTGTTATACATGAGGGTCCAGAGGGTGAAGAAGAGGGTGATAAATTTCCTCTTGCTCTTTACGTAAATTCCGACTCTAAGAAAGGGATCAATTATCTTCCTGTTATACACGAGGATTCAGAGGGTGAAGAAGAGGGTAATCAAATTCCTCCTGCTCTTCACGAAGATCCCGATTGTACGGAGGAGATAAATTATCTTTCTGTTATACACGAGGGCCCAGAGGGTAAAGAAGAGGGTGATCAACTTCCTCCTGCTCTTCACGAAGATCCCGGCTCTACAGAGGAGATCAATTATCTTCCTGTTATACACGAGGATCCCGAAAATGAATAAAAAATCAGCTTTCTATTAAAAACAAAAATCCTACAAAACAAAGAGAAAGACAAGGAAATCGTTCATCGTGTGGCGCAATTTTTGATTGCCGGTTAATTACTGATCTATAATTCCTTGAGAATGGCATTGAAACGTAAAAAAGAAACAAGAACCTTGTGATGGGCAATTTTTAACGTAATCTTTTAGAATTTTTATCATAATACTGTAGTTTTTGTATGTATAGCTGTTTTATAGTCGTCGGATATTTTTGTAGCATTTGTATTTTGTTAAACGTTTATTGTTACGTTTATTTTACAACGCTGTTGTAAATAACTGCATTGGCTGAAATCTTGTGTTTCATTTTATTGCGCGTTAAAATTGCTGCATAGAAAGATACAACCCATTGTTGGAAAGAAATTGTCTTTGATATATGTACAAAGCAGAAACTTTCACAATACTATCATGCTGCATTTGTCTGTTTCAGTATAGAATTTAAAATGTATCTTTAGTAACTTAACGATCATTGACAATTAATTTGTTGTTTGTATGTACATTTTATCACGTCGTTTTAAAGAAAGTAATATAAGTTTTTTGAAAAATTAACTAAGCAGTTTTGTCGTGGCTGAAGCGTCTTGACTGCAAAGCTATGTAGTTAGTGTATAGACATCCACACCGGATTGTTAATTTTTTCATGATGCTTTTAAACGTTTTGAGCTTTTAGTAATTTTGGATGGGAAGTATCCAGTAAAGTTTCAAAGTGAGAAATTGAAAATTTGATTTAAGTTATCACTGACAGGATAATACAGTCTTGTTAAAGATGTTAAATGTTTTTTTGGAATAACAGCGTAAAACTCGTATTCTTCTAATAAACAATACAGGTTGTTCTTAACACTTTACAGATTATTTTAAGCAATATCTTATAACGTGCAATAGTACAACGCGGAATTTAGTTTAACTTTTATTTAATGTCGCATTTCTACTACTCTTTAGTGCATTAAAATCCAAGTATGTGTGTAGAATATTTTTGTGGAAGGATTGAGGATAAATAGCAAACCTTTGTAGTGTGTGGAACGTATAGAATGTTTTAATACACATACAACTGTAACCGAAGATTCTTGCCTTCTGGTGCCAGGTTGTTTTCCCACCATCCATCACCATCACACCATCGGTAAAACCCAAAAAAAGCAATTTATTTCATGAAACAGCTCCCACGACCAAAACCAAACCGACCCGCTGAAATCACTTAATAACGTATTTTATAGAATGCAAAATGTGACCTGTCAAACTACGGTTAAGATAAGAACGCACAAAACGTGAGATAAACAATGATAATCGCAAGTAATCAACTAAAAGCAAAGCATCGTGAAGTAATCATCGCACATCAAGTAGAGAATTAACACATGAAAAACGGAAAAACATAAGATAATATATAAATCACAAGTGACATAGTTTTGTTACACAACAATACGTCAATATGCATGGTCAGCAACACAAAGAACACACAAATTATTGTATTTGAGTCATTTTGTTATACAGCTACTTTTTTGTACATAAACAATATCTTTTAATTTTAAACGGATGGCCATATGTTGCAGATGCTTGCAAAGTATGTAAGTTTTTCACGCAAAGCGATTTCCTCAAGACAATATTTCGAAATATCTGGAAACATTCCAATGTTTCGTATATTGCGGTTTAAAGATTCAAATTCCAAATTTAAAAAACGGCAAGAACATGTAAAATATAAAGTTTAATAAGTAGAAGTTTAACCGGTTCAGAAGCAAACAAAGCAAAATTATGGAATAATATTGTATACGCCTGCTGGTTGTCGTCACAATTAAATAAATGGATGAGGTTCTTAATTACAGTATAGCGCAGATCTTTCTGGTCATCGGTTGTAATTTCCTCCGTGATTATTTTACATACTCTCGGTAGGTTCTGTTTAGATACTTCCTAAATGTTAATTTATTGTAAAATGTATTAGAAAGTTGCTTGTGCATTTTAAGGCTTTGCACAAACCATTCTATAAAGCTATCTAAGTTTTCTTTTATTTATCTTTTTAGAAATGAAACCTTGCAAATAATACTTGGAATTTCAAAGTATCCCAGAAATCATTGCCAATGATCGAACATGCTGTGGCTGTTAGATGCACAAATACGCTGACTACACTGGACACTGGACACTACACTGGACATAACCTATTGCTAAAGAACATTTGATTTCTGCTTTAGAAAGCGTAAAAAAGTCATATTTTCTCTTTCAGATAATGCACATAAAACTTGCACTAAATTGACATTAAAAAAATTGAAAATTGCTCAAAAAAGCTCACGACAGTGTGCTATAACTTTTTTCATAGATGCATCATCGAGAGAAAGATAAAATGCAAATGGAAATTTGACGTACTCACATAATTGCAAAGATAAAGTAAAATAAACGCAACATGTAATAAATGTGTAACAACATAAACTTGGGGTAAAATCATTAATTCAATATCAAACATACGAAAAACGCAGTTAAGAAGCAAAATTAAAAAATGGGAACATCTTCATCACTCTAAATCCAAAATTCATTATTGCAACTTTTTGTTTCAAACGAAACATTGTTCATTGGCGCGTACGAGGAAAAAAATTTGTTTTTAAATCTTGGTTTGAAGGATTCCCGCTTAAAATCTGAGGCAAAGTATGTTCTTGTAGATATTCTAAAAAAATTGAAATGTACTTAGGATTAATTACATGCAAATACATCATATGTCTACATAATACCTTGATATTTAAAAATATAAAAACTTTTTACATGTCAATAAACGAGAGTTTAATTGCAAAAATTGTCACCTTTCGTCTTTCTCACAGGACATGCGCGGCTTGCAGGATTTACATACCCTGCTGCTTTTACAATAAAAATGGATGAATAATGCCAAAAGGCACAAAATTATAAAACCAATTAATCCAGCCCAAAGTCGATTGATAGTTTTCTGGATATCTGACTCAGGCATGGGAAATTTTAAATAAAAAGGTTGATCTTAACACTTGTGAAATCTGCAATGACAGGCCCGGTCAGAGTACAAGAATCACTTACATAAAGCAACCCCACTCTCCCATCATTTATTGATAATAATGGAATCATCAGACTATATTGAACAGTTTCATTTGAACTGACAAAATACATAATTCGCCTGTAGGCTATTCACCAATGTAAAACTCATGCTGCACAGTAATTAGAACTTTATATGAATAAGTTCTTAAATTTCATCTATACACCCTCAAGATTAACAGTTAAACATTTTCTCCTTTTAAAACAGTGGTTTGCATAAAAGAAACTGCGCTTCTGTACAGCAATGCACCTCAATATAGTTACGGCATTTTTGATAATATGCAGCTTCTGTCCAACTTTGCAGAATACACCAACCTTCCCTTCTTGTTTAAAACCATCCAATAAAATGATACAACAAAATCTACATTCCTCACAGCTTATAGCTAAGAAAAACGGGACTAACACTGTTTTCCTCGCCAATCAAGGTTTGGTTTTGCCAGTCCCGTTTTACGCCTGGGGTACAGAAGGTCACGCAAACCAAGATTGAACAAGGTTCCTTTCAACATTTTTAAGGCGTAGAATTCTAGCTGCTAGCAAGATTAAAGCTTGATTGGCAAGTTACGTTGCGCGAAACTCGTTGCGTTTTTAATTTAAGCGGTTGAATCAAATAAGAATTTTACTAAAATTACGTCGATAATATGGTCATATGTTGTTAAAACTTGATTGGCAAACCCTTGTCTCACCATTTTTTGAATAACATCATTTTATTTGCTGTATCGTTTCTGTTTTTTATTTGCGCAGTGTGGTAGCGGCAAACAGTTGCTGCCGAAGGGACTTGTTAAAAATATAAATTGTTTATAATTACAAATAGCAAAAGGGTTGAATTACTGGAGAACTGTAAGAAATATACGCTTACGTTATTGCATAATTTTCTAGCCAACTTGACAAGTATAATATAAAGTAATGTGTATGGAATAACAGAAATGAATTTTGGCAAAGTTTAGCTTGAACAATTACTCCGAAAATAAAAGATTTTTTACATGCCCTCGTTTTCTGGGCAAATGTACCTTTAATGTATACTGAAAAATCCTTTCTCATTTATTTTATTAACTTTGAATTTTAAACACAAATTTATGTATGTAATGTTTGATGGAATTCTCTTCACAGTTTTAAAAATCGGAGAAATGATTTGAAATGAAGAAATGAGAAATTAAGTCAGAGATTTAACATGAAATGAATTTTCTTAAAGTGTTGTGGATACTTTTGTTGGTAGGGTGCACAAATCTTGTTTCAGCTACAAATTTAGGTATAGCATAAACGTTTTAAAAGAGGATTGCATGAATACAAACTAAAAACCGTGTAACAACAAAGCCATATATAGACGATATCAAACGGTATTGTTTAAAAAAATGATGCATAAACTCTACTACAAAGTGTCTCACTAGGTATATTGCTTACGTCATACCGGGCGTTTCGAAACAGACACAATTTTACATCCAACAATGTTTTTGTTTTCCCACACCCTGGTTAATTAAGTGTTTTTGGACAGTCGGCTTAAAATGACTCAACTTCAAATAAAGTATAATGCAAGGTCAGACTATTGATTTAAAAATTACCATTACATGACATAACAAACGATCGTTTATTTTATTACCATATAATGTCGTTGCCATCACTTTATTTCGACCCACCTGCTAACTCCAGAAATATTTCTGGTTCTAATTTTCTTCATTGGAGTCAATCCAACAAATGTTGATGTTAAACCTTAAGTGATCGGAAAATGCCTCCATACTCGACAATCCTTTATCTTGATTGAGTGTTTTGACCTAGAGGCTTGTCCTCAAATTTCATTTTCGCACCCGTTGAAATATTAGATTTGTGTTCTAATCTACCTAAATGACATTATCATTTGATGCACATTTGATGCAACAGACAAGCACTAAAGAACACTGAAGATGGCCTAAATACATTTACTACGAGACCATAGTCCACTTTAATAAGCAGCAACCCACCCAGAAACCCGTCATCCTGTAAGGAGAAGATTACATATCCGACAAATAAACCTTCCCAGCTGTAGCATGGTATGATGCATTGTTTGTTAAATAAAGTCCAGATGGGGCTGTTACGTAGAATATAGCGCAAAATGTTTTTCAGGCAAACGTTTCTTCTCGTGACGAATTTCACGGATTGGGATCTAAATCGCATATCCACGAGTCCGGTTTAAAAAAAATGTCAATCATTCAATTCAACAGTTTGGTGGTTACGAAATGTCAACGTTTGGTCTGCCAACTCTAGTTAAACATGTGGAAAATGTGAAGCTGTCTGAAGTGTTTCAGAATTTAATGGATTGGGTCCGCATAAAAAATGAGTTGTCTATCATTATATGTGATTAACCGGTCAAACAATACAAGTTCAACTTATTATAATATTTCAAACTTTTCCATAAAAATAGGTAAGCCAACCTTTCGATATTGTGAATAATATTGTATATATTGTATATATTGTATATATTGTAATACTGACAACGCCCGACATTAATATTTAAAGATATCTTCCAGTGGCACTCAGTCCATGGACTATTAACACGCCAGAAATTATTTGGTGCACCCCTGTCGAATGACTGGTGACCGTCGACACTTTTAATGACTCTCTGCACATGATTGCCATGTTCTGTAGATAGGACGCGGTCTTGTTTTGACTATAATTACAGTAATTCATTTCACTTATGTAGTCGTGAGCTCAAACCGACGTTTAAAGCAAATAACAAAGAGTTAGTTTACTCAGCTCAGAGCCCTCGAAAGCGAGACGCAAGTCGCAAGAAATTTACATTTTAAAGTAAACCATCAGCAGCTTAATGTCTTAAAAAAGTTTTTTTAAATCTGCAGCTTAAACAAACGTATAGTAACTTGGGCTTACCCATGTCAAACCGATTAATTAATTCAAATGGTGGCGGTTTGCTCAGAAAGATTATATATAATTTGAAAGCATATTAAATACATATTTTATCGCTTTAATAATCTTCTGCGTCAAACTGATCATATCTATGGAACAAAAATTACTGGTAAATTAACTTTAACCTGTAAAAATCCGATCAACACATAGTTTAGATCTATACTTGTCTGGCACATACTGTGTCATGATTTCGTTGCAGTTAGTTTATACTTGCAGTTATTTTATGAGAAAAATGACAAAAAGGCTGTGGCTTGTAACGTTTACTTCTGATAAAATGTGCATGTTCTGTTTATTTTAAATGCAATTGCTGTATCGTCTTGCTATATATACAGTAAGTGACTATTCGTCAAGTCAAACCAGACATTACTCATTTAAGTCTTACAGGTCATAATAACGAAACCACATCCGCTGCGACCTGTTGCGAAACGTAAGACAGCAGCCATCAACTGCGTTTAACGCAAAAATTTCTATGAAATCTGCCTTTTTTTCTCATCTATTTTTGATTGTAATTAACCGTTGAAGAGCCTCAGGTGTCTTAGGTCGAAGCATGGTTTTAATCAACAACTCTTATGCTGCATTGCTAATGTAAAGGCGACTTCGGTATGAAATCATTAATATACCGCAGGATTTTAGACTTTGGCCGTTGTTTAGCGTTAGTTGGACGACACTGGATTGCCTTCTTAGGTTCTTGTTTTATAGGATATCCTTGATCCCTTAATACTGTAAGCTGGAGCGAAAAGATAATGAGAATCTTCATCTTGCTTGTTCTTTTTTTCGCAACTTTCATCATCACTTCGAACACGAAAAAGCTCAAAAGACATAGAAGTAAGTTAACGTTACACTGTAAGCAAGTTTAATTAGTTGGTTATGTATGGTATAAAAAAAGAACTAGGTGTACATTATCAAGCAAAGATTTTTATCTGGTTCTTAAAAATATTTTAAGTTCCTACAAACAAAGAACAATTACCAAAACGTATATCTTTTGGGTTAGCTTAATTGTGTTTGGAATTTATTATTGTCTGTTTCATTTGTCTGCAAACAACTGAATATTAAAGTAGTTCTTGTGGCAACGATTTTGCGTTTTGACAACGAAATGCTTAAGCGCAAATCTTGCTTCAATTTTGGAAATAGGCCGTTTTTCATCGAACGTTTTTCAGTGATTTTCCAGTCGTGACGCTTATGGTGGTATAGTTGCAAGCATTAAAACAAACTAACCCATACACTGCTTTAGTTGGAAAAATACAATGTGAATATTATATTGATGTTGGAACATAAATATAGCGTGTGTAAAACCGACCGGTTTCCCAAATAAACTCAGACTTGAAGCACGCTGATCCTCACAACTTGAAAGGCAATCTTCTCAGGAGAGACGCCAAAGGGATATATTGTCTTATTTAATGAAGTGAATGCTGTTAACCTCTAAAACCATTATAGTCGTTTTGTTCTATATATATGGTTTTTTATCACAAGTTAAATTATATAATTTCAGAACATATCGCGCCCCCAAAAGGTGCAAGATATGCAGCGCGCAGACGTGGGTTCAGGAGAGTTAACGCGTCGGCACGGAGTGGTCTGAAAATTGCCAAGTTAAAACAACTCATAGGAACGTATAAGAAGCGAAGCAGAAGGGTCCGTAGAAAAAAGCCTTCTCTTTTAAAGTTGTGCCGTATCCTTCATAAGAGATTTCACATCTGTGATCGATACTCGAACACCCGAAAGTTTGTTCGTAGCTGTGGAATTTTCAGAACAAAAAGAAAAATTGGTGAGTTTTTGCGTGACTTTACAAATAAGATTTTTGGCACAAAAAATACAATTTAATTCGAAATGCAAAATACTTTAAATTGCTATATATACATTCTTCATATACATTATTGTTTATCGAATAACTCAAATTAGGTTTTCATAGCTATTTAATTAAACTTTTTCTATTTGGTTTCAAATCACGTGAAAATGTTAATAATACATTTTACAATAACAATTTAAACTTATACAAGTATAATTTCACAAATTTCACAAATATAATTTCACATAAATTTTGATACTTGAATATAAAACAAAAATAAATAAATGAAATTTATTATTACATAAATACTTGTAAATAATAAATAATTATAACAAATATACAGTATATGGAGTAAAAAATGTCCTATATAGACGTTTAATTTAATGCATTTACACATTTACTTATATAAGCTATATACATTATTTGTTACCGTATATAATGCAAGCATTTCTAAATGCATAGCCCATTTACAAATTAACATCATACATAAATCCTTATTTTAATTTTGATACTTTATTGCATGACATATCGTTTTAAGAACTGTTTAAATTATCATTTCTAGCGTACAAGTGTTCACTTTGCCGAAGTTCGATCCAATATTGCAATGGGAGAGGAAAGTTGTTTGGCATTTAGATAAAACATTTTATCGATTGCTGCTTGTATGATAAAAAATTAACGTTGGTTTACGTCATTTAAAATGTACACGTTTTAGGAAACATTGAAAACCTCTTTTCAGAATATCTCTTTGTCGTTTTCTTAGACTTATTCAATAAGCTTGTAATTTTGTTGAAGGTTTTAGTGAAGTCCAAACCAATGTTTACAAAACCAACTTTCTATAAACTTAAAATGAATTTAAAACTAGAACTTCTGGCTATAAGTAACCTCAGCCTATTTGCCAAGCAAAGTCTTATAGTCCGCATTGCTGTCAAGCTGTTGTTTTTGTGGTTGTATGATATCGTTTAACTGCAGAGCACAGACTTTATCGAAGAAAATGTAGACATAAGTTAATTCGTTTGAAAACAAATTAAAGAAGTTCGAACTAAACTTAATCTAACGCTTATACTAACTGTATACTTACAGTAGTTATATATTATAATAAACTCGAAACTATTTATGCTGTTTGGGCGACTCCATTATGAAATCGCCATTGTTAAAGCGCTATTTAAAGTGATAAAGCGTTAAAACGTGTTAAAGGTTTTCAGTGTATACAAAAATATGTTCATCATTTTGCATATCTTTTTCGGTTTTCGTAAGGACGTTGAAAAAAAAAACCGCTTTAAAACAGTTTGAAATTTATTCATATTTATCCTTTGCGACAGAAATGCTGTATCATAAAACGTAACTTCACCTTGTGGTATTGCATATATTGCACACAACAGTAAAATCAAGTTTTCTCTTTTTACTTGTATCGTAAACTTCAGACCCAAGATATTTAAATTTAATTGTTAGAATTAACAGATTGTTAAGTAAGATTAAACATGTGATTAAAATCGTTCTTTTGTAAATGAAATCTTGGTTGCTGTTATTTTTGTGACATCTTTGACACTTTCTGACGATGGAACAAACATCACGCTTAACCTCAGAGCTTGTAGTCAATTATAGCAATTATAGTCAAGAAGGTATCGCGTACAAGATGATATTAACTGGAAGTGTTTAGAAGAACTGTCTGTCACTGCTCGTCAAGCTCAAAGGCAAATTAGTAAACAGTCGTTTATGAAAATCTAAGGAAATATCAGTGATAAACTTTGTAGGAGATATATTGGTGTAAATTAGGTTTCACATTTGTATTTGAAGCATACAAATAAAAAGGATAATAACTTGAAATTTTTACAACATGGAAATAATAAAAGAAGGCAATTTGGTATAAAAATAGTAAAAGAACTTTCGCCATTCCCTTTGCGAGACGAGAAATAAATTTTCTTCAGATAGCTAACACGCAACTTTAAACTACTATACGCATGTTAAAGCCAGGAATGCTACACGTAGCTACATAAAAATGTATCCGACCCAAACTTTTTGTCCAAAATAAAAATTTGATTTTGTTCAATTGAATCAAAGTAACATTATAGTAACATTCCACTCTATGTTTTTTAGACCTTTTTAAGCGAACTCATTTGACCCAGGAGGTTGTTAGCAACCGTTGTTTCGCCTTCTGTGGTTTAGGCAGAAATTTAAATTTAACTGCAGGTCTGCTACAAAAAGTACTTTGATCATATAAATTCGTGCTTTATGACCTAACTATAAGGTTCCGTTGACAAACCACTTTACATATTTGAAGTTCTTTGGCCTACAACAACCGACCCACAAGGCAAATTACTTTGGTATTTTTATTACAAAGAATAATTCTTGGGATTACTTTGATGTAACTGTCGCCAATTTGTTCTGATGAAACAAAAAAACGCCGAGTAAATCAAAGTTTTAAATCAATAAGTTTAGGGTTATTGATAGTTGTTCGCAAACATTTTCATGAGCAATTAACATGAATCGAAAAAGTGACTTTGAGGTATTTTATCTTTATAACTAAGCCAAGTCGAGTTAACTCATGAAGCTCTGGTTGTGTTTTATTGCAACAACAAAGGCAAGAACACACGTGAGTATATCCTGTGATCTATGGACAACAAACACCACGTGTTCAACTTCAACTTTTGCATGGGTCAGTAAAAGGAGAGCAAATAACAAGCTTGTGAAGAAATTCGATCTGTTGTCTTTGGTCTGCACTACACAGAGCATAGTCCTTTTAAATTAGACTAGTATAAGTTATAACAGGGATAAAGTTTAAACAAAATTGTCCGTTTCTTGTCCAAATACAACAATAAAAATTAACAAGAAGATACAAGATATAAAATAGACGCACAAAACCAATAATGTTTAAATCGAACTTTCTATACTTGGTATCTTTTACTTGCACAGCTGCATCTCCTCCTTTTTTCAGGTGAGATAAAAATGAAACGCTAATATATGTTTTAACTTTTTGATTCTTGTTTCAGAGCGGTTGATACTTTTTACAATTTCTTTTATCATGTTTATCGGAAACACTTCTAAGGCTGCGCACGAAAGGTTTTGATTTGTTGTTTAGTTTCGCCGAATCGCTGCCACCACATCAAAGTAGTAAGACGAGAGAACGCTAAATTTCGAATGCGCTGCAACTGGGGTCAGCAGTTCAGTTGGCGTCACTTCGTGATGCTTCCTGCGACTAGCATGATGATACGAATCACAATATCAGCGCATGAAAGACCTCGTAAAATCCGTTGTGTAAGAAGAATAAAGACATATCGCATCGTCTGAATACACAACTACTGACAGCAAAGCTTTGCCTAGTTCAACGGTTTGTTAACTTTATGATTTTTGAATTTATATGGGAAATTGATTACTCCGCTCTTTTGTACTTGTTTTTGTAATAGAAGGTACTGTTCCTTGTATTTGGTTTTTCTTTGATTTCTATAAGTTATTTACGTTACGCTTGAGAGGTTTTAGGTATAGGCGCCAGTGACTTCAGGTGCTGTGCATATCCAATACGTCATGATGCTGGTACATGTTACAACACAGATAGAAAGCTGTGGTATTGTTACCGGTAAAACGCTACAAGGTCCATGAAAGCTGAATATCGCTTAGTGGAAAATCGAACTTGTTGTTGAAAATCGTTCTCTTGTATGTAATGACATTATGAAACTTATAATTAAAAATAACAACTAAAATCACCATCAAGATCTAAGAATTATTTGCCACATAAAGCGAACAACCCAGAAACGACGATATGAAATTTAAAAAAATTATTTCAGTTCAACGGCTAACCCCGGAAAAAGTTTCGTTTTCAAAGGATTATCCCACCAAAGGAGAAATGTGAGAAGTGGTGTCACATGGATGACTTCTCAAGATGACACGCAAAGAAAAATTTCGTTTGAAAAAAAAATATTGCAGTTTTTAAGATCACATTTTGTAAACTTTAACGAATTGGAAAACCTTATTGTCTAGAAAATGAAGTGTTTAAGCCAAGGTGGCCCAAGGCTGGCCGGACCACCCCGGCTGGTTTGAAACTCTATACTCTATAGTCTATAGTCTTATCCGCTGCTGCGTAGAATTACTGGCAACACACATATTTGCCACTGTGTGTAAGCCTTTTGTTACTTACTTTTTTTTGACCTCAGACTCATAAAATAGGAGATTATCTACGCTTGACAAATCATGATTTCTATGCTCTTGTTATTCACACGTCGAAGCGTGTTTGACTTAAATTTTCTTGATAGGCATGGGCGTCTTCACAATTCTAAGCGCATTTAGTTCTAGTTCAGCCGAAGTAGAGGCGTGTGGTCGATGTGAGTTGAGTATGGTGGGACAAATCACCCCATATACGGTCCTGAGGCATTACATGTTAGAAATTAAAAGTTTGTTGAGTAAGCAAAGAATATAAAACTGGGTAGAATTTTGATTACAAACGTGTTTGCTTCCTTTGTAAGTTCATTTCGAAATTATGTGGCGTTTGTCAAAACTGCGCCACGTTGAATCTTGAATCAAACTGCCACGTTGAATCTTGTTACATCAGCTGTTTCCTATCATCACGCAAAAGATAGAGCTTTGGGGGAAATTTTACCTTAACGAGATAAACCGCTGACTATGAGGCTACCAAATCTATATACTTAGCTTAATTAAAAATTTTTTGTAAAAATATGCTTTCAAAATATACAGGCATTCATTGACTTTAAAGATTCAGCGCACATGATGCGCAAAAAATAGTTGGATTTCCAAATTGTTGGCTTCTTATTCAGTTGTGCTAACTTTGATACTAAATAGACCATACAGTATAGAGAGAATATACACAACTTTTATAGTTTTTTTTCGAGATACTATACGATTTATAACTTAACTCTGTTTTGATGTATATCTCGCAAATATGCTTTCGAAAAATTTATTTTTGTCATCATCTGCGTCAAGGTTATTGCAAATGACATGAAATTTATGATTAACTGATGACGACAAACTAATTTACGCTTATACTGTATCCATCCAACCATCCATCCAACCATCCATCCATCCATCCATCCATCCATCCATCCATCCATCCATCCATCCATCCATCCATCCATCCATCCATCCATCCATCCATCCATCTAGCATTCCGCCCTTTTTTCGCAAAAATACGTTTGGTTTCGTAGTTTATAAGATGGTGTATTTCCACAAAGCAAGGTATTAAATTCAATGCTTTCGAAAGGAAAGCGCAAACAGCAAGAAGTGTACATACTATAGTCAACTTGCAACTTAATTTTTCAAGTGGTATATAGTTGAATCTGCCACTTACAGGAACAAGACTAGTTTTTTAAGCTTTCCAACATCAAACCAATTAATTTAGAGTTAGACAGTGACTATTATTGCTCAGAATGCTTTCTACAGTTTGAAAATCTGAAGGAGAGATATTTCTATTGCTGTAATAACTTTCTGATTTTAAAATATTAGAATGTTTCATCGTTTTTGAAATTTTTTAACAGTTTTTATTCAATCTATTTACCTCGGGTTAAAAGTGTTTGAGAAATGATTTCGTTGAAAGTAATCAATATTGCCTAAAAAGTAGCAAAACCACAACCACCACAACAGCTTACCTTTAAATTTGGTATAGATTTAAAACTACAACCAGGATTATTATGTGTTTAACACAACGCTTTGTATTAACTTCACTTTATTTGTTTTTCAATACAGTATGTTTGATTGTAGTTTACCTATATAAACAGTAAATTTGGCGTTTTGTGAAACTGTAACCAAATACTCTTAATGTTGATCATTTGTAATTCTTGTAAAGGTTACACTGGTACTAAACTTTTTCATATAACTGAAAACTGCCTTGCAAAGACAATTGCTCACTTTTACTTGGATATAATCGGATGATCATCTTAGTTTCGTATTTTAAGAAGTATCTTTAATTTCGAACTTACTTGAAGTCGAAGATAATGAGAATCTTCATCTTTCTTGCCCTTCTTTTCTCGATTTTCATCATCACCTCAAGCTCTAAAAGCAAAAAGGGTAAATTAAAGTTTAATTTTGAACAGCTAGGCTTAAGTAAAATATCAATTGTAGTTGAATTTGTAGTTTTTCTATATATATACTCTATAAGTTATTTTTAGACCTTGTATGATATACCTGACATGTAGTTTGTTATTTAATGGTTTTTCTGTCGTCATACGTTTTGATTGAATTGACTCGATCTATTCTCGCATGTATCGTGTTTAATGCTGCACGTACACTGTTGATTATAATCAACATAATAATTATTTGCGCAGCCTGAGGCACATATATTTGTTGTTTCGATTTAAACGTACTCACAAGCATATATTTTTCTCCTTAATTATAGTTTTTCCACACTGATTTGTTGTTAAAGACACGAACTTATCGTCGTGGATTACCGTACTTCTTTCTCACAATTTATCACCTCATGTAATGGTCATTGTATAGTTTTGCGGTCGCGGTATTTGCGGTATGCGCCTTTACATCTATGACGTATTTTGCTATCCTCTTCATATAAACTTGATACGTCATATTTCTTAAAGTATTATTGAAATTAAGTACAAAAAGTATCTGTAGGATTCAATGAGAGACTCTTATCGGAATTACACTCAGTTTCAAGTTCGTTTATGACATTTGTCTTCAGTAGGGCATCTTTCTGTGCAAAAGTTGAACACTGATAAACCTTTTTTGCCATAATCATAGTGAACCGTACCAAGCCTCATAGTGAACCTTTCAATTCATTTATTACGATTCATAACATATTTGTTTTCTGCATTTCATGTCACGTCGCGTTTCTGAAAGGTGCGAAACTTGCACATTCTCGCGGTGGTTTTAGGAAAACGGGTTCGTCCGCATCTAGTGATCAAAAAAGCGTGCGGATGATCAAAAAAGAAGGAACTACCAAAACGCGGAGTAGAAAATTGGGCAGAGATACGTTTTCCCTCATAGGATGGTGCTCAACCCTTCACAAAAAACTTCACATCTGTGATAGAAACTTGATAACCCGGACATATATGTGTGGCTGTGGAGAGCTCCATAATTTCCATTCAAAAACTAATAAAGTTGGTAAGTTTTCTAATAACTTACAAACAAAAAGGGTCAAGATGAAGTTGATTTGTGAAACCGAAAAAGTAATTTAATGGACATGGTCCTTAAATATCCTTACTTACGTTATTTCATACCGTGTCCGGTTGGTATAGGTTTTATCTGTAAATACATTCATAATTTTCTCTTAGATTATTATTATTATTATTATTATTATTATTATTAGTGTTATTATTATTATTACCACTTATGCGGCATTGATATTGGCATTATTTTTAAAGAAATGTCTAAATTATAAATTACAGTTTACGTTTGTATCTATTGCCGGTGGTTGACTCAATTTTGCAGAGGAAAAGGAAAAATCATTATTATTTAAAGAAGGAACTTTATTTACTGTGGCTTGGAATGCCAAAACAGCACCTTTGTACCACTTACATTATGTGAGATTTAAAAGTTCGCAGAATATTGAAAATTTTGAGTTTATATATTGCCATATAGTTGAAAATTGTTAAACGACATGTAATATTAAAAGTTATTTCATCCTATTTTATTAAATGAGTTTAATATCAAAATCAAAATACTAAAATTACTTTATCATCATGGCTAAAGTTTGAAATATAATCTTGTTTCCTAAATATGTTTTTTAACATCATAGCTGTCCAAGTGCATGTTTGCTGTCATTGTTACATTGTTACTTGTCATTGCTGTCATTGTTACATTTTCATTGTATATATAATGCAATGTTTCCTAATTATACTTTCATGTTCTGCCAACTGTAAGTTTTACAAATTGACTTAGATCGTTAAATGAATAAAACGTGTACTTGTGGATGCAATTGCTTTTGGTCTTAATGTATCGAAACACAATGTCAACTTCAATTGCATTAAGTTCGTGAGTTGTTATTTTTTAACGTCGAAAAGTTGAATATTGTTCTATAAAATATTTTTTCGCTTTAAACGAACAAGAAAAATCCAGGTTGGAAACGTTTTATTTCAAACAGTTTGCTCAGATCTACAAACAGACATCTGTCGTTTTTGAAACATAAATTTCGGTTTTGTAAGTTTGGGCGAAAATATGCTTATCAGGACATTTATACTATTTTTTTTTAATCTTGTTTTAAGCCAAAGTGCACGGATGAGCAAAGGCCAAATTAATCGTTTGCAGCTAAGAAAATTATACAGTTGGAGTTTTTTGCAACGTTCTTGTGTAATTATACAATTTTGTACTTGTATTGAAAATCAACACAAAAATCAAACAATTGTGCAAGTAACTAATAATATGACCTACAGTTTATAAAGTCATGAAGTGTATCGTCTTTTAAATTTTTGAAAATCATTATTCCTTGAACTAAATTAAAACAAACCAATTTAAACTTTGTATGGTAATTGTAATGACGTGTTTGAAAATAAAATCTTTGTGGTTTTAATTTTTGTGACGTTTTTGACACTTCTTGACAATGGAACAGACGTCATGGGTAACTTCAGAGTTTTCATTTAAAGCAGTCATCGTCAAGAAAATATTGCGTAAGACGCTATAAACTGGAAGCATTTATAGAGGTGTACTGCGTATTATTGTGCGTCAAACTATACCAGAAAACACGAAGTTAGTTTGATCAAAGCCAACGAACTATCAGTCTTGAACTCTGTTCATGTTAATTTAGTGAAGAGAAATTCTACATCAGTTCCAGTTGCAGCGAAACAAAAGTACGTGACAATTCGTTCTTATAGCATATCAAAATATTAAGATTAGCGTTTTAAGCGTAAAAAAACAATTGTTACGGACCTTCGCCATTTTGTCGGGGAAGATAAACGTTTGCTTCGAAGACCATACAAGTTTAATTGTAGGCGCGTGAGGAGACGACCACAAGTGCTATTAGCACTTTAGCTGTCACGTTTAGTCTAAGGCTCTAAGCATTGACTTATCAGTCAACCACTAAGTATCAGAAAATAACCTTCAGTTCTATCAAGTTTCAATTCGTATTGGCATTGTGTCTGCGTGCACAGCGCCTGATCAACGCGTGATTGAGGCACGTGACACATGCTTCTCTTGCTTTGTTTCTTCGATTGTTGTTATTTAGATTGGTAAGTTTCAATTTTACAAAATACTGACAGAATTCGTTCAACTTCCACCCTGGCCTCCTAAAATCAAGGATAAAAAGGTGGCCGATAAGATTTTACCAATTTTACACATTTTACCAATTTTATTGCCTAACTACCGTAACTTATTTGCGTAACTTACTGTAACTACCGTAACTTATCGTAACCGTAACCACATTTTGCAAACGACAGGAAACGCCAATCTCATGTACGGTAGAAGAGTTCACTGTGTTAAATTTTTGACCTACAATTATTTTTTAACAAAAAAGTAAAGTTTCATTAGTATTAGTAACCGGTGGTAAACATTAGCTTTATTTTCAATCTTGTGATCAGGTTGCGAGTAGCTTTTACTATTGATCTCCTGCTACTCTGTCGAAAAAAACTTTTGTATGCAAACATGACGTCATACTATTGTCGTGTGAGACTTGATGACATCCGTCTACCAATAAGTTATAGTCGCAACCTTTACGGCCAACCCGGGGCTCTCGAGCCGCATGCGGTTCTTTGCCCGGGATTATGCGGCTCTTTCGTTCATATTGTATTTGTGTTTTTTAGCTTTTACAGTATAAATGACTTGTAAATTTCTGTCATTTTCATGTTGGTTTGTAACATTTGCAATAAACGTAGTTGAACAAGGGTGTGTATGTGAGTGAGTAAGAGACGGGGTGATATTCATGTGTGCCAATGTGTATGATGTGGCTCTTTACTGTTAACACAGTAAGAAATGAAGCTCTTAGTCTCTGACTGTTTTGCTACCCCTGCCCTAGACTATACACGTTAACGATATTAAAACTATAAACCGTCCATTACAAATCTCAAGTGGTATTTTTGTCTAAAAGAACCGCATAATGGAAACAGTAAAAATCAATCAATAATTAACAAAAAATTCAATTGATGAAAGTTGAATTCATTTCAAGACCCCAAACGAGGTCACCACCCACAGTTTGAGAAACCCTGATCTGTAGTATGTGGTCGTAAATTGAATACACTTAAAAGTGTGTATCTGATATATTTTCCCATAATTCAGTATTCCGACACTGCAGGCCAAATGCATGCGTTTGATAAATTATGTGTATATAGTTATCACTAAAACAATTTCGAAAATAGGTTTGTGCCACCAAAAATTTTGCGACGTCTTGCGATTTTAATCGCAAAACACTTAAGACTTGAAATTTCGAGCAGTAAATCAGGCTATGATTAAAGATGTGGATATTTAGATGACTGCACCCCGACTTACCAGCAAACAAAGTATAGGTTTCTGCTCAAGGCGAACTAATGTCGGCAAATGATGCAAATGATCTACCTTGGCAAATTTTTCTAGCACAAGAGAGTTAGCGTTTCGTTTATGAAGACTGTAGATATGTTGTCTTTTATCTGATTAATAGTCATTTATTCGGGAAAACTTCGTGGAAGAAACGTTGTCGGTCAGATTTAAGCTCGATAAGCATACTCGTCATGATACGCACCACCGCGTGAAGGCGCAGTTGCTGGTTTTATTTATTACAATTTTCCGAACTACACAGTATTGCTCATGCATAAAACGAAAACAGCCGACAGAACGTTCATTGCAGTTGCAGCATTAATTATTACGGAAAACTCAACAACAAACCATTCTCTGCTTCCTGTGTATAAGCTTCTTATGTACAAAGAGAATATTGACGATACATCTATACTAACTATACTTTGTACATTTCTCTGTTTGATTGTTGTTAAACCACAAGTAGCCAGTAGCGATTCAGGCCCGCGGCGGAGATGACATCACTTTTCTAGAGACTTGTGTTTTTTTGCACATTTTATTGAGGCAACTTCAGTACAAACAGTTTCATTTAAAAATCGGAAGCAAAAAGCACCCTACCATTATATATACAGCGGTAAAGTATTATCTTAGCTTTGTTTGTTTTTTAAAAGTGTGTTCTGATCTGCAAGTTGGAATATAGAAGAAAATGAGATTTTCAATTTTCATTGTTCTTCTTTTCTCGGGTTTCATCATCACTTCAGGATCGAAGCGAAATCGTAAGTTTCCTTAAAATAACCAAGTTTAGGTTGAAGTATATTTTGAAAAATATTAAGTATTATGTAATTTGGAAACTGAACTGCGATTACAGTCAGAAAAACTTGTCGGATACAGTAAATTGATTAAAACAATTCTTTTTTTTTGAAAAAGTGTGTCTTTCTAAAGTACAAAATGCTTTAGTTCTTGTTTTCAGTAGCAAAAAATCAACCGCAGCTTTGTAACCTAAACGAGGCTCCTGTAGTGTCTGCTGCCTATGCAGGATAACATATATGATGACTTTTTAACAGAACATATATAAATATTGGAACCAAAGAAATTAAAATCATAAAAAAACTTTACGTCATCGTGGTTAAGAATAAAAATCTTTGAAAAACGTTTTTAAGCGTTTTTAGTTATAATGGTTTATATTTGAGTGCGTTTTCCCACTGAAAAATCTGGCATTTTACTCTGTAGCGCGGCGTGTTGCTGTAATTCTACTTCACCATACCTTTGTGTTATCAAACAACCTTTAGTGATGATTTTTACTAGTTTCACTTGTTGGTTTGATGCAGATGTTGTTGACCCAAAAGAGTCAACATTTTCGTTGCACATCAGTGCGTCGAGAAAACTTCAGGTGTCTGACGAAACCCCGGAAAATTTGGTAAACATACAAGTGTCGGGATCGTATAAAAAGCGGAGCAGAAAGGTCTATAGAAAGCCGCGAACCCTCAACCTGGTAATGTTGTGCAATAATTTTGATCAAAGATACCACATCTGTACTCGCAACCTGAAAAACAGAAAGTACTCTATCAGCTGCGGAGATTTCAAGACAAAAAGAACTAGTGAGTATTTATGTATATTTAACTTTGAAGGTTTGAATTATGACAAGATTTAATTGATTTGTTAAGAAATTATCTAAATAATAATTTAGCTTTTTGTCGAAAAATCTATGATTTGGGTTTTAAAGTTGCTTATGTAATCAATTGTTTTTGGTTCCTTAATGGAATTCAATAACTTAATTCAATATGTTTTAGAACTTTTTCTTTCCCCTTTTCCACCAAACTAGTACCATTGGTTGCCCAATAAGACAATTGCAGTTATTCAAAATAATACGTAACACTTTCCGAGCATATGATGCCTGATAAAGCGATGTTTTGAAATAAACTGATTTAATATAAGCAGAAGAAATTGTTTCCTTCCTTATAGTAATGTTAAAGTATAGTAATTTTTTCCATAGCATTTAATGTTAACCACAGATGGTATCGGTAATGTCAACTTGCCTTAGGCCAAGCAATCTTATATGACAGATCTGTAATTATGAGTTATTTGTGTAACAGGGTTTATATGTTCTATGTGTCGGAGTGGAATAAAATACTGCGGAAATAAAGCAAGAATTTTCGGCATATAATAAAATTATCACATCTTCTTCTTGTATATTACATGTTCAGAGAATTTTTACTTGAAATCAGACATAAACTTGTGTGCAGTGATAACTTCTAATTAGTAGCGTACATTTAAAAAGTTGGTGGTGCTACGCTTGACAACAAAAATACCAAGTTAAGTTTAAAATAAATAATTAATGAAACTTAATTTTGATAAATTTTAGGGCTATATTTTAAGATGAAGTTTAAAATCAGATCAACAAAACTGGTTCAACAGGTTCAACTCGACCGAAATTACTAAAGACGTTTTACAATGTACCAAGTACCGAAGACTTTATTGCTGTTTTTTTGGTTTAGTTTTTGACAACAGCACCATCAATTTTTGATAAAAGTTCTTTGTGTAACTTTGGTTAAAAAGAGCTTTTTTATTGCTTTTATTTCTTACTTTTTCTGTTATCGTTCATTATTGTTTACCTGCAGGCTCATGGCTATACAGTACTTATTGTATATTACAAAAGTGTTGTGGCGTTGTGAGAATTTATATAATTTTTCATGTATTTTAAACGTGCTTTGTACTTAACCATTTTGCCAAATGTGTTTTTCAAGCCTTGCATTAAAATGAACCAGACGCACGAACTTTACTAAGTATAAAACCATCTCACGCAATTTGATATTATTATTTTGATGCATTAAAATTCGTAAATTTATCACATTTTTGACAGAAAATAAAACGATTCGGCTTAACCTTGAAGTTTTTCTTGAAAGCTATTAATCTCCATAAGCTACCAACTGTAATTATGTATTCACATACAGTAGTGAGTAGTTGCTCCAAATAGGACAAATCCCCGGAACCACTTATACACGTACTGGTCATCTCGCATGTCAAGGTACACCACAAAAGAAGAAAATTAGCAGCATGACAACGAAGACTAACCTCAGCTGCTGGGATTATTTTAAAAAAGAAACTCATTTTTGTAGCGAAAGCGCATTAAAAACAAAAACGTCCTGCCCTGTAATGATAACTTATTGGACTCAAAGCAAACTTTGCAATACAAAGAAAAACTACACGAGTGATGGTTAAAACACCGATTTATAAAATGGCGGCGTTGTTTTGCTTGGAATGTTTTGCTTATTTGGAAGACGCGAACGTCATACGCAAGATGAGAGAGAGAGAACGACCTTGTGGATCTGTCCAATAGTTAAGAAAGAAAGAAAATCTAAACGTTTGTAAATTGTTTCAAACGAAATAAGAGCTTTTCTACTGCATCTATCAACCGTGTGTAAAGATCGGCAACTTACACGTTTCAATACTAGGTACTTTGGCTCACATATTTGATCCTGTGTTACTACCAAACCAACGGGACTCTGCAATCGCTTGGCCTTGCTTACGTCATAAAACCGTGTGCAAATTGCTTACGTCATTAGTCGGTGCAGTATGTAATTTCCTGGCAAATAATGACACCAAACATCAAGTGTCGTGGCAGTGCCAGCACAAAACACCTGATTAGCGTACAGTGTGATGGCGATTCAGACTTGATGTTTCGACAACGTGTAATTATTTCAACCTACAAATTTGCAATCGTGCATTTTATTTTTCTTGAACAGATAATAGATAAATAAGTGCATAATTAAATTTAACATGAGTATCAAATAGATGTCACACATACATACAATATGCATGAACGCAAAACTTTTGCTCAAAATTTATATTATACATCAATATTCAATTGAAAACCACATGCATAGCAATTGCATGTGCTATAGATTACACTGTATACTAATTTTCATTGATTGGCTTTTAAATACATGTAAAGCAATTGACATGGCTTTTTGAAATATTTTATTATACTATTTGACTATGTTTGAACAAGTGATTGTTACATGGGTTGGAGTTGTTTCTTTATCATTAATTTTCCAGCTTTATAAACGCGGATGACACGCACTATTCGTCATTGTATTTATAAAATACACGTAAATACCGAAAACAGCCACAATAAAACTGAAAAAATACACGAAGCAAAAAACTCGCGGTATGCTTTTTTACGCTTTCAAATGAAAATGAATTTTGGTGAGAACATAATTGATTTTAATTTCAACATATATTAGGAATTTATTGTCTTTCGTTGTATGTAGTTAAAATCGTTTTGAGTACGATAACTTCTTAGCCGTAGCTCACTTCAAAAAGTCTTTGGCTATCTTTGCAAACTTTCAAAACGTCCCGACATTTAGAACATTTAAGAGCTGAAAAACAAGATTAAGACATAACTTATTAAACTATTGCTATGACTGTATTATTACAACAAAAATATCAAGAGAGAATTTGAAAGGACAAAATATATAATTATATATTAGTATACCTCTAACTTCATATTAAACATTTTTAGATCATTACATAATTTGACGATAACATTGTGGACTACGGTAAGTTATGAAAGCAACATTAAAATGCAGGAACCGTGCGCTGAAATATTGGTATAAAATCTAAATAATACCGGGGCAAGAAAAAAATGATCCCAACTATAAATAATACATATCGTCTTCATGCATTTATATCTATAAATTTTATATAATGTATTGCACCCAACATAGTACATTATAGACTATACTGTTATCTTGTTATATTTTGGATGTCGTATTATTAGGGAAGTAAATATTTTTTTCCATACATCTAAACTTTCGCATTGTCACTTACTCTTATTTAGATAGGAAGCATAGACATACACACAAACACGCTCTGTTTTACATACCTATAAAATTTGATTTGAAATCACCGCACTTTATACTGTACTTCCTGTTTATTGCATTTAACTTGCAAATATTCGCTTTGTTTTCCAAAAATGAACACCAAAATTGATCTGGGATTGTTGGACGTCCAATTCTTTGCAAGGTTGGCGGTTTTGTTGCCTTTGTTGCCGATGATGTTTCTACGGTTGACGTTATTGATCCCGAAGCATTGTCGGCGGCGTCTTAATACAAAAGAGAAGCGTTAAATCGTTATTGCAACAAAGGTTGCTTTTAAATATTTCCTCCAATGATACATTCGATATAGAGGACAAATCTGGTTAATTGCAGAGTCAATTTGCCCAGCTTTTTATGCGATTAATCGGATTATGCGTATATCCGAAATCAGGGAATCGACGTTGTTACGTTCTTACTTTGTTACGTTGTTACGTTGGTACGTTGGTACGTTGTTACCATGAGCAAACAAAAACTCATTTTTCGTTTTAAAAATTGCGCTTTGAGATGTTTTCTTTTCAAGTTCTTTAATAACAAGGATCTTGTCTGACAACGATAAATATTTTCGATTTGGTGCTTGCTTGGGCTCGCTTTCATCATTTCAAAATACTGTACAAAAATATGCGGTGTTTAACAAACGATATAAAGAACAGATGAATATGGAACTAACGCGCAATTGACAGCTTCCTTTTAAGAGCGTGCAGCAAACACATTGCGTGTTCAAAATTTACAACAATTGTTTCTGTCACTATAATCTAGCAATTAAGGGTTCGGTTAATCGAATAAACAGCTTTAATTCTATGCAATGAACCGAATTATGTGATAAACCGAAATATTTCCTTAATAAATGATTGGCTATAGTTTGGGAGTTACGACCATTATGCGATAAAATGGATTATGCGATTATCTGGTATGCAATTAAACGAATTCGTCGCGTAGTACGTTTAATAATTGTCATGTGTTGTCAACTTTTGTATAAATTATAGCATGTATTATATACAAATACATTGTATTAAAATATTAACAACAAATTCCAAAAGAAATAATTTTCTAATATAATATACAGCAATAAAATATTACCTGCGTCACACATAGCCACAAGTCCAACAACAACAAATACGGTAAAAACGTTTCTCATTTTTAAAAAAAATTTTTACTCTTAAGAAATTAAATCAATTCTGCAATAAAAACGATACTATTAAAATAATCAAAGTGATATAATGATATAAAAAAATGTTTCAATTATGCGGTTAAGCAACAGCAAATTTTGTCATTGTATTTGCCGAAAGTAAGCCTGTATCAATCATATGATTAGAATCCCTCGCATATAAAAAAATTTCAACGTTTATGGGTTTTTTTTTCTGCTGACATCACTAACAATCTTAGCTAACTTTCATGCATTATCAATCAACCATCCTTTTCCTTAAACCGTCCTTTTGCAAAGAAATGGAAAACCAAACAACTGCAGCTCCAAAAATGCACCAGATAACACGACCGATCATTGCACGATTTTATACAGCGTTTGCCATTTCAAAATTGACAATTTCCCGATAAGTGCGTTTACCGCTTGCTGCAAGCATGTCTGGTCACGACTCTGTATATGTAGCTGAACAGGAAAGGTCAAAATGGCAAAAACGTTGTCTAAATGCAGAACGTTTTAAGAATTTCTACTGTATTGGGAACAAAATCGTGAAGACCTCTTATAAATTATGCTGAATAATCAGGAACGAAATTGAGGCGAAATAAACGTCTCCAAACGTCGTTTAGGGTCAGAAGAAAGCAGAGAAGGTTTTTTCCTGATTAAGCAATTGTTTAAGCACGTATATCCATTGTACACATTATTTTGTCACCCGGCGTCACTTACTGTTGAATCATGAATATTTTATTCTTATCTTTTTCTTAACTTGCCTGCACAGGGAGTAAGATGATTGAAAAATATTTGAATAATTGTTAATAAAACTGGACAATTTTTAAAACATTATCAAACTATTTCCTACTTCCTACTGTTACTTAGACTATCTTAAGCATCCTTGCGGAAATACTCAACAAAATGCTAACGTTGTGATGAATTTCGAAAAGATAAATTTTGATCCAGCTATTAGCAAATTCTATTCCATGCTTTTACAAAGCAATAAAAGAATAATATAAAGTATATACAACTGTTTTTACAGCTTGAAAAGTTATAGTTGAAATTAAGAAATTTAAAAATCCTAAAATCTCTAATTCTAAAATTTTGCGAAAATCATTGCCTCCAACATGTAGTGTAAGTCTCCCACCTTGCAAAAGTTTTTGATGTACTTGCTCTAGCTGAATGCTACATGCATGAAACAATGTGTAAGGTTTTCAATTGTACAAGCAGTTATATAGAAGCCTGTTTAACGTTATTTTGGTCGCCGTTATAATTTCATAACGAAAAATATCAACTTTTCGTCAAATTCCAAATATAGAGAAAGTTTAAAATTCTCGGGTAAATTTAAGAACCAACGACGAAATTTTTACGTCACTTTTCCCGAAATAGGCGTTATATGTCCCAGTTTTCAAGCCGTATACGTCATGCGTCGCTTGCTTGCACGCATCGCGTACGTGACCAACCGAGTTTTCACGCACGGTTGACGTGAACTTTGCTGTTCATTTTTTCAAAATCGCTTTGCATTTTATGTCGACTATTACAAATTCGTGCTAAAATGATCCATTTATTCATTCAATATTGCCAAAAATAAATAAGTTAGCGTGCATGAATTGCTATATTTCAAAAATTTGAATTTTGCGGAATTCAAACGTCATAATCTGTGCACGCGATACGCAGGTTGCTTCAAATACCTATATAATATATGACGTATCGGCGAGAACGATATGTCAAAGGAACCCTTCTAAATTTGTAGACTTTAGACTTTGAACTGTGCTTTATATCCGATCTGGATACGAAAGCTGCGTTGAGACAGATTTTAAGTCCTGGTTTAAAGAAATCTGCAACAAACGAGCATCTTTATGAGGGGTAACATATGATATGCGATGGTATGATCTTCTTCTTCGTTTGAGCGTTTCTTCCTTCCAGACTAGATCTCCGGGCATGAGGTCATCAGCCATTTGATTGTATCCTCGTCTAGTCTTTTCAGACCAAGCACACCGTGTGGGGGCCGATGGATTGGGCAGGCATTGATCACATGGTCTGCTGTCTGCTCTGTGGCACCACACTCGCATCCTGGTGAGGGAGCCAGTCCCAATTTGTGCATGTCTGAACGAAAGCGTCCGACGCCGGTGCGCAAGCGGTTGAGCCTGACCCAAGCAGTTCTTGCGAGGGACATTCCTGGTGGGTTTGGGTCGGCGTCGGTTATGAAGTCACAGAGTCTGAAGGAGTTGTTGTGCCACTCTGTGCTCCACATGTGGTTCGTCCAGTGCGCCGCACTTAGTCCAAGGTCTTCTGCGCTACTGAGTAGCTGTTGTGCGGCCGGCACAAAGGGGTGTCTTGATTTCAGTCGCTGCTTTCCAGGTGGTGGTCGCTGGAGTGAGGTATGGAGACGATGTTTAGGGTCCAAGGCGCGGCGGGCGAGAGAAATCATGGCTCCTTTGCGGCGTAGCTCAGCAGGTTGGATGCCTGCAAGGATTGGTAGGTAGTCCGTTAGAGTGGGACGCAGGCAACCAGTCACAATACGCAGCGCGTCGTTGATGGCGGTGTTGATATGGCGGGTATGGGAGCTACGACACCACACTGGTGCGCAGTACTCGGCGGTGGAGTGGACAAGTGTCAGGGTGGCTGTGCGTAGGGTTTTTGCGCCGGCCCCCCAACCTGAGCCCGCCAGCCGCCTTAGGAGTGCGACGCGCGCAGATAGTTTATTGCGCAGTAACTCCAAGTGTCGACGATACGTGAGTGCCCTGTCCAAGGTCACGCCGAGGTAAGTGGGCTCGGCTCTGTAGGGCAGGGTTTCCCCATCAATAGTGATGTTTATCTCACGCTGTGCTTCTTTGTTGTTGAGGTGGAAGACCGCCGACACTGTCTTTGCCTTGCTGAGCTGCAGCTTCCATTTCTGGAGATATGCTGTTAGTGTTTGCATGTCTTGGCTAAGGTGCCTCTCCATCGACTGCCAGTCTCCGGCAGAATGCAGGAGTGCCAGGTCCTCTTCATAGGCATACTTCTTGGAGGTGGTGCTGGGCAGATCGTAGGTGTATGTGTTGAACAGGAGGGGAGCCAAGACGGAGCCCTGTGGGACGCCGTTTCTGAGTCGGCGTAGTCTACTTCGTGGGCCGCTGCCGGTGGTGAGGGTGAAACTACGGTTTTGTACAAGTTCCATGATCATGCGGACCATGTGCCTGTCAGGAAGTAGACGGAGTAGTTTGCAGGTGAGACCGGTATGCCACACGGTGTCATAGGCAGCCGTGAGATCAACAAACACGGCGCCGGCCTTCTTCTTAGCTGAGAAGCTGTCCTCGATGTCTTGGGTCATAAGTGTGACCTGGTCTACGGTTGATCTTCCGTGTCGGAAGCCAGCTTGTTCACGAGGGAGCTGTGGGTCTATTATCGGTTCGACACGGGCGTAGATGAGTCTTTCGAGGATCTTGAAGGGGATGCAGAGCAAGGAGATGGGACGGTAGCTCTTTGGATCCCCTGGGGGCTTCTTCGGCTTAGGGACTGCAACCACGAGGGCTCTTCTCCAGATTTTAGGAATGCGCAGGTGGCGCATGCAGCAGGAAAGGAAGTCTTTTAACCAGGACTTCAGGGCGGGAGCAGCGTGGAGTATTAGTTCCGGACATAGATGGTCAAGGCCCGGAGCTTTACCTGGCTTTATGTGCTGGAGGGCGGCGACGAATTCTTCCGTAGTGAAGTCGCCGGGGATATTGTCTGCGTGTGATGTTGGCACCTTCCAGAGGTCCGTCATTTCCTGAAGGACGGACCTGTCTGATTCACGGTCTCTCGTTTTAAACGTCCCGTTCTTCACAAGTTGTGTCGCGATGGCATTAGGCGAGACAGGGCATTGTTGACGAGATCCTCGTGACCTGCCAGTGAGATTGTTCAATGTTCTCCATGCTGTGCGGCTAGAGTGTGTGAAGTCGATTGACTCGACAGCCTCCGTCCAGCGGAGCTTCCTCTTTTGATCAAGCCTTTCTAGTAAGACTGTGGCTGATGTGTTGGTGTCGTCGCCCTGAGGGGCATCAAGGAAGTCGCAGTAGAGGCTTTGGCACTCCTCATCCCAGCACGGTATGTAGATCTTCCGACGGCCGCGGGGGATGGATTTTTTTGCCGCAGATGTTATTGCGTCGCAGAGGTCCTGGTAGGCTTCGTCCACGTGGATGGTGTGTGGCGGAGGTAGACGCTTCGCGGCTTTTTTTGTATGGAAGCCGTAGCGTTTCCAGTCGGCCTTTCTGAAGTTCCAACGCTTAACCCGCTTGCTCGGAACAGGCAGTGCGAGTTTGGGGGCCGTGACAAGCGAGGGTCGATGTTGGGACCTTGGGAACTTCTCTAGCACGCGTCTGTGCGGGTGTCGACAATCGGAGCCCATACTTGCGAATGCCAGGTCTGGGTTTGTACCAGTGTTCCAACGCCCGGAGAAGAAGCTAGCAGCACCCTTAGGATCGTGTAGTAGGGTGAGGTTGTTATTGGCTGTCCAGGCAGCCAGGCTTTCTCCATCGTTGTTGGTTGTTTTGTAGCCCCAGTCCGTGTGGTGGCTATTGAAGTCACCAATGTAGAGGCTGGGGTGGGGGAACACTGGTATGGCTGATGGTGTAAGTCGCAAGGGTGGGGGCTTGTAGATATTGATGATCTTGTAGCCTGTTATGTCTACACAAAGCCACTCGAGCTCCGAATGAGCTGGGGATTGGTCTTCTAGGGTCCAGCTCAGTTGATCATGGACAAACGTGGCGAGGCCGTGTTTCCTGCTGGGGATTGCGCCTGCGAGTGTGAAATTGGTTATTACCAACTTATCCATAGATGTGCAGTGGGTCTCTTGGAGGACGATGATGAGGGCTTGATGTTTGTTGGCCAGGTGTTCTATGACGCTGATCTTGCTGGCGGTGATGCCCTCGGTGTTCAGCTGCAGGACGGTGGGTCTACGGTACTTTTCGACAGAGAAGCTGCCGCGCCCTGGGAAGGGCGTTTCCCTCGCCACTCTGCGCTGAACTCTGGTCTGGGTAATTGCTCGGTTTTGACAAACTTCGCTTCGCATATCTTCTTGTTAGATATGTTACTGACAGGGGGGACCACGTGAAGGTGCTTGTCTCTCCCCCCTATGGTATGATATGATAACATGATAACATGATATGATAACACTGGTATGCGTTCGAAAAAGATGATGCAAGAATATACAGAACAAACAAAATGTCTATTCACTTGGGTTTAGGGTGACACAAATGGGCGAAAACGTGTACTGTCTGCGAAGTAATTGAGTCGTCTGCACGACCTACGTGAAGAACCAAAATAGGAGCAACAAAGGTCACGAACTGTGCTGTATTGGTTGGTGAGAACGAATTTACGAATTAAACAAGTAAACGAACTTACTGCGATAAATAATGTTGCTTGGATATGGACATTTCCCTCCAAACTACATGTATATTGCACACATAGGTTTGAATAGTTGGGCTATGTTAAGACTTATGGCCAACATTGCAAACTGATGGTTCAATCAACAAGTGTGTGCCAGCGTTGTAACGAAAGCTATTATAGCTTCACATACAGCTTCTACATAAAAACGAGAAAGAAGATTTGCTGTAACCATCTCATGACCTGACATAATCTGATTTATGCGATGACGCATGTGTGTCAAAGTGTAGAGACGGGCATGCTTTAGCTTATCTGTTGAATCATGCTCTCGAATTTGTCGTGGTCTGATTTCGTTCTGATTCTCTTGCCAGCATTACCGCTAAAGTTGGCTGTCTGGTTAACTGATTACTTGCAAAATTTGTAAGCGGAAACTCATTAAAAATGACAAATTAGGCATGGTACAGCCCACACTGTATAGGCATGATTCGACGCTTATAATGACTCAAAGTGGCAATCAAATGTTCAAAAATACAATCTTCAACAGTCACGATCAAGCCGTATATAAATACCGTTTTTAATGAGTTTCCATTATAACCCGACTACAATGCCAACTCTTGTCATAAGCCTTTATTTGTTGAGTCAGTTTTATAATCCATACCTGGAGGTGACAAAGAAACGAACGAAAAAGATAAATCATGACTGAAGGTTGAGGTCTGCTTCCCATGGCTTTCCATCAATGCTGTGTACTGATGTTAAAACCAAAGCTACGCATTCACGTTTTCAGCAAGTTTCGTTCATCTCATATTTCTTGCAGAGTTAAGCCTGATTTGTCAGGAGCCTTATTTGTAAAAGTTTCAGTGAGACCTTAATTCTTGCTGTACATACAAATCGAAGTCGATTGGAAACAAGTGTACGTCCAAGTATAAACTGCAAGTCTGTACATTCCTTAGGTTTGCTAAATCTCCTTATTAGCATAAATATTTGACATATATGTGTGACTATAAGGCTGAAATTGATTATTTACGGTATTTCGCCACACCTTGAGAGTATTCGCAAACGATGTTTTCAGAGGCCGTTTTTCTGCCGGAGTGTTTGCGGACATTTCCGTTTCAAGCTAAATTGGATTTAATGAGCGGGTGGAATAATTATCCGCCGGTATATCAAGACAATTTTGCTTGCGCCTACGACTTGATCCATACAGTAGACAGTATACTTTAATATGTCGCAGTATACTTGATCCATACAGTAGACAGTATACGGAACTGGGCAGGCCAGATTCCTTATCAAACGCTTCATCAAATAAGAAACCTGAAGCACAAAAGCATCGGACAATGAGCTCTGGTCTCTCCGTGTGGACTCCACCCAACTCCAGCACATCTTATCAAACATTATTTCAGATGGAATCAGCCAATATGAAGAAAAAGCAAGATTTCTTTTATTAAACGTGTAGCGTATGACGGTGACGTATTACGATAGTCACAGCCTATTTAAGGTGTCTCGAAGCATGCGATGTAAATACAGCGAATAATTATAATAAATCAATAATTAATAAATACTATGTGATCAAATATAGTCAGTTACAAAATCGTTTAACGTAAGAATTTAGCGGAAAATCGTAAGAAGAATTGCCGGTGAGCCAAAAACGACCATGAAATAAACATACCCTATTGGCACCTGACACCATCAACATTAACAGGCACCTTTTTACGTTAGTTTTCTCGGATATCAGATTTTTCTCAAATCGGTTTCCTGACAGTATACTGACACAGTCATTGCAAAAATAAGCTTATGGCAGATACATAACAAACTTAACATATCTGGGTCAAGTTTATCAATTCGTTAATTAACAGAAATTAAAATGTCCGATAAAGTTTAGCGACTTGGCCGTTGGCACAAAAGTCACCGATTTCATTGAAATCACCACTGTGCCATAACCTTGCCAAGGCCAAAACGAATAGGAGACATTGGCCCTTGAGAAGATCAACTCCCTAAAATGTGTCGGAGTCAGGTCACGTGTATGATGTAAAAGGAACTACGGAATACCAATGTAGGTTACTATAACTGCTGGTGGCACTGATTGATGTTACTGGTGTGCTGTAGCCAGCCTGTTGGTGGTCGTAAAACTGACAATTTTCCATAAAGCTAATAGGTTTGTAATTTCTGGCTTACAACTAACCTTGTAAAACCAGTTAAATACGGCCCAGATTTTGTCAGGATAAAATGTATACAAACAATTCTCTTTGATATATTTTAATCTATATTATATACGGGCTCAAATTACATAAAATACGCTAATGGCCAAATATATATGTATACACGCCTATACGACTCAGAGTTTAAATTCGCATCATAAAAGAAATACCCTCAAGGTAGTATATTAATATTGGCAACACACATTTTGTAAACAAATCGTAAAGCTATTACGTCTAAATATAGCGCTCTCACAAGCAATACCAAAGAATTTCATTGGTATAACATGACGTTAAAATTCGGTGGTTAACGCGGCTTATTAATATATCAATAGTATTTTCAGGTGAGGTTGCTGTGAGTTAAATTAATTTATAGACAGTCGACTAGTTTTATTGCGTAAGAATCCTTTCTATGACAGGAGGTGATATAGTTATGTTTGCATTCAATGCGCCATAGATGAAAAATTAATAACAAGAAAAGGTGTGCATCTCATTCAGTATAGTTCACACTTATTACAAACACACCGATATAATTTAAAAAAGCATACACGGCTGATGACGGAATTTGCATGTCTTGTATAGATGCTTAAAAGTAGATTTACTAAAAGACATAGTTATACGCAACACACTCTATAACCTGTAAAATATACCTACTAATGTAGATATGACCATTGCCCAACAAGCAATGACGTGTTTTAATAATAGTTCGTGCTTGTCAATGGCTGTATATAGATAGTTCTAGCGAGTTGACGGAAAAGACTGTGGTCGCCTTCACAAATACAGCAAATAAATGATGAATTGCTGCATGCAGCAAATTTCTTGCAAGTATGGAGTGCAGTTGGTCTATCATCAAGTTGCAGAGTCACCCCCATTCCATTTAGCATATATTAAAACCGCCTATACACCACATAAGCCCACCTGCGTATATTGCAGCTCAAATACTGCACAAATATTTACTTTAAAAGTAAATAAAAAAAACATGAAGATTTCCTAGAAGTGTTTAACCATTATCTTGAGATGGGCATCTTTACAAGACATAAACAGCAGGCTGTCAAAGTTCGCGACGGTGCAGCTGATACTCACGTTTTTGTCCTTATCTTAGATCAGCATCATGAAATTTTATGTTTCACCTTGATAACGTTTTTATAGTGCCCTAATAGCCTGCGTTGCAATGCTTTTGACTTTTTGAATAAAGTACACGGAATATACAGTTTAGAACAAAATTGGCGATGTTGCGCACAAAACATGTTGCGTGTATATAATATGTACAACAGATGCGCGTTGTCGAAGTATCATTATGGTATTAGGTCACACGCTAATGAAAATTTGTTCAGATATTTACTTATCTACCAGTTCTTTTATATAGTAGAAGTGTAGATAGTTTGCACTGTATATACCAGAGTTTTAAACGGACCTTATATTGGTAACCAGAAACCGAAAATTAATTTGAATTCCTATAATAGGCCTTTAAGTTAAATTTACTGAATAAATCAAAGTCATCTTTTGATGTCATCCTTTCCTTAGTTGCACTTTGCTCTCTGCGGGTAGTTTTAGCACTCTGTACGCATGCGCATTCGTGTGAAGAAAGTGAAATTAGGTCGCAAGTGTGGCAGAATGTTGAAATAACCTGACTGAATCTGACCCGAATTTTTATTCAAAATTGAGCCCGAGGTCGGCCCGACAATTCCTGTCCGAGTTACAAATCTGCTTTCGATCTTGCTGCCTCAGCTTAAGTATAAAATCGACCTTAAATGTTTAACGGGCGGATATTTTCGTAGCATTCGCAATCGGTCAGAAAATTTTCATCGAAATATATTTTGTATCAAAATGACTGGCATTTTCTCTTTCACGCTACGATGCGATGGAGATGTTTGTTTCAAAGGACATTTTGTGCTGGAATATTGCCCTCCGAAACTTACGTGTCCGGTCAAACATTAGAACAAACAAATTTGTACGCTGTTTTCGAGAAAGCGATTATCAAATGAAAAACTTTGCCTAATCTCCCGGGAAATCGAAGGTCAACATAAACCCTTTAAAATCTAGGCGGTTTCACTCTTATTTTCTTTTAAGCTTGAATAGAGCTTGTGAATGTCTGCTGTTTGGTTTTGAGTTGAAGCTCATCAACAACATTTATCGTGCTACTATATAATGACACTGCAATGAAATACAGAACCGCAATGCAGTATACAACAAAGTTGACTACTTGGTGTTGACAAAGCGTATATATAATTAAGATCGCAATCTACATTCAATGACTCACCGTCGCCACAATTTCAGTTTTGGTTTGTGTAGATTGGACATGTCAAAACAATCTAAGTTACAAGTCAAAATGCTGTTAATCGATGACGAAAGATCATTTTCAAATAACTGGATGCATTTAATATACTTGTTTCGTTGCAACTAACTAAGTGCTTGTTACGAACGATAGAGGGATTATTATGTTCTATAAATTCTAGGCCAGTAACATCAAAGCCAATTTTACGGTTCGTCGCTACATCGACGTAAGGACACACCAAGTATAAACAATACACCAACTGGAACAATTGCATATAGGCTTTAAAGCTTTCTTTTCCCGTGAGAATATACGAAAGTTACCTTGACATCTTAATTGTTAAAAGTGACTTTCATCAACCTTTAAAAACATTTATCGTTGTTTCAAATAAAGAAAAGAAAAAAATTTACGGCCGTTATTGAGCTTCGATTTGCATTGGATAGACGCTATAATATCAGACAGTGTACGTCAAAGTTTTTAAACCAGAAATCCCGAAAAGGTTTTGGAAAGAAAATTGTAACATTAGTGGTAATTAATTGTAACAGGTCAATGTGATGACCCTAGCTTCAACAAATATTCACTTTAAAAGTCGCCGAATGCTTTCAATCGTTCGAGCAAAGATTATACTTTCTGAGTAACTTATCCAAATTAAATCGCTTAAAATTAAATGACGATTTCAGAGTGGTGAATGACATTGAAAAGTACGCATTCCGAACTTCGTCCGGTAATTAACAGTTGCTCAAGTGTTTACAATGTCATATTATACGTGTATCTGACGAGCGTTGCAATGCGTTGGTGAAGAAAGGTGCTGACAAAAGTCCTCTCAAAGCTACTGCGCTTTAAAAAGTTTATTTCATATAGAAATTGCAAATCTTGACTACATTGATTTCTGTTTCCCTACGAAAGACACCAAATTAAATTTGCGTGAAAATCTTCACCTCACGGTTAACATTATTACGCCCACCAGTAACCAGCATATATCAGCTGTTGAAAACGAGTTAGTTAATGACAGCAACGGTTTGTATAAAGCACAAAGAAGATGACATATAAAAAACATGTAATAATGGAAAGAAGCAATGTATAAAAAAACAACAGAAAGAGACGAAAAAATGGCAAATATATATATCTACAACCACTCTTTGATGTTATTAGGTATTAAACATCACGAAACTTGTTATAGGTCTCATGAGAAAACACTAAAGAGTTTTATATTTTCCGAACAAATCCCGTGAGGTGCTCGACATCGGTTGCACATCAAAGCTGAAAAGAATTTTACGCATTTTATTTGAAGTTATTTGATCTGAAGTTATCATGTTAATCATCACCGCTTTACATTTATGCTTCATACAAAGTTGATACTGGTGTCCACGCAATTACGTATTTTCTTCCGAGTAAGTTTCATTTTCATTATTGCAACGTTTAAAAATTGCAAAGCTGTAAAGACTTAAAAACCATACAGACTTCCTACTGGTCAGACAAACGTAAATATCTAATAAATATTCATTTTTGTATCATTTATACTCTCACTGCTTTTAATCTATACTAGTCGATTACTGGGCAGTGCTGGGCGTCCTTATGCTTTATAAAGAACACTGATTCCAATTTGTTTACTTAATAATGACAGGATAACTCGTTGTTAACATTGGATAAACTTCAAAAAGTAAGCAAAATTTTCTCTGTGAATTTTCTCTGTGAAACGTACCTATATGACTGAGTTTGAACGCCCCGCATTTGACGGAAAATCTCTGCGTGTCTGCTCTCCGATTACAAATTCCAACAAAGTTCTTTAGATGGATACACCAAACTTTTAAACGGGGTTTCTTGATATGGCGAGATCTTTCTATAAAAAAGTCTCTAAGCATTTGTCTTGTGTTTAAATTAAAATAAATATTTAATGAGCTTTTAATCGTGGGTATAATTATTCAACGTAACTTTACTTACTTGTCTCACTGATGGAAGAACATATAAACAAAAAAATAGCTAAAAACGAAAATACTTTTTTGTTCATTGTAAATCTTGCTTCTATAACATCTATAAAAACAAAGACTTTTATAGATTTATTGGACTGGCGTGCTTATGTGACCTGGAAAATTGGATAAACTTTTAGTCAAGTATTTTTCCGTATAGTGTATTAGTTCTTTCTTGGTGTCAAGTACATTTGTGCTTTGAACACACAAACGCGAAAGAAATAATGATAAAACTTATTTACAGAAGGACCGCTGGAATGCAGGTAACTGTTTGCGTAAAGCAGAATTTTCAACTCTACATTATCTTTGGGTTTTCTTGGAGTTTGAATTCTTTCTCTATTGAAGCATAATTAATTGAAAAATTCAAAGTTGTTTTAAAAACATATTTTTATATGTCGTTAATCATAGATTTTACAAAAAATATTTTACAAAAAAATCAATTCTATATTGTTCGATGTTGTCTCTGCAATCCAAAATGGGGAAAACTCAAACGGTCAAAATCGGTAAGCACCGTAAAATTAATTGCGTGCTTACAAGAAATTTATAATTCAGCAAAAAGTAATTCAAATAACCGTTAAAGGTTTAGCCCAACCAATAGCGAAGTAAATTTTGGAAAAAGTCGTAAAATTTTAGCGCAGCAGCTCAAATAGCTTTTTTTCTATAAAACTTCTTTTTTTCTTTACGGTTGAAAGTGTTGCGAATGCTTCCAAGATAAGCTCGGGGAAAGTAAGTATATAGGGTTATACCTGATACGTTATTTTCTAAACTACACAAAATGATGTTTGATGCTTGTCCAAATTAATGAAAACATCACGATTTCCTTACTTGGAGTACAATCTTGCTTTTCCAAATGGTAAAACTGACTAAAAGAAAAAACAAAAAAACAAAAAAAACAGAAACGAAAAGTGCACCTTGTCTACAGTTTTATGAGAAAAAAATGGCAAATCTTACCACATCGTGTAAACATGGCCAAAGTGAGCTACTAAAGCAACTACTGTACCATCATCCTTCTATACTTACTTTGACCTTTTGCACCACCCTAGGACTCCAAACTAGTTTACCAAGCCTTCAGCCTGAGCAATTTACTCTGTGTAAATATCCACTTCAGAAATAGCTGCAGTTTTTCCCATTTCTTTCAACAACTGTTTTCTCGTGTAAAACATGCTTAACTAATCACACACCCTCAACATGGTATAGTTAGCTAATGAAGCTTTGCTAACTTTTAATTAAAAGCAAATTCTGCGACGCACTGCAGTAGACAATAACAGTTCTCAAATATTTGTAACATGTTGTTAAAGCATACATACGTTTCTCTTTACACGATTCGCATAACCGTGTAAAGAAGCGGTTCGCACCACACCAACTCGAACTTTCCTTCATTAGACAAGTGCACTTTGAAATTTCGTGTTTGCTCTTAACCATAATTATGCAGCTTTGATTGATTTTTTTGCAAACATGGACTTTCCACGCGCGTGTTCTGACGTCATTTTTATTTGGTAATGGATGGATACGAGGTGCTTGTCGCTATGTGACAAGCATGCGCCCTTTAATATGCCTTGAGTTTCAGTATTTTTCCGGCCTGTTGACACGATGGAATTTTACAGAAAAAAGATATCCGAAGCGTCGGTATAAAATATAAATATATAAATGCGCTATAAATGTACGTTTAACCATAAACAATTAGCCCATAAAATGTATAAGGGATTTGAAGAATGTTACACTCTCCTGCAATCTAATTTAAAAAGCAGTTGGTAAGAAAGCAAAGTTTTACTTATGCTTTACCACAGAGACCATGGACGAGTGGTTTAAGCGCTTGGATGGAAATCACCACAGAAATCGACATAAAGGTCATCGCCGAAAATCGCACTAGAAGTAAACAGAAGAAAGCCAAGTGCAAGCTAAGTCGAATAGGTTTTTAAACACAGGAACGTGCACGTTGTGCCCTGCAGAGGTCAACACGCAGTAGAGATCTACGTTCAAGATAATTCTTTCATCACAAAGTTAAAGATCGTTGAGTTCATGAAACAAAGACGCCGGAACTGACAAAGCATTAAGGACTATCCACATAGTTACAGGCTATACATTGTTTCGACGAGGTCTCTAGTTAAAGTTGCTGATTATTACCTTGATTTGGTTTGTCGAGCAGGAAAAGCCGTCCTACCAGTCTTAGTTTAGCAACACAACCGTGGTCTCCGTGACCTGGTGACAGAATGTATAAAACACTTTTTACAAGCTTTTGAATGCCCATTGTAGTAAACTACCACGCAGTTTTTGATTATGGTTTGACTTACGTTTTAACCAAATCGCATTAAAATAGTCTGCCGCTTACATACACTTAACCTGTACTGTAGGATATTTGCTGGAAAACAAGTCAAGGGAATCCCCTTTCGTACACGCCAATTATGTAGTAAATGGCACAAACCCTATGCTCATAAACAATACAAAGATAAAAATGAAACAAAAAAGCAATTTAAACAGAGCGAGAGAAGCACATTTGTGATGATTTGTTTACGTGCCTTCAAGCGTAGACGAAAATCTACGAAGGTTTACTATGACTTGGCGTATATTGTGTGATATTGAATAGCATTTATCACAAGGACCTTTGTGACGTGGCAGAGAATGTATTGTGTGCTAAGCCTGGTGTTATCTGAAAAGAAAATAGTTTATTTTCTGATACAGGTGTCGCGATAAAAGTGGGGTAAAAGCCAAGTTCGATATCACTTCAACGGCGAGTCGCGGCACCACAAATATTAAAAGGGTTTAAATAAAATGAATAGTAACGGTACAATAATAAAAACTAACAGTTAAGGAATAAACGAGAAAATAACCAGCCGCGGCTGCTACAAAAACTACCAAGATAGTCAACACGACACCACAAGAGAGAAAACACTGAGTCAATAACAGTCACGTTCTAAGCCGGTAAAAAACTGACACCTGACAAAACACCTCTCTCTAGGCCCAACTCTAGTCAGCACAACGTAGCCAACACAGCAATCTGGAATGCTGGGAATGTAACAATGAGTGACGTAAAGACGGGGAACGTTCAAAGTGTGTGTGGAGTACAAATAAAGATGCACATTCTAGAACCTAGAATAACGTATCCTAAAAAACCGAATCTCAAAAGACTCGAATCTAATTTTCGTATTTTTCCCGAGTCTTAGGAACCGTTTTTATTTTATGATTGAAGGTTTTGGATTGAAGGTAAAAAATTTACTCATATTCTCTGATGTCATCAGATAACAAACATCACGCAACTCGCGATAGTGTTTCTGTTATACGTGTTTTGGAGCTCGGGTCCGTTATATTTCCTTTGCGGCCGACTGCGCCATTTTGTGCTGGATTGCGCGCAATGCGGTCGATACCTCGGCCAGATTATGGTCATTCATGATCATTCTATGTTGGAGGTTATAAGAATGAGCTCGGTGTGCAGAACTCTGTGGTAAATATTTATGTAATTGAATTGGGGAAAATATGTAGTATCTTGGTGGTAGACCTCAAGCACATTGATTGCATGTAGAACGTGGATCGTACCTTGTTTACTTTTGTGGCTTTATACGTTATCTCGACCTTAAATGTGTAAGTCTGCCTGGTTGCAGTAGGTCCAACTTTTATTCTTTTGAAGTTACTAATATTTTGTTATATGTTTATTATTTGATCTTTTATCATAAGTTATCCCAGTTACAAGTTTGTTTAAGCCTAATTAAAGTGTTGTGTTACAATACACTTCAAATTCGGTGTTAAATGTACTGTACTGTTTCAATACAAGTTACGTCTGTATCTAAGTCTGTTAAGGACAAGAAAAGGCAACAATAGATTACAGCAGAAGAAGATAAAAAATATTTACTTTTTCCAAACAGCTTTGTAACTGAAGTTGACCGATGTGTTCGTTTGTTAATCATATAAACTTTTGAAACGCACCAATTTATTGCATGGTTTTGTACAAGCAGATGGCGCCTCATTTTTTACTTGCAGTGGCCAACTTAAAATTACCTATTAATAAAAAGTTTTAAATCACAAAAACTACCGTTTGCAAAATATGGTAAAGTCTTTTGATCACCCATTGGAATACGAGAAAGTGTTTTTCGAATTTGTGGAAAAAGTTCCATCAAGCTTGCCGGCCGGTTCAAAATTACTCGATCATGACATTTTCACATTTAGATTCTAATGGTGATGAAAAGGCTCTACCGCATTTATCAACACAACCGTTTCTAAATGCGCATTGTTGGTTTGTATGTTGTTATAATGAGTACTGTTGTTAACTTTTAATTTTCTTTTATTTCACTGCAGCACAGAGGTTGACAATTCTATACGCAAGCGGCTGCAGTGACACGCCGACTATCACGCATTTTACGTTACATGCTTCGCTGACCATCTATGGTGACGTCATATTTTGTGCAAAGAAACTCATATGTTTCCCACCTGAGTGAAATTTTTGCAATCTAATGCTAATTAATCAATCAATCTAATGCTAATCAATCAATCTAATGCTAATCAATCAATCTAATGCTAATCAATCAATCTAATGCTAATCAATCTATCTAATGCTAATCAATCAATCTAATGCTAATCAATCAATCTAATGCTAATCAATCTATCTAATGCCCAAAACTCTTGCAATTTAAAAAGAATCAAAGTGAATCAATAATTTATATTGTTAAGTATGGGCGATCAAAAAATATTTTTCATATCTCCATAAATGGCGGCTGTTACTTGGAAAGGGTCAGTCGACGGCCATTGAGCCAAACAGTGTAGTACTTGTGACGCAACAATACATTTTATTGTCCAAACCATATCGTGCTTTTTATTATTTAAGATTTTAAGTGGAAGACTATACACCAGCGGTGAGCAAACTTGTTCAATGAAAGAGTCACTTATGAAAAACTACCAACACCAGCGAGCCGCAAAATCAGTAGTGTCAATAGACATACGGTAAACAATGAATGGATAACGAACAATAATGGATATTGCTATTCAGCTAGAAGAGCCACAAAATACATGTCGGCGAGCCGCAGTTTGTCCATCTTTGCTATATGGTCTACTGTGGCAATCCACAAAGTTCTCATATATTAATAACACGCTGTGTGCGGGTAAGCGCCACTCTTACGTCATATGCCTAATCATGTAATATCACGGTGAACTCCAATGAACTCGCATGTTCTTTCAATGAGCAGTATCACTTTAACATTCGCGTTTGTCATGTAAACCGCAATCAAAGCTTTCGTTTCTTTTTGCGCAAATATAAACGTTCACCCGTACTAGCGCTCTCCATGCATTTCTATGTATTGAGAAGCAGTTAAATGCAACTTGTAGAATGCCATGACATAGAACATAGGATAGAACCTAAAACAACATGTGTTATGTATGGTCATAAGGCATAAAAGACACCGAAAAAAGCCGTCTTTTATTCTATTGTCTTTTCAAAATTTCAATTACAGCGTTTATGTTCTTTTTAAGACCTGGACTACAGCCAAGTAGTGCAAAGTGCATGGTAAAATCTGCGCCTAATTAATAAATAATTTGCCTGAAAAAAGTAAGAAATTTAGAGACATTGTAAATTATAAAACTGCTTTAAAATTATTTGATACGAAACCAAATGTTGCCTTATATTTTATCGCTTACCAGAGCCATCCTACTAAAAGCAAAGATAAACTCAAACTCGGGAGCGCCACACCGCGGAAACTTGATAAACGAAAAACCTTATGGTCATTATTAAGTTTTTAAAACATCGACTGCCCGTCGGACATCTGAATATTGCTGGCATAGACATCTTAACTAATAAAATAAAATATAACATCTACAAGTTAAGTCAAAATTTACTTTTATTTTGTGTGCTGGTATGACGTTGAATTGAAATGAAAATACAATTAAACGGAATTTCATACATTTATAACAAGCTTGCTTGACATGGATCAAAGTGTGTTGTGTGCTTATTCCTAGAAGTATTTGGAAGAAACGTAGCTTGTGTTTTTTAATCCAAGTCAACTAATTTACAATCAGCTACTGCGCAGCTGCGCAAATCACGTTTTTCCTGATGACGATTAAAACTTATGTGAACGAATGAACGAAAACCTCATAAAGTTCTTCTGGTTTCAGAAATACATTTCCAAGCGCTTGAATAGAACTTCGCTTTCCTATATGACAGATCGCCAATTGATTTATCGCAGACACCCCCAGCACGATTTAAACAGTACGTTTTTATACACGTTTCTGCAAGTTTGGAAACCTAACCAGTCAAACTGACAATAAATTAATTTGGCCTGTAACACAATATCGTTTCTATTTTATACTAAGAAGTTTAAATGCAAGTGCTGAAAGTGATTTATTTAACGCTGTCAACCATTAATAAATAACACAAACAACATAAAATACAAAAAAGTATTTAGAAGATAGCAAGTTGTGAAAGATAACGGAAACAGCTGTACCGCAAATTTTAAGTCAAAGTCATCGATTTTCCCTGACGTCATTGGGTGCTTAAACATCATAAAACATCTGATTGGTTTTCATCGTAGACGAAAAAGTTTCGTGTTTTTCGAACAAACCCCATAAGTCTCTCGACATCGAGTGCAAGTCAAAGCTGAAAAAAATTAACATTTTTAACTGAAGTTGTTCGATATGTTTGTTGAAGTTTTCTTGCTAACTATTACAGCATTACTCTATTACGTAACACAAAAACACTTTTATTGCGTTGTTTCAAACAAGGGGATAGTTTTCATTTTTTACTAGTACTACACTGAATTGATGATTTTTTTGGCAAGCAGCCCTTCTATATGACAGTACTCGATTTGCATGTTTCACATTTTAAGTATTCAGAATTATTTCTTTATGTTATTGTCAGGTGTATAAACTCTTTTTTAATTCTTCAAAGTTTTTTTGTAAATTGTGTTTATTTACAAAACATACCTATACGATTATGCTTAAACGATCCGCAATTGACGGAATATTCCTGCGTATCTGTTCTCCGGTTACAAATGCCAGCAAACTTTTTCAAAACTTTACACCAAATTTTTGAACGAGATTTCGTCTTATGACGAGACCTTCCTGTGAAAAGGCAATTGAGTCTGTCAAGATTATGTCTTAGACCTACTGGAACATGGCAAACGTTTCATGACATTTTAACTTAATAGTTGATGAAAAGTAAACTTACTTGCTTCACTGATGGAACAGAACACACACAAACAAATAACTACCAATAAAAATACTTTTCTTTTCATGGTAAATTGTACTTGTAACACCTGCAAAGAACAAAACCTTTTATGAGGTATTTTGAAAGGTCTTTTTCGAAATTTTTAGAAAGAAATTTTTTGAAAACGTGCACGAGTTTCTGGACATGGCTTGCTTGTATAAGAATTCTCTTAAGTTTCGTTCGTTCAGGTTTACCGAGTTGGCTAAAATCAACGCCAATTCTGCCAATTCTCACTGAATCGAGTTGCCTAAAAGTTTGAAACAAACGTAAAATCTACTGACGAGAGATTCCTGTGCGAGCATAACACAGCATGTCATCCGAGCGTAATCTTTTTCACAGCACGGTCCAGGAATTTACCATCATCCAACTGGTGGTACGTTCGAAGGACATAACAGAACTTGTGAAAGATTATTGAAAACGCTTGTGTAACTTTCGAGAATGGCTTGTGTAGCCACATGATCGCCGATGTTCGCAACAAAAGTTAGAGCCTACATAGTCTATACTCTATAGTTACTGAATGTCCAACACGTTTGTTATTCTTTGTGTAATTATTAGCTGTTGTTTCATCAGGACATCTACAAGAAAAAAATCAATAAATGTATGCAGATAAAGATTTTAATTTTCTTTTGTTTCATGAACGCAATCTTTCCAAGACGTCTTACCCAAACGTTTCTGGAAAATATTACTTATTTAAAGTAGGTAAATACCTTGATTCAAAAATAATTAGATGAATAAATAACTATACATGTAACGAACTTCCTCTGCAAACAAGTTACTTAATAAGAAGCCACAGGACCGGTGAACAAATACATGTTTTGAGCAAATATTACCAGGGAACCGGTAACCAGCTTCACACCAGACCTCCGCCTTGTGTCAAATAAGCAGTTTAAGCGCATAAAAATCGATGAAACGAATTGCTGCTTTAATTCATTCTGGCTATAAAAAAGAACAAAATTTAGTGTTCGTAACGTTGACCTTAACATTAAAGTAAACCTTAACGTTAAAGGTTAACGTTCGCACGGTAACCTTTGTTTGATAGAGGTTAACCAACCTCAACCCTACCAAATTTATATTTAAAGCTGTGTTTGCTTGAGGCTTGAAGGATATTTCGTTAGATGTAGATTACAACTTGAGACGTTAATAATAAGCCGTCTCTCGCTTTAAACCCTCGTAAAATCCATCGTAAAAATCCCTCGTAAAATCTATTATATATTGTATATAGACCTTGAATATAATTACTCAAAGTATTAAAATGTAACCCTTGGCTTACATTTAAAGGAATCGGCATCTGAACACAAATCTTATGTCTCACAAATAACTACAGCAACTGTTACTGAATTGTGAAATACAGTTTATAGCCCTATACAACATTGATAGGTGCCAACGTGCGGCGTCGACGATATACGATGATTTGACGAAATTCGCGACGAAAATACGTTTAAGTATTTATGTACGACCGAGGCCGATTAACTTAAGTGAATATTTTAACAAGGCGCAGTAGTCGCAGCTTATAAGGTTCACAGATATTGGATCCAGCCGCTTGTTGGAGCCAAAACCCGTAGAACGGAATTTCTACATACTGGAAAGTGGAAATAGTGGAAAATACTTGTCTTAGTGGATCAACTCCCAACGTCTGGCCACGTAGTAAAACGTATTAAACTGCTAAAATGTAGTAAAAAACGAGTAAAATGCTTTCCCCAAGCTGTTGTAACGTCTCTTTTCACCTTGTACGGGATCACCTGCGAAAGACTTTTCCTCGGGGACAAGCAACTCTAAATTGATGTTCTTTTGAATGCTTTCTTTGTGTTTTGGTGTGATTTATTTTTGTGTTCTTTGAGTTATTTCCGTCGACTATGATTAACAACCATAAACAGAGCTTGTTTAAGTTATTTGGAGACCTAAAGTAGATCGGTCGTTTATTAGATCCGCCGCTTATGGGATCCATTTCTCCCGGAACGGAGGTGGATCTTATAAACGGCGACCACTGCATCTGCCGAAGCAACCACCACAAAAGCTGACCATCTTTTGCGCAAAGCAGATTTCGAGGCCTGACTAATGTTTCAAAATCACATCATAACCAACTGTGATTTGGTGCAGGCTGCAAACGAAATTAATGCAAACTCTATAATGAATTTACTCGGAATGCAATTATTGCCTAATGATTGTCAAGTACCTCACTAAATGGTAGTTAATTGAAAAACGTTAAAAATAAAACCGAAATAAGCAATATGTCTCACGCTTTAAAAAAAGGTCTGTAAATATGCTCACATCGTGTTCACACGGCGTTAAAAATAAGTGGGTTAAAAATAAAACAATCAATATGCACCACCCTCTACTCTAAGTCTCACATTCTTTAACTCACCACCCAAAAAGTTGCTCAAACCTCTTGGCCTAAGCCTAAGGCCAAGCCTAAGCCCTAAGCAGACTCGTAAACATCCACTGAAGAAACGACTGAGCTCCTTATCATCTACTTTCTCAGAAACCTTCTTCTCGTGGAATGCGTGACGTAATATTGGTTCAATTCGATTGATGTCTGTGAAGTGTAAAACAAATGCGATCTGCCGTTGGTTGTTGTGATGATAACCAGAGTAACAAGTCAAATATTTGTACAAACTTACAGTACCTAAGGAATCGAAGTACAAGTCATACTTGTACTGAACATCGTGCTTGTTCGGTCGTTGTCGGTCGACTGGACATGGAAAATAACAACAACCGTTGAACTGGAATCCGAGTATGGAACGGTCTGGAATCTAAGTATTTTGGCGTTTTAAACTAGAACATCGCATTTACAAATCATGCCAAATAGCAAGCCCTAAGGCAAATCAATCGAGATGATAAACAAAAGCGCTTTGATAAGCAAAATCGGCGGTGTGCTGTCTTGTGATCACAATAAATGGTAAAATGTGTGAAAATTTTGCGTTTGACATTTACTCCCACAGTCTTTATGAGTTCCGTGTCTTGTTTCAATTTTGCTGATTAAGTTATTTTTGAGACAGAACAATCCGCTCGGGAAGTTGTCTCTAAGATCGACTGTTCATATTTTCTCGATGAAGATAAATTTTATTTCACAGTGGTATGTAGATTTTCCCACACCATGCAATGTCGATACGTTCTGTAAATAGCTTAAGTTTATCAGTCGATGACCGAACAAGAAAGTAATTATACATCTTGTCTCAGACACAAAACTGTTTTGTTCGCTCAAGCACACCCAAATTCCAATACGTTTTTCTTACAGTTTAGTAGTTCTTAACTTCTGGGTCGCGGAGACCTCGAAATTGGGTCTTGACAGGGTCCTCGCTATGACACCAAAAGTGTATAATTCTATATCGTTTATTACTATTAGATCACCACTTGGGTCGCTCCCACAGATAAGATTTTGGGTCGCGGCAAAACAAGATTAAGAAACACTGTTATAGTTAATTGCGCGTAGCTACCTAATCAGGTACTCGCATAGCTTTTATCACCCGACAAAGTTTTTACTGTCCCAACATATCCTTATCAATCATCTACTGTGCGCATACATACAAAACTTGAAGGCATCTTTTTACAAGTTTGCCGTTTGTAAAAATAAAGTGTTGTTGATTTGTTATCGGCCAGTTTTCGCTTCTACGGCTTGATGCAACACAGGACATAAAATCAATCATTCGTTTTGGGAAACGTAGATTTTTCCGTTGTAAGATTTAAAACAGATTTGCTTGCGTTCTAAAAAATTAACTGATATTTGTTTTCCAGACGTTAACCTGTGTGCAGTTGTTTACCGACATACGCTCAGTTTGAGCTGGAACACTGCTTGTATCCGATGAGTCATTACAAGTTATTTACAACAAACAGAATTGTGGTGGGGAATTGGCTGATAAAAATAAAAGCATACATTTCAACGTTTGATACGTTGTTAGATTACCAACAGAAATGGGAAAATATCAAGGTTAAGATTACAGTTACATAGTCGGGAGTTTTCAAGCATTGCGATAAGAGATTGCCGAAAGCATTCTCCACCATTTACTGCCGAAACGTGCAACGCCAAAGCATTAAATAGAATTGAATTTTCCAGCGTTGGGATCAAAGAAATCGTTACAACAGTCAACAGTATTTGTTGAGCCGCTGTTCAAATTCAAAAACGCGATAAAATACGCCGAAACGAATCGCTAAATACAGTTATTACTTTCATCAACTTCTTCATTTCAACTACTTTATATTAGGGTGAAATTTCAATCATTCCATCGATGCTCAAACTATTTTTAGTTTGGATTTATTCCGAAAACGCTGTTAAATGGTTCGCTCAGCTTTAGAGAAATGATTTTGTTCCAATTTCCAGTCTATAACGCTCATTTTGCTGTCAAAGCGAGTTATTGTTTTGTCGTTGTCGCAATAATCTCAATCGCGTCTGCGAAGTTTGTCAACAAAGTTTCCACCCGTCATTTCCACTCACTACGGTACATAGTTTTGACAACCTTCTGGCAAAACTGTGGCATGTTCTCTTTTGATAAGCGCACTATTAATAAGAATTACGATGTAATAAATCTTTCTGCGTTTTTTTGCGATTTCCTGAACTTACAAAAGTTTTGAAGGCAAGCCACAATTTCATGTAAGTAATGTGTTGATTAGCCATCGCGGGCGTACTTGAACACTTTGTAACATGATACGACGAGAAATTTTGCATAAGGTGAATAAATTTAGACGACCCCACACAGAGTTCCATCAATCTTTATTGTGCAATTTTGGTTCATTGCCATGAACAATGTTCGAAATTGTTGCCTATAAAAACATTAGAGATGAACATAGCCTACTTATCGCGCATTAGGGCACATCCTGACTCTATATAGTTCCGTAGCAGATTACTTGATAACTTTCATGATGGAAATACATGTTTTTTGGTGACGGTTGGCAAATTGAGGTAAACAGAAAATGTTTGCAGGTGTAAGCAGCCTCCTATCAGTAAAGCGACAGAGTAAGCCACGAAAAAGTATTCTTTTGCATTTCAGAAAACTTGGCGTATAACAATTTGAGTCGTCGTTTAGAGCGAAACAGTTTTGACCAAAGGTGCACAGTGCTGAGCTTAAAGACCACAAAATTCTAAGATTACGATTCAGCTCATCGTCACGCAATATCTACCAGCAGACAGCTAAACAAATCAGCCTTAAAATTTTTATGTGCAGTTAAATCGTGTAAAGATCAAACTTAACCATGTAATCGCCGAAGCACTACCAGCTAAGACTGTAAACATCACAATAAACATCAAATAGCATTGGCCGCCAAGATATTTAATGTTGAAAAATTGTAGGCTACGCATTTGAAGATTGTTTTATTTATTATTTTTTTTCTTGGATGGAGTTTTGTTCATTATTCCTTTACTAAAATGTTCAAATTTTTAAAGGTCTTACAAGCTAGGTTATGCAAACGTCCTAGTGTGAAGCTATAGGCTAATTACCAGCAGATTTTCAATTTAGTACAGCAAACTTATATTTCAAAAAGAGATTTCGTTCTACAACTAAATGCCTTATTTGAGCTGTTCAAGAATGAGTTTTTTCTTTGTTGAAGAAAAGCAAATTAGTGACTTGTCGTTTGCATCCCCTTACATGGCATCATCAGACAGCGTCTTCACCACACAATGATAGCTCACAATGGAGAGATTAATCTTTGTTCTTTTGAAATCAAAGGATTCCTGCTCATGCGTTGTTGTCGTTCTTCGTGTTTCCAAGCAAACAACTGAACTAAGGTGATGGATTGTTTAACAAGTTTCCCATCGAAGATATAAACGTGCGTGCATAGAATTTCTGTTTCAAACCGCTGCAGTCGATGAGCAGCATTAGTGACGTAATGAGTCACATGCGCGAGTCGTGTTTTCTAAACACGTGACTTATTCCGAAGTAATCACTTGAGACTTGGTTGGAGTTTGCTCGACATATTATTGATTAGGTTTTAGGGTCAAGTCAAAAAGAAATCTTTCTTTGTTTACAACATTTAGGTACATTGTAACCTAAAATACCCAATGTGGTATAGATTTACAGGCAAGATACCGCATAGGTAACTTGCAAATGCGCACTTACATACGGCACAATTACTTAAATACGGCAAACTTGGTACAAGAAGAATTTTCATCAGGAAATGATATTTCCGCCTTGATATTCCTTCACGATTTGGTTTTACGTGTTAACTTTACTTAGATATTATAGCAAATGACAAGGCCATGAGCCTTTCTTCAAAAAACAAGCTTTGCCATATTCTCAAACTAAATTTTTTGCTGAATGCGCAATTCTCTGGTGACCTCTGGCGACGATACTTCACTCAACATTATAATAAGTCTTATTGCGATTCATGGTTATTTCGTTTATTGTATTCATCATAATTCCAAAAACATCATCGACTCACTCGCACAACGACAACATAAAAATGTCACTCCTGTTGAACTTTGGTTGTCAAAATTCCATAGAAAAAAGGAATTCTCGCTTGGCGTTACCCAAGCGTATAAAACTCATGACACGAGAAAAAGGTCATTTTTAGAAGCACACGTAATAATGCAGCTTTATGACAACACAAGCAAAGCGGGACTGCAACTTCGAATATGATTGACACGATGTGAAGAGAGTAGCCGATGTGCTTGAAACATTAATAGTTGTAGCCTCGACCAAAGCCACCTCGGCCCATACCCGGGGGCGGGCCCCTCATTCCTGGCGGGGGTCCAAAACCGCCCCGCTGCGGTGCCATTGTGCCCGGGGCTGGTCCACCAACCCCATGCATAGGCCCCTGTAATCCCGCCGTTGGACCACCGGGGCCACCCATGCCGCGACCGGCAGCTCGTCCAGCGCCTGGTCCGCGACTTGAACCTCCCGGCACGCCGAGTCCTTTCTGTAAGGAAAGAGAAACATTGGTTTATGATTGCTGCTGTGTTTCCCAAATGTTAGTATACTCGTGAACATTACATTCAAATATGTCAAATCATTAACATGTTGAGTGTCAGAATGTGCCGTATTGGTAAGTTGCCTCATTGCACTTCATATTCTTACTTTGTTCATTCGATTTCATTACAATTACAATTAATTGCTATTTCTGTTTCCGTTTCAATCTAAATATGGTTATTACTTTTACTGGTGCCTGAGCAGATACGGGCACTAACCACTGAACAAGACCAACAAAAACTATTTCAATTTAAGGAAAAGAAAATGCACAAGAAAACATTTGATTCGCACATAACAATAATAACGAGAAGACACAACGTTATTACATGGGGATGAGCCAGACTTAAAAACTGTGATAAGATTTCGCATTTTTTCAATCCAGCTTGTACAGGATCACAAAAAAATACACGAGCATGATAATGTCAAATATTGTGATATTGTACGTTGCGCGATGAAACGGCCTTTATCTTTTGGTGCACATTATGGTATCGTTCTAATCAACTCATTTCTGATCGAATCTTGTTCAGTATTCGTCTAAATTGCCTCGGCATGATTGACAGGTGGCAGATAGCCAGATACCATATCAAAATGACGAAACATAACATGCACGACTTTGAAAGTGAAGAACAATCTTTATAACGCAATATTCTCTATTGGCAACAGTTCTGGAGCACAGTGTAATGACCAGGCAGTTGATAACAGCTATAAAAAAGCTGGATTCTGGGAAAAATCTGGATTCAGCTGAGCATTACTTTTACCCAAGCGGCTATTCTTACTAAATATGATCCGCACGAATCTTACCCCTGATGGAGGCGGTCCTTCAACCGACATCGACACCAGATGTTCTCCGCGTAGAAGCACAAGCCCCAGAGTCCTTTTCTCCTCTCTGTCAGTGGAACCTTTCTTGGGTCGAATCCGACGGAACTCGTCACAATCAACAAGAATTAGGTTCATGTGTTTATCGAAAGCTTTGAAGGTGCCGATGAAAGTGCGACCATCCTGTGCAGGATACACAGAAAGAAATGATCAAAATTACTGAACAACGTGGTACAAGTACAATAAACTGTTTTTAACTATTTTTTGACTCTTCACGACCCTTATTTAGGTCGTGACCCATACTTTCGGAACCACTGTTTTAGGATAATTTAAAACTTAACATTGAAATTGCTCTAAACATATAATGTTCGCCAGTAACTACACACTGCTTAAAGCATCGAATGAATGAAAGAAATCATTCGCATTCACCCATTTTGTGCCGAGATAGGCAACTTTAATGCACTTCTAACAAGGCTCTGCATAAAGAGTGTGAATGCACTCAACAAGCATGACTACTCAGGCAAATAAAACTACTAATACTCAGACTACAAATAAAACTCCCTATTCTGCACTTTGCTTGCCTTAGTAGCAACTATAAAATCAAATGCAAGGTCACATTTGGAGATATTGGAATGTCCTTGCCTCAACATAACCTGACAAATATTTTGTAGTTGGAATTTGCAAGAGCTGGGAGTATATATTGATTTCATTCTTGTCACTAAAGTATTTAAAAATTCAAAGGGGAAAGTACAAAAACAAGTTTGTCTACATCAAACAGTGCTATTCAACAAAATAACTGTTGAAACTGAACAGTGGAATAGTTTTGAAAATATTTCACTGAGTAGGGAGTTTAATGGTTATGTTTGGGAGAGATTTCGACTCTACACGAAAAAACACAGTGTGAAAACAAACAATTTAAAGCACACTAATTAATTGATTGTTTTGTTAAGTTTTGCATCAAATGAAAGGTTGTGCATACATATAACATATATAGAAATAATTATAATCATTCAGTGGATTACACAAATAACCTATCACACTATAACAACATAGATAGGTCACTCTGATTATATCAGTGTTGACGTATGATATGTAATTAAAATAAACCTGTTTATTACAATTATACAACTAAATTAAAACTAACATAAACCATTTGATTAATTATTTATAACGCATAACCTTTCATTCAAAACTCTTGTTAGTTCCCTAACTGCAAGCCTGCAAGCAAACCTTTTGTTGTTGTGCACCGTGATTTTGCTTGATGACGCCAAAATCTCCGCTGCACGCATCACAATGACTGCTACAATGTTTACCAAATAAACTGACACAAAATTTTCCCACAATATCATTGTCAGTTCAGCAAGGCCACACTATAAACTAACAATGACAACATTTGTCACATAAACAATCAGAGTTGAAGTAACAGGAAGTTTAACACATTGGGAAATTTTGCATGAGAACAAAATCAAGCTGAAGTATGTACGTGGTAAATCTACAGGTAACAAGTTCCATATTACAAAAAGCAGGAAATGCAACAACAAAATCAAAAATTTCCTAACTCACAAACAATAAAACAAAAGCATAGCAACGATTTCTTTACTGAAACCACTGTAAACGGGAAACAAAAATTGTCATACAAAAATAATAGAGACAAAATATATATTCAACTGTCAAGCTAAGTTTGTGACAAACTCAACTGGTGTCTATAAACTGATTGTTTAAGGTTTACATACCTATGCTATAAATGACGCTATCTTATAACATTATCTGTTACAATTATTATTGAGGTCATATGTATACTTCATCAACGTTGTATAAACTCTTCAAGTCTTTTACTAGTTTGACAATCATACATTTACTAAAGAGAAAAACAATCCTTGAATTGTACAAACATATAAATGAAAAGCAGTATCTTTTTACACAATAGCTCTGTTTTCCCAACAAAATGGTAGCGAAGGGTTAACAAAGCAACCAGCCATGAGACAACCAGTGATTGTAACGGCATTTAATCAAACTACGGAATTGAATTGTGAGAAGACCAATTTTAAAAAGCTAGATCTCTTACTGTATGCCTACCAACTACGTGGAACATGGTAGATTCATTTTAACCTACTGTCGTGGAATTTCCCAATTTTGTTACATAGACACAAAAGCAAATCTTTAACTGACATTACGAAATGTTTAGACAATAGAAGGGTGGGCAAAGGTGAACAAGGTATTATAAAGTGCTACAATACAACAACAATAAGATGTTTAATCAAACAATGATTGAACAATGGAATCAAATTACAATTTAAAACAACTTTAAGAGCTCTTAGTTTAGGACAAACACATGTGTAAACAATGAATTAAACATAACTTCTATTGAAACTGTTATCGGGAACTTCCCCGATTTAAATAATGTTATGCCGAGACAATTGCAAAATTTCAGATGGTAACACTTCAGACAAATGTTTTACATATCAACTAGGCCTACACTAACAAAAAAACTTCTATGAAATTGTACTGAGCACACATATTCTTTACCTTTTCAGTTTACGCAGTTATAATAAATAGCCAATAATTGAACCAGATAGACCAAAATAATACCTCTGACTAAAACCAACAAGTCTAGGAAGAAAGAGCTTTCAAACCGGATTGGAATCAGATTTTGTTATCTTATCAGAAAAAATGTTCACAAAAATTTTTTTTGTATAACAAATTTATTTTAAAACAAAATTAACAGCAAATATAAAGCCTAAGTTTCTTTACTTGGATTTAGGCTTTGAAATGAGTTAAAATTTAGCTTACCTGCAGAATGCATCGCATACGGTAATTGATATGATTGTTTAACTTTGAACCTCCGCGAGGTGGCTGTAAATAAGATATATTTAAGTAATTTTAACTACAGCTCCATCATTAAAAATATTATTAAATTACTTACCATTGTAAATGTCCAGAGCTTGCTGGTCAGAAAAAGTCTGTGAGCATGCCGCGCTACCAAACGTTAACTTTAGCACATCGACATCAACATTAATTTTTCTAGATTTCTAACCGTACCGGGAAATCATTTTTTTACCTGAATGTAAATGCACACAGTATATACATACCATCGTAATTCGTACCCATAATGAAAATTTACAAATACGAAAATATATCAGTTGTCAATAAAATGGAATTTTTTGCGAATAACGAACTGCAGAAAAAGTTGTACGCACTTCGATACTTATTCTTAATGCTTGCCGCTTTTTACTGAATCACTGTAGAATAAAACATCTGAAGAGTCTTGATACATAATACAAGCAAACATGCCGATCTAAAACCGAGGCACCGATCCTCAACCTTTTAAAACCATAGACTGGTTTCGTTTAGTTGAAAAATAATTTTGTTGCGTGGAGCCGTGGACATACAAAGGTAGAAGGGCATTACAATGAAACGAAATGTTTGGACAACAATCAAAGCATTTTTTCGGTTAGCTTCTTGGGAATTTCTGAGTCAGGCTGCATTTCTTATACCAACTCATATCAAACCTTATACTGTAGTGCTTTAAATTGACTTAAATATTTTCACCTAATTTTATCGTTTACTTTTAGTAATGTGTTTCATAACACACACTAATTAGTTCTCGTTGACGTCTACATGGCTGAAAATGAATTGCCGTCTGTACACTTTTTTATATTTCCTACTTTTTATCTACTTTTATGTATTTATCGTGATTTCACGTTCTGCTATGTTATTTTTCTGAAGAGAGACTATATCATTTCGCAAGTAGTCAATGTTATTGTTTTGCAAATAAAGGACTTATGAGCCTTTCGGTATTAGTTATATAGTAAAACTAGCCACTACGTCTTGGTCAACATCAACTATATCAACTTCGTCTCTATCCAAACTACAGTTTCTATTGCAGTAATCGCGTCACTTTACACGCCTTGTTATATTTTGTCTATGTTAGAATGGTTGGTGGCCTCTGGGCCATATATGGCTTTATTGCCAGCCTTCTAGCGTGTAGCCTATGATCTCAGCGACGAGCGCTGATCCATAAAGCGTAGAACAATGCTCTTCAACCTTTTTTGGTTTGGTGAACCCTTACAGTTGTTGTGACAAACTCATGCATCCAGTTTACTTAAAAAGTAAACTGAGGTAAAAAGCGATATGAAAAATCATTATGCATATCATCATGTCTATTAAACCGAGCGGAGCTGCCGAAGTTTCACACACTGTCGGTGAGAGTTCGATTATGGCTGCTGGCTGCTTGTGAGTACTATTGCATGTCATAAAACAGCATTCAAACAAATATTTATGGTTTATTTTTGCTCACAGAAAGTTTTTGTAAAAAGTATCTGTTTATTGTGACAAGTTTGTGATGCACCCTTGTATACTTTTTCGTACTGGCGCACCCGATGCGTATTTGGGTGCACCCTAGGCCCTAGGGTGATCGGTGACCCTAGTGTGACCGGTGACCCTAAGGTGCACCGTGCACACCGGTTAAAGGGCACTGGCGTAGAGTGCTATCTAAGTTGCGCTCTGGCAACATCAAGTGGCCAAAAGTGTATATTGTGCAATTCAGTTCTTTTCTATATTCATTGAAGCGATATTGTGCTTGGAGCTGCAGCGCAATGTACGATGTCTGTGTTACCATAGTTTGACTATGGTCTAACCTAGTCAGCTTGGTATTATATAGGCTTACCATAATTTTGTGGCTTAAAAGCGGGACGCTTTCGACATATGACGTCACAATAACATTTTTATCGAATACAATGAAATAAATAATAAAAAAGATCACAAATTCTTCTTCAAGAAGTACCGGTAGGCTACACAGAAAAAACAATAATAAGAATATGCTAATGTTCGTGTATGGCTTCTATGTGGTATGCCTATGCTGGCTGACTGAATGCCAAACTGGGACGTTTGGCCGACCGATCGGGACGCCGGGACAAGACTTTAAAAAGGGGGACTGTCCCGGCTAAAACGGGACGTATGGTAAGCCTAGTATTATACGATTTCTTTGGATCCTGCTCAATCTATAGTCGGATGTACTAATTTGGCGTGTGTCAACCATTCAAGTCCAAGTCGAGAGTGACATCATCAGGTATATTATGTTAATCGATACTCAGAGATTGTTGTGATGTGTTATTAGCTACTATAGCTAAGAGGGAAAATCTAAAAAACCGATGCCTGTACAGCAATCAATACTTCAGTCTTATATCAGCATATAATTTTTTCTTGCGATAAAGTATTTGTAACGGTTAGATAATATTGCGCTGTTCCCATATCGTGACAAGAACTAAGCCAATTCTAAAACTCTACTGTGTTGGGATTTGGTTACTTTCCCAAAACACAATCATGTCACAAAAGTTGCCATGAGAGAACTTGTGGCCAAATGCTAATCTTTTGAAACTGCAGCATGAAGCTTTACGCAAAGAACAAACACTAGACATTGAGTATTTGAGTTTGATCTTGAGGAAGAAGGCGAAGACGTTGGGCTTATAGTTTCTAACTCTCCAGCACTTACCGCTGGACTTTTGCCCAATTAACTTCCTCCAACTCCATAAAAGTAAAAGCAAACACTTCGTTTTCATTGGCTGGTATATTTTGAAATTTCTTGTGCGCCAACGAAGCGTAACGATGGTTCGGCCGCCAAAAATCTTTATTGAAACTTTATGGGAAAGAGTAAGAAGAAAAGCAATAAATACAACTATATTATTGAGTTTTGCATCAACAAGGATAATTACTAGCCAATGAAATGACATCACAAAAGAATCACCTTATGACGTAGTAACAAGAAGAAATCAGTGCAAATTATGACATCATATCATCACTAATCAAGTATCGTAAGAATCAGTAACAAAATGACATCAAAAATGATTCTGAGTGTTTATAATAGGAACAGTGTAAAAACCATTGAACCGCTCAAAGATGGCAATGATTTTGTTTTATATATAAATGACAGCTGTTGGTTTTCGAATCCAAATTCTAAAAATAAGTCTTAAAAACTTGGAAGTTGAATTTGTTCTCGAAACAAATCGATTAAGTAACAATGCAACGTTTAATTATGAAAACGATACATCAATGGTATTTCCGCTAATGAATCGAATACAGTCATCGATGTGTCAAAGACCAGCAACAATTTCAACTTTACATAAGTTTTTGGAGAAGATAACAATAAAACTTTCGCAAAAAACGGTGATCAGTAGAAAGATGACATTTTTGAAAACGATTATGACTTCACAATAAAATCTTAAGACGTTTTTCTCTTGGATTAAGGCATCGATGAAAGAAAATTTCGTCTACAAAGGCAAGTGCCGCTGAAGGGAATTAAACGCAAAAAGCAGCACTAAAATATCCTTTATTGTACCTTCGGTGTCGACCGCTAGCGACCAAAATGAAGTCGAGTTCGCAAAACAAGAAGGAAAATGCAATTCACAGCCACACACAATCTAGCACAGAAAATAATGACAAAGCAATAGAGAAATGCAAAAGAACAACAAGGGAACGACAAGACGTCGATGTTACATTACAAATGTTCCGCTATCAACTAAACGATAAACAGGGCCTGAGCATTAGCATAGCAAAGAGACGTGTTTTCATGAGGTGCTATTTCTACAATTAACCTTTGCGCCGTAATTGCACACATCGTGGTCAACTACACAGGTCAGAGAGTTTAAACTAACACTGGATGTCACAACGGAGGTATAAAACTAGCCATTTTCGGCTTTATTTAGCAATCGATCCGATCTTGTTGTGTGGCCTGACTTGACGTGTCAATTACCCGCAATAAGTTTCAAAATCATTCGTAATTATGACTTTAGAAGTTTACTACAATATCATAGAAACCAAAATAAAAGAAACGAGCATATTTTCGTCACCTGACAGAATTTCGAAATTTTGAACAAACAATCAGGATAAAATAACTGAGGAATACTTTCACCGTAACAGATGGTCAAGCGATTTCTTCGCCTGCGTCAAAAACATTTGAAAACTATCGTTGACAAAGTTAATATCATGACACGACCTAAAATTCGTCTCAGTAACCTTCTATCACCAAGCATAATTTCAGCTTAAAATATCGTCGAATTCTTGAACAAGGTTGTCGAACATAGATCCTATATCGTCCAGCATTTGACGAGCTTTGGAATTTTCCACTTCCTCCAACGTTTCCCCTGCAACTAAATTATGACGTCAGTTATTACTTCCGCCAAAATATGCGTCGAACAACAACGTAAAGTTTTACAATTGCACCGAAAAGCATTCTAAATAATTGTTGTAAATTACAAACAGGGTACTAAGTTTAACCTGAAAGGTGACCCTAGATTTACCCAATGGTAACTCAAAAATAATTGTTAGCTCTTAATACCGTATCACTCCAAAGCTAACACTTACTATAACTTTAACACGCTTATTAACTTAAGTTTCATTTCAATTTCACTCTGTAAAGAAATCGTACCTGGGATAACTGGTTCTGGTTGTTTTCGTCTCTTAGGTTCCCGTACACTTGTTTTTCTAGGTATCGGTGGAGGCACTTTTTCTTCTGCTCCCGTGGTACTGCTAGGTGCAGGCTTAGCAGACATTTTTGGGGGAAGTTTTGGCTTTGCTGGGGCAAAGTTGGGCGGGGGTTCTGGTAAATCAAAACCTTCCAACACATCCTGAAGGGAGTATTCGCCCCAGCCTGCTGGTAGGGGCTGTTCTGAAACTCGGTCGCCTGTCGGTAAATAAAAGTTTGATTTGAGATCGTCACTGCCTCGTCGAGAGCTGCTCAAGCCAGTCACTTTCTTCGCTATTTGAACTTCAGATCTTTCGACGTTTACCGCCACTGATTTAGGCACGGCGTTGCTGTCATCCCTATGGGTGACTGAGGTCGGACGACGCTTCACGGTGCCCGTGTCTTGGTCAGCTTCAAAACAAGTCCTAACCTCCCCGGGAGAGGGAGGGGTCAACACATGTTGAGGGAATGAAGACGGAAACGCCGGTGGGGTTTCGTCATGGGGTGACGGGAGCCCAGGGGGAGGAGCGGGCCACTCGAAATCATCAAGAGGGTCTCTACTGGGTTTTGCCGTCGAAACAGCGAGTGATGTGAACCCTATATCAGGGATAACATCGGGGATTTCCCTTTCTTTTGGGGCCACAATTTCAGGAGTTGGCCAGGGGCCAGTTGTCGTGACAACAGGGTTAGAATCCTGCGGCACGTGCGTTGTTAAAACTTCAACAATTTGCTTCGTTTCACTTAATGGGGCAAATTGAGGCTGTTCATGGAAACTGCTGGGTGGGGCTGGGTTAGCAGGTAGGGGCGACCTAAGTGATTGATCAACCACGGCCTGCTGTTTCCATCCTTCTGCCTTTCGTTGTTCTTCTAATTTATTTTTCTGGTCGATCTGATCGAGAACGCTCAGGTCAAATCGCTTTCCTAGCTCTCCCTTAAAAGTTTTCTTTACGACTGACGTCGGAGAGAGAGGATTGTCGCTGCTGTCACCCGGTGTCAGTTCACTACGACTGTGCGGTTGTATTGGTGGGTTAGGACTTGGCCGTTTCGCTACTTGCGGTTTCTTCATGACGGCTGGCTTACTTGCAGGGGCTGGAGGGAAGTTTGGTTTCGGGGTAACGACAGGTTTCCTAGAGGGCTCGCTTTTTATTTCTATGGAAGTCGAGACTGTGGACTTGGTGATACTTTCATGGGGCTTATTCAATACGGGTGGATTTTGCATTGATGCTGGTTTGGAGTGAATTTGGGGTACATTCTCCAAATGATGTGTTTGAACCAGGGACATGGTGGCTTCAAACTTCGAAGAATGGTTGCTGATTGACGACTGTGGTTGGGAATTCAGTGGGTGCACATTGCCCACTGGGTGAACGAAATTAGTGCCGACAGGGTAATTTAAGGCACCAGTGTGCTGGAGCTGTGGCAAAGGCACGGGTTTGTGGGCTGGGACGCTCCTAGTAGGTGGAGGTGGTGCACCCTTAACTTGTGAGATGATTGTTGGGGCCTGAATGCGTTTAAGTGCAGAGTTACTGTGAGGGGGTAACGAGGTAACAACATGGTGGGTTGGTGAAACAACAGTAGCCTCTGTCGGAAACCGAAATACTTCATTTGATCGTTGAACTGGAGATTTTGGCGAAATTGGAGTTCTTGGTAAACTTCTGTTGGTGCTGCAAGATGCAAGAAAAATTAGTGATAAGCCATTTTAATTCTTATCCACAACAAATCAATGAAATAAATTTCAATAAAACAGAAAGTACTTCACCTTTCGGGTTGTTGAGAAGATTCAACTTTCTCAAATCCATCCACATTCGGATCTTGCGGACTGGAAAGGGGCGACTCCTCCAAACTAATAGATGAAATTCGCTTCGGTGGACTTGGCTTAGGTCCACGATTGCTATTGTTACGTTGTACCTTTTGGGAGTGTGAGGTGGGTGGTGGAGTGGTTGGTTTAGCTTTGAAGCTTCGCTGTAAAATTAGAAAAAAAAAACTTAGAGTAACTTAAGAAAGTGGAAACTGAAGTAAAACTGGACATCAGCACAAGTGATAGGCAGAAGTGATACCAGCATCAATAGAAGTCTATTTTCGATCAAGTGTGATTTCATGAAGGACATTATAAGATAACCAACTAGAGCAGTTGCGGAAATATATTACCTGAGCTTGTATTTCAGCTAAAAATTGTTGATTCGCGGCAATATGCTGGGGTGAAGGTACGGGCTGTGAGGCGTTGTGGTGAGGAAGAATGTTTATCGGTGCCACATTGGGCCTCAAACGAGCATTTTCAACAACAGCAGGGTGAATCGTACTCGAATTGTGTGGGGGTTTAGCTTCTGGTGCTTTTTGAACATGCACTTCTTCATTTTTGTCGATAATCTGTTGCCTTTTGTTTAAAGCTTGCTGTAGTTCTAAGCTGAGACCTGGTGATTCCTTGAAAGAAGCGAAAGCCTTTTTCGGCTTGGTCTGCACTTGAGGTTTTTTCAACAAAGGTTGCTGAAAACCTTCAGTTGGTAGCACTCTCAAGCCTTGATGGTGTGGTATGCTGGTGCTTTGCTCTTTACTTCTCTGCTGTTTGTAGCCACTTCTGTCGGTGTAGAGCTGGTAGGTTTGGTTAAGCTCGGTGATTCCTAATAAGAGTTTCTTTTGATGCCCAAGTTTTTCAATCCTCATTTCCTAAATAAAGACAGCAATAGTAATCGACCAAAAATCTTACCATCAAGTGGGGAACAGACCTGGTCATTCACAAATACGAGCGTTAGTGCATTTAGTACTAGTTCTTGTAACGTCAAAACAATAATAGCGTGAATAGGGATGTCAGTTATGAGTACATGTAAGAATCGATCAAACGTCTACTTCCTGGCTGTTGCTTGGTATGCAGCGTACAAGCAGACACATTAACACAAAAACAATAAATTCTTATTGTAGGTTAACCTCCTACATACTTCTACACCACTTAAACTCACTACTGTGAATGAATGCAAAAAGTTGTCAAGCGCATCTCTAAAAATCTTGGGTTCACAAATAATGCTCGACATGCAATGGATTCTCAGTTGATCTGGCGATTGTTAAACTTTCGTGATTTAACTGTGAATGGGTTAAAAATTTGCTTCGTTCAATTTTCTTTTTAACTTAAACATCGATAAATACTTGAAGACGCTTATATGTATATGGAGTGATATATTACAGAAAGGTAGGTCACGCAGTCTTTTGTCCTATGTAGGTCACGCAGTCTTTTGTTAAAGATAGGCAGCTCGTTTGGAGAATAGATTCAGATTAGAAGGTAGATTTTGATTAGGTCCAGGTCACTGTGTTATAACATTTAAAACAAGTTAACAAGAAACCATAAAAAAAAACTTCGAACGTGCGATTTATACCCGGTGAAATAGTGATTGAAATGGTGAAATAGAGCCTTCATTAAATGAAAACACAGGCAGTCAAATATCGTTTTGTGCAATCAACTCAAAGCACCACATGTTTAGGAAACGAGAAACCGAGTTTACTGTACACAAAATAATTGGAATATGGACTGGAAAACACATTAAGCAAGTTTTCGCGCCCATTTTTGAATTTTGATATACACGATGGTCCGACGTACAGGCGAGTGAAACACGAATCGTTGTATACTTTTTCTTTGTAATCAGACTGTTTCACCGTAAGTAGGTCATGCTTGTATGTTAAGATTAGCTGTTAGCCTGCTGCGTTTGGCTTAAAAGAACTGGTAAAGTATAGCGGGTATAGCGAAAGGTCGACTTGAACGAGTCAGGGTTGTATTTGAGGTTAGATTTCGGTTAGTTTAACAGGAAAGTGTGAAAAATGGCTTCGACCGTAAGATTTTTTCCGGTGAAACAGTGACACTTTTTTCTTTTTTCTTAACTTCATTGGTAAAATGAGAGCGGTCATATGCAGATAGATAACTTCCGTAAAATACGGAAATCTCAGCGCCGATGTTCGTGCGTTACTAGATTTCACATAAAAGAATCGATTACTTCAGTGTGAGTCGAATGAAATCGATTATCCTGTTCGGTTACGACATTCTTAGACAAGAATAAATTTAGGTTTGTCCGTATATGCGTGCGTATATTCTAGCGGCCGAAATAATTAGACGAAAATGCTTAAGAATAAGTTCTAATTAATTTTTCAATGTTCCAGCACACCATATTGATGTTAGGCTGATTTATGGTAACACTACAAGCGATGTGGAGTTTCTTAGGGTCATAAATTTGCGACGTATTGTACAATTTTAAATAAGTAAAAAGCAATGTCCAAAAAGTCTGATTTTTTTCCTCGCAATAAATCGTGACGTAATTGTTGCTTTCAACAAAACTATATAAAAAAATCGACTGAACAAATAAAATAATATATTTGAAATACTTCGCAACAAGTAGAATGGAAATTGCACTGCGTCTTGTTTTACCAACACAGTCCTCACCTGCAGATCTTCCCACGTGGTTTCCATCAATTTCTGGATGCTATTCACTCTACTTGCTTCAAACACGCCAATATACTCCGGGAGCCCAGCCTCGGCAAGCCACTCAGCCACTGATCTCGGAATATTTTCGACTGCCCGGCTTGGGGGCGACTCCGTCTTCAGAACGCTAATTTGAGCCGTTAGCTTCTTACGATGAGGGGGTTTAGAAATGCCAATTGCGCCGAGATCGGTGGAATTGCTTCGGGCTAATGTGGCGAGATCGTAACCGTTATGGATGAAGTTATGCGTGTACTGTTCCATTCCAAATGAATGCAGCCAGCGGTATACTTGTTCGTCGGACGCAGACATCAATGACTGCAAACATGGCACCGTGTTAATGCTAACGGCAAAAAAATGCAACTGTAAACAGTAACTACGCAAACAGTAATTATGACACTATAGTGACAAAGCCATTAGCGGGAGTTAACACTTTGCTAGCTTCTACAGAGGTTATGGTTTTGGCTGGTTCAATTCGTTATACACATGACGTCACAGCACCTGCTTTGGTTCCAAGGAATCCACACTGTTGTTACTTTTAACACTTCCTGATGTTGAAGCTGATAAAAGAAAATGAAACCTATTTATAAAGAAGCTACGTAGATATATAGCTTGTTGAACTGATGCAAATCTGTACATTTTAAGTGTAAACTACTCTGTGTCTTTGGAGAAATTAGCAAAATTTGATTTAGCAATGGTATGTTGTCAAACGGTCATATTAACCCCAAAAAACAACATAAAATCTTGTACCTTGTCTCAACCACCGCGGCATTTTCAACTAACTCAAACCTAGATCACTATCGTAATCAGTCTGTAAAGCTTTGTACAGGAGATAGTTTAACACAGATACACTGTCATGTAACACTGACGCTCAGAAATTCTGACTACCTCTGATAAGCCAGCCGATAACAAAAGAGGATATTGCAGCAATTAATCACCTGACTCTGACACGATTAATAAGTCACTGCACGGTACTTAACAAAAATGACGAAAAGTCTCACAGGCTACAACGTCCTGTTTTCAGCAAATTGCATAATTTTTGCAAATGATCATAATTGCACCATTAATCATTGCGCGTTTGGTTGTCAGAATGACAGAAACAATGGCATTTAAAGCGTGTGTAGATACGTAAATATGCTTATGACAGTCATTGTTTGTATGTCGGGCCCTGAAAGCTCTTACTGAGAAGTACATCATTTGTCTATAATGCTAACAGCATGCACTTACTTTGCTATTGGAAAATTCCTTTCCAAAAACTAAATGTCTTTAATCCTAAACTTTTTGATTTGAAACTGCTATACTTGTCTTTCTATTGTGCTGATTTTAACTGCATGTAATCTTGCATATAACTACGAGGTTTAAAGCAAAAATTTGCAACTAATTCATTTTTCTTATTATCTTACCTAAAAACAGCCGCAGTCCTTTCTGAGTAAGCTATCATTGTATAATAAATTTATGCTTTCAAAAGGTAAGAAACTCTGTGAGAAACCATAAAATGTCTCAACTTGATTTACTTAGGACTATGCTATATCAGCTATACTATACTATGCTATACTATGCTAAGAAGGTTTTCAAAAGTGGTAGTTACCAGAGGCTCCAATCTTAAAGATCCTCATAGATAAATGATGATTTCCTACGCAATACATAAAACAGACGGTGCAATTACGCGAAGAGACACCAAACACAGTTATTCTAACAAATAATATCAGGAAGTCGTGCGTTGATGAGTATTATCAATGTCACGTGGTAGGCACCCACCAATCACTTTTCTATGCTGCTGCACAATCTTTGAAGAGTCGACGAAATGCGGTGGATGACTCCGAGCTGACCCGTACGATGAGGCTGTGCTGGACGGACTAGACAGTGACGATTTTCCAAGAAGCACATCCTCATATCTGGAAGGACGATAGCAATTACAAAGGCCGCAGTGAATAAAATGACATATACAAATCATACTTATTATGTAGCTAGGTACCGTCATCATTCGATCTTAACGCTATTCTCGTTATCATATTTTATTACAAGGCTGTACTGTACTAAGAAATTATTGATTTTCTGACGTCATTGCCAATCAAGGTATTTGCAGTTATATCGCAAAGTTTATAAATATAGTTTTGCAACCTCTTTTAAGGCCTTTTAAAACTCAGCCAATTCGTAGATACAGTAATGTTCCGTAATAAACGTTGATTTACCAGAACTATACGAAAGTAAATGCAATAGATATTTTGAGATTGGTACATCGTCAGTTTTTGGTTATAGAAAACACGGCATTACAGGTCATGTTATACCCAGGGTTTGCAATGTGGGGCCGAACCATCTCCTGGGATGCCCGTGAAACCGTAATTGGGGCATCCGGGGTGACAGCTGGGGGCTTGGACATTGGCTGGCTGCATATGACATCATCGTAGCTTGGATTGTTGACGTTAGGGTTGACCAATTGCACCTGAGTAGAAGAAAATAACTTGCGTACAAAACGGGTGCAAAATTTGAGGGAAACTTGTTTCTAACATTATCTTAAGTTAATAATCCCTGGGTAACCGCAGAAATTAAGTGAGCATAAAATAATAAAAAAACAAAGAAATAAATCCCTTTCTCACTGTGCATTTAAACAATTTAAGCTCGATTACAAACCGACAAAACCCAGACAAGCATTAAAGCAGATTCCACCTTGTTTATCAAATGATGGGACGGGTTGCTCCTAGGGTCCACGTTGATGTACTTTGGTGCAACGTGGAGAGGTTTCGAAGGCGATGAGTGAGACCATTGCTGATGATGATAATGTGGGGAGGATGGGAAGTTGGAGGATGGATGCCAGTGAGGAACTTCATCGTCGTGGGGATGGATCCCGCTGTCATCAGATCCTGATGGAACATGAACAAGTGAGACTTGAATTTTTTCTATATGACCACGTGTTTGTATTTTGTTGTTGGGTTTGTGAAGTGTTTCTTTATTTTTTCTACATAATTTTTTAAAAGGAAGTAATGCCAATTTGCTGATAAAGCTAATAACATGCACCATATTAACGTCCCTTCACATCGCCTACAGGTTTAGTTTAGCGCTAAAGACCTTGAACCTCCAACACATCAAAGAACACAAACAGAACAAGCAGCAGATAAACATCTAAAATGACGCAATTCGGTTCCACATGTACCCACCGGCCATGCTGTTGTTGTGATTGTGATGATGGCATGTTTGGACATATGAGGCAGGAAAATAACCAACACTGGTACGACTATCAGCAGCACCGTTGATTTCGCCCTTCCATATTCCGTTAGAATTTTGCTCGATTACATTGATGAATGTGCCCTTCGTAAATGCTAGGCTGGTTTTGTCATAGATGTTCTTGAAGTCTGTGATTGCTACCACCTGTAATGATGTGTAAAATCGTTAAAACAACACAGGGTTGCGCACTCTGTGTAAGTGAACTTTAAGCAATGCCAGACAAATTTCACTTGGGTTCTCTTAAAACTGAAATGCACACAAGTAACTGATTAATTAACATTAACAAGTTAACATTAACAAGATCTATCTCTCTCACCTGAAGAAAAGTAGGCTGTGCTTCGGAAAGCTTTCTTATTATGTCCATAACGGTTGGTGTCTTGGATATTTTCTTTGCTAATTCCAAAGCAGTTTGTCCCAGCCCACTTCTGCGAGTTGTGTCAATCCCGCAGTCGATGAGCAGTTGTACGATCTGATGTATTTTGATTAAGAAAATAATTAATCAATGGTGTACTAGTGACATTATCAACACATGTTAACAGAAAAAATCAAACTAAAGACGACAAAAAGTTTTGCAACACTATGTGAGTGTGATATTTGTTATATACTAAAATAACTATGTATCTTTGATGCAGGTGATTTACTGATACTGATTGATTTATTTATTTACAATGCGGTTTAGTGTGTTTGAGTAAGGCTATTTGCATTATGACTTACGAGACATATCAGTTGCGACGAAAGTGTTATTTCAACAAAAATAAAGCGTCTGACCACAAAAAATCTAGCATAAAATGTTATGTACAGAAACCACAAACAAAAACCGCAACTATTCCTAAATTTGACAGATTTGTCCACGTTACCTCTGCTCTTTCATTTGCCACAGCTTCATGCAAGCACGTTCCCGTGGAGGTTTTCCAGTTAATGTCAAGTCCGGCTTGCAAGAGTGATTTTATAACTCTGGTGTGGCCATTCCTAGCGGCCAAATGAAGTGGACTGCTTGTAGCAAGGTAGTCACTGTCCGAATTTTGCAGACGATAATGATCAAGAAGTGATACACTTGCATTGCTCGAAACAAACAACTCGACAACCTAACGTTAGGAAAGGAGGGTAAATGTCACACACAAGTATAAAAAAATAAAGACCACAGGCAAGGTGGTTATTGTAATTTCAAGGCACTGTGTAGTCTTAAGTAAATACAAAATAATGTAAATTGCCCAACATGTTTGTGATTTCAGGAGAATAATGATTAGTCTAAATAATACGCCTGAATAAAGAACCATTTTATGTATATATTCAACCCTTCTCTAAGTAGCATGCAGATACATCCAAACAACGCCAAAACAATGCAATGTGTTTTCAAAACCAAAGGATTATTAAACCTCTCTTTATAAATATATATTATGAGTTTACACTAGTATGGACAAAAGTGTCATTCATACGAAGAAGTACTTTAGACCGAACAAACCGAAGTGGTTTTCATTGACGTGATGGGGTCATGTTACATGTTTTGACACATCTTTTACCCGATATTTGGTGAAACATTTAAGAGTATGTTTTTACAACAAACACAAAAATGATCTTAAATGACATAAACCAACAAACTCGAGTGGAATTGCTTTACCTTTGTAACCAAACGTGACCTTAAATCAAGTAAGAGGGTCAACAAATTGTTTTTTCAAGCATGATATGTACAAGTTAAAGGCATCAGAAGCTGTTTTGATTACCTCACTCCTCCCGAACTCGCAGGCAAGATCCAGAGGTGTGGTCCCATCACTAGATCTCAGGGATGGATCTCCTCCATACTGAAGTAGAATTTTACAAACCGGAAAATGTCCGTACTGCGCCGCAAGATGCAATGGACTGAGGCCGTTCAGCGCTTGGGCATTGCATTTGGAACCTGATTCAAGTAGGGCGGCTACTAACTCCACTTTACCCTGACAATAGAAAAAACTGATTACATTAACAAGCACAAACAAAATTTGCAATAAATCTAATTGGATGGAAACAATTATAATATTTACTCAAATGAAAACGTTCATTAACACAACTGGTGCATATTTTATGCAAAAAGAAAATGATTTTGTCTTGTTACAAAATGAGACCGACCCTTGCAAAAATACATGTCTCGAACAAACTATGCGTATTTAAATCTGAAGTATATATGGATACTAATATAGTGGTGTTTGTAACGGTGTCAATACACATGTTGATGTGCTCTGACATATCAAAAACAGGTGAGCTGTTCATACATTTAATCTATTCAGCTGTGCGTGGTTGTACATATTAAAAATGTTGTCTTACAAGTAACCTTTTATGTTTGAAGATGAGATTGTCGATAAGCAGAACAAATCACAAATACCCTTTGGGCTTTTTGTGAGCTCAGGTAGATAAACCTGAGTTTAGACCACAAAGCCGCAACAGACTACATGAAGTGACATGTCACTACAATGGCTGATTACACTGTTAAACAAATATATCTCTATCATTTATCTATGTCAAAGAAAGGCTATCTTGCACTACAAATAGTAATATGCTATGGGGACAAAGGTCTTGCCATCTTAACAAGACAAAGTGACATCATTTATCAAAAGTTTAACGATATTCCAAATAAACATATTCTCATATGTTTATACCAAATTAACTTTGATAACTATTATAAGTTTTTAAGCCATTTTTGGTAAAGAATATCTGTGTGGTGTAAACTTGGTGCAATAGGCTCAGCAGCCTAACAGACAACAAACGAAAGACTACAAATTAATTCTTCAGTGATAAAATGCCAAAAAAACGTTCACCGAGTCCCAAAGCACGTTTGTTGGTTTAGTTCGATAACATTATAAAAGCAGTGGCGAGATTGTTGGGATTAAGGGCGTGTTAGGCGGCTGATGTCATAATATTAGCTCAGTGAAGCATGTCATCAACCCACCTTCCACGCGCAGTAATGGATGGGTCTCATGCCTTTCTTGTCTTGTATGTCCACCGAAGCATTTGCATCGATCAGCAGACATGCTATCCTGGTGTTGCCAGACACTGCACTCTGATGAAGCGCACTGAAGCCTTCGCTGTCCTGCAAAAAAATCATACTAGATGATAATTTTTGACAATAAATCCGTCAGAATTACAAATAAAAACAGCAGAAAATAATTTTGGTACAAGTAGATAATTTATATGAAATACAAATTATTCACATCGACAAAAAACAGCATAGAGAAAACATTGGGCAAAAATTCCATATATTATACCTGGTGATTTATGTTGACTTTTTTCGATGATCCCAACAGCTTTCCTTTCCCTTTTTGGATAAGCCTTTGCACTGTTGGGATATCCTGGGACTTAACGGCTTCCAGTAAGTGTTCCTCTCCCTTTCCCATGCTTTTATCTTGCTTTATCTCATCATTTCAATTGCGGTTTGTTGCGGCCCAAACGTTTCTTTCTAGATCCGCCAGGTTGGCATGATTCGGCTAATATTTGCTGTTCTATACATTAGTACACATCAGGCGTCTATTTCATTATTATCCTGGTCCTAAGATAAATAAAATCAAGCAATTTAGCGGCAGGTTGCAAACGCCAAAGCTAACACAAACTGAATGTGTAGAAGTTGCATTCGCACCTTTTGCCGTTGAACGTGTTTGAGGCAAAACGATTCTCTATCCTGGTTACAAATAATCTCTGCAATGCAGTGTAGATATTAACAGAAGCGTCATCAAGTCCAACAATTTATTCGGTATTTTTTAAAAACCGACTGCCCATTTGCCATTGATACGGTCGAAGTGCTCATGATATCAAATGGCAGGGTTGAAATTCTCAGGGAAATCGCCGCTTTTTCCCTGACTTTTTCTCCGCTGCCAATGGCATTCCTAAGCCTTGACACATATTGGGTTTCACCCAACCCGAAACAACGTTTAAAACAACAGCCTTGCAGTGGATAGTTTGTTGCTGGCGGTTAAGTGCATGCCACTGTAAACCACTAATTTTTTACCCTGCTTTATTTCAGGTGAGTACCGGCTATTCGTGTAAAGACCAAATAAAGTCGGCGAGCGTCTGGTCTTACTGCAGATTTTTGTACAAACTGCAGCCAGCGACAATCAATATTTAATAACGAACCCACGGCTGCACTCAATGCATTATGCAAGGTCCACTGGTATAGCTTTCACAATTTTCGGTTCGTTTCAAATTTCCTAAAATGCTTCTACGCTTGCCAAGTCATACAAAATAAAACTCGAAATATAATATGATCAGTCACTTATAAGCGCTCAATTCACAAAGGTAGTCCTATGAGAAATTAAACCGTTAGAAAACTTGACGTAGGCGTATTCCTATACATCCTGCCATACCATAGGACATAGGCTATTGTTATTAACTTATTACTTATCTGGCTTAAAGGAATGCAACATCTCAAGGTATTGTAAAAGGTTGCGATGTTATCAGGCTAATACGCAGCCAGATTCCTTCTCACGGGACTCAAGAATAAAACTCCCGCTAAAAACGACGGATGTGACGAGGAAAAAATCGATAGCTGTCTCCAACATGTCTGTTCACACAAGGCCTATCGATCGAGGCTTGCTGACAATAAAATCTATTTTGTCGCACTGACGCAAAGTTCAAAACAATATTATACGCAGCGGTAAATCAGTTCATGCGCTTTTTACGACCTCTGATTAAATACTCATGCGCGTGGCCGGTAAATATACTCCGCGCCCCTTGTGCTGGTTGCTTTCAAGATTAAACTTAAGCTATAGGTTTGTTATGTATGGTAATTCCTGAACCTAAAATTTGGCCAAGGCAAGCTTAACACAGCAATCTACAGATGTTGTAAAAAGTAATACTATCTTGCCCGAAGATTCACTTGAGTCTGCGATGGACATGGTCTGTTGGTCAGGACAACTGCTTGTTTAACTGCAGTAGCTTGGCGGAGTTGTTTGAGCAAGACTTGTGTGTGTGTGTGTGCGGCTGTCATTCGGACGGTTTCACAATTTGGCGTGAAGGAAATTGCCCCATATTCAATTACATTTGAGCAATTACTTTCCCAGATCCAAGCCAGAGAAAGTAGGGTAAAAAAATTGGGAATGTAAGCCCGACACATGGGCGGAGTTTTTATTAAAGTTTCCTAAAAACTACTCCGTATTACAGAGCCATTTCATTGTCTTACGGTTAAGCCTAGAGGGATGATACGCGCATCTTGGAAAACATTTCCTGAAAGCCATAACGCGCACTTCCGTCCATAGATTTACGATGTTGTAGCCATATCACGACGTCATGTTACAGCGACAAGATAAGCCAGGAATAGCGCAACAATGTCCTGAAGGCGAAGAAGCCGATGCACATATGTTAGTTTGCCCATAACAGGTCGCTTAACCGGGCAAAGTGCCAGTATTCAACGGTGTCAGAATAAGCTTAACCGTGGTTAGTCATCGACTCATCATGCTTTTTATTTACAGTCAACACGCAAATTCCTTTAACGGTTAAGTTGCATTCTTATCCCATATGCTCTGCTGTGCAGCGTTGCTTTACAAAACGCTGGGGTTGCAAGTCGTTAATTATAAAATCGACTTTTCCTGGGTCGATATTTTAATTAAAAAGTGACGCGCCGGTGATAAAAACAAACGCTTGCATAGTTAGCCAACATCGGACTTTGCAATTAACAGCGCTACACTATGGCTCGTGATTTAAAGTGAGTTTAAGTGACGAAATTTCATTTACGACTTTTCCCAGTAGGGTTTGTGCGACCTCGACGGCGGAACAGGCAAAGTTCATATCCAATGACAAATGATTGATAAATGACCGTTTTACTCGTAATTGGGGTCAAAAGAAACTGAAAAGCTCTACCGAAATAAAACAAGGCCACTTATGGGAAATAACATACGGTACATCGTCAAATCAAAAAATCACTCTTCGGAAAAGTTTTGATAGCGCTCACGTATTGAAAGTGTTTAAACACATATTAACCATGGGCACGTTCTAAGGCTTTATAATAAATACAACAGCAGCGTATGACAGGAAGTTTCCATTGTTTTATTCAAGGTCTGATAAAACAACCACCGGTATATTACGCTGGCTACAAGACACCATTAAAAACATTCGTCTATAAATAAGCTCTATTCAAACTGGAAACGGATATGGCAGCACAACAATGTTGGTTTTAAACCACTCTTGTCAACAAACGTTTACGGACAATTTGATGGCAAAACACTATCACCAAACTACTATCAAAAACAACAGCGAACGGAGAACTGTACGAAAAGAATATTGTTAAAAAACTAACTGGGCGACTGCTTCCTAGCAATACGCTATCAACACCGTACCAGTCTCGCGATGTATTAAAATTTAATATCTACGCATCTATGACCAATTGACCATTATCTGTCGCCTGACCGGTCAAATCTTCGGTTACTTAATACACGTAATTCCTCGATTCGACATCTTCAAACTCCTAACACCGACTTGTACATGGAGTAACAAGCGAAACGTTTTCTAGTAATCTGGGGATAAAAATAAGTTCAATAAGTTATTAGGTGTGAGTCATGCACTGCCGCTGAGAAGACGTTCAGCTTCAAATCCGTTGACGCGGCAAGTCGCAAGCAACAAATAAATTCACATTTATGTCATCACTCACTAGAGCTGAAATCTAAAGTGTGTGTGGGCGAATTGTTGGTTGTTTATAGAAACTGTCTGATTGCGCGGCAGTCTTACTCGCAAATTAAGTTGATTTTAATAATGCGTATCTTATACACAAAAGTATGTTTGGTTTCGAGAAACCAACTGCAATAGCAAAAGACAGATTATCTAAAACTGTGTGTTATGAAACAATCGCAATGTACAACAGTGGTTGCGCACTTAACGTTATCGTTAATCGCCATAGCCTTGTCTGGGTACACTTACACAAAAACTGCCCTCACTGCGACACCCATGGCGTGTGTAGTGGCAAAATAACTAAGGACGAACAAACTACAAAGGGTTCATTGTACGCGGTGAGTGCACATATTTCGGCAGCCTACGTGTTATAAGTTACGCTAATTTAGCCAAAACTTGGAACGGGTCCCTAGACTACGCAAAGGTTTCAGTGTTGTGAATCATTGGCTGGCAATTCATTACACAGTCTAACTTGGAAATCAGAAAAATGTACAGGAAATCTCAGTTTTGTGTATTGGAAATCAATTAGGTCATGTGACAAAGTGAGACGATGGTAATTGGTAACACGATAGGTTACGTCTATTGGGATGCATTTGATACTGATATCATATTCTACTCTCATTAGCCTAGCAGTGGCATGCAATGCTAAAAACATGCGTTAGGTGCTTTATTTAATAATGGATAGCGTTTGGAAACCGTAGACAGCTTTGGGAAGAGACAAGACTGTTTTTTGACATGCGGTGTCACCACGATATGTTTGAACGATGCTTTTGAAGAGGAACACGTGCCAATCAAGGGGCTCGGCTTTCAATACTATTTATAGCCCTTTGTTAATGAATATTCCTTATAGCCCTGCTATGCATCCATGCAGGATGCCCATACACAATACACGTGACATACCATGCATCCATAAACACGCTCAGCGGGCGGTAAATCGAGACCAAGATTGTAATATGGCAAAAATGTCTCATAAACATTTGGTAGCATCGCAAAGATGTTTGGGATCGCAATACTTGTGACTGCATACGCCTGAGTTAAGAAAGCTGACAATACCGGTAGTCAAGGACACCGGCACATCAGTCTACCCAGGGGGCTGCAAACTTTGTTCATTGAACTCTACATGTCCGAATAATTGATATAGAATCGATCTCCAGGCTTGTATAAAAGTATGGACGTGCAATGTGCGGTTTGTACAATTCAAGCGATTCTTTGCAGTTTTACAAAAGTGCTTGACGAAATGCGATGACTTATTTGCTGTCCCACGCATTTGAAGTTTTTTACACTGGAAGCGTCTGGAAGTATTTCTGAAAGCGACGTCAAATTTATTACACGGCTAAGTGCATTTAATTTTTGCGGAAATATCTAAATACAGCTGCTGCAACCAAGTAGAAAACTAATCTTGTAATAACATCTAGAATGCCATTCGAAGATCGCATCAGGGTTATCCACGGCCAGTCAAACAATAAATTCCATTGTGAATGGCAACTAAATGACAAGCAATAAGTAGAACAACTCAATGGTAAGTAACAAATAACAATCCAACCCATTGTGTGAGTGTGCGCCGAATACATTGCCATTCGCAAGTCATTTCATCGCGTTCAAAGATACGAAAAATTCCAATATGTTGGTTTTGTTAGGAACGTAACAACTTCAGACGATGGAATTCACTTTAGGAAAAAGAAATGAAATGGCATCAAAAAATGACATTTTCCTTCAAATTGCATTTTACACCTTTCGCTCACTGACTTACCGCCCAAGCAACGTTTCTCAGTATCTTTGCTGTATTACAAACGCGTAGTCACTCAATTTGTTTACGTTTTTCGAGTTCGCAAAGATGCAGTCGTGTTGATTATTTAACTGTAAAGGTAAGACGTCAATCATAATTATACGTCCAACCGCAAAACACAACTTGGCATGGAACTTTCGTTGAAAATGCGCTTTCAAGCTTCCAGACAAGCAGGTACAAAGACCGTTGTTCTCAGTTTTCTGATATAATTCGCTGAACTTTCGTATGTGATGCTTCATCATAATAATTAAAGAACAACAGAATAAAGCAATTTTTACAAAATAGTAATCACTGCACGTTGACTCGAGTACCACAAAAATGGTACTTGAGTAAAACAACTATGCATTTATGCTCTTGTGATGTCATAATAACAAGTAAATTTGTGACGCATTTTAGCCATATAGGTAATGGTTTGCTCCATACAACCTGGGCATCACTTTTATTTCTAAATGTTGTGCAAAGTCTAAAATTTTCAGTGGCCAGAACCCCTCTCAGCCCATCATGGAGTTGGCGTATATTGAAAACCCTGTGTTTGATCAGTAATTATCTAAGCTATTGAACAGGCTATATAACTTATGCATCAATATTAAAGTAGGCACAGTGCAATAATAAACCTTATTTAACTTGCACAAAGACATGTGACAAAACATATTTGCATGAACCATTACCAAAACCATTGCATAAATAACCAAAATAATATACAAAAGTAAGAACACCACATGAAATTTACTAGAATAATATTTCGCACTTGGAAAATCATATCCATTTTAAATTTAGATTAGCAAAAGCTCAAATCAGCATGAACATAAAGTATGAATAAATCAATAAATGAAAAGACGGTACATACTGACTTATTATATTCTTAGTATGCAAAGAAACTATACTTTAGTTGTGTGGAGTGTATAACGAAAAAGCATATAGTAGTACTATTGGGTAGTGCCAAGAAACTTAAACTAACTACTCATTAGTAAATTTCTGCAATCACCATCATAAAGATGATCCCCAAATGAACTCGAGTTTCCAAAGTACACATGTAACCGATATCACAACTTTCAGCGTTTTGTTACCGGTACTTATCTCGACAACTGCATGGTTGTATATGAAATTAAATCTTATCCATATTAGCTGTTATTCTGCACTGCATTTTTAGTCTGGTTTGGGTAATATCTTCAACTGTTTTTAGTTCATATTACTCACATGCAAGGGACAAACATATTATGCAGTCTGGTTGCAATCTACCCCGTGGTACTGTCTTAAAACCAATTTCTGATTTATCAATTTAAGCAAACATATTTATGGCAAATGTTAGAATACAGGAACAATGACTTCACACAATCATAAAAAACTGAATGCTTGCCAAGGCAATTTCAATAATCTTTAAGGATTTAAGACATCCATTAAGAGTCTCACAGTGACAGAAATAATGTTTGTTTCCAGTGTGGAAGCCACTATAAATCTAAATAATACAGTAAACAAGAGCGCAAAGTATATATATGCAGACTTCTGGTTTGGGTGACAGTACGCAAACAAGTAAAAAAAGACCAAAATCATCATCACACTGTAAAACCTTGCAGTATACGCTGCGTCTGCGAGTCACCACTCACCAGCACATGATTAATTTCATAATTCTTTTTATAGCTTACTGTGTACAGATTTCTAACTTGCATTAAGTGTAAACCTCAATCTGTCATTGTATGGTTTGGCAGGGATGCAATTAAAAGCTTAACCTAGTGTCAGTGCCTACCAGCTTTGTTGGAAAGTTTGCATTCATGACAGAACGCCTGATAAGTTCGCCAATAGCCCATAGTTCTAAGACCAAAAATTGTACCACACCAAGGTAATTCCTATGAGAGTAGACAGGGACAGTCACTAGAATGGTCAATATACTACAAAGTGCAAAATAAACCACACCATTCAAAAAAGAAAAAACAATCAAGTAGCCTATATATTTAGTCTGATTTCTCTGTAGTGGCCGCAGTAATAAATTAGGGGGAAAGTTATAAAGTAATCTTCTGAAGCGGGGGAAGTGTGAGTCAAGAAACATGAGAATATGGTTCCTTGGGGATTCTAAGATTAGTTTTGGATTAAGCTAATTTAAAGTTTGGAAAAATGTTATGAGTTTATGACACTCCAATTTAAAAGTTGGTAGAGCGTAGGCCAATGTCTCAATTGCAATTTGTTGAAATATACCCTAATGGCAGGGCCTAATTATAATTGCCATTTAGAATAATATTGTGACTTCCCTTACTTTAACAGAAAAGTGTTGTTACTCTCAAGCTTGGCTACTTTTCTCTGCTCATTAAATCTTCATGAGCATGTGTTTCATTGTGCAATAACTAAAACGGTTGGCATTCTAACTTTTGTTCCGCAAAGTTAATGGCGAAAAATAAACAATGCAATACAATACTTCCTCCTGTCCTCGTTTGAGCACTTTCATAGATTAGCCTACCGGTGTGTTGCCCACCAGGATCATAGAGCATTGCACTGTTCAACAATCTGTCAGGCTAACTGCTGTCAGAAAAAATGTTGAGCAAAATCCCACTTGCTTATTTTGTTCACTTTAAAGGCCAGCAGCCTTCTGACCCCGCTGCCTTAACTTTCGTCTATCTCTATCTTATCCCATGGCGGCGTCTGTTGGTATGTCCAGAGTTCAGACATTGCGTGACAAAGTGTGCCTTAGTAGGCTAGGTAACCAAGACTTTCCTAGTGGTCGCCTATATAAGTGCATGCACTTCGTACGGAAAACGCGAACGTGTACCATCATAATTCATCACAGAGTAATATAATAACTGCGCCGCATTAAACTTAAATTGGCTTGAATAGCTTCTCCAGAAAAATAGGTTTTCGAAGCTTTTGAATAGAAAATTTAAAACGCTGATTAGCAGCTCAGTCCCGTAGCTAGCCTTTACTTTCAGACGGTGCTCACAAAGAAGACTCAAGAAAGACTTAATTGTTAACACTGCTTACCTATTTTGTATCGTAGTTTGGTGGAATCTTACTTACGTTACTGTATCTCTGTTTGGTGTCATGGACAAAATACTCAGAAGTGGGCAGTCGGTACTTTGAAAGCACCATCGGAAACGGTACCGGTAGGCTACTTGGCAAAAAATGTACCGACGGTTTAGGGCAGTGATTCCCAAACTGTGTGCCGCCACAGATTCTCAGGTGTGCCGCGAATCTTTTTGGAATTTTGGAAAAGAACTGTATAAATATTTAAAATAAGGTATGCAGACAAGCATATGCGACTTAAAAGCTTTCTAACTGCTTCAATAGCTGAGAAATAAGCACATGTGACGATGAAACCAATTATGGCATTGTCGATAGAGTAGGGTAATTTTTTAAAGCAACATCTCTTCTCTTGTAAGTGTGCCGCGAGCGTTTTCTAATTTTTCTAGTGTGCCACAAGCTGAAAAAGTTTGGGAACCACTGGTTTAGGGATTCGGTACTTTTTTTTAAAAAGTAGTTCGGTACTCGGTACCAGTACTTTTCGTGTAAAAGATGCTGCAGCAAATGCAATACAGTAGAATTCGCCTATAGTGACACCTGAAGGGACCGCGGAAAAAGTGTCACTATAAGCGAAGTGTCACTATAGACGAAGTCAAGGTAAAATGGCCGCAGATGACTACAGTAGAACACGCATATAACAGACCTGTCGGGACCAGCGAAATTCGTGCGATATCCGTTATATACGAGGTATTTTACATTGTTTTCCTCAAAGGGACTAGAGAATTAGTCCGTTGTATACGGTTATCCGTTATATACGTGTCCATCATATGCAAGTTCTACTGTACATAGCGATAGTTGAATCAGTTATTTCAGTATGGTACTATACAAAACTATGCAATAGACTACTGTCAGAATATACTGTGTACAAACCCAAACCAGTAAACAAACAAAACAAGCCGTTTATTACAACCAACACATCAAATAAAGTTACTTTTTGAAAAAATTTGAAATTGTTGTTTGCTTAGATTTTGATAGGCATTTCTCATTTTATTACATCACAATTATGAAGCCTGCTCATAAACCTTTTCTATCATCTTGCTTGCGCATGGATAAAGTATATATTATTGCATCACAAACTAACGAGTGTCCTTATACGGAAATTTTTTAGCCCAAGGGACAGAAATGTGGTGTCACTGTAAGCAAAGTGTTCTTATACACGAAGTCACTATAGGCGAAGTCATTTCTATGCAAAACATATGGTTTGCAAACGGGACTTTGCAACAGGTGTCACTATAGGCGAAGTGTCACTATAGCCGAAGTCACTATTGGCGAATTCTACTGTATTTGCTGCTATTATGCCGCGGTAAAGGTTATTCCAGGTCAAAACATATGAGACGTTACTCGTTCGCAATTTTACTTGACATTTCTAGATTAAAAAAGATCAACAGATGCTACAATTGGTATTGAGGATTAATTAACATGGGTTTTTGAACACATACTTGTTAAAATTTTGAACTAATCACGCGAAAAGTACCGAGTACCGCGACTTACTGAAATTTCTTGAAAAAAGTAATTCGGTGCAGAGATTCAGTACTTTTTTTCAAAAGTACGGACAGTACCGGTATCAGTACCGAAAAAGTACCGCGGTACTGCCCACCAATGACAAATACCTTGAAAAAGCGTATGCAAAAAAATATGTGATAGCCTAAGTTTCATAGAATGATATTGAGTTTATCTTCGAATGTCAAACATTCAAGCAAAGTTTTTCATTTTTGGTCAATAAATGACTTGTTATCGCTGGAAAGCAACATGTTTATGCACAGATACATCAATAAAAACTTGCCATCTATATTCAATTACCTCTTTGAAATTAAAAAAACATTTACTTAATTGGCACAAGAAACAGAAATAAACTGCATTTATCATATTGCAGCCAATGCACCACGCAGCATACAATAAAATTTTTGGTGTTAAGTTTTGAAATATTCTGCCTGAACCAACAAAAAGAAATAAAAGATCATCATAAATTTGCATTTGCTCGAAAAAGCCACCAACAACTACAACCATAAGCTGTTTTTCTATTTCTTTAGCATCTAACATTGTTTTATTTAAAATTGTTTAGGCCTACATAGTCTAATAACTTATAGCAACTATATACAGGTTAGTGGACTCCTTTTGAACGTTGACTGCCGAGCTTTTCTTTGTTATCTATTATTATTAGTTTTCATTCATCGGGACTGCACAAAATTTCGATGGGATGAAAACATTCGTCTTCACTAGCTGGCAGGGCATTTTTACTATCATCCGTCAAGTTTAGCATGATCGTTGTATCGAGTCTTCCTCATTGCTGGTTGTGGTCGTTTTGAATCGGGGATCTCTTACAAAGATCTTCTTTGGGGAAAATTGACTTGAGACATTGCTTTTTTCTTGTCATTATGTACTGTAATATGTTATTGTAGCAAAGTTATCGTAATCATTAGTGTGTAATGTGTATACGCTATAGTCGGTGTATCCACTATTTATCACAAATACTGTAGTTGAAGAGAAAGTAGAAGCATGATTTCCTCATGATATTATTATACTTTTATTTGATTCGTACTGTCTATCTTTTAATGCTCTTGTGGGCCTCAATATTGTACCCTCTCTTGGCCACAGAAACGGGATTCTGGTCCCTAGGATGGAGTTTCTTTGTGCGGTTTTCTTTAAACATCCATTTGTTGTGCACTTAAGATATTGATTGTCATTTTAATCTAACCATGTTACTTTATATGTTTATTCCGGGTATTAATATATGTGTTTTTAATGTTAAGGAGCATGCCCTCTACATCTTCTAACAATGTAGTTGTTTGTGAAAGACATTATCATACCATACCATTCTTTTTCATTGGAAAAATATGATAACAAGAAATGGAAACTTTTGGTCGATCCTTTGAATTAGGTTCTTCTTTTTTCCAAAAGCGAGCGAAGACATAAACGAAAAGACAATAGTCAAAATGAGCAACGATACTACCGAAAATTATAGAAACCTTGAACACTTAAAAGCGGTTATTTTTACCACAAAGGTACTTTGACTTGTCTTCATATGCTTTGAAAGCTATTTCCTTTTTGCTGTGATGTCTTAATAGCAATCAAGAGGTCGCAAAAACAAAAATATACAAGTTCACGTTTTTAGCATTCTCAGTTGATCAGCAGCCTAGTTCATTCAAAATGAAAATAATTTGTGTTTATGGCTGTAATGCACTAAAAGCATGTCATGAGCAAACATTATACATTTGCACGTAATTTTAAATTTTGTATTTACATTCATGACAAAGATACACGCTCATTACTTTGACACTATATTCTATACAGAACCCTCTAACTAGGGGTAGGCCTAGTAATAAATTGACGCTCTCAGTCACATCGTAGTTTCAAGGTTGTTGCTTTGAGCGCCTCATTCTTTCCTTTCCATTCATACCAAAGTATATTGGCCCAGTTGCCCTCTGAACGACCCCAAACCGCGTTGGGTGAGGCGTGCAGGCAATTGTTGAACCACCACCCCCCGCTGCCTCTCCCGAATTGAGAAGCGCAGTTGGATCCACTGTGGGGATTATGTAGAAATTGGTTATATAAATTGGCATTGCAATAGTTTTGATTTCTCTCCAGGCAGATAATAATGTGCAAAGCTTGTAGCGTGCTGACGGTAGTTGCAGTATTTCAAGTAGCGTTGTTTTACGGCGTAAAGTTTGAAGTGTTTCAAGTACCTTGTTTTCGTGGTGTAATATGCGACACGTGGTTTATGGTAGCAGGTATTGTTCTAGTATCTTTAATCACAAGCGTAGTTTCAAACCAATATGTGATATAGTAAGTGTGTCAAGTGGTTTTTTTGTAATGGTGTAAAGCGGTTTGAATGCTTTGTGAGAAAAAGGCTTAAATTGGAACTGACACGTGATTATGGGCTGATTGGCTAAAAGCTGATTGGTCAATACTTTAGTATAAAAACAAGTGTTGGATTTAAATCGCTCTCTTGGAAATTCTCTCTTCTCTGAGTTATTTCCCTTGTTCTGTAAAATTGAAGTTATTACTGAATTATTATGAAAGTGGGATCATGGTGTAAATATTGCTAATTCGATACAACGTATTCGGACAATATAACAACTAAATTTTATGAAGTTGGTGTTGATTTAAGAAGCAAATGAGACAGTAAAACGCAACGGAGTCAAAGACAATCATAGGAGTCAGACAATAAAACTGAAAGACTGGGTTTGGCTTAGGCCATCCCAAAACCATCACACCACCCCAAATCCCATAAATGGTGACCCCGACTTTCTTCTACAACAAGGAGAAGAAAACGCACCTCTGAAGAGCAAGTAACAAGACAAGAAGTTCAAGGCCACAACGAACTCGGATTACTACTACTCTGCGACGTTGGCTGTACTTGGGATATATATCGAATTGCTTAACTTCACGGTAATGTCTTTCTTATTATTCTTTCATTACCGTAGTAATTTTCTATTCATTTATTGTTAGTTTATGGCATCGTTTCTACCAATTTTCAGCTCTAAGTATAATTTGCGCTCGACTAAAACCAAACCTACGTTATCGCCTATCTTTAATAGGACAACGCGACCGACGCCTACCTCAAATTTTGTAAAGTCGCTTATGGAAACAAGTCCTACATCTAGAACCAGTATAATGTCTAATCCTACCGAGGAAACCTTCGCTATTGTAACCTCCCACGTAACTGTACCCGATAGTAGTATAAGTCGGTTGCCGGATTCAAATGTCGTTACTTCGGTTTTGAGTGAACTGACAGTTTCTCCATCGACATCGAGCAGACAAAACCCCGTCATGTCGACGTTCGTAGTCCCGCCACGTGGTAGCTTCGCTTCCGATGGATTACCAGTCGATAGAGGTGTACGCGCCTCAGGATCGTCGCTGAATATACCTAAGCTTTGGCCTAAGAATATTTTTGCCTGGGTATCTGTTGTTGAAAACATCTTTGTCGAACATAACATTATATCAGAACGTGCGAAATTCTTACATGTTATTTCGGCTTTGGACTCTTGTCACATAGATCGTGTCAACCATGTAATTTTGCAACCAAACGCCGAAGCACCGTATCAACATCTGAAACATGAGTTAATCAAGCAGTTTATGGCCAGTGAAGCTTTGCGCTTGAACAAGTTATTGTCTGATACGGACATAAACAGCACGACTAGGCGTCCTAGTGATTTGCTGCGCGATATGCGAAATACACTTAATCAACATGGTCAAATTGATCCGATGGTGGAAACGCTTCTCAAAAAGCTTTTACTCGATAGACTTCCAGCGGATGTTCGCAAAATTTTAGCGGCTTCACCAGAATTGACTTTGAGTGAATTGGCGGATAGAGCAGATAACATTTTGCAAGTATCTAACCCACACATGTTTGCGGAAACGACAGAAGGCAAATTAGACGCTAAAACAAGGGTTCATCAACCTCCACGGGCGGATGCTACGCAAATGCTTATTAATGACAATTTTGAACAACGTATTACTCAACTTACTACTGCTCTAAATCAAAGACAAAACGATACAAGAGGTTCAGCAGCAGATAACGTGTACCGTTCAAATCCGTCTTATCGTGCACCACAAAGATATCGACATACGCAGGACCATGCAGGTCATACAAATTTTCGTCAGAGAGTTCCGTTTGCGCACCAAGCAACATTTCGTCCAGCTTTTCGTCCTGCCCAGGACGGACGTAGGGCTGGAAGTAGTCACTTCAACAGACCAGTTGCGCAACAGCATAACCAACCACCTGTATGCTATTATCATGCTATGTTCGGCCGAAATGCTTACAAATGCAAGGAACCATGTGTCTACCATGCCAGATTTGCAAAAAACGGCCAAGGTTCTCCTCCCGGCCCTTATTAAATTCGGTGGAGGAGAACAGAAGTCAAAGAGCTACCTTTTATGTATATGATTGTAATTCTGCCCTTTCATTTTTAGTAGATTCCGGTAGCGATGTCAGTGTCTTACCCAGTAGTTTTAAAGGCACGGGAGCCCGACATCCAATCACGATGCAAGGCCCCACTGTACACTCCAGCATCCGTTGTTCTGCGACAACCAAGCTCAAGTTGGATTTAGGTTTTTCTTTCTGCTGTCCATGGTCGTTTTATATTTGTGATAAGTTACGCCAGCCAATTTTGGGAGCTGACTTCTTACGCCATTACGGTCTTTTGGTAGATGTTAAGCACAGACGTTTACTCCATCCATATTCTCATGAACAGGTTTCCGCCCAGTATTGCGGAGGAATCAGGAAGAAAATTGGCATATCTAGCACTGCTCTGGATCATATTATCAGTGACGATGACGTGGGCATATGTGGACCACTTCAAGCTTCAGCGGCGAATACGTCACGTTGCGACCGAAGCACTTCAGAAGATAAGGACCCTTCGGCGACACAACCCGTTCTGGACGCGAACAACAGCGATTCTAAGCCACCTTTGGCGCTCCTGGAGGAGTTTCCAGAGATTACTGCACCCTTACGGCTAAAATTAAACCCTAAACATAACATTAAACATTATATCAATACAACAGGACCGCCTGTTTTCAGCCGCTGCCGACGTATGTCACCGGAACTGGCTCGCGTACTACGAAAGGAGCTGGACAAGCTGCTGGAAGCTGGAATCATCACACCCGTTTCACAGGAATCCCAATGGGCATCACCCATTGTTCTCGTCAAAAAGAAAACCGGTTCATATCGTCTTTGTACAGACTTTCGTCAGGCGAACCTTCAAATTCCGAGAGACACATACCCCTTACCTCATCTGCAAGATTTTCTCAACGAACTCGATGGTAGTACCATATTTTCGGTTTGCGATTTAAAGGCGGCATTTCATCAAATCCCCGTAAACCCTGCAGATGTCATTAAAACTACTTTTACTACGATTTTTGGGAATTATTCCTATAATTCGCTTCCATTCGGGATCAAAAACGCGTCACAGACTTGTCAGCGCTTAATGAATCATGTTTTTCAAGGTGTTTCCAACGTGGCAACCTTCATTGATGATATTTTGATCTTCTCCAAATCGCCGGAAGAGCATAGGGAGCATTTACGCACTGTATTTGAACGACTTTCCAGATTCGGACTGGTGATTAACAGAGAGAAATCCATTTTCTTCCAGGAGGAAATTAAGTTTCTGGGTCATATGGTGAGCAAAAACGGGATTCTTCCCTTACGAGACCGCGTAGCTGTTATTCGGAAATACCCATTGCCCGACACGGTAAAGGAGCTTCGCCGATTTTTGGGTATGTTTGGATTTTATAGACGCTTCATTAAGCATTGTGCTGCCTTACTCATTCCCCTTAATTCGATGTTGTGTAAAGTCAAACGGCCCAGTCAGAAATTGGCATGGTCTGAAGAAGCTCAGCAAGCTTTTCAGGACTGTAAAGAACGTTTAGCTTCAGCGACGGAGCTCTGTTTTCCAAAAATCAATGCAAATTATGTTTTGTCATGCGATGCTTCGGGAAAAGCAGTTGGTGCTGTGTTAGCTCAATGCATTGACAATAAATGGCAGCCTTTGGCATTCTTTTCAAAAGCGCTCAACTCAGCACAAAGAAACTATAGCACCTTTGATAGAGAACTAACTGCTTTGTTTTTGGCCACCCGGCACTTTGCAGATATTCTGATTGGCAGGTCACTTACCCTGGTGACCGATCATCGCCCCATAACACAGGCTTTCCAAAAAGCCGGCACATCAATGTCCCCGAGACAAACCCGTCAGTTCAGTTACTTATCTCAGTTTACCGACAAGCTCATTTACCAAAGTGGACTTAGTAATGTTATAGCGGACAGTTTGTCCCGTATAGAAATCAATACTTTTCAGTTACAGGACTATACTATCGACTATGAACAATTCGCTCAAGATCAAATGGCTGACGCATCTGTAACAGCACTGCTGACCGACCAAACTGGCCTGAAATTGGAACGCCGTAAACTCCCGGATTCGGACCTCTCGATTCTGGGTGACATTTCACAGAAGAGATTTCGACCGATCGTGCCGACCACGTATCGTGACGTCATTTTTCACAACATTCACTCGCTCTCACACAGTGGATACAAGAGCACACTCAAACAGATTGGCGAACGCTTTGTATGGAGTGGTATGAAAACGGATGTCAAAAATTTTTGTCGCACATGTTTGCCATGTCAACAAAGTAAAGTTAGCAGACATAACAAAACACCTTTACAGCCGCACAGTGAACCCACAGAACGATTTCGGTTTATTTTGGCAGATATTGTTGGACCATTGGTGGAAAGTGACAATTGTCGTTACATTTTAACATTTGCTGACAGGTTCACGAAATGGGTTGAAGCGATTCCTATACCAGACGCCACTGCAGCAACCATTGCCAGAAATTTCCTGCTGCACATTGTTGGACGCTACGGAGTACCTGAGCAACTTCACACCGATCGTGGTCAGGTGTTTATGAGCAAACTTTTCACAGGCGTATGCAGGACCCTTGGAGTCAAGCTTGTTCATTCCCTGTCATTCCGGCCTTCCTGTCTTGGATTTTTGGAACGCACCCACCGAACGTTGAAAGGTGCCTTGAGAGCGTGTGAATTTCCGCAGAATTGGACGGCCAACTTGGGACTAGTTCTTCTAGGTTTACGGACATCGCTGAAGGAGCATGTAAATTGTTCCCCAGCTGAGCTTGTGTATGGTTCTACCTTACGAGTTCCCGGGCAGTTTTTCGAAGCCCTGGACGATGACACGCCTTCACCTTCTCAATATGTGCAACATTTAACGGACTTTATGGCTACCTTGCGGTGCACACCGCCAGTACATCACGATACTCCGCCAGTGTACATAGACAAAAGTCTTGCGGACTGTACGCATGTGTTCGTTCGCGTTGACGCTTCTAGGCCTAGCTTATCTCCTCCGTATGCAGGACCTTATAAAGTTTTGGCCAAATATGACAAGTATTTCACCTTAGCTATTGTAGGACAGCATCCTAATGTGTCAGTAGACCGTCTTAAAGTAGCTCATTTGCCTGTTTTTGATTCTGTAGATATAAGCATTCCGCCAATGAAAGAGACGGATATAGTTGATGAAGTGGTTCGTGATACTAATCATTTGCCTGTTTTTGATTCTGTAGATATAAGCATTCCGCCAATGAAAGAGACGGATATAGTTGATGAAGTGGTTCGTGATACTAATGATATCTCTATCGCTGCAGATTCTAACGTTGAGTTGAGTGGACTTCCGACCTCTCCGGTAGACACTGCGGAAGACATTGCAGTCGACGACATATATCGGGACGCCTTAACCGACATTCCACCTTTACGCACCACAAGCCGAGGACGTCAAATTCATTTGCCGAAGCGTTTTCAAGACTAAGCATGTACGTGCCACTTGCCCTGTACTTGATTTGCATAGTTGTGGTCTCCCAACCGACAATTGGCCTACAAACCTTTAACCTGTGTCAACCACATTACAAAAAGGGAGAATATTTTATACCTCCGCCGGAACCATGTTTGCATAAGAAACATACTGCAATTCACCAATGCACAGCCAAAATTTATGATCCTAGTCACCGCCTAATCGACATCGAGGTTTTTGTATGCCGTACGTTTATAACTACCTCAATAGCAACCCATTATTTCTTTGGATCCAAAAGTCACGATGATAGTACAGTCGCAGGACCTGCACCTAACCCGGATGCTTGCGATCTTTGGAGAAGAACTTTTCAAGCACCAAATGTTGGAGAGTTGAAGCAGCAAAACGAATTCACATGGGCTACCAGAAACAAAGTTAAACGACGCTACAGCTGGCCCTCTACTACCACTACACGAACAATCAATGGCATCCTGAACAAATCGATTTTAAAGTATGATCCGGTAACGCAGAAACTGATGTCGAGTATTGCCACTTTATCGAAGTGCCAAGTGTCTTCGGGTTCCTGTATTGTGGGAGCCAGAACATTTATATGGAAATTTAAACAATCGTTTCAATGTCCTCAGACTGTTCCTCAGGGAGTCCATAAACTGTTACTACATTACCACAAAGAGCATTTATACCGAGTGCAAATCAAAGCTCTTGGGATCAGTGTGCATCATCGTGCAAAGTGCGCTGAAAAGACATTTCAATGCTACAGCCGAAACGCTATTTGCACGCCTACAGGACTGATTCTGGTTCCGCAAAATTGTTCGGAGCTTGCAGCTTTAGACTTTTACAAACCCGCGACAATCAAACAGCAATCCAACGACGTACATAGCCGCTCGTCCAGTTCGGAAGCCGGTGCCCTTGCAAGATTCATGACGGAAAGCAATGACAATATGGCTGACCATGTGTCTAATCTAGTGGACGATATACATTACCTAGAGTGTCAAGTTGAAACACTCGTCTCATCTCTTTATGCGCTGGTCGCACGTCAATACCCCGGGGAAACTTTAACCGCAATTAGCGGACAGAAAAAAGCAGCCGTCACCATAGGTGATCTTATAACAGAAATTCAATGTTACCCAGTATCGGGAACCGTATTACGAAGTCTGGTATATAAGGGTCAGTTTTCTGCTAGGCCCTTAGTTGAATTCTTCTATAATAATGGTACCAAATCGCTCGGTCAAATCTACCGAGACGGAAATCTTTATAGAGGAGTTCGATATGTAGAATCCTATGTTCCTGGTCGCATATTCTCATTTAACATTGGTAACCAATTCTATCAATTTGAGAATTACTCTCTGAGTCAAATAGACTCGGATGTGCAAGCTTTACGGCCGTCTTTCGCACCAGTGAACTTTACAGAACCAGACATTGATTTTGAAACCTTTATCGATGATTATCCTTCAGAAGAAGACCAAGGATTTGAAGACATCCAAAATATGTTAGTGTCGATGAGCCATTTCAAGCTCGCACATGATAAATTTTACCATTTTCTAGATGCCAATACTGATCAAACTAGGGATTACGATTTCTCTAGCGTCAGACACACAATCGAGAATACCTTCTCCAATGTATTTTTGAGTGTTTTATCTTCTATTACAAATCCTGTTTTAGGCGGGATATTGGTTATTTTACTATTCATGGCAATGTTTTGGGGCTTTGTCTTAACTATTTGGGCAATTAAGTTTTACAGAGGACATGTAGTCGATTTGGCACGATCTCTCATCTCTCGTGTCCGTCGCATCCGTCAGCCAGCCATGGAAGAAAACGTCCCTCCCGACGATGCTCCAGAAAACAGAGAGGACTTAGTTGTAACGCAAGAGGTCCGGCATACCGATGAAAACCCCAATGAACCGCTATACCCCAATTTACGTCAGCATTAGGCCTTGTCGCGGCGTTGTCCTATACGGTTATGACGTAGGTACAGCGCGAACGTATTACCTGTTCATTTGCGTTTCCTCTGGTTCACATAGCTGATTCATACCTTGTGTTTGTGTGTTATTTTTTTATATGTAGGTGTCTACTTATATGTAGTGTGGTATTAGGTTTTGTGTGAAATTACAATTACCATACTTTTATATTACTTCGGTTGTGGTAAAAACGTATAAAAAAAAATAATATCAAAATATTTAAAAACCCTTCTATACAACATAGTATTAGCGAAGAATATTTACTGCTATTTTTTCTATTGCATGTATCAATTCGTGTGACCTGTGATGACTGCACAAATCTGACTGGAGAAAACAAACAAATGCTCTATTCTCAAGGATTGCAAGATGCCAAAACCAACATTCCTACCTCGAAGCTTTTCTGAGTGGGGGGAATTATATTGTGGGGATTATGTAGAAATTGGTTATATAAATTGGCATTGCAATAGTTTTGATTTCTCTCCAGGCAGATAATAATGTGCAAAGCTTGTAGCGTGCTGACGGTAGTTGCAGTATTTCAAGTAGCGTTGTTTTACGGCGTAAAGTTTGAAGTGTTTCAAGTACCTTGTTTTCGTGGTGTAATATGCGACACGTGGTTTATGGTAGCAGGTATTGTTCTAGTATCTTTAATCACAAGCGTAGTTTCAAACCAATATGTGATATAGTAAGTGTGTCAAGTGGTTTTTTTGTAATGGTGTAAAGCGGTTTGAATGCTTTGTGAGAAAAAGGCTTAAATTGGAACTGACACGTGATTATGGGCTGATTGGCTAAAAGCTGATTGGTCAATACTTTAGTATAAAAACAAGTGTTGGATTTAAATCGCTCTCTTGGAAATTCTCTCTTCTCTGAGTTATTTCCCTTGTTCTGTAAAATTGAAGTTATTACTGAATTATTATGAAAGTGGGATCATGGTGTAAATATTGCTAATTCGATACAACGTATTCGGACAATATAACAACTAAATTTTATGAAGTTGGTGTTGATTTAAGAAGCAAATGAGACAGTAAAACGCAACGGAGTCAAAGACAATCATAGGAGTCAGACAATAAAACTGAAAGACTGGGTTTGGCTTAGGCCATCCCAAAACCATCACACCACCCCAAATCCCATACCACTATGGAACAAATTGTATAGATATAGGCTAAATTGTGTTATCAGAGGTGTACAGAGTACAGACAGCGTGCGGTGCTGCTCATCAGCCAAACTACATTGTTTGAATTTACACTGTAATTCAAGTAAGTTAAACGTTTTGATATTAAGACGCGTAATAGATACGGTAATGTCATTCATTCCTAATAAATGAAAACCTACGATTGATCGTTGTCGCGGTCAATTGCTGTGAAACCCATTCCGTTTTGCGAATGGCCACCGGTCAGCCCGTTACCAGCAGTACCGCTGTAACCGTCAACATGCAGCCGGTAACTGTCGTTTTCTCCCTCCACAGAAAAATCACTGCGTTGGAAAAGCAAATATTCCGTAAAATGACAACTTTAGCAACGCGTAGCCTACTCAGTGTGGGCTATATAAGCTAAGCTGATCAAAAGTTTTGGGCTTTCATGTAGGCCTATGTCCAAATCAATATGTACATGCGTTATTAATAATTTAAGCAATAATCGAGGATTTGGGATTGAAATCAAGGAAATGTAGTTATCAAAAAAAAAACGTTTTTGCTTGTATACGAGCCTGTATGACGCAAATCGGTGATCGTCATCAAAATCCCAAAGGTCCACGCGAAGTCTGCAACCTCTGCCATTTGTAAGTTGGTGAATCTTTTCCAGACCTATGATTATAGTATACTAAGCTATTATTACTAGTTTACTACTACTGCTACTACTACTAGTACTACTATAGGTCTACTACTACGTACTACTAAAGTAAGACACGAGTAACATGCAAATATTAATATACTTAAGTTGATGATTAGGTGTTGAAATATTCGCCTAAAAGAAGTAAGCTTTGCTTGTTTTGTTGTAAAACAATAATTTCTTATCATAAAATCAATGCAATTTTGATGATCAAACAAGCTACTGGACATAAATCAAAATTTACACACATTTATTAAGGAATGACGTATACTGAACTCAATAATATGAGATTGCTCTAGGCATCTTACCCCACCAAAATTCGCCATCCAGATTTCCGAATCCGCTTACATATTGATCCCAAGTTTGTTGAAAATCAACACTTCCGTCGTTTCTCCTCTGGAAGATCTGTAAACATTTTATATGAGGCTAACAAGTAAATAGTAGAACAGCCTAATCCAATTCCAAAACACACATAGTCGCGGCATTTTCCCAACAACTTTTTGGATTTGTTTGATTTAAAAAAAACGAGAACCTGAAAACATCAATCCCATTATCCTTATTTTCACTTAGCCTACCGTCCATCCACCATCACAGAATACTTCTTCACCAGAGCGTAGAGTTTGTCTTCCGTAGACAGAGGACGTCAGACAGGATGTAGGTACAATAAGCTCTATTTAAAAAACAGTATACCTACCCTGTATTTGCGCTTGTATAGGCCTATTTACTTAACTAAATAGGGTTACACGAGTTCAGTTCACCCGCAAACTTATTCATGATTTCTGTTCCTAGTGATCCAAGGGCGCACGATTCTCCAATTCCGCCCCTTTCTCCTAGTTCTCCTTTTGATCCCTTGCTTCCGGGAGGCCCAGCTTTTCCTGAAGCTCCTATTTCTCCCTTTTCACCTTTCTGGCTTGCTCCATTTGAAGAGTTTTCATCGCACACTCTACTGGTGATTTCACGACATCTTTGTAACTTTCCCGGCTGTACAAGCAGAATAAGACCTAACAACAAATTGTATGCTTTCATGCTAAGTTATAACTTATTTTTAACTATATGTCTGCAAAGCAAGCTCAGTTTCAGCTAAAGATTTTTTTATAGGTAGCATTTAGGACTACTTCCACTTTGAAGCGTTTGCCGCTTTTAGAACGGAAACTTCATACTATTTTTGCTGTTAAAAATCGCTGCCTTACTCCACGCACGTTCTTCCTATAAGGCAAAACAATCGGTCATTTCACGAGACTCTATTTCACCAGCAAAATTTTTGGTCCTGCAGCTTACACTCTAATATCTTTTAGTCATGCCCTTTTCCCGAACAAATTCGAAATAGCTTGCTCATAACCACTATTTGCTTTTAAATTACATCATAACGTTTGTTTTGCAAAAAAACAACTTTTTGAAGCGTCGACTGCAGTTGCCAAACCATAAATATACCCAATTCTTAAGTTTTTGCTTAAGGACTTATTTACTAAATTAGCTTTCATATGGCAGCATAAATCCATAAAAGCACTTCTAATAAACTTTATTTACACAGATAAAACTTCAATGAGAACCTATAGGCTGACGACTAACGAGTTCTCAGTACTCTACAGACGCTTTATAACAAAATTCTTTTAGATTTGTTCGTTTGAAATACTTGATTACAAATATGATCCTATGAACCCACAACCTTTTCCGAGTTTATGAATTTCAACCACGACTTTTACTGGGCTCGTTTTAGATGTCTATATTGTTGAAACAGAAGAAAAACTACAAAAAGTATTTTCTCGGTTTGCTAAATCAGTGGTTCTCAAATTGTTTTAGCACGTGAAAAATTTGTAATGGAAAATGGGTATATGGCACCTGAACTTGAGAGATTGACCCACTTCACTACAATAAGTACTTGTTGAAATGTTTATTGCGGGTGATTATATATGAATCTCATGAGGTCGTTGTCTGCTTTTCTTACCCACAGATTTAACTGTTCACCTTGACGGCTTATTGTCTGATGACTATCTTCAATTAGCAGTGATCAACATTATAATGACTTGTTTTCCACTGCTATATTATACGACCAAAGTCTTTGTTGCCTTGTGAAGATGACAATAAAGTTGTCTATCTTAACACTGAACTTCTTCAAATAGAATTCAACAATTGCTACAAAGGAATGACAACTGTATATACTGATTATATTGAAGTTTCCTTGAACAATTACATTTAGGCAAAACATTGGCACAGCAACAGCATAAAGACGTCCATGTTGTAGGGTTGATCTTAGTGGAATGAATGCATTGAATAGCAGTGAATAGCACTCACGCAAAATAGGCAGGCGCGATATTTATGTCACGACTTAAAACGGAAAACAAAAAGTTATCGGTACGTAATGTTATCTATCATTGACGTCATGTTTCGTAAAGCAGACGTCTGAAAATAAGAATTCTATATTCTATTGGATTTGTATATTATAATATCCCTTTATTATCACAAATTATTAAATATTATTTGTGTTTGTGACACATTGCATATTAAAAAATCACAAATATTACATCAGATTTAAAGTAGTGTAAATAATAAATATGAATGGACAGTTGACATCCAGGTACTGCACCTAGCGCATCCAGATGCTACACCTAACATGCCCAGGTGCTACACCAAGCACTTTGCAGAAATATGGAGAAATAGTATTGGCTTATGTGCCAAGTGTGGTGTTGATTTGTTAATAAACTAGCCTAAGCACTTAAAAACAGGTTGTTGTGTAGCCTAGTTTGGCCATATATTTGGGTTTATACGCATACATTTATCATATGCAGTTGCCTACATTCTCAAAATAATATTGCTTTGTTTGTATTACATTGTAAGCTAATTCCTGATTCGATAAAACGCTTAGCTAATCGACAATCGCCGTGCATGTAAGATTGCAGGATTATCTTTTTGTCTGCGGCCACTTAACTTTGCTTAGATCTATAATGACATAATTGACATTAGCGTGAAATGAAACTTCTACAGAGGTCGTTGGTTTAGCTTAGGTAATTTTTTCTGTCTACAGTTTATAATTCTAAACAGCAATAATTATAGGGCTATCTGTGGCCTAGCCTATATCTTACAGGCTTATAAGTTACAAATAGGCCTACAGACTTCCACAGACAACACTTAATCGCGCTGGTATTATTAATCTTTGGCTGGTCGACTTTTATTCAAGATGAGCAATATTTACATCAAAGAGCCACCCACCATTGGCAAGGTTCTTCTTCGTACTTCAATGGGTGACATTGATGTTGAACTTTGGTCAAAAGAAGCGCCAGTAGCTTGCAGAAACTTTGTTCAACTTTGCATGGAAGGTAAAAAGTTTATCACTTAGGTAAAAAGTTTCTTTGTCTAAGTACATACAAAGTTACAAACATCTGCGCATGTCTAGGTGCAAATATTGTTCTTACCGTATCAAGAGTTTTTAAACTTGGTTTAAACTTCTCAAAACTGAAGAGCCAATTGACAAGCTTATCTTCATGATACATTTTTATTTGCTTCCTGTGATCTTGTCCTGGTTTGCCACTGCTGACTGTAAGCAAGGATTGTTGATGTTTTGCCCGAGATGTAGACTAGTTATTGTATAAAGCACGGCAGTTTTAGATGAGATAGAGACCAATTTTGGAAGATATGTGTAGGGCCCGGTTTTGGTGTTTTGGCGTACACTAAGACTTCAGATCTGTTAAGATATATGGTAAATTGGCAGTCAATGAGCCATTTGAAGCACTATATCGATGGACTTACGATAGTATTTGGTTTACCTAGTTATGTAAGTGCGGAAGTAGGTTTAATGCCAAACTTTTATTTCATGAACTTGGGCTGTTAAGTCAACTTGAACGATCAGGCTAGTGTTGAATTTGTTACATAAAAACACTTATTAAAATATTGGCAATAAGCATCATGATTGTTCATTTTGCTGAGTAATGCCAGAATGTTTATCATGTCATGGTATATTTGAATACGTCAAATGCAATATTGAAATTTGCATACTATTTCTTAACTCAGGTTATTACAATAACGTGATATTTCATCGAGTGGTTCCAAACTTCATTGTGCAGGGAGGTGATCCAACAGGCACAGGAGAGGGAGGTGAATCTGTTTACGGCAAACCATTCAAGGTTGGTATCAGTTTTGCTTTATGATAATTTTTTGTTAAAGTAAACATATAAAACTTTTTACTAGTTAATTAAATTGCTCAATTATATATAATAACTCAAATGGTCTATATGTATATATTTAAAAGTAGTTTCTATTTGCGATGTCATTTATAAACATATTACTGCAATAAAGTCATTCAAGTATTTGTAAATATCACTATCTACGCTGTATAATGGTCATAGTTTGCATTATGTATATAAAGGATGAATTTCACTCACGACTACGATTTGTCCGGAGAGGACTTGTTGCCATGGCAAATGCAAGTCCAAATGACAATGGAAGTCAGTTCTTTTTTACTCTTGCTTCTTGTACAGACTTAAACAAGAAACACACAATCTTTGGAAAGGTGAGTTGACTATGGAGTAGGTGTTAAGTTTGTGATGTTACTGGACACTTCACTGATTAATTTACACTGACATATCAAAATTAATGTCAGGTGCTTTTTCTTGATTTCTAAACAACTTTTTCTCAACATCTGTTTGAAATACTTTAGGTAACTGGTGATACGATCTATAACCTTGTCCGTTTGGGAGAAGTTGGGACAACAGATGATGAAAGGCCAATTAATCCACCTTTTATAAAATGGACAAAGGTATATTCGACTTTAGCGTGAAAAAAAGAATATTATGTGGATGTTGTTAATTAAAAGAAATTTTTGCGCCTGAAATAATTGTTCTGGTTTGCTAAATTATAACATTGCTTGTCCATTTTGGCATAACAATTAGCATTACCGTATGGTAATGTTTAAATGTTGTTATTACTGATGTGTTGGTTGCTATGCTAGTTGTCTTGGTAACTGCTTTGGTTGAGCCTAGCCATCAGCTCTTAACTGTTGCACCATCTAATGGTGAAACAGCATGCTTGACTTTAATTGTACATGAGTTATGACATGTTGTTACTTGACAACAGTTTCCTTTAATCTTGTGTTGTATCCTTCTGATTGCCATGCTGAGTGAGGGCATTCCATTAAACTACTAGTCGTGTATGCATGCTCTGTGTGAGCTCAATAAATTACCAAATTGGAATAAACATCAGTTTATTACATTCTGCTTTCTGCAAGGCTGTTAAAGTACTCTTGTAAATTATTTATATCAATATTCGATGTTGCAAGCAACGTATGCTCTTTGCGTAAAGGTACTTGCTAATCCATTTGAAGACATCATCCCAAGAACAGTTCCTGAAAAAAAGAGCAAAAAGGATGAAAAGAGAAAGAAGAAGAGTGAAATGAAAGCTACTAAGTAATATAATTTACTTTCTATAAAAATTCTCAATGTGAAGGCGACGCGCTAACCAACAACAACTAAATGTCTGATCTATGTTAAAGGGATTTCAAGTTGTTATCTTTTGGCGAGGAAGCAGAAGAAGGGGAGGAGGATATGAGACAGTTTGATGCGGTAATTATGATCTGAAAGCTTTTTGCTATGAACTCTTATAGCAGTGGTTCTTAACAGGGTCCCCAGTGAAAAATCTGTGGTTCTTTAGGAGTGCCAAAATGCTTTGTATCATCTCTTCCTTTTGTAAGTTGCGCAAACGAGGGGTCCCCAAGCCAATATTTTTATAAATTGGGGTCCCAATGGTTGGATTGGTCTAGAACCACTGTCCTATTGGTTTGCTACTCACCAAAGCCTTCAAGTGATAATGACGAAAAGCTATGCTGGCTTCAGTGCTGGCAACCTGAAATTTAACATGACTTGATCGATGTCATATTTCTAATTCAGAAGTTTTTATTTTTTGTCTCTCAGGTTCATTCAACCACAAGTAAAAGCAGCCATGACCTTGCCAATGACCCAAAACTCAGTTCAACACCGGCCATTCAAACCAGCGATACAGACAAAGACCTTAAAAGAAAGGCAACTGAGGTACCAGTCAGCTTACTTACCTGTTGATTTTTAATGTGTGAGCAAGTTAGGGTTGGATTTTGGGACCAAGTTAGAAATCTTGGAATTAGGATTTCAATTCAACAGTCCCTGATTTTTTTTGAGATTAATAAAAATTGAAAAAAGTACGCACATAAGCTTCAGTAACCACATTTATTTCTTATAATATTAATGCATAAACAAGAGCAGTTTTGTATTGTAAAACTGTTTTAAAATAAAAAAATCCATAAATTTATGCAAAATTGCACTGCCTTGACGTTCATTCGTGAAATCCTGGGATTTTCATAAAATCAATCCCAAAATTTTTACTAGAAGAAGGGTCTCGGGTTTTTCGGATCGGGATTTCCCGGGATCCTAAACCTAGTGCAAATTATCAAATTGTTTTTAGATTGACGAAGAAAATCTTGAAGATGGAAATGGTTTTGATGGGGTACAGAGAAATGATATGATGCAAAGGATAAAAGATAAACTTCAAACGAAACCGGAGAAAAAACTCAAGGTCATTGCCATTCAAAATTAATTGCAGTCTGACTGACGATAAATGTTTGTCTATGAAAAATTTGACGTTCTTTTGCAGACGGAACAAGATTTGTCAACTCAAAATAAAAATTTAACAACAAGGTACATAAATGGTTATGCAACAATTCTAATTCTCTTCCTTCTCACAATATCACATAAATTACAGATATTGCTTTGACGTGGTGTTGTCTTTTCAAGTTAAAGTATAACTTTGATATTTGTATTATTCTTACAGTGAGCAAGCTCGAAAAGAATCACGTCAGCTTGCACGTGAAATTCTTCAGGCTCGGAAACATGCCAAGAAAGAAGAATCTCATAGTTCCAGCAGTGACAGTGACATAGGTCGTTTGAAATTTAAGTTTCATCTTTTGTTTTTCATTTACAAATACAATTTCAAATATTTTGCATCATGTTTTGTGTAATGACTGTTGACTGTTGACTGTTTTAATATGCAGTAATGTATTAAGCGTATCTGAAGCTTAAGATACTTCAAACTTTGTCTAGTTACATTGGATGTAATTTTTATCCATTTCAGATGTCGATGCTTCTGCTAACCCACTGTTTGCCGAGTACAAGCAGCAGCAGAAAATTTATCGAAATAAAACATCCAAATATAAAGAGAAAGGAGGAACAAGGGAGAATGAAGTTAGTCTCGTCGTGGTCTTGGAGGTCAAAAATTGCGAGCCTCATTTATGACATGAGCTGTTTGCTCTTTCCTTTCAGACCCTGTCAATCTTAGCAAATTTTACTGCCAAACTACATTCAGTTCGCAACGATGTGGGGTGGGACGAGGGCAAGGACATTGATGAAGAAGATTTAATCGATGAGGAGGACGATTCCGGATGGTACATTCTTCTTTCTCACTAATCTTATACTTAAGAACACGGTCTCGTGGACTATCTTAGCTTGGAATTTGTTATACATTTTGTTCTCTCGTGTTTTGAAGTTGTTGGTTGGTTGACGTTGATTGTTGTTCAACAATTTACCAGGATGTTGCATAAATTAAAAAATGAGGATGTAACGACGCTCCGAGATGCCAAAGATGTGAATCGAGATGTGAATGAGGATCGATATGATTTATCAGACCCTCGGAATCCTTTGAACAAAAGAAGACGAGAAAAATCCAAGAAGTAAGTCAAATTTTGGAAAAAATATTTTAGAACACTTAAATGAAAATAACTTTAAAGTCACATTTGACCAAAACTGATGTTTGATGAAAACATTTCTGTGATGTGACCTTAAAGTTATTTTCATTTATGTGTTCAATGTTTTTTCGGTTTGGTTTCGGCAAACTTGTTTTTTGCAGAGAAAAAAAAGACCGCGAGCATAGACACCGGTCAGAAAGAAGACATCGTGACAGATGAAACTGTGGTGTATTGTGCTTGGCAAGTGCTTAATGACAAGTTTAATTTGTCAATGTTACGGCTACTCCGTGCACAAAAGAGTATGAGCTTAAGAACTTGTAAATTCTTTTCAAAACTCAACCGAAACGTCGTTGGTGAAAACTGGATGCACATCATTCCTTCAATGATGTACGCATGCAAAAATAAACTTTTTGAAAAGTTGAAGGTGTATACCTCACACAACACTGTTGCTGCCACATTGGTTTCAGTTCAAGAACTGTATAAAATACATTATGATACAGTCTGAAGAAGTTGTGTTTGGATTTATTTAATTCTTAGAATGAAGTCCCCAGTTTCTGGCATTGCCTCACCTAAGGATGTGCCAAATTAAAAAATATTTGGATTCTTGAGAATACTTATAAATAAATGCTGATATTTGCGTGAATCCAAACCTGCTGGCTTACCTAATTTCATTCATCAAAGTAGACGAGTAAGGAGATACTGCCAAAATTAGGTATTCTGTTGATGAATGAAAAAAGTTAATCTGCTTTTTTGTGTATACAAACTTGCTAAAATTTCATGCAACCATTTCACTGATTGTTGCGGTCAACCATGCAACTGAAAGTTTGAAATTTTTACATATGATTTCTTACTTCGTTAAAGGATTCATCCCAAATCTACTCATAACATTCCGATTTATGATTTTGGAAAAAATGCTTCATATCTGTTTTTTAATAATTCTACTTTCTTATTAATGACTTTTAAAACCTAGGTTTGTGAATGATAAATGATTGAGCAAAAAGTATGGGTACATAGTTTGTAACAAATTTAGAACTGCTGTTTCCTGGCTAAGCTTAAACCTATTCAAGCTTTATGGCTTACAAATCACCTTTGTAATATTATGGGGCAAGACTCACATGTACTGTAAAAAGGTATTCTGCAATGCTTGCTTGTTTGCCTATTTCAAACCAACTTGCCTAAATAAAACAGCAAGACGCCTTTAATTTGCATGCACATATAATATACTATTTTGAAACTAACTCGAGGCACAAAATTAAACAACAAGCACGATTGAAAGAGGCTTATTTCACGTTGTTCGTTAAGGTAGGATTGGCAAAAACTGTATGGTTTAACAATAAATCATATCATGATAACATTAATAAAAAAAATCACATACACATAAGAAATCAATTCCATTATTAGCAGCTGATTTGACAAGACTTGAATTGAACAACAAATTGAAAATGATGACATAAAAAAATAAGGCAAGGTGATATAGATGACAAAGAGTGCAATTCAGAAACTTATGCTTTGAATGCCAATGATTTTATGTCTAAAATCACAGTGCAACAATAAACATACAATCATGTGTTCTAATATAATGCTAAAGATAGTCAATAAGATAAATGCAAGATGGTGGCGTGCGTCTTATCAAGGTGCAAACATATTTACACAGAATGAACTTATTGTATGAATGATGCAATTTAACATACAGTGTCATTCACAACTTCCCATACAGTTATAAGCAACAGAGCAAAAAAGTAAAATGTCATAAATTTTAATCAACAATACTTTAATATGGCAATGAATCGACCAAAACGAGATAGCAGTTTAACAAACACCTTTACATTTTGCAGCTTAAATAACCTTCAAAAATAACATTAATACTGTTTTTCTGAAATAAAAGCTAAACTGCAAACAAATATAACAATGAGGAATCAAGATGGCAAAAAAATTTCAAACACAAACAATAGTAATAGTAAGGTGCTGTAAGATATACTGCACGAACAGTCAACATTAATCAATGTGATAAGCTAAAGTGAAGAAATGTACACCTCTTTCAACTAACTGGAGAAAGCATATTTGAAATAATTTATAGATAATTTTCTTTTTCAAGTATTTCCCGCAAGAATTCCGGTCACACTATTATCATCGCTTGTTTCGGTTCCATCATATAAATGGTCACTTTCTGTGTGATTAATTAAGCTTTCTGGTTTGTTGGATTCATCAAGTCGATCAAATAAATTTCTTCTTTCATTGTCATTCTTCTGGTCAACTTCAACCAGTGGTGGGTTGAGTTCGAAACTAAACCTTTTCAACTTTGGATCATGAAAATATACATCGCTATTATCTTTTAGTGTTCTTTTGTTGAGATAAATTTCGTGAATGTTCTTGCAAATGATGTTGTCATTATCAGATAATGCTTCATCTGTCATGAGTTGTTCATCGAGTGAGACATCTAAGTCCTTGCAACCGAGACGCTTCAATTTCGACCTCAGAACTTTAATTCTGTTGATGTAAGACGATAGATTTTCTTTCAATTTGGCATTTTCAACTTCCACATTTAATTTATCATTAAGCAAGGCCTGATTTTCACTTTTCAAGCATTCTATTTCAGTCAACAAACTTTTTAATGTAACTTGTGGGACAGTTACTGTGTTCACTGCAGATGATTTATCAAATATTTCCTGAGGTTCGTCAAAGCTCTCATATGAACAATCCTTATTTTCACAATGGCTGTGCAAATACTGCTGCAACAGTGTTGGCAAGTCATGCTGTTCGAGTGGAGTATCGGATTGGCTTGCATTTTTTTTCTCATGAGAAGCATACACTGCATAATGTTTTAGAGCATAATCTTTTCTTTTAAAGGCATTTGAACAATGAAAACAATGCCAGTGCCAACCTTCAATACTTTGACTGCCTTTGCAAGGTCCTCGTATATTACAAACACTTTTACAATGCAGCATTTTATATCCAGCAAACGAAAGGCCATCGTCTACATGCTTGACCTGAAAATGCATTTGCATTAACTTGGCACTTGAGAAAAAATTTTTGTGACTTGGGCAAAACGAACAATGGAAATGAACTTGATCTTTTGAAGGACATGTATCGCTGGTGCATGGGCACATTTGCAATTGGACAGTAGAGCCATCAGCAAACACTGATGGATGTAACTCCATGACTCAAGCACATGCAGCTCATCAAAAGCCAAGCCTAAAAATACCTATGATATAGGCTATGGCTGTAAGGTATGTCTAACTAAAAAAGTTTGGCAAGAATAAAGCGTTAGTTCAGCTAATAGGGCTGGCTAGTGAACAGCCCGAACGAAAAGGACAGCACTTTTTGACGAGAACTTGTGCATGCAAACACGCAAATTTAGGCATGATGACGTGTAGCGGCCGTTGGATGTTTCTTTAGTTTGTCGCTGGTTGGCGCCCTCGGGATGCTCCCAGCACGTGTTGATTTCGGCACTGCACGTTCGTTTACCCCCCATTCGTTTTTGCAGTGCCTGCGCGCAGGACATGAGTAAGATTAAAGCCTTGAACCAAGAAGGTTGTGGTTTGGTTTTAATATATGAGCGAAGGTAGCAGACAACTGAAGCAGCAACCTCCTGAGGTAGGAGTCAACAACCGAACAACACAACAACGCTAACCCTTCGCCATAGACGTACACTGAAGCCTTAATTCTTGGTTTATTTAGTATAAATTGGCGTAACGATGAAAATGTTTGGCATGCATAATTGTAAACCTTGCACATGCCGAATATTTTACTCATCACTCTAACTTATAATGAACAAACAAAAAAACTGGTTGTTTGAATGCCAATTTTTAATAAACAAAGAATTGGGGCATCCGTGCCAGCTAAAATTTGTGTATTTGCACGCAAGATTTCTCGTTGAAAACTGCTATATTTTCCGGGACTATAGATAAACAGTTCTATAGGCTATTTAAATAACAATAAAAAATAAAACAATATTAAAAACAAATAAAAGTCTGTGTCAATAGGAACTTGTACAAAGACTAGCTCAGTAACTGAGGCTTGATCGAAGAGGTATCAAGTCTTGCAGACTTCCCTCAGTCAAAGGATAAAGATTATGATACCATACTGCCATAGGCTAACCTATACAAGTGAAGTGTAACATACCCTGATAATTGCAGTCTGGAATGAAAAAGACAGAATAACTGTACTGAGGGCCATAACCATACCCAAAATACCGACTATGGATCTAGTATATTCAAGTGCACAACCACAAGATGCCTTTGCATACTATAAACCCTAGCTACTCAAATTGTGACGTCATCTGGTTGTGCACTTGTATCCTGGACCCCCGATTATATTGCCTACACTAACTGAGTTATAAATGCAAATAGCTATAACTGCTGACCGTATAAGCTAGCCTAGGATGATACAGATAACGGGTGTGTACCGGTATATCCTGTATATGGATGGATCTGGTTATAAATGTAGCCTATAGGCTACATACATATAAACACCATACTTTATGAATCAGTACTAATAATAAGCGTAGTTAAAAGGTATATCCTGCAAATAGTTTAAGCTAATTACACAATACATAGGCTTAGTACAATCCCAGCATATAAAGGGCAACAAAATCATACATTTGTTGCAACCCAATTGTTGCACAAAAACGAGCAGCTGTTTCGAAATTCATAGAAATCTACTATTTATTAGTATTCTCCGTTAAGACCAAAACACCACCATTACTCTGGTAGAATCATAGCGCCCGTGAGTCACGATTTGTTTCCAATAAAAAAAATGCCTGACTTAACAGATCAATTAAATCCCATCGTTCTGCTGAAAGTTTGGTAGAGATATCGGCGTTTTTTATTTTTTAATAAGAAAAAAATTTAATCTAGTTACCATTAACAAAGTGAGATTGTTCCTTTCTGATCGAAAGTCATGTAAGTTTGGCCAATGTCACGCAAGTACGCGACATCTTAATATATAAAGGGAACAACATTTTATTCCGTTAAATACTTTGTGACGTTCTATTGAATGTTTGGCAGACGTCAACGTTTTTTATTTCTTAATAGGAAAATGAATTTCATCTAGGTTACCCATGGTTTATCATTGACCAGGTTAGATTGTTCTTTTCTGGTTAGTATTTAACAGAACAATAGAAATGTCTCTCGCTTTATATATTAAGATGTCGCTTGCCTGCATAACATTGGTCAAAAACTTACACAACTTCCCGACAAGAAAGAAACAATCTTACCTGGTCAGTGGTAAACTAGATGAATTTTTTTTTCATATTAAAAAATAAAAAACGTCGACATCTCTACCAAACTTTCAGCAGAACGATGGAATTTGATTGATCTGTTGAGTCAGGCGTTTTTGTTTTTTATTGAAACGACATCTTGATTTACGGGTGCTATCGGGCGCTTGGTTTACGTCTTGATTTACGACTACTGGCGCGCTACGATTTACGGCGCAAGGTATTATACGGAATCATATTACAGGTTGTACGGGAGCCCGGATAGACTACCGTGCACCCCACCAAAACAAAATGCCGTTACATTTTTTTTATTATGTGGAATGTGCCAAACACATCTAAGTCGGTAATAGTGAAATAACTCATTCGCGCTATATGATTTTCTATTTTTTTATTTTGTAATGAAAAGGATATTAATAGGGGAGTTATTAAATCAGTGCTCAATACTGGTAAAAGTAAATGTTTTTCGGTAGTATCTATCGCAGCTGAGTGTTTTTAACTGCAGTTTGGAAAAGCAACATGCGGTGATGCAGACAATGTTTTTCTTAGGTTAGCACAAAGATATTTTTCCTAAAACAACATTGATGATAGCTTATAACTTTATAACATATAAAAGCAGTCAATCAACAATTTCAAGTTGCAAGTACAATAGAACCAGTGCATTATTTTAGGAAATCAAACTTGTGGGTATATCAGAACTGGCCTACAGTCTATACATGGCACATATACCTAGGCTACTAAAGTTTAAACTGCCGGCTGATGTTGTGCTCACTGCTTAGGCCCTGCAGTACTGTGCAGGGCAAAGAGCACAATTTTCTGTTCTGAATCTTATTTCACAAAATGAGAGATATTATAAATTTAACGTCTTAGTACACTTGATGAAGCAAGCTTATGCTTGTGAAAGCTCCTGTAGAAGAATTAGAAATAAAAGTTATATGACCCTAGGCCTAGAGTGTCAACTTATATTCTGTTTTATTTTTATTTTACTGTATTCTGGGCTAATATGTTTCAACCACCATCAGCTTTGTATAAATTCAATGTGGTCTATTAATTATTTTAATGTGTTTAAGCTGGGTAGAAAATAGACTACATTTAAAAACATAAATTTATGGGGTCTAGTGCTAAAATGCACGACCAAATGACTTCAGAATTTGAGTAGTTGGGGTCTTGTATACAAATTCATCCTGTGGTTGCACATTTCTGCACTCGACCCAGTTTTGAAATTTTTAACCTAACTTGTTCAAGGATATAAACTAAACGAAGAAATTTGATTAAGAATTTACTTTTTCTCCGTGAATTTGTTATCTCATAAGTAAAATATTACAGTAAATATTAATTCATGGGCTACTTGACAATATCAGCAGGATCCTTTTGTAAAATTTCTTTTAGGGTTGATTGGTCTGATGGCCACTGCCTTAAATTTCCAACAAATTTATTTTGAAAAATATATATTTTATTTATTATTGATTTTCCTAATATTGCTAACTTATATCTTATGCTTACAACTGATTTCTCAACTAATAACCAGATGACAACTTGATTAATTTTTGTCATTAGGTTATAGGCTTGGTGAAGAGTATAAGATGATTTATAATTAGTAATCTTATTTGTGCACAAATGAATGATACTGATGGTACATGGAAAACTGTTCCTTGGAAGCAGAGAAAATTTCACCGCAAAGAGAAAAAGCAATGCAACCATGTTGCCGTAAATCAAGAATGCTACATTTCTGCAAAGCCTGTTCAGTTTCATTTGAATGAAATTTCATGCAAAATCAAAGAATTATGCGGCAGCACTTTTTGTGCTGAATTTCTTGCAGCCTTGCATAATGCGTTTGGAAATGAAAGACATGTCAAAGAGATTGTCTGTTATGCGCTTGGAACTCCCACAGAAAGTAAATCATCTGCATATCAGTTGGCAATGCTTGCCATAATCCGTCAGTTTCTGGCAGACATTGATAAACTATCAACAATGTGTGAAATAAAGGAATTTCTGGAATATTTCTCAAAGAGCTTTTTAAGAAAAAAAGATGTTGTTTTAGAAAATGTGAAGTGTTCACTTTTTGACCCAGTGTTTACTATGCAAGATAGGAAGCTGATAAATGGTAAGTATTTTTTTTATTATTGATGTCATGCGCAGCACACATTTATCAAGATTATGTTTAATACCAGAGTTTAATTTCAAGGCTGGTTAAATTGCTTGATAATTTGGAACGTACTGCTGTTGATAAAAATAGCTTGTGCCTTTACATAAAATTTTTGTATAATTACTATGTTATTGGTGATTAGGTATTGACTACAATTGTTGAATTTTTTCATATTATTCTGTAGCTTACTGTATTTTAGGCATATGCAGTGCAGGTGATGAAGTATTGAACATGTTTATCACTTTGATAGATTTGTCAATGGATGTGTTGAAAGAAAATGAAGAAGGGAGACGAGAAGCAACGGATGAGACGCTTTTTTACATGATCCACTCTGACAAATGGATTACCAACAATCTCTTATGGAAAAACTGGTCCACAGAGAACTTAAACAACCTGCTAGTGGTGGGAAACAGCTTCATGTCTATTTATGAAAGGACGCCTTCAAGTTATTTGAAAGCGGATTACAAATATTTATATTTAGTAAATGAACTGGATTTATACTCAGAAATACAATTGCCTGTATATAAATATAAAGAAGAGATGTTTAATGACACTTCTGTATTGTGGTTTCCTGCTAAGAAACTGATATTGGCGGAAGCGGAACTAAGGAAATCCTATCAAGAAAATTGTCCAACCTACTCAGAATAAAGTTTATTGTTTTAAATTATTTTTGATGTGTCTTGATTAATTTCAACCACCATATATCCGCCATTTACTCTCTCCCTATTTGTACCGGCAGATTTTCTCGCCACGCTTTGTCAGCAGAGAGCAGTATTTAACGAGCGAAGTTATTTTTTCTTTGAAGTTGTTGTTTTAATATTTGCGGAAACATTATTATTCTCTGTCGTTTTCAATTTCAAAATTTGCCTGCATGTGCACATCTTCATCGATAGGTTCACGATCTTGACTGATGTTGACGTTTTCTAAAAAACATCTTTTCGAAAATAACGTAATTGTCTCGATTGGCGTTAAGATACGGCCTACTTGATTCGTTTCCTATCTGCTATTTAGGATGGTTTTCGTCAAAAATGGTTTATTGTGATATTACATTTTATACAGGTGTTTAAATTATGAAATGTTAATTACCATTTAACCGGTTGGCGAGGGCAAACATACAAAAGCTTGGTTTATAATTAGGGTTGCCATAGGTCTGGACTCAAAAATAAGGACGACTAGGAAACGAAAGAAAAATACTACCTTAAACAGTGCACCGCAGGAGAAGGCAATAAATGCACCCCCCCAAAAAAAAATTGAGACACGATTTGCATGTTCTTAATTTTGGTATCTCTTTGGTACAAAATGGTATTCTAAAAGTGTCGAAAATCCCGAAATAGGAACCTCTGCCCTAAAAATAAGATAGAAATAAGGACGCCAGTGAAAAAAAGGACTTTTCTTAGAAATAAGGATAAAAATTTTCTAAGACACAGACCTTCAAAATATAGACAAATCTAAGAAATAAGGACGTTATGGTAACCCTGTGAATAACTCTAGCGTAACTGACCAAGTGTATAATGATCACAAGTATAACTAAAGATGGGTGGACTAATATTTCAAAATTTATTAATTAAGCAGTCACAGTCTTCAGATTAGTTGTAGCCAGACTGAAAAGTGGCAACAATGTCGGCAAAGAAACGGAATGGCGGTATGTCTAACATCCAACGATGCGTGACCATTGATGCGATTACTTAAAACTTTTGCTTGAAGATTAGCTTTTCTGAAAACACACTTAACAAGACAAAAGTGCGCTTGTAAGTCTGTCGGTGAAAGTAACTGACATTCAACTACACCAGCATACTTTCTAATAATAGACAGCAATTACCGTACAAAATTAGCGTCAGCTTTCCGTAATTCGACGCTGATTTTTTCCTGCGTAGTGCAAAAGTTTGTGTGCACTGTTGGCGTCTTTGGATGTATTAACTCAGGCAAGTAGCCTAATAATAATGCTAAAAAAATGTATACCATATCATTTACAATCGCTGCAACTTATGTCTATAACTCTATAGGCTACACCCTTTTTACTTAAATGCAAGTTGCCATGTTTGAATAATACGTCATTACCCTGAAAGGACCTAGATTGTAAAACATTCTGCTTCAAACGGCATCGAAAAATAACTGTTCTGTACAGTGCATAATTCCGGCAAACTAATTAAACGAAGAAGAAGACTTGTAATTGCTGCCGCGCGTAACATTATTGTTGTTTTTTTGAAACCCTGAGACGGAGTTTCTTGAACAACACTGTATTCTGAAAAGTTTACCTACTCCGCAAATGTTGAGTTGGCGCTTATCAAACAGCTGATTTTCCACCGCGAAGTAGTAAAATTGCTTCTGAATTATGTAATCATAAACTGTGATGTAAAGGATTCTGTACGTTTCCCCAACAACAAGTCATGACATTAGTGGGGTTTAGCATACCATGAAAGAAAGAGACTCGATACGTGCACTGGGAAATGTCAGGATGGAACAGTAACGGGTGCCGAGGTCGAAGGTGACTCTAATGGAATCGGACACTGCTGTTAACGTCTACCTATATGCTGAAATCTATCATCAGAAATTCAACGCAAAAAATTGGTTATTGAAACTATCGTGTTGTTTAAACTCATATCAGACCATGTTTCCTTACCGACACGTATTTGCCGTTGCAGTCAGGTTTGATTGACAGCTGTGTCGAACTAAACGTTGCCAGTTCATCATCCAGAAATGCACCGGGGAATCGAAGAAAGGTTTTTTGACAAAAAATTTCAAAATTCTAACAATAAAATTATTTCATTAGCTTTTTGAGGCTCTTCAAATTCTAGCTGAGATGACTACCATAGCTTACACGCTAAAACTTCAAAAATACAACCGCAAGTCGTATCTGGGTCGACCAAATTCAAATTTAAAAAACGAAGCCAAGAGCTTACAGTTCATGTGATTAAAAGAAACCGTTTTATTTAAATAAGATTAAGGCCGTCTCTAAAGCGAATTATTACAACTTTGCTTTCGAGCTCATTAGTAAGCGATGTCGACGCCGTGTATTTACATTGCCATGTGTTCTAGTGCGCGCGTACACATTACTTCAAAACACATGCAACAGGTTCTGTCTGTAGCTAGACACTCAAATTCTGTTAATGCAACACTATGGTGACAATATAATACACTTGAGGTTTCAGTGGTTAAACTGGTTAGGCAACGTTCCAAGGTTTTGAACTAGGTCGTAATTTAAATTTGTTTTAAAATTAATTAAACTGCTTGGCCTAGAACCAGTCCATGTTTAAACAAGGACGCGTTTTTATACCACAAGAACTGAGTAATAACTTTACCGGAATAAGTTCAAAATGGCCTGAATAATTTCACCATAGCAATAAGATCTCTCATTTTTCCATGCTTAACTAATTCCACTGTTAGCTTTATTGCATCCGGTGAAGGCTTTATTCCAACACTTTTGATTTTGTGCCCATTATTTGATTTCACTGAATTATTGAAATTAATATGGGCGCCTGTTTAAGCCATCTTGCACCAGACCGCGTTTCACGTTTCCACGTAAAAATTCAATTGTTTTTATTTTATGTGCTTAACTTTAAATCTAAATAGCCCTTGGGCACAAGGCTGTTTCTGCTTCGAGGTGATAAATCAGGTGCATATGAGATTGTTTACTTTGCAACAGACTCTTTCGTTATAATATCAGCTCAAAATGAAACTTCTTCATTTGAAGCTGACGACATGCCGTCAATAATGCATATTATTTGTGGTCAAAACGGTGAAAAGCGAAGTTCCGCTGTAAACAGCTTCTTATCGCGGTAAACAAGGGGCAATGCGGCCAAACAAATACTTGTCCTAAACGCAAAAAATGCATGATCTTTTCTGACGTGTTCACGCCTGATCGACCAAAGCGAGGCAATCGAAAATTAATTGTTTGTGATGTAATAAGGGTTGAGTTGTGATGTTGTGACCAAGCGCTCGGGTTGTTGGCAAGACAGTAACCTATTAAACCTAATGGCCGTTGTACAGTTGTTTATGCGCGTGAGCAAAATGGATGAATAATGCTTAGTTATATAACTGCGCCATTTCATGCTCTGTAAAATGTTAAATTCACGATAGCAAAGTGTTTCGAAACTTAGTACTGCACATCTTCAGCAAACAACAGAGATACGTGAGTTGAGTCAGGTAATCTAATAACACAGCTACAGGGTGAACCGACTTTTTCAAAATGGCGAATATCTATCTCTTCATCGCGTCATACCTCATACGTTCGCCAGTTGTCTAATTTTAAAAGATTAGCTGACTGGACAGCGCACGAGCCTCATCTGACTGGTCAGGCAGTTTTTCAATCAGTCACAGAAGACATAGTTAGCGATATGTTAAAAATTAGGCAAATTGCTGTTACTTAATTTTTAAGGGATTTCAACATTCTGCATTTAAGGACGGTGTTTATTAAAGTTTTTTTTTAATTGTGACGTAATAATTGCAGTTTAACCATTGTTGAGATAATATGTATTAGTATTAGTAGAATTATTTTATCTTGAAAGCTAAGAAACTGAACTATTGGCTCAGACAAAAAACGTAATTATGTTATGTAATGTAATGTAACGTAATTTTTAACATGCACATTTTGTTTTATTGTATTTTGTGTTGGATTTATTGCTGTCATTTTACCAACTCAAAACAGCTAATTCGGAGTAATTCAGTGAGCTTTGATAAGTTTAGAAAATTTTACAATGGTGAAAATCGCGCCCAAACTTAAGAAACTAAGTTACTAGAAGCTCCAGCCTAAATTTTCTTATCAAAAAAAATTATTGTATAGCTTAGTTAGGACAGGTAAGTGCATTTGATTTCGACGCACTTGTTTTTATATGAGAAACCCTACTAAAGAATCTATAGAAGCCTCGTTCCGAAAAGCTAAGGAAGTGTAGCATTGGTCCAATTAAAATTAATGGATTCTTCATGCTCGTAATTATATAGCTCATCTTATTTTCTGTTGTACTAATTTCAAATACACATGCATGAAATCGACTAGTTTTCTTTAAAGCTTTGCTGTTAGCTATACTGCTGTCATTCAATTAACTGATAACGGCGCAACTAGGCTCTTTCCAGTATGGGCCAAAGCATTGATTGAACTCAGATTTGAGGCTTGAACCGTTAGGAAACTTCGGAGGGAACTTTTTTCAAACAATTCTCGCCAAACTTAAAAAGGCAAAAGGCCGAGCTAGTAGAAGCTCCTTGCCAAAGCTGTGATACAAAAAGATTGTTATAGAACAATATCGTCACTGCAGGAAGTTTAAAAGGGTTTTATAGATTACAAAATTCCAAAAAAAAATAAAATCTATTAACTAATTAATTCAGGTCCTTGTGTGTTTTATTCTAATGATATTTTTTGCATGAAATTTGGGGTTTGAGTATTTTGCCTCCAGTCTTTAAAGTTCCGAATTACAGTATATACAATTTTTATAGTGAAAGTTTCTTACAGAGTGTTTTGTCTTTTCAAAACACGACTTTTCTTTGAACCACTCAGAGGTCAAGAAGAAAGAGTTGAATTGGTCGTATTTCGTTTGGAAGAAGGTATGTGCATATTTTCAACAAAACCATAAAATTTTATGCGTGTTCCAGTCAGTACCAGCGCAACATAGACTGACACGCAAATTTTCAAACGCAAAAGAGTTATTTTTTGTAAATTGTGGTTGGTCTGACTCTATAGTGCCAAAGTTTTTTGGTTTCCAAGAAACAGGCCTGCACAGTTTCTTATGTCAATTCTCAAAATCTCTTCAACTGGCAATTTTTCTTAACTGAGGAAGTTTTTGCCTCGGCCTCAGGTCATAACAACGACCGTCACTGCGAATCTAGTTAAAAAAAGAATTGCTAATTACGCTTAGCATTGGATGTTTATATTTTACAGCCATTATTGCGCGCTTGTAAATAGATTTCGAAGATAAATGAAGTCAGTGTGTGCAATTTTCAGTGTAGGAATTGCGTACACGCGTACTTGCACCCATGTGATATTTTCATAGGTGATATCATAATCTTTTTCTTGGACTAAGGAAAATCTTTGCAAGACTAAACTGGGCCATGATTCCTCATGATCAAGCAAAGGTTACCGAACGTGTCGTTTCGATAGACAATCACTATACGTGTTTGGCTTCTTGACTTGTTTCTTCTTGACTTTATTGCTAAATTTTGGAACTGTCACCAGGAGCAAGCGTCGTTAATGTTTTGTCCATGGACATTGCAACAGTAGCGCCACCAAGTACGGGTTTCGAACCCGGGCCGCATTATTCTAACCGCTCCGCCACAGAGCCCGCAGTCTCCACGAAAATGGAAACACTGTATGTTTATAACTAATAATACACAACCTTATTAAAGTAAGGTTAGCTAATTCAGGCATTAAAGGTTATCACACAACAAATGATGGTAAAAATATAGGTTGAGGCTCGCAATGACACATGAACACACATTTCTTATAAGCCTGTGCATCTTTATAACAATTAATCATTTTTTTGGTTTTAGTCCTCATTTAACAAATCTTAAATTGTCTTGTAGTAACTCATTACTCTGTAACTTATTACGTTTCCACGGGAAATAAACTGGGTAGAGATAGAATTTGGATGCCATTGATGGTAAAAGTACCTTTTTCGCGGCTACATGCACGTTCTGTGCTTGAACGGCTTCCTGCAGTCGAGTTCGTATTATGTATAAAAGAAAGCGAGCTGTGAGGCTAAGCACGCTATAAAGCGTGTAGATAAGATAACACAGCCATCAGAGACCTGTAGATTATTATCAGCGCCGGTGGAGCCGTTGCTATTGTGCAGTCAACTTTAGTGTGACGTACCAATATATGCAGATGCCGAGATAGTGATGAAAAGTGCGCCGGGTTATCGTGGAATTAGTGAACTGATACAATTTGCGGGTTGAGGCTTGGCAAGTGGCCTGTTATCAACACGTGCAATATCCCTATTTTGTTGGCAAATATTTCGGCAACCGCGTTGCTGGGTGTTGGATGAGGCAACGTGCTGGCCCGTCTGCTGCTGCATTCGTTTGTTGTGTCTCACGTTTCAGACTTCATAAAAATCGCAGGCCTGTTTTGCATATGCGACCGATTTTAGTAATTTATCATACAGCAAACACAGGCAAAGGAGTCGTGATTATGTTTTTGCTTTTGCCGTAACCCCGAGAGAACCGCTTAGAGGCAGCAGTTTAAAATCCTGTGTACATTTAAGTGTCAAATTAGTCAACTGATCACTATAGGCTTAAGATGAAAGGAAAGGCCATTTGACTGAGTTACTTTTGGTGTGGCCTCGCGGGAATTGAACTTGAATCTACGGGCCATGAGGTCTGGCGCCGACTGCCATTTCACTTTACTTAATTGCGCGCTTTGAAACCTCTACAATGCCACTAAATGTACATCGACCGCCATTAAATTGACAAGCGCCGCAGTGGGAATTGTCTTAAATAATCCAACACGTAATACCTCCCGTAATAGAGATCCAAATTACCTAATTTGTACCTCAGGATGTTAGTTGTAGCAGCCATAATCGGACAGTGTAACAATACCGCGTGGTAATTTTGGACCGAATTCAACCGCATATTGTAGTCGAAATATAGCTTATTCCGCCTTATTGTAACAACTTTTCCACAACACTTAAAAGAGGTAAACATGAGTTGTTAGGCTATGCTTTATTATTATTTTTCAGGTTAAGGCCATTGCAATAGCATTTTACTAGGCCTTGCTTTAAGTGTCCTATTCGTCAGTATATCTTCTGTGACCTTAATTGCGAAGATGATGTCCATGGAACGACACCAACCCTACCTGTACACAGATAGCTGTGACGTCATAAAGCGTGAGCGTTACACAGAAGCGGACCAGGAGCATCGGAAATTGCTGCTTGATCAGGTTCTCTTGAGGAATCAGAGCAATTTTCTTTCACCAGCGCGAACCGTGGACCCTTTCAGCTACAACACCGGGCTCGATTATATTCCTCTCCCTCCCAATGTGAGTTGTGATTTCAAATTATTTCCTGTAGTCATCTTCGGTAGAATTTTCTCTGCTTTTGTATTGGTGTTATTTTTTTAAAAGTTATATTAAAGTAGAGTTTGAAGTTTTCCGGATTTTTTTCCGGGCTTAGTAATTGACTGCGAGAATGTATTTTCTATGACATTATTTGTAACGAAAGTTAGTGATATAATTCAAAATGACTATTTTTCGTCAAGCTGTTGTAATAAATATCTTATAGATTGGTTAGGCAAAACTGACAAGATGGTGAACCACTGCGATTTATCAGCCTTAGATAATAATTAATTGATGCTATGATATTTGACTCCATCCCAAACAAGTTATTTAACATGCTTCAATTCGGTATATGTTTGTTACAGTCCAGTCAGTTTTGTTAATAATGGAGATTGCAAACATAGTGGCATATAAACACTGTGTTTGTTAATAACCGACCAGTTTGCATCTTGCCGCATCTAAAAGTTCCCTCATTTGCGATAGCAACAACCTCCTTAGTGGTGTCTCTCCCTGCTGGTTTATCAGTCATGAGATTATTATTAACTTCTTATCCAATTATTCCATTCAACCATGGCCAGCTGGAATTTGACACGTGGTAGTTTTGGCTTAAGCCAGCCATTTTTTGTCTTCATGTTTTGTCTATGCCTCCATTTTATCTTTCTTTCAACTTAGACCGTGTCTTGAAGTGAAGTATACGTGATGAGCACTGATACCGATTTCTAAGGCTGATAATTCGGTTACGTTTAATACAATTTTTCTTTAAATCATGGCGCTGATAAGACCAATAACGCTATTGTAACGTACAATTTGATTTTATCGTAGCGAGGGGTCATTTTGTTGATCGCTGTTTTTGGGATATTCGACGTATTTTTTTAATGAAATGATAATTTTTATTGCGTGGGATGGACTTTTGAAACTACGAATTTAACCGCGTGGGTAATGATCAAAGGAGAGCGTACTGACACCTTCCGGATTTAATGACTGGGTTATCTACGAAAAATAGCATGTCTGTAGCGGATTAATCACTGTCGATGTGTTGATTAAACTGCTTGTCTGGCGTCCCGTATCTCTTGCTGAATTGTATGGAATGCCCAAAGTGTTTACTGGACGTAAAGGTGTTTTTTAATTGGCCTCAACCGGTGTTGGAACGTTGTATTTACGCTCAATAAGCTTGCCTTTATTGAATGAAAAAGTTAAATTTTTTCTTTGTTGTCGCTTTTTGGTCGCCCATGCGCAAGTAATTGCATTAACATAGCTGATGTCTTACCATGCGACAATTGCTTGGTTTTTAGCGGTTCACCATTGCTTATCCTGACGTGTGCCGCATATCCATTTTGGGTCTCATTCGAAAACCAATTTTATGTAAAGCTAAGATGCGGTAAAGTGATGACTTGCTTCTTTATCTTTTCAATGATGAAGTGTTTTTGAGTGTTAGTTTTCGTCAGTATAGGAATTGCGTCGCGTCGCTTTGGGCAACCAGTACAAAGCCAAACTTGGACGTCCGATAATTTTCATTCCTTCCAGTTCGTCAGACTGTTGTTTATTGACCTGATTTAAATTTTCGGTGTTTTTATGTCGCCTGAAAGGTATTATCATATTCATATCGCTTAGCTAATTGTTATTGTCGAGTGGCAATTTTCTCTTCATTAGAAGCCTAAATAACAGAGATGGATCAGTAATTAATAATTAATCAATAATTAAGGTACAACACACTTCGGCGACTTTATACACGTAAATATCTTCACGACTCTCGGAGAACGGGTGAATTTGTTTTTAGAAGAGAATTCAAACCCAGCGTCAGATCCGCTAGGCCTGGTAATGGCGGAACACAAACAGACAAACGATTGCTGGTTGCATGGGCGGAATTTTATTAACAAGAAACAAAAAGTGGCCTTCGTTCGCCCGCAGGGTTTCCTGTGTGAACATGAACATGCGTTTTTGCATTTTTTTAAGTCGTCGACAAGCGCATGTCTTTAGCCGTATAACTTACAATGTGATAAAAACCTCATCTTTACAAAAACGCATGCCTTTTCATGGCAGTGTAAAATGGGATTATATGGTTACATCTACCTTTCCCGCAATAATTCCACTATAGCCTATACACAGGAAAGAGATGGTAAAAATAAAAATACAGTTTGACTATATTTCCAATATTTTTGGAAAAAATATTTAAAGTTTGGGTCACGGTTGGGAATAGCATTGAATAAATTTAAATAGATTGCCGAAAGTAAGTGACTATACTATTATTGCGTGGTTTGGTTCATTTCTCTTATAAGAGAAAAGAAGTAGAGACTCAAAAACCATTTTCTTAAAAATCGGAGTTGTAATTGAAAATTAATACGAAAATTTCATTTAACATCTGGTCTCATATTTAAGAAATTTTATATTTAAGAAATGCTTCTCATAAGTTAATCGTTTATACGATATAATCGTACGGTCGAGAATGAAATTTATTTGTAAGTGGACGAAAATTGTAAAACCTTTGTAGGAAAATGGCTAAGACCATTGCTGTGAGCCGTACGTAAAATAAGTTTAGCTAAACGTATCTAATATGTTTTCGAACTGATGTTTTGGTGATTTTGCTCGTCGCATGTGAAGAGCCTGCCAGCCGCTTTATTTTCTAATTTGCAGTAAACAAGAATTTAGACCAAGTTAGGATTGAGCAATAAAAAGAGCATTACTATCTCACCTTATATGCACTTCTGTGTGTGGTTGTGAAGCGGACGACAGATGTCCGCCATAACTTTTGTAATATGTATGTAGTGCAAAGTAATACCCAGAAGTTTGTTGTTTTTTCAAAGCTCTAACTCATGCAAAATCCGATCACCATACACAAACAGCGAATGCGCGTATATAAGTGACCTATAGTTTCAGGCGGTGCTGTTCAGTCGCTTGATCAAAAAATAACCACTTGGAGGTTTTTGGAAACGATGTTGATACATGGCGTGATCGCTTCGAAAATCCCCGTATAAGCAGCTATAGTCTATCATCTTTTTATTATTTGTAACTTTTGTTTTTATCGTTTCACGAGAAATTTTCGCCTTCTGTGAAACGAAATTTCTCTTTGTGCTAAAAAAGGAGTTTGTTTGTGATTAATCTGCTTGATTTTTGGCAAAACAACTACAAAATAGCCGCAAAAGGTATTCCTGTGAGGCAGCTGTACTTATAATCTTTGTTTTTCACATTTTGTGAATTTCAAGCGATTTTTCTGAATTCCTATAAATATTTTCGGTGATTGTTTTAAAATATTTTTTCATGTGTATGAGACATATTCATCTTATGGTACCGGGAGATTTTGATTTACATGGTTGTCGGCCCTGTTGGATATTTTTGTTTTCCTGGTTGAATCACAGACATGCCGGAAAATCCTTTTGGCAACTTGCGCGTAGACGTATTAATCATCGAGCAAAAGCGATATCAACTTTTCAACCGTGTCATGTTTGCGTCCAACAAGACAATATCAGTCACAGAAATCCCATTTCGCGGCTCCGTATTGCCCATGTCTTGCCAAAACTAGTTTCCGGCTGGACACAGCCATCGGCGCTCACTTGGCCCGTAGCCAAGTCACGTATTCCGCGTCTACGCTAACATATGAGTTTGGCCTTGAACCTACTGTCTATACGTTCTCGGCTTTTCGACAAGTGTGCCAGATTTGCCACGTCTCTTACGTACATCTGTTGTCTTTTACTACTTGAAACGCACTTCATTGTTTTTTTCGGTGCTCGCTCTTAAGTCTTAAGTCCCCTGTGCGATTGGAGTGATTGTAAATGCAGGACAAGTGTGACTGAATTCACACGTCAGACACAGCGATTTATGATGCAAGGAAGGCCGTATTATTACGTAAAAATCACGCGCTTTCCTCTACGCTTGCGACGTTGAAATGCCTGTTGGGATTTTTTGTTGTTTTCGACTGATTACAACATAATGACAAGCTGTATTATCACCGGCGTCACAAGGAACTTCTCAAAACGTGTTATTCATAAGCATTGTTGCAAATATTTTCCTGAAGGCACTTGTTTTGTCAGGCAAGGCAGCAGTGGAAATTTACAACCTTTCTAAACAGCATGGTTTTTCTGGGAATACACTTAAGTTGTTATAAATTAATGATAGAAGAAATGTACTTCGCATAGAAGCAGTTAGCCATAAATCGTCGGACGTGCCACATTTGATGACGTATCAGTCGCAGGTTTCATTTTTCTTTTGTGCAAATTAATTTTGTCCACTTTTTCGTTGATCGCAGATTAAATTTCGCCCCTCGTAAGTGGCGGTTGTTCGTGTATTGAGCATCCAATAGCTGGGCTAGAGGAAATCGTAAGGTTGTCGCCCGGGGTAATTGAAAACCTCGAGGATAACCATTCAGCTGTTTTGTCGCTTGAACCTTGTCGGTTTGATCGGTATTGGACGACCAAATACAAGCGAATGACCTTGTCCACATCTGCGTTAAAAATGAATAGGTCTTGTTTCCGCAATGTTTCGTCACCCAACGAAACCATAAAGAGTTTACCATTTTGTAACTTCGAAAATGTTCGTGCTTTGCTGTTCTAGATAATGTACCGCGTGCACAATCAATTCTTTGCAGCCGTTTTTAGTAAAAACAATTTCCGGCATGTCATGATTTCAGTCAAACCCTTTGTTATGTCAAAAAATTTTTGGACGATACGCGTTAACTGGTAGTCAGTATTTAATATCCCGTTTCGTGTTTGATTGTGTATAAAATTAATTGTGCGGTCCCGCTTGTGTGTATCGCGTTAGACTTCAACTAATTTGGAAATAACTCGCACGATTTTTAGCACCAATGCCTTCAGTAGGAACACATAACGTTCGTGTTGCAACACTGTACGTTTGAGGTACCCTAATGCCCAGTTGTCATTACGTAACGCATTTTAAGTTGCAGAAGATCGAATGCAGAGTTGCATTACCTGGGACAATCTACCGCCGATATCAATCTCGAATCGCTTTTGATATCCGCTCGGCTGCTCCGTGCTAGGACCCTGCGCCTGATACCGATCCAAGCAATGAGGTCAATTGCTTTTCCTGGGCCCAGCAACCCCTTGTGCTTCTTCGCAGCGGCTTTAAACTTGGCGAAAAGCTTCCGGTTGTTCCGAAATAAAGTCCCTCACCGGTCCCGGCCCCCCTTCGGGATTTGCACCGGATGAGTTTTCTATAAAAGCTAATATGAAAGGTCGCCGAACGAATCGTTGTGTGTATAAACAGTGCGATTGCGAGTATTACAAGGAGATCCTATTGTCCGGCCGCTTCTGATGAAAAGGAATACTTACTCCTAGTTAAAGGTTCAATTGCTTTTAGGAGGAAGCACTTAAAATTGCCAATTGCTCTCCTTTAGAAGGTAACCATACAGGTCCTGTGCTAAATTTGGACTTGGCAGCGCTTGCAAAGGGAAAATGCATTTACAAGCAAATACTAAGATTATATAAACTATTGGAGTATTCAACAGAGCGCTTGTAAATTGTTGCTATTTGGCGATCTACTTGGCAGATCTTGAAAAGACGATGCAGCTTTTAATGAAGTCAAAATGTTTGATCTATACAGTCAGTTATTCTTGATTACTTGGCATGGATTGTGTTATAACAATTAAGGTTATGTGTTGCATCATTTTATAAGCGTATACATGGATGTGGGCCAGGTTGTGCTTGTTCAATTTTTCCATTATGTCATACAAAATTTTGTGTTAATTGTTTCGAAAAAAACATGCAAGTTTTTTCTCGGCCTATTCCTTACTGGGTTTGTCAACTTCATTTAAAGAAAGCGTAAAACACCTTCCAGATCCAAACCCAACCAGGCCAAACAAAAGTTAACCTGTCAAGTGTGGTCTTAATTAAGCTCCTTTCGCTGAAAGCACGCCTGTAAACTTCAGTGGTTGACGAACAGCCGCGTTGTTGTTTTCATTCTGCAAACCACCCTATTTATTAAGTGAGCGGTCTTATCGGTTCAGTGCAGGTAGCTTAGTAATTAAATAAGTACTTGGGGTTGGTTAATTTGGGAAGACACGCGCTGCATTTTTGAGCGGCGGTAAGCCAGTAATTAAGGTCTCAAAGCCACGTGTCTGTCGGCCGAGCAACTTTCAAGTTTAATATAACTTCACAAGTCAAAGGTTTCCGTCAAGACGCTCCAGCTATCTCGTTTAGGTTCACTCCTATAACCTTATAGCATAGGATGTTATGATAGCAAGGCTCGTAGTTCGTTTTCATTTTACTTTTCCGAACGAAACACGTCGTGAAATTTTTGCGATTGGTGCCACAGAATCGTTGAATTTCTCCTTTCTGGGTTTTTTCGTTGTATCCTGTATTTATTCTGTGACGTAGGGTCGGTAACTGCACTCCCATTTGAAAGACTTGAACGTCTGCAAAACTTCCTACACATCAATCTAACGGACTTTTTTCACGCGAGGAAGGCTTAATTTTCTAGGCTTTGCCGTTGTAAAGTTAACAGGTTTTTGGTCCAATTAACCGTTTAACTTTTTCTAGATATCATGAAAATTATTAGGTCTGGTAGCAGACGATCATATTGTAGAGTGACACACTCGGTTTCGTGAGAAATTACGACGATGGCGTCATTTGGCAATGAACTAGCTTCTCTCTCACACTTTGAAATGTCTTTACGTGAGCAAAAATTTATTTGTCGTCTTGCTGGTAGCATTGTTATAGGCATAGGACGACATGCAGTAGTGCTTGAGAAAGTAGAAAAGCTGGGAAAGGTTTTGTTTGCGTAATCGATTTAAAGTAAACGAAAAGCGTTCATAGAAATTGTTAATGATTTTGTAATTAGTTGGAATGGTAATGGAGTAACAGGTTGTATCATTTCTATGCTTTTGGTCAAATGCATTAAAAATACTTAACCTGGTTACTAACTATACTATTACTTGACATGCTGAAAAAAACAGCTCAGAAAAACGTCGCACGATGCGGTAAAAGCTGGTGGTGAAGACGAGAGTCGGTCTCACAATCTTCAGCTAAATGCGGCAGGTTGGAAAAGAAGCATAATTGCAAAAGAACTTGGTCGCTACCGAACGGCAGCCAAGCGGAATAAAGATAATCGAGAGAAGAAAAAACGCATCCGCCTCACCGCGTGTGTATTGTTTTCTATGCATTAACTAGCAGTAGTGTTGTATTTTTGCAGTCTAGCGCAGTAGTAAACGTCTAAGATGTTCACTACTAAAAATAGCTGTTATCAGTTGCTGATAAAGTAACTATGGACTAGCGTAAGAATGCCAGTGCCATTTTTGGCAGTCCGCTGAGTTAGATTGGCAGCAAATAGCGCATGCTGTTAACGTTAGCGCAATGTTAATTTAAATATGACTGAATTAAAGAACAGGCAAAAAAATTCACGACAATGAAACGTCAGAGGACGCGCCACTCGTTTTGAAATTAACAACAGATTTACATCTGGTCAATGTGACTATTCAGTCGATTGTAATACATCATAAAGCTTTGACGTCAGGCAGTAATTGTCCGCGAATCATCGAATTACCAATTCGATACTTTTGTTATAAAGTATTATCGATTCTTTGTTGAAAGTGGTCATACTTTTTTACTCGAACAAATTCCTGGAAAAACTAATCATCGCAAAAATAATGTAAATGAAAATCCCCATACCGCTAATGCAACAGGCCTTGCATTGCTTGCAAGCTGCTTTTGCGTATCTAGTTACCAAGTTAAGACGCCTTAGTCATAGCTCGGTCAACAAACGGTGCTTCAGAGCGGTAAGCTGGGCCATGAAATACGCATTGTTTTTCTGCTTTTTTTCGACGAAATTCTTTCGGTTCGGCGTCTAAAATTACCAAGGCAAACATTTGCTTTGGAAGATTACGCTTTTAAAAGCCGGGAAATTGAATTATTCTTAGGCTTTTTTATGAAGGATTTCCGCGCCGTTACTTCAGCCTATAGTTGAACCTCTTTGTTTGTTTTGTTTTAAAAAAGGAAAAATGACTTTTTCACCGTAAGTTGGTCACGCAGCGCGTTTTTAGACGCGGTTAGGGTAGGAGAAAAATTATGCAAAATTTTCTTGTAGTTACTAAAGATTTTAGTTCTTAAGCACTAAAACAATTACGTTAGGTTAACAATAAAAAACACGACTTTTCGGTGAAATAGTGACAGCCCATAAAAAGTATTGTCTTGGCAGTAATTTTGATTTTTCGACAATCGTGACTTTTTTATATGTAAAGCGATTCAAACGTAGCTCGTATTCTGTGGTGGCCATTTTGTCAAATAGCTTATGGCTTATGACATACTGAACATTGCCTGCATGCATTGCAATTTACTGTGGTTAGGTTTTGAATCAATTGCGCGTCGCGAGATTGCAGATCAACGTCATGCTTTTGCGTATAATACAAAACGAGCAGCTAACAGCTAGCTACTCGCTTTTCTGGAAAATTTTCTACCTATCGGGATTAGATGCAGACCATGGTTGTCTTTGAAAGTTGTTTAATTACTTGTGTGGATAACTCCATCGTCGATTGCTCTCGTTTATCTATAGATAGCGTGTACACGGTTTGATTGAAAACGTTTGATCAGAATTGTTGCAAAATTATATCTTTCGTGAAAGGAAAGATTATAACTTTCGTCCCCTACATTTAAGTCGAAAAATAAAAATGATTTTGGTTGTTTACTGTTCTATCGAAGCTGTGTTTAGATTAAACCATTGGCTTCTTTTTTCGCCGGTTGTTGAATACCTAAACAACTTAACTGTTTGAGACATGTTCGGACATTAGTAAACACAATAAGCCAAAGCTGTAGCGAGTGTAACCGGTTGGTTTCAATTTCAATCCCCAGTTTCAGTGTTAGTTTTCCCTTGAGAATTTATTAATTGAGAACCGATTACCCCGGTCTCACTGGCAAAGATTGTCCGGCGGAAATATGTTGTTGTATCTTACTGTTGTTAGATCGTTACCCTGGCCGTCGTTTGTTTTTCAATGTTGGTTGCCAAACTATCAAATCCGCTTGTTACCTGGTTAGATACATTTACCAGTTTGTTCCCTTGGTGACAGAATGTACTCAAATCTCCGTAGATGAAACGTTTTTGCAGTGCACCATTTCTGGTTAATCTGGTCAACGCAAGAACATCATAATAATTTATTTACTAAAAATGATACTGATAAGTCTTTCTGCTTGAAAAAATTTGTTCGTTATTTTTTTGGATGTACCAACGAACCAATCCGTCTCGATATGACAGAACGAGTGCATAAAGACACTTGCGCACACCTATCTCAGCAAATGAAATCCTCATCAGTGAAGAGAAAATGGCCGAAAAGGCCATTCTCGTCAGATAAAACCGCATTTCGAGTCGTCAAAGTTGATGTACCGGTTGTACGCGGCACGTCGGAATGCCAAGGCCATGTTCGCGGCAGCTAAGATGGTAATTTTCTGTTGAAAGTATGTTTTCGGTGTCATGTGGTAATGTCACTTCGGTTTATTTGGTTGTACTTTGTAACATGCAACGTGTGGCTCAAAGTCGTCGACACCACTTCGGGGCCACGGTAAATTAACGCCTCTGATAACAACGTTACCATTTTTTGACTTAATCATAAACTAACACGTCCGGTCGTTTTTCGCGAAAGCTTTCATCGAGATTTATCAGGTCACTTGTATTGTAATAAAACAGGGACTCTATATTCAAACTAGTCCTGTAGGAAATACCCTGACCGGCCTTGTATGATTACAGGTTCGACGATACAATGGTTTTGAATAATTGCATGGCTTGCTTGAAATTCTTCTTGTGTTTTGAGATCGCAGCTTGTTGTATTTGGTAAGCCAACTTGCACGTGTAAGCCCGTGGTATTTTAATTGACATCATATAAAGTCAATACTTTCTCGATATAGATATACAATAATAACTGTTTATTAGCTTTACAAATAAAGGCACGTTTCTAGTTTTTCTCGCACTCAACCTGAGCTGCGAAAATTTGCGTAAGACTTCTTATTGCTTGCAGCGGTTAAACCGTGCCTTTACGTTTTTTTCGCTCCGATTAGCCGGACGATTCTTGTATGCAAAGAAGCATTTAAACAAACTTTTTGCTACTTGCAAGCAATGCTTTAAGACAATGACGAATAAATACGTGACTTCAAACGCACTTTAGATGACAAATAGGCTGTCAGCAAGACGATCACAGTAAATTTTAAGATATTACAGTCGATTCGTGGTCCGTCTCGTTCTGTTTTTATCTTACAGAACAAGTCACGTTGGCTGCTTGAAGCTTGGGTCCATACAGACAGACAGAACACGTTTTCAACGTATGTTAATTACACCATTAAAAATGTCACGAACACGAACAATATTAATGCGCGAAGTGCCAGCAGTTGTCCTCGTTGCAATTAGAAGAGAGCCTCTTAGAGAGGTCGTTTTTTCCCTCAAAAACTTCGTTTCTCTTTTTGGGTCTTTTTTCACAACCGCCTCCAAGCGTTCGACTTTGCGACTCGTCTCGCATGGCGCGACTTCTCATTTTTTGGCTGCGGCACCAGCTAGAACCGGTTGAAGCCGAAATTCCGAGAACTGTCTTACCGGAGTTGTGCGTACGTCGTTTTTTTTGCGTAAAAATATGATGGTTTCCGCGTTTTGACGCAAGTGGCCCCCAGTAAATATTGAAAGAGCGAGGATTATTTATAATGTACTTGTTTTTCATGATTAATTTAACTTCAGTAGCCAAGGAAATTTAGAACGATTGTTAAAAGTTTTCTCGTTTTGAATGAATGCTAGAATGCTAGCAAACCTGCAAGAAGGTTGTGGTTTTCGACAAGTACATGCATTTGTAGCGCTTAAAGTTTATTAAAAGTTAACTAAAGTTAACTTAACTAAGTGTTACCTAAAACCAACCAGCACTATGACAAAGGACAGATAGTTGTGACGACGAGAACGCAGCATCCAGTATCTAATGCTTCGGTCTGCAAAGTTTGACCTTTTCATTTCCCGATGCGACGACATTTGCATACATTGTCGCAAGTCGTTCAGATCGCGATTGTTTCTTAATTTCACATAAATGTGCCATAAATCGTGCGACCTATGATAGAAAAGCGTCCAGTAATCGTCCACTTACAGGGAATAGCGCTGGGAACAAGCATTTTTAAAGCAAATATTTTAACGAACTCTGCTGCAGGTTACCTCAGAGTAATTAAAATAATTTCTAATTGCTGCGTAGTGGTCTTGATGAGCGAAAGTATTTAGTTGGAAATGGTGTAGATTTAGCACTAGATTTGCTATTTCCAGGGTCTTGTTTTGTGCTTAATATCGCGAAGGGAAAAAATAACGTACATGGCTTTATTTCTTTCATTACTGGTCGACCAGAGTATGATTATGAACACGCAAGGAATAAATAACAGGCTGATAGCATAAAACGTGATATAAGTATGTTGTCTTAGGCTCAAGCTCGGCCTTGACAAAACACCTTTCCGCGAAGGTTATGTATGTTATACAACGGGAAAAATTTTGCTAAAAACGAACAAAAGTGTTGTTGTTTTTAAGCAATTGTTTTTCAAAATAACTTTTTCAACGTTCAGGAAATCGAAGGCTAGTCTGCATTGAGCGTTAAATTTGGCAAGACATCATGTAATTGCTTCACATGCTTGTAATAGATTGTATGCAAGTCACGGATTTTAACGCAGTGTGGCGTGATTTTTTGCTCAGCGGCAATTCACTAGGAAGCAGCAAGAAATTAGCTTGAGGTCTTGCATTTTGAGGCGCTTGAGCCGCACTGTGTTATTTTCTTAAATCACTAAATTTTTGCTCGTCATCGTCAACATTTCGTAAATCTGACTTCCGCATTACAGAGTTCGGTTCTTTTTCTAGGGAAATTTACAGTTATATGTTTTGTAAAACTAATCCACTCATGCCCTGGGCTAGAAAAAGTGACTCCAATTGTCCTTCGTTAGTGGTATGAGCTCTGCATTTGACGTCGCTGCAGAAAGTTTACCTAGTGATACTGCCATTACGTCACAATACTACCCCGCGCACGTGACCAGCTGTGATAGCGAGCGCGGCGATCAGACTGAATTCAATAACTCTTCGGATTTGCCGAGACAGAACAACATCCCACTTGCAGGTCCTGTCAGCATCATCGGAAGACGCCACTCATCAGCCGTCCCACTTTCCGTATCTCGATCTCATTTACGTTACTCAGCATCGCGTAGTCGCCCCTCCTTCGGTCCGCTTGCGCACGACGCCGCTTTGCATCGTCGTGGTTCGCTTCCTGTCGCTTGCGAAGAAAATCAACGCGCACAGAGCTCTTGCATCTCTCAGAGTTTGCGAGAAACGTTCGGCGATTCATCTCTTCCACCCCCGGATCCGGTTCGTCGAAGTTACAGCGCCGGAACCGTCGAAGCGGAATCGTTGTTTTTGCCAGAGGAGCAGCACAACGTGGCGATCGGTACCCAGCATCTCCATCGCTCTTGGAGCGTGCGAGACGATCCTCATCTTGCGCTGCGGTCGCGAACTCACTGCGCATCGGTGGACGGCTCAATCTTGAGCGCGTCAGAATTGCGCAATAGGCTGCTCTACGACACGCACAACAGCACTTACGGGCGATCCGAGTGCGCATTTAACGACGACACGTCGATTAACGCTCAGCATCAGAACGTGTTTCTGCAGCAGCACAGACACTCCCAGCTGCTCCAGAATATTGTGGGTAACTTTGGTGCCGCTCCAGCAGCTGTGTCAACGGAAAACTTCAACGTGGCGGCGGTCGCGGCAGCAGCGGCGGGGCCACTTTACCCCAAGTTCCTCTCCAACCCCGCCGGATTTGTTTCGGGGACGAACCCATCGAGTCAGTCGGTAGTTTATTCGGACTCGAACAAGCAAACGGGCTTCGGAGCCGTACCGAACCACTCAAACCTGGCGCAAAGATTTGGCGCCGGTCGGTCTACGGACCCCTTAAATACGTCCTCAAATGTGACATCGTTTCCCTATGCACGTCACCGGCATCAAAACGTAAACGCATCCCCGGGTATCTGCCCCTCAACGGCGGCCATGTTGGCCTATGATAACCCTCCTTACTCATTTTGTTCTATCCAGGACGAGTTTCACCCGTTCATTGAGGCTTTGATGCCCCACGTGAAGAGCTTCGCTTACACCTGGTTCAACCTTCAGGCGAGGAAGAGGAAGTTCTTCAAGAAGCATGAGAAGCGGATGAGTCCGACGGAGGAGCGGCAGGTTAAGGAGGAACTCCTCCGCGAGAAACCGGAAGTGAAGCAAAAATGGGCTTCCCGGCTTCTCGCCAAATTGCGTAAAGACATTCGCCCCGAATGCCGGGAGGATTTTGTCCTTACCATCACCGGAAAGAAGCCGGTCTGCTGCATCCTCTCGAATCCGGATCAAAAGGGGAAGATCCGAAGAATTGACTGCCTCCGTCAAGCAGACAAGGTAAGGCCTTACATGTAAAGTACAGCTGTTAGGTTAGCTTTAATTATGTCATTTGTGTGTGACGTTTTAATGCAAATATACTTAAAAACGTTAATAATAAAAACGTGTTATGTCCTTTCAAGATATAAAAATGCGGTTAACGGTGTCAATTAAGCAGCCATTTTTGGTTGCTGTACGTTTCCGCAACATGTTGCCTTCACGCAAAACAGCCGCTGGTAAGTGGAAACGTCCACTTAAATTACAAACACTGATTTTTGACCAGAGTTCATCCTACTATAGATATAACTGGACGTGGGCATACTGGGTTGCAATAGTCTCGCTACGAAACATCTTTCTTATGTCAACCTAAAGAAAAAGCGAAAGAGCAAGCATGGTGATTGGAATGCCATTTTTTTGCCCTATTGAAAACTTTAAATAAGGCGTTTTAAATTTAGTTCAAGAAAAGTTATTTTGGTCAACTTGTAGGGAAAATAGCAACTCGTTGTACCAATATAGCAACTCATTTAATACCGTGCGAACCAACGCAAATATCCGATAACGTTTTGGCGAGCTCCGTAATAAGTCATTTGCCACTGTAAGGTGTGTACTGTACTGTAGTATCGTGCGCTTGGTATAAGAGATCATCATTAGTTTGAGTTTTAAATTTTCATTGTAATGAATATAGAATTATTAAGCAAGTTTTGTTTTCGACTTGTTTTAGTTCAATTTCCTGGTTTATTTTATACATATTTTTGTTAATTTTCGCACAACTCAACTTCCATTGTACCCAACTGGTGTCAACCAATTTTTCATTTCCTCTAAAGCCGAAAACAAAGATCCATGAACAACAAAAAGTTCATAAAAAACCAAAATACCAAGGTTAAGGCAATTTTGTTTTACTTTAAGTTCAGAGGAAACTTGCATATGATAACACTATAGCAACGTTCAAAGCTTAAATCAAGGCAAAGAAACCTTGGCACAGATCGTAGCGTTTATTTGCTTAACGAAATTGCCTCACCACGATAATAATTTGCCATCTGTGCTTTACTACCAAAACATTCTACCCACCGCCTAATGTTATCTGACGTTTCTGCATACTTAATGGAGATCAGAGTCGACATTAAAAGGCACAGATTTTTGTAAAATATACCAAAAAGTTCCAAATTTGCTAAACGTAACTTTCGTCAATCGGTTTCATTTTAATTTATCATTCGAGTTTATTTTTGCGCGATTGAGCGTAGATAATGCCTGAATGCTACACTGCATTTTACTGTAATCAATTAATTTCACACATGTTATGCTCTATATTATAGGAAATACCCGCAATTTTGCCCGTTAATTGAGCGCATAAGTTGTCAGTCTATTTTTAGAACAGGTAGTACTGACGTGTCAGCATCTTGTTTTTATACAAACTAATACACGCGGCAAAATTGGCGTCAATAATGGTGTCGACGGACAACGCCAAACATCAACTTATCCTTTGATAGAGTCGCGGCGCGCTTAAAATCTTTGTGGAATGACGAAACCAGGAAACGTTGCTTTCTGCCGCTGGTGTAATGTTCAACGCAAGTGACATGACGAAAAGTCTGTCACGTGTTTAATCACGTCTATACTCACTGGTAAACAGTCGCAATATGCGGAAGAAATCAGGTGTTGCCCCTTTGCACTCGCTGCTGACTTTCCTGTACCAGCAGGCGGTAATATAACACCCCCAAAGTAACAGCGCGTCGGTTCAAAAAGTCATATGCGTTGAAAATCGTTTACAGTAAACAGTAATCTAAAGTTAAACTGCGCCGAGATGGTGTGTTTGAATGAGACGAAGCCGGTTGAGCTGATCGCATGGTGCCATAGCACATTGTTTCAATATTCTGAGTTTATTTCAGAGACTGTTGAAGCAGTGTTTAAATTTGCCGTCACTGTGCATCGGGTGACCCCGGCTTTTGTTTATTTACCCTTAAACCGTTAATATTTGAAAACATCGCTTGCCGGTTTTAAGCCGCCACCCGGCGCCTGCTTGTTGGAGAGATTCTGATCTTGTTTAGGAACCTTCTCTTTTATCCCATGCGCAATCTCTTTAACGAAAAAGAAAAAAGCATTCGTTTCAGTCTTTTTTTGTAATCTTCAAACTTGAACGTTATCATGTCTTACCGTGGAGTATTAGCTCGTCTCAGACCGCAATGCCTTTGTATTAATTATTCATGTATTATCCTACCGGCATCAAACTGTGGTACGTGAACCGCAAATTAAAATCGAATTGAAGGCGTTTGTGCGTTCCTTATCATTAAAAGTTTCGCCCAACCAAACAATTTTGCAAGTGCTATTAAACATTTAAAATAAAAGCGGATGTTTTTGACGTTGGTAGACGATTTTTAGATGACAAACACGCTGTCTGTTTGGTAATAATTGGTCTGTGTGCTTTTAATTACTTCATTTTTTTCATTGTTGAAACGATTTTGAATGATAGTTTTTTCAAAATCATGTCAAGAAATTTGCGCTAACAGTATGTTTTGCAATGGAGGGAGCAACCGATGTGACAGGTTGGTGATGTGCAAGCGCGATCATTAAACAAAGCGATCACGAAGACAGCGCAAATCATTTTCTCAAAATAAATAATCCGAAAGTTTTAAAGAAACTGAAAAAGTTCCTCGAAAGCAGCAAATTGGGACTCAAGACGTAAACATTTCAATTTTTAGTGAAAACAAACAAAGTTTTTCGCCGGATAGCATTTTCAAAGTTTTGTACAACTGCTCACTCTACATACTTGCGGTGACTCGGACTTCATGACTCGTGACTCGCTCGTAGTGTTAAGATTTTAAGTCTTTTTTGGCGGAAAGTAGTCGGCACAACAAATCCTGTTCATATCACTTGGCCAGCGTGTGTACAACCTTCATTTCCTCGCGAGCTTGAAGAGAGCGGAGCGAAAGCTACAAATTTTTGTCGTAATATTTTCATAATTTAGTCGAGTTAATTGCGTTTCAATGCGCAATGGCCCGGCACGGCGGCACCCCTCAAGTAATGTCAATTATGTCTAATTTACTCCGACCGACTCTGGCCTATGATGTTGCTTAGGCCACATTATGACGTAATATCGATCTTCATAAAAGCATTGCTGTCACTCTTCACGTCGAACGAGATGCCAATCTTTCCCACACTGGCGTCCAGGGACGTTTCGCGGTGCCTGGCAACGCGCCAGCTGTCAAAATTAGAACAGCGCGATTTTTTGCCCAATTGACAGCTTGCTAAAAGCCACGTGACGACCGCGGTTCGAATTTAACCCCGATTTTTTTCAATCAATCGGTCCTGTCAAATCGTCACATTAACAACGGTGTTATGTTGCCTCGAAAATCGGAGTCACCAGGTTGGCGAAGAATCTTGACCGGGGCTCGGTGATGTTGTCATGTAAACCATTGTGACACAACAATAGTTGCTTATACGTTTACATCCTAGTGGTAACTGGAGTCCGTTTGCACAGCGAGATCAGCTGCTTACTCCATTACATTGTAGGAAGCGCTTTAAGTGGGGTCATAGCTACTTACATTGTTTGTTTAAATTTGTCATTTACGGGCGAAAATTTTTTGGAAGCGTTCAACCGGAACTCGAGACATCGCTTGCCATTTTAAGAGAAACATTTCCGTATCAAATACGATTTTGTGTGTGATATTCTTGAGCAGAATGTTTCCGTCTAATATGATAGCGTTGACGACGAAAACAGTACAATATCCCTTTACGTTTCCAATAGATTTTTAAATTCCTTCACGCAGGTCTGGCGGTTGGATCTCGTCATGATCATCCTCTTTCGGGGACTTCCCCTCGAATCGACCGACGGCGAGAGATTGTGCAAGACGCACTCTTGTGGCCAGAATGCCGGTCTGTGCGTTCAACCGTATCATATCAGTGTGACCATTAAAGAACTTGATCTTTATCTGGCCAATTACGTCAAAGAAAAAGGTATTGACGTCATTCTTCGGGATAACTTACGTTTAATTGTCGAATTATGTTTTTATCGGTGGGAAAAGTTTTAAGTAGTCGCGTTGTGGTTTTGTTTTACTTAAACCAACTTATTGGTTGTATTATGTTTGGAAATAAAATTGCTGGCACAGTGAGTATAGTTTATCGACCAATTGCTGTCGGTGTTTAATCTTTTCGAGTAATTATTTTCAAGAAAGCTTGAAATTTTTACTCTTCTCCACAGACCAGAACAACAATAACGATGAAGAAGACGACACCTTGCGGGAAGAAACATGCAAAGGTAAATAAAATTTATCGGATTTGTTGTGTTAAAATAATTTTCTTATTTGCCCTTTTTGTGGTTACTGGTGTTACAAGAATTCTGCAAAAATTGTATTATCTTGTTCGGTTTTCTGAAATTCGGGAACACGAAATCTATGTACTGCAATTTTGGTCTATTCGTCTGTTATAATTTGTCACAAAACTTGCAACAAAGTGTTGATGACTCCTGGCATGCAATATTTTGAAATGTAAACCTTCACAATAAAACCTCATCCATTTTAAGCCATTGTTTGAATCGCGTTTTTGACCACGATGCATATATCATATCATATTACCACGATGCATATATCATATCATATATCATATCATATTACCACGATGCATATCAGATATATCAGACAACGCGGAAGTCGCGCACTTATTTGCGAAATTTCAATTTTCATCCGCGACTGAGCATTTAACAACAAAACAACTTGCGCCATAACAATTAAACGTTGCGTAACTTGCGTCGTCACGTCGGGGCTACGTAGCGTGTCGTCAAGGCAGGAAAAGTTTTCCTGCGGTCGCGCCTTGGACACGAATGTTAAGCACGGAAGCAAATTGATGCCAACCTTGTTTACATATTGATTGTTTCTCGCGACCAAGAATTGCAACCGCCCCCGTCTCATTAAGTAAGTAAAGGACACGTTTTAATGAAATGATTGATTGATCTTTGTCAGTACGCTGTCATATGCATTTTTCTTCATCTCTGCTGTGATTTTGCATTTTGTTTTCTGACCCGAAAACTTGAGTTCATTGTAGTCTTGTATTTTTCCATTTCTATGAAGTAACCGATTAGGATAAACGCCGTTACCAGTCTTATAGACTCTTTGCTTTATATATATATGTCGAGACTGTTGTTTATTCGTCACGTTTTTTGGTTATTAAGTTTTACTTGAATCACGTCTGTATATAATGCAAGCGCGCGAGGTAAAAATACGCGCAGATTTCTTCGTAAAATTGACGTACATAGAAAATCCCATCCCATAGAACATGCGTGAACCTACATTTAAGTTTATACGTTGCTGTTAATTAAAACTTGTAACTGTTTCAAGCGAGCGTTTTGGATGACTTTGCCCACTAAAAATGACCCAGCATGAGACGTTGCAAGAAACGCTACTCTTTCGTGACGTCGTGTGGTCGTCAGTCACGTTAACTGAACACGATATTAAGATCGAACCCGCCTTTTCCTGCCCGGCATTTCTACCAGACTGCCTTAATTGGATGTTGCTCGTTCATTAGCAGCCGTTAATGTAGTCGTTAGTTTGTATGGTAGACCTAAAAGGACACACAGATATTGTTTATCAGCTGGGCAATGCAAAAAAAGCAATTTTACACATTTCATTTTCTTTCACATATCACGATATGTCAGTTCTGTTACCGGCTGAATTTTTCTTTCTCTTCTAATTGCTTGGTCCCAGAAAAGAATTTTGAAAAAAGTCTCGCAAATTGCTTTCGGAAATTCTCAGAATGTTTCGAAAAACATCGCGTCGATCTTGTACAATGCATGTTTCAAGAATTTTAAGACGTGTTAGGTTGTTGACATCGAACTAGGTAGTTGAACTTTTTGATTTTCTTTTTCGGTGACAGGTCACATAAGAAAAATATTCACTTGCCAAGCTGATCCGCCATTTTAAAAATACTTGAACAATTTTATTGTCTTAATACCTTTTAACCTTTATTGTTTCAAATACTTGGTAGTCGTAATTTTTCGATGAACTATCACCATATTCTCTGTTTGAAGACTAAAAAAGTCTGCAAAAAATCATAAATGGGAGAATTATGACATTATTTTATGTTTTCAGCGTTGGGTTCGACCCGATGTTTCAAGACCAGCGGAGTATTCGGTGTACATGAGATTTACAGAATTGCAAAAAGTGAGTTGAGAATAATATCGGCGTTATAGGATCGTTTTATCGTACGTATAACCTGTTTATAAGTAAGCTGCCTCGTGTGTATGTGGTAACTTGCTAGTTTCACTTTCTCTACAATCTCGCCAAGTCAATACCATGGCATGGGTCGATGAAAAATACCAAAATTCTAACGAAAATATCAAAACCAATTTTGCCAAAACGGAAAGTACCAGTGTGTTCCTTATATGTAGGCGAAGTAAAGTGTTATTCATGTGGAATATAATGCCACTTATTTCTTCTATTACAGCTCCCATAATCAGTGGAGATGTTCTAATGAACGTAAACCACACCATCGATGGTCCACCGTATTATTACGCCGGTCATCACCATGACAACAGGGCCACCGTCCGGAGCCCCCTGGTGATAAGACAACCGTCGGGGTGTGTGCTGGCCGCGAAATATATTTCTTAAACAAAACTGTTCAGGGTTTTTACAAGTAACTTTTTACTCGTCCTCGTAAAATGTTTGATAGTTCGAATTATGATATTGTAACAAAAAATCTTACTCAGCCGACTAATCCATGTTTATTCGTATTTAGTAACACTTTTAAGAATAATCAACAATAACCAGCAATTACATAATTACCAACTGGCCTCAAGCTATAAGGATAATATTAAATTTTTATCGGCCTAAATTTCTTCCTAAATTGATTTTCCTTCAGGCATCAACCAAAACGCCTCAAATCGTCCGGGAGCAGCATGAGCATGGAGGAGGTAAACGGAGTCGAGAGCGGAGGAGAAAATGATACGGATGCGTTCTACGGAAGACCTCCTAGCACACATCACAGTTGGCAAGGTAAAAAACTGGCGCACAATTTCAGCGGACAGATGTGAGAGATTAAAGAAAGGGGCTGACATATATTTTAAAATAAGTTTTTAGAATTTTTTTTGTGAACTTAAAATGATATTTTTACTGCATATTTACCCTGTTTTCGTTTTTTGGCCGTTTATAAATAAGCCTAATGTTATGGCTGCTGCATGGGGAACGGATGTTTTTTACGTTACAATTATGACTTTTGATTTGACACAATTACACTAAAATGTATCGTTTGGAATTTAAATTATGTAACGATTATTCCAGGAAGTCCGCTGCAATCTCCAAGCATTAAGGCGAACAGGACACATTCCGAAATTACCAATGGTGGTCACGGCTCAGTAACCTCACCCGGTAAGTTATTAATTGTACACTTCAGCGCTGATGATGTCTATCCAAAATGGCGACTCTGAGTGCCGTACTCTTAAAAAATCCAACTTAAATCAATGGTTTGAAAGATAAACAATTTCTTCATATTTCTGGAAAGTCAATGATCGATCAAAGGCTAAGCTTTGGTGAACAAGATGTGTTTTATCCTATAAAATTGTTTTCGTTGAAATAACTTAGCTGTATTGATGTCGGATTAAACGTTGTCACATTGCATTTTACTGGGTTTGGCCGCCACTGGCTACGTGCGCATAGTTTATATTATGTTACAGCTTTAATCTTAGTCTGCTGTCTGGCAATGTCCAAGCTGTCATGCTTCGCGTAACCACCGATCTTGTATGCAAATGCGAAATGCCAAGTGCTCGGATTATCGTACATCTAGCTTTTTTTTTTCTGAGAAGCACTTCATAAGAAGAAGTGTAAGAACTTTGTTGAAAAAACTATTAGAAACAACCATATCAGGGTCAGCAGTTAGACTTTGCCAGTTATTCCTTTTTTACTAGAACTTGCCCTATTTGTTTTGTATGTAGTAGCTCTTACCGGCGAGAAGGAAATAGTTTGATTTGTTACGATTTTTGCCTAACTTTATTGGAAATAATCTTTTAACTGAAAAATATCTGGTGGGCACTAAATTCAGTGAAGCTTATTTTTTAAAAACGCAGTGCTTGATGCTTGATTATTTAAGGAACCCAAAAAGGTTCACTTTGCTAAACTATGCCGAAACTTATACTAAAGCTAAATTACTTATAAGCCCTAACTTATGAAAGCTGAATTACAAAAAGCTGTAATACTGAAAAATAAGTACAGAAATAGTATTTTTTATGACAGTTACGAAATCATTTTCCTAGTCTTGTGTATTTTCAGGTTCGGGAAACAGCGAAATGCTTTCCACCCACACTCCTGGACCTTCCAGCAGCGCTGTGACCGCATTTCCGCGATTGCAAGGTGATATTCGATATCGTCTTAATCCAAGGTTTATTTAAAGCCGCCCTTTCATCTCATTGGTTGCCGGATTTTTTTGTAAAACTCAAGCGCACGTAGCGATGCGCGGAACGTATGAAATGCACGTAGACACGTAGTATGTTACGTATGTAGCGTGTATTTAAAATAAATTTAAACCTTTTTCCCGTAAGTTGTTTGGCTGACACCAAGGTCCAACAAGTTGTCGACCATCAAAGTGAATATTTGTTGTGTGTGCTAGAGAAAAAATCGCGTCAATTTAACGTCATTGCATTCCGTAGGAGCCCATTCGGCAGCGTGGCATCCAGTGCTGCAACAAACTAATCCGTTTTCATATGCGCCAACACAGTCCTTCTACCATCCCAACCACGACCTAAAAGACTTCGCCCAGTTCGCATGTTTGTCTGCCGAAGCGGCGAAACACTCTCCTAGTCAAGTTAGTCATTTTCAGAGCTTGTTTTGTTTGTTTATACTGTACATTAAATGTTTTGCTGTAATTATTGTGTTTTGAAGTATTTTAAACCGTAATGGAGCTTTCAATATTTAGCTTTTTAATTTAACTGCACTTCGTTTTTTCAGATTCTTAGCTACCATCCTCACACCATGCAACATGTTGCGATTGGCTCGTCTGGATTCACTAGCGCACCCTCGCGGCTTGGTGTCTCTCAGCATAGCTCACCGCACGATAGCGCTTCGGAGCGATGGTCGCAAATGGACGACAATTCATCGTCCGTAGAATATCATCCGAACATGCAAAGTAGGTTCAATTCACAAAACAATCATTGTAAAATTTATGAATCTCAGGGTTTTTAAAGTACCATGCTGTCAACAACAGGCCAAACACTGCATTTTGTTCAAGCCGTCGTGTGATAACACATTAGGATTGAACTGTGTATGGCCTTGTTGGGAAACAAGGTCTAAAATGTGGTTAAACGTAGAACCTGTAACAGGTGCTTACAGTTAATGTTTTGCTGCTCTTTCAGGCTTTTATTTAAAGAATAGTTTTCTGTATAAGAATAAAAACGGCAACCGTTAAACTCCCGTTGTAGATTATTCGATTTATTTCCAGTGACTTACACATTTACTAATTCGACCAACGACTTGAACAAACCGGTTTTATATAGATCAAAAAAATTCCCCTACGTACTACGTAACATCCTCCTGATAATGTCATCTTATTTAGATGTCGTTCCGGGGATCAACCGGGAAGAGAGTTTAGTTGCGGAAGAGAGGCTCTTTCCTCCCATACCTCCCATGGCGGAAGCATCTCGCAATAACAGCGCGGCTACACAACCAGCTATTCAGGCAACGGCCATGTCTGCCAAGGAGTAATTCCCGCAAAGAAAAAGTGAACCCATTTTACTACGTCACCACTCCTGTGACGCACTTGCAATCGTAACGTCACTGCTTTTAACGCTTCCGGAGGTATGAAAACAGGCGTTTTGCGTGGGTCAGTCAGTGTTATCTTCTGCAGTCTTAAATCTTTTATTTTGCGAGTTTGTGCCATACTTGATCTGCGTTGTATCTAAAACGTTCATGTACAGTAGACCAGGTCGTAATTTTTAGAATGGATTTTGTTTTTATTTATGCCTTATAGCAGTAGCTCATGTTCAAATATCTGCTACGATTTAAACCCAAGTTCATTCCCGTTATGCGATCTAATTCTTTTATCCTTTCAGTTCAAGTTCTCTAGTTCCACGCCTTCTAAGGGAAATTGTGTCCTTGTCGTACCTTTGTTCCTACACTCGTTCTTTTGCCTATTTCACTCTCTTTTGCAGTAGATTTTGCTTTGTGCAATGCTTCGGCATAGTAATATCTCATTAGTTTTTAACTGGAAATTTGTAAATAAAACCTTTACTTTGTTCTCAAGTGATAAATTTTTAAAAAGTTCAAAAGATTTTGAAATAGCTTTTTCTAATTATAAGATGTCCTTTGAGTACGTAATGTGTTGTGTTTTAGCTGCTACTTCAAGTGTTACAGAGTGTATCTCTCTAAATTGCCAGCTGTATCGTGATGAGTAGAAAATAGACGAAATTCGTGTTGATTTGTTCTTTATTCTTGTATATTGTCGCACAAATGTTTGTGCTTGTCTGCCAGCTATTTGTGCTCGTTCGTTGTAGAGATTCAGTTTACTTTATTTTTGTTCCTCTGTTGAACAAAACAAAGTGTTAAAGTATTGTGGAAATGTTATCGATTACCGTAGTATATATTTCATTCATTTCTTTGACAATTTTGTGTTTTTTGTTTTTGTCTACAACAATCAATTTTTTCTATGATATGTTCCTTCCAGTAAGAATTTCAAGCCAGAATAAGTGAATTTAGCCTAAGTATTTTGAAGGCAATATTTTTTGAAAAAATAAAACTTTATGGAGAAATTCAAAACAAAACTTTAATCGGTCCAACAGATTTCTATCTGAATAAACCTGCTGCGTATTTTGTTTGAGTAAAAGTTCGGATCCAGTTCTTAATTGCCTTTCGATTTTTTCTCGTTCGTTTTCCCTTTTCACATTGTCAAAATAAAGAGAAAACAATAAACAACGGTTCGTGTTTTCGAAATTGAAGTTAAACGTCAGATCATGAAATGCACAGAACCTTTTGACGTGGTAAAGATTAAATTATTTAACTTACCTGGTGTCATATTGTGTAGAGTTTGCGTTTTCTGGGGCGCAAATATTAGACTAGCAACAAATTTAAAAAAAATTACCGTAACTTGGTCATGCAGCCGGTTGTTAAAAATAGGTGGTTACTCGTTAGTTTGAGATGTGGCGATCTCTGAAATACCTTTTCAGTTACATTACATTACGGTCCAGCAAACTGATCAGTGATCACAGATTGGACCAAAAAATGGCCGACAAAAATGGTAGTCACCCGCGGTTCACTGTGTCATTTTATGAAGAGATGTAAATTTTTTGGTTTAATTTAAAGGCGAACGAACTACTGGACAAAAATACGATATAAATTTGATGATTTTTTTGTATGTCGTGGCATTGCAGCGATTGTGGGTTCGCCTACCGATTTGCTAATATCTGACCGGCTCACATCGCAGTTAGCAATGACAGCTTTCGTCGTGTACATTTTTCAATTGCGCATCGACTTTGCGTTTGTGGTACATTAAAGGATTGTAGCGGCTACACACCTTTATTGTGTTTATGACGTTTATTATGCTGTGTTTTGTGAGCAGAGGTCATTGACGTGTCATTCGCTTTCAGTTAATCAGCAATCATGTCTAACTACAGAGTAGTTCTAACTGCGTGGCTGTAGCAGCCGATAAATTATCTTTGGAACTCCATTACACCCACAGTTCTTGGTTGACATTACTGCACGATGGTACGATTACGGAAGTTAAACGCACCTTAATAAATCTTTTCGTACCTGGTTTACTATGTCTCTAACCTAATCGGCGAACTTATAAAAGACTTACCGGCTACTACCTTCGTTTTAACCGTTATTGTTCTGTGTGCCTTTATATGCTTTTATGACCCCAAGTTTTATGATTTTATAACTTATTTTCTCTTATGTAAGCGAAACGTTTGGGCACATTTGTACCTGTTCATAATCGTGGTGATGTATTCCCCAATCTATGTTTCTGTTGTACCACAATTCTTGCTCTAACAACGATACGGTAAGTGTGGGACCGATGAGATAGTGTGATAGAAAAGACTTGGCTACGGACTTGACTACGCTGTGATGATTAAAAACTTTGTTGGCCGCCGCTGCTCTACCACAAGCAGTGAAGAGGAGAGAGGTGAGAGAGAGTTTTGTTGATGAAATGTGACCAAGAAAAAAAGGCTAAACATATAACCACTTTCGAATACAAGCAGCAAAAATGACAACGAAAAAACTTTATAAGCCGCAGCTAATATAATCGAATAAATACGTTTTAGAAAAATGTAATAGCACTGATAGCAAAACTCTATGATATTACAGAGCGGTAGGTCTTAAGCCTGAGGTTCATCACAAGGTTCCAGAGGATCCGTCAAGGTTATGATAATTTTAACTTTCATTCTTTAATTTATTTCATAGTTTGCACAGAAAAGTAGCGGCCTTTATGAGATCGTTAGTTATGTTACATCCAATAGATACTGTATGTGAACTCGTGCTGAAATCAAAAGCTCATTTGTGTTATTGTTAACTATGACATCATACTCCAAACAACCCCATTTTAAATATCATTGCAGAGGTTTTGAGCATTTTGCAGTTGGAGAGAAAGCCTATATTTGTAGTTTAAGCCTTTAAGGAAGTACAGCCTAGTCTACTTTGCTTAAAGGGGGTTTTGAGGTAAATAGCATGTATAAAAATAGCTGTTTGAAAGAAATTTTGCTCCCATGAATTATGATCATCACGACGTAAAGTAAGAAATTTAGGTGGAGCACGTGGTAATACAGAATTATGTGAATGTAAGTCTTGCAAAAGTTTCCCCAGTCCAAAAATAACCATTATGATCCCATGTCAACCTACGTCTTACACCAACGCCAATGCAATCAATGTGCATATCAAGTGAATGAACGTCATATATTTACTGTTTATGCCAGTATGAAGAAGCTATATTTATTTCGTGCAATACAGTAGGTTGTAGGCTACATGTTATTGGCTATACTTGTAAAAACTTTAATACATATTCCTTGATAAGGTGTGCTGTACTAACGTTGATAAAAATGAATGCCACGACTGCGGCAGAAATTCTTTCATTTGGCACCGCAGTTGAGGCCACAAAGTTCCCATATCTTGTTGCATTTTTGTTTGTCACAATGGCAATCGAGGTTGCTATATTTAGTTTTTTACTTAAAACTTCTTGTTCGAGAGACAATGGGCAGCCGTGCCGTAGAGCTCCTTCTCCGGTAAAGGTTCCACCGTTGATGAAAGTAAGTGATAGACGTCAAATCATTCAATTACAAATTATACCGACTTAATATAACCAGTGCTGTAATACTGTTTTATGATGGAGTCTGTATTAGCAGCTCGAATAAAAGGGGCACATTAATGTGTGCTATGTGATTCATATTTGCTCTGTTTTAAACTTAACAATTTTCTTAGTTTTTCACACTCAAATTTGAAAATAAAAACAATTGTTCGAAACAGAACTTTTGATTCCAGATTTTTCTTTTCTGCGTTTTTACGATGATAGTCTATTCAACGATGTTACTAATTCGTGTGTTTCTACCGCTCACCTACTCGAACGAGATGTGCACATTGCTTCTACGAGTTACAGGCCCTACCATGTACTCCATTTGCATGATGACCATTTATACATTCGTTTGGGCTCGCCAATACTACATTCACGCGTCATCAGTAACCAGGGTATGTATGTGTACAGCTTCATGTGAATGTTGAATATTTTTTTACTTTCATTAAACGCAAAATAGCGTAAGTGATGGGACATAAGCAGCAGAAAACTGTTTGCCAAATTAATTGAAAATTTTGTATCATAAAATTTTCGCTTAAAAAATTGTGATTCTACTTCAGTTTTTCAGGCCTTTTTTTGACTTTAAAAACAGTTATGCAATAATATTGACATTTGTTTATTTTGTTCCATCCTCTATAAAGTCGTTTACGCCAAAATGGCTTCGCATCCTGAGCAAGACGTCCATCGTTTTCACTCTCATCTCCTTTGCTCTGCCGATTGTAGCAACGTGGGTCAAAGTAAACGGTTATCAGTTGATTACCGCCAAATACGAAAACAAGACATGTTACCACAGGGGTGAGTCCTTTTCAAATTTCCCATCACTTTAAAGATTCATCTAATGTATATATTTGAGCTGGTTTTATAAACGGATTTAAGCAATGGTACAGTACATTGCAACTATAGAGCGTCAGTATATCTTGACTAGCTCGAAAAAATTTGAAAATAAATAAAGTCATAGTCATATATAACTTAATTAACATTTTCAAGTATTAGGCTCGGTAAACTAAAGATCAGCTTATTTTAAACAAAAAGATTTCGCTTATCAATATCGCTCTCCGTTTGCCTCGTTAGGGAAGGTTTGCGGCACAACTTCGCCGAAACGATAATTGGCACAACTCTAGCAAGATCGACAAATTTCAATTAATCAATAAACAACGAATACAGAAAGAACTCAATTATTTGTAATTGAACAAGACTATGGTGATGTAGTACTACAACATCCAGCCCACCGCAGAAACAAATATTAACTTAATAGCCACGTCATTACAAGCGCCGTTAATGTGTTGGGGATTATTTATTCATGTACTTTAATTGCGTGGAAAGCCGAATTTACGCAAGTGATATAGGCCTAGGTAATATATAAAACATGGGCTAAACAGCAATCAGCGTATATCCCAACGTCACCACATAAAACACTACAAGGTGCCTAAACCAAATAGGAAAGGAATGTAGTTGATCACATAACGTCGTTTTTCGACTGTGCGACTGACAATAAATTTGGTTGATTGGTAAATGTTAAAACTGTTAAGTAATAAAATTGATAGAAATTTTTCTCCGGTTAGGAGACAAATCAAGTCACTAACAGCGCAAGTTCCAACCAAATCGAGTCGGAAAGTTAAACTTTCTGAATCGAGCGTGTCGTGTCCATCGAGTCGAATGCAAGTCCAAGTCTCAAAACATACGCAGTCACAAACAAATCTCTATTTACAACTCCATTCAGGTCGTTTATATCTTCTTTAAGCGAATTACAACTGTTGCGCAATTGGAAATCGAACCCGGTTCGCATTTTTTACCAGGCGCGCGAGCTGCACTGCCATCTAGCCGATAAAAATTTCCCAAACATTGGCTACTGTTCGTATCTCACAAATTCAAATCTTTTAATTTGCAATCTGGCAAATCTTTATTGATAATCCCTATGCTAACTATAGCTTAGTTATTGGCAGGTCTACTTTTGGGTTTTGATAAAAATAACCGGACTTGGGTCCCTCTAGTCATGTTTCTGATATAGCCAACATTATATAGCATCATTTAGATCTATCGATGTTTTTACAGTTGAGTCTTTAACTTATTTGCCTCCAATACTGGCAGCTCTGACGAGCACATCGCAATTCATATACGTTTTCATATTCTACATCACTATAAGGATCTACATCAAAAAATCTTCCTTGTACACAGCTGCAATGCGGAAAAAGAAATCGGGCAGGTAGATTTTTGTTTAATTTTGGCCTAAGCATAGACACAAGTGCTAAAACAAGTTGGAAGAGTTGTCGGTAAGTGCAAGGCACAAAGAATTTTTAATTATTTAGTGGTTAAACAGTTATGTCAAAATGTGTAGCAAAAAACAAAAATTTATTTACGACATAAGTGACACTTATCGATACAATATGTATATGATTTTGGTCTAAAATTGTTTGCTATCGATCATTGGTATGAAATATTGACTTAACTCATAATGGTATTACATCCTGTTGGCAGAGGTGGGCAGTCGGTACTTTCAAAGTACCGTCGGTAACGGTACCGGTACTTGGCAAAAAATATACCGACGGTTCTGGTATTCGGAACTATTTTAAAAAAGTAGTCGGTACTCGGTAACGGTACTTTTTGTGTAAAAGATGCTGCTGCAAATGCCATGTTTTGTCGCTATTATGCTCCCGGTAAAGATTACTCCAGGTTAAAACATATGTGATGTTAATTGCTTGCAGTTTTACTCTGTCATTTCTAGATTAAAAAAGATCAACAGATGCTAAAATTAGTATTAAGGATTAATGAATATGTATTTTTGAAAACATACTTGTTAAAAATTTGAAATTATCACGTGAAAAGTACCGAGTACCGGGACCGACTGAAATTTCTTGAAAAAAGTAATTCGGTACAGAGATTCGGTACTTTTTTTAATAGTACCGACGGTACCGGTATCGGTACTGAAAAAGTACCGCGGTACAGTAATTTGGTACTATAGTACCGCGGTATTGCCCATCGATGACTGTTGGGTTCTTGTTTAGTGTATATTCTGACTCCAATAAGCTTTCAGAAGGATTTGCGTGTTCAAGTCAGAAACACTTCAAACTTATCAGTTACACTTACAATGTATGAAATTAGCTTTTTAATTAGCGTTCCAGACAAAGACATATAGCATGTGAAAGATAAATATCACCTGCGAACTCTGTGCATTTACTTCAATAAACATTCTATGAATCTATGATCATCTAGAACACATTTGTTACTATCCGGCAGAGCAGACATTTAGTTAAAACCGTTTGACGCTTGCACTGGTCTCCGAGCCAATGTCTGTACACGCTTCTATTTATATAGGTCAGAAGATAATAAAGAATCAAATAAAGACAATTATATGGCACATAAACAAATCGACAACAAAGAAAGGCTTGTGATTAAATTACAAAATATTGCTGTTTATGTTAATCAGTGCTAATATTGTGTTTAATCAGAAGACAATGAACCGATTTTTGGTTCTAAGATTTTTTCATTAATTAATTAATTCATTCTAAGATCTAACATCTCGGCTTCTTTTTACAATACGTCTTAAGCAATCGATGTTAAAATGTTGCGAACAAGGCTCAAAGTTCATGCAAAAACATTACGTCATTTATGCTGAAGACTTTATTTGCAGATAGGTAGGAAACCGTGCCTGCCGACTTCAACATCCAGTCAAGAATAAATAAAATGTTGTGAGTGAGCAGCAGGATAGCCTATATTAAAGTGGGGGGCAAGTCCAAAAACAACTTGGCCTTGATTCAAACAGTAGTTGTTAGAAAATATGCTGAAGAAAGGATTTTTACTAACATGTAGTCATTGTAGTGGTTAAGCAATTATTGCCCTAAACAAGCGGCAAAAAACGCAAATTCATCTCTTGAGAGATGGCGGCTCTTATTACGTCACCATAACAGAAACAACAGAGATGACTCAGGTATTTGGATCTAGTAGACTAATAGGTACTGTATAATTATAGCGTACTTAAGTGTATAACAAGAACATGGTTCGTGAAATAAGCCTAAACTAGCTTACCGTTGGTATATTTGTATTGGTTGATGAAAAATGCTAACCTACAGTCCCTACAATTCAGTCTTGGCTGCTGGCTCTATAGCCTAGTCCGGTACCGGTAACTGCGATAAAAACAAGAATGCAACCGTTTGTGTATTTGTACTAGTAAATGTAGATTCTAACCTACCGTCAGCTACGTCTTGGCTGTTGGTTCTAGTCTAACCCGGTACCAGTAGCTGCAGTAAAACATTACCGCTTTACCAGTTCATGTGCTGTTATTTTTGACATTCCTATACATTAAATAACCAATACCTGCTACTAATCACCCACCTATGGAGATGTATTACATTCAAGATGAGTTAGCTAGCACACCACTTCTAGCATATTAGGGCTGGGAAAATTTGGCCGGCTAATGGCCGATAGCGGCTATTTGCGACTGAAGATTTGCCAATAGCGGAAAAAATACATGTAGGAAAGAAACTGGAGCAAAAATTTTTGGTAAGTCATTGACACACGGAAACTTTCTGCTCTATTAATCATTTAGGGCTTGAATACTCTGTTTTCCTGATAAACTTTGTGGTCTAGCATGACATTAGTTTCTAATACGACCCTTCTCATCACATTTGTTATTAACAAATAGCACTTTTGCTTGTAATTAACAATGTGACATGACAATTAGCGATTGTGATAACTAACCGCCAGCTACCGGCTAATCGGCTAAATTTGTAGCCCTTTTACTAACCCCGGTCACCAATCATATTGTTTTTAAATTGTGAAGTCATAATTACCGCGTTTTCCGTCATAATAAGAGGCCAAATTTATTGTATATTTTTGGCAATAATTACTTAACCACTACATATTATTAAAAATCCATTCACCAGTACATTTACTGGCAACTACTCTTTAATGGCCCACTTGTCTTTGGCTTTCCCCTCACTTTAAAATATATATGGCTAAAGGTCTTGTACATTGGCTAGAGATTTTGCCTCCGTTGCAAACTACGAATTTGGCGAATGAAAATTATTCTATAAATTAAATGAAACAAAACTGCACACGTGGTGGTGGCTACCGTGGTGTATTATTTGGGTATGACGCCAGTGCTGTATAGTCTACTAATTTTTCCATTTGTTATACCATTAGGCTAAAAACGTTTGCTGTAGATTCCATAAACTGGTGAAACGTTGTCTTACCGTGGCCCTCTTGTGTGGAATTACCGACGTCATTACAATGGTGTTGGTCAACACAGCCTGCAAGCACATACCTGAACCATACGCCTACATCTTCATTAAAGTAGACACGACCTTCAACATATTCTGCATGCTGTTTTGCTTCAACAGTATTCCCTCGTAAGTATAATTTAGTGACTTAAGTTGACTAAGATCCTAAAGCAATGGTTTCCAACCAGGGTGCTGAGGTATGCTACTTCTGATAGTCAGGGTACCGCGAGTTTTCTTACTTTATATTTATATCAGCAGCGACTCCCGCACTCGGGCTTAGATGTCATAGAATTAGCATATAATTGCTTGCGTCGATTTTTTGAAAGAAAATGAAACATCTGGGGAGGGCGAATTAAATATTGGGGGCTTCCCCATTGCGAGAACTTTAGTGCTGCAAAATGTATTGTTATATACCAGGGGAGGCCAAACTGCGGCTCTTTGAGCCTTTCATTGCGGCTCTTTAATGAATTAGTATTGTTGAATTTGACATGCAATTTTCCCGGTCTCTTTTAAAACTGGATTATGTTATATGCGGCTCGAGCATGAAGCAGGTCTGGCCACCCCTGTTATATACTAACTCTGGGTGTTGTAAACTGTTTATCTCTTCTGCAAGGTGCCGCAAGCCTAAAAAGGTTGGGAACCATTGTCCTTAAACATACTAAGAATTCAAGTATAATTCCAAAAGTTTGTAGCCTGAATCTATAGAAACTCTATCTGGACTTAGGCCTACATCTAGTCATATTCGAACTTACATTAACGACTGATATAGCTGGCTTTTGAAAGGAGCAGGTGGTGCATTTAACAAGGCTCACCGACAGCGAACATTTTATTACTATCATATGTGAATCAAGGCAGACAGACAATATCGTCATCATTGCAACCATAAAAAATACCTTGGAAAGTTTGCAGAAAAGTGTACATTTAAACTCCATAATGGTTCCGCTATGAAGGCCTAATATTTGCAGTAGGTTACATGTAATGTAGATAATTAATCTACCTTCTTGCTGCAGATTGACGAAATCTAACTTCTTGAGCCTGATTTCTTGCAAACTACACTGGAACTATGGGAAAAACCAGTCGATGTATTCTGCTTCAAGTGGCCAACAGATTTTGTTGCCAACAGACCAGCGAAAAACACCGGTTACTGCTACCTTGCCCAAAAAGGAAGATTCGGAATCGCTAGCTAACCAGAAGGCAATCGTGACAACATCGTTATGTTGACAACGGCTGCTTCAAATGCAAAAACCGTAGGCCCATTCCATCTAAATTAAGGCTGGAAACATTTATCCAGCTATAGTAGACGATTAGCGGCTGAAGCTCTTACCGACTGAGGAATTTGCCATTAGCCGAAAACGTAGGTACGAATTTTGAACGGAATGTTTGGTATACCATCGACCCACAGAAACATACTACTCTGTTAACCAGTCTACTGCTCAAAGATTTTACAGCATTTCCATGACGTGACGTAGTATGTTAATGGAACAATGTTCATTCCGATTTTTGAAAAAAAAAAGAAGTTTACCCTGCAACTGGCATGCCATTAAAATGTGATTTGACTGTTTGCGACTGTTATAGCTAACCACTAGCAAACGGCTGATGTCATGCAGCTAACGGCTAAACACAATTGACTAAATTGTAAGCCCTAATCTAAACCCGCCTGTTATATTGCCTAAGCTATACGTTGCAATATTAACATTGATGTTGTTTTTATTTAACAGTTTTGTCAAATAAAATTAATAAAAAATCCTATTTTTCCCAAATGGTTTAGATTTAGACTTTTAGAGCAAAGCGTCTAACCGCGATTTAAAACGGTTTACCTAGAGTTCAGGTGTTGCAAAATTTTGCTTTACTGGTTCAGGTTTATATTAGATCCGTGGTTTTCCATCTATTTGGGTCACAGACCCCATAAAAACTTTTGAAGTCTGCTGACCCTTACGCAAAGAATTCGAGCAATTCTTTTTGGTTTCCTTTCATGCACACTGTCACTTCTGCTATACCAAACTTCTTTCGCAAAATGCACACATCAATGTATTTAGCAACACAATAACACGTATTGTGGATGTCTATTTTGATATCATAATGGCCGCTAACATTAATCAAATGCCGGCTTAGAACGATGGCCGCCGCAGCTACGCTTTGCATCGGCATTGGGCTCTTCGACCTTTTTGACATGACTTTCCGTTACTTCATATTACATTGACATAAACTTAACGTTTTATCGTTAACTTTAATTATAAAGAGAAAGATGGCCTCATTTATAATGAACTATTTTGTTTATGGTAATATCTTAACTTCTCACTCACTCCCCGAAGCTTGGATTCAAGTACGGAAATCCAAACAAAAATGTATAACTTAAACACCAATTACGTTTTAACCACCCTAAGACAGCGAAAAATTCAGAAAATGCAATTGTTATAGTTTTGTTAAACTTTATTTGTCACAGAAATCTCTTTACGACACTTTAAATTGATAAATGGTGTCTTTTTTATCCTGCTTTGCGCGAACCTGGCGTGCAGTCCGTATACTGCAGGCTGACGATCAATATGATTGACGGCCTTATACTCAAAAAATTCCTAGAGTTGAACAAGGCTTGTAGCAGTGGAGAAATAAAGTAAATCAAGGAATTCCAGTCAATGACGTCCACAGACGATCTTCTATTGTGCTTCGCGGCAGGACGCTTTCGCGCTACTCTATGACGTATGCTCAGGGCGCTGTAAAGATGGTAAAACTTTCAAAGTGACTATTTCATGGTAGGTACTTGGTCATCCAGCCAGTTGCAAAAGATGGTCGGTTAGGAGAATGGGTCGATGCAAAATGTTGATTTTTTACCTATTTGGGATTAAACGGAATTCAGATTTATATTCAAAGATAGAGCTTAGGTTTAGGTTACTTAGATTATAAATTTCAATGTAGATTAATAAGAAACCGCGGAAAAATTAACGGCAAAAATACAATTAATTCCGATAAATCATGACAGCCTAAAGATTTTGTCAAAGTCCAATTAATTTGTGAGAAAACTAATTCGTGTAGAATTGCGAGGTAGTTACAGTAGTTGCCTACTGACCTGCAGCTCTTGCCGAAAGCATTAAATATTTATTTAGGAATTTACAAACTGCATTTACAAAACGACGTATACACCTGCTGTGACGTTTACTTACAAAGGTAAAGATTTTATCAAAACAATGTTTATTTGTAAGAAAAGAAAATTGTTGCGAAATTGCGATGAATCGCAGATACTGAGAAAAACATCAAATATTTATTTAGAAGTTTGAAAAATGCATTCACAAAGCGGCCAAAAAAATAGTCCACTTAAAAGTTTAATTCATTCGTTATGGTCCGCAGACTCTAAAAGGCGCAGTAACCATGACTTACGCAACCATGACTTACGACTTACCATGACTATGATCAGTAAGTTAAACATCTAATTATAGGATCATTTGAATGATAATACCTGGTAATGTAAAGGTAACTCTATGGCTTAGATCAGTCCAGCGTCACCTGCGGGAAATGTTGAAGTTAGACGTTCAGAAATAATAATTAATTAAAAAGTTTTCCTAGATATTGTGGTTAGGGATTTATATTGCAGGAGCGTCTCGGATTGAAGCAGCTTCTTCTTCAAGCCTTCGGGCACTATTTTGACAGCCAGTAACAACATTTATCGCTCATCACTGCACAAGCCGTGTCTTGATAAGAATGACTCGATAAATCGACCTGCGTCGTCTGTGCGAAATTCGGGCATCGCGCAGGGTCAAATGTTTCGTAGCCACGGTTGTCAAGTTGAAAACCTGAACAAATAAACAGGACGTTTTTTGAGCAGAGAAAAATATGTAAGTTTCATTTCATGACTGTATAGCGGTTTGATCCTGCACCAAGTAGCTCACTATCAATGTATAACGCATCAACGAGACACTAGAAGTACGGCCGATTATGTTTTCTATAGAAAACATTAGCTAATAGTAATACAGTAATATTTGTTAAAACGAGAATATAAAATATAAATACAGAGCGTGATTGCAGTATAGTTTTAACAACGACTAGGTAGTCTAGTTAATGCAGGCAGTCTATCGCCACTGGTTCCGCACAGCTGGTTGTAACAACCCATATACGTATGGGTTTGGATAACTCATTGTTTAATGTTCATTTTTGGTCAGGAAAGCTCTTTGAGTAGGCCTATTAAAGCTGCTTTTGGAAAAAAATTATTTCAACTATATTTCTTTTTCATTTGTGACGACTGTATGAGATTTAATGGAAATCAATTTTTACCGGTTACGACTACCAAACTACTAAACTTATAGTTTATTGTCAAATATAGCAGTCTCATGTCTGTACGTCAAGTATAATGTATATGTTTACATGAGAAAGTCTTGCAACTTGCTGTAGGCTTCGAGTAAGTTATACTTGTTAACTTTCACAAATTTACTCTTAAAGCGTACTGTAACATGCCAGCTAGCCTTACAAAAATGAACGCCACGACTGCGGCAGAAATTCTTTCATTTGGCACCGAAGTTGAGGCCACAAAGTTCCCATATCTTGTTGCATTTTTGTTTGTCACAATGGCAATCGAGGTTGCAATGTTTAGTTTTTTACTTAAAATTTCTTGTTCGAGAGACAATGGGCAGCCGTGCCGTAGAGCTCGTTCTCCGGTAAAGGTTCCACCGTTGATGAAAGTAAGTGATGGACGTTAAATCATTCAATTACAAATTATACCGACTTAATATAACCAGCGCTGCAATACTATTTCATGTTGGAGTCTGTATTAGCAGCTCGAATAAAAGGGGCACATTAATGTGTGCTATATGATTCATATTTGCTCCTTTTTAAACTTAACAATTTTATTAGTTTTTCACACTCAAATTTGAAATTAAAAACTATTGTACGAAACAGAACTTTTGATTTCAGATTTTTCTTTTCTGCGTTTTTACGATGATAGTCTATTCAACGATGCTACTAATTCGTGTATTTCTACCGCTCACCTACTCGAACGAGATGTGCACATTGCTTCTACGAGTTACAGGTCCTACCATGTACTCGATTTGCATGATGACCATTTACATATTCGTTTGGGCTCGCCAATATTACATTCACGCGTCATCAGTAACCAAGGTATGTATGTGTACAGCTTCATATGAGTGTTAAATATTTTTCACTTTCAAATAAACTTATAACACAAAATACGGGTAGTGCACTATACCAAATAGTACAAATAATGTCCTATTAGCTGCAGACAATGGTTTGTTATTTTAAAAGTAAGTAAGTCTAACATAAAACGTTGCCTATAAAATGTTTTGGTAATTTTGCTTTCATAGTTTAAGTTCTCCCGGTTCACTTTAAAATTAGAAAACTCAAACAATTATCACGCTGATATTATTTTGTTCCATCCTCAATAAAGTCGTTTATGCCAAAATGGCTTCGCATCCTGAGCAAGACTTCCATCTTTTTTACAATCATCTCCTTTGCTCTGCCGATTGTAGCAACGTGGGTCAAAGTAAACGGTTATCAGTTTGTTGAGGCCAACTACAAAAACAACAAATGCTACCACAGAGGTGAGTTTTTTTTTCAATTTTCTCAACGTTTTAAAGATTCAAGTGGACTTTAATAGACCGACAGCGGAACTATTAGGCATTGTAATAGTAAATCCCCTAAACTGCTACTTTTACTATGATATGAAAATAAATACGACGCCTACTAAATAGCCTAAATCGCTACCACAACCTGTCTATATAACAGACAGGAAATAATGGTAATTTACCAACTACTGGAAAACATAAGAACATAACCAGCCCACTTTTAAGTTTTAATATTGGAAAAAAATAGCCGCACTTGTAGCCTGCAGTGATATTTTTGATATGATCTGTTTGTTGACTAATTGCTAACAAAAAGCATTTAGATCTACTGATATTTTTACAGTTGAGTCCTTAATTTATTTGCCACCAGTGCTGGCAGTTCTCACGAGCACATCGCAGTTCATCTACGTTTTCATATTCTACATCACCATAAGAATCTTCATCAAAAAATCTTCCTTATCCAGCACAGCAATATCTGGTATGCGGAAAAAGAAATCGAGCAGGTGGATAATTTATAATTGACTTGATAATTTGAGCTTCAAAATTTTGTATGTTTATAAAATGTATGGATCAAAATTCTTTGTGTTTATTCTGTGACAGAACATTCCTATGTGTAGCATCTAAACTAGCTATAGAAAAGGCTTTGACGGCCATTCATTCAACATTCAGGCTAAACAGAATTTGCTGTAGATTCCATAAACTGGTGAAACGTTGTCTTACCGTGGCCCTCTTGTGTGGAATTACCGACGTCATTACAATGGTGTTGGTCAACACAGCCTGCAAGCACATACCTGAACCATACGCCTACATCTTTATAAAATTAGACACGACCTTCAACATATTCTGCATGCTGTTTTGCTTCAACAGCATTCCCTCGTAAGTATAATTTAGTGACAGATTGACTTAGATCTGAGAATGAACACATTAAAAATTCAAATAGCCTACAGTTCGAAAACGCTTTAGCATGTATCCATGCAAATTATATCGTGACTTGCAATTCTCTGGACTTACAAAATTTAACACAATCACTTGCAAGATTGTGTATAACACAAATAACCTTAAATATCCACTACCACCAAACATATGTAAACCGCTTGAATAGCTGGCTTTTAAAAGGCGCCGGTGCTGCAGTTAACAAGGCTCACGCACCGCCTAGATTTTATCAGTATAATCTACCTTCTCGTTGCAGATCGACAAAATCAAGATTCCTGCGCCAGGTTTCACGCATACTACATCTGAACGATGACGAAAACCCGTCGATGCATTCTGCTTCAAGTGGTCAACAGATTATGACACCGATAAACCAGCGAAAATCACCCGCAACTGTTACGTTGTCCCAGAAGGAAAATGCAAAATTGCCTGCTAACCAGAAGGCAATCTTTACAACATCGTTATGTCAACAACGGTTGCTCGGCATGCAGACACATGAAGTTTAGTGAGTTTTTAGTCTTAACTAGCAGGGAATGTTGACTGCCAAGTGTTGCGATATTAGCGTTGTAATTGTTTCAATGACGAAAGAAATTAGAAAATATTTCTGTGCTTTTTCTAACTAGTTTGAAACATTTAAAAGGTAGCGTTACAGAAAAACACAGTTGTAGTTTTTGGCAATTGAGATAGTTAAATATATTGTATTTCACCGCGATTCAACCATAATAAAACAAGAAATAACTTTCGGTGTAGTGTATCAATAAAGATCGATTGCGAAAACAACTGAAGTGCACAGAATGTGCCACATGGACATCTTATGCATTGCAAAAAATATAAGATGTTTGTAGATAAGTACTTGTCAAAAACGTCCTATTACAGTACCGTGCCGACAGATTAGAAAAAGGCACAAAGCGATGAAAATGGCTAAAATTTCGAAACTCAATTAGCACAAAGATTCAACTCCATAAGATTTTCGAAGCAGGTTAGTCTACGTCTTAGAGCAATGGTGTTAAAGATTACGCAAACACAAAATAAAAATGTAAAATAAAAACGCACAAAAACACGAGTCGTACACAAGACGTAAAACAAAACACGAAATTTACTATTCTAATAAATTAGCCGATGGGGACAAACTGATTGCAATGAGTAGTACAGTACACCCACCGGCTGTATTTGGATAAGAGAGAATGAGAATACACAGCTATATGGTTGTCCCAATAAAATCGGATTCACATCGAGTTAAGACCACCACGTCACACAAGCGTCACGCGCACTTCTAGCGAGAGAATGTCTGTTTTCGAAAATAAGAATTAAACCGAAAAAAATAGAAGATTTACCCGACTAGAAATCCAAGCCTGGCTATACGATACGTGCTCGTTCAGCAGGTTAGAAATACAACTCAACAACCCATGCTGGTTCCAACAGAGAACCATATCACGAAAGCTCACACTTCTCAAAACAGACAGACTCGTGCATTGTGACGTAACAAAACGTCATGATGGAACAACAAGAAAACGCGATTTCGGGAAGCAGGCATGCTATCAGGATTGGGTAACAAGTAACAAATATTGCTACTGACCAAAAGCGCCCCAAGCTTCCGCCAGTGACGTAATAATCTGTGGGCCAATATGATTACAAGCACATATATGCCGGAATGTGTGTCAGCTAGAGCACGGCGAAGGTTACAAATTTGGGAAATACAAAAATGGAAAATAAACTCAAGTTTGCTAGAAATTTGTTCAATTGCAATAGAACAGAAGACGTCACACGACGAAGCTGACGTGAGCCAGAAGGGTGTCATCGTCATCGGCCCTGTGACGGTTTTCATGATGTCATTGTTACGTTTGATATGGATATTTTAACATTAACAGTAGACAATAATCTAATAAATAAAAATATTTCCTACTTACAAGAAGGGGAAAAAGAAGCCATTAAACAAAGCAAGCAGCATTGAAAAATAATGTACATACAATCGACCACAAATCTATCAAGGTGGACGCTACTGTGGATACATCGAAATCAACAGCTTTTAAATCAGTCACAATAGATATATACTTTGGCAAGCGATAAGTTTTATTCTGATGACGTAACAGTGACACCACTACATGAACAACGTCATGGTGACATCACTACTACATGTACGTCCAAGAAGCGAGCGTTTCAGGCACGCGATGGCGCTGCATGTCATTCTCCTTCCTATGATTTATTGAAACAAAAATAAAACAGAACATTAAGGCATGCGCATAATCAAGGCTAAAGCGAACAAATATCACCGCACTTAGATATCAAACGAAGCAAACAAAAAGCAGAAAACGTTGAGCACAAAACCTGCAAACTTTTATATATATACAATACATGCTTAGACTACAGTTTAATGAAAGACATGCACAATGTGGCGCTGGTGAAAACATAACCGTTATGTGTACAGGATACGGCTTAAAAACACCTATGCAATGTAGAACGTTGCGCTTGGTCGAGTTACATTCCCATTATTATCACTGGAAATATAGTTGTTAACAATTGCACTCTTTCTGAGACTCGCGCAGATTTTATACTTGGTAGTGTTAATGGGAGTAATTATAAGTAAGATAACATAACTAGTTACACAAAATTGCTTAAACAACTTTGCAATATACCAAAAGTAAGATTGCATGTAACTACTGCAGCACTGTTGTAAATCTGCTGGGCCGACTAGCATATATTAAGAAGGCTCAATTTCCTATACAGTCACTGTGACGAAATAGTTTTAACAAGTTCTTGCTTTGGGTCGCTTTGATCAAGACTAACGGCATTTATAAATCTTACGAATCTAATAAAATGATGCATTTGACAACAAAAATTTACAAAAAAGCATGTGTATTAGTAATATAATGCATGCTGATGATATGAAGTCGGTTTGATGACGCTTAAGTGATGCGCAGTGCCATAGCGACCAGTTTCTCACGACAACCAATAGAATATCCGCTCAATCATGCTTCCACAAAATGATGAGTCATTCAGTTTTCCATCATGCATTAAAAGAAAAAGCTCTCCCACGCCACCAAGAGGTTAAACAGAGGTGAGATAACTGTCATGCAGAGTTATATAAAAAATAAAATGAAAAACAAGTTAATAATTGTTATTACTAAAATGGGTTAGTTAAACATAATGGTTTCCACCAAACCAAATTGGCCTGATATGAAAATATGCAAACGCCACTGTTTGTGTATGCTACAATCCATATGATCCCATTCTTTGAACCAAAGTCGTTAACTACCGGTACACTACTTCTACATAAAGTTATACTTTTTATGCTAAAATATGCATGAAACTAATGGCTAGCGTAAAAACATTGGTTTTTTTTGTTTTACACAGATAATAATTAATAAACCCAGACAACTATGAATGAAATCAACTACACAAATTATCCTATCAAGCAAATTCATTCTAAGATATCCTTTGCTGAGTGACACCTATCTACTACTAACCTAATACATCATGGAACACACATTTGTTAATGTTTATACGAATACCCTTCACATCTTTGCAGGTTATAATTTTTGAATGTAACCGTTGCAATCAACTTATCAACACTTCATAGCATTAGTCATTACAACCAAGTCTTTTTCCTATAAAGTTAAAATTTTCCCCTAAAGGCTTTCAGTAAATTACTAAGCAGTGCAGTGCTATTTATTGCGGTCAGAAAATTTCTAGCAAAAGCCTAAAGCCACCGCACACAATGCAGTTACCATTACAAATTGGTGACCCCGACATGCATATCGTACCTCATCGGCTCCCTAGCTGGATTCTAGCATAAAAGTAAATTCAAAGAAAAGTCTGTTAATGGCAAAATCACACGTCACATTCTGACAAACATACTGCTGCTTGAATCTCTTTGAAATAGAACCCATAATCGGCTGATGCTGTATATACCAGCAATGAGTGCCATGACAACTAACACATTTAAAAGATTAGTATAATATGACAGACATAACAAATCGTTTCAAAATGCCAAGAAAAAAATTAGTGCACAATAGTACTTCTGAATGCGGGCTAAATGCAAAAAAGTGCACAAAAACATAACTTTTATAAACTTTATACTCCTGCAAATTCAAGGCAACAAAAATGTTTTGTAAAAAAACAAAATTTCATGCAGTTTCATCACATTCAATCACACAGAAAACGATCCCTTTATTTGAACCATAACATCATTAAAATAACGATTTCTTCACTTACCTCTGCACTGTTCCTGGATGGGATCTCCGTGATGAGGAAACTTGGCGTTGTCTGGCTAAGAAAGACTGACCTGGACTCGTGTGGGATAAGCGCTCATCCACGGCTTTCCTGTGTAACTGCATGCCCTGGTTGAATGTATCGTGCTATCGTTACGCAAATATTTCTTCATTTTGAGCTGATTTTTGTCATTCATTTATTTGGACATTTTATTTTGCTTTGATGTTATCCACATTAGAGGTTAAAAATAACAGTTAGCGGTTCTCTTCATTTTATTTACTCATCAATGGAAATTTGTAAAGAAGATTTCCTACTAACCATGTTGTACCAGGCATTAACAACAAGTTTTTCTTCCTGTTCCCGTGCTGCTTTGCTTTTGTCTTGGTCTTTCTGCAAACAAAAATTATGCATTTGATAAATATGTAAAAGATTTTTGCAAACAACAACCCAGCAACAAGTACGTGCTTAATCAAAATCTTGCTTTCCATCAAACGAGTGATTTTGGAACCAGTATATACCGGTCTAAGCAAGAAACTATTATTTCAAATGTATAATACATATCTTAATTCATATTAAACAAAATATAAACGAGTCTGGTGTACAGAGTTTCACAAAGTGAATCATAGTTTTCAAACCTCCATTTGCTTCAATAGTTTGTCTTTCTCTTGAAGTTCGCTCTTTAATTTCTGTATCTGAGGCGTTGTGCTCTGCTGGGACTTGTTCGGGTCCAACGTCCGTATCACGCTCTTCGCTTTTTCCAGGTATCTAAGATTACATTGTAAAGTTTTCGAGCAATCTTCATCATTAGAAGATACATGCATATTCTGAAGTTCCTGAAACTTTACTGCACTGCTTTAACTTTACTGCACAGTTTCAAATTTAATTGAAAAACTGAAGAAAAAAAATTATATAATAAAAATAATAACAAAAACAATTCAATAAAATAAAAAATTACTTTTTATATCGGTCCTCCATGGCCTTCATGTCTTCTTCCTTCTTCTTCAACAGACTTTTCATTTCGGCAATTTGCTTGTCTAAAAAAAAGCAGCATCTTGCATCATCCCTTGCAAATCTAACCACTCAAAATGGAAATGGAACGTATATACCACCTCCTTGTACGAGTTGAGGTTCAACCGATTCGATGTAAGCTTTCTTCTTTTGTAACTCTTCATTGGTGTTGTGTAAACGACTCCTTTAGATGTAAAAATACTGGTAAGTTCATACACAGCAGGATAAAAAAAACTTGACTTAAAAGATCCAGTACCACACGTATCATGCTACAATTTGGTACTGGTAGTCATCATTAGCTAAGTTGTTTTCTGTGTTGCAAGTCTTAAAATAAGTTGAGTTAGTCAAAGTTACATAAATGTACTCACAAGTGTTCCTTCAGTTTATGCCGCAATGCTTGATTCTATAAAACAAATTTACTTCAAAAGTGATATTTGTAATAATACTTTTACTCAACGATACATGAGCTAATGTTAATGCAGCACAATTAATAAACCAAGCAAGCAGTGCTTAGACCACAAACATGGTTTTACTTATCACATTATTAGTCAAGTTATTAACTGATGTGTCAGTCATTTTATGTTACACAAATGTGTACAATTTATAGATACATACATATATGAATTTATATTGATTAATTGGTGTGCAACTGTGTTTCAATGCAATGTCCTTTTCAGACACAATTTGTCCAATATTGATTATTATTATCAACGACTGAAAAATCTGCTGAAATTTCTAAGAATTTTTAGAGTACTAAAACAATTCCAAATTCACTGAACTATGTATTTGCTGCTATTGCTATCTATTTGATTGCAATGGCCGAGTCGCTATCAATATATTTTAAACGCAGCGGTGATAATTATCGATTTTTCTGGCCCAAGTCTCATGAGACAGCAAGACACAAAAGACAATGTATAATGGCATGAGGTGCGAGATGCGTAACGGATACATCGATAGATACGAGCATGAGATAAGTAATAGCAAACATGAACCGGTCAATACTCACATGTGGCTGCAATGTAGAACATGCAAAAAGATAAAGAATGGGTTAAAATTCATGCACATTCCATTTGCACTTAGCACAACCACATATCATTCAAATTGCGAGTAAACAAGGCATTCAGTTATTTATATCATTCTTAAACCAAACGTCAAGCACAGATGATGCAAATACTGATAATTTAAACTTGCAACTAGACAAAAATGTGGAATGAATATTATTGAGAATTCAAAATGTCTCAGTGATTTACAGGAAAAAAGGCGAACTTGAGCCCAATCTTTATTTAAACATCACATGCTCCAAAACGTGCAACATCTTATTTTGATTGTATTTTCATACCAGCATGGTTCTAAGTATAAGTTATATGCAACAAAAAATATTTGAAAATTATCAAGTTTCAAATCCAAGCAACAGTAACTTGCACGTTGTCAATGAACCTCATCTTAACAGAAATTATTTCGATTTTAAATTAATCTTTCTCAATTCAACCAAGCACACCTTATGCTCTTAAGTCCAGCAAATATTTTACTTAAAACATTAAAAAAAGAAAAAATTTAGCAGAAAATATTAAAAATTAAAAGAAATTGAAAATGAAAATATTGAAAGAGATTAAAAAAAATTTAGCAGAAAATATTAGCACTCCAGTTTTCACGCATCGCAAAAAATTTATCACAAGCAGCGTTACCACCAAGATAAAAAAAGGAACTTACATCTTCACTACTTGCACCTTTAACCTGCAACTCGTCTTGCAAGGTCTTTACTTGTTTGTCAAGTTCAAGTCCACGCTGGTTACTTAATCTATGCAAGTCAAAACATCAAGTAAGAATGATGTAAACATCTTTGAAATTAAGACGACATTGTTGTACGGAGATAATGTCAACATAAAAAGGAATGTAATCGGAGAATAAAACTAATGTAATGTCTGTCATGAAACTAAAAGGTAAAGTTGAGTTGTAATTCGCTACGAATGTCATGAATGGGAAGTTAAGGTTCTCATAACGCTGAACACTGGTGAGAGAAAAGAGGCCAGTTCTTCCTTCTCCGCCGCTATTTGTCCCCTATGCCCCCCCTTTTTGCAAATACTCTGGGCTGGTGGAAAGTAAAAAAACCACCAGCCATGACCGTGTTCAAACCAGATGTAATGGAATGCTTTGCAATGTGACGCTGTTGCCCTAACCGATCAGCTATCACACATAGTTGTATATTCTGCCTTTGAAGCTTCAACATAACCTTAATCACCTGTTATCCGTTTCAAGTTCATTAATTCTTGCATTTGCAAGTTCAAGGTCACTAGTTAAAGAGATAATTCTTTCATCGTCGATTTCACCTTGCTGTAGTTTTAGCATCTTATTTTCATGTAGCAGCCGTATCAGCTTCTCCCTGTGATAAAGGGAAATGTTGTCAGCACTCGCAACATGTACAGAGGTGAGCAATGTGAAAACGTATGGTAAGTGAAATAAGTAAAAAAAAATTTACAGAAAAACACAGGAAATGTGCAAAATTATCAATCACAACTTATAAAGATTTACTCATGAAAACATAAATTAGGGTTTACTTAAGACAATAGGAAAACGTAATTTATTCTGGAAATAAAAACTCTGATATAATAATTAAATTACTTGACTTCAAGTGGAGTCAAAGCGGTGTCACTGCTGCCTAGAAGTTGTTCGTTCATGAAGCCCCCTCCAACAGCCTGGTGCTGAGTCAACTGAAGTTCTTCGTTTGTCTCGATTAACGAGTCACGTTCCGCCACCAATCTCTGATGCAGAGTTAGACAAAGTGTTTAGTTTAAATTTCAGCATTGAGCATATCAGCATACTGCAATATCTGAAGAATATATTTAGTATATTCAACAACCATGCAAGAATAATATAGTATAATATATATATATAATAACAACAAGAATATATAAAGTAATATATAATAATATATTAAGAAGAATATATACGTTTAGTGTTCATATATTTTGCTCACACCAATATACTGCTTATAAAAGCAGTTGATATTATAATATTCGCTATCATTACGCTTATGTCCTTCAAGATTTAGAATTATATTTTGTAAATACAAGCTTGAACTGGATAGCTGAAAATGGTAACCGGTATACCTGCTTTTCTGCCTCAAGAACTTTCATTTTTTCCGTTTTCGTTTTTATTTCAAATTCTGATTTATCTGCTCGCCTCGTCTCCTCCGACAATTTATTATGAAGGTCGATGACCTGATGAAAAACCAAAAAATTATTGGATGAAAAATAACAAAAATATTGTCTTAACATGTATTCAGTCATAAATAATGACTGCTGCTTGTGGAAGTGGAAGTGGAACAATTGAGCTCTGTGCGCGGTAGTGTCTCCAATTATTTAACTACATATCACCCATACCACATGCTGTTGATGCTTGACCTACCTGTCTTTTATATGTTTCTAATTGTGATCGAGCTGCGTTTGCTTTCTTTAATTCTTCTTCTAAGTCAACTGTACGCTCCATGAATGACGTGTTTCTTTCTTCCAACAGTTTCACCTGAAACATTTGCATTGAAAATTAGTGGCATTGTTGAGACTGTAAACCAAAGCAACTTGTAGCTTTTGAAAATGGTAGGTTTTTGTGAATTGCAGTAGTTAAGATTTGGTTCATAGAAAAGCTAAAAACTCTGGTCAATCACCTGTCCACGTAAATCACCAATTTCTTTTAACTTTGTTTTGTACGTTTGAATCGTGGCTTCAAGTTTAGCAGCTTTGTCTGAAGCTGATCGGAGGTAATCAATTTCATCTTTTAATAAACTGCAAAACGTATGAAAAAAACACGATACAAAAAGAAACAAGTAAATGCATTCGATAAAAAAATAACATTAGCACAATCCTAGCATGCAAATACCGTGACTCTTCCGCAAGTGCTGACAATTCTTCGATTTTGTTTTGTGATTCGATCAATTCTCTCTCCACAACCTCACAACGTAACTTACAATCATCGCGTGACGCCTCTAGCCTGCAAAAAACATCATTGCCCATGCTGTTTCTCTAGTATAAATAGTTAAGTGTAGAGCCCACAGAACTTGGAGAAGAAATTCATTACTAGTGGTGTACTCTGTAAAGTAAATATATATATTCAACATAACATAGCTAACATTTTTGACTTATAAAATGCCGACCTGTAGGTTTCTTCCTGGAGGGCTTCAATCTGGTTCAACATCTGAGAATGCCGCATTGATGCAGGGGAGGAGGGATCTTCTAGATTCTCGGTTTGGTTGAGGCGCTCCTGGAGCTGCATGTTTTCCTGCTGGATGTTGGCCTTCTCTTCATGCAGAAGCGCCACCTTCAATCGTCAAACATAGGTAACTTGTTTTATAATCAGCTTATAGTACTTGGATGACAGGCAAAATGTACTGTGTATATACGAAGGCACATGGAGTAACCAGGAAGCGATAACTTATTCTAGTTATAGTTTCTTAATATTGCCAATTAAGATAAAAGTTTAAATCCATAAACTAAAGCAAGTTTGAAAGGAAGTGATAGAGTAAGAAGCAGGAGGAGGAACCTTATCATGAAGAAGAGCATAATCACACTGAAGGTTCGTGTAGTCAGTGGAAAAAGTACAGAGCTGTAAAATGTTACAACCACATCAAAGAAGTTATTAAACAATTTCTAAAATTTGAGTCAAATACAGTAATTACAACAAAATGTGTATGTCATAACTCTTAAGATAAAAGAGATTACAACAATAAACAGAAAGTTAATCCCGAGCCTGAGAGGTAAAGTTTAAAGTAATAAACAAAAGAAGGCGACACATATATATTTTTTGTAATTTGCATTTAAGACTTAAACATATACGACAGGAAAACCACCTGCATATCTAGTTCGTGACATCTTTGAGCCATTTCTTCTTTATCTGCGTGAGCGTCAGTAAGTTTTGTTTCAAGTAGCTTCACTTGCTCACTAACTCCCTGGTCGATGACAGCTGAGTCATTTCCTTCGGAAGATGCTTGGTAATGTTGCATTAATTCCTATGATATTACATTATTATTTATGATTATTTCTATTCCTATGCAATAATATTCTGTACTTCTTAATCCTAGATTTTTAAACAGCATTACACAGAGTATATACCTGGATTGCAGTCATAACAACGTGTTGTACATTCTCATCAAGTTGCATGATTTCTTCGATATTGCCTTAACAGATATGAGGGATATAATAAAAAAATTCTGAATATGTCATACGTGAGTCACTGAGTCGCCTACCAGGGACAATCACACAAAAGTTGCTGCTAAAGTCATAAGCTCACTTAAGCATAAACTACGACTATAGAAGGATGCAATTTCTTTTTCATTGTACAGCGGATGAGAACAAGGTCAATATCAAAGATCTTTCTAGAAACGTTTTTAAATGTCAGTATAAAGTTATAACAGATTTTGAGTCGTCATCCAGAGTTGTAGCCTAAAACTTACGTTGTTTACTGGGACAGTTGACAGCCACACCCAGCATAAGTTGTAACATTCTTCCAAGATGTCTTTTGTCAGCCATTTCGCTGACTAATGATACATCGGGCATGTCAAACCCCGTGATCGAATTGCCGCTTACCTAAAATAATTTATACATGGTTTAAATATAAACACATCATACACAGCAAGTAAAGGAATGAAACAAGACATTTTACCAAGAAAACAGACGACCAAAATTTATTACAATGTTTTATTTAACTGTTAAAGTCAATTAAAAAACACATGGCCATATTAAGGATGAGTGTGGTAGAGTTTTTTCATCATAGCTCTTTGCCATTTAAGCTTTTGCATGTGCATTCCTTTAGACCTTTACTTCACCAACTGATCACTTAAGAATACAATGAGGCAATATAATAGACAAATACAGACATTTATACATTTTTCATATACATATATATGGCATGGTATTGGATACCATAGTGATAACACAGCTATTCATCTGACAAATCCAACTTAGCCTGCTACAAAACGGTATGTATGATGTATAAAGTATCCTTTGGTGTGTGGTCTGCTTTTAATAAAATGAACAAAATTTGCAATCAAGTCTTGAAAACATGCACGCTATGTTTTTCACAGTTATACTGGGATCAATATATGAAACAGTTTGCTATACTTTAAAAATAAATGTTGTGGGCATGAAAGTAACACACAGGAAGGCATTCTCCCATAATTGGGTCAAATCTTTTGAAACAGCACATAAAGTATGTCATTGTAAACAGTAAAACACAGAGATTGCAGACATTGTTACAACACAGAGCACAGAACTTCATCACTGAATAACCAGCCAGGATCACATAACATTCAGATAATCTTATACTTGCATTGTAAAATAATTTCATGGTCAGTAGGTCACTCTACTGGAAACGTCATTGACATCACAAAACTAGCAGGGTGCCATGCAATGTCAACATCATGGACCACCAAGTAAATTACAAATAAAAAACCAGCAGCCAGAATGAAAAGGAGAGATAAAAACTAATAAGGTGCAACTAACTAACCTCTTTGAAGTAATCCATGGTTTGATTTAAGACTTTCTTAAGATTGTTTGTCTGTGTTATTAAAAAAAAGGTAATGTAATCTCCAGATACAAATACTATAAATATATACTAAGTAATATAACTAAAATGCTCACGAGTGTCAAGAATCCAATATTGCTCACACATACATATCAAACATATAATAAAATACGATATATATATCAAGAAAAATGAAGACAAGGTCAGCTATCATTAGTGAAATAAATAATTTAAATAGAAAATCCAATCAATTTCTTACCTTAAGGCGATAATTATCAAGAGCAATTCCTGTTTTAATTCGGCTCAACCAGATATCACTGAAATAATCTGGATCCCTGCAATAGAAGACATATTAATTCAAGTTTGAGGTGACGGTCATTCAGTTGTACTAACTCAGAAAATTGTTGTTTGTTTAATATTGCAGGTTACTATTAATCAAGTTTATTCTACTTTGTTTTAATTTCAATTAGTTTAAAGCATCGAGTCATAACGATCTGGACCTAACAAATTCCTGCCAGTATATATAACTGTACAGCACATTCTCTGACTTTATTTTGTTTTATGACTTAACATTACTTCTACTGTTAAATTCTTAATGATCAAAAGTAATAACATTATTCTTACAGCTGGTTGAGGATTTGTGCCATTGCAACTCCATCAGTGAAGTCATGAGCATGTTTATGTGGAACGGCAATGTCGAAACCAGAGATCTGATAAAAAGCAAGAAAATAATCGATGCCTCACATTATACCAGTGCAAGAAATGCATGTATGAAAATGGAGAAAGCGTAAATATGTTCATATGAGAGGAAAGAATTCAGATGTATTTAAGTTTTCAGGATTGTTTCAGATTTGAATATACATAAGGGAAAATGAATTGCTGACACACACATCTGGTGTAAATAGTCAAATGAGTTAGTTTAACAGTTACAGTAGGTCAGCCGGTGAAGTTATTGATTTGAGAAAGCAAGACATGTGTATAAAGCTACGTAACTTAATCATGAATTGTTGTTTATAACTTTCAGTATGCAGAAATTTCCATTCCAGTGTTGAAGTAACATATCTTAAAGCTATTCAAGCAATCTAACATCAGTGTTTCTCAATACTGGGGGTTGAAATCCCTTTTAAGAGTGTCGTTAGAAATTTGTTTCTTTATAAAATAATATTTAACGAAAATAATAATTGACATAAACAAATAGTGAAAAGAAATCTTCCCCTAATACATCCCAAACTCTTGTGTGGGTCAAAGTAATCAGATATAGAGTGAGTCACGGTGTCATTGTGTTTTTTATTCATAGTAAAATGCCCAGATAGATATTAAAGATTAGTGGTTCAGATAAGAGTAGCAATATGAATAGAAAGAGCGCTGGATAGCAAAACTGTAGCTGTATTCTGAAATAAAATGCACTAATGTATGAATTATGCACAGCATTTCTGCTCATAAATCTTTGAAATACACTTAGCAATTACCCAGACTACTAGAGAATCACAAAGTTGTTCAGATTCAACCATGATATATTCCTTTGCCCACCGTTGAACTTCTGGTGCAAATACTTAAGTTTATGTAAGCTAATAATACTGACACAGTAGGCTGTTATTCATAAAATGTGTCAATCTGCAAAATAGTAATAAATCAACATTTTACAGTATGTATTCTATATACAGTATATGTTTAAAGCAGCTTTGTTGATTCACTTGTTTACACTCTGACATTATTAGCCTATGAAAACACGTTCAAAGATTCAACAACAAAATACTACTCTTACACGTATTAAATAAAGACTAAGAGCCTTCTTTTCAAGTTTAAATCTTGTGTTGATATTGATTCGTGCCCAACTTTGAAACGCTCATGTTGGTTCACATACAGGAAGGGAAATTTGGTCGGTGTTCAAATGCCAATTACAACAAATAAACAAAGAATTGAGCCTTCAGTTCATGTCATCACACCACACTAAACCTCAATCTAAATGTATAATTTCTTGGCAAAAACTGCTATATACTTTCTAGTCTGGAGCTCATGGGCTAAGTTGATTGATAAGTATACATAAATACCAGATGAAAATCCTACAATTCCTACTTACCAGCTTCTACTACAGAGAAACTGTTCAACGATTTAACTTGCCAACACTAAAGACAATCTACAGACATATAAATCATCAATTGTGGTTTACATAGCTCAGTAGCAAAACGATTAGAACGCCTGGCCTGCAGATAATGATAACTAATGTTTGATACTACATGATGCCACCATTGCACTTTTCCCCATCGGCAAAGCTTTAACTATGGTTGCTTCTATGATTCTCAAAAAAAAGGATCAATGTTTATGCCACGCCAGCATTAAAACACTAATTATTTTCAGCCTCAGCTAATTTTTGTTTTAATAAATGGAGCCGATTCAAAAATCATTGGTTTTGTCCTGTTTATCCTACCAAGAGATGAAACATGAAACTAAGGCAATTTTCACTGCGCTTGCAATCTTTGTATGGGTGTTTCATTTACGTGACACTATTTTGTGAAGCCACATTAATAAATAATAAGACCGAAACTGATATAAACTTATACTAACGGCGTACCGTAACGATATTGGCTCCTTTGCCATGCCGGAGAACTTTAGGCAATAACATAGCAATTTTCTATATAGGCCTATGCTAAACTCTGCTGTCTGGCGGCTGTTCAGTGGTCATGCCGAACAGTTCCAAATTCAGGAAAAATCTAACAGAAAATAAAAAAACGAAATGGAAAATATATCTATTTGAAAATGCACGCAGTCTATTGGTCTATGCAGAGAAGCACAGTAAGCGAGATTGAAGTGGTGAGAAATTAATTATCGACAAGTTTAAGTCATGCCAAGACTTCCCTCATTACAAAGATAAAAAGTCCAATACCATAATTATGATGCCTAAGGTGATTTAATTGGTGTGATAATATATATCTTCGGATATATATAATACTTATGCTCACAATACAAAATTAATCCTAAAGTAACCCCCACCGACCCCGACTCTCACTTTTCATAAACAAATTACCCCCAAAACTTCCACAGATGAGTGCTGCTACTTCCACACATCCTCAATCCCGCTCTTCTACAGATTGCACTGATTATAGTGATGACCTATTTTCAGCATTTTAGTGATTTCACTTTCAGCCTTTAGATCCATCGTGGAAAGCACAAGATTAATTGACTGAGAGCGTGCACGCGCCGCACACCAAAGTTTAACGCCGATTTATAGGTGGAGGCTTACAACACAAAAACAAGGCAAATTTCGTTGTTCTGTTGTTTCACTGTCAGGCGTCAATTTATAATAAACAAACAGAGAATCGAACCTTCTGTCCACCAAACATTTGCATATTTGTATACGCATGATTTTAGGTTTTTAATTGTATAGTCCTGTACGATTTTTGTCATATTTTCGATTTTTGCTACAATTTCCACAAATCTGAAATTCGCTGCTAACAACCTGCAAAGAATTTTTTAATAGCAAATTAACCCTATCTAGGCTGGCCTATACTAATCTGCTAATGCCGCAATACCATTCAAACACAGGTTGCCGTCTCATATGTCATACCTCGTATGCTCGCCGCTCCATCACCCCAATCAACTGTTAAACTTTGAGATTTCTTTTATTACTGCACTCCCATATCATGATCGAGTATTGACTAATCTTTACGTCATAATTTCCTTTCTATTAACTCATAACTCCTTCCCATTTAGGTCTTCAAATTTGAGTGGAAAAGTATAAGAGACCAAATTTTTGTTAAGCTGTGTTATCTATTTATTTATTAAAATGGCGAAATAAAATTCTCTCTCTCAAATACATTAGTAGCCCACATCCATTCGTTTATTAGCTTTCTCCTAGTAGATAAACCACGTTTTAAAACAGTAAGCCTACAATAGCTGATTTGTCCACAACAACACTCCTGCATTGATTTAATTCTGACTCTCATCATTCTCATGTCCGATGCGAAGTTAAATTTCTTTTATGTTGTCGAACTAAATAGACATCTTAACGATACAAAAATCTCACCCAGGGTAAATTTCACTCTCTAGATAAAAGCGTTTCATGAAACAAACGCAGACGATTGAGGAAGGGATACCACTGTTGTAATGAAATTGCCAACTTAACACATGAATACAAATAAATAACTCCAGGCATAAACGCACTAAATTCAAGAAAAAGAAAAGAAATCATGTCATACTAAGTATTTTATCAATAAAGATATTAACACAGCAGCAACTGGAAATGCTATTAAAAAACAATTAAAACTTTATAATCAAACACATAATAGAGCTTAGAACAATATCATAGCTTCAAAACCTAGTAATACAGATTGCAAAAACGAAGCAAATAGGAACGAGTTTTTTCATCTTTCATTTGCATACAGCCCCTCAAATAGATTCAGTCTAGTTCAGTTTCTAGATCTACATCATCCAAGTCAGAACCTGAAATACAAAAATTTTATTCAAAGTAAGCGTGACACTACAAAGCAACAATAAAAACTTTTGAAATATAGAAATACTTTTTGCTGTCTCCGAATCTTTTTTCTTTTTGATTTCCGATTGTATAATATCATTTGATCCGTTCTGAAACAAAACGTAAAGCCTAGAATTAAACGAATCACTAAAAACTAAAATCACCAAAAATGAAATCAAATATGTAAGAAGAAAACATATTTGTAAAGCCATACTTTGGATTCATCTGTTATATCTTCAATAAGCAATCTTCTAAATTCATCTTTATTAGGCTTGGGTTCCATGAAATTATCCTCCAAAACCTCTATTTTCGGTCGATATAGGGGCTGCAGCATGCATAGAAAAAACTCTTGCATTTACAAAAAATTGATTCATTATTTTTAAGAGAAATATTTTTTTAAATTCTGCGCTTGCAGCATTAACTGAAACTCGAATGAGCTTGAACAATATAATCACACGATCACCAAGTTATTTTGCTCGGAGAAGTCTTCCAATTCGGTGACATCAACATCTTCAAGGTCCGGCAAATCGTCAAGATTAAACTTCGCCTCAGATTTCTGGATTTCGATCACTTCTGGATCGCCGTCTAATCAAAATGCAGAAGAAAATTATACAAACACATAATAATTGACGTAATAAAGAACTAATTCAATGCGGCTTTGCTGTAGATTAGACGTACTGCTAATAACAACTGGAAAGTACGGTTGTCGTTAGATCTACTGTAAGTTACTACTTTCTACCTGTTTCACTTCTGTCTTTCAAAAGGTTCGTTTTAGGAGTTGTTAAGGAAGTTTTGTCTTCAATATTCGCACTCTGTAAGTCATCAATAACATCGACGTTATTTTCACTGTTTGTCATGTCTTCGTCGATGACAACATTTTCACTAGTTTCTTGGGTTGGTATTGTCGCCCTTGTTTCTCCCGGTGCGGTGTCATCAAACATGGGGACTGGCGTCACATCTGACGTCACTGTGAAATGATTTAAATTTGGTTAATTGTTGAATCATTATAATAACGATTATAGCTTGATTATTATTATTTATGACTGAAATTTGAACAACATTGATTAAAATATGAAGTACAAAGTGCAAAGGGTTCGTTTTAAGCAGCTTACATTCTATCCCTTGCTCCTGTCTCTTTGCTTCTGCTTCCTTTCTTATATTGTGCAGGTAGTCAATGCTCGCCTGCATATAATATTTTGAAATCCAGGGAAAAAATCATACGACGTAAGTTTAAACACAGCTGTGCTCTAAACTCTTAAGCACTGATGTTGGTGGTAAAAAATATTCGTGGATGAATGATTTAGAAAAAAAATAATAACTAAAACGTAAATAAAATCCGTAACTCCTTCAAGCACTATGGTTGAATTTATTGGTAAATAACCTGAATCTTAGCGCGTTCTTTGTTGACCCATCTCTGCCGTTCGGCTTTCTCAGCCTCGTGGCCACCTTCGTCCCAAGCCTCGGCGCATGCCCGATCTCGGGGAAACACCGGCCTGAAAAATGTCATGATATGTGAAACATAATTCCCTTCAAAGTTGTATTCCACTTTGCTTGTTTAAATATATTTATTGTAGTATGCAATGCTTCATCCTAAATTCTAACATATGTGGACCTGATTTAAATTTAAATCCATTTACAAGCAACCGGCTAACCAAGCATATAAACTCTATCAAGAACTGAGACAACATTGCTTTATGGCTTAATAAAGGAAATCGTTTATTTATTGACACGTAAATGATGAAATTGGGTTAATCAATAAATAGCTTACCGGTCATCCAGATAAGTTAGGTTCTTCAATCTAACTGTTAACTTTTTGCGATAAAAACGTATTTTCTTTATGACTGGATTTCCCATCAGATTTAAGACCCTCTGTTAAACAAATACATTACTTGAAGAAATATGTCAGTTCGAGTCCTTGGTTTCAATTGACATGAGACTTATTCACTATGAAGTGCAAAGACACACACATACTCTCGTCTTACTCTAAGCTCATGACTTTTCATACAACCTTCGAGTACACGACACGAATTTAGAAAAAAGCACAGAGGTGCATCGAAGTCTACACGAAAAATCCAGCATTGTAGTGAAAAAGTGATTCTTATCCAAATATTTAAAACATTTCAAATTTAGCAAAAGCTTTTAAAGCACGGTTATTGGTAAAATACTTAAACATCCCGTACCAAATTGGGCATGGCTTCAAACACGTCAATAACATCTGGATCTTCGATATGGTTATGAGAGAGATCTAGAACAGAGATAGCCTCACATTCCACTAGGTGCTGTAACGCCTCCTTGGAGGAAATGTGGTTATGTGCCAATTGCAAACTCTCCAGCCTTGGAAGACAAGCTGTAGCAAAACATGAGTTAACTAATTAACAGGTTGAACATGTTACAAAAATACACCAGCATTAAAACAGTGTGTTACAATAAATCATCACATGTTGTTGAGTAGTTAGCAACAACTGGAAAAATACTAGGTGACTGACAGCGATCTGCAATTTCCACTTACACAGATTTTCAATTTTTGTTAGCTGGTTATTGGATATGTTCAGAACGCGAAGATCCTCCAATTTCTCAAGGTTTTCAATTTTATCGAATAAATTTTGTTGCAAGTAGAGGCACCTGCCAAAGAAACAAAAAATCATCTTTTCATTCATGATATTTTGCACAATTTTTATTTTTTTGCACAACATATTTAATCCTTACCTAAGATTAACCAACTTGTCAAGATTTTCCATTTTCCTCAAGCCGTTTACTTCCAGCCAAAGACATTTGAGTCCCGTGTATTCGTCAAGGTTCTCGATTCTCCACCACCCTAAGTCACAAATTATCATCACTTACTAAAGAAGTATCTCGTTATTATAGTTTGAAGTTTGTGTTCATTTGCTACCATTACTTTTTCTTGCATCACTGCGAAGTAAAATTTTATGAATTTTTTTACCTTTGTAGTGCAAGTACAAGTTGTCATTTAAATATGGCGTGGAATAAAGTTTGTGTTTTTTGCATATCTTCTTCAGTGAGTCTTTGGTCATTCTAAATGCAATTCATTGTTACTTTGAAGTAATTCAAGAACAAAACGTCTAACCTAAATTCAGCTGATTTGTAACTGTTACTAGTAGCACTCGGTTCAATCAAGGTTCATTCAAATCAAGCTCTAAAGGTTTACTCAGTACAGTGATAGGTTAAATAAAAGTTTAAAGAAGAATGCAGATGAAAAACGTTACACTTCTTTAACAATGTCAGTTGAAGAACTAATTAAACAGTAAAAATAAATGATTCAAGTTACCGAGGATATTTTGCCATTTCTTTTTCCTCTTTCTCTCTGTTTGCTCTCTCTTCTGGAGTCTCTGCTTGTTCAATGTCTTCGCTAACAACTGGTTCAAGACTTTCACTAGAAATGATGTAATCCATTACATTCAGAATGGATAATTGTATCAATGACATCCTGGAGAAAACTTTTGTGAGCTTACCTAGCAGATTCATCCAATCTTGGTGAGTTTTCGACACTTTCCTGTTTGACTTCGCTAAGTTCCATGTACATAGGTTCATTTTCTGCTTTAAACAAAGAAATCAGCAAAAATTGCGTTGTAATAAACCCAGCAAGTATTTCAGTAAACAGCAGGTAAATTTTAATATTAAATGAGACGATTGTTTCAATTATCAATTATTTGAATTCAATTGTCAGTTAAATAATATAGACTAACGTTTGTTAGCGTGTCCTGGTAGTTCAAAAGTAACTTTTTTCTCAGGAATAATTTCCTTCTCTGGTGCGGGGGATGTTTTTGGTAAAGCCGATTTAGTCTGGCCTGGAGTGGTAGCAACATATGAGGTCTATATAAGTTCAAAAAGACATTATAAAAAAATAATCACTCCCGTTGATTCTTGAAAGAATCGAGAAACACAATAAATATTATAAGTCATCAGTTCTTTAGACATACACTAAGTTTAGCCCTTTCATTCATATCATGGACCAAATCCTCCATAGTTCGACCTTCCGATTCTTTTTTCATGTCTTCTGAACCAAAAAGAGCAAACTTTTAATGAAAACCGACAAAATAAACTGCAGCTGTGGCTGATTTTAGATGACATCATATTTAGTCTTACCCACTCTCCTTTTGTGCACACTTTTGACATCTGCTGCCAATTTCCAACCTGGGTAAAGACTTTCCAGTTTTTCCATGTCAATGGATGATTTGGGAACTAATAACAAGAGAAATATCGAAATATAAAAATGACATATACCTTCGTTAGGCAAAAATAGTGTAATTTAAAATCGCTCAAACACTCACGCAAATCCTCTCTGCTTTCTTCAATATCCTGCTTTTCCTGTAAATCATAGAAGATAATTAACATGCTCGCCATTTAAATTCAACTATTAATGTGAAATTTAACCAATTCCTTTCTAATAACCAGTACTATATTAATACTTTTAGTCTATTAGCTTCTGTTAGTCTTTTTATCGGTTTTTCTGCAACGACATTACCTCAACAGTAGACACTGTATCAATGGTGGACAAAGTATCTGTAGTGGTTGACGTGGCATCGGACATCAATTCTTCTTCGTCTTCACGTTTATTTGAATCAACTATCTCCTCCACAGACAAGCCTTCCATCTCTGTAAAAATGTTTGTCAATTTAGATGGTTATTTTGCCCGTATGCAGATAACAGGATCATAAGACAAGGTTTTAAACAATTTTTTATATGTTCTAATGCATATTTGAGCCACAATGATTGTGACTATGTTTCTAAACGATTTTTCCAATGCAAAGAGCAAGATAACAAAGATGCTGAAAACACAAGATACATGCAAAACTTTCTCCACTGACTTTCAGCATTCTCTTTGGTTGGGAGAAATTCGTCACGGGTTGATGTTGATGTTTGATTTTTTCCGCATTCTGACACCTCTTGGCACAAAAAGTCTGTCTGCAACTGTAAGCATAATGGTAATTAAACTACAATAACTAATATCCACGTTGTCACATAGTAACCTAAACGATTAAAAGACTCACATTGCTCATAGTATCACCACTTTCTTGACTTGGGACTGATCCCTGTTGGAAATTAGATTGTATGCTGTCATTATCCTGGAAAATAATATACAGTAATGCTATATCAGCTACTACAATTCCATGACCCACATTCAGAAATAAATAAATTGTATTTAATCTAAACACAATGCTCTTATTTTATAAAATTAATGTTACAAGGTTAGATTGACGAATTTTTATGAGGTACGCTCATTACTTGATTTGAAGTGTCCGTTATGTCGGTGACATCTGGTGGCGCTTCATCCGGAAGTTCAACAATTAAAGGCATTTTGTTAAAACCCTATTATCTGGAAAAAGGAAAAATGTCATAATAAATTTTCAAAAATCACAGCAAAACAATACTTTTTTGGCACCAACAATGAATGCATTTCATTCTAAATCAAACACGTTAGAATCAAATTCCATAATGGTTGATATTTTCAGAAAAAAGCTTTCATTTTCATTAACATTTAATGCCCATCAGAAAAAAGGTACAACTAATGAATTTGCGTATTAGTAGTCCAACAGATATGAAACAAGCATATACGTACACAACGTGTACCGTACATACATGCACAATAAGCAAAAAAGCACATTGTTCAGTAATAATACACAGTAAACCTGGTGGTATAACAAGTAACATCAACAGATAAAGTAAAAAACAAAAATTATCACGCACTGACAACAATTTGCAGCAAAGAAAAAAGTTTTGGTAACTGCCTCTTAGATAACGGTAATATATCCATTCTAAAGTGATGACTTTAATCAAAGATCAAGGTACTAACCACAAAACATGTTGTTTGTTTGTAATATTTAGCAGATTAAATTATATTCAATAAGTGCCAGTGGAAGAGCTTGATCATGCCTAAATATGATGTATTCACTGTGGCCCACGCTCCATGAACGTGAAATGTCAGACGCCTCTGACAGTCGCCCTTGAGTCAGAATGGAGTCAAAGCCTTCAGGGGGCGATTTTCTTTGGTTATCTTTCGATGTGATAGTTTGTGTTTGCCCCAGGCACACTTTGGCAACAAGAATCTGACCACATGGTGAAAATCTAGCGGCTGATCTAGCGTGACGGCTAAAATGCAAACCCTTACCGTAATCACTCTGCGCAAAATCCGCAACGCTAAACCCATGGTATAATATGTGCTTCATTCTCTCAGAATTGGTACTTGTCTGTGAACCACAATAATACAAGTTTGCAACAATATCAGGGTCATGTGATGATGACACACAACTGTTGAAACGAGCTGTAATCCCAAGTGGTAGCTCAGCAGGAATGATGTCAGTGACGTTAATGATGTCATAGGAGGTGCCGCTAAAATTGTTGTCGCCACTTTCCATACTTGAAATAAAACATTGCTTGATTTCAAGAAGTGCAAAGTCGGAGCTCAGTAAGTCTTTAAATGGAGTCAAAACTGATGATTTCTTCTCTGAATTTCTTTTCTTTCGATGCAAGGATCTGCTTGTGTCTGAAGATGACACGCATGAATTAGTCTCAAGATCATTAAGTGATGATAATGATGGAGGATCTTGATCTGTGGAAGATCCATGGGAAGCCATAACTTCTGATGTCACACCTCGAGAGGTATTGGTTTTCTCTAAAGAAAAAATAGAATGATATAAGTATGTAGATGTCGTGCCACAATTTGAGGTTAATCATTGAGTCCATGAGGGATGCTTCAGGCCGCATACCATTTGCGATTAAACCGGGGTTGAACTGAGTTGAACTTTGTGTAAAGAAAGCACCACCCTGTTGGGTTGATGAGGTTGAAGTAACATCTTGTGCTGAGGATGAACTTTCACCAACATCGTCAGGAATTTCCTCATCTTCAAGATAAAAGTTAGACACAGTTGCTAGGCCATTTTGTTGAGTTGCCAAGCATAATCTACTCCATAATTAGCAACTCGCGCCACAAACAGACAACTCATATACAGATTTATTCACACCATGGCAATGTTTATAAATAAAGTCAGGAGAAGCTAGTCTGTAGTTACTTCACGATAGTAACTACTTAGAATTACATTACAAGCAACACTAAATGTCAGCATGAGGCAAAATAACCAACCACAGTATTAATGTTTCACTGTGGTTATAATTGCTAGAACACTGCTTATTAAAGTTTTTTATTAACAAAATAACTAACCTTCACCAACCACTGAAACATTTTCCTCCAAGATGTTCATGGCATCCTTCAGGTTGGTTAGTCTGTTCCTGAGATGCTCTTGTTCCGTTTCAAGTCTGCTTTCTTTGCTTGCATCCAGCTCTGCTCTCAGATTAACGATCATATCTTCCTGGACGCTGACGCGGGCACGAAGCATCAGAATTTCGCGTCGCATCCGTTGAACGAGTCCGGCATGAGACTGATACGCCTGAATATATTTGACAAAATATGTCACGGCTATTTTCTGCTGACCAAAACCTTGAAAAAATGTACCCCAAACTTTTAACTGAAGTATTTTGAAATATGTATGTTTGCAGTACTATATCCAAGTGTAATTGAAATACTTCAGTAAAAGTATAATTTTGGAGACCAAATCAAACGTGGTGATAGTTGACAATTTTATATACAAACTATATTTTGCATTGGAAATACTAAAAATTATTATTAAAAAACTACATTGTTGCACTGCTTTTAACATTATTATAAAAGTGATCACAAATTTGCGTTTATTTAAGATAGTATTAGACAAAATCTACCTGCAAACTTCTTTCTTTCCACAACGACAATTCAAGTTCAAGCTCTCTAAGGTCAAGTTCAGGTGCAAGTGGTTCTTCATTATCACTTTTGACAGGATGTTGAATTTTACCAGAAAAATATGATGGAAGATGACACATTCTTCTGCAGTTAAACCAAACGTCTCCAATGTGGGCATACTGGCTGTTGAGCAGAACATCATCCGTAAATCCTGAAAAAGATGGCCCACAAATTACTTATTTCATTTATAGCAATGATGGTTCTATTTTAACTAGTTAAAAATAGTTTACTATCACTTAACCAATGATAAATGTGACAATAGATCCGTATGTTAATTACATATGTCCACCTTCTCTTTCAAAAAAGTTGACCGCACTGTTATCTGCATTGACAACAATCGCGTCACTTCCGCCAGTGATTGTTTGGTCAAAAATTTGTTTCATCATAAACTGTCCGATGCCGCGACCTCTGTACTTTCTTCTCACAGCAATCAATGTCAGCTGCAAGACACGCTGACCCGGTTTTTCATAGGATCGTTCAAAACTCATGCAGCCAACAAGTCTATTTTCGATTCCTGAACAAAAAAGCAAAATAAAATCATCTTTATAGAAAAATAGAATAAATACTTTCTAAAAGCTACATAAATTGCATTTCTTTGAGGTTTAACATACCCAGTGTAGGAAAGCTGTCTTTCTGGTCACTTTGCATCCACCTTTTAGTCAAACATACAATTAAATAATTGCAGTAAAAGAACATACAGTCAACGAAACAATGTATACTGAATGCACTTTACACAACAGCAGTTTATAACAGAGTGAGCTAAAATAGTTTTAAGAAACTATATATCATACAGTAACTAGTACATATAAATATGAAAGTTGTCAAACAATTGTTACTTTCATGTTTGGTAGCAAGAAACTCATTTCAGAATATTTTCGAGTTTTACCTTTCACGAACTTGTTTTCGTTCGTCAACGTTCTGAAAAAATTTTTCAACGCCGGACATGAAATTATCATCTTCCACCTCTTCATCATCATCACTTGTATCACTGTCACTGAAGATGCTGACGAATCTCTCATCTGCTTCTACTTTTTTCACTTGACGACAATGGATCAAATTTTGTGATTGAATCATATTTGATAATTTAATAGATGTATGATACAAAATTAGAAATACTTTAGAAGCTATTCTTGACTTAAAATTATTGTAAACAGCTCCAACTGCCTTTGGTCAAACGAAGAAAACAAAATAATGTATCTAAAAGAAAAGGGCAGAAAAACTTGACAAAATTATTTAAAGTGAAAGAAACTTTTTCTCTTACTGTCATTGTTTCTCTCCTGCAATGTTCTCCTCGTCTCACTACTGGACACAAATGATGAATCGTTAGCAGAAAGATTTTCTTTCCGTAATTTCAAATTTCTCTTCATTTTCTCCACAGATTCATCTTGGTCGCGAATCATCAACAATGTCTTTGACCATTTCTCCAGTAAAGTTGGATAAATTATGTCATCAGTAACTTCCGATAATGAGACCCCATAGAGATTCGCAGCAGCATGAAGAAGATCGGTATTTGGTATACCAGGAATTACCTTAACAAATTTTTCCGCTTATCATGATAAAACTACACCAGTTGTATTTAACAAATACATGTACATTGTTGTAGTATACTTATATGTTATAGTATAGTATAGTTGTAGTTGTATATACCAAATACATGTACATCACACATTATTAAAATGATTACAACTTAACAGTGGCATAATTTTCGATAATATACACCACAGTATATGTATATAAATCTAGCGACCATTGCTAGATTTATTTTTAGATAAAATTGTTTATACAAATGTAGTATTGGGATAAGCTAATATATTTTAAGTGAGTGTAGCAAAATGTAATTAACTGCAACAGAACGAAAACACAAACCTCCTCTGCCAACTTGCTTTGACCTTGCAATAAGCGACCAAAATCAACAATTACTGGAGAAATCTTGATCGATAACCTGTTTGATTCGGGAGCATCTTCGCCTTTTGTTTTTGGTGGGACTTTGCAATTTTTACTAAATGAGACAGTCGGCAAGTGTAGCACTATTGGTGATGACATCTTCGACTCATAGCCAATATTCACAAAAGCTGTAGCTGTAGCTGCAAAGTGAAGACAAATGCACAAGTAATTTTGACTCACATGTTACTTTAGATTCCATACAAAAAGCCGTAAATATGAAAGTCATGTGTCAAATCAAAAACAAGTTACATTTGTAAATAAAAAGCAAGCAATAAATTTTGATAGTAGTGCAATCTCGAATCTGCTAACTTTAGTTTTTGTGCTTAATCAAAGTGCCTGATGGTATTCAGTACGTAAAAAATAACTCAATACTTGGAGTTTTGTTCAATTCAGCACATCGCTGCCAGCAACCGATACTGCAGAGTTTGGATTTAAAGCGAATAATGCTGCATTCTATCCTTTGCAGTGTTGTGCAGAAAAAGTGCGTATGGGATATAAGCTGCGAGCACTATACAAAGTTAGCGGTATGTAAGGTTTGCATACAGAGCAAATGATTAGAATCATATCGGCTATACAGATTGACTATGCTTTAAATTGTAAGTGACAGATAACACAATTTTTATCCATAATGAGTGGATTGGACTAAAATGAGTGAATGAAACGTACATACCGTTAACTTTGTACTATTGACTGTAGGGAGTAAAAAGTTTGTTACTAACCTTACTGTAGCATTCTAAAACAATACGGTAAGCGGCAAATTGGAAACTTGGTTGGCTGGCCAATGTATAACAGTGTAACCAAACAGACTTAAAAGTACGGCAGTTTTCTACGAGAAATCATGTGTACAAACACACAAATTTTGGCATGCACTGAAGCCTCACTTCTCTGTCAATTTATTAATTATAAATTGACATTCAAACAACCAGCTTTTTTATTATAAATCGGTGTGATGAGTAAAATATTCCGCATGCATGTTGATGAATCTCATGCATACAAGTGCCACACTTTCCGCTATGGATAATCAACAAACCAAGTGTTAATTTGCTTATCCTATGCATGGTAGATTTGATATCTGGCAAGTAGAAAGTGCCTGATTGTTTCCACCATTACAAAGATTATTCATTGATCAACAGATCATTGGATTAGTTAATAATTTTATCGGCAGCGTCAAAGAGACAAAAGTGGTATGGTGCGTTGACTACCGTCGAAAGCTTTCCTCCAGATTGGAAAGTTTTCTGTTTTTAGTTGAGAAATCAACTGCGCAATCAAGATGAAACAATCGCCTTTATACCTGCAATTATTATCCCCCGCGTACTTAGCAAACTTTCCAATCTGGGCTGTCGCTTGTTGCCGTTCGCCTGTAGCGGCGTGGGTGGTAATTCTTAATACCATTACATCATTTCTTGGAAAAGTGTTTTCTAGTTATTGGTTGAAGTTTATGAATTGGTTGAAGTTTAGTTTGGAAAACACTTCAACAGTCGTTTGATGTTTGGTAACTTGCTCTGAATAGCTTTGTGTGAGGACTCCTTTTAGTACGTTCCCAGGTTGTTTTCCAGCACCTGTGTGGATTTATGGTGTTTATTGGAAATGCCCGCTTCTTAACTTTATACCTATTATTTATGTATGTGTCAGCTTTAAGTACATGTATCTCTCATTGCAAAAATATTGTTACTACTGCAACGACTCGCAGCGCCTTTCTTGTCGAACATTTTAACTCCAATAGCTTTCACGTTATATTAGCTCGCATTTCTACCAGCAAGCGGATTTAGTCCAGTGGATGACCGAGATAGAAAGCGTTAACTGGTTGAATCAGCGAAACCAAAAGACGAGCAGTCTGAGCTAGTCATGGTGATTTCAACTCATGTATTAGAAATCTTATAAGCAGTAGTATTACTTATGTCCTTGGTTATTTGAAATATTGAGAAAGTGTAGGCCTACAGCAACTACAATAAAAACCTTTTTTGTAAACTATTTCTAATGTATTATTAAAACCTAAAAACCTTTCGGCTGACAAAAGGTTAGAGTATTTTAACTGCACGCAACAATAGAGTCAGATAATTCAACAGGTAAATTAAGTGAAGATACCCTTATAAGTTAAGATTAAGCCAAGGTTCTTCAGGCCTGTTAGTTTCAGACTGCAAGAGTGCAGGCCACGGCACTTTTGTTATAAGCACCACTGCAGTAAATCGAATTAATCTAGCTACTGCTACATTTCAGATCCAAAGGGCTATTATGGAAACAGCATTTGTACCAAAAGCGAAGAAAGCAGCCCCAGAATGTGCTAGAACCAATTTTGAAGTAGGTCTGAGTGCGCAAAGCGTCTTGAATTTCCAGGGTAACTGCCTAGAAGTCACTGATCCATAACGGCGTGTTAAATATAATTCATAAACATCTCTGGTACTCCAGCATTTAACATGTATTTATATCGGTTTTACATTACAAGTAAAGTAAAATTTACTGTATTTACGTAGCCTACAATTAGGAATTCTATGATACTTTTTGAATTGTGGCCAAATACCTTCAAAAGATTCTGCACGCAATTCTTCGCATTTATTAAGTACGTATTTGAGAGCGCTTTGTTTTAGCTTAAACGTTTAGTTGAACTTGCCCAACTGTTTCCTTGAGGATCAGTTATACCAGTAAAGATAACCTTTCCATTTTTACCTTGCTACGAGCCGTTGTTTTTGTGTTCGACGAATTAAGTTTTATAACTAGGTAGTGCAAGCATTGCAAAACAGAAAGAGTAGGAACGGCTTGTTGAGTAATACATTTCTGATACACTTTAGCTTTTTCAAACGATTATTTTACAAAATTTGAAGGTAATCCTTTTCTGGCGTTTAAAAACTATGCAAAAAGTTTAAGAAAAAGGTGTATAACACAGTTTGTGTTTGTGGTTGCCATGTGCAATGCAGTAATATTGACAGTTATCGTGGTGCGTTCATATTCCGTTAGTAGGCCTATATTTTTGTGACTTGGGCATATTTATGCAATTTTGAAGCCTCATAAAATACGATCGATTTTCATTAATTGTGTGAGGTACTAGTAATTATTTTTTTTCGCTTACTAAGACCTCATAATCGTGTATTGCAATGACTCAGTTGATTAACTCCGAGGTGCAGTCTAGTCCTAAAAAACATGTCCAAAATATCGATTAATTCAGATGAAAGCATGATAAAATAGAAATTGAACATGCTTGTACATCGAATGCAGTCCACTCGTAAATCTTACTGTACTCGGTTGCATATTGACAAGGCGCGTCTATTGTGTGTAATTTAATTTTTAGAAGCAGTTGTGATGGTCTCTTATTTTACCATTATTATCAATTCTCAGGGGTGTCGCAGATCAAATCTTAATTATATCAATTTGGATTTTTTTCTAGTAATTTAATGATTAATTAGACCGTTTGTTAAGAGTATTGTTACTAGCTTACTGGAATAGTGCAGCAATTCTTGATGAAGCGTGAAGTATGTGGTATGGAGAAAATATGATATTAGTTTGCAGCAGATAAATATCGATGTATTGTAAATATTACGCAAAAGAAATAAAGCAAAAAAGAAACGTCGATTTGTACTTCATCCTTCGGCGCAAATGCGTAAAAATTTTAGACTCGTTAAGGGTTTTTATGCATGTTTTCGAATCCAACCCTGTCATGGTTCAGGCTATAGATGGTTAACCAAGAAAGCTTGTTTTGCGCGACAGTTAATTTGTCGCTTTCGAGCTCTTAGCAAAATAACAATCAATATTCTTTGATCTAATCACTCAACTACCATCTGTTCCTGTCCCGAGAACCTTTTCCGCATGACAGTAAGAGATCGGCTAGTTCAGGTGTTGCCAGAGGCAGTTATCCATATACCTTCGCAAAGCAACGTTGAATTTTGTCTGGATTGGTTCCCACGACAAATGCTGGAGACTAGTTATTTTGAATTTAGCAAGAAAATGTGGGTTGGATTTTTTTCTCCCAAAAAATTTTCACCGATAGGCTATTTGAAATAGCTTTCGCTTATCTACGTGGAGCAAGTGACCATGGCAGTAAATGCATCAGTGGGTTCGGGAAAGTTTTATTGGGTTAGATCACCAGTACCTACTAGGCACCAGGTAGGCAGCAAAAGCTCGTTTACTTGAAGCTGAATGGTCCTGTTAACACTTTGAGGTATCCTATTGTGAAACTGTCCGGGCATTGCCTTTAAATTTTGTTAACACCATTACACCAGAATGTACATCGAAACCAATTCATATTCTTGACGGTTATATACAGCATAGTTATGGATAGGCCTACACTGGCGTAGCTGTAAAATATGACCACATATTTTTGAAGTAATTTCGAGATAACAAGTGTCGTTTAGGCCCTAGAAAAAAGGCAAGACCGGTAGACGAAATTTTGAGTTGTACACATTCGAGCGTTTGAACTAAAAAAGATCGTTTGCGTGGATTTGCTGCGCATTTTTTTGTAATCAGTCAAGTTTCTTGAAGTTGTCTAAAATTCCGAGTTAAGGAGATTCGAGCTAACAAGCTTTTTGTATGTTACAAAGAAACTGTTTTTCTTTTTATCGAAAATGAACCCTTGAGTGAGGTCGACATATGCTTATTGAAAATTGCTTCCATATGGATAAGAATAGGACTTGAATTATGATCGACTGTACAGTACAAGAGAGAAACGGTTGACCTATATCTTTTAAAGCCTGCGAAATAATCCATCCAAAATGTTACATAGTTGCCGTCTTAGCATATCACATGTTCGAGAAAGCACGAGGTTATGTATTGTGTATGCCATAAGTAGCGCAGCAGATGTAATTACCATATCCGACCTTTAGGTTGATTGTTTTGAGCCCAGATTGGTTATTTTTAACACAGTGTTCCACGAGCAACATGAGTTATCTTCGAAACCTCGTTACAAGTGACGGTAATGAAGCAAGTCAAGTTAATGATCGAAAAATTGCATTAGCACAAATGCCATGCTTGCGACGCAGTATAAGTAACGCAAAAAGACACTGAAAAGGTAATAGGCTCTATCAATAATTCAGCACTGTCAAGTCTGTGCTGCGACTGGCGCCGACAAAGGGTTTGGTAACAGACGGAAGTCGGAAGGAAGAATTCGAAGAAAACCTCTAATGTAGGGTATGTTGCGGTTTAAAAAGACAACTTTTATATCTGAATTATATAGATTTTTTCTTGTCATAATTAATAATTCAACCTCGATAACAGAGGAAAGTTAGTTTGATTCAAAGCGAGGGAATGCGTGAAGGCAAGTAAAAAGGAACTTAACACTACAGTTTCGCAGAAAGAGTTTGGTAGATTCAGATACAGCTCTAGTCTTCTTCTGTTATAACACCAGGTCAAATTTTATCCCGTTGCATAGGGTAACAAAAGGAGCTTGTAGACAATTACCAACGGTTTATGTTGGTACGTTTAAATTTGTTTACAGAAAGAATTTAAGCTTGTTATAAGCACAGTATACTTGATTTTTTTGTCGCGGGAACTTGTCTGAAGAAATGCTTAAAAACAGGGACACGCCATCGAACCCATATAGGGTGCCCCCTCAACCAACCCCTGTGTGGATCAAAGTTTGTCTCACTCTTCTTTTCACGTTTGTCTTCGCCCTGAGTGGCTCGGTTATTTACCTGAGTGAGTATATTGACATTTTGTGTTTATTATACTACTGAATCTACTATAATAGTACTACTATAATAGAGTGTCGACCTTTTTAACATTTAACCATATATATCTAAAAATAAAAATTACGAAAAGTTGCTGAGATCAACATCAAAGCACACAACACAAAAATAAAAAACTAGTATAGGCCTATACGATAGCCTTTACATCATATCTACAAGAATTTGCTACGTCAAGTTACTTATGTAATTTTCGAAAAAACTCCGTAAATTAGCGCGTAATCAGATTGCGGAGTTGTGATTAAAAATGTCGGACGTGATATGATAAATTTTAAGATGATGTGACTTTCACATGATTTTATTTCAAGAAGTTATTTGCACGTCATATTATTATCGATATTTGTTTGAAATTATTGTGTCACAGTCAAATGGAAGAAACGCTCTAAAAGTTTTCCTATTTCTTGCAGTCTATATTACCTTGTATTTGCTTATCATATTTTGACGTTCTTGAACACAATTATACGATATTGTGCGATTTTCGTAAATTATTTATCACAAAGGCTCAACGCTTGGAGTTCTTCTGCCTTAGAAAAGTCATTCAGAAATCAATTAATGGAATCATTTCAAAAACACCTTTTAACCGCTTAAAGCCTCTGTGCGAGCAGTATGAGTTTGTTTATTGCTTTCTCAGCTCGTTTATCATTTTTAAAGCTATAACGTATTTCCACTTCAAAGTTAAAGGGTATTGTCTGTTAAACTCTGAAACGAATTGAATGCTTAACATTTAGCAACATGATAGTGTGATTTCTATGACTCACCGATGATACATGGAAAAGGACGTGACGTAAAGGCGAAAACTTCGCTTTACATTATTAATAAGCTCCTCTGTTAAGAGGTCTACTCACCAAAAACAGTAAATGCAACGAACAATCTTTCTGGAAGGATCTTCAAACTAACAGGACAACATCATTCTTTGCTGGTGTTTTGTGTACATTGTACGATGTCGATCTTATATTTCAAGTAGGCCTAGTTCGGACTGTTTTGACAATTTTAATTTGCTGTATGTGACTTTAACCGGCGCAAGAGATACAGCCTGTATGTATCACATGGCAACCACGTGATTAAATCGGGGGCGAACTTGAGTGACACCGATGACAAACTGGAGATTTTCAGATTAACTCTTAACCAAATAACAATCTCTTTCATAACAAACTGAAGAAAAACCTAAATGCACTCACAGCTTACGAGTTATGCCTTTATGTTCGTACAACCGATTAACCAATGACTCGTTTGCATCATGTCACATGATTTCCCTTGAGTGCTAGAGATCGAAAGTAAAACTCGATGCTTCATAACTTCGTCATTTTTGCTGTTAACATTTTCATCGTTTGTTCAAGTTAGTTATCATTATATAAGATCGTTTTCTGACATCGCAGTTTCACTATATTTGCCAATGTAGGTAGTCCGGACAAATGACTTGGTCAAAAATAAGGTGTAGGTCATGTACAGTATAGGTAGCTGAGTGTTCATCCGTAAAATCTTCCGCTGTTATGTCTCAAGGGCTTAATTACGACGGAGGTGTTTCTGTAGTTGGAACAAAACAAGTTGAAGGAAAATCGATGGAAACTTTTGCTTTCAAAACCTGCTAAAGTTAATTTTCTTGCCAAAACACTTTGATTTGGTCAAGGATAAATAAAAAAATGTTTTACCAAACCTCAAAAATGTTTTGTCTTCTGTATTCACATCGTATCGAAATCAACCCAACATCGAAATTCTTGTAATACCTTTGGCAATCTCAAATCAATATCGATATTATGAACGTTTTGATGCATTTTCTCAAGGAAGAGACGTCTTCCAAGTAAATGCCCTTTTTGGATGTGTAGTTGTAGTTTTTGGATAAAAGAGAATGGGTAGTTATCCTTAAAGTGAATGAGTGTTGTGGCGACAGAGCGGGTTCCGGACCTTGATGGATCGTATATGTACAGGTAATCCATTGTCAAGGATAAGCGAGTGCCGTAATAGTCTTTTCTTTCCAGCATAAACACCGAAAAAGAGTTTTGCATGAAATATTTACGCTTCATGCATTATGGATGACGCCATACGCTCAATGGAAATTTACTACCAACTTTGTTATTTTTATCTCTTCTTTTCTCTTAGCTGCAGCTTTTTAAGGTGTACGACAGGAAACAAGCTTATAGGGTTTCAGATCGCTGCTGGCTCAAGCCGGCTGAGCTAGGCACCTTAAGACTGTATTGATTTTTGACCGAATTAGGTGCAACAAACTTTAACACAAACAGCATTTGCTTGTTACGTTTGTAAAACTGATAAATCATCTGATTTTTTTCAATTACAAAAAAGTTATTATTCTTAGAAGTTATTTTCTTGGCACACCTGAAGAAGCAAGCTTATGTTTGCAAAAGATCGCGTAGAAAAATCAAAAATAAAGTTAACTTTCCTAGTGCCAACCTATATCTTGTTTTTATTTTACTAAAAAAGTTATTACAATAATATTTCTATTTTGTGTTACACGCAATGTGTGGTACTCGCACGACAAGGTCATTACACAGTATGCTGCCCTTATGAGAGGAACATGACAGCAAGCAAAACGACATATGACGTCATCCCTTGACCTTATCTTGTTATTCACGTACAGATGCTACTTATTGGAAGCCCTTGCAAACGAAGCTTTAACGCTAGCATATGTAGGAAAGCTAAGATTTCCGCATTACAGTATTTCAAACAAATCTGGTACTTCTCTATGGTCACGTTTCCTGTCGCATAACATAAATCCATCGATTTGATTAATTATATATCTGTATACAACAATAACTGCAACGTTTTTATAATATTAAAATCAATCAATCTCAAAGTCAATTTTAAAATAAAAACATCAGTTATTTGACAACATCACTCAACAATTACTTTGATAGAATGAAGCAAGTAAGTGTGAACCCAACTGTTTAATTATAGGTTATGTGAATTGCAAGACTATATTTAACTTAAAAATGTACAAGTTAATTATAATTATAAGAGCAAATGACCCTACACGCACGGTACCCCGCGGAAAGTTTTTTTATGAAATACTATACCAGAATCTATAAGCCCTCTGAGAAAATTTATTAAATCCTCCACACTCGGAAAAACGTCAGATAAAAGTTTTTTGATGTTTAACACTAAACATCCACTTAAATGCGAAGAAATTACAAAACTATTTTTACGTCATTTCAGTCAGTCCTTCGCCAATTGCAGGCTATTGCTTTTTGATACAACATGAAAGAAAACTCGAACAGCGCATTCACACAGTGCATTTTTCTGTAGCATTAAGTCCGTCGAGATGTTCTTGCGGTGAGGTACAAGAAAGATTGGAAAGATACGAACAGACTCTGCGGGAAAAAACTGACAACATACCGGCGGAAAAAGATGGTGAATCACGATCTCTTCCGGTACCGGGTACGGGAGTCCAGTCGGATCAGGGTCAGGTGGAAAATGGTGGTGGATTTCCAGATCAAAGTTTCAAGGGATTGTACACGAGAATGGACCAGATAGATCGAAGGATAACTGGATTTGACTCCAGGATAACCAACGTCGAAAGAAAAGTTGACAGGCTTAGCAGCACTCTCACGTATGTTTTGCTTATACCGTACATCACCTTCTCATGCGATGGGTAGTGGACACAAACGTTGGTTCATTTCAATGCGTTTTCAGTTTATCACGTGACGACGAACAGCCAACCGGGAGCTTTACACCGAATGACGTAGACTTAGCATCGCTACAAAGAGTTCCACAACGAATTACCAGCTTGGAAACATTTACCGATGGTAAGCTAAACGTACAATATATAACAGCATGCAGCTTACTGGTACTTTAAGTTTAAACCGTGTTAATGTGCCTTATAACACAGTCGACTTCGAATGTGAGGCTTTATTAGATATTTATCGTTTTTTCAGCTTTAAGCAACAAAATTGAAGGATATCTCTCACAGAAAAACCAAGGTTGGTATTTAAGTTTAGTTTCTTTAAAAGTTACCGTAGCTACTGGATCGCAGTGAATGTAGCCTTATATTTATTTTGAACATGAATGGAGTAAATGACTGGAGTATGACTGAACAAACTGCAGTAAATTTTCTTCTTCATATTATTTATTTATAGTTTGTACTGATTCTTCCCATTATCGGTACGGTGTGCACTGTTACGTCATAAACGAAGGCCGCATGACCAACCGCGTAGCACAGGATTGGTGTGTCCGTGACCATGGAAAACAAGCTAGCTTGATAATGTTGAAAAATCGATTCATTCAGGTACGCAGATAGTTGTCAGCTTTTTACGCACTGTCTTCTTTATTGTGATATTTCTATTTCTGTTTAGGATTTTATCTCGTCAAAGTTGGTTTATCAAACCAAAACCTACTGGGTGGGTATCAAACGCCAAAGAAGTGAGCCGTCTGGCCTTACCCACCACCGAGATTTGACTCCCGCTCCTATACAGGCCCCCTTGGCGTCGCGAAGCCCCAACCAGTTCGAATACGTGGACGGGACGCGCGTCCAGAAAAACGTGTGGCAGATGTGGCGTCCCAGGACGTCCTACTCCGAAGACGACCCGAATTACGTAGGAGAGAGCAAGGATTGCGTCGCCCTCTATTTTGACAGCGTCAGATCGGAATGGCGTTGGGACGAGAGAGCCTGCTCCTCTCAGATGGGATTCATCTGCCAGTACTTTATCCTGCCTTCACCGACGTCATAAGCGGTGATTGATGGGTTATTATGACGTAATACGTTTTGCAAAACTTGACCGCAGTCGCACAAACTTTGCTCGACTTATTAAATGCTGGCCGTTTTCATACATGTCGATGAGCGAAATGCTTTGCTGTGGTAATAGTCTCGCAAATCTATTTCTTCAATTTAGCTACCGGTTCTCCGGTTACTTAATCAGTTACTTATTCAAAACGTAAATTTGCTTTTACCTGCGATTGTTAGTTGTGTGATTCAGTTACTTGTTTGAAGGAGATAGAGTTGACGTATAACCATTTATTCATCTAATTCTTTTTAAGTACAAAGATTACCGATTTTGAATAAGGAAGTGAATAGGTAGCCGGGGAACCGGGAACTAACTTCACACCGGTTATTTACATGTATGAAAATGTTTGTAGTGCATACTGTATAAATCGTTTTAAAAATAACAAGATTTTAAAGTGTTATTAATTTTTATAGCCTATGTCTGAACGAAATCTTCAAAATTAACAGCGTGCTGTGTTGGTCGACTAGTTGCTTTCTTCAACGGGATAGATTGTTAAACTTAATGCTATTGCTGTTTTCATTTTGTTCATACTTTCGCATATTGAACACAATGTGACGTAATTAAAATTAAACGAGGAACCAAAAGCAGACTATAGCAGTTTTTGTCGAACTTGATGATGCTAAATATCTTAATTTTATCAAAAAAATGTTGTTAACAAACGTCATAAAAAAGAAACATAACAAACTAAATGTGAAACCGGTTTCCTGGTGTACGCGAACCTACGTAGGCTAGTAGTATAGTGGTGCCACCCCAGGAGTCTTACCGCCATTTACCGCCAATTCTTACCGCCAATTCTTACCGCCAATTCTTACCGCCAACTCTTACCGCCAATGCGCCGCCAACTCTTACCGCCACGACTCCAACTGTGAAGTAGGTCACTCCAAGAATAGGTCACTCCAAGATTAGTCCATTCAAGTAATTAGGTCATATGTAAAAAGAGATGTAAAAGTGACGTCATAATTTTGGTTCCACACGTAAAGAAAAAAGATGTTAGAAAAGTACAAGTGTAAAAGTGACGTCATAGTTTTCGTTTCATAGCGCCAACGTGCGGTAAACATGCTCTAGGTTTCTAGAGGAAAGGTGTAAGAGAAAAAACATCTTGGGTTTGTGGATATTCGATATCAGTTACATCATAGTTTCAGCGTAAAGTATACAGAACGATGAACCGTATGAATTACCACCTGGAATCATATGGAGAAAAGCCTAGAGTAAGAACGCGTTAATCGTATTTGCACAAGCTAACATGACCTGGTTATGAATTCCATCTTGGGTTGAAATAAGCCAGACTTTAGAAACAAAGCATGAATTACCTATGTTATTCGAATCCAGATGTAAGAGAAGAATAAATAAAAACTAGCACCCAGCTGTGCGTTTGTGTGACCAGATTACGGATTTCCTATGTTTACGAACATATCAATACCAAATACAATCACAGCTGTGTTTTTGATAGGTCAAAAGGGAACAGAGCGATTGTTTGTTTGTGAATAAGTAGTCTATATATATGTCATATTTTCCAAAGCAGGTAGGTTATATGGAAAAGCAGCAAAACAGGCAAGCAAGCAAGTGTGACTCTTGTTGTTACATACAATGTGAACAGTGACGTTTGTACATTATGATGTTATAATCTTATGGTGTAATCAGTTGACTCGTGAATGTTTATAGTAGGGGTAGGCAAACTTTTTTTAACATCGATAATGAATATTATTGGATATTACTATTCAGCTAGAGCAGTCAGTTTACACTTGCTTTTAACCGCATATTTATTTTCCAATTTTGTGGTGTTGGAATCATTTCTTTCGGTTTGAACGCGTTCTTTTCTAAAGAAAGTTGAGTATGTATTAATATGATCAGCGGAATAAGTTTAAATGGTTTGAATAATTCAACCAAAGCAAGAAAATTTTATAGTTTTTCTATACCTAACGAAACGCGGTCTTAGTTTTATTTCATCCGTCGATCGATGTATTCCAATATTTTGTATTTTTAGTGATGATCGTATTCCTTTGAAAAGCGAATAGCCTAAAGCTATGTTTTTCGGGGTTATATACTTAAGACTTCTTCGCATTACCCAATTACACGAGCTATAGTTTAGTATAAATTTATATCTCAAACTCTATTCTTAGGTTAAAAGTTGGATAATGGAATAAAACGTTGACAACTTAAAGTTGTTTTAAAATTTTTTTCCAGTATGAAGTGGTTGAACACTGTAAATTGTTTTGTGTAGGCGTTACTGTAGGCTATATTTCATCATATGTATCTGGATGGGGAGATTCCAAATCACACGTTTTTTCTTTATTGTCACCTCATACAAATCGACCTTTATTTGAAATAATAAATTCAGGTAATGCTTCTGGTATACCAATCGGTATATACCGAAGTGGATTGATGTAAAATTCAACATTACAGATAGATTCCACGACCCAAGCGCTTTCGGATTTTAATCTATCCGACCATTGTCTGATATTCTTCCGTTGAATATCGATAAGGAATTGATCGAATTCGGTTCGATCGCGGATGGTTTCAGGGCCTAAATACAAATAATCGGAGTGATTGTCCGGATGAAAGTAACGATATAGTACTGGTGAGTCGTCGTCTTCTTCATTTCCTTCATGTCGTAAAATAAATCCAAATGCGACACGGATTTTGAACGCCTGTCGTTGTCTCTGGAAAATATTTTCACGAAAGTATGGCCATAATGATTCGAGACCTTGATCGATCATGCTTTGGTCAGGGATGCGAAACGTGTAACGCTCTTGAACCGTATTACCGATATGAAAACGAGTTCGTATTGCTCGCCAATTGCTTTGATAGATACCCCTTCAAAAATAAAATAAACTCCTTTCATGAATTGTTATTTGATATCAATCATGTTTTATTTTTACCTGTAATCTTCAGGAATATCCTCTGGGATTGTATCGCCATCCACCACAATCGTTCTAGGGCGCGGAATCTGGGGTCTTGGTACTACACGCGGTTGGTGTGAGCGTCTCATATGTTTTTTCAAATCTCTTAAACTAATATACAGTATATATTGAAAATGATTTATTGTGTACTCACTTTGTAAATGTCCGCACACAAAATTTACAGCGTTTCCTATTCCTTCTGATGTGTTTTTGTTGAAGTTTAATCTTCTTGGTACTGTAAAAATACTAATTTATTACTAAAACAGTAAGCTTTGTTGAATAGTAATATCCAATATTATTCATTAATTATCGATGCGAAACAAGTTTACCTCCTCTAAACGATTATATCTAATGCTAGCAAGTATAGTTTTTAACAAAGATGACTGCTCTAGCTGAATAGTAATATCCAATAATATTCATTATCGATGTTAAAAAAAGTTTGCCTACCCCTACTATAAACATTCACGAGTCAACTGATTACACCATAAGATTATAACATCATAATGTACAAACGTCACTGTTCACATTGTATGTAACAACAAGAGTCACACTTGCTTGCTTGCCTGTTTTGCTGCTTTTCCATATAACCTACCTGCTTTGGAAAATATGACATATATATAGACTACTTATTCACAAACAAACAATCGCTCTGTTCCCTTTTGACCTATCAAAAACACAGCTGTGATTGTATTTGGTATTGATATGTTCGTAAACATAGGAAATCCGTAATCTGGTCACACAAACGCACAGCTGGGTGCTAGTTTTTATTTATTCTTCTCTTACATCTGGATTCGAATAACATAGGTAATTCATGCTTTGTTTCTAAAGTCTGGCTTATTTCAACCCAAGATGGAATTCATAACCAGGTCATGTTAGCTTGTGCAAATACGATTAACGCGTTCTTACTCTAGGCTTTTCTCCATATGATTCCAGGTGGTAATTCATACGGTTCATCGTTCTGTATACTTTACGCTGAAACTATGATGTAACTGATATCGAATATCCACAAACCCAAGATGTTTTTTCTCTTACACCTTTCCTCTAGAAACCTAGAGCATGTTTACCGCACGTTGGCGCTATGAAACGAAAACTATGACGTCACTTTTACACTTGTACTTTTCTAACATCTTTTTTCTTTACGTGTGGAACCAAAATTATGACGTCACTTTTACATCTCTTTTTACATATGACCTAATTACTTGAATGGACTAATCTTGGAGTGACCTATTCTTGGAGTGACCTACTTCACAGTTGGAGGCGTGGCGGTAAGAGTTGGCGGCGCATTGGCGGTAAGAGTTGGCGGTAAGAATTGGCGGTAAGAATTGGCGGTAAATGGCGGTAAGACTCCTGGGGTGGCACCACTATACTACTACTCAAAAACTATAAAATTTTCTTGCTTTGGTTGAATTATTCAAACCATTTAAACTTATTCCGCTGATCATATTAATACATACTCAACTTTCTTTAGAAAAGAACGCGTTCAAACCGAAAGAAATGATTCCAACACCACAAAATTGGAAAATAAATATGCGGTTAAAAGCAAGTGTAAACTGTTTTTGATTGATTCTTCCTAAGTCAACTTAACTTATAAGTTATGATTTAACAAAATGCATTAAAATAAGCATATTTTTCCTAAACACTGTTTGGTTTGATACACTTTAGTTTGGTAAAAGCATGACGAAACAGTATGTAAACAATGTATGGTTTAATTAACCTGGTTATTTATTTTTTTTATTTTATTTTATTTTATTTTTTTTTCATATGCAAATACTTTTTGCACGTAAAACAGAAGTTCTTAAACTTTTTCATCTTACTTATTCCCACAAAATAAATGTAAATGTGAGAAGAATCAAGGAGCAACGAACTGCTTGTATACCATTGCGATTAAGTTTCATTGTTTATCGAGGTAGTAGTGATTTAAGTTATCTCTTTACAGAATGAAATGCAAACGGATCACCTTACCGCGGATTTCCCGGATCTAGAAAGTGACGGGAGGTTGTTGAGACAAGTTACAGATCCACCAGGACAACAAAGTCGTTACATTCCACCCGGTAGGTTGGAAAATCATGTTTGAGAATCACGTTCCAGAGAAACGTAGGTTTTTACGTCACGATCCTATTTCTGTTAGTACAGGTGATCCAGCACGCGAGACCTATCGTCTTTCAACTTTCAAACTATTTCCCAGAGAAGTACAGATCGATGTTCGTAAGTTGGTTTCTGCTGGTTTTTATTTCACTGGTTTTAAAGACAGGACCAAGTGCTTCAGGTAACGTCTTGTTCATTAAAATAGAGACTTGGATACATAAAATACGGGACTTAATTTCTAATCAAACAAATACGTTTAAACAAGTTGTGCGAATAGTTTTACGTTCAAAAACACTATCATAAAACAAATCTCAACTTCATTCCAGTTGTGGTCAATCTGTCCAAGAATGGGAAGTCGAAGATGACCCGAAGCTACTCCGATGGCATAGATCCAATTGTGATATCATTAACGGAAAGGATACAAGAAACATACCAATCGGTTAGTTAAGACAAAGATTTCAATTTGTAAGAAAAAAAGAGAAGCATCGAATCAATCTGATCTGTAATACCAACAAAGTGTAAAGATGGATCGATGTTTAAAACGTCTCAAAAGCGTAAATGAACCGAACCAAATCTTGATTCTTTTTGTAGTTTCATGAAACACCACCTGAAATTGCCTTATTATACTACCGTTTACGCTGTCATAATAGAACGAGTTACGTGAGTGAGTAGTGAATTCTCCGTTCATATGACGTTACTTCCACTACCTTGTAAATATTGATTAAATCTAGATTCCATTCTTCGTCATTTCGAACTTATTCCACCCCATGGCCATGGAAACGCTACAAGTTCAGCCACACGACCGCCAACATCTGGGAATCCACAGGCTTCAGCAGATCAAAGAAAAGTCATTACAAATGGCATTGGTATCACATCAAATTCACCAATGTTTCAAACAGCTACATTTAGAAATTCTTCGTGCTCCACCCCTCCACCTAGTGTGGTTGCGTCCACCATCGCGAATTCACATAGAAATCTTGCAATTAATTTGGAGAACATGAACTTGTTTCCATGTTTGAATCCGGTAAATCCTCACATGAAGAGCGAGAAATCTCGTCTCCAAACTTTCCTTGATCACTCGTCATCGTGGCCTACTCATAGGATTCGCACAACTCCCAGACAAATTGCAAACGCAGGAATGTATTACTTGGGTGAGGCTCATACTTTCAAGCTTAGGTCTCATACCATAAAAAAAAAAAAAAATAAAAAAAAAATAAATAAAAATAAAATTTGGTAAGTTGTAGAATTACAAAGTGAAATATTCTCCAGGTGTAAGAGATCGTGTAAAATGTTGGTATTGCAACGGAGGATTACAAAATTGGGAGAGAGATGACGATCCATGGCAAGAGCACGCCAAGTGGTTTCCATTGTAAGTTGAATTTTCTGTCTCCATGAAAGAATTTACCAGATTTGGCTTTTTTATGATTTCTATGTTTAACAAACTTGGATCTCCTGCCCAGGTGCGAGTTTGTTCTTCAACAAAAAGGTCCAGATTATGTTCATGGGATCGCCTTTCGATTCCCCAATCTAAGAAGACCGACAATTCGGAATCCAGCAAATCCAAATCAACTCAGGAATATTCAATCAGGACAAATGTAAACCTCCTAAAGTCATGTTCTTGATCATCATCTTGGTTTTGTTCTTTGTAGTTATCTATTTCTTTGTTTAGTTTACGAAACGGACATCGAAATGGTGGCCCTGAAATCATCGATCCCAGGGAAGAGATAAGATCTCTAGAGAGGAAAGTTGACGGAGAGATGTCTTCGTCTGAACTGGTGGAGCAAGCAAAACTAATGGGATTCGATGAAAGAACGATAAAAACTGCTTTGAAAAGGTGAAATTTTGTCAAGAAAGCTATTTTTTAATTTTTATTGCATTACAATTATGAATAGCATTGAAAACCGATCTTTCTACAGGAAATATGAAACCACTGGTTATGGATTTTCTAGGCTTGAAAATCTCGTTGAGTCTATTCTTGCGATGGAGGAAGAATCTGCTTCCAATAGATCTGAAGAAGAAGGATTGGCAACAAAGAAAGCAACTCCTTCAATAGCATCTGGACTTCAAGAGATTCGTCGTTTACAGGAGGAAAGAACGTGTAAAGTTTGTGGCAACGAACAAGCGAGTGTTGTTCTTATTCCATGCGGACATATTGCTTGTTGTATTGGTTGCGCTGAAAACGCATCGACTTGTCCCATTTGTCGTTTGCGAGTTCGAGAAAAAGTCCGATCTTTTATTGTTTAAAGCAAAAGTTTGGATTCTTTTGAAATGTAAGTCAACGCCGCGCTATGGTGATTTGATATGAAGTGTGAACCGTATTTAGAGCGCTACCTTGCGTTATCCTCACAATCGATTCAGTTACAAACATCATCGCTGGCTGGCAGTACGATAACATCCAAAACTTTTCAATTTAAATTGTTATTCAAAAAACTTGCCTTGTATAGTATTTTCTGGAATTTCCCAAAGGTTCTTTTCAAGTTTTGAACATGTATTCACGTTGCTATCATATTATAATTCGTTACATAGCCATTTATTTCATCACCGTTGCGCAATATGCGTTTCGCGATCGTCATACCTTGAAATCATTTGCCTCTGGCTACTCTCCAAGCTTTCAAGGAAAAGTATGAAAAAGCAAACTTATATTCACGATCGATCAGCATGATGATAGTCTTAAAATAGATATTCGTTGCTATTGGAATCATACTCACAAATATATCAAATTGAAACGTTTAAGAGGTCTGTAAACGCACACATCCAGTATGCTTGTACTTTTTTAATAGGTTCAGTGATAATACAACACACTCAAGGATTAAAATAACGCAGTAATTCATGAAAGCGGGTTACAAGATTCTTCGATCAGCAAAACAAAAATTCCAACGCTTAAACGACATGCTTTAAAATACAGCTTCTTGAAGGAATTTCGTAAAATCACGCTGTAACAGTGTGCAGAAGTTTCGCAAGACAACGATTTAGTTTTCGGCTCACTTGACTGATCATTGTCTGTCACAGGATCACTTTCCTGGTTTCGGCGCAAGAAACATTGTTAAAATCAACACACGATTGGAGGAATCGAATCGCTGAAATGTTACAAAAGGTATTTTTCATCAGGGCAATCGTGAAACGTCCGGCGCCAAACATTTTATTTGGATTTATACGGCGACCCCCCAACACTCCTACTACCAGATATAAAATGGAACAAAACAACCCTAAATCTACTCGGCACAACAATCGGAATAATAAATTTGAACCACCTCTGGCAAGAAACCCAAAAACAAGTCGAAAACAAAATAGAAGAAATTAAAAAAACGTACGCCACGCTCGACGCTAAAGAAATTCTAATCAAATCGAAGCTTTTAGCAATCACCAACAACGCGGCGCAAACGTATCCTCCCCCAGTAAACAGAATGCGATCAATAAACGAAAAAGTAAAAAATTACGCAGTAGGAAAATTCCCCCACGTAAATATAGACACCCTTCAACTCCCGAAACTCGAGGGCGGCCTAAACCTCCCAAACTTCGAAATATACGCGGACTTAACGTACCTAAAATCCATCAGAAAATACTGCCTTGCCAGAGTTCTAAACGAGCCCCTTAGCGCCCACAACAGCTATATCGAATACCAGATTGGCCACGTAATTCCCCGAACTTTAGAAGTTGTACACCTAAACAATCTCCCCCACACCGACATCCGATCCCCATATTATGAAAAAGTAATCGAAATTATTAAAAAATACGATCTGAAAAAAATTGACCTCATCTGCGGAAGTCTAAAAAAAACGTACAACAGAATAATAAGCAAACCAAGAACACAATCCAGAAATACCCAAACAGAACGCAAAAGATGGGAGAGAATACACTGCCCTGAACCCCCAAGCTATCTACGGACCTTTAACTTTAAACTCGAAAGCAACCTGCTACCTTTTAACACAGATATAAACCAATACGCACCAACAACAAAAAACAGCTGCCGTTTTTGTAGAATCGGACCAGATACCGCCTACCACTTATTTCACAAATGCCCCCAGACCAAGATACAATGGAAAAAAACAATAACGATCGCCGAAAAAACATTAAACCTAAAAATTAATAAAGAAAATGTCGAGAAGCTGTGCGCCCTCAGGCACGACATGGGACTCGAACTAAACACCGACAAAGTTCTCACCGTACTAATTACAACGATGAACCACCAAATATGGAAAACGAGACTTAAATGCGTAATCGAGAACCAACAGTTCTCCTCAGAAAAACTGTCGAACGATATTTACAGAAGTTTTAAATACAGAATCTCCACCCTACGCAAAAATAACCCAGACATTGTAAGAAACCTTACCACCCCCCTCTGAACATGTAACGTCTATACCATTTGTGTGTTTATATGCGTTCTGGAATGTACGCCTTTACCTACTTTTGTCTTCGCACTGTTTATGCTTCAGTCTCATAATACGTATTGTGAAATATAAAATGACAATCTATCACAAATATATATGTAATCATTCCTCATCAATTGCATCTGTCTGAATATAATTATTTACATGACATGTATATGCCTCCAAAACGGAGAAATATTGTACCAAGAACACTCATTATAGTACTCTCATCATGTATTCACATTGTCTATGCTTCATTCTCATAATGTGTATTGTGAAACATAAAATGACATCCTATCACAACTATATATGTTATCATTCCTAATCAATTGCATCTGTCTGAATATAAAGATTTATATAACATGTATACGCCTCCAAAACGGAGAAATATTGTACCAACACTTGCTGTAATTTAAACGAAATGAATTTTGATCTCGTTCTTTTTTTTAAATCCTTTATTCGCGTGCAAAAATCCTTTTAATCGTGAACAAACAAAAACGAAAACTATGACGTCACTTTTACACTTGTACTTTTCTAACATCTTTTTTCTTTACGTGTGGAACCAAAATTATGACGTCACTTTTTTTATCTCTTTTTACATATGACCTAATTACTTGAATGGACTAATCTTGGAGTGACCTATTCTTGGAGTGACCTACTTCACAGTTGGAGTCGTGGCGGTAAGAGTTGGCGGCGCATTGGCGGTAAGAGTTGGCGGTAAGAATTGGCGGTAAGAATTGGCGGTAAATGGCGGTAAGACTCCTGGGGTGGCACCACTATACTACTTAGGCTACTTCCTAAAGTAAAGGATGACCGTGTAGATATAATTTAAACAAATGTTGACATTGTATCTACTGTATGAGAATAACTCATTTATGGGAAAAAATCTCTTAAATATGTCGAGAAACTTAATATCGGAGATTGGACGATATCGATGTTGAAGATGATCGAAGATGTGTTTGTCGTCAGCGTAAACATGAAACGCCTTGTTGTCCGCTGAAAAATTCATCAGAAAATATAAATTGAGCTCACACGGTACTTTGTACCATGAAAAAGCTGATTCAGTGAAGTGTCTCAGTTGGGTCTTGAGTTGTTCACCACCTGTTATTCGTTGAAGAACTTTGAAGACTTATAAAAATAAACATTTTTCGACCTTTTTCAGAAAATATTTGTTGATTCGCATATACATGTGACCGAGACATTTGTACTTAAATTTCATGAATTATTTATAATTATTTGTCTTTCTGAAACCAATTTTGACTAATTTATAGAGCATTCGAAATCAGAAAAGCCTCTGCACTCCAAGTTTGTTACGGTTGAGTATTTAAAATAAACTGGGTTTAGTCAAACGCATTTATTTTCTTATTTCATCGTACGGTGTCGCAGAAGAGTAATCACATGAAAGTACACTTGGTCATTAAAAGTCATTTGACCGGGACATTTGGTCGTATCTGTTCTTCACAATGAGCTTTAAAATGTATTTCCTTTTAACATCTATTTTGGAAAACATAGAAAACCTTAGTTTGATTTTACAACTCGATCAAAAAAGAACAAACTCCGTATCAGCAACTGCAATCCTCAATTAGCTTTGTTGGATATCGGTTCTGTAGAAACTTTCTCTCGATGCTTGACAACCAGAACGACAAGCAACCTGGATCGCGTTTCACGATCAGCCAATTATGTTCTTCAATTTGGTCATTGTTTCATAACCATGCTTTCTGGTGATTATGTTATTATGTGATTATGAACCAAGTGATTATGTGTCGCGTGATTAAATGTCGCGTGATTAAGCATCCAAGTCGCGTGATTAAATGTCCTAGTGATTATGTGTCGCGTGATTAAGTGTCCTAGTGATTTTGTGTCGGTGGTTAAGCGTCGCGTGATTAAGTGTCGCGTGATTAAGTGTCGGTACACCTGAATGAAGACATAGAAATGCCTAAATGAACCCTAAAAATCGAGTTCGTTAGGGAGCCATGCCCCAATGCATTCCTTTGTAAATATGCGAGTGTTAGCAAGCCTTTTAAGTTATCAGCGTGTCCAGCCGGCTTTCAATTAGTTTTAGTCTAAAACAAATAACATTTTCCAGTGCAGTTTGAAGCCATTAAAACCAAAAAACACCCAATGCAATGTAAATGTTGGGAAAATGGAAAATTAAAAGTTAGATTAAGGCAAGACGTTAAATTTAGTGAGTATTTTTGCGTTATACATCAGCATATTTTTGCTCATTTATGGCACAACGTACCAGGGTCAAAATTCAGTAGGGTCAAGATACCAGGGATCAGTTAATGATGATTGATGATAATAACAGTTGGTATCTTCTCTTATATTACGACGCACAATAATTCAGGGTACAGTATTTCATTAAGTGAACGAAAAGACGATTTTATTCGAGCTAAAACAGCAAAAATTGAGAAGTTCTTTTTTATCGTCTTGAAATCTCGCACGTTGGCGGGATAGTTTCTGACCATCCAAGCGTAGTACAAGTGTTTGTCGATGGCCCCGTCAGCATAAAATCGGAAATTGTGCAGAAATAATCCACCTCATCGTCGAGCGCGTACGTGGACTGTGTCGGAAAAAACTGGATACTTTCGTCGATCCGCGTAGGAGGCGGCCCGCATGCTAAAACGTAGAAAAAGGTCGCTGGTTAAGTTAAGTTTTAAGGCAATTTTTTAAGTTTGTGTGTAGTTAGGAGAAAGGAGGGTAAGAAAATCGCTTTAACTTACCGGGATTAACGTACCCCTCTCACCTTTATAAGGTAATGCCTATTTTTTGAATGATTGCAATTCGTGAATTACTTTCCGCTCTGGTTGAGCGTGGCTTGCATTTCACTGTCGATGCTGAGTCAGACTTTGAAACCTCGATTTTGGCTTGTATGTTTAATTCTTATGCATTTCCTATATACTCACATGTAAGGAAGCAAGTCGGCGGTTCGTTGAACCATGTACCTCCGTCTGTCCTAGTACATTCGTTTTCTTCCGTTCCACTCAAAACGGCATTAGCATCACACACGTAGGTTACCATCTCCCCCACTGCGTAGCTACCTTGAAGCACCCCGGAAATGCCCCCAAAATCGGGTAAGGGCGGTCTACCACACGTGATTATTCCGCATGTCGGGGGGGAAAGTGACGACCATCTTCCGTTGTCCTGGCACTGATTCGTCGTCGGTCCGCTGATAATCTCCTGTGTTACATCATTGCACTGGTACGTCACTTGGTCGGGAAAGAAATACCCAACCTGAAGATTCTCCACGATTCCAACCGTGGGGTCCGTTGGTGGAGAGCCACAGTCTACCGCTATACCGGTAGAAAACAATACAAAAACGTTTTTACGTATGTTTGATTATGATAAGCGTATGGTTGTTATTCTTAATCACAACATGATAACAAAATGGTATTGAGTTTTACCGTAAGTACAGTATGATACATGGAAATTAAAGTTATGAAAATCGATGTAACTTACGAAAAATGAAACATGTCGGAGCCGAGTTAATCCACACACCAAAACCATCAACGTTTTGGCACATATTTGTCGTATCTCCTGAAACGATGGCTACCGGATCGTCGCAAGTGTAAGTGACCTCGGCTCCTACCGGAAATGCGCTCGGTATCGTGGTGCCTTCAATCCCGCCGTTAACAGGCAGAGGCGGTGGATCACATGTTATCTGCCCGCATACGGGTGCGTCGTTGGACCAGCCCGTAGGGGTATCCCCGATGCAAAGGTTTGTCATGGAGCCGCTGACGATGACTGATGGAAGATCGCAAACATACGTCACCTCGTCAAAGAAGAAATAAGGAGGCGGACCAGTGCTGTCAGAGAGACCTCCGTTGGCTGGCAGGGGCGGTAGATCGCAATCTCCAACTATTGAACAATCATCACAGCAAATTGGTGGGTCATTTATCCAAATTCCAGCAGCATCCACGGCGATACATTGGTTGGTTTCAGGCCCCAATACGTTGGTAGGTGGATCGCACGAGTAAAATACCGTGGAACCGGGTTCATAAGTAGCTTGAAGGACGCCGAGAATACCGCCGCCGTCTGGAAGCGGGGGTGGACCGCAGGTTGTCTCCGTCGCTAACCAGAAAAACATTTTTGAGAAAAAACAAACTTAACGCCGAAGCGGTGAGTTTGACAGGGTTTTTCCTTCCGATTATGAAACATTTTACTCTTTGTTGGATAAAAGTTGCAAGAAAAACATTGCCAGTCATGATATTTTCAATGGTTCCAGATCGCTTGCAACCAAATCTCATCTGGCTGGTTTTCAAATAAAATTTCAAAATAAAACGTAGAGCCACAAATCTTACGAAAAGTACATATTGGTGCAGAGTTGATCCAAATCCCAGGTGAGACACATGTATTGGTTTCACTTCCCACCAACGTAATTCCAGGTCCCACAATGAAACAAGTATAACTTACAATGGACTCTATCGGGTATGACGTCAGAATCGGAGTTTCGATGATAGTCGCAGTATCTGTGGTTGGAGGCGGGGCACAACTCTCCACGCCGTTGTCTGTGCATTTAATTCAAGAAATGATAATGACAAGCAGCTAGTACAGACTTGACATATCTTAACACTGCCCCTGCACAACTTTTCATGACAATCTACTATATAATGACCACTATACCAGAACAAATAAAAGGCGTATACGTCATTGCTTTAGTAAACTGAGGCTCAAATCATAATGTAAGTTATAACATCTGTTACCAAATATCTTATATTTCCCTCCGGCATTAGACGCAAGTAGTTAAGAGGTGGTTATATAACGGTTATATAACAGTTATATAGCAGAGGCGGTTATATAACTGCAGTTAATCTTGGCTGAAGTTACTCACTATTACAGTTATCCCCGGTGTAACCAGGAGGACATTCGCATTCGAAGCCCTGAATCCTGTCAATACATGTTCCCCCATTTTCGCAAGGATTAGAGGCACAATCATTGATGTCTAAAACAAAATATAAATACAACAAACCATAAGTTGTGCACTATCTGTGTTGACGTCACATAACCAAGGAAGATAAGCTTCTGCAGCAAGTGTTTGCTCACCCCTACACGCAGGAGGGTTTGAGAAGCCAGGTGGGCAGTCTTTTCTTATTTCTGGAACTGAATGCAAAAAATTTGATAATGACAATTGAAGTCAAACATCAAATAGCCAAAAACACCTGGATGCTAACAATAGCAAGCTTCGTAAATCATTTTGACAGTTTTGGTGATGTTAGTTATTTGGTTTCGAGTCCCAGGGCTCTATTTTCAAATTATTATCAATCTCTTTTATTTTGTTAGATCTTGTATCGAAAGACGAGAGTCAACTTACTGGTAAATGTAGGTTGGTAGCAGCGGTTGAGTTGCTCGTTCCAGCAGCAAAGAAATCTTGAACATGACGTCCTATGTACAGAACCAAGTTCTCATTAAGTCTGGTTAAAAATACTTGGATTTGAGAAGCCAGTAAAATTTGGGATAAACCTTGCTGAGTTTAAAAATCCTATTACCGGTCCATTAAGCCTCTGCCGCATCTTCTTGCCAAGTTACGCGAATTACATTGAAGAGTTACTGACGTGCCAGGAAATCCTGGTTGCCCACCACCGAACGTTGTTCCTGGACCTGGACCGACAGTTGGACGGAAATCCGTTACCACGGGCCGTTCTGCGTCTTCGTCCACTGTACAAGAGGAAGCAAGTTGAACGGATCGTTTCATATTTTACTGGTATTTGCATGCAACTGCACAGTTTAGGAGGTACACTGCGTATCTATATTCTAATCTATACTATTGTTCATTTTGGTGCATTTGTCCATAACGTGTGATGTTTGTGGTTCGTTAGTTTTTCCACATCATTGTATTATTCTCATAGCATCAGTTAAGCTCTCACTCACTTGGTTGATAGCAAATGCTTTGATCATAGCAACATCCCCTGCAAATAACATTAAAGCAGCTTAAAATAAATATTGATAAACTCAAATAACTGCTAAATGGTTTGTACTTATTTTAGGAGGAAACAACTCCCGAAAAGTACTAAGCCGCAAAATCAAATCTGGGTTCAACACAGGAGTGCACAACCACGAGATGCATTTGTGTACTTGTCCTCTGCTACCCAAATTGTGACGTCATTTAGTTGTGCACTTTTGCACGTTGCGTATTATCAGGAACGTTTGGTCAAAACAGTTGTCAAAATATGGCAATCAACGCAAAATTGCTTGTCAGGAAACACATGAAACTTATCAATGACTAATGATATTCAACGAGGTAACGTTTTGTATAAAGTTTCAACTTAATAGCAAACTAACATGACTCACCGTAATTCGCAAGTTTCTCTACTGACTGAGAATCCTGCGCAAACTCGTCTTGAAAATTTCGAAATCTGACATCTCCTGAAAGCACGAAAATCACGCAATTGACTTTAATAAAGCAAAAAAGCCTTCACAGTTTAATAACCATTGGGTTTTAACTTTTGACCTTGCAGGTTTGGTTACATTAAAGTATTCAAACTGTTCTAAATGACACAATTAAGTAAAACGCTTAAACTCACGGACAAATTTCTTCTCCGCAGTTCTCTGACTGGGAAGTTTCACATCCGGGTTCACTGCACTGACGCGTTCTACTTCTCGTCCCACCACCACCACAAGAGGCGCTACAATCCGACCAGAGAGACCAGTCTGTCGGTATTAAGAAGTTACTCAAAGTCTTACTAGTGCTGGGTAAACTCTGATTAAACATGTAATTTTTAGAATATTTTTTAGGTTTACCGGAGCTGGCTGGAAAGAACATCTCATTGCATTCAGGAATGGCCAAACTTAAAGGAGATGAGTCTTTAGTGATCGCCTCGAGACGGTAAGGCCACCTGGCAACACCTGGTTCTACTGACGACAAAGTTTCAACGTTGTTTCCATTGCAGTCTCTCAGCTCGGCTCTACACACGGTTTTGTTTGGAGTTTGTTTAAGAACGACAGGTAGAGGCAGTGGTTGACAATTTGAATGGAAGAAGAATTGGATTTTGCATGACGATGGGATATAACTTATACAAACACATGTAGTACACACATACATGGGTTGTATGAGCACAAAGGTAGAATTGTAAGCAGAAATGGTCAATAGAAGCTCAAAATGCAACAATACCACTCACGAACAAATGGTGTGACCTTCTACAAATTGAAAGACCGATGGGAAATCTAGAGCCGGCCGGTTGGGCGGAAAGCTAACTTTTCCTTGATTACAAGCGGTATATTGCCGGACCGTGGGTGAGTTAGGGTAATACGGTTCCTCTGGTTCTTCGACACACAACTCTGAAAAAAATGTTTCTAAAACTCTTTAAATGCGAGCTTTCGTGATAAAGTCTACTATGTATATCTTGCTGGCAAGCGTGAAATATCACAAATATTTGTCTGAGAATATATTTTGTACAAAAAGAAAAAGAAAGTTACCTTGGTTGCCAAATGGCGTACCGGCACCAAATTGAAATGACTCGTATACAACTGCAAACAAAACAAGAATATAAAGTTTGTAAACAATGAAGACCCAAGACATGTGAATCGACCAACTCACTTATTCCGTTTGAAATGTCTCTCTCGTATTGGAAAATGCAGTCGGAGCTCGGAGGAAAAAGAAAAGAACTATTTTTCAGATAAAAGTCCAACCTTGCTCTCCAGCATTCCGCCGTGTCTTGGCCTTGCTGCTCGCTGAGTGTTACAAGAAATGTTTGATACTGATTGTTGCAATGAGAAATCTTAGAATTTTATGATTACTACTGTATTTTATTGTAATAATACAATAATTGTGAGTATAATAACGATAGTTTTAATTATGTTTGAAAGATACTATTATACCTTTGTTTGCTCACTGTATTTGCATGCAGGGGATGTTTAGGAATTTACAAAAGTAGAATATGTACCTGCAAACGTTCTCGTCACTTATGTCATACCAAAACGTATCTAAAACCGTGGTGTCTATCACGCTTTGCCAGTCCCAGACATCGCCAACCTGCTCAAGGAGAAATGATATGTTTTAATAATTGCGACGAATAACCTTAACCAAAACAAATGGACGTTGCTACATGACTTGACACAAGTCCTGCACAGCGTTCGGCTGACCAGAAGTTAGACACATAAGAGGCGTTGCACATGAAGCTTATTATGCCTGTATAAATTTTTAAAACAGGACCAAGATCATCACTAGAAAAAGTCATAAAATATGGAATTAGAAAAATAGCGTACATCGGTATTATTTACTTCGGCTAAGACTTGTGGGCACTGAATATACCGTTTTAATATGAATTTCCAGTAGATAATTTTAAACTTCCTGTCGTTATTATACGTCTATCGTGTTTAGATGGATGCAGTGGGTGATCACGTACTCAATGTTATTTTTAGATTCTATTTCTGGTTGCAATATAAGCGACAGGTGTGTTATGCCTCCTTACAGCTATTCATATCAGTATGTTCTGGGACATATGTTATATTAGCTCCTCATGCTGTTACGAAACGAAAAATTGTGGATTAACTTGATAATCAAGAATGAAAATGTGATAGTGCTGGTAATTATTTGCAACAAAATTTTGATGGCTGCAATTTATGAAGCTTTTTCAAAATCATGTTCGCAATTAGAGTGCATTACTCAACAACCAACAAAACACAATGCAGCGAGTGTTTGCAAAAATGTCGTCTTAAGCCTTTAAAATAAAATTGTCAAAATAGTTTCGCTGAAGACAGGAGTACATACGAAATACATGACATACGAATACAATACACATACACGAACATAGTCATTAGCAATCACGACTCTGTTACCGCTTTTCACGACATGCTTACGTTATTTCCTCCTAACTTTCACAATAATTTTGAAAACATTGAAATATATTCCGACGTTATGAAAGAATTAATACTCATAAACATACTACAGCGACCGCAAAGAAATTGCCTCAGATTTCTGGTTTCTTATCTCAATTTCATCAAAACACGAAGAAATGCTTGCACTGTGCCACCTATAAGTCCGCTTGTAACACTCTGAACTTGATACCAAAACTATATTACCGCCTGAAGGCAAGCTGGTGTTTTATGCGTGGGAGTTTTTTTAACAAAAATATCTTTGAGTGTCTTTATGATGTGGTAATCTTGCACTAAAATAATGGAACTAAAAATGTCATTTTTATGTTTTCAATGCAATCTTTTAAAAGTCACAAGTATATCGACTGATAATCAACTCGTAAAAGGATAATTATTATCGAAGCTTTAATTTTTTACAAAAAGAATTTAATCTTACGTCCTTTATTTTTAACTCCATATCAGAAATTTTCTTTTAAACCTTCAAAACCTTAATTAGTTTTTAGTTTTGAAGTAATTTTTATAAATATTTCCAAGTGCAAGATGTTCTTCTAATGGTTTCGATTGACGATAAACCACGTTGCAAAACTACAATTACATCATCAGTTAACGAAACTCTTATACGTCATCTCACCATATCTCTCATGCAATTGGTGAAATAGTTTCTCAGCCCTTCTGTGTTCGCAACATTCACATCATTGAGGTCGGCTTTTCTCTTCTTCCTCTCAACCGCTCCGTGGAGAGCGCTATGACAAGCTGAGAAAGCAAGATGTCATTTCAACCTTCTCACAAATAAGATCTTCTGAAAGCTACGTCTTGTGTCGGTCTATAGCTAAACTCTTACCTTGGCCAAGTTGAATGTAGCAAACAAAACAGAAGAGAGTGAGAAATAATGTTAACTGCATACTCTGCGTTGTTACGCTACACCACTGACATATAACCAGTATAAATCGTCAACCAATACTCTCGGCAGTCATGCCAATATTTTGCCCGGGAGGCAAATATATCGGCCCGGGTATTGCTACATTTTGCTTGGGACAAAACCGGTAAAGTAAGACAAATGTGATTTTATTAATGCTCCGTTATCTCAGTTATCTTTTATCTTGCGATTTGTGACGAGTGTTACTGAAAGATGCTCGGATAACTCCTTGCAATTTTAAGCTTTTTCTCAACATTGCCCTTAAATAAGAAAAGTTATAGGCAACGTGATAATAATCGCAAGTGTTTGGTCTCGGTGTTGACAATATATTTCCGGGGGTCGCGCAATCGCCCCATGTTACGTCATATAAGTTACTTAAAAAGATTGCAAGCAGACCTGCATTTTTTCATTCCGCCTCAGGGCTGACGTCATGCATTGTAATTTACAGGTCACGGTGACTAGTCAGCAATTTATTTAACAACCAGTGCTCAAATTAGTAAACTTTACTAAATTAGGTTACCCGGAAGGTCATTGTCAAAGCGTTGGATATTCGCTTTAGTACATTTCGGTCAAGCTTCAAATTGCTGGTTTCCTGCTGTAAAACGGTCAAACGAAGCCGCAAAATTGTTATTTACGTCAAATATCTTGCACAGTTTCTGTTTTAATAAAAGTGACTGCATAAAAGAACGACCTTGACCATCACGTCAAAAATGTGAGGAAGTTTGATCGGTTTAGGCTGAAATTAATGTGCTGCTATTAAACACATTCGAATTAATCCAACCGCGAAAACACCAAATGTACTACTACAAGTTATCGAACGAGAAACATGATTATAATTGAGGTCGAAGCTGACTGACAACAATCATTCAGCCTCAGGTAAAATCCACGAAAACTCTCAAATCCTGAAAATAAAATTTTATATACCAGAAAAACAAAACAGACTAATAGATGTTAAATACAGCAGTGACGTAATATCGTGTGAACATGTTGCTGCAAAACTTAATATGTAAATAAAAATTACTATTTTAGTGCTATAAAACGACCAAAAACAATCAAGTGTTAAAGTTGCTCTTCTTATTTGTCCATCAGCTACGGTTTTGTTTGTCCAAAACAAAAATAGCCTGAAGCCCTAAACAGTTGCATTTACAACTCTTTGCAACCAAACAAGTGTGCTAGAATCGTGTTACAAACAGCTTCTCCCGCATGCAATGGTGTGATTACGGGAAACAAACACAAAAGCCTTGCTAAAACAAAAGCAAACACAAAGTACATTTGCTAAAAAGTGCCTTTGGAATGTAATAAAACTTAAGTGTTAATCTCAAGACATGAGAGTTCTACTTGTGTACACTGCCTTGACTTAAAATCGATCGAATAAAAGCAGACAAAATAACATACAACACAGCATAGGATCTAATTATACCACAGCGAAAACGAACTGGCACGTAAATGTTAGACCCGATGGGGAAATTTGAGAAGTAATTCATGTAAGTTTAATAATGAGCATTTGTATGCTTATTCCTTATACCTCGGTGTTGTGCTGAATATTTTTGATTTCTACTCGCACTAATTATAGCAATGTCGTGAAATAAACACGGACGCATAAAACAGTAAAACGCACGTTTAAAAGCTTGAAACGTTTCCTAACTAATTGGCCTAAACACCAGTTTTAAAGTTTTTAATTTTCTTCAGAATGGATAATATGAGAGAAGGCAAATACCAGAAGTTTGAGACCGAATTTCAAACCGACGAGATAAATCAAAGTAAAGATTGATTAGCAGCCAAGTTCTTATTTAGGTCGTACTTGTAAGGTTCAGGTTTTACCGATTTATTCTGTTGTATGTTTACTAAGTTTGCGAAATAGTGTTTTAAACGTCATAAAATAACCTACTTATGAACGCAATTAATAAGTAATAATTAATAATCTTGTCTCGCATTTGATGTTGAAACAATTACAGTTGAAAAATTATACAAAATTTCCAGCGCCAAATGCTTCAAAATGGACCAACGTTGCAATTGGTCGCAATAAATGGAAGATTGTCGCGATTCTGCTTTCAATTTTCGCCATCACTGTCACGGTTTTAGCGATAGTAGCTTTTGTAAAGGTGAGTGTTTGCCACTAGTTTAACATCATTGAATCGGGCTATACACACAATTGGTCGTGCTTTGCCTTAAGTATAAAAGCGCTGACTTATTTTATTTGTAAACAGTTACAACAATCGCAAAAGAACGATGCAGAAGGGGAACCAAAAGCTCCTATAAGCAGCATTAACGAAAAGTACAAATCGAAAGGTATAATCAGCATTTGGAAACACTGGGGTTTAATACATAGAAAATTTTAGTAATGCTTTAAAAATATCACAGAGCCTAGACCAAACTGCACGGAGCTTTTCAAGGTTACAAAAGTAAATGATTTCTATGTCTTGTCTTCGAGTTGTGAATGCAAAGGAGATAATTGCTCTTTTGCGGCACCGTTCGGCAATATAATTGTAAGTAATTGACTGTTGGGTGGCGTTGAGCACAGTCAGAAGAAAGCAAAGCGATTACAAAAACAAACTTTTGCAGAGCACTTCACAATTTATCATACCTTTTGAATCGATGGAAAATCACTCGGTAACCATCAAAGCAACACCAGTCTCCAGCAAGCCTTGGTAAAACAACTATTTAACAAACTCTTGGAATAACGAATCTTGTAAGAACTATCATTTATTTAAAGGCCGACCATCAACTTCAAATCCGATTCCTCTAATGTCATATACTTTCACATTTCGGTCCGCATAGACAGGCAAGTAGTGTTGAGAAATGTAAAGTTTAATGATACATGGAATGCTTCAAAGAGGGAATTACAATTACTTGGAGATCGTTACCCCTTCACCGTTGGCCGAGAATTTAAGGCGAGAGTTTGATGAAGTGGAACTTGATGTCACTTATTTTACACATGGATTAATGAAGGTTTGAAATTATGTCACAGATGGTTATTTCAGTGGACACCGAAGCATTTCATGTGTACGTCGACGACCAACACATCTTCGACTTCAATCATCGTCACCGTCCAATCTCCGATATAAAGTTTCTTACCGTTGATGACAAATTTGACCTTAAAGAAGTCAGGTTTAACTGATGGAAACAAATGTCCCCCGAGTGCGCAGTTTGTAGCTCTAAAAAATCTTATGGACTTTGTTGGAAACCTAATAACTCAGTGCGAATATGTGTAACTGCATTTTCTAAAAGTACTGTGTTCTTTGTGTATAAACAAATGATTTAAAACATAAATACAAAAAGTAAAATGTAAGTAATGAGAAACACAAAATGTCAAAGGCATCGCTCCGCTGTATGTTTGCACGTCAGTTCCAGTGACAAATGACGGTGTGGACAGCAAAGAACGGAAACAATAATGCTTTGATTAATGCATCATGTTTTCTCATAACCTTCGTAGCGCAATTGTTGAGTTGATAGGTCGCCGTAATGAGTTTTAAGCACAAGGTTTAAATCTCCAGAACGGTGCATGAAGATACATACAACGGTGTACAGAACATACATGAAATCATCACCCAACAACGTTGAATGATTAGCGACAAACTAACGCGTAGAATTATACGATTACACTGTGTAGGTTGTACAAGAAAGAAATTGAATTTGAGTCAGACTAAGTGCCGAGCTCTCAGGTCTCAAAGGATCGGAGAAGTTCACTTTCAGAAAACAACGATACTCGATACAACGGAAAAGCGATTGCATATGGTGAGGGAATGACGTATAAAAGAACTCGATGTTGAAAATATTTGATCAGTGACTATAGGCAGCCAGCGACGAGATTTAATTTTGAAGTTTCTCGACTTTATTTGGAATGGTGAACTCAGAAACCCGATATAACAAATTTGACGGCGGGTTTGAAGATGATGAAAGAAATCTATGTAAGCAATTTCAGCATCAAGTCGGCTTTTATTGCTGCACCATCATGTAAATTGTAAACAGATAAATTTTAAATCTTTTCTCAGCAGCAACTATTTCAAGATGGATTAAAGTAGAATGTGGTACAAATAAATGGAAATTGATCGCTGTTCTCGTTTCGATATTTGCCACTATAGTAACAATTTTAGCCATAGTGGCTTTTGCTAAGGTAAGTTTTAGCAGCAGTTATAAACTCAGGGTTGTCCATGGGAATACGTTTTGCGCAGGATGAGACATAAAACTGTGGACAAGGGATTTGCCTCGTATCTTATGGACGGTTAATTTTAGTATATACTGAGAAATAATAAAGGCTGCTATTTCTCTCACTACTATTTCACCAGAAAAATTGCGCGTTCGAAGCATTTTTCACAGTTTCTTGTTAACCTAACTTAAATGTTGTAACATAGTAGCCTAAACTTAACCTTAACCTGCCTTCTAATTTACTGTAAAGTAAATCTAACTCCAGTAAAACCTTGAATAGCTAATATCAACTTTTTGAATACCCATTCTCCCAACCTAACCGCTTATCTTTAACCATAGGCTGCGTGACCTATTTACGGTGAAATAGCGACACTCAATAATAAAACATTTCAAATTCGGGACGGGACTATTAGATGCTGGAACGGGATGAAGATAATTCTCCTATCAACAACCCTGCTAAAAAATAAACGCCACTGAAAAAGAAGTATTTGTGACTATCCTGAAATTAAAGCATTGGCTTGTTGTATTTGTCACCAGTTACAGCAAGCTCAAGATGACAAGATGATCCAACAAAGTCAGATAATGAGTCTTAAAGGATCGTGCGAAGTCGAAGGTAAAACTCAAAAGTAAAATGTTTTTAAATAAGCATTCTGTCAAAAATATCGTCCACAAATAAACCGGGCAGAAAGTTTTGCGTGAAACTTAATAGCCACGTAACATCAGCAGCACTAGAAACATATTTCTATAAAGGTGCGTTTAAAAAACTTGTAAATTTTTTCAAAACGACTGTTTTCCAGAACCTCAAGTAAACTGCTCGGAGCTGTTTAAAGTGAAAAAGTTGTATGATTTCTATGTTTTGTCGTCGACTTGCAAATGCGAAGTGGACAACTGTACTTTTGCGCCACCATTTGGCAACGTTATTGTAAGCAAATAACAGTGATTTATCAACAATGTCGAACGTAAGTTATTGAAATTTATTCTGTAGAGCACTTCACAATTTCTTGTACCTTATGAATCGATGGAAAATCACACGGTGACCATCAAAGCAACGCCAACGACAAACTCGCCATGGTAAAGCACAGAATCATTTTGGTGTCAATCATTTGAAATAGTCTAATACTCTAATATATCAGGTTTGTAAAAAGACCTTCATATTTTTCAGGCCTACAGTGGATTTCAAACCCGATTCGTCAGAAACTATTTACTTTCATATGTCGTTCCGTATAGAAAGGCAACATATTGTAAGAAATGCTTATTACGATGGTAGTTGGAACGCAAAAGAAGAATTAACGTTAAATACAAACTATTACCCATTTTCAATTGGTCAAGAGTTTAAGGTGAGGACTCTGAGAAAAAAGCAAAAAAGAAAAAAGGTTTTTTAAACTTTGGGTAAAAATAAAACCTTTTACAGATGAAGATTTCAGCTGACAGGGAAGCATTTCATGTTTACGTCGACGACAAACACATCTTTGACTTCAATCATCGATATCGTCCAATCTCCAATATTAAGTTTCTTGATATTGACGATAAATTTGACCTAAAAGAAATCACTTTTAATTGAAGAAGGAACATAATCTATACTAATGCTCCTGTTACACGTATTTAATAGTTGCTGTTGTTAACGAGTTTTAAGCTTTTACCTTGAGGTAACCAAAAGAAATATACGATTTTTTTTCGTATAAACACACTTGATAAAGTTTTACTTGTTAGCGGAAAATGCAGCAACGAAAGTCGGTGGTAACCGGTAAAAGTGTATTAAGCAATATATTTGTGGCTTCTACAACAGACTCCCGGTATTTTTGAATAAGTGCGTTACGTGCAACCCATTGCAGTTAAAACATAAAAGCAAACTTCTTGTCATTCGAAGACGTCTCTAATATCCGTCTTTTCAAGGTCAGCGAGTCAACTTTCCACGTTATAGAAATCGGAGAGCTAAGCAGACTGGTCTTGGTATATTTTAGCTTAAATTATTAAATTGTTATTGGTTTGCTTAAAAGTTGTTCCTCCGACAGCGCCTATCTATTACCTCATTGAAAGGGAGGGGACGACTTACCCCGGAAACTATTATGCTGGAATTGTGCAGATTTTTCCCTATAACCTTCATAGTTTAATTCTTCATTTGACATGATACGTTACAATAACGTAATTTTGAATCTAAAATCTCTTCGAAAAATCTATTCCACTCCGCACGATATCGCAAACTAGCTCAAAACTATATGATCATACTTTGCATGAAAGATTTCAGGGCATGAGTCAGACTACAAATATTCAGTCCTGAAAACGAAAGCTCAGTGGATTCCTGAAAACATGAATAACGTTTAGGTCAGACAAGAAAAACGATCAAAAAATTCTCGGCTTAATTTCAAAGCGACCCGGTACACCCAAGTGTCTTGACATAGGCCTATACATATACAAATGCTGACATGTAATTTAACAATGCATGGATGGATCAATTCATCAAACAACGCGCTCGCATAATTCCACCAGTGTAGATTTTGCTTACAACTTGGCAAGAAGTAATTTGTAAGCATTGCAACTTCGGGAGGGATTTTTGCACGTTCTATGGCTGAATGCCGATTAACAAAAAGATGACTAAAAGATAGGCCAATTCGTGACAACATATAACATAGCTTTACCTCGAAAATTTTCTTCTAATTCTTTAGAGATATTTAAACATATTTTGTAGATTGCATTTAATTGCTTCTTTTTAACGCAACAGCTCGTGCAGCTTTCCCTACCTGCTCGTAATGCCAGAAAAGAACGAAAAATGGAGTTCCCCTCTCTATAATAAACCCTTTCCGAGTTACCGTCTGGGTGGCAAGATTTTTTTGATCTTGTGTAATTAACAATGGAAATTGTCGACCCACTTTTATACGTTTTGAAATTGCAAACGTTTTAGGCATCGGATTGTAACGATTTCGCTCAGGTGAGTAGCATGTATATGAATTCGATATAACGTCTGGATACGTGGTTAGCGAATCATGCGATGTAAATTGCGAAATAATTTGCGTGTTATCTGTTATCTTTAATACCGTACGCGATAAAAACTCAAATTTGTTAAACTTTGGATCGTAAGAAAATAACTATTTCGAAGTTGTTTTATTTGCAGCCAGTTACAATAAGAATTTATGGATCAGAAACTATAGATTTACGGATAAAATTCCGCGTTGAACAAAACATTTTATGTCGATATGTTACATTTCGGTGTAAAGCAGTCAGTGACCCTTTGAAACGCAAGTCCACGTTAGTGACAGTTAGTTTTCAAAAAAACTTCATTTAAAAAAACAGATGAAGTACACCAGATAAATTGGCATTAATTTCAAACTAAATGATTCTTATGGTCAGTACTTGCTAAGTAATTAAATGAGAATTTTCGTGACAAGACACAACACGGCCTGTTCCGGAACTACGTGTATAAAAACATTTCTCACACAAAATATTGCCAGTTATTATAGTTTATCCTCAAATCTTGTGACAATGGAAAACACAAATGGTGATTACCATAAATTCGGGGCTGAATTTCAAAGCGATGCAGTACAGCTAAGTGAGTATTGCGACGATTCTAAACATTCAAATAATGTAATGTAGCATTTACCACAAAATGTGGTAATGTTAGAAATCTGCTGTTAGAAATCTGCTGTAATTTTCAGCAACAAATTCTTCAAGATTCAGTGAGGTGGGAAATGGCAGAAATAAATGGAAAATTGTCGCCATTGTCATGTCTATCTTTGCCATCCTATTTGGAGTTTTAGCGATAGTAGCTTTTGTAAAGGTGACTCTATGTAAGCTATTGGGCTAAATATAACAGAAAGATTTAATTCTGTAGTTGAATTTTTTTTAAAACCATTAAAAATGGAATATTTATAAATTTTGATATACCAGTTACAACAAGCGCAGCCGGGAACCATTTCGGTGCAAAACGTCATCGAAAATCAAGCACAACAACAAAAGCAACTAGATACCCAACAACAACAAAATCAAACGGTCGTTCAGCAAGTAAAGTGCAAGGCCCAAGGTAGGAGGTTGAACAACTTCAGCAACGGTACTAACGAGTTTTGATTCTGTCAAATACTCAGAAAGATTTCGCGTTGCAGAACCTCAAATAAATTGCACGGAGCTGTTTAAAGTGAAAAAAATGTATGATTTCTATGTTTTGTCTTCGAGTTGTGAATGCGAACTGGACAACTGCTCTTTTGCGCCACCATTCGGAAACATCATTGTAAGCAGATAAAAATGCTGTATTTTACAGGTAGGCTTACAAATTCGGTGACATTTCAAAATAATAAAAAGCATTTTGTGTATTATTGTATACAGAGCAATTCGGATTTTCTGATTCCTTTTACATCAATGGAAAATCACACTGTGACTATCAAAGCAATTCCCACAAGTAGAACAGCATTGTAAGCTTATTGCAGATGAATAAATCAACATAAAAATATCAAATATTGACCATAAACTGACAACTAACGTTCTGGATATGAAAGTTAAAAATTCAAAATAACTTTCTTGCAGCTCTGGTATCAACTTTAAGACGAATACTTCCCAAATCATTTACTTTCATATATCGGTGCGCATAAGCAGTCGACTTGTGGTGAGAAATTCATATCTTGACGACAGATGGGATGCAGAAGAAAGGCAGTTGGATGGATTCAAATATCCATTCAGTGTTGGCCGTGAATTTAAGGCAAGAGATTGAGCAAAATAAACTTGAGGACAATAATCTTGCTACATACAATGGCTTCATATTTTTTTTTTATACAGATGGACATTTCAGTGGACAGAGAAGCATTTCATGTTTACGTCGACGACCAACACATCTTCGACTTCAATCATCGCTATCGTCCAATCTCCGATATAAAGTTTCTTGAAGTTAATGATATTTTTGACCTTAAAGAGGTCACATTTAACTAACCTTGAAGTTTAAAACACGAAACAATTTATGTACATATGTTTTTCCATATGCTGTAGTACGGGTAGATTTGTTTTCATAACGTGTAATAGTTTGCAAAACATATGCTGTGGTATAATGCTCATTCTATTTTTGTCAATTTCCGAGTGGCAGGTAGCTGTAAGGTTTAATAATCTAATAAAATCTTTTACCGTTTATTGCAAAATATCTAAGTTAGTTAGATTGTTGCATGTTTTGAAAATATAGTTTTTGGCGCGACAAATTTTGGTTATTACCACATTTGCTTGTGTTGCGACCTAATCTACAGTAACTCTTTGGTTTTATGGGAAATTTTCGTAAAGAGTTGGCAGGATAACGAAGTGTAGAAATGTAATTAAAATTTGAGCAATTTCGTGACGACATTTAATCACTTTATACCGGAAACGAGTGGTTTTAAAGCTTAGAATTAATTGATCGTAAAGTAAATGTGTTGTTGACAAAGTTTATTAGCAGTTATAGTCTTTATCTTCGACTAAGAGTTTTAAGCAAACTCAGAATGCAGAAAAGTAAAATCGATTATCAAAAGTTCGACGATGAATCACATACTGGTTCCGTAAATTTACGTAAGTAATCATAAGCACTTGTAGTTGTCTTGTAGAGAGTTAAAGTTTACTAAATTATTTTCAGCACCAAATTTGTCAAGTTCGAGCAACGCAGGAAAAAGCAGAAATATTTGGAAGACTGTCGCACTTTTGCTTTCGCTATTTGTCATAACATTTGCTGCTTTAGCAATAGTAGCTTTTGCAAAAGTTAGTACGGGCGATTAGAATAGGCTACGAATAAAAAGGTCAAAGAGCATGTTTTGTGATTTGCTCTGTAATATTTCGCAATATTCTTTATTTACAACCAGTTACAAGAAACGCAACAAAAATTTACGAAACAAACAGTGAACTGCACCGAGATCTTTAGAGTGAAAAAGTTACATGATTTCTATGTCTTGTCTTCGATTTGTGAATGCGAACAGAACAGCTGCTACTTTGCACCGCCATTTGGCAATGTAATCGTAAGTAAATGTGGGTGAGTCAATTTAACGTGCTCGATAATAAGTGATGAAAAAAAAAGTTATTTTATAGAATACTTCAAAATTTGTGGTACCTTACGACACGATGGAAAATCACTCCGTGACCCTCAAAGCAACGCCAACAACCGGAGAAAGGTAAAAACTGCAAAACTATAGTGAAATAATGATGATTTAGGTCTACCCGGTAGGCTCGGTGCTGCCGCACGTAAAATTCAAATTTTCTAAAACGAATGACTGATTGTGGAATACAAAACGATGTTTATTTCTACAGGACTTGGATCGATTTTAAAACAAATTCGACTCAAATCATTTACTTCCATATCTCGGTGAGAATAGACAAGCAGCAACTTGTGAGAAATGCATACTTCAATGACAGATGGAACGATAGAGAAGAAAGAAGCTTAAATGGAAACTGTTTTCCGTTCTCAGTTGAACAAAAATTTAAGGCAAAATTTTGAGGTGATTTGCAAAGTCACCAAAATTCATTCACTAATTACGCAAAACGTTTTTAGATGGATATTTCGGTGGACAGCGAGGCATTTCATGTTTACGTCGACGACAAACACATCTTCGACTTCAATCATCGATATCGTCCAATCTCCAATATTAAGTTTCTTGATGTAAATGACAAACTGGATGTGGAAGATGTCAAGTTTCACTAATCAAAAAACCTACATTTCATAGTTTCTTGAAAATCATTTCTAAGATTGATTAGAGCATGGGTTCTTAACCGGTGGGCCACGACTATAAAAAGGTTAAGAGCCTACTTACTGCATTCAACAGAAAAGATTAGGAAAAATCACACCTTAACCTGCTTCATTTCATTTTTATGTTATATGTATTTGTCTACGCCCAGTACGATTTTGCCAAATTTTTTCAGTTTTATATAAGCAAATGTTGTTTTTAAGCATCTGTATAAACCGCTTTCTGGAAAGAGACGTAGACTTGCAACTGAACGAAAGTGAATATAAAAAGTTTGTACTGTAGTTGCCAAAAGCTGTTTTTCGTTGAGCTCCATAAAGTCCAGGGTGTCAGTATGGTGAATATTTGCATCGAAAAGGATTCGCGACGCGATACCTGATCGACCGAGCAAAACGCTGTGCTTGAAATTTTTTGGTGGACCCTTCTTGGGGGACCACCGGCCTAACCATGGCACTTACGTCACAAACAGAAAAAGAGTTGTGACACTTCCTCGGAGCAGATGGTAACAATCAACATCTAACTCACAATTTTATAAATATTGGTTTGATATGAGTAACTTTTGGAGATGACATATCGGCTAAAACTGATTTTTAATTTTTCAAAACGATCAGAAAATATGATAGCATCGCTGCATAAAATCAAACAAACTAGGAACTTTGGCCAAAGGAACGTGGCAGAGTTTGTTGTTATTTTAGAAAAAAGTCAAAATATTTGCTTTGTTAAACTATGACACCTTGTTAGAGTTCATTTGGTGGAAATATCGCAAGAAATGCGACTTGAATTTCTTCGAGCGCAAAATAATAAAAATGGAACTTTAAAACTAAAAAGTATCATAAAATTTTGAGCTGAAGTTAGACGCTTGGTAGATCTTCGTCTTCGATATGATTGGGGTTTGGCTGAAGAAAGAAAAAGAGACGATTTACAATGTAGTTCAAAAGACATTATAAACATAAACTTAGGGACAAATGTATTCTGTGATAAATATTGGTATTCACAACCGTCTACACTCTAAACAAAGGTTGCTTATTGCGACGAAAATACGTTCACAATAAACGTGCGTTGTTTGCTAGTATTTTTGGCTTAATTTATTCTTGGAATAGCATAAATAGAAATATATCGGCTAAAGGACTTCCTACAGATAGAAAGCTGCTTAACAGTGGGATTAAACCGAACGTCGTTAAAGGCTACTTCAGTGCTATAGGTATTCGACTTCCACTCAAGGTTTCCTTCATATCATGACACGGCTTGAGTGCCCTTAGGTATAGCGACTACTTTAATACCTGTGTGGCGGCGAGTAGCGCCGTGGCCTCGTCCAAGGTATGCTGGGCGGACATGGTTCGCTGAAAGTACTTGCTCGTCGTGGAATCATTCGACCGTGTCGATTGTGACGTCCACGAATGTTCGCTCATTTTCTTTTTGAGCCAGGTTACCGAACAGGACCAACTGGACGAGATTTCAAGGAGATATTGTTTGGTCGGTTCACTCCTGCGTCAAATAACAATCTCGTCAAGGCCGTAGCCAGGGAAATATTTTTAGGGAGGCAAATATGTCAAGTACGTCCCCGGTTAAGTATGTTGATGTAGTATGGCACTAACAATGTTTTGTGCTAGAATTTCAGAATATTTTCGGAAACCTCATTTGCCTCAAAGTAGCAACGACTTAGCCAGTGTGTGGTTCCACTTGACATATTTGTACGCTACACTAAATTCTCTGCTAAGTTAACTTGTCAAATTGAAAGTGGCTCCGTTTTCACAACGTAGTCCTAGCGCCCACTGACGGTTATAACATATTGAATGAATAGCATGATTGGCAAAAATCTTCTAACCTAGAAGCAAGTTGCACGAGCGCCTTGACACACTGATAGGACTTGGCCTCGTCTGAGCGTTGGGTTTCTTTTATGACGTCAACAAATCCTTTGGTTGGCCGCTCGAGGGCGTCCTTGAGTCGTGTGCGATGAAGCGAGTCTGGCACGGAAAGCAACTCAACGAGGATGGTGAGCAGAGGTTTCAACTCATTACTTGCCACTGATACAATTTCGTTCTGGAAGATAAATGACAGTAAGCAACTGATGAGAGATCGATTGCTGAATTAATTTAGTGACTCAATCTGTGATGATCAGAAAGAGAGAGAGAAAGAAAGAAAGGGCGTTGGAGAAATACGAGCTCTAGAGAGTACGAAAAAAAAAGAAAACCGACGTCAAAAACTTGTTCCATAACGTGACTAATTACTTCAAAGCGAATGCACAAACTTACCGAAAGCAGCTCGATGACCAGACTCGAAAAATCGGCGTTGTTATGGCAACAGTGTAATATGACGTCATTAACTAAAGCGATAGAAGTGGAAATCTCGCGAGCGGCAAAAAGCAATTCCCGCAGGTACCTGCAAAACAACTCGATTCAACTTCTGCAATATTTTGTATTAAAAATAAAGCGCGTCGTTAAAACCTGCCTCTTGGCAACACTCCCAGAAAGCGCGAGTTCTACGCTGGGTGAAAGGTCAATCTTGTTGTTAATGGTTACAGTGCGTGGTATCGGAGGCGGGTATTCCCCATTTTTGTCTGTAGCTGTATATTGTAAAACAATGGTTTAGTTTTTGGTCAACTTGTCAAAGATCAGTTTCTACAAAGCAGGCAGCATGACAAACTACATTTAACCATTAAGCATTAACAAGCAATTGGTGATACCTCACTAAAAGTATGAAAACATTAAGCAACAAAATGACAAAATGTCACCTGACTGAAATTTGCTTAGATCGGTGTGTAAGATCACGTGAGCGATCGCTGAGTGGAGGGATAGGAACTCACGTGACTGCGCCGAGCTCCATCTCCTGCTTATCGCCTCATCATCTACGTCACCATTGGGGGCATCCCCACTACCGTCTAGAAAACAATATAAACGTGCAGCCAGAAATCGCAGACGACGATGAGAAGAAACCCAGAAACAAGTGTGAGGCTTACCTTGAGGTGGGATACTGTCGGCGAATAAGGATTTGGTGGGAACATCTCCCAATAAAAACTTCATCAAACGAGCAAATCCGTTATGACGTAATAAAGCAGTGCACGCGGCGCCATCCTACAAAAGAAAAGAAATGTAGACAAAACATCCAGGCTACGTAACATGGCAGGACACCATAAATAAACGTCAATGTGTCCCAACTACCCCGGTCAAACCAAATTCGTTTCCAATAGTTCGCCCAACGCGCTAAACTATGTGCGAGCGAGGCAATCGTAGCAACAGCAGCAGCAGCCTTTTATATGCGCGCGAACTTCAACGACGGATTTGACCGGGATGGCGCAAAAAAGTGATTTTGATGCCGCTCAACATTTTTCGACGATCATTCCGTACTGCAATTAGACGTAGCGGCCAACGTGCTTAAAACGAGATTGCCGTTATAAGGTCGTACTAGGAGCACAGCAAGCTTAGGTTTCAATTTACCATTGTCCGGATATAACAAAACTTAGCCTACACGTTCTAGCCATTTCACGACTCATTTTACCTTTTCTAAACCCTGTAAGGGACTTGTTGAGAAACAGCTCTATGTGACGGGAGCTTAATACCAACCGACAAATCCAGTACACAATAAAAGCTTGGTTCAAATCCAGCAATGTCCTGATTGGTGTCATAATACAAGTATTACATCACAGCATTCACATCACAGAATTAACCGCATGGTAAAATATATTACAGCATAAGAAGCATTCCACTGCAACACAACCAAAGCTTCCCATATTTGTAGCCCACTCACTCAGAATTATTTGATCTTTTCTCAAACGTGGGAGTGACTGGTTTGTAATAAAGGTTGGCTTTTATGGCGTCAGAATTCATCAAATAGTTTCTGCGATGTTGTGATGCTCAGTACATTTTTGCCCCAGGGCTGTCGCTTTGGGGTTTGGTGAATGAAATCTTGCATGAAACCTTGCTTTCAAAACCTGAAATTTACTAAAATTTCTTTTTTTGCCGTTTTTCACAAAAAAAGAATTCAAAACACTTATCCTTATAAATAAAATGTTTCAAGGACCCATACTTAGAAAATACTGAAATCTGCAGTTTTTTTTCAAAACCAATTTTCAAATGTTAAAATAGATCACTGCTTTAACAAAGGCCAAAAAAATGCTCAACCACATTCAGCTATTAAAACCTATTTACTAAGCTATTTATTTATTTAATTTTTTTTTTAATTGGCGTAAAATTTCTTCTGATCTATTTGTCCATGTAATGCACAGCGACTATATTATAAAGTATTACAGTCTCAGACAACAATTTTATACAAAATAAACTGACATTATAATGAATATCTTAAAGGAGCTTGATTGCTTGATTTAACGTCAATGTACTGCTGAAACCTCGAAGGATATTTGCCATTTGACTTGCAACAGTTCAGATCTGGGATATTGTGTCAGATAATTCATTAATATACCTGACTTTATGATGGGATTTGCTTTTTTTTTAATTTTAGCTAAAAAGTCTAAAACTTTGTTGTTAGATTTGACTTGTTATTATAAGAAGAAACTTTTTTTCTTTTAAACCATTTTTTCTAGATTGTATTGGTTTGTAAAATTTACAAAATAGAACTTTTGTAATGGAAACAGAATAGTACTTGGTACACTAAACAGCAAAAGACATTATCTTGAGGAAAAAAAAAAAATTGGACATTGTATAACGGCGGTCTGAAATCAAATCAAGTGACATTTAAAAGCAGATAAATCTGGTAATAACCAGAAACACAATTCAATATGTTCTTGGTGAAGTTACCACACTTGATAAGTGTTCAATATCTGGTTGGAGATTTTTCTTCTTTAGGTATTTCCCCATTAAATGTTCAGATTTGATTTTGGGTTCAGAACAATTAGCATATTGGGTTCTGGTTTCACTTTGGTTTCTCAAATATCCACCAAAACCGGTTAAAAGGTTCAGACTCGGTCCAGGTTCGATTTTAATCTAGACGTAGTTGATTGTAACTCTGATGTAATAGATTAGTAATGTATACGTGATGGAATGGCATGCTTCAGTTAATGTAGTCCAGATTTGAAACAATCACTGCATTTAAATTGACTCTTTTCAGAGGAGGTGGTAATATCAAAACAAGGTAGACAAAATTTTGCATACATGGTGACTCACAATCACGTCTTTTTATATAATTCTTAGCATAAGGTGCATGAAGTTTTCTAGGTGCAGGTAGTACTTCAAGCTTCATGAGACTCGGCAAGCCACAGCAAATTTTCAATTAATTTTTATATTTTAAGGTTGGCCCTTACAAGCTCTATAATACAGCCCTTGTACGCAATAAGCATCATAGATGGTGATTACTGATTAGTCTTCAAACTGAATATTTAGGTTTTTAAGATCGCTTTGTCATAAATGAAGCAATTTATCTTTTAAACAAGGTTTGTTAAGGGTCACAACGAAAAAATTCTACTTATGCATTGTACTTTTGACAGCCCTGCAACTTCCAATTTAAGAAGACCAGTGGGTCATGGTTTTGCTTTGTAATATGTCATTAGTTAACTCTTGATGTTTGCTGTATTGAATTTTATGGCATTCAATGTCTTCCAAATTTCTTTCAATAAACCAAAATTACCCTAACAATATTGCATTAAAATTTTAGAAAAAAATACAAAAATAGTAAGTCAGCCGAAACAAGAAGGTTTTAAACTGTTTTGGTGAAAACCAACAAAACAAATCCCATCATACCATTTACAGATATATTATCTGACGTAACAGATCTGTAGCAAACAAAATGGTACTTAAACATAACCTTTGAGGCTCCAATAATCCATTGAGAATAAGCTGAAGAATAAAAATAACTGAGATAAAAACCACGCTCCTTCAAAACATCCAATGATATATTAGATTTGCAAGTTCCAGTTTTGGTTACATTATACTGTAGTACCTAAATGCGAGTTTGCACTTCCTAAACTGCCATCTTATTTTGTAATTTATGAATTGGTTTGGTAAAAGTATTTTTTGTAGATTCTAAATATATGTTTGAGATTTAAAATATGATGGGTTGGTTTACACCGAAAATTTCAATTTCAGAGTAAGAGAGTAATTGTAAGTGTAATTCTTAAACTGAAATAAATTTGTAAAATAACTAGAAATAACTTTGAAAGAAACATTGTAAAAATAACTTTGTAAAGTTATTAACAAATAAAGTAACTTGTTCGTTTGGTAAAAAATATAACAATGCATATTTATTTATTTCCATAGTTCAAAAACCAAGGTTTTAAGCAAGTTTTCATTTGCAAAACAGTGCTGCAAAAGTGACAAAAGTGTTAGCAGCGAGACCTCTGAAACCACCAAATTGATTTTAGATATAAAAAATTTCGACAAGAAATTCTGAGCTGGTTGGCTGGTTATACATAGTGACACTTGGAGTTTGCAAACTTGATGTTCAAATTTTAACCCTACATAATAATCAACGATAACATGTTTATGATGTGGCGATAGCTGCTGCAAAATATTTCCTTTGTTTCCCATCATATGGTCATCATAAAGTGATTCGTTATTGCTAGGACAAGTTAACCTTAACGAGAGTTCACAGTGAACATACCGGATAGTATTTCAACATATTTTGCTGTCAAGTGGTAATTTTTTCGAAAAAACGTATCGCAATGACGTATTATGACGTGGCTGGCGGCGATTCTGACGTCGCAATGTGAAATAAACGTGCGTGACGATTTATGTTCGATTCATGTACGGTCGTAATAGGCAAGCTAATGGGTTTGAGTGACAAATGGCAGATGATGTTTACGTTCAGAACAAAAATACCAGAAATCACAGCACCTTTACCCGCAAAGCTATTGTTTGTTTGGCAAATACCGGACTAGGCTAGAGCAAAAGTATAAAAAAATTAAAAAAATGAATGAAAATATCGGTACCGGACTAGGCTATAGCAAAGAGCCACGACTGAGCTGTAGCCTAGCAATCTACCTTTATCATTTAAAATGCACTAACCGCAAGTAACGCCAAGCCTAACTAACGCAGAACGTCGTAACGTTGAACGCACAGTTAATGGCGAAAATTAAACAATATACTGGTTGTCACACACTTGTATGTCACATTGTGACACTACAAATGCCGCCAACCACGTCATAATTTAAGACTCCTTGCAACGCAGTTTTGGTAATTATTGCTTAACTAGTAGATTAGCTGTTATTGAAAAATGTTCTGTCCGTTAAATCACCTACTGACAAACTTTCGTTGGTTTAATAAGTTAAACATTTTAGCATTTCTCCCTCATTTTCAAGGTGGCGGAGTCGACGCAAAAACAAGGTTTTCATACAAGTGTACGAAAACACGAAGTGAATAAACTGGTGAAAGAGTTTCGAAAACATTCTCAGTGGTAGGACAATTATCGTCTAATATACATTGACGTTCGTTGTTACATACGCGGCAAACATTGTCACGTCACAAATCAAAGTGTCAGACAATAATGGCCTGTCTTAAATCAGTGCTCTACTCCGCAATCGGTGTGTGTGTGTGTGTGTGTATGATAACGCTAGTTGCGCCACAGTGTAATCTGAAAAGTGAACATACTTTCTGATAAAGACTTTTTTAAACTCAGTGTTTCGGTGAGGAATTTCCACTTTTTATTTGCGTCTAGTATTTCATTTATTCTTTTGTTTTTAATTTGTTCGATTAAGGGCTTACGCACACATTAACCTTGCTGTCCAACAATTTCATTGTCGTCGCATCAATGTAATGACTATTGGTTATTGTCAACCGACGTATTGATTTCATAATCTTGGGACATCATCGTGTAAAGATTGTAAAATGAAGGCAGAAAACCTCAAAAAGCCCATTATGGTAAAATTATAGTGTATTCCAAGGTTTCTAAACCGGGGGCCAAGGGCGCGTTTCCTGGGGACTACAAGCAGATGCCGAGCGCTATACTGTGGTAGTAGGGGAAGCCGATGTGAAGCAGGACACAGTCATTCACGTTTTTGTGCTTTCTGTGCAAAATTAGCGGCGCGAAAGCTATTGCGCACGCCGTAGTGAAGTAAAAAGTTTTTGGCAATCAACAATCTACATTTTTTATTGATGAGCAGAGGGCCACGGATTTTGAGGGTCACTGTATAGGGGCCACGAATCATGAAAGGTTGAGAACCACTGACGTATTCTATGCGTTTTTAGTTATACGGCGGGGGGATGAAATATTTCATTATAGGCAAAGAGCAAATGTAGCAAAAAGGTCGGGAAGCACTGCTTTACCTCTTTTGGTGCAAAACAGAGCGATTGATAAGGCGGAAAGCAGTACAACTTTCAATAATAACTTTAGGAAAATTGTTTTTTGCACAATCTGCATTTCCCCTGTGGGCAAAACTTTCTCTTTTACTGGCAGAGTAAGCTGGTAGATGATGTGAACTAGGCCTGCCCAAAATGTTAGCAAGCTAGATAGTAGCATTGTCGCAAGTCGCATTTTCTAACATTGAGCCAAACGCACAGCTATTGTGCTTTTAATTAAAGCTAGTACAAATATTCCATTCAAATAAATCATATATTTTTCTAAGTGTACTTTTAGTTGTGGCGTATCGCCGAAATTTCAGAGCTTAGACGAGTACCACCGGTGAAAATGGGAGATAAGGCGGAGATAATTAAGTATGGATCCAAGTGCTGAATGTTTTGCTGAGTATTGTTTCGTATGAACGGTTATGCATAAATAAACTGCCAGAAACGACTAATTAAGATAAAGCAATATATCAAGTGATTTATATCAGTTGTCTGCGAAATGTATGACGTCAGGACCAGGTAATGACAGTAATCATTAAGGATACGGATATTAGTGCTGGCCTACATCGAACAGTACTGCCACTGTAGGCCAGGCTACAGCTGGGCTGTATGCTGAATTTAGATTAGATTTGACCGAAACCGGCTAGAAAATTGACCACAAGGCATCGAATGAATCATTAGATTAATAGTATTATGCAGACACACATCGGCTATGGTACCGCAGTGGAGGTACAGAAGGGTTTTTCCCTTTTTGTCAGATATCGCGATCACTTCGTTTTTATTTCATTTTCGGTCATGATCAACACCAATGTTGCCATTTGTCATTGTTCTTCCCAGAATATTTGAAAGCACTTAAAACGTGTAGTGGCATTACTTCAGTTCAGATAACAGAATTTGATGATTATTATGTAAACAGGGTTTTAAAAGTCCAAGCTGCCTTTCAAAAATTGAGACAGATGTCCACGACATAACAAGGGAACTTATGATGTCACAACCAGCTGTTGTTTCGAGAGCGATCTCTCACTGCTTTTCTAAGGAATACGCCACTGTGGTACCGGTACCGTTTACATTGGAAAAAAACCTGCTGTTTTTTACTCAAAGATTATGAGGCCATGAATATTTAGGGCGCCATAAACTGAGAATAGGTACACATGAAAAAATTTCACAAATAACCTTATCTCACGAAGCCTTATTTCTCCCACTGATTTGGAGGAATCCTATAGCATTGTTACGTCATCTTTACGAAACGATTTCAACTGTGATGTAAGTACTGCTGGTGTTAATTTAAAGCAGGCTAATATATAAAATAAGGGCTACTGACAGCCACTGTTGCCAAGGAATATGGATTGGAGCCATGGATAAAAATTATTTGAAAAGTGGGTAAAGGTCAGAGAAAGGTCGAGAATCACCGACTTAGAGACAATATCGTGACTTTCACCAGTTCATTCAGTTAATTGTGCTCTTTGATATAAATCTTTCTTTTCTTAGGAAGGGTTAATTTCGAGTTGTATTTCAGTAAGACAAAAACGTATTTTAGATGTTGTATTATTTTCCGATTCTGAAAAATGCTACTCCAAATACACTGTCAGACGACAACACTAACTGCATACACAATACCACGTTCAGCGTCCACCGTCACTCGCATCTAGTGGTATTCGGTTAGTACGATTATTTGCGAGGTATATTGCACGTGAGTGCATGCCTTGTGGCTAAGCGATTAATGAGCTGCATATTCACGGACTGATGGACAGAAGCCATTTGCGTTTCTGCATTAAAAGACGCTGCATAGCATAGCACGATCTGAAAACGACATTCTGGTGTAATTAACAACTTTTTCAATTGTAGTATTAGTAAAAAGCACTACTTTATTAACACTACAATATACAGCAGCTACAACATTACTTTTACTCAACGTCACAATCTCATTCTGACGTCATAAAAGCGCACTTACTGTTGCTGTGAACTCGGCGGAGAGAGTGAAGAACTGGTTGCTCCTCCTCACTCGCTCCGGGACTTCTCTGTCGAGGAGAGACAAGAGGGATGAGATCATCGGATCCAGGACACCGGCCCGCTGCTCCTGGAGGAAAATAAACAGGATCGTCATATTCTGGAGTGTGGGTTTGTCTTTTACTGGCTGGTGTTTAGTATCGTTGTGAGGTAAGATTATTAAGCCATTGATTTGTAGATACTGTGAAACATCCCCCATGCATGTCTAATATTAACACCGACCCGAGCACGAAAAGCGAAATTTACGCTTTCCGGGGAAATCACTATGAAACTGTAACGCAATTACCACTAGTCACTGTTTGAGTGGACAGTGAAACCTGTATTTTTGGTAGGTTTAGGCAGGTCGCAACACCGGTTATGAGGTGATTTCAGCAACCGCAACGATAACGCATGGGAAAAATCTTAAGTCGAACCCATCCGGAGACAAGCAGGACCAGCTTTCCAACATCACACCGGCAATAACAAAGGTGTGGTGAATAGTTTGTTGCATCACAATTACCTTTGTGATGGAGGGGGTGACCATGCACCGAAGAGCTTTCCCGAGCATTTTCGTGAAGCAATTTCGGACCAGTTCGTTCGGGCACTCCAGTAAGAACGAGACTACGTTTGCCATTCCGGTGGGGGATTGCAACCGAGAGATGAACCAGACGCACCTGCGTAATAACACAATGATTTAAGCTTTTAAGGTGGACTGCTACACGCTGGTGTTTTTGTTAATCTAAAAAAATGAAAAATAATCCAAAACAGTGCAATGTTTTGAAAAGTTTCCAGACCATCAAGGAGACACCGTTTCAAGCAAACAATCAATCAACACAATAACTCAAAGTTTAACGCAATGTAAGGTTGGTATTGGATGTAAATCGTGACTCGTGGAGCCACGTCGCTAAAGTAACCACCACATAAATGAAAGATGACCGGCGCGATCGACAAAGGCAATCGCTCAGTGGTCAGTATCGTCCATCCTTGGCACCAAGAAAGCGCCATGGCTACTCACGCGGGTGAACTGACGGCAAACAGCGCCACGACGATAGCTTGCCACTCATCACATTCCGTCAGCATCGAACGTTTTGTGCGGAAGTAAGTTCGGAAAAGGAACATCGTCGCCAATTGAAGTGACGTGACAGCGATCGCGGGGTAACTTCCGGCACAGTGCTGCGATTGTGAGGTAATAAATGGCTTTAAAACTTTGAATAAATTTTTATCACAAAGATTTGCTTATGCAATTTACTAAGAGTAGCACCGTTACAGTCTGTCTATATATTCAGTTAAAGTGACGCTGTTAGGCAACCTTTTTAATTGCTACTGAAACTAATACTACGGTTGCACCGATTAATTGGCCATTGACAAAATTTTCACAAAATGTAGATTCTTACAACAAACTGCAAACAAGCGAGGTATGAAGTTACACAACATGCTTTCGAGTAAAATCTATCCATTATGATTTCAAATGCTCTCATTCAACCATCTTGTTTATACTCGGCGCTACATAAATACATTTACCAGATATCTCACAGTATTCTATAACAATCATAAAAGCACTTTTCTATCAAGTCATTGCGGTTGGAACAATAAACAACAGCCAATTAATCAGTATCAGTCAACTTTCTTATCAATGCATCCATATCTGACAAGTAATTATCAAAAGTGTCATATTAACTCACTAGGTTGACTCTGACAAGACTCTTTATGAAATTGAAGTAAGATCTGGAATAGATGCCTCTATTCCTCATGAACTGAAGATTTTCTTCTCCCACAAGCTGCATGATGGACGCAGGGATCTGGGAAGTGAATATGCCGTGTTGCTCTCCTTTCCTGTGACAACATTATGACGTCACCGAATGGCTGAATTAATTAGGGTGACGTGGTCAACTTGTTTTTTTGCAGGTAATTTTTGGAAAATATGAAACTAAAGTTTTTTGACTTTATATCCATGCTCATCTATTATTTACAGTTAGAATTAAAGTTAACGCTCTAACTTTAACAGTTAAAATTTAAAGTCATTGAAATAACACTGAAGTTATTATAATGACACTAATACGAAATTACTCATATGTATATTGTACACGATACAGTAAATGAATGCTACCACATATACAGTACGCAGATATATCAAAGGAAAGTTACTCTAAATTCTCAAAAAAACTAAGTTTTTCAACAAAGAATACCTGATCAGGTTGGTGAGCTGAGAGAGTCTGATGTCGTTTGCATGTCGGGGGCTGTTGGGAGGAGATATCTCCGGGGAAGAAAATCCAGAATTGATGATTTGGGTTTGCTTCATGAACGAAACACGACCCTTTCTGTTGGGCTGGATTTCTGGGACTTTCTCGTAGAACAAAAGATAAGCGTTCCAATACCTCAGCCTCTCTTCGTCATAAGGGATGCCTGCAATTAGTTCGTTGTTATTTATTTCAAAAATGGTAAAAAAATATGTAAAAAAAACATTTAAAATTTTAAATGAAATAAAACACCTGATAAGTCATCGTTATACGAAACAAATTTCATCATCGTCATTGTGACAAAAAAGTAAACAAAAACTTCCACAAAAAATGAAAACATCACTTCGCATCGATTGTGTCTTCAAACGCAATCACATTTAGCGGCATATTTAAAACCAATAATCCGCTTTAAAGGATGACGCGCTTTGCACGTTCCTCTACCTCTTTCATAAACTTTGCTCGTGAATGTCCCGCCAAAACATTCTTCCTCCAAGGATTGCTCGGTCATCTCAAATTCCTCCACATTGGTGTCATTAAACTTGAACCACCTCCCGTGATGTGGATTGCTGGTCGGGTTACCCCTAATGCCGAGTTCAAGTGAAATCGGTTAAGGTGGAAGTTCACATGCGATACTGTCGAACGGCCCATGTACAGTATGGGTAGTCACGTTTACCTCCTGTCCTTGATTAACGAGTAGTAATGACCAGCCTGTGCCTGCCCGCTATGGATCACGATTCCAACCAGCCTGTAGAGCTGTTGTTCACTGGTCCTATGCCGTGCTGTTTAGAAGATATAGAAAAATAACACAATAAATAACATGATTTGTCTTACAATTGGGTGTGTGATAATAGATGTTGATAAGTTTGACAATAACGTTGAGGCTATGGGCATTTCCGCGAAACACGACAGACTTGGTGGCACCTCTTAAAGCACATTCTATATTAGCAGAAGCTATCATCAGCTACAGTCCACTTCATCAGCTGTGCAGGGTTATACTGTTTATTATAGGCCTCCTGTACTCTTAACACACACGTGACAAAATCGACGTGACAAATCGACTTCCACTTAAAATCGAATTAACAATCAAAAATGAAATCTTGTCTAATATAAGTAACATGAAGGTAAAACAACCACAAAAAACAAAACCATGAGGATCTTACTTCTATGAGCGGGAGAAGCATCGTACAGGTACGGTTGCATGTCCACTTCATGAGGAAAGCGGAAGTAGTGGTCGAACTTCAACGAGCGGCCTGCCTCCCAGTCGTATCCGAATCTCTTCAGCTGGATGGTGAGTACTGGAGGAAGAGTCTTAATGCAAGTCCTCTTCAAAACTGTTCGCTGGAAACATTTGAGAACATGAGACGCTTTGTTAGTGAGACTGTGCACCCACTGGCCACAGCACAATAACCTAGCAGTTGAGTTCTAAGTTAATAAATGTTAAAATTAATGGCTGGGGATTGTGAACATGTTATTATGCAGTTCTGCACTTTTTTACTTGTATACCTTTTTATATTAACATAACTTGATCAGTACACTTCGAAACATAGTATTAAATTGCTACTATCTTGAGTAGGAAATTTACTCTGACAAACTTAACGTGCAAGCCATGTTCGTCAAAAAACTTGAGGTTCAACAATTGATTTAAGAGAAAACCTTTTCATTCAAGGAGTAAAAGATAATGGCCCAGTATGTAAGTGTCATAAATAAGGTTATCAGCTTATCAGCTTGTTATCAGCTTATCAGCTACAGCAATTATGCTTTGTAACAACCAAATCCAATGACTAATTAAAATGATACCATACAACCTACATAACAATCTCATTTACCATAAAAGCAACACTGAGTACCTTTTCGTTACATTTCTCACACAGGTAAGCGTTATCACCCTCCAACTTTTCACCGGCAACAAACTGGCGAAGAGAATCTTCCAAACTGCCAGATTTGACGGGAAGATTCAGAGCAAAATATGGTTCTTCTCGTTCGTATCTGGTTAAGATCATGAAAAAAATGAATTATCGTGACAGTTTTCTTGAATGTGCTGCACAAACACAAGAAATGCTACCTTCGAAATGCTTTGTAAATAAAACTTTTAAAACATCAAATAAAAAAAAGTGAAAAAAACTTTATAAATACTCACATAAAACCCAATAGTCTGAAGGTTTTTAAAAGAAGCATAAAAGCCTTTAAATTGCACAACGTTTCTGACATAATAGCACAATCAAAGCCATACCTATGCGGACAGCCTTCACAAATTTTCTGATCTGAGAACAAGCCACGAAAGACTTCTCCGAAAATTCCTCTGTGTTCTTTTGACTGTGACATAAACAATAAGCTTTGAAAGAAACACACTAATAGGCCTATTGCTTACATGGCTTTGTCACGTAAATATAAATGACAGAATTTCACGTGGTGGAGCATATAAAGTGGACACTGAAGAAAAGTTGATAAGTGTGCTCTAGCTACGAGAACAAATGTGATCGGTTCCAGCTTACTTTCAAATATTCATCAATCTGATCGGTCAAGTTTGTGAGAAATTCGAAAGCATCTTGTTGCTCGCGAATATTTACTCCCTTGCCCCACAGTTTAAATGTTTTCCAGAATGTGGTGGGTTCGTGATATTGCAACCTCGAGTGATGTAGATGAGCGAAGACTTTCTGCAATTGATAAAATATTGTTTCTTCCTGTGCAGTTTCACTCTCAATGTCGGTGGAAAGGACCGCCTGTTAATAAAAAAGATTTTTATTTATGTCGACAAACCGTATCGGACATTAAAATTTTAACTGCCTATGAAGTTTAGTATTATTGTAGTTTATTTACTATTCAGTTACAAATTATTTCTATACCACAGCTAGGTGATGATTATCACATCATAATGATTATCACAATCGCATTTCTACAAAAATAAAACCATATTACTATTTAAAAATATGAGAATTATCCATATACCGGGGTCTTCAAAGCCGTTATTTGGTGAAAAATACAAACCTGGGTAATATCAGAAATCATGAAGAATTGCTGGAGGACACTGTTCATGTAGCAGGTGGCCCCACCATTCTTGAGGCCGACAAACCCATGCTCTGGTCGTTCAACGACAAGCGGGGCAAAATCAAACTCCTAGATTTGAAATCAAACGAATTAATAGTTGTACCCATTCAACAAAAGAACCCGTAAATATGTCTCAAATTCTTCAACCTATAGAAATTCCTAGCTGCAATAAGCCTAAGAGTAAATACAGCTGGAGAATCACGTTTGTTTTTGTGTGGGGACACTTGTCATGATAGAAGATTTAAGACTCATTTTAGCCTGGAAACAGAGTTAGTGGAATAGTTGAAGAGTTACTTTTGCTCGAGATTGATCGTGGTAGTGGTGCATCGAGATTAGCTGGGTTGAAACCTGACTGAGATTCTCTGTGCATTCCTTGCACAGCTCAATGAGAACTTCGAAAGCAGCTCGTCGTGAATCTTCTGAACTGCACCTTCGAAAAACAAAGCGATTGCACGATGAAACACTCCTGACATGATCGATCATAACATGAGTGAATAGTATATGGTAATAAGCTGGCGAGGGATGAAACCTTTAAGAGTGTTTCACTTTTACGATAATGAAACGATTGCAGAATAAAAAAAATCCTGATGTGATGACATGAACGTGTAACATATCATAACAAGTCTGTGTGAAAATCTTTAGCAATATTTAAAGAGATAGGCAAGAACTAATTATCATCTTACTTGGGTTGAAAGTTAGCGATAGATTGCTGGCTGTGAGATTGGACAGCACCATCCAGTATCAGCTTGGAGGCCGGGAAGAGGAACTCCGAAAGCAATCGGCCAATTAGTTGCAATCCTGGGATGAGTTCAGCAATTAAAAATAGAAAATAATTTCTTGCCAATTCACTTTAAATACTACAAAATAAATTAGAGAGTTATAAAATTTACAAATAATTAATTCAATTTCGTTACAATTACATCCTTAAAAATCAAATAGAAACGAGGCAGTTGTAACGCACATAATCGCACAATGGCTTCATAGTGGTAGGTGCAAGAAATAGCGTAAGAAGGCAACACACGATACATCACAACAGTTATTGCAAAAGATATTAAACTATTATCATTCAATTTGCACAAGTTCAAAATTCTGTTCGACGCACCTATTTCTTTTTTGTTGACCTTTGGAGATGAGACAAGAATCTTGATGAGTTGTAGATGACCTGTCAGAAGACGGTTGTCAAGGGAACGAGCAGCAGATGACTCAGCATAATGCGTGGATGTGGGAATTTCAAAATCGCTCAGCCATGACAGTTCATCGTTGAGACTTTGCACTTCATCTACTCCGCAGTGTTTCTAGATGAGGAAACGAGAGTAAGTTATAGAATTACGACGTCATTGCATAACTAGCACCTCCAAAACGTTAACTCAACATTTTTCTAAGATGCTATTAATACCACATTGATAAAATAATCCCGCTGCATTACCTATCCAAAAAGGTTAATCAGCAAAAATGCACACTCCTTGTACTGGAGTGTGCATTGCTATGGCAAACAAGTATACCTGTTGATTTTCTCTGATCACATCTTTGAGTAATTTGCACCGGAGCGTAAAATATTGGAGACAGTTACGGACCAAGGACTGAGCTTTCGACCTTAACAATGTTGTCTGATGCCAAAAGGGAACTCGAGCTTTGACCAAAATCTGTCAAGAACAAAATATTGGTTTCGTGTAAAAATTTGTTTGGCTCAAAAAACAGGTTATTGTTACAACTTTTTGCATCTTTTTTGCATCAACTAAGCACATTAACTTTAGTTTTATGGATTTTTCACTGGTCTCTGATTAACTGAGTCGAACATATTTAATTTCATCGAATCATTTCATACTAAAAAGATAATTTACCTGCAGTAGTTGTTGTCTTGGTGACTTGCTCATGGCAGATGAAATGTTGGATAATCCATAAAATTGTTCAACGGCACAGTCCCGCAAGTCAATATCACTGGGGCGTGTTAAAATATCGATGATGAATTCTCCAATACAAGACAATTCGAAGAAACACTCTAAGAAAATTGACGAAAAAATTTAACAGCCAGCAATATTAAACGATCAGTCAAAATTTTCATACTAACAATGGCTGTAAATTACAGGATTTCAAAGTATTAGCGATACAATTTATGAATAACCCACCTAGATGAGATGGACGGAGTTTGAGGCACAATACCAAAAGCTCCAAAGTCTGTCGGGCAATCAGCAGATCTGCGTTTTGATTAGTAAATGTATCCTGGTTTACAACATACGACGGCTCCATCATTTCAACGCTGCCAGTACTAGACATGCTGCTGGTGCTGGCGTGCCGAAAAGGACTCATAGCAGTTGATGTCACTGATTCCCGACTGCAGCGTCGGCCTCTGGCAAGATTGGAGAAAAACATTAGGTTAATTTCATCTTGGGCTTACATAGTAACATACACGATCAAGGTTAGTTGAGCCACACACAAAGCTTTAAAGGAAAATCCAGCTACTAGAATTGACGACATAAAAACTTTGACAACATGGACCAGAATTCGGTTTTTGTGTGGTTAATGGTGAAGGTTTCTTCACTTGCTGCTCAAAATTTAAACCCACTTAAGAAATGCTGTCCCTTCCACGGTGAGATCCTGGTTGGATGTGATTTGGTCCAGTTTGCCAGCTGACGCAAACCATGCCACACGCACCAGCGTGAAGATAAGCGAAGTGAAATCGTCACTGTTCATTACCTACGCATAAACTGTTATCAAAACAATATGATGTCTTTAGCGGCGTTTGTCTGTAAGTACCGTCATCAACATTTAATGAAAATGGATGCGCATTATTATGTTTGTGTTTCAATGTTCGATTTCAGTAAACTTGAATCGATGCCTAGACAAGCAATAATACCTGGACAGCGGACCTCGCAGCATGAGGAAGTTCGCATGAGATCACAACCGGACTGCCGGAGATACTTTTGCGATTTCGCTTCGTAGGAGTCGCCGATGCGTCGAATGAACCAACACGAAATGGATCGCCACTTGAGATGTACAAGAAAATGTGATGTTACAAATACTGCAGACTAGAAATGTATTACTATGGATCACTATGTGAATGGTTTCACTTATTACTTGAAATTTAAGATACTGAAATGGCAAGATTGGATATAATGTTGACACTATACGTCCTAGTTACCGTTTCATTGGTGATACTGCTGCTTCAGAACCTACGCTGAAGCGGTTGTTGCTATAGTTACTGTCGTGCTGTGAAATATTCTCAGAAGATGATGCAACACAAAGAAGAAATCTAGGACACAACAATAACTGAAATGTCACCAATCTGTACAGAAAAACTAAACTGAAATCAAATAATTATCAATACTAAATAAAATAATAAAATGATAATAATAACAAAATTGGTAAAAAAATAATAGTCAAATGAAATATTAAATAAAAAATTTAGTAAAAATATTCGTGACGACAACAGCTCTATAAAATACAACATTAGCATCTGGGATAAACTCTTTGTCAACTCGGAATCAACCAACAGCCTAAGAAAATCCTTGTTAGTTATTATTATAACTAATATTACATATTTCTTCTGACTATATTTGTCAATTTTACCTTGCAATGCTAAGTACAATAGCATAACAACCAGTCCTCGTGTTTGCGTCACCAATCTGCTCAATGGATTCGCTCACGATCTCGTGCTGCAGAATGTTGAGCACAGTTTGCAGTCCTCCATTCTGCATGAACATCCTCATAAAAGAGTCCGAGTCCTCCATGGATGCTTGCTGCAGAAAAGAAATGACGCATGTGACAAGATAATTTTTGTTAATTGTGGTTAATTGCGCTTCCTATTAGACTGTTATTAGTTAGTAAATGATGTGAGACTATTGACTTAATTTTAGTATGCTTTGAAAAATCCTCCTCACTTCCAGCTTGAAATATTAAATGAAGTGTATAGCTACGGTACCAGAGGCTTTCCTAATACAACCAGTGAAAATATCTTGTGGGTTAGCAAAGTAATGGACTAATTTCCCTTAAATATACTGCATACTTGTTGTTCATTGGATACCGGCATCAAAAGGCCACTGAGGACTTCGAGGTTGTAACGAAGTCGAAACAAGTTCATCCCAGGAGATGACACACGAAAAATAGTTTCAAACGATCTACAAACATATTTTTCAGCTTATAGAAGATGGAAAACGTTCATTTGTTTTTTTTATATGGTTTATATTCTTTGAAAGGTCCATCTAAAATCGTTACCTCTGCTTTCTGGGGAAATATGCAATACCGGACATGCCAAAGCTTTAAGGAAATCTACCTTTCTTTTCTCTTGTTTCCTCCATTGATCGGCACACCATCCATCCTCTCTGATCTTGGTGACGAAGAAGAATCATCCTCCACAGTGGCATTCGCTCCTGTTTGACATTAAGTTGGATAAACATTGACGTGTGAGCGTGTTGGTAATTGCTAATTGCAGTGCGTTTAGATTTTATTTATTATTTTCAATCCATAATTAGCATTTTTTAATTCACCTATATCGGTGCACTCTATGCTTCTACGAATTCGAGGGTCTGTCGGCAGAAGTAGGAGCAATTTTCGGACGTAATTTGTGATTTGTGGCTGGTCCAAATCAGTCAGTTGAAACAAGACATCATAGACCCTGTTCCCAAGGTTGGACAGTACAACCGATGGAAGTTTCTGCTCCTAAAAAATTGATTCTTCATGATTACAATAAAAACACTGTAAATATACAAGATAACTTAAATAAATGAATAAGTGGAGGCGCCTATCTCAATGCCTAGGGTCATGGTAATTCACTCTGCATTGCCTTACCATTTCCATAAGGGCGTTTTTTGAAGGTGGGTCTTCGTCAATCTGCATCGCAGACACTGTTGATATTGTCTTCACATAGACAAGCTGTAAACACATGGGAAGTAAAGTCTAAATTTAATGAACAAAATATACATTAAAACATTAAACATTTTCAGAACCAATTTGGTTAACACTTTGGGACAAATAAATTACTGTAACAAGTATTAAACTTGTTGGAATTTAATTGGCAGTAAGCCTGACTATAACTATGTTGCATTAAACATGTTGCAATAATAGTAAATGATAAATACATTGTACCATTATTTATAATTCTGGTTCCAATGTCACATCATGCTGAGTGAAATATTACATTGTGAAAGTTTAAATACAATATAACATGAATTTCAAGGATGTCCTTAACAGAATTTACTTGATTTTCACTGAAGCCACATTCGTGAAGCAGAAGTCGGTCGTTTGCGAAGGGAATTACACGCTCGTTGATGATGATTTGAACGTGATCAGTCGAGGCGTCGATTTCCTCAGCGATTCGATGACGTAGACTTCTCACAGTGTCATTGCCATGGGTACAGATTTTAAACTCTTGCAGGTTCGACTCGTAGTTCACTTTGAGAATAATCAGCATCCCGCGAAAAAACTCGCCATGAGGTAGGATAAAGCGGGTGTCAGTGTGGGAGTACTCAATATCCGAAATGTACTGATGGACAATTTTAAGCAGCCGTTCAATGGTGAGGTATTTGTTAACTCTGTAAATTGATAAATTAAATTCATGACGTTAAACTTGTAAGGTTTGACATAATTAGTATTAATCGAAAACAAAATACACTCTTATGACAAAACCAGAACAAAGTTAGTCTATACAAAGTTACAAAAAAGAAACCAACTTAAAGCTTCCCCTAACTTCGATTCACTATAATTTCCCAACAAGTTAAAATATATGAAAAGCTACAGACGTTTTCAATAACTTATACTATGCACAAAGTCAAGCATAAATTTGAGACATTAAAAATGGAAAAAATGAAAAGTTCCATAAAACCCTTCCTGAGACAGCAGAGTTAGGAAAATTTAGTAGCATGCAACACCTACCACAATCACAACAAATAACAGCAATAGACATTGAAATACTAAATAGCAATATTAAGCAAATAATGATTAACAGCTTACTTTCCCGGGCTGGATGCAACTGCTGAGTCTGGTAATATATTAGCAGCAAGAGTCTTGGTTGCAATGTTGACCGCCTTGGCTATGGTGCCAACATTATCACCATTCTGACAAGACTAGAAAAAAATGAAGTATAAAAGTATAAGTTAGCTCGGCAACGGTTAGTTAGCAATCCGCTAAGAAATGACTCTTACAATTGCATAACTGAAGTTATTTGCGGTTAAACAATCACAACTTGTTAACTTGAACTTGAAAGGGGCGATTAACTAATTTGGTGTTGTCCGAAATTAGTAAAAATTTCGGGTAAGGTCCACAGAAACAAAACTGGTTGATAATAATAGAGATCAGCAATTAATCATTTTCACTTTGTGATCTTTTTAACAGGTTTGATTGAAAGTCAAAAAAGGAATTGCTTTTTAAACCTCTTAACAACACGATACACCAACTAACTGATTGAAAACTAAATGTGTCCTTGAAAAATTTAACCACCATGGACCATGGCAATGAGATGACAGAAAATGATTTTGTCGATTAGTTTTGAGATACTGAATAGGTCCTATAACACCCTGGGTATAGCAAACAACTCACTAAAACTAGGAGTTACAGGGCACCAAGTTAGCATTAGTTGGTATGGTATGACAATCTTTGTTATCAGTTGTGTACAGGCATTTTAATAGGCAATTCACCATTATCATTTTGAGTTAAAGAGAAGTTGAACAAACAAGCTTTCATTGTAGCGCCATTATAAATAGCAATCTTATCACACAACACACTAGGTTACAGAAACTATAAATTTCCAGTTTACATTACACACGTTGAGCCTCTTGTAGCATTCATTGAGAAATTTCGAATGCAAAGTAACGACGTCCTTTTTCAGCTTGTAAGAGACGTCGGTGTAGGCGTAGCGAACTAACGAAGAGATTGCTTTGTTGGCAACATCCAAACACCGACACTCCAGGCAAATCCTCCACAAAACATCAATTCCAACAAGTTCAAGTTTATCGACGATCTAAATCACATCGACGTGTGATAAGTAGAGTTGTTTGGTCTATCTTGGTTGATTGCTTCTGCCTCAAGTTTAGTTGGCTTTTCAGTTACTTAATTATGAATTCGATAGCAGCTATGCTAAAGATAAATAACAATTCAGGTGGCACGCTTACGTGAAAGATGTTTGCTAGCAGTACCTAGATGTGACCAACGCTATTTGCAGAGCACACTTCAGACATTTTTACATACCACACTGCCATGAGGTCTCTTTATTTTCTGCTCAAGAACGTTTGCACTTTCCAGGAATGCGATGAAACAATTAAACAAGCATGGACTCATCTGATTAATATCACATCTCAAGAGTCGATCCCTATTAAAGTTACAACAAGTGTTAGTTTGAGTCCCCGGCGCTATGTAAATAGTGACAAATCATCAATGCAGCAACAGTTACTGTTAAGCATTATGTTGTCAACTAATATTGAAAATAATTGTGAAATATAAAAAAACCTGAATATCAATTTCACTGCCTCGTTTTCCAAGTCGCTTAGTATACAAATGAACCAGTCACAGCAGGCTTCTCTATCCTCACAACAAGCCTCTCTAAAAATTATAAAATCTTTGAATTTTTTGTCTCCGTATGACTTTGCAAAAACAGTATTGAAATAGAAAGTGTTTTGTGTCTGATCATAACAAATTAAGAAAAATGTAGAAACCTTGATGAGACATTTGCATTTTGATCACAGTTCTATTTTTTTAGACGGAAATCTGTTAGTTCACCTGTTGGCAATGAGGGTGTCCCATATATCTTTCGCACGATTCCAGGACAAATAAAGATCGCCTTCTTTGAGAAGAAATTTGAGAAGGCTGAGATGATGCCACATATACTGGAAATATATTTCGAGTTTTAGCATAATTCTACAGATAGAATGGTACAAGGTAATTTCACAGGAGTTTTATTGATAGAATTGAATACACTTACATCTGAATGCTTGTATCTGTCTGAAACGAGCATATTAGCGGATAATTCTGTTTCTTGTGTCTTGGCACTCGTTGCTGCCATCTGATGACAACGTGTCAAGCTGGCGGCTACAAGTTTCACAATTTCATTGGTTTTGTTAAGTTCGTGCAGAAATCCACGTTCGGATTTGATTAACTTGTTGTGCGATTTGACGATGGTTTTGGAGATTTCACACAATTGTTTCAATGAAGGAACTATCCACTGATCCTACCAAAGTAAAATAGAAAACTCTTATGAGTTGCTAAATTAGGAAATAATGCATCAACTGTGTTTCTTTTTCTATTAGTCTGATAAGTCATGCCAGTTCGAACACGGAGGTAATGTGATGTCTCAGTTTTGACATATGTATTACTTAATCAGATCCCAGATAATCAGACTAAAATTCAATAAACGCTTGTTGCTGTTTGCAGAGCAACATTCTATACTTTTTCAGTAAGCACAAGATTTTTCAAGCGGCCCTTGCCAATTGAACAAGACAGAAAAATACTTTAAATATTTTCAATAAGCTTCATTAGCCGACTTTTTCCTATAGTTTGCTGCCATTTGAAGCATGTTCTGTCCATAAGACTCTAAGCACTTGACGATACAACCACATAGTTAGAAAACCTAGTCAATTACAGCCCAGCCTGATTTCCCAATAACACTACAGGAGTGTTAATCACAGATGACACATGAGAATTAAACATAACATGTTGATGCACCTTGCGTATATCTTCTATACATTTCATGATAAAGCTTTTCTTCACAGCATCCTTGATGAGGTAGGACTCTCCCAGGATGGCATTGTGTTCAGACAGAAGCATGTCAACTAAAGTTGGCGATAGTTTTGGATGGTGAGCAAGATCCCATAATAAGTTGAGAACCTGAATCATCAATGATAAGAGAAATAATCAGTACTTTTTTCCAGCTATTGATATCCATGCTCGCATTTGGCTTTCAGATAAAATGAAAATAATTACCTTTTCCCTTTAAAACAACGATTATATACATATGTTGCTTCTATATCATTCCTTACAGTGGGCTATTTTATTAGTATTATTGTCAAAAAACTGCAAAAAGTTAAATAATTAATCAACATGTACATACAAACTTTCATAATGAAGTCGTTCTTTGAAGTTTGAAAATTTAGCAACATTAATTTTTTAGTAACCCAAAACTTGCGCTAGGTGATAATTTTGTATTTAATGCACATAAAGTCAGGAAATATACAGCTTACAATAAACTGAATCAATAAGATTGAGTGATATCAAATCACATACTTTTTCCATGTCTTTTCCGAGTTTGGCATTATGACCAATCTTTCCGATGAAGGAAACTAGCTGGCGACGTGCTCGTTCATCTTCACTGGACCACGACTTGTGGATGAGACTGAAAAGAAGATCGAGCTGCTGCTCATTAAACTGAGGAGCAGCTCCTGAGATGATTGACTGAATGTTTTCCGAAACAGACAGACTGGCGTTGTTCTACAAAAGTTTGAAAAGGGCGTATTAGGAATAAATTGGTGATTTCAATCAAGTGTATTCGAGGAGTAATCTTAACTCATTGTCAACACCAATGAAAAACAGTTATTAAATGATGCACGTTGCTTAAATTTAACTCCAGGGCTTATGAGTTATAACGTGAAGAAAAATACCTTAAGGACCAATAGGTTAAAAATCTTTTACCACCAGGAATTATATCACAATCAATATACATCATATAATCGAATCTGATGTGCAGAGAAACCTAAGGGATTCAAAGTAATCAATAAATCAATTTTTTCCTACCTGTAGTTTCCAGAGCTGGGCAAGCTCATCTGAATTTAACTTATCCCCAATAAACTCAACCACTTTCTTAATCTTGTCACAGTACTGAGATTGGTCAATATGACCATCTAACGAGATGCTAAGCACAGTGTTTTCGACAAGCCACTCAAGGATTTTCTCCTTGTCTATGGCGCTATCTTTCATCAGGTAAGATTCGCTTTCTTCAATCAGCTTTACGACCTAAACCGAGAATAGTTACAAAAATTGCTGCCGTAATGGCGTTTAAGATTAAATGCTGACGCTACCATAAATGCACGTTAATGATGTGCATGCTATGATGACAATCAGCCTACAATCACACACCTAGTCATAAAATTACATCATATTCAAGTGTATGAAAGTAAGCTCAACTTCTTTAAGTGCGTTCATTTTGGCGTTAAAATGTGGACACTTCATCATTCTTAAGGTCACTTCAAGGCGAAGGTCATCAACAAATGATACGTCGTCCGACCACATGACCCTACACACCCCCTTCATTGCATTCAGAAGCTCACTAAGTGAACTGAGTTTCTAAAGAACACAAGAGTTTCTAAAATTATTGTTTCATAATCAAGTTACCAGGTGATATTTGCACACACAGATTTATTGCTGACTTGGGCTTGAATGGTGTATTACATTGGATAATATTCACTCTTGCCTTAGTATTGTAACAATATGAGTACTGTATATAGGCTATCTACTTTTAGCTTACCTTTAATTTAAAATCGTTTTCTGATAATTCCCTAACATAAGTTACAGCACGTTCAATAACAGGGGCAATTGATGATTGCACTCGGTCACAGTTTAACCAATCAACACAAACTGAAAACGGTTGCAACAATGCTGCGTATTGTGATGCATCGAGTGATGTACTACGTTCCAAAACAGCTTCGATTTCAGACAAGCCGCCCTAAATGGTAAAAAATAGCAAATGTTAGCAATCATAACTAATCACAAGATACAACTTTGACATTTTCAATAATTCCTTACATATCAGTTTAAAAAAAAAGAATAAGCGCTGAAACTAAAAGAATATTTACTTTTTCCTAAAAAAAACAACACATTTTAACACCAAACCAGAAAGACAAGCAAACTAGTAAATACTAAATTTTTCACTTACGCACGTATAGCAGCCTAATTACAAACTTGTGGTCCGATAAATCAGTTTTTGAAGTGATGAAAGTAACCTATACATATTTACCTTTTCACAAAATATGTTTATAAGAGAAACCATCCAACCACGCTGTTCCATGAAACGTATTGTGCGCTTTTCGTCATCTGGTGGCCGGGCAAAGCACTTGTCTAACCCACCCAGCTTGCTGACCCACAGGGATTGTGGCCAGGTACGAAACTTGTTTTTCGAATTCCAAGCACAGCTGGGATCAAAAGCCTGAAATAAAAAGCAGATGCACATGATATGCTTAAAAAAGCTATTAACACTGTCTCTTTGTTGTTTTGTTAACATCCACAGTACATTCAATGCAAGCTAAAGCTCAGAGAGAACAAAGTAGTTCAGCAACGTTCAACACACACTCCATTTTCTTTCAGGCCGCACTGACTGCGGAATTTTACATGGTGTGAATTATTAAGCACTAATAATCATAGATATACGGTATATACCATTCCAAGTAGGTTCAGCATGGACAGTGGCAGTGGGTCATATTTCAGGCGTGTGACGATGAGATCGATGAACAAGACTAACATATCGTATATACCGTCTTGTACATCAGCTGGCCATCTGTTCAAATTAATATTTCTGTCATGACATGGCAATTCGTAATGAACTGCATCTGCATAAGCTTCCATTCTTTTAATATAGATATCATACCGTTGTACAGCGCTTGACGTTAATAGTTTGTTGAAACATTCGGGCATACATTTGTCTAAAAATCTGTTGCAGTTTTCATCGGCATTGGGCAACCCTGCAAGAAATTATACTGAATAGTCATTTGTCTACTGAAGAATAAAATACATGAAGCAAACATGTGTAAATGACAAAACAAGAACAGTACAACACAAAGCAACAGCATCTATCACATCGCAAACAAAAAAGCTGCAGAAACATATACATAAAATTTCTTTTAAAACACAAAAATGTATTCTTAGAAAATCGCACTAAAGTCTCAAAATTACAGGTTACTGTACATGCAAGAGACTGCAGCATCACGACTTTTTAAATGGAATAACTAATCGCCTTGTTTGAATGCAGCAATGAACGGTTAAAAATAAACAAAATCTCCAAAACATCACACATAAATCAAGGAAAGGAGGATAACAGTTTCGATGGCATCCATGCCGACTTAAGTTTAAGTCGCTCAATATTATCACGCTAATATTGCATCTAAAACAAGTGCAAGTCATAACATAGACAGAATAGACAATTCCATGTTATGGATAAACTTCATAAGACAACGAAAAGTTGTATGGTAGTGCTAAAGGAATATGATATCTGTTTTGCTAGGTTCTAAATCATGACACCCATTTTATGTCGGAAAATAGATTTTATTTCTGATAAACATCAACCATGTTTTGCCCACTTGCCAACGTAGTCTACATGATAAAAATATCGCTAAAAGTTGCTTATTGAGATGCATATCATGGAACGAACTTCCAGTACTATTATTGCATACATAGCCAATGAACAAAGATTCATTCCCAAAAATGTGACCAACATTTTTGAATACAAACATATCATTGACAAGTAAAACCAGAGTCTTGAAGGCATATGCCTGGTCAGTGCTTTTACATGGATGATGCTGGACACAAAGCAAAAACATTGAATGGAAACTAAAAGCAGCCAAGATTTGGTTGATCAGAAAAGCATTGAGACTATCTTGAACAGAGAAAACAAGCAGATGAGTCGGTGTTAAAATAAGAACAAGACGACAGAAAAAATTTTCACAGACAGTCTTAAGTCCTGGACATTTGAAAATCATCAAATAATACAACAACAAAACCTTCTTTTGGTTAAGTTCACCCAGTGGAAAGCCATGATAGCCAATGTCTGTTTCTCCAGACAAGGCAACCGTTGATGATAATGATTGCCTAGCATATATCGTATCCGTACACTACTTAACAATGGTGTAAGTTGATACAAATAAAGCATATAATATGTTGCCTTGGAAATTCTTGTCAAACTCTACCAACAAGCACCTTCATTGAAGAGTTTTGTTGCAGCAATTAAGCATTTTGCCAATGATTCATCTTTTCGGAAAGGAATTGACCAACTTTCTGTGAACACCCGACCCTCCAATTCAACTAAATGCTCATATGGAAATTCCATCTGACCTAAAGGCAAAACACCAGAAGTCAGCCCCATGCCTCATGCCACTACACAGCCAAGTTTAAGTCACAGATAATTGCTACCTTCATCCGCACGAACTTCATCACTGTTTGTGATGGCTGCTTCATATGAAGGGGGTGGGGCGGGGTATAAGACTGGACTGAAAAATAAAATGTCTGTATAAAGCATGAACATAAACTTAAATCACAGTTTAGTGCATGCAACTGCTGTTAATGATGTCTGAAAGTATGGAACCTTCCTGATTACTATTGAAAAGAATTGCTTACAAATGCAAAGCTAAATCATCTGTCAAGAATATGCATATATATCAAACACTAAAACATGAAAGTTTCTATGAAATCTTACCCTTCATCTTTCTGTTCATCCATGTTCACGTCATTTGTGCTATCACATGATGACATAGGCATTTCACAAGTTAAATACGAAACAGCTTCATTTAAATCGTTTTTGCCAAGTTCTAAGGCTCGTTGTACATTGTCCCGGTCAAAAAATCCCATCGCTATAAAGACAACTTTTAAAAATATGTGAAGGAAAAGTGAAAATAATATGCACTCTCTACATTTTTAACAGATAATATATACAAATTTATAAAATAAAGAATGAATTAACATTCAGCAGTTTTGTGTTAAAGAAATATAATTATATCCTACACATATCCGCAATATATTCTACAAATATGACAACAAAGTGGTTCAAGGGATTAAGTAAGCCTAATTCATAGACTTTAAGCATACTTTTAATATGGCTACACAGTAAGTATATATATACTATATACACTGAATGCAGCAGAGGCAGAATTTCGCTATAGTGCTTTGCTCTTGAATACAGAAGGTTTTAACCAAGGGAATAATTTTAATTGTTTATCAAGGGTCCAACTTTAATGGATGTCTTAACACCATGGCATCCAAATTGAGAGGAATAGATGTCCACTGGGCACCAATTGTGTTTTCAATGATTTGCACTTCATCATATAATTGGTTCCCATGCAAACCATGCCTGGATAAGGCCATTGTAAAAAGCTTATTCTGGGCCATACCATGCTGTGCGCACAGCATGAAAACATTGTATTAAGCATTGCTTTTAGGACATGGGTTGTTAACCTTTTTATAGTCATGGCCCACTTTTGCTCTGTAGAATACTTACTAGCCCACATCTCAAAGTTCAGCTGAAATGGGTCATGGAATTGTTAATTATAATGGGATGTCTTACTAGTTAATTTACTAACCCTTACTTTTTAGCCCAGGGCCCACCTCAGCTTAACTGCTACAATAAGACTAAAATTCTGAAATATAACATCTGAAATAAGGAACAGACTTAGATTTCAAGAAATAGAGACATAGTCTGGTAACAAATATGAAAACTCTGGCCCACCAGTGAGCCATGGCTTGTTATTAAGAACCACTTTTTTAGGGAAAATGACTCTGGCAATCGTGACCAGATGATTGATCCTTTGTGTGTATTGTTGCTATGCTTTGTTAATAAATTATAATAATTTGCACACTTGTTTAACATTGCCAGAAGTGAGCATCCAACTTTTTCGAGGGGGCACCCATTTTGACAGAGCCAAGATGCCTAGGGACATGCGCTAAAATAAAAGGGTATTTATCGCTAATCTTGTAGCAGAACCATGTAAAATTATTTGTCGCGTGTTGAAGATTATGGTACATAAATTGATTTAATGCTTGCGATGTAGTTTAAACAAATGTACAATAGAATTATTTTTCTTACCCAGAAGAGTTTGCACATTTTCTTCCATTGTGTTTTCCATTCCAAATAGCTATGCTAATTGAACGAATTTTTTTCATGAAGTAAACACTGTAAATACCTTAAACACTTGAACACAGATTTGGACACTATACTCTAAACATAGTATTTCATAAAAAACTGTATGTAATAAACCCTTTCCGAGTTATTGTCTGGATGGCAAGATTTTTTCAATGACGTACACTTAACAATGGAAATTACAACGTTCTGGTCATTGAATTGTAAACATTTCATTCAGGTGAGTTGCACATGAATTCTTTTAAGCGAAAAAAAACAACTTGAAAATAAGTTGCAAAGTTCTTATTTCACATTGTTTTGAATCCTACGCACTTGACTAGGTTAGTTCGATACGCTATAGCCTATGTCAAACTCTGCACTTTGGCTACGGAACAAGAGGAAGTGTTGTACTTAACTTGCCTACAGACATTACAACAGTACCACCAACATGAGTATCGATCACAGGCAAACGGCTAACAAAAGCTATACAAGTTCATCATTCAGTCAATAATGTTACTTTTTCGCGTTGGCTAATGCCTATTGCCTAGGCCTAAAAGTATGCAAACAACTTCCCAGCCCACCCCAAAAGAAACAAAATTCCCAGAGCGCAAAACTACTGGTAAACACTTTTTCTTGTAAAGCAAACCTTTTTTATTTTAACTTTGGTAGGGTTGAGCAAAGAGATTTAAACACATAAGTAGAAACTTCGCTTTTGCGCATGACGTCATTTTTGTTTCTTTTATTCTCTTGGAGCATATTCTAGTGTTTAAATCTCTTTCGGTTGAGTTAGACTTTGCATACCAAATGGTTGCAATAAAAGCCACAAAAGCAGGTATAAACATTTTATCAAAAAAGCTCTAACATGTTTCGATTGTTTCGAACAACATTTGTTCTTTATCGAAGCTGGAATGATTTACAGTAGTTGATTAATTATGGATGTAAGTACTCTACAATGATATATTAAAGGAAGAAAGGAATAAAATTAATAGAAGAAATATGAGCTATCTGCGTGCAGAAGACAAAGATAATGGCAGGAAAACAGTGAGTCTGTAACGATTCGTGGGACATGGTAGTTAAATAAAAAGGTCATGCAAAGCAGTAAACCGCATGGTGCAGACATGACGGGATATTGTGTTTGGGCTCGAGTAAATTTTAATAAATTTTTAAAGGGGTGATTGAACTGCTTAATTAATAATGCTTCTTGAATTTTGCGCTCCTAATCGTTTCGACATTTCCGGATATTATTGAAATGAGATATATCAATATTGGTACCAAAATGTCGAGAAGTCTTACCTATGAAAGTATTATCCGTATCATCTGGACATGTAAACTGGTATACGATATTCGAAAGCAAAGTTGTCGGAATATGGGACTTAGTGTTAAAATAATTTTGTACTTTGTAGGGATGGACCGATACGAACCCAAATAGATTCGCCGAATATCGTCTTTGTGGAAGATTCGAATGTACACGTATACGAACAATATTATAAAGATGGATATCGGGATTCATTTTAAAAAGAACTTATGTATTAACAGAAATAGAAACGACGGTTATTCTTATTGTCCATTACCGCCACTGCAAAGAATTTCCTCAGTCTAAGGATAAATATTAATTATCATACCATACCACGCCAAATCATTAAAACTAAATCCTTGACAACAGCGTATGACATAAAAAATAATCCAATTTTAAATTAGTTCTAAAGAAAATAAGATTTTTTTTCCAACCTCGCCTACATATTATTATCGATATTTTTTACACTAAAACTATTAACGAAAAATAAAACTCAAATAAAATTGCTGTTTTCAACATAACAGATGCATTGTTTGCGAAGGAGATATTGAAATATGGTATTAGCACGTTTCTAGCACTTTGGTAGTCTGTACTTTTTCAAAAAATTTATCCGGTCAAAGATGTCTATAGCCTATACATACAAGCCCAGATGTTTTGTAAACAACAATTTGCGGGGAATTTTGCTTGTTGGAATTTTCCAGCTGGGGAGTAGACTACCTACGCAATTGCGTTTTTTGGCATTTTTCAACAAAGTCTTAGGTGTGCAAAAGATCTAAGAGTGCATTTCAAGTACGCACTGAAAGGGTTGCTGTTTTCATGCGTTAGGAAGCCTCTGTTTGCTAAAAACTGCTATAAATCATGTAAAAATGTATAAAAACTGCTTTTCACATTTACTGTTATCATACAAAACTCAGCTAAATCAAAGTGCATGTAATTGTGCTCATTAACGCACCTGAAGTGTGCTACTGAACATAATTATAACCGCACTCCAGTGCGTTCTTGCCCATCATTGCACACCGTGCCTATATCTGGATAACTTGATCAGTTGTTGTGATTGCATAGGCTAGCCTAGCCTATGGCCTACTTATACCGGTTGTTTTACTGGCAAACTGCACTGTATGGGATTAGTTAAAAAAAGGTATGCGTACAGTTTTTGCTAACGATTCTTAGATAGAGATTTGAGTCCAGAAATTTTAGAAAATCTAGAAGTTACAGTGAAACTGTAGGAACAGTGTCCTTGTGATGAAAAATCAAGTTGATCGTATTCTAACATTGGTGTAGCCTATATTTATACTGGTGAAGGTACTGATAGATGACAAGTGGCTACTCAAATACTCAAATTGTGACGTCATTTGGTTGTGCACTTCTGCACTAGACCCTAAAATTGTTTGACCGTCAGAATTTGCACAAAAACTGAAAGACAACCCTGTAACCAGAGCTCGAGCGATGAGAAATTATCACTGAGTTTAAGTCATGCAAACAATTTCTCCTCTCCTAGTCTAAAGATGGTATGTAGTCTATAGGGGCCTACTTAATATTGACAAGTGACCACTATTCCTTGATTTAAAGTCAACTTGTTTTTGGACTAGCCCTGCCCCCTCATATTGAGCACCTTCTTAATCGTGAGAAATCGAATTTTTTAATTCTTACTTGAAAGTTTCAGATCGAAGTTTGATATTCCCCACAATTTTGTTTTGAAATCGTGTTACAAAAGGTTAGACTTGTAGTATGTTAACTTAAATTGCTCTTTTGCAGCGCTTTTTAGGTTAAAGCTTTGCGATTGGTCTTTTGAATGATGGAAATAAAAAAAATCACGATCCACTCATAACATGACTTTCCATTTTTTCAAAAGAACCAATAAGCTAACATATATGTAAAAAATGCCAACTGAAGTTACAAATTTAACTGTTAGTCATTGTTCTATTATTGCTGTGGATCACGATGGAAGAACTCTTGCCATTGTAATCACCACATTCATAGTGAGTTTGTTTCTGACCTTTGCAGGTAAGAGAGTTATTTAGCACCCTACAATCTTGTAATAACCTGCTGTGTTTTTGTTTTAAAGTTGTATGCTGTTCATACATTAGTAATATACTATAGTGATTGTACTTATATATATATATATATATACATAACTTGTTTAATTTAGAGTTTGTGCTGACACAAAAAGCATATGTATAAAATTAAAACAGTATACTAATTTTCTTTCAAATTTTAGGTTACTATTTCTTCAAGCGAATAATTTTTTTAAGTGGTTTTATATTTGCTTCTGTGGTTGCTATCCTGATTTTAGCAAATGGAGCAGAACAAGAGCTAGATATTTCATCAGAGGGTGTTATAGGTTAGTTTTTACTTTTCATATGCTAATATATATATTTTTAAAACACCCATAGCCATGGGCTTTGAAAATTTCTTGAAAGCTAAACTCTTACCATTTGCATTGGTTTCGTGTTAAATTTGTAGAACTGTACATATACCAAATGTCTAATGAAATCTATTGGTATTATACAGAGAGAGAGACTAGTACATTAACAATATATACAGAAGAGCACAAACAATATACACAGAATATGTGATTAACTTGCCTGTACTGCGACGCCGCAAAATAATACACCACTTCTTAAGTGATTTTGTCTAACAGGAATAACATTTGTTGCTTCCTGTCTGTGTGGATTTGTTACACTTATCTTTATGCCATGTGGGCTTTTTTTGTACGGCTTCCAGTTTGGGACTGCTGCGGGAGTAGCAGGTGTGGTGTTGAAATTTTAGCATGGAGTTATAAATGTATTTATACAATACTAAAAATACAGCTATTGAGTTTTATATTGACATGGAACTACCGTGCAATAAATCATCTTATAATAAGAGAATGTAGAAACAAATACTGGGTAAAGTTTATTTTTATGTGTTGTATTTGCAAACGTTTTTTTTTGTGAAGAATACTTCATTTTTTATTTGCAGCGTTCGCTCTTTTGCACATTTTCTACAACTTGCCTTCTGCTTGGGTTTCAATTCTTACAACTGTTGTTATTGGACTTTGTTGTGCTGTGCTTGCCTTGAAATATCAGACAACTTTGCTTATCATAAGCACGTCTGTAGTTGGAAGTGGTCTCTTCCTGGCTTGCATTGACTACTTTGTGGAAAATTTTCTTCTGCTCAAGTCAGTCAAATTATCGTTTAAGTGAATCGTGAAATTGTGATACTCAAAAATTTTATTGACTCTAATGCTTCCTGCGAACTGGTTTGGTATGTTGTAACTAAACTTTTTATGAATATTAATTTGTTTTTGGTGACATAGATATATTTTGGAAGTGTTGAAGAATGATCTGTCAATCAGCTTGTGTCCATATTCCTGGATAATATTTGGTATTTGGCTTCCCCTTAGTGGTAAGAGTCTATTAAGTATTCTCGCCATAAAAGATGTTTTGTTTGCGGTATACCATGAAAATGTTTCATCAACAAACTACGCTAACATTAATACTGTAGTATAATTGTATAAAAACCTTTAACCCACAGCTTTTGGATATTTCATTCAGCGATATATGACAGCTAAAGGCTGCGACCATAGAGCAGGTTAGAGGTTTTTATTGTTACCTGAGTGGATATCTGCATCAATTGATTCTGATTTTAGCCAAGCTTGACAGTGCATGTGAATATTTAAATATTTCTTAATATCAACAACTATTACAGGTGCTGTATCAGTCAGCCGACAAAGAATTAATCCCCGCTTGATTGTGATAGCTATCATATATAGTGATATCTATGTCTTTGTATTATATTATAGATGTCTAACAAGTGCTTGGTCCATTTTTAGGTCATGTGTGTGATTGTTCACACATCCTAGTTATGCTTTAAGGCAGTGATTCCCAAACTGTGTGCCGCCACAGATTCTCAGGTGTGCCACGAATCTTTTTGGAATTTTGGAAAAGAACTGTATAAATATATAAAATAAGGCATGCAGACAAGCAATATGCGACTTAAAAGCGCTCTAACTGCTTCAATAGCTGATAAATAAGTACATGTCCATCCAATAAGCATATCCATCGCATTAACACGTGAAAATAAATTTTTTAAAGCAACTTGTCTTCTCTTGCAAGTGTGCCGCAAGGGTTTTATAATTTTTCTAATGTGCCACTATCTGAAAAAGTTTGAGAACCACTGCTTTAAGGTGAGACTTGTTACTACGAGCCTACACCAACACAACTAGATTGGATTAGCATGGATTATTTTTACTGAATATGCAATCATCAAGTGATGAATTTGCAATGTATATCTGTGGCTGTGAGTTTTTCCTCTAAGCAAAAAGCGATTTCGTAAGCGCCCAAATTATTTCGCAATCCTGTTTTGCCTTTGCTCGATGCTCCTGACGTAATCTCCATAGCCTGTGTTTGCTTCATGTAGTTTTTGCCACAGTGAGCAATGCAAACGACATTTCTTTTGCAAAAAGTAGTTGATCACCGTCTCATAAAATGACTAGCGCTTATTTATGTATGAGTTTTGACCGTTCAAAAGTGATAGATGACCATCGCAGTTATAAATAGCTTTGAATAATTTTGAAATATTGGCCAAGTTAGGCGTAAAATTACCGTGGTCACGTCTTCAAAATTTTCCTTCACTACGTTTTTTTAGCGACATGTCGTTATTTACCATTTCTTTAATGCGGCACAACACTAAACACAAAGTCGGAGATTACAAAGTTTCCTTTAACTTTAAGTTCGTTTCCTGGAGACAAGAACAACATATACCCCTTCAAAATAATGCAACGTAAAGCACCGGCATTTCACTTCTCGCACTCAATATTCGGTCGATGTGGTGCCTGAAGACGTTTTAGGGTAGTTTTACGTCGCCCGAAGTTACGTTAGTTGGTTAGTTAGTTTTACGACGCCTGAAGGTAGTCTAATAGACAAATTAAACACAGCCACCGCCAATGATTATTTATGGTATCGTGTAACATAGGTTTCTTCTTTGCCCAACCGGTCAGATGATGAACACGACATGAAAGTTTAGTGGTGGGCACGCCAGTGGCTGAGAAGTCCAACGCGGGCGTGAAATGTTCTGGAGCACATGTGGCTTATGTTTAGAAAGCGACCGATACCGTGGTTTTTCAGCGATCTTATATAGATTTTCCGGTAGCCCAACATCGTTCATGTCACACAATATTTATACCTGAATTAACACAAACAGGCCAGCACCTTGTGATCATTTTCATCCACTATGTCACTATGACTATAGCTTGTAGCATGCTTGATTCAGTCTTCACTCAAGAGGGAATTGCGCGTCGCGTGTTTCTCCCCTTGTTTCTCTTTTGAGTTTAGTGTTTCTTTTATCCTCTAATTTAGGATGTGTTGTGCAAGAATGATGCTACTTGCTGCTTGACTTGCACCAAGTAGAATAAGGATTTCACAAAACATGGCTATGTTTAGTTTTTGTTGTTTGTAAGCTGGTGTGTACACTCAGCTTTCAAAATAAGCTGCCTGTATTTCACCAGAAAAAAATCGTACGTTCAATTCAAAGCTATTTACGAAGGTTTCTTGTCAACCTAGCTTAAATGTTACAACATACTAACCTAAATCTACCTTCTAATCTAAATGTAACATCAACTAAACCCTAAATAACTGAAGTCAAGTTTTTGCATGCCAGTTCTCCGCCTATCTTTAACAACAGGTTGCGGACCTATAGGCCTATACGGTGAAATAGTCACTTCGTTTAAAATAATAGGAAAATTACTTTAAACTTTAGTTATTAGAACTTTATTACTTTAATTATCATCTATTTTTGACCATGCAGCGCTACAAAGTTTTTAAACATTTTAGCAAATTGCCAATCACTTTAGGTCCGCATCACAGTCTTTTTAATGCAGTATGGGGCTCCCTGAACATACAGGAACAACCATATAATGTACAATGCACAGTTATCGTCGAATTGTCATTTCATTGAAAGCCTAACAAAGTTTGGCGAATCCCCTCGAACACTGTACATATGGCTAATACTACTCTGAGCTTTTGGTAGTGATACGAGGGCAAAAAAATGTGCAATGATAAACATCATGAATAGGGTTATTATTTATTGACGTCTAAACCACAATTTAGGACATCTCTTCGTGAACTTATTTCTATCTTTTACAAAATACCTTACATGGACACGTATGATACACCGCAGCATGTAGTCAAATGTCCGATGAGTTTCACGCAACTTTGGTTTGGGTGCGTTAAAATGATTGATTTCCAACACACCAACGTTAACGATAGACAGAAGAGCGGCAATATTTTTTGACCGGGCTTAATGTCTTGAGCGGTGGTGTAAACAAGTCTATGGATCAGAAAGGCGCGCACGTCTTAGAACACTCTATTGACCCCAGTTCTAAATGTGAGTAAACAACATTTTGCGAGTATAATACGCCCATGGCAGAACTTCTAGCTTGTTTTAAAAAATGTGTATACCATCCAGTCTGTTGGTAGTAATAAAATGTCTGCGTAAAAATCGTGGTCTGTCTGCAAGCCGGTCTGTTATACAATGATGATTAATTAACTAAAGTTGCTACAAAGTTCAACTTAAATTTCTTCGAAGATTTCTCTCTGCCGCAAAATGCTAATCTAGTGAAGTAGCAACGGCACGCTGTGAAATAATTTTATATGGTAATTGTAACTGGTAATTTGTTGTTTGGTGGCATTGCGTGTACAGTCTAATAAGCAATAAGAATATCCCAACCATACAAGTGAAAAAAAGGTAGAGCTCTCTGTAGTTTGGGCATGAACCGGAAAAAACTTGCAACCAGTTATACAGTGTGCTGCGTGACATTGATTTCAGCTCTTCTCGATATTTGCATTTCAGATGAATATTGGAAGCTCACGCCGTTGCAGAGGGTTAAGCTGATTTTCACGAAAATATTTTTCTGCTGTAAAAATATAAATACACAACCCCCAACTTCAACCAAACTGGTAAAACTTGTTAGAATTCAAGCGTCATACCTTGATAGCACTCTATAGCATAGTAATTAAATCGTTTATATCTTGTACACCTGAGGTTGTTGCTCTTTGTACCATTATTCAACGAATTTGTAATTAGTTAGTGATATCAACTAGTGGGACATCTTCCATAGAAATATTTCTATTTAATCCAATAAACTTTAAATCATCGCAGATTGACCCGGAGTTTGGCGAGGAAGCTGAATTTGGTTTAAATAAGCCACTGCACGCTTCGTGCTCTACACTGCTCTCTAGCGGCGATGAAAGTGGGCTATAATCTTCTAATTCTTGAACTCGGCAGTAGTACCTCGAAAAATACTACAGCAGTTTTCCCAAAGCATACGTTGGATTTAATTGTTGATACGATTCTGCGTGGGATATTTGTCTGGTCAAAGGTGCCATGTACATTTAGCTGTAAAATATATCTTTTGAAAAAGTTTTTTCGCCTACTCAAGGATGTGAATATTATTTTTCTTCGCAATTTCTTTAGCTTGTTACTTATTTCTTGGTGTCAAAAGAGTTAGTAACGTTTTTCTTCACCCATCAAATAGTTATCCATCTTTTAAGCTTTAGTTTTTAGCTACTTTAACCTAGGCAGTATTATAACTTTCCTCGGCATATTAATTTATTTTAAACAGCCAAGCAGCTTTCATTTTTGATCATTTGCAGTGTTTTAAACTTTATTCACATCATTATAACTTGTTCCTAATTTTTAAGCTTTACTGTCCAAACCCTCAATCTTTGAAGCTTGTCATGTGCGATAAACTAACTTTGAACTGTTGTTCAAAAAACGCAATTTCGTTTCAAACTTTTTTCCTTTTCTTGACATGTTGTGTGTGCTACTTAGATTGCGATAGTCAATGTGCTACAACTGCCCTGACAGTCAGTCCACGCATTTCATGTAACTTTGTGAAGCTGTTTTATTACGCTAACTTTTCGTTGGCTTGTATTTCATAACAAGATGATTCGTTTTGCTACTTGCAATTGGTGTATATCTAAAGTGTTTATGTTCGGTTTTCTTTGCTTTTTCAGCGTTTATGTTCATTGCTGTTTTACTCCCGACGTCTGCAAAAAGAATCTTGTGTATGTGCGTCAGTTCTAAGAAAACTGCATCATTTCTTGTGCACATTTTTAACTTTACCATTGTCCATTTTCACGTTTGTATCAGCAAACCTCGAAAATGCGTGCTAATGTTTTACCTTTGCAAAGGTATGGCATACTGTATGTAGTACAGTACTGGGATTCTGCCAAATATTTTTTTTTTAGCTAATTTGTATAGGTTATGCCGTAGTTCACTCTCGGTGCCGTATCGCCAATCGTGTCATACTTTTAACCGTTTTCTACATTTTTTAAACCTCAAATTGTTGTGTTAAACTTGGTAATTACCTTAAAGAAAGAATTGGCCGTCTCGTTACCGTTGATCGTCGACCTTTTATTAACGAAGCTTTCATTGTTATCAATCTAGAAATTTGGTATTTTTTCATGAGTTTGATGACGATCTATGTGTGTTGCTTGCCATCCTGACTCCTTAATCATTAGTTTTCATTCGTAGCTCATCACCCGCTTGCGAAGTTTTGTGTTGAGATTGAAACGTTTATGTTTTGCAGTAAATGTGTCAAATCATGTACAAGGCCATGTAATCCAGAAAGCTATGTATTATATATATGCCATGTATTTTATACATTCATCTCGCCACAGATGCGCAATTGTATACATTATAACTGTCAAAGTCTTGTCCGTCATTTTTCCTATTGACCTGGAACCTGTAATTTTTGCAATGTAACGTTGTGTCGGAAGCTCTATTTCTTCTAAACTATGAACTACCTCCGAGGCTTCTTTCAATATATTATATTACTAATGCGACAAGTGTGCATGATCACAGATCGAGCAAACGGACCCTATCACCTTATGTAGTATAATGTGCAAACGCCATGTTACCGTATATGCTCACAACCTTCACGAATTGTGAGTTTTCTAAGATCACGTTCATTGTGATAATCGGGAACACAACGCTGCCACAGTTTTATTTATTATTTCACTTGAGTCCCGTTTACCAAATGACTTCACTTGATTCGAGCAACTTTTTTACAAAGACTCGACTCTGATTTGATAACTTGATTACGATTCTGTCCTACAGTTTTCAATCGCATGGCCTACGTGGTCGCCTTTAGAAAAAAATTGTCACAAACACAGTGTTTGTTATCAACTATAGGCCTACATGCAGTTGTCATGTTCAATCTGGACGTGTTTCATTGTGAAGAAACACAAACTGCGACGAAATAATTTCTGTTTTGATAAAAGGCACTTTTCATTGATCATGTCACAGCTTTGATCAGTTGCCGACAACATTGTCGAATTGCCAACACAGCACTGTCTCCTCAACATGAAAATGCAGACTTACTGGGAGTTGAATTTCTGGTTAAGAATTTCCCACATGAAGAGAAACATTCTAAAAAAACTATGGGGTTAAAGCTTTTCCAAATAACGTTGTTAAATTACGAAACTTTTTTTGAAAAATTAGACATTTTTACTTGAATTATCCACAAATGACGCAATTAGTGTAGAAGATTTAAAGTAAATGTTTAAACAGACTGTGCAGAACCCAATTTGTTTTTCAAAGTAGAAACGTGTGCATAGTCTTGTAGACTGCAAGTTGAAAAGAACATCACTTAAGTCAAGAATACAACTGCGTGGTTTAATCAAGAAATATGCAGACCTAACAGCAAGAACACGAACAACGATTGAGAAAGAAGGAAGTAATTAGAAAACTGATTTCTGTTTGTTGTAAAAATAAGCGGAAACGACAATTTCAATCCTGAATCAAAAACAAAACTTGTTTTGCAACAAATCAGAGCAGTCATGTGACTATGAAGCCAGTAAGTTGTTTACAAGCTGTACGTAGATTTTGTAACGTAGAAACAATTTCTTGCAAACAACGAAAGATCAGCCGTTATCAAACAAAATATGATTGACATACAGGGACACGTTCGGTTGCCATAAGTTACAGAACACTAAAAAGCGAAGAAGATTCAGACCAATTCTTGGAAATTTGCTTGCCAAAGCACATAATTTAAAAGTATGAACAGAGGCCTTCGTTCAACACTACGAGCTGCGCCAACGGAGCTAAAATTAAGTGTAGCTTACAATAAGAAGTCTGACTTGCAGGTTGTAACTCCCCATTGAAATCGTGCTGCGTTGGTTAATTCTTCGGATGCTTGAAATACGTCATGGGACTTCACTTGTATTCATTGATATGACGATAACATATTGCTTACGACATACTTTTAAAGGGAAAAAAGCAAGGATATTGCCAACATGCTTGGCATTCTGTTTCATGGATATTTACCTATCAGCTTATAGTTACAGTCATTGCATTTTTGTGACACCTTTCCTTGATATTTCACTAGAGATAATGATGAACGAGAGAATGAGAACCATTTGAGAATAGATAGATAACTTTTGACGACAGAAGATGTTTTTTATCAGATATCCGAAATTTGTGACGGAAACTTTTAATTTATCTAGCTGATTTGAAACTGTATTTAAGCTATAACCTACCATCATTTGGTGAAGATGATGAATTGGTTTGTAATTGTTTTTGCCGCTTCTTTTGCCACGCCGTCAATGCAGGAAAGTATGTATAAGTTATTCAGTCTATAGAGTATAGACTATATCCAGTTAATGGAACTAATTTGATTTTGATTTTTAAGTCCATCCCAACTACTGTATTGTATAATCCTCATTTAATACGCGACAATAGTTAAGTTTATACTAAGTGCCTGTAATTATCAGCATAACATGACGAAGTATTCGCAGAACTATAAATCCTGTACCAAGGCTCTTTACAGTAAGTTATATCACTATCTTAAATTTTGTTTTTCAAGTCATTCCCGTGCAAGGCTCAAAGACCTACAGCTTGACCTTCTGGCAAGCTTTTCAGAAATGCTTCGACATGGGGGCAGCTTTAGCATCTCCGCAGGAACTGGAGGAGGCCGTCGCCGCAGGGTAAGGAAATATTTTCGGTTCAGGTTTCTTAAATTATGTCCTCAAATTGGCTGTTTGCGTTAGTAATAAACTGGCAGCACAATTTTCAGACACTCCCACTGTAGCTGTGGATGGTTGAATGATCACACGGCTCGTTTCCCAATGTCGGAAGCAGTACCCAGTTGCGGAGGACGCAAAGGCGTCCACCAGTGCACCTGGAGCAAAAAATACAACGCTTTCTGTTTCATGGGTAAGTGCAGTGTACGCAGTAGCTTCTGCGGGTTTTAAGTTTAGAATTGAAATGTTAAAACGATGTAAGTCGTTTATGTTTATCGTTGTAAGTAAATCATTTTACTTTGCAAAATAAAAAGTATTATTAAAAATAAAAATTATTATTATTAATTATTAAATTGTATTATTAAAAAATTATATTAAAAAGCTTAACTTATATCAGATAAAAAAGTTAGATTAGGATTAAAATTTATTTACCCAAGCTTTTCAAGCCGCCTTTTCGCCTAAACACAAGGCCTATAAATCTTCCACGAAAACTACAGTTCTCGTTACATCAACTAAGATGAGTTCAACCGAGCGGGCTACTTGCTGGCTATACTAAGCAAACATAAAATCTAATTTCTGAAAACCCGTAGATAAAAATCAACCTTATCGTGAAATTTTACCTCTTATTCTGCGCATAAATGATAAGATACCATTTTTATTTTCCAACCCCGACATCAAATACTTCAAAGGGTTTCAATTATTCAGGTGACCCATTAGGAAATTGTTCCAAACCTCTTGGGATGGAGAACGGAGCGATTGGAGACAGACAGCTGACGTCATCCTCTGCCTACCACACCTTCTGGACAGACAGATGGGAACCGAGGCTCGCCCGCCTCAACAAGGAAGGGGTCGTGAATGCTTGGATGCCTCACCACGACGGGAGAAACCAGTACATCGAGGTGATAATAGGCTACTGTTGAAAGTTCAAGTCGGTTCAACCCACAGACGATTCAACTCAGAACCACCCAACTGTAAAATGTGTGGGTTGAAAAGTCCTTGGCCTGAATTGTACTGGCGGGTTTAATAGTTTGTTGGGTAAATTGTTCGACCTTTACCTTTGAATACTTTCAAAACCAGATCATTTGTACGATTTAGAGTTATTCTACGGTGATCAAGCTGTTAAAACTTGTAAAGGCCTTCGGGTGATGCTTGAACGTAGCTTATTGACCTATTTAGGCAAATATTTCTGCTGCCAACAAGATTTTCATTGGGAAACCGTCATATCATATCGACCGACGAATTAAGCTTCAGGGCTATAAGTCTGGAACGTGTAAAAAGTATAATGACACTGATCTTCAACTTTTGCAGGTCGACCTGGGACGAGCAATGGCGGTAACCGGGATAATTACGCAAGGTGTACGTCGCTACCTGCGTAACCAGTACGTCACCCAATACAAATTGAAATTTAGCAAGGCCGGCGACTTTTGGCTTTTTTACGGTGATTCCGATAACATGGAAAAGGTGAGAAATCTGTCGTTTACGTAAAGTTACGCACAAGCTAGCATCGTGCCGTTTTTACCAACTTACATATGGAGTGCTACAGTCAGTAGATGTGTCACAGAACGTAAACATTTCTACACCGTAATCATCACGCATAACACAAAAGATATCGAAGCAAAAAATTAAAATCTGTCAACATAATTTTTATACATTTCAAGATAAATTGAAATCGTTATAACATCACAGCGTAGTAAACATTTTGCTCATTTTAACTTTCAAGCACTCGGGGCTCTTTCGTTCGTTGGTCGCGTGTGAGCATATTTTCGTTCTATTATAAACATGCTGTTAAGTTTAACACCACTTTCTTCGCTACCTACAGTCAATGGCTTAAAATAAACGATACGAAATAAAACAAATATCTCTTACAGATATTTGAAGGAAACACCGACAACAATGGCCGCGTAAGGAATATGCTCCAACGCCCGATCCTAGCCCGATTCCTGCGTATATACCCTTACCACTGGCGGCGCCATATCTCTCTTCGCTTCGAGTTGCTAGGCTGTGAGCTGAGTACCTACGACCAAGCCGTTCAAAGACAACGCGAGACAGAGGTGATGGCAATGGACGAGGGATTCGTGGAAAGGGAACCACCGGAAATGAACTAGAATAGAATATCGTGTTCTTCGGTGTATGCTATAACTTGTACTGTACATAGGAGTTGTTGCATTTGTGTTGTTAAGCTAAAAACGCCGCCCTTCCGTGCTGGTCGCTGTGGTCTTGCTTGCAGATCGCCGAAAGCTCTTTTGCCTGTATAAAGTTGTGTACAGTATCAAATGTGTCCGATTAGCTTCTTACAGATTTATGTAGTGGCAGAAAACAGAGGGGTAGTTTCAGTGGTGGGATTCAGCCGGTTCTTGGAATCTCAATGACCGCCTCAAACCGGTTGTTAACAAGAATATATGTATAGGCCTATGTTATATCGGCCCCGGGTCAATATAATATGGCATGCTGCTAGTGAGAGAACCGGATGTTAAAATATTTAAATCCCACCACTGGGTAGCTTAGATGATGTAAATGAGAAATTTGCTACAATTAGACAAACAAAACGCTATAATAGCAAAAGTAGTTCACGGATCTGCAAACTGATTTAATTTTACAAACGAAAACCCTGAATACCTCGGCTTCATTGCAACACGTACGACATAATGTGAATCAAAGAACTCATTTATTTCCTAGCACACAACACAGCACAAGTTAGAAGGTACAGGCAAAGTACTTTATAGAGACTTGATCAAGATTGCACAAATCGGTGACACTCAACGCACATTTACACGCATATGCTGGGCTATAATGAAGACACAACCTCACACGACATTACAATCTATGACATAATAATCGATATTATAACGTAATTTACTCTCATCGTCAACCTTTAGTTTAGGACGTTAAAGTCATTTTGTTTAGTTAGCAATAAGAATCAGCTGGGAATAGTGACGTAATCCGAATCATAATCAGTGCTGAGAAGAGCAATAAATCATTACGAGGAACGACGACAAACTTTTGAAACAAAATGAAGAACAATAATCTTACTCTGAAATAACAACAACAGATTTATACAGACTTCCACGAAAGGCAGACAACTCCGACAACCGAGGTGTGATCTAGTTAATCATCTTTGCTTTTAACGTGGACCAAACTCGGGTAATTTACAAAGTCGACGCCGTGCCTCGTTACGTACAACGCGACGATGAACGTGGCCGCTGCCCACATTATGACGTAGGAGATTTGCTCGCGAAATCCGGCGGCCGGTATCAAGAAAAATATGAGGAAGGCCGAAAATATAAGATATGTGATGAAGAGCGCCTTCGGGCGGCGACGTTGCTGTAAGGAAGGGAATGGCGATGACGCTACTTGGTTAACGACGAAGTTACCCAATAAGAGATCCAAGGAATCCTGTTTAAAAAAGTTTTCATGTTTTACTACCGGTACATGACAAATTCTGTGAGAGTTAATGGTAATCAAGTACAGCACCTCTTGTATGTCAATTTACACTAAAACGCTATAAAGGGCGGTTGTACACCAAGCAGTGCTGCACACACAGATACTTAAACAGCAGCTCAACCCAGCTCTGTTTTCAAACACAAGCATGCACGTAAGCAGAAATATGTTTTTACACTTTTACAGGTGTAAGCCACACGAGAAATACCTGTCTAAATCCGTCAGTGAAGTTATTCATATAGTATCGAACCGCCGAATTGTAACCATCTTTCAGTAGACCAAGCTTGGTGCGTTTTCCGGTTCTTGTAAAGTCTGTTTTAAGCGCTCCAGTGCCAGCGTACTGCTTGGAACAGTAATCAGCATTGTCGGCCCATACTTGCTTCAGCAGGTAGTTTAGATTTGGCTGCAGAAAACAGGGTTAAAAATCATGAGAGGAAGAAACATATCTTCAAACAGGATCTTACAAACATATAAAACATTTTTTCCTATTATTATATCGTGTAACATTGTGTATACTTAAATACCTACATCAACTGTTTTAATTCATTCCGGTTTTAAGAAAGACCAAATGTTATTTGAAATACGTTAGCTTTTATTAAAGAAAATGTTCTGCCTGCCTTTGAGGTGCTTATTGCAACCACTTGTTATTTAAATGCAGCTCAACCCTATCAAAGTTGTAAGGTAGAACTGTATTGTATTTATGAGGCCTCCGTACCTCTTCTTCTAAGGTATGTCCAGGGCTAAATATACCCAACTGCACTAGCTGGTGGAGCAGTGAGCGGCGCGCTATAAGAGATTGGACAACGTTGGTTCTGTCCAGACAATCCATGCAATTTGTACGAAACACTCCAGTCTGTTTCATGTACACTTTGCCATCCCGGTCCTAAAGCGAATTTTTTTTTATCGCTGTGTTGATTTGTTAACACAAATTCCAAACTATGTTCTGTTTACAAATAAAACATGAAGATGTATGTTTTTTTTTAAAGTCACCTGCATAAAATAGCCCAATTGTTCCTGGTCTAAAGCGATTCTGTCCATTAAGATGCTCAACCTATCCCACTTATTGAGGCCGCATTCTTTGTGAAAATCAAACGCTTCATAAGTTAAGTCTTTGCTTTTAGCATCATTAACCATCCCCAGAAATTCCTTTGCCAAAGTCAACTCCATTCCTTTGTGATTAACCAGATTAATGGCAATCTATAGAGAAGAAGTACAATTAACCTGCTGCTGGACATGCTTGTTATCCACAATGTTCCATTAAAACAAATGCATAGGTAACTGGTAACGCAATACCAATGAATTGATATGATTCTGTACAGTCCTAAAAAAGCAAATGTTGAACAAGTTTTCTACAAGCACTCAGAGTAAAAGTATTCTTCCTCCAAATGGGATCTTAGTGAGAACTTCTGTATTTAATTTGACAAACGTTTATTGTCACAATGTAAAAGTTTTCATCTGGGAATAATAACTTTGAAGATTTCGGCTCACCTGTTTTCCATAAGTAACAATCTGGGAGTCGAAATGATGGTTGAATGAGGTCATCGATTTTATCTTATCATCGTCTATCTTAACCATGGGTTTATACCTGAAACAAAATAGTAGACTTATAATCACCACGTCGGTCGGTCAAAAAATTTTTCTTCAAAGAGAGAAGTGCCTGCATTTTTTGACATTAAAAGTTACCAAGACAACTGGATATCATTAACAATATGACCTGTATGGTAGTGCTTATATGGGAATGTATTACACGCACACAATATATGGAGTGCATGTACCACTTGTGTAAAATGTCATAAAATCAAACTAACTTCAAATTAGCTTTTTGTGACCATAGCAGTGGAACGGAGCCTCTGGTTTGTACGATGGAACAAATTCGACGGGCATACAGCAACATTTGCTCTGTTTCAACAAAGTTGGCTGCATTTCCATTACTGTCTGTTCCGCGTACATTGTACCGCGTTCCGGCACGCAACGTACTTCGCCTTGAGATAAGCACTAGATCAAATGTTCGGCCTTTCACAAAGCACGACGTGATTGAAACAAAACCTTGCACTATGGGGGTCGTGAATCTTTCTAATTCCGGTCGCTCTAAAAACTCACGGAGCGCGTGGCGGTTCCAAAAAAACCTACACACAAAATGCTACTTTATAATAGGAATGTCACATTTTAAATTTCTAAACCTGTAAAGAAAAGCAGAAATTGCCAAACATATGTATTACATGCAGGGTGTAAAAAAATTGCTACAACATTTCAAACTTACGATATTCTGCTTGCAAAAAATTAAGAGTTGTGTGCATACGTAAAAAGTTATGTCAGCTTTTACGTTATCAGTTTTCACATCACCTGGGATCTGCTCTAGTGCTCAATGATTCCGAGTGAAATCCCGTGTCGACGGTAGCAAGTCTTTGCATGGAATGTGTGATGTCATAGCTACTTGAGAAATAAAACGACTCCACTGATAACGCATGCTCAAGCATTGACAAATATGTTGCATTATCAGAAGTCTGGAATAAAAACAAATTTAAAGTATTAGTTCAAAGTCAAAATTGTAAAGTTCTGCAATCTGGGATACCAAACTTAAAATTACTTAATGTAGACAAACAGTATTTTTGAATTTAGGGTGATGTGTATACCAAAAGTGATAATGTTCTGTATATACACAATAAATCAATAACATCTGCATCTGTATATACACTAGGCACATAGTCTTACACAAGTTTTTAAAAAAATTTATAGCTTGCAAAACTCATACACTTAGTCTTACTCAAAGATCATGTTTAACACCATCATAATAATAAACACGTATTGCACTTCAACACAACATCATGCCTGTCAAAAGTGATACTGATATACTATACTATATACATATTACATAACCTAGATTGGTACTTCCTGACAAAAACGAGAACAACCAAAAATGAACTATAAAATTTTACAGTGATGGTTGAGATAATTCAAAATAGCACTGATGCATAAACATACAGGTAGATCATTTTCAAAATTTATAAAAATTGCAAAATAAAAGTCAAAAATATATGTATCACAACCACATAGGCTTGTACTAGACAGCATAGACATGTATTTACCAATATAATCAATAAATGTTAAACTTTCTGTAGTCAGTAAAAGCACAATGACCACCTGGGCTTCATTAAGGTTTAGCAAAGATCGACGATAAGGAAGAATTTCAGTTTTTGTCACTTTCCATATTGTGTGACCAAGAATGTCACCCACTCGCACCCGTTCAGTGATTACAATCAAATATGATCCACCCACCAACTGAATTATTCCAAATATCCCATAAATCGCCTAAAAGGATGATGGAATTCTCTTTATATACTGCATTGTGTATATGTATATGCATGTTAGAGAATAAATGATATAAAAAAACTCAAAAATATTTATGCTGTACTGTATAGTAGAGGTTTTATATACACATATATTTGCTCTACTGACATAAATCCCGTACACTTAACACTAACTTAGCTCTTATACACTATATATATAGTAGATTTAAGAATCATGTAGCTCACTTTGCTCTCTGCAAGAGAAGGAGGTATATCTTCCTGATCAGATTTCAGATCAATTTCACAATTTATACGATCAATAACTAAAACATCACGGGAGCCAGCATTGAGTGATTCGATGTAAAATGCATCGTTGGTTATGTGAAGACGTAAACTATCATAAACCAGCGCCATAACAGCATAACAAAACCAACCTAAATTATCACAATGTTACGTAACTGGTAACAAACGTATGCACAACTTGTGAACTGGCTATGAACTTTTGGGTGTAGTATACAAGTGCACAACCACAGAATGCCTTTGTATACCAGCAACTCAAATTGTGCCGTCATCTGGTTGTGCACCTGTGCACTAGACCTGAACTCTTCAAGGGTATATAGGCCTACTAAAAAGGTGCAAATGGCATTTAATAAATTATATATTTATGTCACCATTACCCTCAGAGGCCTATAACTGTTCAGCCAGATTGGATGGCATCGCAACTTTTAACAAAAAATTGTGCACGCAGCGCGCAGATACAAAATTAGACAAGACAATGTGCACCAAAAATTTAATCCTTTGTACATTTATTATAATGAGTCTCTTATACTTTTTCATTCCTGTATCAGAATCGAGTATTGAGAAATTAATACGTCGTAATTTCTTTTCTATTACCTCATAATTATTTTCCTTTCAGACCTTCAAGTCGGAGTATAAAAGTACAAGAGACTCAGTATAACTTTAAACTTGGCATTCTAACATCAAAATTTGCCTGGTTTATTAACTATGAATCGGCGTAAACGTGAAATCGTTCGGCGAGCACGTTGATGAGTCTCATGCGGCGTGCCTGTAACCACCTTGAGATATTCAGCCAGGTCTGTTTGACTATAACTTCATAGGCATAACAGCCAAAAACGGGGCCTCTTATGCGTATAGCCTACTTATTGTAATGGTGGGTTTAATGCAGAAGTGCACAACCACAAGATGCCTTTGCATACTATACCTCAGCTACTCAAATTGTGACATCACCTGGTTGTTCGCTTCTGCATGCACTAGACCGGTAATGGCAGTCTTGCTCATAATGGCTTGATCTCGATTAGGAATCTTGCGTAATGAGGCAATACAAAAAAAATCATGACGCAAAACCGGTAATCATTCAACGAATTAACCCCGGACGACGCAACTAACGTCTGTGGATGGATTGTCCAAAACTTCATGATCTGTTCGTTCAACTGTCCTGGGCTAAATCGATGGTGGCTTGTGTTTTCTGACCTGGCGACCTCCACGTAAAAGTCTATGAGTCACTATCACTTGCATCATGATTGTGGTTTGGTGGCCCATACGACACGTGCCGAGAAGAACGGACTGTTTACCATAGCGTAGCGCGTAAACTTCATGCAATATAAATTCAAGAAGTGTATTTACAACAGGAAGTTAAGACATTACAGTGATCAGTGGGCACTTCTACGCTAAAACTCACTTAAAGTCAAGTTTACAACTGTAACTCAACAAACCGTTCAAATAACCAAATGAAAACCAACAAATACGATCGCCAAGTGTTTGGGGAGACGACTGGGGAAAGGGAAGAGTAGTCTACTTGTATTCTTCTTAGAGCCTATCCATGTTCGATTAGATATCTGTTAAAGGTTAACAGTTGGAAACTAGAATGTCCTTTGTCCTAGGGTGCATTCCGTGCGATGCGTACGCCAAAGGTCATTTTGGCGGACGCATAATAATGCCAACTGCGATTTTTTAAAGAAAGAGACACTGCACCCTTTTTGTTTAAACAAGAGAAAAACGGAAAAGCAGGGTAAATTTGCAGCTGCAATGTTTGCGCCAAGATGTGAATTGGCTCCGTGTCAAGCCGTATTCAAACCGAGTTTACGCCACTTAACCGTAGCTCACGACGAAGTAACTCACGTGAAATGCACCTTGGTCTTTACCTGTCAGGAAAGGATCAAGAACTAGTGGCGAAGAAGGCAAACGATATTCGTATAAATATAATCAGCATTTCCCCAACAACGCAACGTGACTCCAGAACTGTTCAGCTGACTGACGGGTGAAAATTCTTCTACTTTGTATTACGTCAATACTTATTCGTTCTGTTTTTGTCCAAAGCAGGAGTGGGCCGTGGGGATATTCACAAGTTACATTGATCTCCGGCTAACGCACTATGCGGATGAATGGATTTTTTAGGTTGTGGAGGGTGCAGGATGAAGCTAAAATTGACCCGGCAAAGCCTGTTTTATATGCAAGTGCATGCTCCCAAGTCACCACAATTTGTTGAGAAAGTTGCATGTAATTGAAAGGCATGATAATGCAGACCTTAACGAGAACGGAAGGTATTGACGTACCTGTTTCTTGTTATGATAACATTACTTAATTATTATGACAAGAAGTCTATGTATTCTATCAGATGTGACGCGCATCTGACTATCTATTCACATAGGGAAGCGTACTCAGTCTAGAAACCTTTAGACATCAGCCAGTTTAAAATAGAAACTCGAGAGTTGCTATTATTGATAGATGTTATTAATTATTATTATTATTATTATTATTATTATTATTAAAGTCAAGGATTACATTTCCAGGCTAGAAAGTAGTTAAAACCATACTTTAACAACGCCTTACATAAAACTTAACAGAAATCTAGAAAGATTTCATCCTGCATGCAACAGTCAAGTTCAATTAACTAGAGGTTACAGGTTGTCCACTACAACACTAGGTTCATCCTTTTCTTGACCTCAACAACACTACTTTATGAGGTAGAAAGCGGTTACATATATTCAGGTTGGCAGAGCATAAAGAAACCAAGAACTAAATACAAAAAATATGAATTGCACACAGGAAGTGATGTAATACAAATGCAATTACGATGCACGTTACTGTTTAGCTAATGGGAATCAAGTAAACAAGTTCATTATTTATTTTTCTATTGCGTCTTCAGAAGTCATAAAATTTGTTGGACATTATGAGGGAGCTGAGCTCTCTACCGCCTGCTTGTCTGCAACTTGCATCTCTTGGAACTTCTTGCTCCTCCAAGATACTGGTCTTCTAGAATCAAGTTGGAAGATTTAGCAGACAAGGATATAAGAGAACCCTTTGGTGGCAACATTTCAACCAGGTTCAAGAAACTTTCAGAATGCATGGAGGATATATGAAGGTGGAAATGATGATGTTTTAAAAGCCGCGATTCTGGCAACTGCCATCAGTGTGTGCGAGCGAAAACGGCTCGATGAGGCGAGGATTATTGAGAAAAGAACCTGTAGCACCTGCTTCGCAAGCTCGGTACACTGAGGTCCGAAAATCAGCAGCACAGGCAGTAAAACATTTGAAAGAGCAGACGTAGAAGGAATTTGGACAAACGTTGGAGTTAGACAATAGAATAAAGCTAATGAAGTATTTTGTCAAACCATCCGCAGGCTGCGGGACAAAAACATCTGCTGCAAAATCTGTTAAAGACCAACAGGATCTATTGAATCTTGTTGCAGAAAACACATATCTGATGCAGATGTTGGGGACAAAAGTAATCTGACTAAGGCAAATTTTGCTCGAGTTGCAAGATATCTGAAAGCTAAAAAGGCGACTGGTTGTGATGAAATTCTTATGTTTTAATGTAATATCGCATTTTTTAATTTTCAACCAATATGCTTTTAGGAGAACACTGAAAATTCCCTATGTTATAATAGTTTTAGCAATGACAGATAATTATATTTAATTATACTTGAAGCTGATTATCTAGCAAAAACGGCAAAAATTTGTCTGCAAAAAGACGGTAACCACAGTTACTAATAATCATCTAAAACTATGGTGATTAAGTTAATTAAAATTAATTGCGTTTTTGTAAATGTGTTTTGATTTTTATAAAGCGTATTTAGTTTAATATGAATAGATTGAAATATATTTGAGTAAACAATAGTTTTTAAATATTTGTACAAACTTTTTTGATTTTTCACTTCTTTAATTGGTATAAATTTTATTTGCATGTTTATAAATTTTAATTGCGTTTAAGTTGATTTACTTGCATTTTATTCCTTTTTGAATTTAATATTAATTTAGTCATACTTAACATGACTAGGAGAGGGTTGAATTGATGTGAATTTGTACAAATTTATTCCAGTTTACATAAATTGATATGAATAAAAAAATACCATGTGTATATATACATTTGTGCCATGTTTACATGTATGAATAGACGTGAAGCAAGAATATGCAAGAATTTTTTCGACAACCAACAATCATTCAACAACAATTACTACAATATATAATTTAACAGTAAAATTACAATTACTTTTATGTGGACCGTTTCCTCATGATACAGCTCTTCTATGTAAATACAGCATTGATAAGAAGAAAGTAACTTATTTATTAAAGAAAAATAAAAGACATATAAACGAGACGACTAAAATATGCTTCAATATTTTATCTAATGAAAGATTTTTTTTCTGTAAATTGTATTATACATGAATTAAGTTATAAATGCTCAGATGTGATACTACAGTAAAACACGATGTTGCTAAAATCAAACAAACTGCAGGTAAATACAAAACTTTATTGAGGCTCTCTAGTTTCGGACATGCTTGTATCTTAAATGCACGAAATCAAATTAGCCGAACGATGCGTTTATGCATAATTTCAATGCAATTTCATGCATTTATTCAAACATTCGCTCTTACGAAAAATACAAGCATGTCCGAAACTAGAGAGCCTCAATAAATTTATGTATTTACATGCAGTTTGTTTGCTTTTAGCAAACATCGTGGCATTTCATAAAAATTTCAACACTAACTGCACTCTACACAGTGAAAAACGCTCAATTAAAAAACCACGGATAATATGACGAGTTGTTTTACGGTCATTCCGGTAAGGATCCGAAATTTCCTATCTAAAGAAATAAGATCGAAACGGTCTTGTCCTGAATTTGTTCCGGATATTGTGAGGTGAAAATGTGGCATGACTCAGCGCAAGGCACCGTGGGCGTTACCTTTCGATCTTTATACTTTGCTTTATATGCGCGCGTGTTCTTACTGGCGTGTTGTGTGCTATGAGACAGTTGAAGCCAATGCATGTAACAGCTAGTTGTTTCCTTTGCTGTGACGTAACTCTCGATTGAAGTTCTTGGTATAAAATATGCAGCCGCGCTGTGGAAAAGCAAACCATGTTTTATGGTCTGTTGTGGCTGTAACCGTGTAACTCAAGATGTAGTTGTAGCGGTTTCGGCTTTTTATGACCATCCGGGTATTATAAACATAAATGGTTAGTTCACAAGATGGTCATATAAAGAAAATTTTACATTATAGCATTTACACGTTGACAATCATACCTTTACAAAGAATATGATAGTCGTTTGTGACCAGTTTGTAATTTTAAGCACAAAGCAATCTATTGCGTTAGGATTGGTTCATTTTCACTACTTATGTCATCCCCGGAAGCGTGAATATGGTCATCATCCGTTGTATTATTCTCCACTGACAAAGGTTGGGCGTCACCAACACTTTCACTTTGATCTCTGGCTTTTGCTTCCTCTTTAGATGTTCCGTTTTCTTTGTCTGGTTTGGGCTGACTTTCAGATTTTTGCTTTATCTTCTTCTGTGCACATTGCTCCCTCCAGTCGGGCCAGAATTTTTCTTTCATTCGGTCAGTGTATGCAATCAAATTAGAGAACTTCTCTTTTATCAGCTTTTCATATTTTGAACCTGGCAAACATTCAATGAATTGCTCTACTGTTCCAAACACAGTGCAGTCAACTTCTGTAGGTTCTGGACCCATGAAGAATTTCTTGTCTGCTAGAAAGTCAGACAGTGCTGCGAGATCTCTTTCTCCTATTTCAAAGATTTCTTTATTGCTGTGCCGGCCAATACCATGCCCATACAAATTTGCCTTTTGCAGTCGCCGAAAATGAACAAGCGCATACGCTGCAATCACTCTCTTCTTGAATTTGTGCATCACCAATTGCTCAAGGAACCGTTCCGTATGCAGTGTCCATCTGTCGTGTACCATGCACCAGTATAAATTCTCTTCACAGAGCCGTTGAAATGCAACTGATGCAGCCTTTTCAACTGAACTCAAACTTGAATTAAGATCCTTGTTAAACTCCTTATTCAGGAACTGCATTATAAAAGTAGAGTCGCCCATTTCCTTTCCTTTAAAGGAAATAAATGGTAGTTTCCTTTTTGATGACGTCTTCAGAGAATGAAATGTTTTGTACTTCAGTCCCGTCATTCTCAAGTAAGTTAAAAGTTTCAATGCAAATGGTGAGCCAGATGGGGTAAGTAAAGTGGGCGAGAAATAGAAAACCCTAATATCAGGGTCATCCCCTCTTGTAGTCTGTATTTCAGACATTGGGCGGATTATTAATGACCAAACGTTTAAAATGTAACAATGAAACACCTGTTACAAACAAAAGCAAAGTTTGTTGGAGAAATCAGAGAGAAATTTTTTTCTTTTTGTTTTAGCAAACACCGAGCCCATTAGCTAAAATCGTACTAACTTTTTCTGTGAAACATGACAATTAGAAAATAGAAATGAAAATAAAAACATAGAAATAAAACCTTAAAATAGAAAATTAGAAATAAAATACTATAGGTTTTTTACATGTAGCCTGAAACTTTTACTGAAAGAAAAAGATAACAAAATCACGGACACTTAGAACATACTTTTTGTTTATTACCTATTTAAATTTCATTTCTAAAGAAAATGCTAGAACAAATTAAAGTTGCTTGTAGTCTAATCAAAGCATTCTTGTTCCCGGCTAGTGATACCAAAAATGTTGTTATAAGCTTTTACTGGAAAATAGCTCATGTTAAACTGATAGCCTACTGTAGATTATTGTCTTTCTAAACATCAACAAAAAGCTACTACCATGTAACCAAAAAATTGGCATGGTTTGGTAGAACAGTCTCTGTCCTCAGACTGAGGAAAGTCTTTGCACTTAAACTCAACTTAAACTCGGCGATGATTCCTAACCACTCGAGCTCTAGTTACCCAGCTTTTTTGTGCAAGTTTCGGTGGATGCATTTTTTATTTGCTTTTTTATTTATATCGTTTGCTAAATAATTAATCGATACTTGAAGTTGTGTACAAATTAGAAGAAAATATAGACTTTGCTCAGATGCGCCGTGAACTTTACTAAGTTTAAATCAGAATATTGGAACATCAGCAAACGTCGAACTAAAGATGCATTTTAATAAGCTATTAACAAATAATGTTATAACTATGGCATCAGTGGCCTATTATGCTTTCAGAAGACTTGACTTCACTTTTTCCATTTGTTTGCTTAAATTAACGCCACTAAAAGTTTATAGGCTATGTTATTCATTAGTCGCCACACTTTTTGTGTCTAAATATAACGGTTATTGTTGTTGACTGCACTGTCTTTTGTCTATACTAGCGTGTTGTTTTATTTTCAGTTTTGCGTGAAAACGCCTTTACAGGAAAGATGTATAAGAAAAAAAAACTAGGTGACGTTATTGTAGTCAGTAAAGTTATTGTAGTCAGTATGGTGAACAGCTTCCGGTCCAAGCAAACTGCAAAGTGAGCCAATTTTGACACGGGCATGCACTGACTGAAAATGCGCGAATAGGCTTGGTATCATAGGGCATATTTAGGCTAAATATATCTCGCGGTGGAGTTTTTTACTCACCCTTCAGAATACGAAGAGAAAATGTTTAAGCTTGAGTGATTTTGAGTTTATAGGCTGGCAAGCTCAGTGAAGCCTTTTTCCCAATACTTTCTTTCAAATTCTGAAGAGTGAGTAAAACGCACTACCATTTCTCATATACGTGAATATATTGTTTTTTATCATTGCTTCTTCGGAATAAATTTAATAGCTTGTAACTTTGCGGCTCGAGTAGCGCTACAGTTATAAAGCCCTGGCCTATATGGAAAAGCATTACAACGCACGCTCCTGGGGTTGAAAGCATTACGACGCTCGTCGTGGGGTTCATTGGCTTGCACATGCAAAAACCGCTTATTTTTCAATCTACGTTTAAAAATAAAGCAAACTGTGATGTGCTCAGTTATTTCATTTCAGTACAAGGCAAATCTTAATTGAGTAAAATTAGGCAAAATGGTTGACCATTGAACAAAGGAATTGGCGGCAGAATTCTAAATTTTAACTGAAAATGTTAAATAGTAGGCTGAGAAAAATATCACCCAAAGCAATAAAAAGTCACACAACTGTAGTAACTCGCTTGCCCTACAACTCTAACAGGTACCACAAATGCAAAGTTTACGCCGCCCAGCGCTATAAGAATCAAAAAGCCATGGAAGAATTAATTTAATGATTTCATTGCCAAATTAGCAGATAAAGGATAGGAATGCTTCCACGTTTTTCGCGGGAGCAGTGATGCGATGATATTCTGATTCTCAGAATATTTTGATTAAGAATTAACAATGAAAATTTTTGCTTTATGTACATGCATTCGAAAAGTTCCTTTAGTTATACCATATTTGACGTAACACATAAAAGCACTTAACAGTTTACTGTATCTTACCGGCACTACAAGTGGGACCATAAGAAATTACAATATGGTAGGCTATTGTAAAGTTTTTGCGATACAAAATTTTTAAATTTTCTAAAAAGTATATGCTCAATAACGTAACTTAGGTCATCTTACAATTAACGAATGCAAGTTAATAATTATCACTAAATGCTTGGAAAAATAATTTGCACCTGAATAATGTGAAGTTGAACAGTTTTATGTAAACCATGTTGAAATAAAGTTTGTTAGACTTGAACTTTCAATGTTTGTTTCGTATTTTTTATCGTTGATACAAAGTTACGTGTGAGCTCGATGATGGCCACGGGCCAATAATAAACAGATGCAGGGCCGCAGTTAGCCCGCGAGTCGTAGTTTGGACACCCCTGCGCTAGAGCATGTAGGCCTAATTAACTACGTTGACAGTTGCAAGAAAACAATAACCTATATATGTTATGCTGCATCAGATGAAGTTAGTTTTATACTTAAATGAATCTTCTTGCATGAATTTTGCATCTTTTCCGGCAATTAAATTAAAACGCAATTAAAAACACAAAAGTCAAAATTAATGGCACAGATCCAATTTTGGTGACACTGGGAAAACAATTGGATTTAGGTGACACTGCCTGCCACAGAGTGTGGCGTACCTCACATAGCGATACGTTGATAGAGCTCGGTGGAGCTGTAAAATTCTGTTGCCATCTGACCCCTAGGTAGGGGCTGTTCCCCAGCATCACAGGCGGGTCAACATATAAAGTTTTATTTCATACCAAACGCATTTGAAAGGAAAGGCGTCGTAACTCAGTTTTAACTCGGATAGCAATCAACGTAAATTAAACAGAAAAGAGCACGTGCGCTTGACACGAAAAGCTGTGACCAAATAAATGACCGCTGTAAGAAAACGCAGTTACAACACAAATATTAAAATCGTTGTAGCGACAAGTAATAAACATTTACACAAAAATATTGATAGCCACGTGAAGAGTAGCCACCACAGAATATAGATGTGAAAACGCTAATGGTCTCCAAAATTGTATTTGTGAAGGGGTGTGGCTCATCAATGCAGCTTTTAATACGGTTGTGCAAGCAACATCACGCAACCGGAAGAATCTAGCTTTTTATGTGAAATGCTTTACTCATATGGCGCCCAACATCGCTGCGCCGGCAGACAGATACACTTGCCTCCCCTCCAGCGCGCTTAGTCGCGCCCCTGTTTCTGGTAGGGGAACCACCATTGAACAGAGACAATTCTACGGATGAACAGAGCCCGAAAGTCTGTCATGAACGTTACCATTTTTAAGTGTTCTCAAGATCCCGAACTTTGCTCTTGGTTTTCCCTAAACGTTTGCTTTTTAACCAAAGACAAAAAAATAAACAATTACTCCAATATTTTCTACCTAGACTAACTTATAATGTCGTTGTGTCCGTCATCAAGTTTAAAAAGCTAGTGCATTATACGCCACGTCGAGGACATTGCGACAACGGTAGCGCTCATAGGCATGAAACACTCGTCACGCTTTTGCAAGCCCTACACATTAACCAAGATGATAAATACCAAAGTTTTATTTATTACTATGACTTATAATTCAAAAAATCATTTGGAATTAAGAAGCTTGTTCAAAAATCATTGTCGTGCTCACTGCTCCTTTTGCTTAAAACAACAACAGCCTCACGCTCACGCCGCCTGCAAGATACTATTTGCGTTTTGTTCTGGAAGGATGTACTGCACATTGCAGAATCATCTGATTTCACTCGTAAGGTGTCGCTACGCTTCAGAGGTTTGCGGCAATTGTAGCTGTTGCCACGTTGAGAGTTGCAGGCTATGCTAATAGGCCTAGCCTAAACTTCGCAGCAACCTGTATCGCTGATACCGGGTAGTGCTATAGCGTACTGCATGCCTACCTACTTGCCTTACCGTTTTCACCACAAAGGAAGAAGTAATAGAGAAACTGTTTAAGTTAACTTAGGTTAGGCTGCCGGTATCTTCAGATATATCTGTTAAACGTTTAAAAAATGCGTACCCTATAGCTCGGTAAGGTGGCAACGTAAGCTGTTTAGGCTACAGCTATTGTTTGTGCAGATAGGCTCAGGAATAGGTTTTATGAACAAGGGCATTTGGCCTATTTTCACATAATACTGTTATCTTTATTGCAAAAGTCTGAAAGTGAAGTTGCTTCATCAGGCTTATCTTCATGCAGGCTTCATAATTCTGATATTTTAAATGGTGCTAGGCTATCTATTTTGGTACCAGTCTTCCAGTAGCCTAGGCTACTGTATGCCTGGCGTATGATACACTTAGAAAAGTTAGGCTATGGTATATAGCTTAATGAGGATCTCACTAAAAACCAGAAAAGCTATAAAAGGGCTGAAACGAAAAAATAGTTCTAGGCTATTTGGGAAACAATGGTTTCAATTTCAGCTCTTTCAGGCTTTTAGTGTGTCCTCTTACAGTCTTAATGGCCGTCGTGGAAAGTGTGGAACCTGCCAGACTGCAGAGTATGGCAGTTTTTACTGTGATTTTGAGGATGCCGAAGCAAAGTTCCTGTGTGCAGCCACAGGTGTTTGAGAGAGCAGTTAGTGTGTTCCGCAACACTGGGCCCCAAGCATGTCCGGCGTTTGTTATAATAAATAAACTAAGAATTAGGCTCCAATGCACGCCATCATGCCAAAATTTGGTTCTTTCCATGCACGATTTCTCATCGAAAACTGCCATACTTTCCAGTCGAGTTGACCTGGGCTTACACCCCTACTGGAAAGTTTATGTGATACGCCGAAGAAAGTTGCCCTATATGCCAAGTTACGAATTGCCGTTTTGCCCGATTTTCTATATTGTAAGCATTATAGTAACCTATCACAAATTTTGCCATTACAGTTGCGGGCGCATTGAAACCAAACTTCCCAATAGGGGCTGAAACCACTTGGCGTGCCATGAATTTGTGGCACGTATGCCAGAGTTGTACAACCCTTGTTCACGCTGTACTGTTAAAAACACATGTTGCATGATCCATTTTCTCTTGAATGTTTGCTTCATGCATGTTTGTATACGTATATAAATATTATAATAATGATATTCATAGATACTGGTATATATAAGTGAATATCATATCATTCTGTTTCCTATATCATCCTCAAAAATTGAAATAGTTTGCTTTTTTATCAATAAGTTGAACATGGTGAGGTAAAATTTTTCGCTTTGTAAGGTTTCCAAAATGGAAAACCCTGTACATTTAAGAGCTTCGAATTGGTGTGCAGGTGTGCAAGGCAATAAATTAACCAAATAATTAATTATTCAATAAATTTTTTAAACGGTGTTAAACTCACTACTCAATGTATTAAACAACGCACCTAATTAATCCAAGAAACAATTCTTTCTTTGGTAGATAATGTGGTGATGCTGCTGTTATTAGTATGATATAGAAAACATAATTACTTTAATCAAATTTCTTTCGTAATAAACTAATAATGGATGATAAGAAGTCTGCAGTCACTGAAGTACAAATTGAAGATAAATCAGATAATAAAATGAATGCTAATTATGGATGTAAGTTTACGGTGTCTATCACCATACTACTTGTTTTAAAGTATTATGATAAATTGTGATTTGTCATGGTTTGTATGACATGTTAATCTTTCAGTAGTCATGAAATTTTCGTCATTACTCATTGAGGTGTATTTTATAAATGTTACTGTTGCATGCTTGAAATAATATGCAGTAAACTAATACTATCAGAAGTTCGGTGTAAATCTGCAAGCATGGTCAAGTTTTGCACACATTGAAAATTTCACAATTTACCAACAAAACTAATTAATTTATTGTGTTTCTACTGTTCCAAATTTGTTCTTTTTGTGAGCAAAAAATTTTTGTTTTACTGTCCTCAGCTAAAATGAAGTACATATCACTCATTTGCCTCATTATACAAAATGCTACCTTAATTCTTACCATGAGATATGCAAGAACAAGGGAAGGCAATCGCTTCTTTGCAACCACTGCAGTTGTGGCGTCTGAAACGCTCAAGTTAATCACCTGTCTTCTTATTATTTTGTTTCAATGTAAAGGTAAGCTGCCAGAAATGATTACTTTTTACTGTGTTGATAAATTGGCTTAAACACCGTGTTAGTGTGAGTTGAGTGATTGCAGTTTTTGATTCCATCATCTCTATTTTCAACCATACATAAATAAATGTAAAAGTATCGGTATTTAGGAGATCAATGTTTTAAGTCAATGCTTTGTTGCATGTTAGGTAACGTTGTGATGTGGGCTGGTTTTTTGTATGAAACCATTATCAAGCAGCCCGGTGATACACTGAAGCTAGCGATTCCATCCTTGATATATATGATTCAAAATAATTTACTTTATGTCGCAGTTTCCAATCTCCCAGCAGCTGTGTTTCAGGTAGTGTTATATTAACAAGCTAAATTTAAAAATTACTTGCATCATTTACCAAACGTTGTCTGATTAGCTGTATTATACAACATCATAAAATATGTTAAAATTGCCTCCAAAAGTCATCAATACTGTGCACTGGAGAGTGTTAAGTGACAAATCATTAGTGGAAAATCTTGGTGTGTCCATTCAATTTAATCATTAGTTTTAGTATTTATTTATTTAGTTCATTGTCCTGACTGCACAAATGTTCAATATCTGTCTTGCAGGTTACTTACCAGTTAAAAATAATCACCACTGCGTTATTTTCGGTTGGAATGCTTGGAAAGTCACTGTCAAGGCTTCAATGGGTTTCAATGGTTATATTGTTCACAGGTGTTGCTATAGTGCAGGTATTAACTTGATCACAAAAGAAGTTTTATCAACTACAAATGGTTTGCTATCAGTTACTACTTTAGTATTTTTTACAGTCATTGTATTTTGCGTCATGTGCAGCACCATTGTCATGATTGTTCAGTGCTAAATGTTACTATGCTAATTGCTAAATGCTAATTGCTAAATGCTAATTGCTAAATGCTTTAAAGGTTCAAACACAAGCAAGCAACAAGGAAACAGTGGGTACCAGCATCGAGCAGAATGCTGTTATGGGACTTGTGGCAGTTGTCGTGTCATGCGTGTCATCAGGTTTCGCCGGAGTTTATTTCGAAAAAATCTTGAAAGGCTCTAAAGGTTCGGTTTGGTTACGTAACATACAGCTGGGCATGTTTGGGGTCCTCTCGGGTCTCTTTGGGGTTTGGAGCAAAGACGGAAGCGATGTATTTGAAAAGGGATTTTTCTATGGGTATGACCCCCTTGTGTGGGTGATAATATGTAACCAAGCGTTTGGGGGCTTACTCGTTGCTGTTGTGATAAAATACGCTGACAACATTTTAAAAGGTTTTGCAACTTCGGTATCAATCATTGTTTCCACTGTTGCTGCCGTTTTCTTGTTTCATTTCCATGTCACGTTGCTGTTTGTAATCGGGGCAGCCCTTGTCATTTCAGCAGTCTATATTTATAGTTTACCGAAGCGCAATGAAAATGTAGTGATAGGTGCGAAGTAAGCATATAGTGTAGTTTAATGAATGACATTGGCACAATCTCTTATTTACTTTACCATTATAATTTATTCACATCTATCTTAACACTTATTTGGTTGGCGCTTGCCCACAAAAGAACATGACATGTGGTATTTGCATGGGTACATATTTTAGAGGATTTTTATTTGATGTTGTAGTCTGCAATTAGAGAATTTTAATTATTTGCCATTGTATGCACCATTCTTGGAATTTCCATGTATTTACTCCAGTATCTTTTCAATACTACTTTTGCTTGACCAGATACAAATATGTTTTAAAGTCTACAGTTGGCTAAACTTTACTCTTTATATGGTTGTAAGCAGGTGAATTTGTGTAAATGATCACTGTATACTATATTGCGTGATATGCTTTATTCGCAACAGGATCTATATTGTAATAGATTATTTTAACCACTATCAGATGTATGCATACCAGATTTCAGTTAGTATAGGACAACAGTTATATCATAAAAGTTGTTGTGGCTCAAAGCTATGTGAGTGTATTACTATGGTGCCTTCGTTACTTGTGAGCAGTTGAAATTATCATTATCAATGTACAAGCTGTTTTTACCATGTGTAATGCAAACAATGAAATTGTTTCACAGTGTGGAAGATGAGCGATGCACTAATATTTCCAGCTTACCACATTACTTAAAACCAAGCGTTTAGAAGATGTTTTTGTGTTATCACATAGCATCACAACACCAACTGTATGAATGAAATACATGGCATTGCATTATATGGCTTAGCATCTTACCAAGCAACAATGTGGTTTATAACTTAGTCAAAACATAAACCACCCAGTCTATATCTAAAATTCCGCTTTTGTTTGAAATTGTCTCCTTTTGTCGCATAGAAATTGTATATTTGGTTTTTGTAGTATTTGCACTTGTATTTTTAATTCGTTTATGCAGTTATCCTAGATAGACGTTTTATTTACATGAGGATGTTGTTTTGCTCCCACATTAAGTATTATAATTATATACTGTAGCTAACCATTAGGTTTGTTTGGCTATTGAGTTATCAATTCATGACACCCCTTTTCTTTCATGTTTACAAAATAAGATCCCATGTCTCTGGGAATGTTGTTTTTTCGAGAGAAAGAAGTGAAAATGTTATTTTCTCCTTGTTTTCTTAGTCAACCTATATCTACTGTTGTTTTTAGTTATTTAATAAAAATTGGATAAACTGATTGCTGGTAATCTGAGTTCAATAAATATGATGATTATAGCAACTACAGCACTTCAATGCTGTCTATGACTTTTTGTGCCGCTCACAACTTACTACGTTTTCCACACATAACGCATAAACAAACCTAGTAATAAAATAAAATTTATTGCTTGCAATTGTTACATTTACAATAATGGTAGAAAATCTGCTGCATTAAGGCTTCACGTCTCCAGCCATCATATCACACACGGTTTTATGCTTCGACCAATGACTTACTTGACACTCCCTGCGGGGCAAAAATATTAGTTGAGGATAGAATAAGCAACATACTGGTCAGAGATAGAAACAAAGATACCGATGTTAACTAACCTTTTACAATACCACTCCTGCCTGCAGCGTGAACATCTCTTTGAAGCTTCAGCTCCACAGACAGCGCACTTTGGCACATCAGTTAGGAGGGAATCCATAACATCAAAGTTGTATGTGTCGGCAAGTCTGTTACACCACAATACAAGATCGTGACACGTAGTATATCAGCGCTCACGCCAATGTTTTGGGCAATAATAAGTTTAATTTTAACAAATAATTCAATAAATAATTGTGTCAAATGGTGCTTGGTTTTTGGTGCATATTTAAGGGAAAGACTCTGAAGGACCTGCGAGCTTGAGATTGTATTTCAGCCTGACTTGGGTCAAAGTAATGCTTCATTTGGTGCTTGGCTATAGCATGCCACTTCCCTTCATTTTCTTGCAGTAAACGCTCTTTAATTTCTGGGAGTTGTTCCAGCACTAGGCTCCTCCTGATTCATAACAGCCGTTGTTACAGAAATCGTAATACACCTACAACTGGTAGTTGCTGGTTGAAGGTTAATTTTTTTTAAATTTAATGTTCAGAAAACCAAGACGCATTTATTTTAATTTGAATATTACTCTGGTGCCAAGGAATCTGTCATGGAGAGTTCTTCTAGATATCTTCTCAAATCCGCAAGCATTGGAAGCTGATCTAGAAGGACCTCAGTCATATGAGCACGTAGCTATCATGATAAAAATGTGTTGAGCTTTGACCGACAGTATGAATACTTCTCACATAACATTTAGAAATTAGCGTTTAATAGATAGACAAAAATATTCCCATTGTGCATTAATTTGTTGGTTGGTCAAATTAACCCGGAATGAGTAAACCCTGGGTCAATTCAACCCAAGGACTATTTAACCCATAAATTTGGTAGTAGTAGTGGTCATTCAATTCAACTCAAGTTTAAGGACTATACACAGCCGAAAGATGTTGGTTGTGTCAGTCTGAGTTTAGTCGTCCTTCGTTGAATCAACCTAAAATCGTTTGCCAATGTTGCCATCAACTTACTTTGAGGATCTGTGCTTTGTTGAAGGAATTAAAATCATACTTCTTGACGCATTCCACATTCATGAGAATGTTGTACAATGACAGCCACACTTGTCCTTCCACCTTAGTGAGCTGAAGTACGTCAGGCCCACTGACTTCCTGCCACTTCCCATCTAACAAACAAACAAACTGCTACTAACAACCCATTTCATAGACCGTGGCATATTAGGTGTTTGCAGCTAATACTTTGACAAATTTCAGGCTTTTACATTTTCAGTTTCTAATGTTTTTCGGACTTCAATACATTGACATACTAGAACAAATTAAAACCTAAAAATGAATTGCCGTGTACCTATGTACTTTTTTGTAAGTCCGCCTTCCGTTCTTGTCCAAGGTGGGTGCTCCACAAGTTCAACCAATAGACAGGGAATGTTGTGGGTATTCAGAATCCGAGAAGGGGTACTTAGGGGCAAGCTAGTTAAGAATTAAGCCATAATTTGGTTGTGTAATCATACATACATGTTATCTTACCAGTATTTAACTTCATATCTGATGTTATACCTATTCAAATCTGGAAAAAATTATCGACTAATTAAATTTAACCCAGTTACATGGTACTTACCAATCGAGTGCATCTGTCAAGTAACGCAGAATAGAAATAACTTTAACAGCTATTTCAAAATCCATTTTATCCTGCTGAGCACAAAGTTCCTTTAAACAAAGAAAACAATTTCGCTTTATAGATATAATAGTAATTTCACCAGAAATCTGACATAGATTTCATCCAAATAAAAACCTCCAGAGAATTTCCATCATTTTGTGCAGCCTTTGATTTTTCTAAAAATTCCCTGTTATTGTTAGCTACAGCAGATGTCAGTTTCCTGTAACAATAATCAAGGAGATCTAGCACATTGTCCCCGGAAGATTCCAAACTTTCTTTGTGAAACAGAACGGTTTCCAAAAGGTTTACAACAGTTGCCTCGTGGTATAACTGAAAATAGTTTTTTTTTATGTCAATGCACTGTAGCAAGGGAAGCATTTGAAACCAACCATGACACATCAAAAAACATACCACCATATAAACGGGTATTGTTGTCTTTGGCTTGAAGTTGGTTTTAAAAACAATGTTGAAAATCTTATCTTTCCAAACTTCAGTGGATATTAAATCAGCAATCAGACATGGAATCTAAATAAATAAAAAATCCTACATGCAAACATTTAAACACCAATTATCCAGGAGACTATTTGTGTCATTGAAACTGAATGTTATACACTGCAATAAAACAGAAGATATTCCAGACTGCATTTAAGTGGTTGTTAACCGGAGTTCTACTGTATATCAACATAAGAACCTGTCAGCCAAAAGATTTTAGACAATATATGGCAAAAAAACTACTTCTATAAATGGTACATATAAGAAAAAAAAACAAATTTAGAAACACAAAATCATAACAAGTAACTGAGAAAAGACAAAATATGTGCATCTACACTGTATTCTTTGCATGTACGACGCAGTTAACAACTCTCGCATTGAAACAACTCGCAAACATGACAAAAATGCAGTCTGAATGCACACATTCTATTGGTTGCTACACAAAACTACCAACTTTATCTAATGTAATTAAAGATTCTTTCACAAACTCTTCCTCTTGGGATGATGCACAGAGCAATGCTTGCATGTTCAGTTTTTCGATGTATTCATGTTGCTTTTGCCACCTTTAAAGATCATAAAACAAGATTACAAATCACAAAATATGACAAACACGACTAATCTGAAATGCATAGGATATAAATTTGGCTGCTATATTTCACTGGAATAAATCAGACGTTCAAAGATTCTAGCATTCAAAGCTATTTTTCACGGTTTCTTGTTAACCTTGCTTAAATTTTATATCATAGTAAACTCATCTAAATCTAACTTCCAATGAATATCTAACTTCAATTAAACCCTATGTAACTTAAATTGACTGTTTGCATACCCAATAACTCCTGACCTAACTGACTGTCTTTAACAAAGGGCTGCGTAACCTATTTACGATGAAATAGTCAATCTGTATAAATTTTAACTGCCTAAACTTCAACTAAGTACTATGCCATGTATCTCTGTAAGATAAAAGAACCAAGGAACAACTAATACCATATAAGATGCTGAAAGTTACAAAACGAACAAACAACCACTCTATGGGTGGAAACCTACTTTGAACTACCGATGCTTTTGATAGGAAATATCCGCAAGCTTTCAATCAGTGCTTCAGCTTCGTTGAAAAGCAAAACTTGTTGAGATTCTTCAGTATTCATTTTCAGGCAAGACTCTCTTTGGTTGACCTACCAATAGCTTACTTGGCAGATTACCTAAGATATTAGTAAATTCTGCTGATGCCAGCTCTACTCAAACTTCTGGAATTTAATACATCTTGAATTTATATGTTTTATACATCTTTATTAAACAGTGGGCTTATAGTCTTAGTCAGTGGTTCTAAACCAGGGATGTCCAACCTTTTATTATAGTGGGCCGCATTGTCACTTGAAATAATTGAATGGGCCGCAAAACCTATTAAATTTCAAGAAAAATGGGTACATGAAGTACATACTTTTGGAGTGAAAATGACTAGCGGGCCGCACAAAAATCTCAGGCGGGCAGCAGGTTGGACATCCCTGTTCTAAACCTTTCATGATTCGTGGCCCCTATACAGTGACCCTCAAAACCCATGGATCCTGCTCATCAATAAAAAATGTAGATTGTTGATTGCAAAACACTTTTATTGTCCCCCTTTGCCTCGTCTTCCCCTACTACCACACTATAACTCACTAGTAAGGCATCTGCTGGTGGCCCCCGTAGAATGTCCTGATGGCTCCAGGTGGAGAAATCCTGGTCTTAGTACTCATAGTGCGTTAAATGTTGTGAATGCAGATTCTATTTCTATGGACCAAATTCAGATGTTGCTGCTATTACAGTCAGTAGTGAAGTGGATGAAATGATTGGTCCATAATAAATTTGGGTAAATCGATAAAAAACTTTAAAAAATAAGTGACAATCGGAACTTCCACAAAGGCAAGCTTGGTAACCAAGCTTGATCGATAGGAAGACATCGTTGGGTTTAACTCGTGTAAAAACAATCCTTAGTCAAAAAATAAAGTTTATGAAAGGCAAAATTAGCCCACGATAGACTAGTTATTTTGTATTGTGTATTTTTATGCATTGTCTGTAGGGGAATGAAAAATAAAATGCTAACGGTTATAGCGTAATACATTAACAGCTCCACCAGCAAACAATGAGCTGGAAAAAGCAGCAAAGCCCAAAGGCTTAAAACGTGTAAGAATAATGTAACTAAATGATATACAGTCGAATCCGCTTAATTCGGACACCGGATAACCCGGACAACCGCTTTATTCGGCCAAAATGCTCGGGAACGGAACAAAAGTAAAAATTGAACGTAAAAAACTCCTGTTAATTCGGACAATTCTCCGCTTAATTCGGACACAGGTTCGCAATTCTATCGTTAGGTTATGATACAATAAACAGTACTTCGTTCGTTTTAAGACAAGATTCAATTGCATTATGAGTGATTATGGTGAAACAATGACGATCGATGCAGTAACAATCGACAATGAACTCATATAACGCCGTGCCAGCTTCATAGTCGCTTTTACTTCGGTACAATTGCGTCCATCTTGTAGGACAAAATTGTACAGAAAAGTTTAGCACAAAAAGTGAAATTGCTCACTAAAGTAAACGAAGACGTTTTATGCGATCAGTGCCAGTTACTGCAGTATAGCGCAGCTGCAATTCATTTATTACGCAACACTACAGTATTTTAAATGCGTTTTTTGCCTTTATGCATGACCATGAAACGAACAATTGATTTTCCGCTTAATTCGGACAAAGCCGTTTCTCCGCTTAATTCGGCCAAAAGTGAGCGGAACCAAAGTGTCCGAATTAAGCGGAGTCGACTGTAGATGAATAATGGTTAGCACGGCCACCAAACCCAACATACATTGATTAAAGATATAATTAAAAAAAAATTACAACGGCAAAACAATTCTACTTTCATAACAGGTTCAAAAAATACAGGTACTCTAAAGTGAGATTCAAACTTTACCAGCTACTAAAAATATTTATTATTACTTACGCCTCTTAAACACTAGAAAAATCTAAAAAAACTTTAACCCTGAGCTTGCATTCCCAAAACATTTGAATACTCAAGTAAAGAGTAACGGTGCTTCGGTGCTTTCCCATATATGAGAGCACCATTAACAACCGAATTCTGATAAAAAATGTAAGCTACAAAAATCAAGAAGTATAAATTAATCCACCGTTTTCCAGGATTGCTAAATTTTTTAATGAAGTAAGTCATGTTGAGTTTATAGCGTAATGCTCTTATAAGTACTATAAACCAGGGCTTCCCAAACTGGGAGTCGCGACCCCGCAAGGGGTCGCGTAACGAACGTCAGGGGTCGCAGAGCGTATACCAATTTTACACGAAGTACAAAATACAATCAAAACAAAATATACTTCCAGCCTAATAAACATAGAAACCGCCTTGAGACCAGCATTAACAGATATTGAGCCACGGCTGGACTTGCTTTGTAGCAGAAAGCAGTCGGACCAATCACACTGAATAAATGTGTGTGCTTTTTTGTTTGCAGTAGCCTACATATGTGTAAAGTAGTAAGTAGGCTTTGAGTACTGGTGGCTTGAATTCAGTCTTTGCATCTCAATAAATGTCACTAATGACTAATGTATATTTCGCACTGCTTATCAATTTAAACGTGAAGGGTCGCGGAAAACTTCAGAAGTTTGAAAGGGGTCGCGAGCAAAAAAGTTTGGGAAGCCCTGCTATAAACCATACCTATTTCTCGGCTCTTACAAAAAATTTTCAACTTATAAACTTTTATCCTGTAAGATAAGTACCACTACTACCATAGAAATCTAACAACAATAGCGTATTCTATGCTACTACCAGAGTACCTGATCAAAACGCTCATTCACAAGTACATCAGATTTTGACATCGTATCGTGTTTCATTTATTTTTCTTCATTGACAGTGGGTAGCGAAAAAGATGGTGCTAACTTGTACTTCTTACAGCTGAATTATTATAGTAGATCTGTTTTTGGTTTATTAAAACGCTCTTAAACTGTGTAAGGACACGTTCAACAAACAAAGTAAAAAAAATTTATAGCGAAAAAAAGGGTGTCGTTGACAGTTCGAAAAGGACAAAGATTACTTCGTGAAGCACATTTTAAACTGCAAAGAAAACAAATTATTTCTTATAAGTGATCGGAAACACGTTCAAATTTAAGTAGACACGAAAAATTCAGTTCAATTTACAGTAAGTTAAGTTCTGTTTTGTTCGGTTTATAGGTAACATGGCAGCAATCAAATCTATATATACAATATCTGTCTCTAACACATTGGATCGAGAACTCGGTGCAATGACATCTTATGTAGGCTGAATTACAGTTTGTGCAAAAGACGGGTTTATCAAAATCTGGAGTCGTTTCTTCCTTTTCGTTAGCACTTCTTCGAAATGTAAGCACTTCACTGCATGCGCATCGTACGTTTACCGTTTCGTCTAGCGGAAGATGGGAAAAGTCTCGTTGGGTCCGAGAGTTGTTACTTCGTTGTATTATAAGTTTTTCCTGGCTATCGCTGGATTTCTCGTTTGTGACCTCCCTTTTGCTCCATCGGCTTTTTTTTCGCTTCAACTGTTGCTCGTTTGGGTCGTGGTTTGTACTATCCTTCGATAGGCTCGCAGCTCCTGGTGAATTTCTTTCAACATTTTTGGTTCTTTTCTCCTTTGCTCTGGTTCGAGGAGCGCCTGTTGCCGAATTATTATAGAAGATCGAAAATATGCTAACACACAGTCAACGAGAGGGGGAAAGTGGCAAAGCTTCGCGGTCTTTATTAAAACGTGCAAAATATTAACTACATTGTGGTACATGACCATCAAACCCAAAAGACATAATAATCACCATCACATAATCAAGCTCATGTCATTATCGCCAGTGGCATATTTAGGATTGTGGCCCGAGGGAGGGCCAAAATTTTTGAAGTGACCATTTCACTGTTAGAAGATCGCGCGGCTTGCTGTTAGATTAGGAGAATGGGCATTGGGCATACAAAAAGTGGATTTTAACTATTAAGGGTTTAATTGAAGTTATATTTAGATTACAAGGTATATTTAGTTCAAGTGTAGGTCACAATGTTTTGACATTTGTTCAAGTTCGGTAATCAAGATATCTCAAAAAATGGCTTCCAACGAACAATTTTTTCGGCAAAATAGTTGCAGCCAAAATTTTTTCAAAAGCTTGCTTCAGTCTAGTTTAAAATGCCAGTGCCTGTTCCCCCGGTCATTCTTGTCTGTAGCCTACGTTAACTTTCCCAGCGCAGCTAAAAGGCATTACGACAGAAGCGAACTGGGCACTCCTATCGCTTCGATTCGGCACTCTGGTTAAATATTTTAACATACAGATCGGTCAAAATTTTACCTTAATGACGTAAGAAAGCGTTTGTTATTTCCCTTCTTTTTAGCGACTTAATGACATAAACACTTTGGTTCATAAACATACAGAACTAACGCACTATTGCACCGCGTTCATTGCAATTTGGTCAAAAGATTCCTATATAGGTAGCCTATATATAGGAATTCCTGTTTTAGAGGCGTTTTTAATGCATACAGCGCCCATTTTGCTGTCAGTGGCCAAGCGGGAAAGTTTTTGGCTGTCACTATTACTTCCGATGAAATTGCACATTCAAAATTATTCCTCATAGTTTCTTGTTAGCTTAACTTAATGTTGTAACATAGTAACCTAAACCTAAAACAAATTTTCCTACTAATCTAAACCTAACTTAAATTAAACTCTAAATAACTCAAATCGACTTTTTGCGTACCCATTCTCCTAACCTAACCGCCTATCTTTAACAACGGGCTGCTTGACCTACTTACGGTGAACTAGTCACTCCAAAAACTTTTGGCCTATCTGGCAAACTTCGCCTTCTCTTAAACGCGATTTATAATAATAATACGCAACTGATAAACTATGATTGCTGACTAACACTGATACAGTAAGCGGCAGCTGTTTAGTGTTTATAGAGCATATAGTTTACCGTACAGGCTTTACCATACACTCGACTACTTTGACATACTAGTGAACTCCGGCACCAGAATTAACAGTTGAGACATACAAAATGTTCGTGAATTGTAACTGACAGTGATTGACTAAATTTGCAAGTAGTCTCAGTGGTTAAGAAAACAGTCAAGTCACTAACAGCGCAAGTACAAGTCACGTCGAGTCATTGTAATTACATTCCCAAAATAATGCCAAAGTCTTAAATCATTCCAAGTCACAATTTATGATTAACTTGTTGTTTTACGTTGTCGGAATAGGCCACACGTTATGTAATTATACAAATGACCCTTAATGTTACGCCATATATGGTTATGGCGTTTTGCACAGAATATATTGCAATGTGATCTTTGAAGAAATTATTTCGCAAACAACAAACCGATTCTATAATGACTTCATTTAATTTGGACTGGAGCAAAGCAAGCTAAACTTGCCACGTTGACACAAGTCAAGTTTTTAAACAAAAGAACACAAGACAAGTCCCTACAACAGACTTTCATGTAGACTTGAGTCATTCTACCTATGGTAGGCTTAACTGGAAAAGACATTTAGTTTTAATTCTTGTGTTTGTGATATGGACTAATTGCAGTAGTTGATGTGAGCAGAGGCCAGTTCAATTTTGACCGTTGTAATTTACGCCCACCTGTCCACAATCAAATGTCACGCTGTCATTGGCCACAACAGCCTGAGTAGCCTGTAGTAACCTTTGTATCAATGGTCGTGGCGCGCTATATTTTGAACTTTAGACTCATCGAACGCGTGCTCGCTGCCGAGATACGCTGAAAGGGGTTACTTATGGTCACGTTTTGACAATGTACTGTACAGTGTACAAGATAACATGCAGCTATTCGATTACAGGACGTGTTGTGAACTTTGGAGTTGTGGTTTTAGCCTCTTACATACGTGGAGTAGAATTAATGAAATGTTTGGGCTTAGTCTGAGCTAAATTTGCCGCGTAATATAGCAGCAAGATTTGCCATTAGATTAATCATTAACACTAAACAAACAGTAGACTAGCATCTTCCTTAAGGTATGTTAAAATATTCTAGACGTGCAAAGGTTGGAACACTACCTGTCAATATTTATCTATTTTTTCCAATGGTTTTGGGTTGTAGTGGACTTAGGCCTCGCTAACTCTGATGGAAACTTTATTTCGTAATTTTTACCGATAGAGTGAAGGTATTGTATAGTATAGCCTACTTTAGATCTCAAATTAACAACGTTTCGATTTAGCTTCGAATGGTGAAGAATGTCTCCCGCACAGAGTTTTTATGATGTAATCCGCAGGCCGTTCAGATGACCGTGTTTTTCAAGACACAGCGTAATATTTCATGCGTTTTCTTGTGTAATGTCATCGGAGCTCGTTTGTTAATTCCAACGCTGGAATAACTGAAACACCGTAGTAAGCATTCTAACCAAACGTTTTGGCAAATTTTTCAATTTTATTGAATACTGATACCCATACTAACCAACCCAAACTTTTCAAATCATTCGCAACTCATATATCGGTCTCTTGTGTGATGGGATTATTCCAGTATACTGTATGCAAGCTATATCGTTGGATTCCCATTTCTTCAGCCGTCAAATATTGAGCTATTAGTAATTGCACGTACGTAACTTCGGCGTGACGAATGTAGAGGGGGGCCTGTTTAATAATAGCCAGGTAATAATGACGAAATCGTTGAGTCACACTTTCGTAATCATTTGCGCAAAAACATTTCCGCAACGACAATTGTTTTTTCTGACGTGTTTTTACGTATTAATTTTTGACCACGTGGTTCCGGCGCTGTGCATATACTTAAACAGCGTAATTAGTTAATTACTATCCTACAAATACCAAGCGTACTTAAGTAAACTTGTAACAGAATACTGTTTTAACGGCGATTTTACTGTATAGCTCAATTAGTCTTTAAATTAGAGACTAAGGTTGCAAAATCGGTAAGTGCTGATGCCGCTTCGACTTTAAAACGACGTTCATTATGGAACGCGTAAATAGCCGTGCATTCTTAAATTACGTCTCAGTTTGAATTATTCAGTTGGGATGAAGGTGCTTCGGGCCCGTTGTTTGTTGTTGCTCCTGTACACGACTTGTAAACTAGACCTTTGGCTTGTAATGGCTTTTTACTGTTTTGATTCCAAATGGATCTCAGCGTGATCACTGATCAGATTCGATGAATCAGCTCAAATTTGTATTATCGAGTTTGTCAATAGTGTGGCTCGCCGCTAACACAAGGAACATTATTTCGCCCAAGTTAGAAAGAGTGTACGGTATGATCGTCAAACCAAATAACGCCAAGTAGTAGTTACCTCAAGTGTAATTTTATGGGCAAATTTAGTATGTACTTTTTCTGAGACATTTAAAGCGATGTATGGTTGGAGCCTGTGTTGTGCGTAAAAGACCACTTGCTTGAAATCTGTTGTTTACGGCAAACACATATCCAGACTGGACAAAAATTCGCGTCGGTCTTGCTTATCCGTCTACGTTACCGGTCAAAGTCCATAGCTTTGACGACTTGTCGGCCTCTTTCACAACCACTTGCTGAACCCGGCTGGCTTCTGTTTGCGTGTGGTTTGTATCTGATAAAAGTCCAACCTTTTTAGCTGACCTACTGTACTTGAAAAATCGTTAGACTAAAGTCGTTTTGATTAGTTGCTGCTTCACATTTGATCGCCTTAGGCTTGTTTGGAGCGAGGTAGGTTGTCTGAACTCTGGACTTTGAAAAGCAAGGAGTGTGGAAAGACTCGCAGTATGGGTGAGTTGAATATTATTGCACGCTGTACTGTGTTTCTCATCGCATCTGTAAGTAATTATTTTGCTTGCTTGCTTCACGTAATTGCGTTTTCTTCATTTGAACAACATTAATTATACATTTGCTTTAGAAATTTAGGGTTTGGTTACATAGGTTATCAAAAGATTTCTTGTAGAATTAGCGTGGTGGCAATGAAAAGTATAGTTTCATTTCATTGCATTTAACCCTTTGCGGTCCAATTTATTTTTACCGTTTCGGTCAGTCTAGGTCCAATTTTTTTTTATTGCATTTTTGGGTAGTTTTTCATGTGTAGAGTACGGATGTGAAATTTTTTTGGCGAAATTTTTTTTAGTTTTTTTTTTTTTAGCGTTTTTAAAAGTGCTATTTTTCGCAGTTTTTTGCATTTTTTTCAATTTTTTGCATCATGTATTTTCTAGACAAAAGGTATCACATATTTCAAACAGTACTGACGTTTATTGAAACACAAATGCAGTTTGTTTACAAGTAAAATTAACACACTCTTATCACACTGTTGAAATTTTCTGGTGAACTCCTGTATGACGCCTGGACTTTGGTCAGTCTTTGTAGGTGACTTGGGTGTGATATTTTTTGAAGCATTCTCCTGGATGAAGACCAGGTTTTCTTTGGCATGTTTCACAAAAGAATAAGGTGGTTTTCCTTTGTTCTTTGGTGTTGCAAACCATGCAATTCTTTGTGTGACCTCTTGCTCCTTTTTTGATGAAATGTGGTGATTTGTTGAGGCGCTCAGCAGAATCGTTTTCACTTGGCCTTCCTCGTTTCGGTTTCCTGTTGCGGACGTCTCCTATTAGTTGCACAATCACCTTGTTTCTATATTGTAGGTGTCTTGAATCTCTAATGTGTTGCATCTCCTTGTAAACCAAGAATGAGTTAACCATGCATACTTCAACCAACCAGAAAAATAGCTTTCTCCACCACCGCAGCGTTTTTCGTGTGAAGGAGTATGATGCGCAGTAATGATCAGAATGATCAACTGCGCCCATGTTAGCTGTGTAATCACGGATTACATCAGGTTTCTCTACATCTTCCTGCCTCCCATTTCGCCAACGACTGTGGGGTGCAGTGTCCACATTGTGCCAGGTGCTGAGCATCAGTATCAAGCGTCTATCTTGCCATCCAAGTGTTAGAATATTTTCTGGATGACGGTATGCTTTCAACTGTAAATTTTTCAATCGCAAACGCTTTACTTCAGTGGGTAGTCCAACCCTATTCTTCTGGATAGTTCCAGTAAGGTGGATTTTATTCTGAAGCAGTTCTTTTGCTAGAGTGTAGCTTGTATAAAACCGGTCTGTATATATATGATAACCACTTGCTCTGACTTTTGACAGCAGCTTGCCAACTAAATGCATCACGATCCTCGATGTAAACGGCAGATCTTGACGCGACAAATTTTCTTTAATTCAGGCAAAGTTAAATCTTGCCAACCATACCATACAGAACTCTTTACAAATCTTTTTTTCTGTAGTCGTATTGTTGCATATGCATTTGTTGCCACCAAAATTTCCATAAATATTTCATCCGACATAAAATTTTGAAAATATTCCAATTCTGTTTTTGGGATCTTTTCCAAGTTTGGTCCCACATCAGTAGCTGTAAATGGGTGATGAGGAAAATCACTGTCATTATCATGCCATACTCTCCATCCATTAGAGTCTACAACATCATTAGAGGTAGATCCATCACTGTCTGAGTGCTCATCAGGATCAGAGCTCCCATCATAACTCATTTCCATATCTGAATCAGAAAAATCACTCTCTTCATCAACCTCCATGTCTGAATTATTTTCATCTTCAGAATCAAGCATTTCAAGTACATCATTAGCACTAAACCTTCTAGCAGCCATTTTACTATAAACAATCCAATACTATTTACTACAACTCTCGTCTGTAAGGTAGTAATAAAATACAATAACAAGCAAAATTCATTATAGCTGAGTGCAAGAAATGCCCTTGCCTAGCCCAGTTTTACTAACTGGTTTCCAGTTCCAAATTCACTTCAACTTAACAAAAGTCAGGGTAAAACCCTAAAAAATACCATCTACTGTGTTCCGAAATCGATAATAAATGTTGTAACATTCTTAGAATGTAGGTAGACCCGTAAAAACCGCTGTACACAAAAGTCATCCTAGGGATGTAGGTGGACAGCATTACATAATTTTGTTTATCATCCCAGGGATGTAGGTGGACCGCAAAGGGTTAATGGTGCTGCTGTATTTATTTTGCATGAACTATGAAGACGATAAGTTTGGCAGACTTGATTTTAAATCGTATAGTTATTATTCATACCGGATATATACTATCTGCCTCTGAGGTATTTGTTTAAAACGTAAGTCATGTACAGTATGAAGCTATGTTACAGGTGTTACACATCGGTTTAGCTTGGAGTCATTAACCTAGTTGCGTGTGTTTACATATGGTGTTTAACAACCAGATTTATTGCTTAAATCTTGCAATTTATTGCTACTCTGGTGTCGGACCTGAGTGAAATCAGTGAAACTAGTATGTTATTTGTCTCCAGCAGGGTGATATCCATCATGTGACTCCTTTTGTAATCAGTTGTGTTCTGTATTAGCAACATCATCTAGATTTGTCATTGTGTTTATGGACAGCAGTGTCTCTTGAAACTTTTGTCACAAATGTAATTAATCAGCTACTGGTAGATGACTGACATGTTTATTGAATAGAAATGATTTTAGATGTGTTATTTTAATTTTAGTGAAGGCCACTTTAATTGCTTTCATCATAATTTAGGTTAGATTTGAATCACATAATTGCCCTGAAAGCCAAGTCGGGAAGAAATTTTTGTTCATATCTCAGCATTGATTTGAGGAAACTTTTATTTTATAAAACTCAACCCATGTGGACGTTTCTTTCTACATATCACTGATTACTTCATATCCTGGCAAAATCATCAATTGATTTATTGCTCTGAGTAATATTGTATGTAGTTGACACACTCATGCCTTGTGTGCAGTGTGTCATTAATTCCTAGCGTGCCAAATTCTGTCATGTTGCAAGCATAGTAGGTTAAGATCACCTAAACGTTGCACATCACATGACTAAGTAAAACATGCACAGAAAATGTATCTGGCCTAGAGCATTTTTGTTTTAAATTTTATTATTAGAAGTTTAATTTTTTTCTCTGTTTGATTATTTTATTTTTTGCATATGTGCTGCATGCATATGCAAGATAATGTAACAAAATTTAATAATTGCAATCAGATAACTAGAAATTACTTTTTAACTAGATAGGTGCATGCTTTTCTGCTCTTAAACCCTTGCGAAAAAGGTAGTGGGTATTCGATGCTTTCCCAAATTGAACTTAATCTGTTTTTGTAGATTCGCCTGTGAAACCTATTTTATGTACACTGCAGTGGTTATTTGGTGTAGTTTCGTTTGTACCTTGGATTTTACTGGAAAGATTCATTCCCCCTGAATTGAAAGAAAAAGTAAAAAACATGACCAGAAAGCTGAAGGCAAAATCGGTGACGAGTGACCCAGGTGGGCATAGTTGTCAGAAATGTCTTCACACATCTCAAAAGTTTTTCAAATTTTTGACAATTAACAACAGAAGACATTCATAATGTCATCTTCATTTGATAGCGTCGTCATATCGCTGCATTGAGTCTATGGACCGGTTAATGGATTCAGCATATGATGGCCACAGGACGATTGGAAAAGTCTTCGAAGGAGCTGCGAGAAGATATGCTGCTCTTCCTTGCCTGGGTACTCGTGAATTTTTGTCCGAAGAAGATGAAAGACAACCAGGTGGAAAGGTTTTTAAAAAGGTAAGCTGATTAATGGTTTAATCATAACTATTTAAAACCCAGTGTTGGAAACATCTACTTCATTGAAATTGAGTAAACTAGAAGCTTTATGTGTTGTGTTAATTTTTTCTAATATCCAGGCAATATTTGGTGATTACAAATGGGAAACATTCGGTCAAGTTTATGAAAGAATGGTCAATTTTGGTAGAGGACTGACACTCACTGGTCAAAAGCCAAAAGAAAAGATTGCCCTGTTTCTTGAAACCAGAGCAGAATGGATGATTGCTGTTCATGTACGAATTCCTTAATATGCAAACAGTGACTAGTATGCAACTATGTTCAATTTTGTACGCTTAGGCAACCACTGTACTATCTGTAGATTTGCATTTACGATAATGCTTTGGTCGTGGACCTGGTTACCTTACTTCAATAACTTCTCCCAGGGTTGCTTTCGAAATAATTTTCCGGTCGTTACCGTCTACGCCACACTGGGTGAAGAAGGAATTTCGCATGCACTGAATGAAACGGAAGTATCACATGTCATTACCAGCGCCACTTTGTACAACACTCGACTCAGCGTAAGTAAACAACTATGCAAGTAAACGCATGTTGGATATCGTAGTGCGGCTATTTTTATGTACTAGTAGTAGTATTTGATCATTACCGAAAGAATTTCCTTCGAACTTTTCAAAAGATCATTATTTATTCAGTCCCCGTTCAATCATGTGTAAGGTTCTATTTTTAGATTGTAAGTCAACCAATGTGTACAGAACCTGACCGCCGAACTCACTAAAGATTTGCTTTGCAGAAATGTTTGTCTAACCTACCGACCGTCACTGACGTCATATACGTTGAAGACACCAAATTAACCGCTGATGTTCCAAGCAATGTAAAACTACACCCATTCAAAGAGGCAAGTGCTTTAATTTTGTTCACTTCGTCCTGTGCCATTTGTATTTTACGATTTAAAGTTTAACCCTGATACTAGTTCGATTAAATTGTGAAAAAATTTTTCAACCTCCTATTTTGTCTGATTTATCGTCGACAAAAACCATTGTTGGTGGAACGAAATTGAAAGTAGTGTCGTTATCTCTTCTTTGTATTACAGGAAGTCAATGATTTTTTCATTTTCCCGCCTTTGTTTAGCAATTTTCTATTGGTAAACACGCATTCCGACGTATTTATATGTCGGTGCGCGTGAATATGTTTGACATTCTTTGTGACGCCAGCCCACGATACAATACAGTAATAGACACTTCGTAATAAAAGCTTTACAAAGCGCAATTGTTTATATTGCATTTTGACCACAATGCCAATTACCGGGCTGTTGCCGGCGCTTCTCAAAAAGTTGTTATTTTAAACAGCAAGCCTCAGTTCTCATTGTTATTGTGTTTTTAATAATTACGACGCAGATTGAGAAATCCGGCGCCACTGAAGAAGGTCGAAATTGCGAACGAAGCGAACCAAATCCTGATGACTTGGCTATTGTCATGTACACCAGCGGACAATCAGGCGACCCCAAAGGTGTCCTTATCAATCATTCGAATTTCGTTGCTGGTATGAGTGGAATAAGTACCAGAGTGCCCGACCTGAAGTAAATATTTAGCTTTAGGCCTGTTTATTTTCCTTTGACTGATAGTGCTTGTTTGGTTACTCTCAATTAATTTAAGTCTTAACTTGATTTTTAATAGCTTAACTCGCCGCTATAAGTTTTACTGCTCTAGCATTTTTCTTTGTTTCTTTTAATGTGAATTTAGCTGATTTCTCTTGTTTTTTTTTAGTACCTCCGACGTATACATCGGCTATCTTCCCCTTGCTCATGTCCTAGAGCTCGCGGCAGGTAATAAAAAATTCCCCGAATTGTTTAACGAGCTTTTTACGTCCACTGCTAACAACACATTTTTTATCAACTTTTATTACATCCTGTAGTAGTAGCCTAACCTATCCTGATACGAAATCCGTCGAATGTGATGCCAATACATGGTATACAACTTAGCACACTACTGCGGAAGCTAATATACAAAGATAGATGTCTTCTACCTAAGACAGGGGTGTCAAACTCAATCGCATCAGGGGCCAAAACTCAAAACTTATTTAACGCCGCGGGCCGTAAGGATAAAACTTGATTGAACGTTTCGTGACACGAGTATATGAATTGGAACAGTCAGCGAAAGAGCACCAAATTTTTGTTTTTTTTTGACGGTTTTGGCTGGGAATAAATCGATTTATTCTATCGCATGATGAGGCAACTGTTGTGCTGCTGTATTGTGCGATTTGTTATAATCTTGTTTCTGCTTGAAAAAAGTAAGTTATACTGCACAATGATCTCGCGGGCCGGAAATAGTTCAATGTATAAAATAGCATTGCGGGCCAAGTTTTATTGTAAAGCGGGCCGGATGTGGCCCGCGGGCCGGGAGTTTGACACCTATGACCTGAGAAATATCGCTGGTGTTTTCACTGGAGTCAGTTTCCAAAATCAAACCGATTAAATTTACATTTAAGAAAACATCATGATTTGCGGAGGCGCAAAGATCGGTTATTCGTCGCCACTGACTTTATCGGACCGCTCGAGCAGAATCAAGAAGGGAAGCAAAGGCGACGCATCCGTTCTGAGACCGACCTTGATGGCCGCCGTACCGGTCAGTTTTACCGTGTCACTTTGATGACAGCTGTATTGTGACGTGATGATTGTAACGTGATTTTTGCCTTTGCATTTGCAGGAGATCGTTGAAAGAATGAGAAAGGCGATAATGCAAGGCGTTGACGAAATGCTGCCACCCGCTAGAAAGGCTTTCCACTGGGCATACGGTTATAAGCTTAAGCAGGTTGAACGAGGATACGACACACCGTTGCTTAACAGGTGCGTTCATTAATTTTGCAACAGACGCACCGTGCGCCTTAATTGCGATGTAATCACTAAAAGTAAAGCAAGGACATACACACCAAGCAAGCGTAAAGGATTTCCGTTGATGACCTGCTTTTTATAAACTTGTTATTTCGTCTTATTGACGATTTCGATCCGCAAACATATTCTTGACCATTTTGGAGGACCAGCGCAAGCTAACAGCTACTTAAATGTGAAAACACGGTTATTGCTTTGGCTAGGGTTTTGTTCAAGAAAACTAAAGCTCTGCTCGGTGGTCGGCTGCGTGCGTTGCTTTCCGGTGGTGCCCCAATGGACGCCCAGACCCAGAGGTTCATGAACGTCTGCATGTGTTGTCCAATTGGCCAGGGATACGGTTTGACAGAAACTTGCGGGGCAACGACAGTATCTCAGGTATGATTGTAGCGACAGATACACTCAATAAACAAAAGCGTTTCTAGGGTTAAATAATTCAGCGGGCTACAATAGTTTGTCGAGGTAATTAAAGTATTCTGTTTTTATTCATAACATTTTCTGCGCATTGTCTGCTCCGCGTACTTTTATCTTTAAACCAACATCTCTTCGATTCTTGTACCAGGTCTTGGATGATTACAGCACGGGAAGAGTCGGTCCACCGCTGCCATGCTGCGAGGTTAAACTTGTGGCATGGGAAGAAGGTGGGTTATGTAGAGAAACCGTTGTTTCGTTAACAGACTGGAATCGGATAGTACATTCATTCAAACGACTTACATACTTGTCATAGAAAAACATCTCTTCCCTTAATAAGTTCTTATGGGATTGTGCTTACGTACAACACAGCAGTAATTTTTTTTATAATTTGATTAAGTAATTATTATTTAGTCAAAAGCTGAGGAGCACTAGAGCCAACCAATGACACAAATAAAAGCAAACTTATTTGAATAAATCTTTTTGCCTAGGCGGTTATTCCCCGTCTAACAAACCCCACCCCCAAGGCGAGATCCATATCGGCGGACCGAATATAACGCAGGGATACTTCAAAAAACCGGAGAAAACGTCCGAAGAATTTTATGTTGATGACGATGGACAGCGTTGGTTTAAAACCGGGGACATCGGACAAATTGACGATGATGGTGCTATACGTATAATAGGTAAATTCCGCACGCTTTGTATAGTAGGCAGATATCGTTTTGTGCGCTTTTAGCTTTTAGAATGCGCGCTTTAACTTCTTCTTTGAAGTCAGAAATTTCCTTTCGTTAACCCAGTATTTTTTTCATGACAGACCGTAAGAAGGATTTGGTCAAACTGTCCCACGGTGAATATCTTGCGCTTGGCAGTATTGAAGCGAAACTGAAAGCCAATGCCCTGATCGACAATGTGTGGGTATATGCAAATGGGTAAGTTGAACTAGTTCGCTTTTTTAGTAGATCAGTTTTTCATCTTGTACACATGTCTTTATGTAAGCGTACCAAGCCAAATTTTTCATAGAAATATATGTGCAAAGCGTTATAGCCAGCCGATTCTTTTCACATCCTTATTTAACTCCAAAGGAGGATTCAATTTTATGTTCCATTCGTTTTAGAATTGATAAACGTTTAAGGCTATAAAAATTTAAAAATTTTGGCTGAGTATAATTTCACCCTCAAAAATTGCAGGCTGCGTAAGCGCATCTTAGTCTTATCCCAATATTTCACGTGCTTATAAAAAAAAAACTTGTACAACGACGTCTACTAGCCATGGCTGTACATTTTTGCTGACAGAACTCAGTCTTATGCCATTGCGTTCATTGTACCCAACGAGAAAAATTTAAGGAATGCAATTGCCGGCAAAGGAGGAAATCATCCGAGCATCACCGATCTTTGCAAGGAAGACGTCGTTGAAAAAGAACTGAAAAAAGCTGTTCAAGAAGCGTCGAAAATTGGTAAGTTTAAGAAAAAAGATTAGTTTTTGTTTTCGAAAAGTTTAGAGTAATGAACACAAGAAATATCTCTTTTAAAAATGCCCCATACTGCGAAACATGCGAAAATATTTTCCAGAAATTTGTATCTACTTTATTTTTAAGGATATTTTGCAGTTGTTTGACAAGGCAACGCTTGGTAATTTATGAATACTAATTAAAGCTTATTAAAATCCATACTGAATTCGCATTACAGTCCAGTTGTTAAGGCAAGTATTATAGGCTTTCTCATGAAAGTAAATCGACGAACATAATTCTGTTACAGCCAAACTGCAAAAGTTTGAAATTCCGCAGAAGATCTACATCGAACCACAACCATGGTTGCCAGAGGACGGTCTAATCACAGCCGCGTTCAAACTAAAGCGAAAAGCTCTGGAGAACCACTATCAGGAACAGATTCAAGCTCTTTATGCAAACGTCAATGGCAACTAAACGCCTGCAATCCAGCATTGATTTTTATATCTGTTAATATACTGTTAATGATATCTGAATTACTGTAATACGTCTCTCTGTTACGAATGATTTCGCATTACATCGCCTACACTTAGTTACACTAACTTAATTATAGCCTGATCTTAATCAATTAGCTTTTATATGATTTAACATAAAATAACCGCCACCCTTATTTAGCATAGTGGTAGCTTTCGTATGTTTGTCTAACTGCATGTAGTACTAACTGTATGACAGACGATTTATAGCACGATGCAGTCGTGATTTCAACACGCATTGCAAGAAGTCTTTTTGGATTTATGACCATGTGTAACGCCCGATGTTTGTGAAATAATTTAATTTTAACTTTTTAACAAGCAATTGCTGACTGGTAAATTATTTTGTGAATTTTTTGCGCGTTTGGTGTGATATAGTGATCCTTGGTATAAGTTATTACACTACATTTGACAAAAAAAGAAACTTTTTTTCATTTGTGTACAATTTTGTAGTAAAGTTTTATTGATTGACCTCAAACACCTTTGTTTGTCTTTCTAGACACGATGGCTATCTCATTAAAAAGCTTAAAAGAAAGACCTTATTGTTACATTTTATTCCATCCGCTACTTGCATAAATCCTTGAGTTCTTAACGAGTTCTACAAAGTTTTGTCATGTTTTTCGTTTGTTCACGTACTTTTTCTTGTTTGGGTTTTTGTTGAAATGACTTTTTTTGAAATTCAGTCGTTATTTGTTGTGCCACCTCACGCTATCGGTATCAAACATTTAATAACAATGCTCTGGAAAGAACAAATGCGCAATAAAAGACCATGTTTCACCGATTATGGGTTAAGTTTTTGTTGGTTTGCATCCAGCTAAACAAGAAAGTATCCGATTTTTTACTTCGATTCGTTTTTTGTCAGGTAATGGAATATGGACCGCACTCTAAAAAAATAAAATATAAAAAATAAAGTGTTTCTGATAATTGCGTGATGTTTGTTTTCTAACTTTCAGTAACGACCTTTTTTAATTAGGCACATTTTTTTTATTTATAGAGCCCACACAAAATAGGCCCAGAACACAAGGGTCATTTATTGTTGTACACGGCGTTTCAAAAATGTACCAAACATGGTTTGTTTAATACAACGAACAGGTTTGATGGTTCTGAAATCGATGATAATTTTCAAAATGTACACCCAGGCACAACTGTTGGTATAGGTACAGTAGGTATAACCGTTCAGTTCGCATTTAACTTAATAGTACCTCTAAAGCTATGTTAACCTTTGCTATAGGTTCTGCTTTCACCTAAAGAGCACTAATTGCTGATATTTTCGGTGGGCGGGACTCAAACTCACTCTGATTTAAAATATCTTTCTCGCTACCACAAAGTAATAATATTCAAAAAAATGATTCGACCCGGGTATAACTACTGCTTATATGATCACTTCTTTAATTTGACCATAACAAAGCAAGTGCTCTTCATGTTCAAGTTCTTTTAAAACGACATGTCAGTTCCCAGATATACGAGTAACTTGTGATAACTATAACAACTAATAAGAACTAAAATTAACTACTAACACTTAAATTACTAATAATAATTTTAACTTTTCAAGTACCCCAAATACGAGTAGGTGAGCAAATATTCATGACTTGCGCATACAATGTAGCCTACCACTACCGTTACACTTACTTGACCAAGTGTAGTCGTTTTTGCCCATAACTGACCAACTGTAAAGTATTTGGCAACTACAAAGCGTTTAAGAAGAGAGCGAAGTTAAATACAGTTTTATTCTTTGTCCTTTCATGTTCTGTTGTCCAAGCGTTTTTCTTTAGCTGGCTTAACAGGTCTTTAGCAGGTTTTCTTTAACAGAGCGTAGTTTTCGAAGGTAAATATTTTTTAACCTTAGCGCTTTTGGTTTTGCAGGTGTTTAGATTATAACTTAATTTTGAATAAAAATGCAATGTGTGTCACAATTTATTCTTTTACTTTTCCGTGTTAACTGTACGGTTGCCAAATAATCTCCCAAATGTAAAATATTTCGCAAGTCAGTCTTATCACAACTTTGTCTACATTTTAACATAAATGCAAACTATATATATATACATATACATGAGACTACCGGTACTTATAAAGCGCGCGTTTTATTATTTTCTTTTAAATTTCCAAAAATTTTAATAAATTGTAATAAAATGATGTTATCGAGAGCTCTTAAATTGAAAACCGTAATTTAGGATTTAATATTATTTTCAGTAATTCTGACACGGACACAAATTCATAAAACACTGTAGAAATCTTGAAAAAGTTTTCTTCACAACATGATGAGGGCGGTTTTTGTGTACTTGGAAAACAAGCTATAAGCAGGATAGATCAAATCTGCACGATTTTACTGACATGCATTATAGGTCTCTACTTTATACAAATATGTAGCAGCCAACTGCTAAGTTTTTATGTTTATGTTTTATACTGATGTCATTTCTATATTAGGCCTAAATAGCCTACATTTGCTAGTTTCTTCACATACTATTAAACTCCGGTCGTTAATATATAAAATAATAAGTAATAGTTTGAATAATTGCATCATAGCAATAGCTTTTCCTATCTTTTCCATTCGCTGATGTTCATGCTTCAAGAATTTGGATTGCTGCATTGATCTTATTCCTTTATTGAAGTTCATGTGGGCATTTGGGCCTCCATACGGAAATGAAGTTGTGGAAAATCCCTTTAGTGGGTAAAGTGCCTTGACACAATTCGTCTACGATTACCACGTGTTGATGTAAGAAATTGTCCCACAGGTTACGCATAAAAATGCCAATGCGATTGTGATTCAAATGCGATTTCTTTATCCTAGTATACTATTACGTTATGCATAATCCTATGCTTATTACTTAAAGCTTTTAAGGTCATGGGTTAGAATTTTACCAATGCACACTTAGAATCATTTACTTTACGCATTGGCAATTTTACGTATTGCTGGAACCCGGAGCGGAACCTATACTACAGTACACAGCTACCAATAACGTATACACCGCCAAACCGCACCACACCGCCAAACTCTACTGTAGGAACTTAATAAAATTTGATAGGAAATGATAAGTGTCAACTTCAGTTTTATGCACAAAGAAATAATATCTAAAACTAGGCTTACCATAATTTTGTGACTTCAAAGCGGGACGCTTTCGACATAAGACGTCAAAATAACATTTTTATCGAATAAAATGAAATAAATAACAAACAAGATCACGAATTTTTCTTCAAGAAGTACCGGTACGCTACACAGCAAAAACAATAATAGGAACATGCTAATGTTCGTGTATGGTTTCTATGCGGTATGCCTATGCTGGCTGACTGAATGCCAAACCGGGACGTTTGGCTGACCAATCGGGACGCCGGGACAAGACGTTAAAAAGGTGGACTGTCCCGGCTAAAACGGGACGTATGGTAAGCCTATCTAACACGATTATTTAAACAAAGCATTTACTCCTTGTTGAAGTAGATGCGCAGTTACAAAATTGTGGAGAAGAGCCCAGTTAATATTGATAAAGATTTCTGTGGATTTTCTCTTTCGGCAAACCATAGACAACATATTTTCTCATAATAATCGTTGGAAGGATAAGTTAAGGTCATAGATATCCTATAGTGTTTTATAGGATATCTATGGTTAAGGTAGCTAGCTAAGCTTCGCGTTGTGACGACAGTGGTTGCGAGCAAACATGTTTGAGCAACTTGTGTTATTTGTTTTATTGGTACGACGGATGACGTTGCCAGGTACGCCAATGTCAATGCATGAGCAATTATACAAGTAAAAACCTGTTGCTGGTCCTGCTTTAATTCGTACCGTATTGATTATTTTTTGTATGGTAGGCCTATAAGCGTAGCCAATAGCATGGGCTACTCCGAGTTGTTTCCTATATGTACAGATATAGATCTATTCTTACTGTACAGCTACGATTGGAATCCTATAATCTTTAATCTTGGGCTAAAAAAGGCCTTTGCACAATTTAAAACCAAACCATGATTCAAAATTTGTAACCGTACTGTAGGTCTGTAGCCTATACACATGCCAGATAGTTTTGGCTATTATTCATACAGTAGGGAACAGTGGAACGCTATAGCTTAGATCAGGGTTCACCAAACTACGGGCCACAAGATAATTTGTCCGACCCGCCTCACTGAGTCACAAATGAGCTTATTGTATGGTAGCCTATTGAGCAAAGCAGGAATTTGGCAATCCTCAGTTTTTATGAATATCTGGCCCTGAGTTCAAAAAGTTTGGTGACGCCTAGCTTGGATGAAACGGTATGAAGGTGAGGATTTTCTGGCGAGGAATCCATTGCACCAATTTTCAAGGCGAAAAAGAGTGTTCCTTTTAGGGAAGATGATTTTTTGCAATGTCCTTAATTGTTTTAAGGAAACTTTTTGGTAAAAACCTTTTCTTTTGGGAAGTTACTGCATTGAAAGTTTATGCTCTTTGATCTAGTATTCCAAACTGTTATAAGCGTGGAAGGAGTTTTGAGATTAAGTCAATCAGGTTAATGAGATGTTCTATTTGACAAATTCTTAGTTTTTATGTTTTAATTGTTTAGCAACAAATTAGGTTAAATCTTGCCAAAGTTTTTTAGAAATTTTTTCTCTTATCTTCCCAGACGTGACCAACAGATAACTACACAAAAATATATGTGGATGAAAAAATGGTAAGACTATGTTTGCATTATTTTTGTTATTTGTTCCTATTTTAAGTTGTGTACATGTAAGGTGGTATAAGGTGCCCAGGCTTGTCAAATCGCCCAACGCTTGTAGGCCACATTTTTAATACATGATGTCACACTCACAAGGGCTGCATCACACAGATTGTCTGATTGATAATGAAGCATTTATTGTCTTCCAGTCTTATTTTCATAGACATTTGTTAAAATTTTTTACTGAATTTAGATAAATTAATTATCAAACTGTTTTAATCGGCGTTTTCAACTTTCTATTAATCAACGTTCATCGTATTAGAATTTCGTGGTAATATTTAAATTTAAATATTTGCTGCCAAAACAGCAGACATAGCCTTGTATTGCTGACCAGTCCATCAACCTTTAAAGATAGATTTGCCCTATTTTGATATTTGCTACTTATGTGGTTATGACCATGAAAAGTTTCTGCTTTATTCCCTCATGTCTTTGAATCAGGGGCTCCTTGATCTCCTTCGGAAATTAAAGTCGGACCAGAACAAAGAACTTCGAATCCTGCTTCTGGGTTTAGACAATGCTGGAAAAACAACAATTTTGAAATCGCTTGCTTCAGAAGAAGTGACCAACATAACACCGACGCAGGTAGATCAGATTTAACTAGCAATAAACAGTATTAGGTCGCACTTTTTGTTTAATATTATGTAAACTCGTGGTTTATCATAAGAACCAAATTTATTTAAGTACAATATATAGTTGTATACGATTTTCTGACTGGTGTTTAGACCATTGACCACATTTTGATTATATATTCAATTATTCATAGAGATAAGTTTAGTTACTTTGAGAATTGACACAAATTGATTAGGGTTAGGTCATGCAACAAACTCCCTCTCACAAACTGAGCGTATTGCTTTTTCGTGGTCCATCATTCCCATGTATAACTACATTGAGTTGAAACATTATGTGATGCAATGCGCAACCTTGTTAATTTGCTCGCATGGCTTTTTTATTCTAAATCTTCCTCAATGATGCTGTTTTCACTCATTTGTGATCATAGCTTTGGATTAAATAGGGGGTGAATTTATTGTTTCTTCTAAAAATGTGTAAAATTTCGCTGAAAAATGTTTAAGTGTAATGTTTCCATGTAAAAGTGGTACAATTCACAGGTACAATTCACAATTCACGGATTCGTTTCATGATAGTTTGTTTTGTATGGTTGGAGTTTCTTATATTATAAATTCCAGAGTAATGAGATAAATCCTTCTCACTAACGTAGTTATGGATTTTTCTTTAGATGAATAATGCAGTATTTTTAATTGCAGGGTTTCAATGTTAAAAGTGTCAACAGTTCCGGATTTAAATTGAACGTGTGGGATATTGGAGGCCAACGCAGAATTAGACCATACTGGAGAAATTACTTTGAAAACAGTGATGTACTTATTTATGTGATTGACAGCACAGACAGGAAAAGAATGGAAGAGACAGGTTTGGTAAGCGAAAATGTTTATATCACCAGTAGAGCAACAAACAATGAAAATAAGTTCTCAGTTTACTTTAATTACTGTGATGTTCACTTTCTTCTAGGAATTAGAGGAACTTCTTGCCGACGAGAAGCTAAGCGGTGTTCCACTACTTGTCTTCGCTAACAAGCAAGACCTCCTGCAGGCTGCTCCTGCTTCTGAAATTGCCGAAGGACTCAACCTTCAAACATTACGTGGTAGGACATGGCAGATTCAAGCCTGCTCTGCTTTAAAAGGGGAAGGCGTTCAGGTAAATAAAATTGCACATGTTATCACTTTAGAATTTGTGTGTACCAGGTTGAAGTTATCTCTCTAAGCAGCACTAACCAGTTTTTGTTCTAATTATCATGTATGTAATAGCAATATACACCTGTTACGAAAAGTTTTCTATATGCTGTGAACATCTATTTAAATTTACTAGTGTTTATTTAGTGAGAAAAGGTGCATAAATAATAAATGATTTTTTTTTGGAAGAGAATATATTTTTATTCTTAGTGAGGTTCTTAGTTACATGAGGTTCTAGTTGTTATCATTTACTCAAGTATTTTGAAAAAATTACACCACATAATTACTCAAATGTCTCAATCCATTATATGATTTTCTTTTAGGATGGACTTGAGTGGGTTATGAAAACAGTTGCGTCTAAATCAAAATCAAAGAAAAAGAAGTAAAGAAGATATGAAGAGGATGTAATAGAATTTGTTACATGTTATTGGATGTCGTTCCTTAGATCATTGTATTTATACATTCCGATGAATTTAGCAAACTAAGATGTGATATTTTTCCAACAATGTTACCGCTGAATTTTTATTTTGTATGCCACATTATTTGTTGGTCAACTTGTGATGTAACACCTGCGTTAAGTATTTATGAACAAACAAGTTTCACAAGTGATAAGAAAACCACTCTTTTGAGCTCACTAATTTTTGTATACTTGAACCTCTCACTGTAACTATTTTTCAAAGAATGGTTAAGCCAATTGTTGTATTTTTCTTTATAAAAATTGTCTTTGAATATGTCATATATGTTTGTTGTTATGTATGTTTTTGATAACATTCCTACGACAATTTCTGTATGTTTTTTTTTGCATTTACAATTGACTGTTTAGTAGTTTGGACATGAGGTTGCGTTGGACAAAATGCACACCAACAGGAAATCAAAAAGCTTGTTTCATATAAATATCCGCGTGAAAGTGTTCACTGTGTTAGTTTCAGCTACTGGGTTATCCTTCATATATTCAACTAACTGCCACCATTTCTATGAAATGTGCTTGTGGTGGATATTATTCTGTTATCGTAAATGTTAGGTGCGATTCACTTGCTAATTTTTGCACACTTGTTTCAACTCTGTATGAATGGTTTTGTAGGAAAGTTCATCTCATAATTTTAAAATGTGGTATACAGAGATGGTACGACGTTAAGTACTGCATCTGTTATTAAAAGTGAACCAGTAAGTTGCCAAAACAAATAATTTAATTATGGTTCAAACTGTGTTAATTTGAGCAGTATGGTGATTGTTTGTCACTTCACTTTAGAAGTCAATAAAATCTTCTACTTGCAAACGATATCTTCAATTGAGGGTTGTGTCATATTGAAAATGATTCGGATTTGATGCATGTATTTCTATTGAAGCAAATTACACTTAAGTACGCACTGAGCACCATACTAATCTTGAAAGTACAGTACATGTTTTTGATTAGCATAACATTATTACTAAGCATATCAAGCCTGATTTTTCTGAAAACGAAAGCATTATAGCCAGCTCTGTTTATCCACACGTGCACTAATAATCTCTATGTAAATATACAATGATTCTCACACCCTTTGCTTTGGTTATGATTTTTCTATTACTGCATGTGTGAAAAGTTTAGCATGCTGAAGAACAGAAGTAGTTAGTGAGTAAGTAAGTAGTAACTAGTAAGTCCAAAGGAGAATTTACTGTTCTGTTCCTATGCAATTGATAATATTAGAAATAACCTTAATCTCAAAATAGCAGATTGCTTGAGAAAAACCCAAGCTTTTCACCCTTTCTGAATACTTTTATGTGTGTAGCCAATCAAAAGAAACTACCTTTTTCCCGCTGTTATTTATCACGCTATAATGGTTTTGGTTAACATTTTATTCTTCGTTACCCTACAGATATTGACGAAAAATATATAATACCTCAGTATCAAAACCATTTTTATGAATTTTTTCGATGTAAATATTTTTACAAAAATGTTTACACACAATTTCAGAACAAAATAAAGTTTCGACAAAAAGGATCAATTTATTGATGAGTGAAGTTGCTTGCTTACCTAAGTAAATATCCATTTTCAATTAAAGTCATTATAAAGCTAAAAAAGCTTTAAAAACAACTTTGCTATGGTCCCTGCTCCAGATAGAAAATCACCAACAATAACCATGATGCTATTATTTATTTGGGTCTTGACAATAGAGCAGGTAGACAAATGCTATCTGCTCCAGAAGTATTGAGTCCTAATTTTGCTTTGAGCAACGTCTTGACCTACAAAGTGCAACAAATAGTGTACAGTACAACACAAGATAATTATGTTTATTTCGGTATCCGCCTTAATTCATGTGACAGCCAAACCGCAAATGAGAGAAGTGTCAATGACCCAGACTGATGCATGGCAGCAGTTGGTGTGGGTACGTACGTCAGAAGAGTCGTAATTCCTAGCAATACCTAAAAGACAAACAAAAATGCCATTGAAAACGAGTTCTTCAGATCTTTTGTATTGATTGTGTTTGACAATACACAAGTGAACCAGTCTATACTAATTGTCCCATTTAATAGACCTGAATTACACCCATTCCCATCATGAAGTTGGAAGCAAGCAATGCCCGGCTGTGTAAGCCTGGAGTTTTACGTGTCAGCCACCACGTGTAAGTAACGAATGCTAATGTCGCATGACCCTATAACACAGTAAGAAATTGGTTTTACAACTAAACATCACAAGATGTTACTATTCTTCTTTCTTTCTACCATTCTTTTGATATTCATTAAACTTACAAGAAGTCTGTGGTCAAACTGCACCGTAGTTGGATTTTCAAAAAAATTCTTCCATTTTGGAGAATGTGTTAAGATATCAGACGGTATCCATCTGTCCGCCATCTTTGGGTAGGAATTGTATGTCAAACCAGCGTCAAGCCCGGCAACAAAAGCACCTAGAAGACATAAGTGCCAATTTTGCTGTCAAGCTGTAATTTTGTTCAGTGTCATAAAACTTATTTCGCTTTTGATTAAGGCTTGCTGGTGATAACTGTGCAGCAATCTTATTATTAAGTGGGATGATCGCTATCTTTAATCTTTCTTAATTAACAATAGCTATTTGGCCGTTTTCAGTATTAAAGGCCTTCATAATTTACATTCTCCGACCAGACAACTAAAAATTATAAGTATGTAAAAAGGCTGCCGAGTGACAAATATTTTTGCTGTATTTATTTAGTGAAAACAAAAGGAAAAATACAGACTAAAGTGCGATTACATACATTGCTGTTCATATATATATATTGTTCAACTAAAGTTGTTCATAATTTGTTTATGCAAAAAACTTCGACTGTATTCGCATAAGTAAAATATACATTTTGTTACCCGATAAGGCTGTGATAAAAACAAGTCCCTTTGTACTGTAGGCTATGCGGCGTAACTTTGACACCGCTTTTGTGTCCGGAATGCTTCTTTCCGGTAATAATTGTGTAAGTGAAGTGTAGAGTAAACCAGTATAAAATAAAAACGCAGATCCCAAATGTGCAGCAAGCCTAAAAAGAATAACTACTTTGTTGTACTAGATAATAAACCCACTTACAATATTTTAAATTCTGTAAGACAAAAACAGAAAAACCACACAAAAATGATGTGCTAAATATAACAACAGCACAGAAAACAAAACAAGTGAAAATTCATGTCTATAGATAAAGATTGCCAAACACCATGCATGTTATACCTGTACTGGCTTACTCGTGGAATTTCACTCTGGTTAAACTTATCTTGTAAACCACTCTTCACCATATACCAGCCCAGAAGACCCTTTGATGATAAATTGCGTCATTCAATAAAAGTAACAAAATTAAAGCAAAAGTGTTAATATTATATATTTTATGGTTTTGACACAGATTTTATTGCCGAGCTACTAGCACTATCAATTAACATATTAATGCAAAAGCATGTAGTGGTATAAATATACAGGACACACAAAATTACCACTAAAACAAACCATGCATTGGCAACATAGTATTATTTTCACACCTGAAAAACCAACAAAGATCCCAGAATGCCAGTTCGAATTTTCATCTTTCTGTCCAACCAACCTTTCTTCAAGAAATATCCCAATGGAAGAAAATAAACAAGGCCAATAAATCTCCCCCACATCCGATGCCCGTATTCCATGTGCCATATAAACTTGAACTCGCTCAAAGTCATGTTGTGGTTCAGTCTGCAACAAGGTGTACGAGAATGGTAGCAAGCTTTACTAGCAATAGCATATTGTTGTTTTCTGGAGCATCCTACTTGGAACTTATCATACTTACAAAATATCTAGAAAGTTATTCTTTTTGATACAATAAAGTTACAAATATCCTGTATCATGTACTGTATATAAAACACAAAAGCCAAAAAGACAGGACGCCTTAAACAACATAGAAAAGTACATAATGGTCAATGCATACTTACATTTTAAACTCTGGAAACTGCTGGTATTTTTCAAATTCCTTCGTCCATTCCTCATGAGTAGTAGGCGGCTTCATGCCTTTGATCAAATGCCAGTCAACCATCGAAAGACCGGACTCAGTAAGTCGTGTTACTCCTCCAATCACTACAGCTCCAACAGTCTGCAAATGCCAAACCAATACTCTGTTTTCTAAAAAACTTTACTGCAGTCACAACTCATCAAAAGTATAACATATTACATGTCTTACTACTTAATATTTATTTACTTACTATTTAATTTACTAATGACTAATTATTTTTTTTGATAATTACTTTTGACAATTTGCATTGCAAACAGCAATCACTTTTGTAATCAACGATAAGCCTAAAATTACCATGCCACAGCAACCAGCTAACCACCAGCCTATAGCCTTTTTAGGGGCACTAGGCGCAATGGCCTTTGCATCAGTAGCAGACCTTCTCATGATCACACGAGGAACAACCTTTAAAAATAAAACTTGTGATCTGGCTTGACTTTCGCGTCCTGGCCCTTACATAGTATCGGAACGTGGCCAAACACCATACCTTCAAATGCCTCACACATGTGTGGTAACTTTGAAAGGAAGTTTTGTAGCTTGCTAAATGATGCATAGCCCAACGACTTGAGAGTGACATTTTCTTTTGAGAAACTTGATTCTGTTAATTACCACCACAAGATAATAATGTTAAAGTAAAGTTTGTTTTCATATATATATAAAGAAGTGGTGATATCCAACACATATGCAGGTTAAAGCATTTCTTCAACTTTGCTTAACTAACACGCATTAGACACTTCCTAAATCCAACGTACGGTGTTTGTACCTCAAAATCAGAATTTAGGTTTGAAAGCTGTAAAATACGTAACACAAACGAAACGTCTTCCTGCCATCAGTAAATAGATGGTGGGCGAGTCAATTATAGAAATTGTGCATATGATGCAATTACGTGGTGGTTGGGCAACATGTGTGAAAAACAAAAGTACCAAAATCGCTCGATAACAGTGTCAGAAACCCTTGCCGAATTAAAACTGTGCAGACTTTTCTTGGTCTGAGCATAAAGATTCCAATACAATACGATGGACACGATAACAAATCCATCAAGCTGCTTAGAGCAGTTTTGTGCTGAAATGGAACAAAAAAAAACTTTTCCTTAATAAATTTTCCACTTATTAGAGCACTGTAGGTTGCAGCAAGCATTAGTGCAAGTTCGGATTGGAAAATAGCGTCGAAAATGTATATAAATAGGACACCTTCAAGGACAAGGTGACAGTTCAACTTAATACAAAATGTCGACAACCATGACAGCTTTATGAAAATAACTGCTTTTCCAGAACATTGACAAGTGGTCCCAGCCATGGAAGCTAGAAGCACTATGGACCACACAACCAACAGCAAAGTCAAAGAATTAAAAAATTGACTAATTCCTTTTTGCCAAGGAGTAAGCAGTGACGATTGATGACTAAAATTGACAACGTATGGTAAAACTTAGTGTTTTAAGCACTCTCTGTTCGAAACTTAAGCAAACGCTTATCAAAGCAGATTTTACCCATCCCAGGGCACTCTATCATTTTCATTTGTGTGCTTGTTTACAAATGAAGTTAATTTCGGAGTGCATCGCAATTTCCACATCTCACTCAAGAATGTCCTCTATTGATAAAAGAAATTTTGTAATTTTTTTAACTTTTTGTCTGAAAATTCAAATTTTTTGTCTATTTTTCACAATTTAAATTTAAAATCTGATGGGAGATTGATGCTGTTTGAAAAATGTTAGTCAAGTGAAGTTGAATAAAATGCTTTTACTTGCATTTTCAATCCACACTCTTTTGTTGCATATATATAATAAGTCCATAAGCCTTGCATTTTATTTACAGTAAATGCCCACGGATACATGAAGTACAATATAGATTAACATTGGTGCTATAAATACCAGTACCGGTATATCTTTGTAATCAATCATCTTTAAACATTATACATAGCTAAACTCTAACTTACCAGGTACTTTAAACAGCTTACAAGTTAGAATGGAATGTTCCTTTAAGGTAAGACTAAAATTCTTCACTTTTTAAGAAATTCAAACACTACAGGCAATCTGCATCTAATGCTTTGTAAATACTACCATACTGCAGCAATCTATGAATACATAAAAACACTTTGCCATTTCCATATTTTAATGAACCTTATAACAAAAAGTGGTCATCATCAAATAAGCGGTAAAAAACATTTGATTCGAGTAAAATAATTCTTTCCTCAAATCTTTTCAATATTCACCCAGCAAAATGTGTGAATTTAGTATTAATAGCTCAAGCATTAAATATGCCAACCTTTCAGTAAAGATGATTTTATGTGTTCAAACAAGTTGTGGCTGTACAATATGTAAAATGCAGGAAAAATTTAGCGAACAAAGAACAATCTACACGAAAGCAAGGTATAAATTGTGGCGCTGAATTCTAAATCTAAATAAAAAGCCTAATTAAGTTCCACAAGTTTAATCTTTGGGTACACAAATTCAACAAGTTATCTACAAAATCAGGATTATAAACAGATACTTCTACTAGAGCATGAGCATAATAAAAAGTCACTACCCAGGTGTAATTGTATTACTTGTGTATGTTTGTACACTTTTGTATGCTGACCTAAAATATGTGAAGGCTAAATTTGTAATTGCCAGGATGAATTTCACTATGGAAGTTCTGATTAATTCTTAGCACATGGGTGAACTATGTGCAAATGTAAATAATCTAGAAATGAAAATTAGAAAAAAGCATTTTATGATTATTTTGAAACTGCAATGATTGCAAAGAAACCATATATGCACAAGTACTTCAATCAACTGCAGAAATAGTCCTAAAATACAGTTGAAAAACAGTAGTGGACAAGTTACCAGCAACCTTCCTAAATTCATTGTAACTAAAGTCTGCTAATTAGGCCAAATATGCACAGTTATTTCTTCACTTTTTCCCTTGTTTTCCCTTGTTTGCGTTATTACGAGGGGGGGTAACGGGGCGTCCTGCATTTAACCCACCATACGGGAATTTCTTTTTGTCAGCAGGCTTCAGAATTTGGAAGGAACACATCAGAGTTTCGTCAACGCTCATCATGGCCCCAGCATTGTCAAACTCACCACAATAATTTGGAGCAGAAAACAAAGTGACAACCTGGCGTTTAGCAAAGAATTCATAACCGTCCTCAACCACTTGATGTGCACGACAGATAAGATCGAGATCATGCTTATGCAAGAACTTGGCAACCACTTCGGAACCAAACGTAAACGATACACCACGATCGTTTTCTCCCCAGCCGAAAACTTCTTTATCCGGATCTGACCACAGAAGATCACACAAAAGACCTTGATCGGGAACATCTGTTGGTCGCATGATGCGACGGATTTGTTCCATCGATTGAAGATCAGGTGAAAGACCACCGTGACAGCAAAAGATCTTCTCATCGATGATGGCTGCCAGTGGAAGGCAGTTAAAGCAATCTGTAAAGGTCTTCCATAACTTGATGTTGTATCTTCGCTTGCACTCATCATAAAATCCATAGATGCGATTGATACTGGCGCATTCATGGTTCCCACGAAGTAGGAAGAAATTTTCGGGGTATTTTATTTTATATGCCAATAGCAAAGCGATGGTTTCCAACGACTGCTTTCCCCTGTCAACATAATCCCCTAAAAAGAGGTAGTTTGATTCTGGGGGAAAGCCTCCGTATTCAAATAAACGAAGAAGATCATAATACTGCCCGTGAATGTCGCCACAAATTTTAAGAGGAGCTTCCAGCTCCAGCAGGATGGGCTGGCTTAAAAAGATTTCCCGAGATTTCAAACAAAGGCCTCGGAATTCATTTTCAGTCAGCTGTACATTTTTCCCGGGCCGGGAGCCTCTCACTTCCAAAAGACTGGCAATTATCTTGTCGACATTAAATTTATCAGAATCGGCCATTTTTCAGTTGCCTAATTACACCAAAAATTAACTGACTGAATTTCTGCAAAACTAATATAATTTAATAAGTGCTATACGTTCATTAGCCTGTAGTTATTTAATGAAGTTAAAATTAACTTATTTTAACAACAAAAGGTGCTCAACCGGTGACTGAATTCTTTAATGAAACCAACGTTTTGAAAATCCATTAAATAATTCAATCACCAGTTGATCTTCTTTTGCTGTTAAGATTATGCTTGGTGGCACAAATGGTATCTGTGACTTATTTTAGTTTACAATACATCCTTATTCAACAATAAACAGTATTAAAAAGATTACGAAGATCGGTGAACTTAAAATTGTTATAACAAATGCTGATTAACTTAGTTAATGTGTTAATGCTAATGTTAATGATAATGTGTTAATGTTAATGTTTAGTTAATGCGGTGCATTAACTAAATAATAAATAAAAAAATTTGGCTTGCTTAGGTTCAGCAAAGTGTTTCGTTGTTTCCAGCTTAATACGTGTCATAATATTTTTTTATCTTAAAATTTTTGAGCACACTCACATTTAAGATTAGCAGTTTGCATGCAATTCTTCAAATAAAAGCAATGAGGGTTAACATTAACCTATGGAAGTAACAAGGCTGTAACATTACAGGCTGCCGTGTACCGTGATGGGGCAACTGCTGTGCTGCTGTATTGTGCGATTTGTAATATTCTTGTTTCTTGCTTGAAAAAAGTAAGTTATACTGTACAATGATCTTGCGGACCGGAAATAGTTCAATGTACAAAATAACATTGGGGCCAAGTTTTATTGTAAAGCGGGCCGGATGTGGCCTGCGGGCCGGGAGTTTGACACATATGGTCTTGCCGTTTACCAAAGTAGCCTTTTCCAAATCCAGTAACCGACTGCCAGTGAAACGGACATTGCCCGCATACAAAGGCATCCTGTGGTTGAGCTTTTGCATACTAGACCCCATATAGACTGTTTCCGAGTTACTAACGCAATTTTTTTTTGGGTGGCAAGATGCTTTCAATCGCATATATACTTATCATGTAAATTGTTGACTCACTGTGATTCTTTTTTAAATTGCAAACTTTCTGGGCCTTGGAGTGTAAAGATTTTGCTCAGGTGAGTTGCATAAATTTCTTTACATGAAAAAAAAATTTTAAAAATGTTCTTGTTCTTATTTACAGTGGTTTGAATCTTACGCACTGGGCTTGTCTGATGTGACGTCTAGCTTGAAATAATCAACTAGAAGTAAATACAAACCGAATTATTACATTCAAATGCACCACAGGTACCACGCAAAGTCGTACGCATTTTACATCACATGCTACGCTGACCACATAACGTGACTTTATATCAAATAGTCCAGTGTGTACGATTCAAACCACTGTAAACTAAGAACAAGGCAACATTTTTTTGTCGCCTAAAGCAATTCATATGCAGCTCACCTGAACAAAATTTTTACAATCCATTGCCCAGAACGCTTGTAATTTAAAAAAGAATCGAAGTGGATTGACATTTTCCACTGTTAAATATAGGCGTTCGAAAAAATCTTGCCACCCAAGAGTAACCCGGAAAAGGGTGTATTTTTAAATAAGTTTTTTGATTTTTTTTGATAGTTTTTAGATAATTTTACTACCCACAAGTTCCACTGGATTGGAATAAGTGCCTTGCCCAAGGGGGTTACAAGGCATGGCGCCACTGGGTATCGAATACGCAACACAACACGTCGGGTGTACTCAAGTCATACTCTGCTATCTGATTAATAGGCGTGAAAATAAAAAGTTTGGCGTTCAGATTGATGAGTCTCGTGCATGCAGGAGCCACACTTTCTACAATAGCCTATGCCTAAAATAACATATCTAAACTGATAAACGATCTAGGTTAGGCTAAACCGTCTACGCAAATAACGGTCCTGTGTATCTTAGAGGAACTCCAAGATCAGGACCATTACCATCAAGGTTAACTCTAGAACTTCTCAAAAGATAATAACACCACCTTGACATAAGAACTATCGATGACAATCAGGCTAACCGTACCCAGCAATCCAGCACCCAACCCCCAACCCCCTTTGCAACAAACCTTTTCGGATAGGACTGCTTTGAGCCTTTCAGAAAAAATTTTTCGTTTTTCTCCTTACATAAATACGGTGGCCCATACGATCCACTGCAAACAAACTTTAAGGTTTACGCGGCAAAATGGTTTTGATTGGGTAATAAAAGTTTCGCTCTGACAAAGTTGGTTTTGTGATGCAATAATTAATCAATCACGCTATTTATAAGGTTGTTCAAAAAAGTATACCTAATTTTATTGTTTTATTTAATCTTAATTTTGAAAATTTAGCGTTTTAACACTATTGTTAAAAAGAACGACCTGCTGCAAAAAGAAATGACTCTCATTGTTAAAAGCAAATACTGTTTAAGAAAATCATGTTTCTTTCTTGTCATTTTTAAAAAAAATACGCCAATCAAGAAACAAAAAATTATATAACCAACATTAAATTTGCTTTAACACTCTTAAGTGTAGGCTTGATGAAGTTAATGGGCCACCGTAAAACCAAAAAGTGGATACAAAGAAAGAAATGCTGTGAATTGTCCCAATTTTAAGTAACAGCAAACACTCATTTCGCAACTTTTTGATTTACCTAAAATTTGCCCAGAATTTTAAAGATTTCAAAGGAAATGTTTGTTTTTAGCAACATGTAAGTTTTTTGAGCCAAACCAACAGCGTTTTTCACAAAACTTTGGTTAAGTAGGTGGGTCTGCTTTCGATAACCAATAAGTAGAGCCACATCTTTTTCTTTTCCATATCAAAAATTTGTGCGGTTTTTGTACAGTATCAACAAATTACCTGGAAGAAATATAACGCTCTGCTGTGTAGCTTCGGGAAGGACTAGAATCAATTGGTTCCAAACCTGAAATTATGTGAATAAACATTTTCTCCTTAATGTAAATCCTTTTTCAATGAAAATTTTAGTTGTTATCCTTTTAAATGTGTTTTTGTTTTATAAAATGTCCAAAATTTGCACTCCTTCAAATGAAACTATTTTAGCAAAGTCATATACATAATATATGATTTAATATCATTTTTCCAAACGTTACTAAGGTCTAGAAAAAATTGTGAAATGCAATAATATTTTTGATAATACCAGTATCTCCTTTATGTAAAAAAGATGTAAAACCTTTAACATATCAAATAATAAATAACGATGGTTCCACACAACGGCGCTGTTTTGTGATCGTAACTCTACGTTCAATGCGGGATGGCCCGGATGAATTCTTTTCTGATGCCTGATTTGGCTTGGTGAGTTGTGTGGTGAAATTGTATTAAAAATCGTTTTTAATCTTTTCTTTTAAGGTTTTTTTGGCTTGTAGAAAGTAATGAGTGGTATTAGTATGAATGGTGATAGTCACAGAAGTTTGTAATGGAAGTATTGTTGCACGTTGGCACGTATAAATAGTCGTTGAATATAATCGAACCTAAGTTTCGATGATCTTTAGACTGTCACTATTTCAATCGTACATTCGAAGTTATTTTTCACAGTTTCTGAACTTAACATAACAGAGTAACTAAACTTTTCTTCTGATATAAAACTTATTTCTATCAATTAAATCCTAAATACCCTCAACTAGAAAGTATGGCAATTTTCTAAAAGAAATCGGGTGTGCGAAGACAGAAATATTTTTATGACGGCATGAACTGAAGCCTCGATTCTTTTACTTATTGTAACATATGGGTCTCCTTTACCATTGCACTCTAGTATCAGGTTCTAATATTGACCTTAGTGGAAAGTGTGTCAATTTAATTTTCACCCTGGTTTGTAACAAATAAACAAAAAAGCTAAGCTCTTGAATGCCAATTTATAATAAATTAACATTGAATGAAGGCTTAAGTGCACGCCAAAGTTTACGTTTTTTTTATTAGAATGAATGACAAGTCCTTGTCAAAAACTGCCTTACTTTCTAGTATTGATAAATCATTACATCATAATTCCTTTTCTCTTAGCCTACCTTAATAACTCCATCCCATTCAGGCCTTCAAGTCAAAGTATCAGTGTACAACAAACCCTTATATTGATCAAACAACCGACATTTTCCTTAACTATAAGTTGGAGTTAAGTTAAAAAAATTTGGCATGCAAGAATCTCGTGGGTGCTGACGCCACATTTTCCACTATGGCCCTAAGCTAACCGTGTAAGCATAATCCAACTTTACAGTAACTCTAAACTGTAAGTGTGTTAAGTTTTCTGTTTTATTTTGTAGACACTCCAAAGTGGTAAGCCATGGCGGCAAAGACTCCTCGAAAGCATTCTTCGAGAAATAAGCCACTTGATGGCGGCATTAACAGATATTCCCGGTCTGTTATGTATGCGAAGAGATATGCATTTAAAAAGCGAAAAAATGTTACTAAAATTGAAAAGAAACGGGAATCTGTAATGAAGGAAAAACAAATTGGCGGTGATAAAAATGGCTCTACTCGCTTGGTCAGGATCAATAAATTGGTAGGTTTTGATTTCGAAAGTATATCACTGAAATAAATTCTCTGTATTTTTGACGTATTTTATTCATCTTTTAGGAAATTGTATGCAATCGAAGGGTTTACCTTTTCTAAGACTGTAGGTCAGAGGTCGGGAACCTTTGGCTCTCGAGCCAGATGTTGCTCTTCTAATGACAGCATCTGGCTCGCAGATAATTTTAACCTGGCATTTCTTAGCATGACTGTTACGAATAAAACTTTTCATATAATTGTAAGAAGCATGTTATTAAAGTGTAAATTCAGACGTTTATCGTTATCTAAAATTGTTGGTTTTGCTTGAAATGCACACGGTAGTTGCCTTAAGTGTTGAAAAATATTATATGGCTCTCACGGAAATACAATTAAAAATATGTAGCTTTCATGGCTCCCTTAGTTAAAAAGATTCACAACCCCTGCTGTAGGATGATACCGAACCTGTTGGCGTCTAGTGTGGAAGTGAACAACCAGATGACGTCCCAATTTGAGAATCTGGGGTGTAGCATGTAAAGGCATCCTGTGGTTGTGCACTTCTGCACTAGGTCCACCTAACATGTAAAATGGTTAAAGTTTGTTCTTGACTTAAAACAACATGGTGGTAAAAGCTTTCCCTTTGCAAAAGTGAAAGATATCCCAGGCATGTCACGTCTGAGCAAAGGACAGAAGTAACCTGAAATTGTTATGCACTTTAAAGGGTGTGATACTTCAGAATAGTTTATTGTAGATTAATAACAGGTTTAGGATTAATAGGCTGTTCTTACTCTCTTAATAGGAAAGTTTCTCACATTGGAATTTTTAATAAGATTTAATACCTACTGCAATTTTTTAAGATTTTTCCTGTCACAGAATGGGTGTAGTAGGAATTGTGACAGAAATATATAAGTTCAGTAATTCTTTGCTTTGGACAAAATTGTGACTGTGGTTTGCCGTCGTCTTTTAATTTTTAAAATATTCCAGTTTATACCAGTTGGTTGCGAATCGATAGAAATAGAACTTAATGACAAATTTTGAGGTTTTAATTGCAATGTGCAATTGCAATATTTTATGTTTAGCCGAGGTATTATCCCACGGAAGATGTTCCTCGTAAATTAAGATCCCACGGAAAGAAGCCTTTCAGCCAGCACAAAAGGAGACTTCGTGCTTCTATCACTCCCGGAACTGTCTTAATTCTCTTGGCTGGGCCTCACAAGGGCAAGCGAGTTGTTTTTCTTAAGCAGCTTGATACAGGGCTCCTTTTAGTTACAGGTGAGTTTGTAAGTTATAGGTAGGTTTATATGTCGGTTTGTTTGAAACATACTAGTTTATGTGGTATATACTTAAGTTTGTGTGACTTTATTAGGGTGTACAGAACTTCAGAATTTCTCTACTTTAAAAAACTACATTATATGTTTTTGTATTACATAATACTTTCGATTTTTTTTTGCAAATATTAAAAACAATATAAAAACAGTATCAAGAGCCATAACAGAAAGCAATCAAACTTGTTGTCATGCACTAAAAGCGTGATGTGGAAAGTTCATTAAGGGATGTTTAATCACACTGCTTAATAAATGACGCGAAAAAGTGAAACCAAGACTACATATAATATTGTTGGCTAAAACAGATGTTCATCACTTGCGTAAAATGGCTCTGATTTATGCTTGAATGATGAGTTTGGAAGTGCCGTCTGATATATTTTTATTTATATCCTATATTCCATGACGCAACATCCACAACTGACAAGCATACTTGTTTACAAATTCTAAACATGTAGTTGTGTGCTATTTATTTAATTCAAAATCTATTGCTGTAGGGCCTTACAAGTTCAACGGAGTACCTTTGCGCAGAATCAATCAGGTCTATGTGATTGCCACCCAAACAAAGATTGACATTTCTGGAGTAGACATCCCGGAAAGATTGAATGACGCTTACTTCAGGAGGAAGAAGCTCTCCAAGCCTAAGCATGGGGAAGGTGAAATATTTGACACTGACGAGGAGGTGAGTTATTTTTGAAGTCTCAAATCTTTTGTCTATTGTGGGCTGTTCAACACCAACTTCATTAATTCAACACATCTAAAACGATTACTTAATAATGACAACTTAGCCAAACTAACAAATTAAAAAAAACTAAATTAAAGTTCCACCGTTGCTTCATTTAAATTTTGCCAGTCACTGACTACAAACTTTTCTTCATTTTTGCCTGTGATGTTATTTGTTTCAGCTTTGGTTGAAAAATCATGAAATTAAACTTCCTTTACTGAGGCATAATAAATAGGTTCTAGTTAAACTTTATTCGTAGAAATCCGTTGTAGTTTATTGGAAGCAATGCAATGTTGATCATGTTTTTCCAGAAATACACGGTCTCAGAAGAGAGGAAGCAAGACCAAGCTGCTGTGGACTCACAAATCGTCCCCATTGTGAAGGGCATGGACTACATGCAAGGCTATCTTGCGTCTAAGTTCGGTTTACAAACTGGACAGTACCCTCACACTTTGGTTTTCTAAAATGAGTTAGCGCGCAATAAATATCCTCCAAGTCTTGAATTTTCTGCGTAATTGTTTTCGTCTTTTGCCGTATTAGTTGTGGAAAGTTGTTACATCAGTTAATAGACACTGCTTGCTTCAGTTAAATACATCATTATTTTCAAAAGTCGCACACAACACAACCTTGCTTCACAGGCAGGTTTTCATACAAGTCGATTTAACTCGGGCAATACTCAAAATAATGCTGGATTGGGATTTGGGAGCCGCACGTGTGCTTGTCACGAGAAGCTATGCCGGTCATAAAAATTATAATAACGGAGTCGCTGTAGCGACAAATAGTCAACATTAAGTTAGATATGCCTACTGTAATACTTTTCGTTATCTTACAAAAAAAACCACTAAAGGCTATACCAACAATGCTTGAGCATTTTCCTGTTGTTTTACTTTATACAAAATTAAAATTTTTACGAACAGAAAAATAGTCGATACGCATAATTCGTTATCTATACGGCACTTACCAGTCATTTGGATGTCTGGAGTGCGAATTTTCATCGTACACTACGGTATTCGCTGGCTTCACATTTGTTGTCATCCCGACTATCCCAATAACAAATAAAGCAGGATACTTGGTGTAGCCGCCTTGTTGTCCTAAGAGAAAGTTGACCATTTTCAAATCAACGCATATCTCCCAGTTATGCTCAGTATAAGAAAGTTTCTTGATGGGATGATGATGGTTATGCTTGATTGGAGATGATATAAACTAATCTAAGGCCTTATTTACCTCCCAAGTGAGGAATTTGTGCCAGACAACTCAACATTTCGACAAAACTAATTAGCTGCTTCACATGGCTTCAGTTTTTATTAACTTATGTTACTCACTAGCATACATTTCTAACTTTTCATGGTATATGTAGGAAGAAGCAATATCTCGAAAACTAGAGCCAACTCAGCAAAAGTAATGGCATTTTCGGACTCAGTACCCCTGATATACCCCTAAATCGATCTAACATATCATGCCTTTTGAAAAAAAAAAGTTTTTGTTGGCCTGTGTTATTTCAGTTTTCGCTAGAGTCATCATTTTTTACTAATGCTATCAACAGACGTGTTTGGTGTTACTTGTTATCCTTCTGTTAATTAGGAAACTTCTTACAGGCTCAGTAGTTGACATTAATGAAATGTTTCCCCATAGAGAGCTGATTTAGTTAAAATGGTATCCTGTACATGGCGCTCTTTCGGCTTTTTATGTAGAGTCCTTGTTATGTAACATCCCTGGACAGCGTTATATAACAACGCATGACGAGGCAAAGTTTGCGAATGTACGGTGCATTACTTTTGAAGTTAATGCACGTCGTTGCAGCCTGTAATCTTTTGGAAAGCGACATTTTACAGAAAGTGTAAAATTAATGCTACAGTACCCACTGCTTACGCAGATGTTTGGAGAATATTAGCTTTTCGGAGCGCTTCTGTGAATATAGATAAATATTGCATTTCAAGTCACAATCCTGCCGTCTTACCAGTGATCACTGGAGTACTGGACCATGTCAAATGAAACTGCCGTGTCCGAACAAACTTCACCGTCCAGGTAATTAAGAACTCTACTTCATTCAAAAAGCTAGTATTGTTTTTACATGGAATAGAACTTTTTTTTGTCCAGATGTACTTCGTACTGTAAGCGTTTAGCATGCCGTTAAGTTCTTTTTGATTTGTGTTATGTTACTAAGTTGTTCTGCATAACATTATAGCAAGTCGACCGTAACTCAAATTAGAGTCAAGTCATTGTTAAATCAAAGTCTAGTAGGTTATGGAAAGCTTGCATTTTAACACAGGCAGATGTACACCAAAAAAGTAGGACCTATGTTTTACGCCACACCAGTATTAAAACTGTAATCACTTTCTGCCGCTACTAGGCCTAACTCTCAGTTTAATGAATGGAGCCGATTGGAAAGCCGTTGACTTGCACTTACAACTTTTGTATGCTTGTTTCTTGTGACACGATTTTGTGATGCCACGCTAGGATAGCTGAAGCTAATATTTATGCCAGTGTCGTAACAATTTTTGCTCTTTTGCCACGCTGATGGTGTCTAGCACATCATACAAATTTTCCATACCAGATCAAAGTGACTTAAGTCATTCATGACACCAAGTCAAGTCAAATCATTTTTTGCATGTATAGGTGGTTGTTCTTAATTATTGTGTTGTTTAGATGAACCGGCGTAGATAATAAGTTTCCTGGTGGTGAAAAATGTGTTCAAAAGCTCCTTGGTTAAAGTTAACCCATTTTGAAGGGCTATCATAGCAACAATACAGTTAAAATTAAATTTATTCACACAAGGAAATTTGTTTCAATGTAGTTCATACAAACATTATGCAACTGAAGTCAAGCTGAATCATTTTGCTTTTTTTTTATAAACAACCAGAGTCAAGTCACTTCAGAAATTATGTGATTCGAATCTATTTGAGTCCTTACGTTTCTGTCACATGAATGTAGTATGCAACTAATCCACTGATCAACACGTGTCAGTTGTCTCGATGACAAGTTTTTTCAAAGTACAGGCTACAATGCACAGCTATCAAGATCTTGTTTTATTATTTCAACACTTTTACAGTTGTCAGACGGATGGTGCAGCAGATGTTACAGTGTATGGGCTGGGAAGGTCACTCGTTGCCCCATGTTTTTCGCCGTTCACCTTAAAACTCCAGACTTATCTGAGAATGGCTGGAATCAAATACAAGGTCTTCCTTTAAAATTGCATTAGTCTGTTGTATCCATAATTGCAATTATTCTCATTGAAATATTGCAGCCAGAGCTGATACATAATAACAAAAGGTAAATTGTTTAAAAAGTGTTAAACTTACTGTCTTCTGTCACCTTAGGTGACTCATTGGTTTATTGTCTGCCCAAGGAATACTTTATTTACCGGTAGTACTGGTAAATAAATATCAAATTTCTATTTATTAACCTTCTTTAATGTCATGTAATTTGTAGTTTGAAGGTTCTCTAAAGATGTCATCGAAAGGAAAGATACCATACATAATTCACAAAGGCAAGCAAGTGGAAGATACCTCTTTCATCGTTGAATATTTGAATAAAGAGTACAGCGTCGATTTGAATGCGCACCTTAGCTTATCTGAGAAAGGGATCTCTGTTGCTTTTCAACGTCTCATTGAAGAGAATTTAAATTGGCCATTGACTTATGAACGGTGGATATTGAAGTATAACAATCTTGTGGATATTTTACCATTTACCTCCTTTAAGAAGAAGATGTTTAAGTTGGCCACTTCTTCTCCATTTGGAATGAAATCAAAAGTTCAAGCCAACATGCATGTACGTTAGTTTATGTTGTACAGGATTAATTATATTAAACGTTAACCAGCATTAGGCTTATTTAATACCTAACATGTACTTATGGTTGTCGTTTTAACACATGCTGCAGGGTCATGGTATTGGTCGACATTCAAAAGAGGATATTTTTAAAATTGCTGAAAAAGATTTGACAAGCATATCAAATTTTTTGGGTGACAAGCCGTTTCTCATGGGTTCGAAGCCAAGTCAAGTGGATGCCAGTATCTTTGGTCACATTGGTATTCTGATGTTTGCTGCTACTGATTTTCGAACTCATAGATTTGTTAAGGACAATCTACCTAACTTAGTTACTTATTGTGAAAGAGTGAGAGAAAGATTTTGGCCAGACTGGAATGATCGAGTGGCCGAAAATATTTAATTGGTCACCTTGAACATACCCATGTGATGCCTGTAATTCCTTAAAACAAATTCTTTTGAAATTAATTTTGTGTGTTTATGCTATGGTATTATCTTCAAAAGTAATTTATCAATTGCATTACATTCATTTATTAAGATGCTTCCATTAATGTGCTGATTATTATTATTGCTATATTTGCACTGGTATTCTACTTTGTCTCGTTCCGATGTTTACCTATCAACTGTAGCACTGGTTCCTGAACGAAATTCCATTGGCAGATTGATATGCACTAACACATGTTATGTTTTTAGTGATGCACTTATATGTGTGATTCACTTCACTATTATTTGGCAATGTAATGATATTGCGTTATCGTATCATCATGGTAAAGAAGCGGTTTTTATGACGTGTTTTGAAGTCGGCATACTTTAACACAATGTATTTCAAAACTTGTTTTTTGTTTTTTTCATTTCGTTGTTTGCTATTTATGATGTTTTCACTGACCCTATGCAAATATTATATGATTACACATTTACACCACATCGTAAAGATGATATACCTAAATTTTTATACTTTTAGAGATATTAAATTATCTTTGCTTTTAGAGGTATTAAAATAAAGTAAATCAAATTTTCCTGTAAATTTAATAAGCGCTTAACTGCAGATTTACTGGTAGTGAACAACAGTGCCAATATGATAGTTTTAGTTAACCAAAGCAGTTTGCTCTCTTTGTTGAAGTTATGTGATTCCGGTTACGTCATATAACTGTATAACATTTCTGGATTTATGTGCAATGTAAAATCGTTCCATAATCCCCCAACCTATGCCTCATACGTCATAACATGTGAAAAATCATCAAACAGCGAACAATAGAGTTCGAAAATAACAACTAAGTTATTTTATCCAATAATAACGAAATGTCAATAAGATGATTTTAAACTAATTTGCCTAACATTTGATGACAAAAACAAGCTTGTTACGATAAATGCGTTGCCGATACTACTTTATTTCATGAACAAAAATACGAAGAAAATTATACAAGTCCAGTGTACGTATTCATTTATGTTTCATTAAAAGCGCGGTGGGGACGAAAAATCAAGCCAGTTGTTACTAACATGCGCCAATGAACAGGAAAAAGTGACAAAGCCGAAAAGGCTTAAAACGTGGTCAAGAAAAATAACGTTAATCACTGGTCAACAAATTTTTTTTTTTTTTTGTTGCATGAGATTTTTTAACTGATTCTACACAATCTTGGGATGCTGATTTCAAATCTGCAATCAGTTTCTTTATGCATGCTCTAGTTTTTATGCAATCGAAAATTCAAATTTTTTCGTTTCTGGCTCATATTTAGTGTGCGCTGTCTGTATGGTACAGTACCAGTGTTTCAGATAGAAGCTTTCAGCTCTTTTAAGTTGTAGCCTATTGCTGTTTAAGGGCGTTTGAAGAAGCTAAGCAGTTTGATTATAGTGAGGTATTGCGGACAGATGCTGTAGGATAGGTTATAAGCTCTATTTTACACTCGTAAATGCAAAAATAAACCTGATTCATTTTGTTATATCAGTGTTGTGTACACGCTTTTTTCGTCAAAGATGAAATATAACATCGTTCGTGAAGCCTGCCTACAGAGCTTACTTTGGCATCCATCTTGGCGATCAAGATAAGAAATGGTCTCCACATATTGTGTGCCATAATTGCGAACAAATGCTCAGAGACTGAACAAAAGGAAAGCGGAAGAGTCTGCCTTTTTGCATTCCAATGGTGTGGCGTGATGAACCCCAAGATCACACGACTGACTGCTACTTTTGCATGGTAAATATGAAAGGTGTTGGCAGGAAGAGCCGACTAATGCTTTCTTATCCAAGTATACCATCAGCTATACGACCTGTTCCGCACTCTGATAGATTCCCTCCTCCAGTCTTTAGTGGTTTTACATTTTCTGAAGATGAAGAAACTGAATCGGAAAGGGAAGAGGTTATGGAAATGGAGTATAAAAGAACAGATACAGAATCTGAACACTCTTCTGGTGAAACCAGAGTAGCTGTTCAGCAGTTTAATCAATCAGAACTGAATGACTTAGTACGTGATTTAGATTTTTCCAAGCAAGAGGCTCAGCTCTTAGTCTCCAGACTCAAGGAAAAGCAGGTTCTAGAATAATCTGTAAAGGTTTCCTTTTTTCGAAAAAGTGAAGAACTCTTTCTTCCCTATTTTTCAGAGGAAAATATGCTGGTATATTGTAACGATATACATGGTCTTCTCGAACAACTGGGTATCTCCTCGTATGATACAGAACAATGGCGATTGTTTTTGGACAGTTCCAAGCGCAGCATCAAGTGTGTCCTTTTACACAATGGAAATGTTTATGAAGCTGTTCCAGTTGGTCACTCCACTGTCTTAAAGAAACGGCATGATGACATCAGAATTGTTATGGATTTGCTCAGATAACATGAGCACAACTGGATCATTTGTGTTAACCTCAAAATGGTTAGTTTTCTCCTAGGTCAGCAAAAAGGATACACTAAATTTCTATGTTATCTATGCATGTGGGACAGCAGAGCACGTGAAAAACATTGGACACAGAAGGAGCGGCCCTTACGTGAAACATTTCAAGTTGGCATGCCTAATGTAACACACAACCCAATCGTAAGCAGAGACAAAATTGTTTTTCCGCCCTTGCACATCAAACTAGGTCTCATAACACAGTTTGTTAAAGTTCTAAATCCTGACAACGAGTCCTTTCCTTTCATCATCTTCTTTACACTTTCCCTGCTTTATGCAAATGATAAAATTAAAGCAGCAAACTCAAAAAACGTACAAACTCAGAAGTTATTGGATTGCCATCATTCTTTTTAATGTCATTTTGCAAAAAAAAAATCGCTTATTACATGTATTTTACCAGCAAAAATGTTCTTTGTTACATTTTTTCAAACATTTGGTGCCTAATTGTCTGTAAATACAAATGCTAGTGGTAACACAATAATTTCTGGGAACCTATTTTTGTTTTGAGGTTGGTTATTCGACTATATGCAAGAACGTCATTTGACAAATCATGTAATTTTCAGAAAATTTGAATTGAGTAAATAAAAAATAAAAAATCGCAATTTGCAAAAAATCTAGACCTTGCAGAAAAAAAATAAGGTCAGATTCGGATTCAGCGCCCCCAAATTAGGTAAGAACAAGTGTTGGTAGAAATGCAACAAAAATTTTGTTGACCAGTGTAATAATTGTTGGTAACAACTAGCACGGCCACTAAACCTAAAATTAGTTAAATCCAAAAAACATAAGTTGAAAAAGCGAAAACTTAAGGAGACGAGCAGGTGGTGCATTCAAGCAATTGGTGATTGAAAATTGCTTCAATGCTCCATATCAGTGGATAGGAAAAGAAACCCCATACCGGGCAAGAGCCTGGTTACGAATAATAAACGTTCAAATTTGAACGTTGTCTAGGTTTAAATTGATTAACGAATCTTTTCCTAATAAGGCACGCAATTTTTGCAGATGTTCAACACAGCAAATCCGTTAATTTGGGTGTCAGTACCAGTACTCGTATCATTTACTTTTCGCCATTGACTATGGTGAGTAAAAAGTATGGTGCTAACATCGTCATAGAAAGACCAAACAAGAATTACGATCGCTAACCATCAATGAATGGGAAAAAAGCAGCAAAGTCCTGAAGGCTTAAATAAGTGCAGGGTGTAGATTACAGTGGTGCTAAATTATGGAAGGATAGCACCGCCACCTAAAACAAACCCAGAATGCGTTCATATTAAGACTAAGCACAACTAATACACCAGTCTGTTACAAACGTTACACACAAAAAATGCAGCACGACTTAGATCCAAAAACAAATTGAAATTTAACTCTGTGATTTGTATTGTTTGCTGATCCTTAGACAAAAATAACAAATTTCTTATGCTACAAATTTTGTTCACAATGATGAATGCAAGAATGCCAAAACTACGGTATGAAGTAATAAGTTGTCGAGATACAAGGACGAAAACAGGATTTTCTCTCATAATACCGTTATATAAATTTAACCAGCTTGATAATCTCGGAAGTTGCATTCCAATAGAGAGCTAACCAGTTAAAACCGTGGATAGAAAAAAGCGCGACTCTGTAAGAACAAACATTTTGACAACATAAAGTATAAGAACAACGATTTTCTAAAATACAGTAAGTTTATATATACGGTAAATAAGAATTTTTGTGTTTTTATTGAAAAAATTATTGCCTGGCATAGTTTGACATATCGTATATTGTTTTTAATACACAGCCAAGGTTTTTGCCAATTAACATATGTAGAAGAAAAGGAAAGCCGAAAAACAAAGTGAAAGTTATATTTCAAGCTTTTCGATCGTTGCGTGAACTCAATTAAAATGCCAACTAGTTAAATCAAAGATTGTTTGATAATACAAGTACAAACAAGATGCAAAAAGGTCGAAAACGATACGCTTATGTAATTTCAAACTTGTGAGTGAACACTGTCTGAGTCACAACCACATGCGGTCTGGCTGAGTGATATGGTAACTACCCAAAAAGCAAGAGACGAGAGCTTAAGGCACACAGGTCGCAAGATACTTAAACGCCACGCTGTTCCATTCGTTTGGGACACGTTTAAATAACCGATCTCAACTAATGACCGGCGAGGCCGTTTGACATTGATAAAAACACACAAAGAGCTTTTCTGCAGCTCACTATAAAACGTTTTGCCAGAAATCACTACAATATCTTCAGTAATCCATAACCTACCGGTACATGGTAGTAGCATTGTTGAAAAACAGAACCTTTCTAGAAGTAAATCGGAAAAAAACGGAATTTTTAAACTCAACATTAATGAAATTATGAGTCGTTTTGGCTGTGTCACATCGACACTGGAAAAAATCAATCAGAATTAAAAACTTCTTTATATTCCTTTTTACAACATGAAATAAGCCAGAAAGTTAATTATAGGCTTGGATGCTTGGCTTTCCATACATCAATCTTGTCGGAGTTAGATCCTAATTTTAAATTCCTGTAAATTTTTCCAGCAGACTGTTTAGACCGACATTCAACTAAAGCACACTTAGAAACCTCTAAGACTTTCTTCTTCTTTCCTCTAAGACCTTCTAAGACTTCAACGTACACTTTATCGACTCTACCAGTCTCGTTGGTGTTGCCATCGGAAGCGCCTTCTTGTTCGGCCAAGTTGTGTGGTATATTGGTAAGAATCATTTTTTCATTCGCATCAGAAAACTCGTTGTAGTCATACACCTTTATCTGGTCTCTATCTTTCAGCAAATTTTTCCACTTCTTTGACATCTCACGAAGAGTAAGTATCACTGTCATAGCGTGACCCTTATCAGAGAGATCTTTCACAACATCGACATAATCTTCATCGTTAGCGATTAAAACTAATGCCGAGGGCGGAGGATTTTCTGATGCAAACTTTTTCATTTCCTCGACAAGAGCTTCATCATTAGCATTTGACTTTTCACTTTCTATTTTCCTCGCATCTATCATCGCTTTATCACTGTGAATATATTTTGTCACTTTGTTTGATTTGGATTCTTCTTTGGAGTCTTTTACAAAGTTTCGAGAATATGTTCCAATAAACCTAACTTCAACATATTCAAAGAAAAATTTTTTTCGAATATTCAATGCAATATTGTAGCCTTTATTAAGGTTCTCAACGTCCCAAAAGAAGCCTAATCGTTGCTTGTTAAACTTCACCCTGCAAATTTCGGCATAAAAATCGCACATTTCAGATTCCTTTCCTTTCCAGCGTTCAGATACGAGTGTTCCTTTTCCGCTTTCCTCGAAAAATTTCTCCATCTCTGGTTTGTTACGCCGTAACGATTCACTAAAAGCTAAAGGTGGACCAAAAAGTTTGGGCAAAGTAAAGAGATATGACACAAATTGGTTGACATCGTCACTTATTCTCGCCAGATAGCACAACACATTAAAAAACAATTTTTTTTCGTCGTCTAGGCTTTCTGTTCCGGGAATAATATCATTAATGATATCTTCCGTCTTAACTCCTCCTTCTTCGTAGGGAACACTATGATTGCGCATTTGGCTGATGAAATCTTGCGCACGCTCTCCGTATTTCTCACATAATTCTTCAAATCGCTCATGAAAATCATTACAAGAAGAATTGTACCAGTCTTCAAGAAAAGATAAATGTTCACCAGACAGGTTACGAAAACACAGACAGTGCAACAAACCGGCTACTTTTTTTTTGTAGATTGGAAAACTTTGGCAACTTTGGGCAAATTGATGAAGAATAAGAAGGAAATCTTTTTCCTCGTCACCAAGATTTTCTAAAAAACACTTTCCACTGTCACTTTTTGGTTTGGGAGGAAAGTCTGCATCAATTTCCGCAGCAGTCTTCGCTGTAGAGCGAGATGATGTGTACATTGTGGTCATGTTACTGGTGTTGGTGGCAGCATTTGTTTTCGTATTTTCAGCCGACATCTTATTTCTAGCAGCCTATCCTTGTATACATATAGCTGTATAAGACCTTGGTGCTTCACGTCCAAGAATATACCATAAAATTTAACCCTGTACCTTGCAATGCATACGTTTTATTTTTGAAATATCTTATAGTGAAATGTATACGACAATGAGTGTGACCGCGCTTCCAAGCTCTAATTTTGAACTTAATGTCGAAGCAGCTTTTAAAATACACAAAACATATAACGTATTGTGCTATACTGCTTCCGAATGTAACTTAGTCGTAACCGACTTGTTTTGAAACTCATTGTATATCATAACAATATAGTTACGCATAAAACTGTGGGATTTAAAATAAGTTCTGATTTAAAGTATGTACAAAAGCATTATTGCTTTAAGCTATTCACCACAACCGTAAATACAACGCTAACTGCTTTTCAAATAAGGTGAGGTTAGCTCCATTAGCGTTTTAAGTTAATAATTAACCAATCGACTTTACATCGGTCGTTTTCTTCCATGTAACAGATAGCAGAAAGTCAAAACACACATTGAGTATAGTTTTCCATGTGCTACAAGGCACAGAAGGCACATTTTAAAATATATCCAAATGTATGGGTCTATTTACATTTTTTGCTTGAATTAATGTGCTGCCATCCGTACACTGAATAGAACAGAAAGCTGTGATAGTTTATGTCAATCTGTAAATCTGACTACATCATTTTTCTCAACAAACTCACTCAAAGATGTCATGTTGAAAAGCGATACATAGACCGTTTAAACTGGTTACGAAAGCATTATTTCTTTAAGCTATTCACCACAACTATAAACACAACGCTAACTGCTTTTGAAATAAAAAAAAGTCGCCGAAGAAACAAAAAAACGAAGTTTTTATTCAACGCACAGCCTCGCTTGTCATGAATACACTGTATACTGAATACAATACATCCGTACACTGAATAGAATTGAAGAAAGCTGTGATAGTTTATATCAATCTGTAAATCTGACTATATCATTTTTCTCAACGCTGTATTTTAACTGACGTAACTGGTTCAAGTTTAGTTACCCTGTCAATGGGGCCAGATGAACCGGGGTTCAGGATCAGTTAAACCTTAGAAAGATTATGGCAAAAATTACAGTCTATCAATACCTAAAACCAACAAATTCAAACGGACAACAAAATTAAGCAAAGTTTTGTAGTGACAAGTGACATGAAATCAGTTTGCAGGCTTCAACATTACTCCAATCGATCAACTTATGCTGTAAAATTAAACGGAAATAAGTAGAGCTCGTATCTTCTTTGTTTCATCAGCTGCTATTGGATGGGGGAGTGTGGGACAAGAGTATCTGATTTAAAAAACGAACATTCATCACCACCTTTAAATGTAGCTTCAGTGAGTTATGGTTCAGCTGGGACCTTGTTGATGCTACTGGTTAATGACATGGTTACCCAAGGATTACTAACATTTCAGTCCATCTAATCTATATAAATCAAAACTACTGGACTACCTCCTATACTGCACATCCAGTATTGGATCGGCCGCTGATGCAAGTAGGCCTACTGTTTTAGGAACAAAACAAACTCCTGTCACTTTTACATTAAATTACATTTACCTTCCCAAACAATACACGCAGCAACCCTGAAAATTGATTTAAAGACAAGATGGAGGTATTATCTTTAGCTTAGTACAGGTAGCGCTGAAAGTAATTAATACTTTTAATTTAGGGCGAGGAAAGCAGTGGTTCAACTTACTTGCTGGTTCAATTAACTTCGTTCTCTCCCGCCTAGAAGACGCACAACTGGTATGAAATACTAAAAATCTTCAATATGTGGATAGAAGAAATACAAAACATTCAATATTGAAACTGATTACACAATTCTACAGCTTTCTACAGAAAATAAACTAAGTCAACCGCTTGAGTAGATGCAAAGAGATGCGACTTAACCTCTGACGCCAATTGCGCTGCTTAGTGCTCACTAACAGTTGGGTCTATGCCCAATGTGATGAAATGAGCGAGCGGACAAGTAGGATATTCACTCCATTGAACGCAAGCGCTATTAATGGCTGGGGTTTAATTTTTTTGTTTTGAGTGGGGATATGAACTAAAACATTACAAGCCTATAATCGTTATAAGAATACCTTCAATCGAATTACTAATTAAAATTAGTCAATTTACCTTTTTTCGCTCTAAATCTCTGAGTTAATTATGCTATAATACATGAAAAAGAGACTAATAATATTGCTTAAATCTGAACGAACTTTGATGGGAAAAAATCTAGCTATAGCCTACGTGCACAACCTATCGCTGCGATATGTTTGTTAGAATAAATTTGTTTTAGAAAAGCTTGTTATATTGAGAGAATAGTCCCGATTTGTTATTTTCTGCGTGGGTTATAATGTTTGCGTTGCCTGACAACTACTGCACACCGTGTAGTGTTCGTTCACCAACAGGTAATATAAAACAGGCATTTTAATAATATGTACGTATTTTTTTCGATGGAGATAATAATCTTTATTAAAGGACAATTGCTGTTTTTTAAAAACCGAGTGTCCTACAATAACAATAACGTAAATTTTTCTTAACCATTAGCCACGCAACGCACAAAAACCCCGTCCATAAATGCAAAGAGATTTCAAAGAGAAATTTTTATTATTTTCAAATTATTTTCCAATTATTATTTTATTATTATTATCTTTTGTATAATTATTATATTTTTATATTTATTATGTTATTATTTCCCAAAATTATTTTCCAACAGCAATATAAATTTAGTACAGTTTCCATGAATTAAATTCTCCAGCACACTGATCTTGTTCACAGCATGGCCATAAAAAGAACGAGTTAAAATTTAAGATATATTTATCATAATAAAGATGAGACTAAAACCTAAAATTTTAAAACTAACATGCGGTGCATAACAGTTAGAGCGGCTTATAATTATAAGTAAATATATGGTAAACATTAGTCAACAAATAATTACAACAAACGTTTGTTTTTTTACGAAACACTTTTAAAGCTCAGCAATGCTGAGTATAAGCATGAGCACTGAAAATGTTTGAATAAAAAAAAAAATTGTGTTTTCTAATCAAATGTTCACTAATGTTTTGGCTATATGGTGTGTTTACTCAAAATTAATGTACCATAATAAACTAGTATATAGGCTTATACTAAAATAATAAAATCAATACATAAGAATCACAGCAAAATAACATCCTATCATTTTGTTGTTATTACGCTTTCATTATACGTCTAACCTTTTGTCTGACACTCGGCTTTAAGTTTTAAATTTTTTCTTAAATTTTTAATTTAAGATTTTAACCTCTTACATAGTTTTTTTTTCGTTATCGTAAAAGATAGTGGCTTTTAGGCAAAAACCCAAAATCCTCAATTTGAAAATTGCCGAATAAATTTTTTCTACTGTTTACAAAGCTTGCTTAAAATATTTTCATGGCATTAGTACTTTTACCAATAAATTTCTTTATAAAGGATTTTCTTTCAATTTAAAAAACATTTTTATCTTTCCATGTCACTTTACTATTGGTGGGCAAAGTGATTAACTATGTCAGGTGGACGTTAATTTTGGAAATCACTTCAAAACAGATTTCATTGTGGATAATCTGCGATTAGGATTGGAATCTCAAAAGATATTTGAATCTTTGTTTCAAGTAAAACGAAAATGCATAATAAGGCAGTATAACCGTTGTCAACAGAAACGCACGCACGCGTCATTAGAAATTGAAGGAAATGGATATTGATTGGATCTTTATTAAAATATCATGTGTGCTTTTTATATTATATATATCACGATTAGCAATCGAAGGAAAAAGTATGTACTACTATGCAAGTACAGTATGTGCGGCAGTAAAAACAACAGTATACTATAATAACTACAGTAGTAACAACAGTACAACAAGGCAGTAAAAGCAGAACACAAACAGCAGAAATATAAATACGAGTATTTTGAAGGGATAAGCGTAAACGATAAACGATTCATAAATTGATAAATATCTGTCAAGTCCATTAAGATATTCGTACTGTATACTATTCAGATACCATTCCTATAACTAAAAGTTGCCATTAAACTATGAATGCTTAAAACTCTAACAATACTGAAGCAATCTACGACGCAACAAATAAATATATGTCATAATTCTCTTTCATAGTTTGGAAGCGGTGGTGCCGAGGTGACGTTTTCTTTCATATAATTTTTTAACCTTGCAACATATTCGTTTATTAATTCTGTTTGGTCTCTTGAGTAAGGATTGAAACCATCTTTCCTGGGCGACCTCTTGAACAACCCGGTGCTCTCCAGTTGCAAGCAAAGCAAACGTTCTTCCAAGTTAGTGACCTTAAATCCTATGAAGTCAACAACCCTTCGCATTTGTTTAACATGATCTTGTTTGAGGTCTTCGTAATAAACGACGAGAGGTCGAGATGATGCCAAGTAGACGAGATTTTTCTGCAACCATTTTGACGCCATTTTGCTAACCTTTCGATTCCATTCTATAATATCAAGCGTAAAGGAGTTAGCCATGTAAAAATTAGTTGTGTAATTCAAATTAAAAACCATTTACAACCTACATCTTTAAAATTCAAAGATAAAGGTAAAAAATCACATTATATTAGATTATACCAAACAGAAAAGCACTTCGACTAATATGCAGGCTATAGAAGCTATGTACTTGAACTGTGAAAGATCGCTGCGCTTCCAAGCCATGTATGCGACTCATTATAGCTTTTTCTAGTAAATTCGGCCACAATAGTATGAAAAGGATTTCGAATTAGAACAATGCTTTTAGAGGAATTACTCATTGCACGATGGGATTTGATAACTAAAGTTCTTCCACTTGAAATATCGTCAAGTTCTCCAAGAAACCCTGAACACATTTTATTGTGCTGGTAAATAAATTTAACACCATCAGTATATCTATTTAAGGTATTAGTTAGTCATACAAAAACTGATAAAAAGGTTAGTCAAAAAATTATCAAACGCTATTTGGTGGTCAGGTGTGTAATACCTCCTGCGGCCAAAATATCGTCGTAATAAATGCTTCCTGTAAATACACCAGTTGCGATTTCTATTAAATATCTCATCCACGTATTTCCCGCACCAGGAAAACTTATGAGAAAGATTTGTTCCGACGTGTTGGGAGGTAAAAATATCCAGAGATCACAGCAGAAATCTTGTGCTGAAGTGCGTCATACTGCCACCGTGTGAGAGTCTGTAAGTGCGTTTGCTTTTAATTCCAAAGCATAGTGGATTGGAAACCTTCAACGAAAATACTTACGCACAGTAACAAACATAATGTTTAAAATACGGAACCAGTGCTAACAAAAATAAACTTTAAATCCTATATAGGAGCTACGTACTTATCTTACTTTTTATAATAAAGGCGAAGTCCAGAGTATTAAAGACTCGAATTAACGACATCATTTTTTTGCGCATAGTTGTTATTTTTTTATTTAAACATGTTGAAGCTTGTAATTTAGAACGAAGTTTTGTTTTTGACCATGACGAAGCAAAACGAAGCAATTTTGTAAAACTTCTAAACGCGGTTGATGTTCACAGAAAAGTTATTTTTGTTTTCCGTCAAGCTAGTTTTCAAATATCAATTTACTTGACCTGGCCACAGTGTTATTTGTCAAATGACTCGACTTGACTGGTGACTGGAGGTTAATAATTTGTTTACGACTCCGTTATAGGCGAAATGTAAAACCTGCACACTTTAATTACGTGTCTTAGAATATTTCATAAAATTATAATGACTAAAAACTTCTTTCACACTCACTGGTCAGTAGTATGCCCGCAGTGACACTCATTTGCAGCGGTTACCATCGACAAGGTTTGCTCCTTTCTCTCACAATACAAATAACACCAAACTGGTGTAACCTGAGACTGACTTGCAGCCGGTGCTAAGATTGCAGTTTTAAAGAAGTCTGGTGGTAACTTGAACATCCCTAGAAAGTGATTTGACAAGTCTTTTTTGGTTGGGGCTCCTGAAACATATAAGTTATCTTTTGTTATAATTATATTTTGAATATAGAACAAAATGACAACAAGCAAATTTTGAAATAAATTATATCCTTTTAGCAATCGATTTTTGAAAACAGGTCAGATAGGCCTACTAACCTTTCTAGACTACTCTTTGGGTAGCCCTACTATATAGCATTTACTTAATTCATTAGAGCGGAACAAACAGCTGATGTAGAGAAATCATAATTACGTTCCAAAAATCAAACAAATCACATTAATGATCATGCTTGTCAGCAACTAGATAAATGAGTCCTGTCACAAATTATCAATGATAACAATACTCTCTAGTGGCGAGAATGAGTTTTATAAAATAAAATTGTTTCCAAGAGAATCTCTTGGGATTGTGCTAATTTTCATAATTAGTCCTTATTCCTACAAAGTCTGGTGTCTGTCTTTAACGATAAGCGCTGCTCTATATTTTGGTTGTGTTCAGTATACGGGTTTGATTACTTCCGATTAGAGCATTCAGTGCGTTAGTCATCAATAGTTCAGTTTAGTAGTGCCAGTCGATTATTAACAGTCTATTGAATGTAACTCTATTTTGTGCTCTGAGTAACCGTTTCGTTCAGAATAAATAATATATCAATATTCAAGATATTGGCAGTGTGGTTTGGTACTGTGATGCTCAACCAGGCTATCAGAGGTTAATGAACGCGCTATCAATGGAGTCAGAATAACGAACAATCGATCAAGCTGTAATTAACAACAATCAACCCCAACAACTAGCCCAGTTAGCGTAGGATCTGTACTTTTCTTGTATTGCAGACCGTTTCTTTGGGCAATAACTTTATTTCAAATCAAGGTGAAATTTCCTCAGGTTTTTTATGTCTGATACTTTTCTCCGATTTTAATCCAAATCGAGATTGACTGAATGTCTCGTTTACTATTATAATGCCCTTTTGGTCAGTGTTTAACAGAGCTGTTGTGACCAGTGACTGGGTTCTTGTGCGTTTAACTTGAATGATATCGAAATTGAAAAAAATCGTTTTTTTATTTTCCATAAATGGTTTATTTTGAACGTTTAAGAAGTGAATAGAGCGACTACACTACAGTGACTAGCCGTTATAGCAAGAAGTTTCCCGGACCTAGGAATTTAGCGTGACAATTGCGCTGAAAAACTACGACCTTGCACAGATTTCGAAGCGAGCATCATGCGGCGGTTTGCTAAAAGTAAATCTTTTTATTCATAACTGCCATTGATCACAAACTCCCACGCCACGATAGCTAAAGGGTGGGCTCACATCGCTACACATCACATCCCTACACATCACATCGCTACTGACAATATGTTGAAACTACAGTTGTTACAGAAAATTGTTGTTACAGTTGTTACAGAAAATTGTTCTTCAGTTGTCTAGTTCCGTTGATTTTAAAGCGTTTAGTGATGTGCAACATTGCCATCGGCCAATATTTGCAAAAACAAGTTTAGTTTATTGAAGTAGAAAAATGTAGTTTGTATAAAGTTTATTGAATTATTATGATAAAAATTTACTTCTATATAATGCAGCATAATGAAGTTTTGATTGTACTTGTAATACCTTTGATGCTACAAAACAAAGTTAGTGTTTTGAAAGTTATGCTGATAAATGCAAATAACTTCTATATAACTACATTTACATATGTCGCCATTCTTTCGAACCGGTGTTAGTTTGTGAATTGTCACAAATATTGCAGTTTCGTCACCTATACTTGTTCTACAACTTATCGAATATTGGAAAAAGATTGCTATGTACACACTGCAAATATACACAGTATATAGTTTATGGGTAAGAATCAGAGAAAATGGCATTTTCAGGCCTCATTTACTAAACAAAGTTGTTTTCTTCAATATAAGTAACGAACGGTTAAGAAATATGGTTGAGTGACTTTGCTACCTGAACCAAGCAATAAATCGTGATTTATATATAATATTTTCATCTATACGTAGAAGATAGGAATATAAGAGCCAAAACAGCCGTTCTTTTCGTTATCATACTTTCTTAGTTTCATAGAAATTCTTTCCTTAATCAATGGTGTGGTCCCATATTGTACATCCAGCATTTTCAAAGCACTTGGAAACCAACGATGCGATATATTTCATTTGGTTCGTATATTGTTGCAGATTTCGTTTGTGCCCAGATCTTTGATGTTTGTTTTAGTACGAAAATAAGTCGTTTTCTTCTTGTTACATTCTTAGATGCATTACTCAAAGGTTGTTGCAGTTATTTTGATCACATTCTGGATATCACTACTAATTAGTTTACAGCCAAGTTACATGGGATTTAAACGGAAAACGGCGATTCCTAAGAACGAATCTGCACTAGTCATGAACCAAAAAGATCCCCTTTCAACATCATCGCCAACATCAAATGAGATGTTTACGTCATCAATATCCATCGGTAGTGAAAGAACGTTCATGATAGGAACTGGACAAAGTTGGACCTCGTCAGCTCAAGTGATTCAACAGGAAATTGAGTACGAATTGAGATGCAAAGGTAAATTAACCACGCAATTATTCTGTTAATACAACTTTATTTAACTTTATTGCAATTATGATTTTTTTTAACTTTTTCACCTTGTTTTGACTACAACTTATTCTTTGCTCTTGGTACATTTTAAGTACATTTTTATCATATTTTTAAATGCACTTTTACTATATATTTATGTAAGCTGTTTTAGAAAATTTGTTTTGCTTTCTTCAATACACAGAAGCTCTATTTATTTGTTAACGATTTGGCTTTACAAATAAACAGCTAAACTTAAAACAGCTTGCTGCATATTAGTTATAGCAGCACACTCACTTTTGTATATTAGCTTTACAAAATCATTTTAAGTAAATTATGAGGGAAATATAGTTTAACTGAATAGGTAAACAACTTGGAAGAACGTTTGCTCTGCTTGCAACTGGAGAGCACCGGATTGTTCAAGAGGCCGCCAAGGAAAGATGGTTTCAACCCCTACTCAAGAGACTAAATTAAATTAATTAACGATACCATTGCAACTCTGAGGAGTTACATTGAAAAGGACGCAAAATCTCTACCTCCGCTTCCAAACTACGAAAAGCAACTCTAACATGTATAAGAATGTGGTAAAATCCACAATTTGTTTCATCTTATAATGTTCAATTTGTTTCATCTTGTTTGTTTCATTTGGTCGCTTACTCATTCATCCAAGCAGTTATAAAGATGGAATAAAATCCTTTGACTTTAGTTACTGCAATTAACAATCGCTGTCTTTGTGAGTCTCGGAATATATTTCTGCAAGAAAAGTATGATGAAACAAAATTTTTGCATTTCATTCCTGACTATATTGCATCATCAAAATCAATAGACGACATGGCCATGTTTGAAAGCGTCATGTGATTTTGTGCAGAGTCGTAATGATTCGCGTCAGTAACTTGAGATATTTTGACTTGACCCCGAGACTCATTCTCAGAATTTACATAAATGACTTAACTTGGTTAAGTCAGTTCTTGTTAATATTAGATTTTAAGGTAAAACAAATGGTGGTAAGTGATCGGTTCTTTTTATTGTTGGAAATCCTACAAATTGATGTAATATTGAAAATACTGTTCGATAGAAACAGTTTTAGATGAATTGCAGATCACTTTTTTCCAAATAAATCAATACATTTTATGCGCCTCAAATGAAAAAGCTAAATGCAAACATAAAAATACCTGAACTGAACCCAAAGTGCAACATGACATGACAAAGTACAAACTAAACAGTAGTCTACCTTGAAATGATATGTTAAAAGTATGCATAACAAATGGTACAAAAATACATAAAACAAAAAACAATCGATAAAATTCAGAGAATAAACATGCCAAATCTGCAAAAGACGCATGAATGGTGTGAACAACAACACACGCCTTATGTCGACAATGTAAAAAGGTCGTAAATTTCAAACAAGCATTTTACATTTGTTTGCGTATACAAAATAGTTTGGTTTAAGTTCTTCTGCATAATAGCTTGTATACAACGAGTAATGTCGTGACGCGACACCTTATCGAAAGACACTTTATCGAACGACACTTAATCGAACGACACCTGATCGAAAGACACTTTATCGAACGACACCTGATCGAAACGACACCTGATCGAAACGACAGTTGATCGAACGACACTTTATCGAACCGAAAGTTGATCAAACGACACTTTATCGAACCGACAGTTAATCAAAACGACAGTTGATCGAACGACACTTTATCGAACCGACAGTTCAAGCAAGATTTTTGCGTGTTTCTCAAACATTGAAACAATGGGTCATTGTGATGTTCAGCTATCTGTCCATGTTTGTTTGATAAAGTTGGATTTTGTAATTTTTGAGATATTGTGATATTTATATAATTTTGCTCTCTCTCCGCATTGAAACGTATTACTCATTTACGCACCAATAACTTGACTAACTATTCTTTTTCGTTCTCTTCTCACAGCGGGGGCGCGGCGTAACAAGAAGAATTTATAGAAATGTGTCACTTTTAGAAATACCTAATTTACACTAAATTCACTTTCTTTAGTTTTACAATTATGATGTATACAGGAAGCCAGATGATGTTTCTACTAACCTGTAATAATCTCATCAGTCTACGACGCATAGGTTTCTAGTAATTAACGATTGCAAATGTGTGTGCGGGGTTGGCCACACCTAGCTTTTTTAGTAAACTCGCGAGCCTGGTTAGGATAGGGTTAAAAGATCCACAATTTATCGAAACAACTGACGATATGCACTGTTAAAAGAACGACAATTTATTAAAAGAACCACAATTTATCGAAACAACTGACGATATGCACTGTTAAAAGCACGACAACTGACGAAGTGCACATTTCAATCGCATTCATTTAATTACAAGTTGTGTGCAATTGCTCGAAGATAACTTTTTATGTCCATATTTGTTGAGTCATAATTTTCAACTATGCTCTTCAGCCGTTGGTTGACAGCGTCGTAGCGCTTCTTCCGAGGTGGGCCATCGATTCCAGCACTCAATTGCTCAATTAACATTTCGTTGGAACCTTGTTCCCGCTTAATTTTTTTGACGAGTCTTCGAAGCGTCGGATGGGATAATGAGACACGCTTGCTGAACGCATTGTGCCATCCTTCAATGCTATTATTCGTTCTTGGAAGGTCATCTTGAACCCGGTGGAAAACATTCCAACACCGGATAGGAAATAGAGGTTGACGACGATTCCTGCGACACAACCGTCCAATCCAAGTAGTTTCAAAATAGTCAATGTATTCAGACAAGTGCTGCTCATCGTCGTCACTGAACGTGGCCAGGAAGTCCTCGAACCGTTGTACAACGTCGTCAGGCGGAACGAATGCCAGTGCCTGGAAGCATTTTATGCGAAGGGCGTGCTCTGCATCTTCATTGAACCACCGCTGCAGAGAGAGAGCCTGAATTTTCCGGAAGCTACATTGGCCAAAATGGAAAAGGTAGCCGAGAATTTCTGCCCGAGGGAAGCTGGAAGAAAGAGCATTATATGCTGTATTTTGACCTAACGTAACATTTTGACTTTATCTGACCTAATAACTTCTATACCACACGTCGTACAAAGCTGAAATTTGTTTTGTGCTTGTTTCATAGCATTCTGAGCAGGTAAAAAAAATTGACCATAATGACTTTTGGTTGCCCTACTCATAAATAAATAATAACATATAAATAAATGAAATATTTCCTGTTGATTATGAATTTATATCACAGACTACGGTAACACTTTTTCCCTTCTAGCGGTTAGTCACTTTATTTACTTACCTGATGCCTCATTAATACAATAATTCACACTCACTTCAGTACATTGACTCTGCAATCTCAATCGTACCAATCACAAGAAGCGCAAAATATCTGTATTCACACTTCAACAACACAGCATTAAAGTGACACTTGATGCTGCTTGCTTTGTGAAAGTTTTTCAACATCTGGTGACAAGTCATATGAAGCAAGAACCAGAACATTTTCTAAATAGGCGTCGGAAATGCGTGATCTTAGCTTGCTTTTCGTGAATTTCATTGTTGAAAATATTTGTTCACATGTGTACGTGCTACCAAGCATCGAAGCCATTTATTTTGCGCTGTCGGTCAAGCTGGGACAAAGACTACTTTCAAGAAGCTACTTTGTGTAAAAGTCAGGCAGCGACATGCCCCTTCCTATAAAATTTTGCCTTCAATTCCTTACTCTTTGTATCTATAATGACTAGTCTAGTCTACTGTACAGACAATCTCGTACTTAGCAATTCTCGTGCGTATTCTTGTGATATCTTATTAATATGTGGGCGGGCCGGCCGCCATGCGAAATCGAACACTTTATGATACAAATATAAAATATAGATATAAAATATAAATCGTCAACTTTATGATATATACATCACAATTCATTAATGCACACCATTACAAAGACCGCACATCACAATGGCTCATTGTTTCAATGTTTGAGAAACACGCAAAAATCTTGCTTGAACTGTCGGTTCGATAAAGTGTCGTTCGATCAACTGTCGTTTTGATTAACTGTCGGTTCGATAAAGTGTCGTTCGATCAGCTGTCGTTTCGATAAAGTGTCGTTCGATCAACTGTCGGCTCGATTAACTGTCGTTCGATAAAGTGTCTTTCGATCAGCTGTCGTTTCGATCAGGTGTCGTTCGATAAAGTGTCTTTCGATAAAGTGTCTTTCGATAAGGTGTCGTAGTACCGAGTAATGTAATGGTTTTGTTATATCACAATGCTGTCTGTAACTCTGTATTGACACAATGATAGTGTTTGGACAATTTTTGATCAACCGCATTGCTGTTGCATTTCATCCCAGGATGTTGTCCCTTCTGGAATACACAGCTTATCCCAATCCGGCCAATACATTTGCTTCATTCTCTCAACATACGCGACTAAATTGGGATGATTTTCCGTTACGTGTTTTGCAGAGACAGAGTTGGATCCAGTGAATATGATTAACCCGACAAATCCGAAGATGACGGCATCTACTTCGCTTGGTTGGGAGCCCATGAAAAATTCCTTCTCACCCAAGAAATCGGCGATGGCTCCTAAATCCAACTTTGCAATTTTCAGTATCTCTTCCTCGCTGTGTCTTCCTATGCCCTGCCCCTAAGTGTATGTAATATAGTTGTTACGAGTAAATTAATAATGAAATTGAAATGTCAATCAGAGCTTAAATAAAATAAATTGTTCAACAACACATAAACTACTGTATACTTGAAGCTTTCTTTATCAATAAAAAACATAAATTTACCCTCATGTTTTTACGTAGTTCTGGTCTTAGTTTCAAAGACGTATACCATGAAAACAATTTCGTGGCGAATCTGTTTGGAAATGGTATTAAGTCCAAAATGCTATCATCCATCAACCACCGTTGGTATGCTAAGGTCCAGTAGAGATTTTCTTCGACGAGTCTTTGAAAGGACAAGGCGATTGCTTTCTCAGCTGGGGTCAAATGTGCGTTTAGGTCTTTTTTATATTCAGAATTTAGATGCTGGATAATAAACGAGCTGTCTTCCACGATTTTTCCATTGTGTTCAATATACGGAATTTTGCCTTTCGACGACATTTTGGTGGTAAACCAAGGCTGTAAAAAACACAACTGTGGTTAAATATTTCCGTCAAAAATAAATATAAATGTCTACAAAAAGTCAGCTGTTTTACTAATATGTTTACCTTATACTTTATATCAGTCATTCTTAAGTAGGTTTGAAGTTTCAGATTAAATGAAGACAAGCATGGCCCCAAGAACGATTTTCCAAACCCAAAGACAGTGATTTCATCCTTAACGACGTTTCTGCAACAGAAGCACGTATTTACACCGTGCATAGCATAACGCTGATGACGTGCGCTATGCTATGTATGCCTTGCACTCAAGTGTATGCATAAACTGTGTTATACCGCATTTGCTGCAAAAGCTGTAAAACGTGACACTATTTTATCTAAAGCCGGCACACAACTTGATTGCTCCGAGCGCAGTGAGCAATTGCAGATAGAAAACAATACCAAAAATACTCAAACTATGGGTGCCTGGTTGATATCAATACCGTACAGTTTGACGATAAAACCGTTCAATAAAATATTGTACTGAGACTTACCCGCTTGACTGCGCTTCCATTTTGCTTGACATTTGTCTTTTTGTCTGCTTGAGTATTCAGAAATAGCAACAACAATAACACAACTAATACGAATTTTTTCGAGGTAACAGTCAGTAGTCGGTATTCGTTTGCTTCTTAATGTGTTTTGAACCGAACTCTGTGCGCCAGACTTATTTATACACACTTCTACTCAAGGACACGTCTTGCCTGGCAGCAAAGTTGCGTCATTACGCGCTTTGTAATCACTGTCAGCTGACCGGATAAGCCGTGACTAACGTGACTTAAATTTTTCGTTTAGTATACATTATAGACATCTCACGATCACGGTTTGGCGTGATACATGACGCAACTGTAATCAGGGGAAAAGCCGTCATATTTTACTGTAAAGTAAACCAATTATCTTCAGTTTGCAGAATCCTTACTCTTCCTTAAGTTAAGTTACGCAAGTCTTACGGTGCTGCTCACTCTCGCATGTCAAGGTACGCAACTATTTCTGTAGTTACGAAAGGGGTGAACTTACCTACAGCAAACCTAAATTTGGGGTTTTAAGTAAATTATTAAAAATTAATTTATCTACAGCATAAATATATAATTTTACTAACCGAAAACTACCAAGAAATGTGGTATAAGGTTACGATTAAAGTGGCATTCTTGCTAGCTAAGTGCATGTATCTGTGCCGTTAAGCGTTTGTTAAGTACACGGCAATGAATTAAGTTTACCGAATAGTGATTTTAATACCTGTGACAACAAGGCATTACTATTGTACAACGGGACCACGCAAGTAACAGCAAAGCGTTTAAAAATCATACACAAACCTACAGTACATCAGAAATAACAATCTTATTGTCGGATCAGCCGTTCCTATAGTATGTTGCGTCGTCGTACTATATTTCTTGGCTGTATTTTGTTTTCTTTTTTAGCAATAAAATTTTAATGCGACAATATAATAAATTAAAGTGTAAAAGAAGCTTGCAGTGAAGATAACGGAAAAGTTACTGAACCGCAACGCGCAGGACAAGCTACCAGTTTTTTTTTACAAAAACAGAGAAGAATTTTAAAAGTAGTTTTAAAGGAGTGAACAATGTAACTTAAGAAAATGCAAGTGTCGAACAGGAGAACAAGCACACTATAGTTTATTATCATGACAAATTAGTTTTAAACTTTAGGTTTATTTTATCTTTATCATAATTATTAGAATGATTTTATCGATATTGTTCTCGTTATGGCATACTGACCCATAAACATGGTTAGCTTGGAGAATTCAATTTATGGAATTTTTACCATGTCTTTACGCAAATACTTTTGAACGTGTTTCTAAAAAAAGTATATTTTTGGTATAGGGTTTTTATAGTCACGTGACCAGTGTGGGTTAAAAAATTTTGATATCATGACGTCTAAAAGCCTGATGTATAACATGCATGCATATAACTATGTCATGCATTTAACTACAGACATGCGTAAACATTTCCAGTTTTACAAAGAACTTTGCAGTTCTTAAGCTTAGGTCACGACGAACGGAGTGGACTTTGTACTTTAACAGTTTTTTCACCAAACTGGCCGACAACTAAAATTAGTGAAAGAATCGTCTTATTTAATTGATATGCATTTCATGCTGGCCAAGCGAAATACATCCTCGCACACACCAGAAAAAAAGGACTAAAAAAGGTTGGGAACCACTAGTATAGGCTATATACTTTGAGAAAAAGTATTACAAAATTATTTTCTGCAATTTCTCTCTTTACGTCATACACTCTTCAATTAGTACTCGATGAATGAACACCAGGCGCGTTTAACACAAACAACTTGAAGCCGAACTGCTTGTGAGGTTCAGTTATCTCTACACGGCCCACTGTTAGCGCCATTGGCGTAGCCAGAAAACAATTTCAAGGTCCAAATATTTCATGAGTTCAAGTGAACTAGAAAGTGTTTGTTTTAAGACACCGCCACCTGATGTAGAAGTCTATAGACACAAAAATTGGGGGGTGGGGAGCATGGCCCAATTTGCCCCACTGGCTACGCCTATGGTTAGCGCCTATATGGGTGGCAATGCAAGCAAGATAGCATAACCTACTGCTTGTGGCTTTTTCATTTATCAACGGTATTGCGCATTATTGTGCGAGTCTGACAACATGATTCCCATAAACTTATCATAGCGATACAATTTGTGCATGTACAACTAAATGTTATCAATCGTTAGTCACATTATCACATGTTAACATCATCAGTTACAATTCTGGGAGCATAGCAGGCCCCAAAAGAATTGCGACTTGTACGGGTTAAAGAGGAGGTGTGCGTTTACAGGCAACTGCAGCTGTTATTACGCATACCAAGAAAAACAAACATAAAGCAGTAGTACACATTTTGCAAAGTCATTCACAAAATTATACTGTGTGCTAGGGCAATTTCTATTTTTTAATAATATTTACATTTTTAGAGATAGGCATGTAGGTACAATTTTTAGGGTTGTATGAGAACAGTGAGCTAAATCAGGCAATACAATACAACTAACAACAAAAACAGATCAAAACGTGCATATCAACCCGAACTTGTGCAAAGGCCAACGCTCGGAAATCGGGCTCGAGCGATGAGAAATTATCGCCGAGTTTAAATCATACAAAGACTTTGCTCAGTCCGAAGATAAAGATTACGATATCATATTATCTATACGGTTAATCATAAATGACAAATGCGCTATGCATCAGCAGGTAGTTTGAAATACCAATCAATCAGCTGCATTTAAAATAAATACCGACATTATCCAAACAGATAAAATCTACTTATATATATTATATGGGTGTATATATATTTGTAATTAGATCAAAGCTTACAGCTCTATAGCTATTGAAGCAATCTACGACGCAACAAATAAATATATGTCATAATTCTCTTTCATAGTTTGGAAGCGGTGGTGCCGAGGTGACCTTTTCTTTTATATAATTTTTCAACCTTGCAACATATTCGTTTATTAATTCTGTTTGGTCTCTTGAGTAAGGATTGAAATCATCTTTCCTGGGCGGCCTCTTGAACAATCCGGTGTTCTCCAGTTGCAAGCAGAGCAAACGTTCTTCCAAGTTGGTGACCTTAAATCCTATGAAATCAACAACCCTTCGCATTTGTTTAACATGATCTTGTTTGAGGTCTTCGTAATAAACGACGAGAGGTCGAGATGATGTCAAGTAGCTAAGATTTTTCTGCAACCATTTTGACGCCATTTTGCCGACCTTTCGATTCCATTCTATAATATCAAGCGTAAAGGAGTTAACCATGCAGAAATTAGTTGTGTAATCGTTTACGACCGACATCGTCAAAAGTCAAAGATAAAGGTAAAAAATCACATTATATTAGATTATACCAAACAGAAATGCACTTCAAGTAATACGCAGACTAGAAGCTATGTACTTGAACTGTGAAAGATCGCTGCGCTTCCAAGCCATGTATGCGACTCATTATAGCTTTTTCTAGTAAATTCGGCCACAATAGTATGAAAAGGATTTCGAATCAGAACAATGCTTTTAGAGGAATTACTCATTGCACGATGGGATTTGATAACTAAATTTCTTCCACTTGAAATATCGTCAAGTTCTCCAAGAAACCCTGGACACATTTTATTGTGCTGGTAAATAAATTTGACACCATCAGTATATCTTTTAAAGCTTTTAGTTGGTCATACAAAAACTGATAAAAAGGTTAGTCAAAAAATTATCAAACGTTATTCGGTGGTCAGATTTGTAATACCTTTTGCGGCCAAAAATTGATCGTTGTAAATGCTTCCTGTAAATACACCGGTTGCGCTTTCTATTAAATATCTCATCCACGTATTTCCCGCACCAGGAAAACTTATGAGAAAGATCTGTTCCGACGTGTTTGGAGGTAAAAATATCCGGAGATCACAGCGGAAATCTTGTGCTGAAGTGCGCCATACTGCCACCGTGTGAGAGTCAGTAAGTGCCTTTGCTTTTAATTCCAAGACATGGTGGATTGGAAATCTTCAACGAAAATACTTACGTACAGTAACAACCATAATGTTTAAAATACGGAGTCAGTGCTAACAAAAATAAACTTTAAATCCTATAGGAGCTACGTATTTATCTTACTTTTTTATAATAAAGGCGAAGCCCAAAGTATTAAAGACTCGAATTAACGACATCACCTTTTGTGCATAATTAATATGTTTTTGTTTAAACATGTTGAAGCATGTAATTTAGAACGAAGTTTTGTTTTTGACCATGACCAAGCAAAACGAAGCAATTTTGTAAAACTTCTAAACGCGGTTAATGTTCACAGAAAAGGTATTTTTGTTTTCCGTCAAGCTAGTTTTCAAATAACAATTTACTTGACCTGGCCGCAGTGTTATTTGTCAAATTACTCGACTTGACTGGTGACTCGAAGTTGATTATTTGTTTATGACTCCGTTATAGGCGAAATACTGTAAAACCTGCACACTTTAATTACGCTTCTTAGAATATTTCATAAAATTATAATGACTTAAAACTTCTTTTACACTCACTGATCAGCAGTATGCCCGCAGTGACACTCATTCGCAGCGGTTACCATCGACAAGGTTTGCTCCTTTCTCTCACAATACAAATAACACCAAACTGGTGTAATCTGAGACTGACTTGCAGCCGGTGCTAAGATTGCAGTTTTAAAGAAGTCTGGTGGTAACCTGAACATCCCTAGAAAGTGATTTGATAAGTCTTTTTTGGTTGGGGTTCCTGAAACATATAAGTTATTTTTTGTTATAATTATTTTTTGAATAGAGGACAAGATGACAACAAGCAAAATAGAAATAAATTAAAGCCTTAGCAATCGATTTTTGAAAACAGGTCCGATACTGAACCTTTCTCACAGAATTTTGTGATGAGATAAATATCGACTGATATGTCATCTCGTGGACATCTAACTTGTGGATAAACTAAAATCTTCTTCTCGCATTTGTTGCTCGGACTTAATGGTATATGATGTACAAGTAAGTCTCCACAGCGGCAATGACTTGTTGACCAAGCTGCAAGTCGCAACTTCCTGAAAAGGAGAGCAAGACTGAATTTATTTTTGCAATCAATTTACGCTATACATGATTTCAAAAATAGGAAATACGTTTTAATTAAATTTGAGGAACTGTTTACACGTGACAGGATCTTTGTTCCAGCTTGTTTTAAATTCATTGCTGTGTATTTACTTTTACTTTTTCGAGCAAATCTCGTAGCAGTCTTTTACTTTATTATTCCTCATCGAATAGACCCATTCTTGTTTAAAAAAACTGTGTGGCTTTTCTTTACAGAAGCATCCGAGGTAGCGAACTGCATGGAAATAAATAATGTATAAATTATAAAAAGAAACAATGCAAGAATATTGTTTTAGGGTTTTCCCAGCTAGTTCTAAGGCGACAGAGATGCTAGTTAAGGTGCAGCACAGCTACATTGACAAGACTGCTGGGATGTTACATATATTATTAACTCAACGGATTGTACAGTCATATGTTTTCAAACAAAATAAAAAGTTAAAGTTACTCTAAAAATGTCTATCAGTTTGAGATGGATTATAGTGCATGCAAAACTATTAAAAGCTGTACACGTGGTACAGTAATGTATGTATCAAATTATTTGCTACTGAATAACTAAATACCCCCCATTAATACTTCAATTTGCAATTTGTAATCGGTTCTTAACCACTTGCCTTCACATCTTGTTGTCCATTCTTCGTCCCCTGTGAGATTGGTTAAGAAAGTTGGCTTCTGTCTAGGTTGCATTTCGTAATGCTTGTTTTGTTCTATTAGATTGTTTGACTTTCTGTACAACATTAGTAGTATTCCAAGTGTAATCAGAACAGAAACAACCGGTTTCGAGTGCCTTGCAACAGCCTTTATCATTGCAATTCAGGATTAAATGTATTATTTTACGTTGATCTATATCTGATGAAATGTTCTGTATTTTCAAAAAGTTCAACAACATGCACACATGCAAGCATTAAGCACATGCATTATCCAGTTATAGTGTTCCGTTTCAAGTTATCAATATTCTTAGTCCAGATACAATGCAAACCACTTTCTTTCAAATATGGTCACTTTCTTCAGACAAATTTACTTGTCATGAAAATATCCGTTTTTTGCCAAATGCCTTAATGTTTAAACTGACACTTCATGCGTGGTTTCACTCAAGTCAAGTCATTTGGAAATGTGATTGAGACCAATACAATGACTGAAGTCATTACTACATTGGTTTCGTCAGTCTCACATCTCGACTATACAATCTATTCCGGTAAAATGGAGACTGTTTTCCTGTTTATTTACCTATTTTTCGCTTACTTTCCAACATATTGCAAAGATTTATATTTTGCTTGTAACCAATTCTTTTTAAACTAAACACCGGAAGTACTCAGTATAGAAACGCTGCTGCCCATGGAATGCATGAAAAGCAATCGAAGCATTATCACTCAAGTTGCCCTGGCGACAAGATTGCGTCACAGGAAATTATTCGTTTTCACAAAAAAATAGCACTGGTAACAATAATGAAAGAGGAGACTGCCTTTCGATTTTGTCAATTTCATTTAACCTGCACATTGAAAATTGTAAAATCTACTCAGGAAAAGTAAGTGTTACGTATTGGTGCCAACACCCAACAACAACCTAGGCAACCTAACCTTAGGCAGGCCTAAAGCATGGGCTTTAACCATGACCTTTCCTGGCTTGGATTTTGCACGCCTCCTGCGAAGGGACAACTTTGGTAGAAGAATTTGATTTCACACGTCAGCCTTCGTTTCTAGAGGTGGCTTCAAACCAAATCTGAACCCAGCTCAAGCAATAGTAACATATGTGGAAACAAAACAAAGCGCCAAAGGCACTCGAGGAACGCTAAACACAATCACAGGATCAAGAAACAAAATAGTTATCATGCAGTGACTTTGAAGAAGAATCGATCAAGCAGTTAAAGGACGAAGGAAAGAGAAGCTCTACTCCCCCCCCCCCCCCCCCCCCCCCCGCCAAATTAAAGGAAGTGAACAATTGAAAAACAGTAAGCTGGCCAAGGTTTGCTACAGTTTCAACATATACCGTCAGTTATAATAAAGAGCGTTCCGTCCAGATCAAGCATGGCGTGGGATTTGTGGTCAATACAGTTATGAGTAAAACTACTGTATTTAATTTTGTTAAAACGCATGATGCTCGCGACACAATCGGTAAAAAACTCGTAATTTTCAGGATAACTGTTAGGCTTGAGTTGACTCGACAAACTATAGCGCTTGAGGCGTTTTAAATTAATAAGTTCGCTAAAGCTCGTCTGGTTGTGCCGAAAATTTAACGTGTACATAAGGTTACAAGGTTTACATACACAGGAAAAGATAAGCTACAGCGACATGAGAAATATGCAATATGTGCTGCATATATATAGGATATGCAGAAGTTTTGTAATAATTACTTCGACCACAGGGCTAAATTGCAGAAGGATAAGTGACATAGCTTGTACGCGTAATTATCGCTTATGTATTGTAGCCAATTGTTTCTAACCCAAGCCTAGACAATAGCTTATTTGTATTTGAAAGTACAAAACGCAGTCAAACTTTGATTAACTGTTGTTTTGGTGCTGATTCTCGTAAGTAAAAGAATATGGCTCGAATCGAAACGAAGATATCTGCCGAAAACTTCAGATGTAAAACTGGTGTTATTTATAGAACATATTGATGTTTGTTGTTATTTAAAAAGTAAATTATTCTCTAATTAAGCGACATCTGGTAAGACAATAAGTTTTATTAGGAATTGCAATGATAAGCAGAACTGCATTAAGCCGGAAGTCGATTATTGTATTTCTGCTGGTTGCACTTGGAATATTATTACTGGTATTTAACGGAAAAATGAACAATCTAATAGAAGATAAGCATTTTAAACAAACATATCTTAAACAAAGGCCGGCTCAGCACAACAATGATAAGCCTTTTTTGTTTAAGTCGCCGAGTGCGCCAAGCGGAATAGTTAATCCCACGAAATTCACTTCCTTGGCAAGTACACCTTTAAAACCGACAAAAATGTCAACTTTGTCGACACACCGAGAACAAAAGAACTTAAAGGCAAGATGTGAAGGTAAATAGCCATTACAATTCATAGACATAAAACAATTATTTTGAACCGAAATTATACGAAGCCGTTTTTGCTTTTCAGCGGTTATATACAGCACTGAGACACATGAAGCGTTTGGAAGTTTTTGATGAATTAGCATTAACCCAATCGTTCTTAAACTTGATTAAACCGTTCTTAAGCTTGTTAAGAGATAAACTTGACTTTCCAGTTTTGTTAATTTTGAACAGATGGTAGCAACCAGTTTAGAAAATGCTTTACTATGCAAATTAAAAATGATTTACGTGTGGCTGAGCAATCTAACACTCAGACATAAGAAATGTTGTGGTTAGGCGAATAGCAATGAAACAAGAACGGAAACCATGATGCTTAATTATTCTAATTGTATTATATTTAGCGATATCTTTCAAACACATCATGGCAAATTTATATTCTTCTTTTTGGCTTAAAACTATAACCAGGGTTGCCATACCGCCTTATTTCTAATACTTGTCCTTATTTTAAAGATCCGTGTCTTAGAAAATATGTTTGTCCTTTTTTTCTAAGAAATGTCCTTATTTTCATTTGCGTCCTTATTTTTGTTTTATTTTTAGGGCAGAGGTTCGTATTTTGGGCATTTTGACACCTTTAGTATACCATTTTGTACCAAAGAGATACCAAAATTAAGGACATGCAGATAGTGTCTTGTTTTTGTTTTTTTTAGGAACATTGGTTGCCTTCTCCTGTTGTGCACTGTTTAAGGTGGTATTCGTCTTTCGTTTCCTAGTCGTCCTTATTTTTGAGTTGAGACCGATGGCAACCCTGACTATAACTGTTTAAACGTTTTTTCTCGATATGAAAATCTCGCGAAATTCCGTTTGGCTATAGCCAAATATTAACTGCTTGTCACTTGAATTGTCACGGAATCTTTGTAACCACAAACGTTGTAGCTACAAGTAAAAGTTAATACACATAATGATCCCATAAACAAACAACTTTTTATATAACTGATGGTCGGAAGGTCTGCGACCATCTTCATAGCCTGGAACTGGCCTACCAGCTACTTCGTTGCAAACTCCTCCAACTTGATTTTAAACCAATAAACTTTCACTCATTGATTTGACAATTTCATTTACTTGTCTACAGTTCGTTACCTCGGATGCTTCTGTAAGAAAAAATCAGAAATATTCTTTGAAGAAGAATTGGCCTATACGATGAGGAATCGAAGAGTACAGGACTGCTACGAGATTTGCTCTAAGAAGTAGAAAGTATACTTTTGTACATACTGTGTACAGTTTGTATGCAACAGGCCTACTATAAAGCATTTCATACATGCTGCTTGATACTAAAACATTCCAGCATTTCTTCAAAGTTAATTGAAATATGGTTCTTATTTGAAGTTAAAGTATAAAATATTTGCAAAATTAAATTTAATTGTAATCTCGTAATCGAATGGTAATCTTCTTTTCAGGAAGTTGCGACTTGCAGCTTGGTCAACAAGTCATTGCCGCTGTGGAGACTTACTTGTACATCATATACCATTAAGTCCGAGCAACAAATGCGAGAAGAAGATTTTAGTTTATCCACAAGTTAGATGTCCACGAGATGACATATCAGTCGATATTTATCTCATCACAAAATTCTGTGAGAAAGGTTCAGTATCGGACCTGTTTTCAAAAATCGATTGCTAAGGCTATAATTTATTTCTATTTTGCTTGTTGTCATTTTGTCCTATATTCAAAAAATAATTATAACAAAAAATAACTTATATGTTTCAGGAGCCCCAACCAAAAAAGACTTGTCAAATCACTTTCTAGGGATGTTCAAGTTACCACCAGACTTTTTTAAAACTGCAATCTTAGCACCGGCTGCAAGTCAGTCTCAGGTTACACCAGTTTGGTGTTATTTGTATTGTGAGAGAAAGGAGCAAACCTTGTCGATGGTAACCGCTGCGAATGAGTGTCACTGCGGGCATACTGCTGACCAGTGAGTGTAAACCTCCTTTTTCAATAATTTGTTAGCAGAAGTAGCAGTTATAAAAGAGTCGAGACATTTAAAAACCAAGCATATAGCAGCAAAAGTTACGCGTTCACCTCTGATACACATCATTAAAAAATCGTTTCTGTCTCGTTTTGCTGCTATGTTTCACAAAACTTGAAGGTTGCTATACTTCCTTCAAATAGTATCAGCATGCATCAAAATTCTCTTTAGGCTTATTACCGTGTGTTGACGTTCCTTTTGATACTTTAAGGTGTTGTGCAACTTTTTTAAAGGTTTTGTCTTAAGTGTTCTTTGGAGTCAAAAGCAACCGCACTTACTGACTCTCAAATGGTGGCAGTATGGCGCACTTCAGCACAAGATTTCCGCTGTGATCTCCGTATATTTTTACCGCCACTTACGTCGGAACAGATCTTTCTCATAAGTTTTCCTGGTGCTGGAAATACGTGGATGAGATACTTAATAGAAAGCGCAACTGGTGTATTTACAGGAAGCAGTTACAACGATCGATTTTTGGCCGCAGGAGGTATTACAAATATGACTTTTAGGAGGTATATGGGTTTCAAAAAAGGTTTAATTTCTTTGATTATATCTATATGTAGTAAAATTATCAAAAACGCAATTACCCGAAAATCGCTTCATGGGGATCCCTGAAATTTTGCATGTAAACTAAACTTGTCTGATACTATCTCATACTTAAATATGGCAAAACTCCCATATCTCTATATCCCGTTACATGGGTCCAAAGTCAAAAGTGTATTTTTGGGCATAAAAACACATATTTCCCACTTTTTCTTGCCAATTTCTTGCCAAATTTTCCGCACAACCTGGAATTTTGAAACGTGCCATATGCTAGGGGAATTCCAAAGCTAGAAAACATGCACCAATCCTGCTGTCTTTTGATTGATCTTAACAGGGTTTTTAAAGCCCTCCGTAAGACGTGTAACGAAATCAGAGAAATCTTATTTTTGGAGTTATACGCCTTCTATAGCGTTTGAGATATTTTTTGAACAAGGGTTTTATGCGTTGGTACAACCGAACTACCTGAAAGCTTGAAAAGATATACTGCTGGTGTCAGACTTATTTACCAGCACCATAAAATGTTTTCAGGGTTTCTTGGAGAATTTGATGACATTTCAAGTGGAAGAGTATTAACTATCAAGTCTCATCGTGTTATGAGTAATTCTTCCAAAAACATTGTCCTTATTCGAAACCCATTTGATAATATCGTCGCCGAATTTATCAGGCAAAAATCCAAATCTCACACTGCGCTTGGGAAAACCAAGCTATTTGAAAGTCCAGGTACAGTATAGCAGAGATTGTTTACGGCACATCAGTGTACATTATGCCATTATTGTGTATTGTATCATTATGTTATTATGATACACATTATTACATTATGAACAATATGTCCGTTTCCATGATGATGTGATTTTACGCTTTTGTCCAAAGCGCTTACTTTTGCATTGAAATGAATTAATTTAAATTAAAATGCCTACTTACGGGTAGGCTTAATTTTATGGTTTCTTTCGTTAGTTTTACCACTGCATGTGATGGAAGTGTCCCATTGTGTGGTAAAGTATGCCTGTATGTAGGCTATAGCTCATTGATTACGTTCTGTTTTTTATGAAATTTTTAGAATGGAATGAAATTGTTACTGTGCTGTCGAAAAGGTGGCTACGAGCCAATACCAAGTACTTGGCATCATCTCAACCTCTCGTCGTTTATTATGAAGACCTCAAACAAGATCATGTTAAACAAATGCGAAGGGTTGTTGATTTCACTGGATTTAAGGTAAACAACTTGGAAGAACGTTTGCTCTGCTTGCAACTGGAGAACACCGGATTGTTCAAGAGGCCGCCCAGGAAAGATGATTTCAATCCTTACTCAAGAGACCAAACAGAATTAATAAACGAATATGTTGCAAGGTTGAAAAATTATATAAAAGAAAAGGTCACCTCGGCACCACCGCTTCCAAACTATGAAAGAGAATTATGACATATATTTATTTGTTGTGTAGTAATTTTCTTCAATAGCTATTGAGCTGTAAGCTTTGATCTAATTACAAATATATATATACCCATGTAATATATATAAGTAGATTTATATGTCTGGTTAATGTCGGTATTTATTTTAAATGCAGCTGATTGATTGGTATTTCAAACTACCTGCTGATGCATAGCGCATTTGTCATTTATGATATTTATCGTAATCTTTATCTTCGGACTGAGCAAAGTCTTTGTATGATTTAATCTCGGCGATGATTTCTCATCGATCGAGCCCCGATTTCCGAGCGTTGGCCTTTGAACAAGTTCGGGTTGATATGCACGTTTTTATCTGTTTTTGTTGTTAGTTGTATTGTATTGCGTGATTTAGCTCACTGTTCTTGTACAACCCTAAAAAACTTGTACCTACATGCCTATCCCTAAAAATGTAAATATTATTATAGTTATAAATAATAATAAAGGAAAATTTCCCTAGCACACAGTATAATTTTGTGAATGACTTTGCAAAATGTGTACTCATGCTTTTGCTTGTTTTTCTTCGTATGCGTATCCGGTTAATTGCATAGTCAAATTGCCAAGCCTTTTTATGCGATTAAACGAATTATGCGTTTATCCGAAAGTGCAAATTCCACTTATTTTCTTACTTGACGTGCGAAGCTAGTCACGTGTAACGACATCAACACGCCCGCACACGCAATCCACTAACATTTATTGTGTGTTGCGATCATGAATTCATTCAAACAAAACAAAATACTCTGACATTTATTGTTTAATCAAGAAAAATACTGCGTGATTGTTGTTTATTTAATTTTATTTTGCATGCTTTCTTGCATTTGTGTTTCTAAATCTAAACGAACAAATGTGGCCATGTCCGCCCCTTCAAACTGTAGTCGTTGGCGAATTGTATCAAGTGCATGCAGAACTTCTTTATTTTTTGGTGCAGTCGCAGCGATTGCGTCAGCAGAGCTTTCTTCGTTAATGTCGTCTTTTTTCTCTTTCTGTCGTCTTTTGCTGTGTGCTGCTGTGCTTTTGATTGTTTCGTAACACAGTTACACAGCGCACTTCAAGTCACAAAGCTCATTCATTGCGTGTGCGCACTGCGCTTCCAGTGCGCGTTGTTTTCAATTTTACCTTTTAAAAACTTTTGAATAATCGAATAAATTACCTTCATTTTTATTCAATTAAGCGGATTATGCAATAAACCGTTATGCGATAAACCGAAGTATTATCTTTACAAATAATAGACTATGGTTTGGGATTTGCGCTCTTCATGCGATAAAACGGATTATGCGATTATCCAGAATGCAATTAATCGGATTCGACTGTAACACCTGCAGTTGAATGTAAACGCACACCTCCTCTTTAACCCGTACAAGTCGCAATTCCTTTGGGGCCAGCTGTACTCTCAGAATTGAAACTGATGATGTTAACATGTGACAATGTGACAATGTGACTAACGATTGATAACATTTAGTTGTACATGCACAGATTATATCGCCATGATAAGTTTATCGGAATAATATTGTGAGAAACGCACAATAATGCACAACACCGTTGATAAATGAAAAAGCCACAAGCAGTAGGTTATGCTATCTTGCTTGCATTGCCACCCATTTATGCGCTAACCATAGGCGTAGCCAGGGAGAGCAAAAGGGGCCATGCCCCCCCCCCCCAAGTTTTGTGTCCATAGGCTTATACATCAGGTGGCGGTGTCTTAAAACAAGCACTTTGTAGTTCCCTTGAACTCATGAAATATTTGGACTCCCAATTTTTTTTCTGGCTACGCCAATGGCGCTAACAGTGGGCCGTGAAGAGATAACTGAACCTCACAAGCAGTTCGGCTTCAAGTTGTTTGTGTTAAACGCGCCTGGTGTTCATTCATCGAGTACTAAATGAAGAGTGTATGACGTAAAGAGAGAAATTGCAGAATATAATTTTGTAATACTTTTTCTCAAAGTATATAGCCTATACGATTCTTTTTTTAGTGTGTATGAGGGTGTATTTCGCTTGGCCAGCATGAAATGCATATCAATTTAATGAGACGATTCTTTCACTGATTTTAGTTGTCGGCCAGTGTGGTGAACTGTTCTCAAACTGTTCCAGTACAAAGTCCACTCCGTTCATCGTGACCTAAGCTTAAGAACTGTAAAGTGCTTTGTTAAACTGGAAATGTTTACGCATGTCTGTGGTTAAATGCATGACATAGTTATATGCATGCATGTTATACGTCAGGCTTTTAGACGTCATGATATCAAATTTTTTTAACCGACACTGGTCACGTGACTATAAAAACCCTATACCAAAAATATACTTTTTTTCAAAAGTATTTGCGTAAAGACACGGTAAAAATTCCATAAATTGAATTCTCCAAGCTAATCATGTTTGCGTGACTGTAAGCCATAACAAGAACTGTATGGATAAAATCATTCTAATAATTACGATAAAGATAAAAATAAACCTAAAGTTTAAAACTAACACGTCATGATGATAAACTATAGTGGGCTTGTTCTTCTGTTCGACACTTGCATTTTCTTAAGTTACATTGTTCACTCCTTTAAAACTACTTTTAAAATTCTTCTCTGTTTTTAAAAAAAAACTGGTAGCTTGTCCTTCGCGTTACGGTTCAGTAACTTTTCCGTTATCTTCACTGCAAGCTTCTTTTACACTTCAATTTGCAATATAATGTCGCAATAAAATTTATTGCTAAAAAAGAAAACAAAATACAGCCAAGAAACATAGTACGACGACGCAACATACTTTAAGAACGACTGATCCGACAATAAGATTGTTATTTCTGATGTACTGTAGGTTTGTGTATGATTTTTCAACGCTTTGCTGTTACTTGCGTGGTCCCGTTGTACAGTAGTAATGCCTTGGTGTGACAGGTATTAAAAACACTATTCGGTAAACTTAATTCATTGCCGTGTGCTTAAAAAACGCTTAAAGGCACAGATACATGCACTTAGCTAGCAACAATGCCATTTTAATCGTAACCTTATACCACATTTCTTGGTAGTTTTCGGTTATTAAAATTATATATTTATGCTAAAGATAAATTAATTTTTACTAATTTACTTAAAACCCCAAATTTAGGTTTGCTGTAGGTAAGTTCACCCCTTTCGTAACTACAGAAATAGTTGCGTACCTTGACATGCAAGAGTGAGCAGCACCGTAAGACTTGCGTAACTTAACTTAAGGAAGAGTAAGGATTCTGCAAACTGAAGATAATTGGTTTACTTTACAGTAAAATATGACGGCTTTTCCCCTGATTACAGTTGTGTCATATATCACGCCAAACCGTGATCGTGAGATGCCTGTAATGTATACTAAACGAAAAATTTTAGTCACACTAGTCACGGCTTATCCGGTCAGCTGACAGTGATTACAAAGCGCGTAATGACGCAACTTTGCTGCAAGGCAAGACGTGTCCTTGAGTAGAAGTGTGTATAAATAAGCCTGGCGCACAGAGTTCGGTTCAAAACATATTGAGAAGCAAACGAATACCGATTACTGACTATTACCTCGAAAAAATTCGTATTAGTTGTGTTATTGTTGTTGCTATTTCTGAATACTCAAGCAGACAGAAAAGACCAATGTCAAGAAAAATGGAAGCGCAGTCAAGCGGGTAAGTCAAAGTACAATATTTTAATTGAACGGTTTTATCGTCAAACTGTACGGTACTGATATCAATCAAGCACCCACAGTTTGAGTATTTTTCGTATTGTCTTCTTTCTGCAATTGTTCACTGCGCTTGGAGCAATCAAGTTGTTTGCCGGCTTGAGATAAAATAGTGTCACGTTTTACAGCTTTTGCAGCAAATGCGGTATAACACAGTTTATGCATACACTTGAGAGCAAGGCATATATATAGCATAGCGCACTTTGTCAGCGTTATGCTATGCACGATGTAAATACGTGCTTCTGTTGCAGAAACGTCGTTAAGGATGAAATCACTGTCTTTGGGTTTGGAAAATCGTTCTTGGGGCCATGCTTGTCTCCATTTAATCTGAAACTTCAAACATACTTAAGAATGACTGATATAAAGTATAAGGTAAACATATTAGTAAAACAGCTGACTTTTTGTAGACATTTATGTTTATTTTTGACGGAAATATTTAACCCCAGTTTTGTTTTTTACAGCCTTGGTTTACCACCAAAATGCCGTCGAAAGGCAAAATTCCGTATATTGAACACAATGGAAAAATCGTGGAAGACAGCTCGTTTATTATCCAGTATCTAAATTCTGAATATAAAAAAGACCTAAACGCACATTTGACCCCAGCTGAGAAAGCAATCGCCTTGTCCTTTCAAAGACTTGTCGAAGACAATCTCTACTGGACCTTAGCATACCAACGGTGGTTGATGGATGATAGCATTTTGGACTTAATACCATTTCCAAACAGATTCGCCACGAAATTGTTTTCATGGTATACGTCTTTGAAACTAAGACCAGATCTAAGAAAAAACATGAGGGTAAATCTAAGGTTTTTTATTGATAAAGAAAGCTTCAAATATACAGTAGCTTATGTGTTGTTGAACAATTTAATTTATTTAAGCTCTGATTGACATTTCAATTTCATTATTAATTTACTCGTAACCACTATATTACATACACTTAGGGGCAGGGCATAGGAAGGCACAGCGAGGAAGAGATACTGAAAATTGCAAAGTTGGATTTAGGAGCCATCGCCGATTTCTTGGGTGAGAAGGAATTTTTCATGGGCTCCCAACCAAGCGAAGTAGATGCCGTCATCTTCGGATTTGTCGGGTTAATCATATTCACTGGATCCAACTCTGTCTCTGCAAAAGACGTAACGGAAAATCATCCCAATTTAGTCGCATATGTTGAGAGAATGAAGCAAATGTATTGGCCGGATTGGGATAAACTGTGTATTCCAGAAGGGACAACATCCTGGGATGAAATGCAACAGCAATGCGGCTGATCAAAAATTGTCCAGACGCTATTATTGTGTCACAACAGACAGCATTGTGATATAACAAAACCATTACATTACTCATTGTATACAAGCTATTATGCAGAAGAACTTAAACCAAACTATTCGGTATACACAAAAAAATGTAAAACGCTTGTTTGAAATTTACGACCTTTTTACGTTGTCGAAATCAGGTGTGTGCTGTTGTTCACACCATTCATGCGTCTTTTGCATATTTGGCATGTTTGTTCTCTACATTTTATCAATTGTTTTTTGTTTTTATGTATTTTTGTACCAATTTGTTATGCATACTTTTAACATAACATTTCAAGATAACCTACTATTTAGTTTATACTTTGTCATGCCATGTTGCACTTTGGGTTCAGTTCAGGTATTTTTATGTTTGAATTTAGCTTTTTCATTTGAGGCGCATAAAATTTCTTGATTTATTTGGAAAAAAGTGATCTGCAATTCATCTAAAACTGTTTCTTTCGATTTTATCGAACATTATTTGCAATATTACATCAATAAAAATAACAGATCACTTTCCACCATTTGTTTTACCTTAAAACCTAATATTAACAAGAACTGACTTTAACCAAGTCAAGTCATTTATGTAAATTCTGAGAATGAGACTCGGGGTCAAGTCAAAATAGCTCAAGTCACTGACGTGAATCATTACGACTCTGCATAAAATCACATGACGCTTTCAAACATGGCCATGTCGTCTATTGATTTTGATGATACAATTTAGTCAGGAATGAAATGCAAAAATTTTGTTTCGTCTTTTCTTGCAGAAATATATTCGGAGACGCACAAAGACAGCGATTGTTAATTGCAGTAACTACGGTCAAAGAATTTTATTCCATCTTTATAACTGATTGGATGAATAAGTAAGCGACCAAATGAAACAAACAAGATCAAATAAACAGAACATTATAAGATGAAACAAATTGTGGATTTTACCACATTCTTATACATGTTAGAGTTGTTTTTCGTAGTTTGGGAGCGGAGGTAGAGATTTTGCGTCCTTTTCAATGTAACTCCTCAGAGTTGCAATGGTATCGTTAATTAATTTAATTTGGTCTCTTGAGTAGGGATTGAAACCATCTTTCCTTGGCGGCCTCTTGAACAATCCGGTGCTCTCCAGTTGCAAGCAGAGCAAACGTTCTTCCAATTTGTTTACCTTGAATCCAGTGAAGTCCACGATCCGTCGTAATTCTCTGACATGATCTTGTTTAACATCTTCGTAATAGACCACAAGGAGAAGGGAAATCTTCCCACTTTTTAAGTAAGCAATATTTCGTGATAACCAGTTTTTGGCCAAACTTTTGACACTTTGCGTCCAATCTAAAATTTGTACAAAAAAAAACTGATAACTTATTAGCTTTAAAATCTTGGTACAAATTTTTGTTATGTTTTGGTTTACATAAAATGTTAAAGTATAAAACAATTAGGCCTATATAATGATTGCAATTTATAAGTTAGTTGAACAAACTTAAACTGAAAATTCATACTTTTAAGAGAAGTTATATACTGGTGAAGCGAAAGCGTAATTATAAACCTGGTTTGTCAAATATCTTGATGTTTCCTAGTCCTGTATGTGAATGGGAGCGTCGCCTGGTGTACTCAGCAAGAATAGCATCAAACGGGTTTCGAATTAAGACGATGTTCTTGGAATTGCTGTTTCCAGCAGCGTGAGCTTTGATAACTGAAGTTCTTCCACTAGAAGTGTTATCAAGTTCTCCAAGAAACCCTGGCAAGTTTTCACAGTCTTTAATAATGAGCAGTCAAGATTAATACTGTATGATGGACGGCTATTTATGTAAATGCCAACTGGATTTTTAATACTTGTTTCTTCTAAATGAACGTACAACTTCGGAAAAGAGGCAAACTAACTAACAATTGTGCCATGTAGTGTTTTTTACAAGTACTTATATAGCTTTTAATCTTTTAAAAGAATTGTTTTGCAATATTTAATTTTGTAATACCTCCCGAAGCCAAAACTTGGTCGTGGTAAACACTCCCTGTAAATACACCAGTTGCGCTTTCAATTAAATGTCTCAACCACGTATTTCCAGAGCCCGGAACACTGCGAAGAAAAATTGTTTCCGACGTTTGTGGAGGTAGAAATATCCGGAGATCACAACGGAAATCTTGCGCTGCAGTGCGCCATACTGCCACCGTGTCAGATCTAATAACTGGATTTGATTTTGACTCCAGTGTATTGTTGAGTCGAAATCTTCAAAGAGAAAACATAGTCATCGTTGACCAGCAATACAACAAAAAGTTCATAACAATTTGAATACATTTACATCGTTGTACGCAAGGAAATAATAACGTTGTCTTATATATATTCATATGTTTACTCACTGGTCAGTAGTATGCCCGCAGTGACACTTCTTTGCAGCGGTTACCATCGACAAGGTTTGCTCCTTTCTCTCACAATACAAATAACACCAAACTGGTGTGAGCTCTGAATCGTCAGAAATAGGCTCAGATATTGTTGTTTCATGAAAATTTGAAGGCTCCTTGAAAAGACCGATAAAGTTGCTTGAGATGCTTTCCATGGTTAAGGTTTCTGAAATGCATCAGAAGGCAGCAACCGTTATACAGAACAAAAGAAGTATAATTGTTAGTTACAAACTTTTTGAAACCAAAATGAAATGTTTTACCGTTCTCACAGAATTTTGTTATAAGATAAATTTCGGCTGCTACATCGTTTCTGGCACAGGTTACTTTTGGATTAGTCAAGATATTGTTTTTACACTTGTTGCTAGGGCTTAGGGCTTTATACTGAATAAGCATATTTCCACAAATACATTTTATTGGTGTCCTTGCTACAAGTTTTGAGTGCCTATAAAAAATGTTAAAATAAACTGCAAAAAAATTTTAAAAATTTGTTAATCTTTACAAAAAGGTAAACAAATATTAATTACTGAGTTATAATATTAAAGTTGGAAATATAGTAGATTTACTTAATATTACTTATTATAAAAAACAATTAAGTTGCTTCAATGTTTTACTTTTGAGAACAAATCTTGAAACAATCTTTTGGATTTTTGTTGTCCATCAAATAAATCGATTGCTTTTTAAAAAACTTTTCTGGTTTCTTCTCACAAAAGCAGCCCAAATAACGCACTGCAAACAAAACAGGGCAAAAAACAATCTCAAATCAATATTAAATGTCTATTCAGTTAAACTATATTTCCCTCATAATTTACTTAAAATGATTTTGTAAAGCTAATATACAAAAGTGAGTGTGCTGCTATAACTAATATGTAACACGCTGTTTTAAATGTAGCTGCTTATTTATAAAACCAAATCGTTAACAAATAAATAGAGCTTCTGTGTATTGAAGAAAGCAAAACGAATTCTCTGAAACATCTTACACAAAAAAAGTAAAAATGCATTTAAAAATATGGTAATAATGTACTTAAAATGTACTAAGAGAAAATAATAGGCTGTAGTCAAAACAAGATGGAAAAAATTTAAAAAATCTTAATTGCAATAAAGTTAAATAAAGTTGTATTGACAGAATAATTGTGTTGTTTAACTTACCTTTGCATCTCAATTCGTACGTTTCCTGTTGCATCACTTGAGCTGACGAGGTCCAACTTTGTCCAGTTCCCATCATGAACGTTCTTTCATTCCCGATGGATATTGAAGATGAAAACATCTCATTTGATGTTGGCGATGATGTTGAAAGAGGATATTTGTGGTGCATGACTAGTGCAGATTCTTTTTTACGAGCCGCTGTTTTCCGTTTAAATCCCATGTAACTTGGCTGTAAACTAATTAGCAGTAATATCCAGAATGTGATCAAAATAACTGCAGCACCCTTTGAGTAATGCATCTAAGAATGTACCAAGAAGAAAACGACTTAATTTCGTACTAAAACAAACATCAAAGATCTGGGAACAAACGAAATCTGCAACAATATTCAAACTAAATGAAATATATCGCATCGTTGGTTTCCAAGTGCTTTGAAAATACTGGATGTACAATATGGGACCACACCATTGATTAAGGAAAGAATTTCTATGAAACTAAGAAACTATGACAAAGAAAAGAAAACTGTTTTAGTTCTTATATTCCTATCTTCTACGTATAGATGAAAATATTTTATATAAATCACGATATATTGCTTGGTTCAGGTAGCAAAGTCACCCATTCATATTTCTTAACGGATCGTTTCTTATATTGAAGAAAACGACTTCGTGTAGTAAATGACGCCTGTATAGGCCATTTGCTCTGATTCTTACTCATAAACTACAGTCTATATTTGCAGTTTGTACATAGCAATCTTTTTCTGATATTCGATAAGTTGTAGAACAAGTATAGGTGACGAAACGTCAATATTTGTGACAATTCGCAAACCAACTCCGTTTCAGAAGTATGGCGACGCATGTTAATGTAGTTATATAGAAGTTATTTGCATTTATCAGCATAACTTTTAAAACACTAACTTTGTTTTGTAGCATCAAAGGTATTACAAGAACAATTAAAACTTCATTATGCTGCATTACATAGAAGTAAAATTTTATCATAATAATTCAATAAACGTTATACAAACTTCATTTTTCTACTTCAATAAACTAAACTTGTTTTACTTGTTTTTGCAAATATTGACCGATGGCAATGTTGTACATCACTAAGCGCTTTTAAATCACCGGAACTAGACAAACGAAGAACAATTTTCCGGCCATTTAACTGTACTTTCAACATATTATCGGTAGCGATATGAGCACACTCTCAGCTATCATGGCGTGGGAATTTGTGATCAATGGCAGTTATGAATAAAAAGATTTACTTTTAGCAAACCGCCGCATGATGCTCGCTTCGAAATCTGTGCAAGGTCGCAGTTTTTCAGCGCAATTGTCACGCTAAATTCCTATGTCTGGGAAACTTCTTGCTATAACGGCTAGTCACTGTAGTGTAGTCGCTCTATTCACTTCTTAAACGTTCGAAACAAACCATTTATGGAAAATATAAACATTAGTTTTTTCAATTTGGATATCATTCAAGTTAAACGTACAAGAACCCAGTCTCTGGTCACAACAGCTCTGTTAAACACTGACCAAAAGGGCATTATAATAGTAAACGAGACATTGAGTCAATCTCGATATGGATTGAAATCGGAGAAAAGTATCAAACATAAAAAACATTTTAATGTTGGTTTGAAATAAAATACTGAACACGACAAAAATATAGCCCAGTGCTTATTGTTAAAAGCACGAAATAAAACCCTAATAACATTATATTATCATCAGATCTGCACCGGAATTCGTAGGAATACGGACTAATTATGACAATTAGCACAATCCCAAGAGATTCCCTTGGAAACAATTTTATTCTATAAAAACCTTTCTCGCCACTAGAAAGCATTCTTATCATAGATAATGCAAAATGGCTCCTTTATCTAGTTGCTGTCAAGCATCATCATTAAATTCAGTGCAAAGAAATTACTTGATTTTAAGTTATTCGTAATGTTACATTTCCATTATTACAGTGCGATACGATAAACTCCTTCAATATTCTGTCCTCATGGTGAAGGATTTTAGCCATACGCTTTAATATGCAAAGTTACTAAACCATCCAAACAAAACTAAACGTTTTAAAAATATTCAATTGTTTTTCTTCTTCCGCCACTAGAGAGCGATATGATTCCCCATCGGAGATCCACTTGATGTGATAGAGCACGTCAATGTGCTCAAACCCTCCAAGTGTTGAGTCCAAACCTGCACACAATACAAAGATATGGCTCGTCGTAAAATTTATAAGTTTTTTGCCACTAGAGGACGAAGTGCATCACTGAGTCAGAAATCCTTGCACCAGGCGATAGATCGTTCTCATCCGCTGCAATGTGCATAGTTACAATGTCACACATGCTGAAACATTCGTCCTAAAAATGTTTTAAATCTTCAAATTGGCGATTCAATTTTTCTACCGAAGATGATTCGAGAAGTAATAATAATAATAATATTATTCTGAAAAACAAAAACAACCTGTATCGAAGTCATAGATTTCGATCCATAATAATTGCAATTGTAGAATTTGTAGTAAACCGGTTAAAACAGTTTATTTACTCTGTGAAGCAATAGTTACGTCATATTTAATTCTAGATTCTTTACGGTTTGGCGCTAAATACAGTACTGTGAAACAAACATTTACAAGTAGCCAATATAATTTTTTTAATGTGATTTGTATGATTTCTGGAACGTAACTATGATTTCTATACATCAGCTGTTTGTTCCGCTCTAATGAATTAAGTAAATACTATATAGCCGATTCATGATCCTGGTGATCCCCCAGTCTGCCAAACGTATGGCGGTGGGAAAGGTGTAGTTTGAAAGCTGTTAAACTAGATATGCGTGAGTAGTATGTGTAGCTGTACCATGTATGGTCAGCTCTTATAGCGGGATTCGGTTTGAAAGTTGGTGGAAACTTTATCAGGCTTGGCTTAAAAATGACGGTTTCCTGTCTTGGTATCTCGTGATGTCGTTTGCTCAGTAGATTTAGACAACAAATCGTTTTCGAGTTACGGCCGCGATTTTTTGAGTCATAGGTGCTCATAACTAAGCTGAGTAGCAGATGTATTTGTTTATGCAATAGAGATAAAATTGTAAGAAAATACAATACTGCGACATTGCCTAGCTTTTCTGTTTAATAAACATTTCTGAATATAGTAACTAAGTTTGCATCTTATACTAACCTTTATTATTGTAAACTTTACTCTAAATGCAAGTTACGCGCAACTTACACCATGCAAACGTTTTGGTTGCATGCTGACCATGTACTGTGGCATCAAATTGAGCAAATCAACTGCATAGGATTTCAATTGCTGTAAAATAAAAACTAGTTTAATACTATTCATTTTAGTATAAACGCATACCGTAAGGCTAACTGCCTCACACTTATATTTGAAAAAAAAAACTCTGACTGTCATACAATTTGATTTTACTTTGCGAATTTGTCATTGTAGCCATCCACATCATAATATGTTGCAATTTTGCTTCATATTTTGGCCGTATTTGCTTTACTACTTATTATTTTATGACAATCCTTTATTCGGTATTTTTCTTTTACCAGCGGGTCCTTCTTTGATATATGGTTCGTTTGTATCAACACTGCCTCATTCCCTTACGTTACATTTGTTTTTTAAATACAGGACATTGAAATCAGTATAACTTTCATAGTTTTAATGTGAGTGAGGTTTCCTTGTTGCTTTTGATATGCTGAAGACTACGTGTGCCAGAAATCCATGAGCAATTTACCAGTTGAACAACAGATTGACCATCTGAAACTCATTTCAGAAACATCACATTAGTTTAGTGGACAACAGCAAAACAATGGCAGGTAAGAATGCAATCAGGTGTTTTGTCAATCACATGTAAATGTATTATTTGTTGGTTTTATCAAATGCTTTTGATTTTTATTTAGTAATTTCTAATCATTCCTAATCATTTTTTCTTATTGGATATTTTTGTTTACTGTTTTAAAGCTGGTATTTGTATGATATCTCTTTATTGCTAAAATTTTCACAGAAATGGCATTTGACTTTCCGTATGTGCAGTAGTTTAACCAGCAGCAATGATTTTTTATCATTTTCAGGACATGCAACTGCCAATGAGATCCGAAACACATTGAAGGAAAGGATCATGGTTTTTGATGGGGGAATGGGAACTATGATACAGGGTTTAAGATTTCAAGAAGAACATTTTTGCGGAGAGGAATTCGTAGCCCATTCTCACCCCTTAAAGGGAAACAACGACCTTCTTTCGTTGACGCAACCTGAAAGTATTTACCAGATCCACAAAGTAAGACTAAACTGGAAAATCTTTCTTGATGTAACCTTCTAGTATTACAAGCTAAATATCGAAGCTTTTTTATGAGAGAACATCTGGTTTGACTGCTTAAAATATATTGCAACTATCCAGTATTCTGTGACTGTTGATTTTTATTGCCTTTGTTACCACACATTTGCAATGTATATACATATTTGTTTTAATTTGACGTGATGTTTTGCTCATACCACAAAATGTTATCTTTACCGCGAACACAATGTTATGTTTACACAGGATTATTTGGAAGCGGGAGCTGATTTCATTGAAACAAATACATTCAGTGGAACATCAGTTGCCCAGGCAGATTATGGACTGGAGCATCTGGTTAGACGCTTGAACAGGGAGTCAGCTGAAATTGCTAAACGGGCAGCAGAAGATGTGACTCTTGCCACAGGTATGAGAATTAATTAGACCAAACTATGATGTTTTTATCTGGTTTGTGTATTTTGCTTGTTGCTATTGTAACCGTCTGACTCCACATAAATGTGATGTTGAGTGTTGTTCTAAACATAGCACATCATCAGCAGAAGAAGCAACAGATAAAAAATTGATAAAACTTCATTAGCCGAAACTCTATTCGCTAACGTAGTCGTGCTGATAATTATTATCATTAAATAATAAGCAATATGCAAGAGCATGGGTGTATACAGTGAGACCTCGTTAATCCGGACCACTTCGTTTCGTCAAAAAATGTCGGTTTAGCGGGGTATCCGGATTATTGGAAAGTAAAAAATCAATCTTGCAAATGCAGCACCGTGTTCGATACGCAGTATGCACCTTACTCCAATTCTAAGTACCGAGTTTCTGGCTGGACAGCAACTAAAATAAAATTATATTTTTTGTATGATCCGACCCAGTGTCGAACCCCAGAACCACCGTATTAAAGACGAATGCTCTAAGCCAGAAGTGACGAACATGCGGCCGCAAATCGGTTTGACAACCGCTCTTGCATGGCGAAGCATTCCGGCGGGACCAGCAGTCTAGAACTTTCTTAGGCCTGTTTCCAATTTTTGCGCAATGCGATATCAAAAGCTGATAGCACGATTGAGTCGCAGCAGTATGTCTTCAATAGATTGCCGCACTCAACCTATGTAATGTACGTATTTTTTTGCGACCGCGGAAGCGTTGTTTGTTAGTGTTGATGAACAATTTATTTTTTCGTTTCTAAAATACTGTACAGTATTTCATAGTATGACTAAAAAGCTGTGCGGCTTACTCAGCTGTAACTAACAAAGTGGCTTGCCACAACGAATAGGACCGTCACCGCTGCTACAACGTCATTATGCAACGCAACGTAATTATGCGTAGATAATAATCGGCTATTGTTTCGTCAACAAACTAACAATACTGTATTAGGACAATCGTGAATCATTTTCGCTTAACTGTTAATAATCCGGTTTATCGGATTTTATTGCTATTGATTTAGCACATTTGTTCCAAAACTTTTGTGTCGGAGTCGGACAGCGGGGTTTCCGGATTAAAGGGGTAAAATGCATAGGAAGAAATCCGTTCCCGGCAGTTTTGTGTCGGATAGCGGGGATTCCGGTTCATCGGGGTCCGGATTAACGAGGTCCCACTGTATAAAGATATATATATACATACGAGGTTTGTTCAAAAAGTATCTGACCTTTTTTCTTTCTGCCAAAAGTAGTGCCACCTGCGCCAAGTTTTTTGGGGGTATTGTTACGTCACTATTACTCCATATTTTGTGAATCGTTTCAAGTCGATCGGCCATGTCGTTCTCTCTGTGTTAAGCATTAAATGCAGGTATATAGTACGTGCTCGGCAATGCTTTTTCACGCAAAATCGCATTTCAATGACACAACACAACACATCGAACAGAAGCATTGCATCAAGTTTTGCCAAAAGCTTGGTGAAAGTCAAACTGAAACAATTCAAAAGATTCAGTACGTTTTTGGAGATGAGGCCTTGAGCCCAACTCAGATAAAGGAATGGTTTAATCGCTTTAAAGATGGCCGAATGTCAGTGGAGAGTGAGCCACGCTCAGGGAGGACATCCGCAAGTCGAAGCGAGGAGATGATTGAGAAAGTTTGCCAATTGGTGTCACGGGATTATTTTTATGCACCTGTTTTGTAGACACCACATTATACACCGTCTTTTCTTTGCATTGTGTTGTTTTTATGCATGTTCACGGTCTGCCGTATTTTACTTGTTTATGTTCTTTTACTTGTTCTTGTACACCTGTTTTTATCGAATCTCTTGTGACGTCTCACGTAGTTACCCCAAAGGCTAAATTAGTATCGTGTTTTACGTTCCACGTTGATTCCTTCATCGCGTGGAATTTGTTTGGTGTAGTACTGTGCTCGGCTGGGCGACGGTTGTGGGCAGTTACGTTTTGGGTTTTAGTGAGAGATGATCGTTTTTATTAAGTAAAATGCCATTAAAAGTTAACAAGGCAAAACCGGCTAAGTGACTAGCCGTTAGAGCGGGAAGATTCCTGGCTAAGGAAAATCTTGGTTACATTGGTACTGGAAGATCGTTGTTTAACAGTATGAGAAATCGTTGCAGATGTGGGATTAAGCACGGGTTCAGTTCATTCTATCTTAATCGAGGATTTCCACCTGTGTAGAGTGTTGGCGAAATTCATTCCCAAGCTGCTGAAGGAGCAACAGCAATGGAGCAAAGGAAGCATGTGGAATCTCCAAGGCCCGAAAGAACATGACAAGTTCGCTGCAATTTTAAAGTGATGATGACCTGTTTTTTTTCCTGCGGCGTTGTGCATCACGATTATGCACCAAAAAGCCAGACAATTAACAAAGAGTACTATTTGGAAGTTCTACGTCGCCTTCGTGAAGCTGTGCGAATAAAGCGGCCAGAGATGTGGCCAGCAAAGAATTTTCAGCTTCACTACGACAATGCACCCACTCAATCCGCCCTTGTGATCCAATCTTTTCTGGCCAAAAGCGGCATGTGACTCGTTCACCAGGCTTCTTACTCTCTAGACTTGGCACCTTGTGATTTCTGACTTTCCCCAAGTTTGAAACCACTCTCAAAGAGATAAGATTTCAGTCACGAGAAGACACTATAGAAAAATCAACAGAGGAGCTATTGAGCATTCCGGAGGAGCAATTCAAGGTATGTTTCCAGAAGTGGAAGAAGTGCTGGAAAAGTGTGTGGACCTCCAGAGGATTATTTTAAAGGAGATTAAATAAAATTTCTGAAATTCATTTTGTTGTGTGCTTTGTGCTAAAAGGTCGGATACTTTTTTAACAGACCGACTTTTTTACAGACTTTTTTAACATATATAAATATATATATATAAAGTAATCAAAGAAAGAAAGTAAATTATGCAAGAAAATGCAAAATATCCAACGACCTGGCACTTGCTGTCGCGTTATAGCAACAACACATTTTATTGGTGCTTGTACACATTTTACAAAAAAAGGTTACAACATAATATGTATACAGTCGACTCCGCTTAATTCGGACACTTTGGTTCCGCTCACTTTTGGCCGAATTAAGCGGAGAAACGGCTTTGTCCGAATTAAGCGGAAAATCAATTGTTCGTTTCATGGTCATGCATAAAGGCAAAAAACGCATTTAAAATACTGTAGTGTTGCGTAATAAATGAATTGCAGCTGCGCTATACTGCAGTAACTCGCACTGATCGCATAAAACGTCTTCGTTTACTTTAGTGAGCAATTTCAATTTTCGTGTTAAACTTTTCTGTACAATTTTGTCCTACAAGATGGCCGCAATTGTACCGAAGTAAAAGCGACTATGAAGCTGGCACGGCGTTATATGAGTTCATTGTCGATTGTTACTGCATGGATCGTCATTGTTTCACCATAATCACTCATAATGCAATTGAATCTTGTCTTAAAACGAACGAAGTACTGTTTATTGTGTCATAAGTTCATAACCTAACAATGGAATTGCGAACCTGTGTCCGAATTAAGTGAAGAATTGTCCGAATTAACAGGATTTTTTTACGTTCAATTTGTACTTTTGTTCCGTTCCTGAGCATTTTGGCCGAATAAAGCGGTTGTCCGGGTTATCCGGTGTCCGAATTAAGCGGATTCGACTGTACATACAAAAGTTACAACGTTTTATTGGTGCCTGTAGTTATCGTTTATTTTGTTAATGTAACAACTGTGATACTTTTTATGAAAAGTGCACCAGTAAATATTTTAATGTTTTTGTATATGTTAGCTATATTGCATATTTTATGTATATACTTATATTAGACTGTTTTTGATCCTTAACTACTGCTTGTTTCAAAATTATTTTGTTTCAGGAGTAAAACGGTATGTTGCTGGTAGCGTAGGACCAACCAATAAAACCTTATCAGTTTCACCATCGGTCGAACGTCCCGACTATAGAAATATTAGTAAGTTTATTTTGACATTTTGGATCATGAATGACACTTTCCAATACATCTATTTATAAAGTTTTATATTTCTTTAAGCAATTAGCTACTTGCTACATTAGGAATAAACTGTGTGATATTTTGGCTTTATTGTCTGTAAAGTTAGAAGTATTTATTCGGTAAAATACTACGAATGATTTTGTGTTTTGCTATGCTAGCGAAAAATATTCATGTTTCAGCATTTGATGAACTTGTTCAAGCTTACGGAGAGCAAGTGCGTGGTCTTCTGGAGGGTGGTGTTGATGTCTTGTTAGTTGAGACCATTTTTGACACAGCTAATGCAAAGGTATTTTTCGACTTTATATTACAATACTACCTTGATAGCAGAAGATCTTTCTTTTCTTTGTCAGTGTTGTTTTAGTGTTCGAATTATTCAAAAGCATTTCCTTACTTGGAGAAAACTACAGTAAAATCTGTTGACAGGCTGCCCTTTTTGCCATTGATGGGATATTTGAGGAGCTAGATTTTGCACATCTTAAAGGCATGCCCATCTTTATTTCTGGAACTATAGTGGACAAAAGTGGCAGAACTTTGTCAGGTCAAACCGGGGAAGCATTTGTCATAAGTGTCTCTCACTCAGATCCTATGTGGTAAGTTTCTTTGCGCTTGTGCAATGACAGAATATATAGGTCTTACTTTATTTTTCGAAAAAGAAGTAGTAAAAGGAAGGAAGTGTGTGATTTATAGCTTGTGAAGTTGGATCATTTTTCAGAATGTGGTTCACCAGATACTATGTGTTATTTATCAATTAATTATTATTATTTATCATAAAATCTTTAATAGTAAATTAAACAATAATATTTATATGTTGAACAACTTAGCATTGGATTAAACTGTGCCCTGGGTGCCTTAGAAATGCGACCATTTATTGAAATAATTAGCATGTACACTGATGCATTCATCATATGTTATCCGAATGCTGGGTTGCCTAACACATTTGGAGGTTATGATGAAACGCCTGAAATGACAGCAAAATATCTTGGTGTAAGGTTTTTTTTTTCTATGCTTAAGATTGGCAACTTCACTTCAGCTTGTGGTGTTTATGATATTGTTTCTTATTTGATGACATTTTACCATTGCCACAATATACATTTTCTAGGTTATGAAATGCAAGTGGATTTGCTTGCGTTTACGGTAACGGATTATTTTATACTTGGTTGTAGGAGTTTGCACAAAGTGGGCTGGTCAACATAGTTGGCGGTTGTTGTGGAACCACACCTGGTCATATAAAGGCAATTGCTGACGCGGTTAGGTTCTGTAAGCCAAGGATCCCGCCAAGAAATCCCCATAAAGTACTAGACATTTTTATTTTGTTATTTTATCCAATGTATTCCTGTATAAAAATTAATTTTATTGTTCTCGTTAGGAATTGTTTGGATGCCACCTACCACATTTTATATGTTTTATGTCAGAATAGCCTTCTTCTATCCGGATTAGAACCGAGAAAAATTAATGAGTATTCCAACTTCGTAAATATCGGAGAGCGTTGCAATGTTGCCGGTTCACGCAGATTTGCCCGACTTATCCAAAAAGGAAAATTTGAAGAAGCTTTAGAGGTTGCCAAGCAACAAGTAGAGATGGGAGCTCAGGTTCTTTTGAAATCAAATTTTATTCCATTTATACTACTTACTCGAAACACTTTACAAATCTGATATTTGTGTAATTTGATTTATATTTACTTGATATTTACAATTTTGCTATTTAGATACTCGACATCAACATGGATGAAGGTATGTTAGATGGAAAGGTGGTAATGCCACGATTTGTCAATCTTATCGGTTCTGAACCCGACGCGGCAAAAGTACCGCTCTGCATTGACTCTTCCAACTTTAATATTATTATTGCTGGTCTTAAATGCACTCAGGTAATCATATCATTTATCTAATAGTTTTCAACTTTTTCTTACTTGTGGACCCATAGCTGCAATATTTCTCTTCTCATCGAACCCCAACTTCAAAATTGTTATTTAATAGGCTATTTATGAGGAATTAAAATGTAAGTCACGAAACCCCTGCTCCGCCTTTGCGGCCCCCATGTTGGGAGCCACTGGTCAACCACATATCAGCTGCCTGTTATCGCTCTGTAGTAATTTTGAATAAGAATGTTTCTACTTATTTAGGCGCTCAGAGCATCTGTGTTGATTTTCAGGCTGCATAGACTTTCTAAAGACTTTAATCTGCTAATTTTATCTTCCAGGGAAAGTGTATTGTGAACAGCATCAGTTTAAAAGAAGGAGAGGATGATTTTATGGAGAAAGCTAAATTAATAAAACGTTTTGGTGCTGCTGTGGTTGTGATGGCTTTCGATGAAGTCGGCCAGGTATAGTTAATCGTGTGATGAATTTGATGGGAAACTCCCCTGTGCAAAGATGAAATGAACTGAAGCAGTAGATATCCTAAGCTTTTGCACTCTTTCCTTACTGTTTTAGCCTTGTTTGTTATGTATAGTTGTTTTTTCCGCATAATGTTTATTGGTTAAAAATTAAAATAATGTTGTGATCTACTCTTTAAACAGGCAACATCCATTGAAGACAAACTAAGGATTTGTTCACGATCATATAACATTCTCGTTAACAATCTGAACTTTAACCCCAACGACATCATATTTGACCCAAACATTTTGACTATCGGAACTGGTATGGAGGAACACAATGAATATGGGGCAAATTTTATTTACGCCACCAAGCTGATAAAAGGAAAACTGCCCGGATGTCGAGTCAGTGGCGGACTTTCCAATTTTTCGTTTTCGTTTCGTGGAATGGATGCCATTAGGGAGGCAATGCATTCAGTGTTTTTGTTTCACGCTATCTCAGGTTGGTTAGACAAAATATGTGAAATAATGTTTAAGGATTTTTGCCACCTTCTATAGGTAGAAACTCCACAATCAACTTGCTAAAAAAATATCTTCTGCAGCCGGTATGGATATGGGAATTGTTAACGCTGGTAACCTTCCTGTATATGATGACATAAGCAAAGATTTGCTCCAGCTCTGTGAAGATATTTTATGGAACAAAGACCCCGAGGCAACGGAAAAGCTGCTGAAATATGCTCAGACACAGGGCAAGGGAGGCAAAAAAATAATCGAGAGTGAAGAATGGAGAGAATGGAAGGTTGAGGATCGACTCGAACATTCCCTTATCAAAGTAACCCTCATATTCCAGTATCTACTACATGCAGTTGCATGGATTGGTTTTTAGACATAAGTTAGTCTTTAGGCACTGGCACCAGTCTATTGTTTAAACTTTATGTTTTATTGAGTTAAAGCTTGTTTTTTGATATGCATTTTGTCATTTAGGGAATTGACAAGTATGTTGTAGAGGACACGGAACTGTGTAGGTCTAACTCAGAGCTTTATCCCAAAGCACTGAATGTTATTGAAGGCCCTTTAATGAAGGGCATGAGCATAGTTGGTGATTTGTTTGGAGCGGGGAAAATGTTCCTACCTCAGGTAATTCGATCAAAGTGTTTTAACTAGTTCTACAAACGTCCATAGGAAGTCCAGGTCCCATAGAAAGCTACAGTTTGTCTGCTCCTGTCTTGTGATTTTTTCCTTGTGTATCTGTATGAATCATATGTTTTGAAAAGTTTAGAAAAAGTTGTTATTGCGAATGGTAATATTTTTCAGGTGATCAAGTCTGCACGTGTCATGAAAAAAGCGGTTGGTCACCTTATTCCTTTTATGGAAAAAGAAAAGGAAGCAAAATTTAAAGAAATGGCAGCATTGGGAATTGACTTTGATGAAGACGTATGACAAGCGAATTGCTTTTCTTTGCACAATTCTTTTTGGCCAACTTTAAAACATCTCAAAAATAAACAGATAAAAAGTCACGAAACACAATATTTTAAACAATGAACACCTGCACTTGGCCTTAATCATAGTTTTATGCAGATATTTAGTCTGTTCAATTTTCCATCAGAATCCATATGCTGGTACAATAGTCATAGCGACCGTTAAGGGAGACGTTCATGATATCGGCAAGAATATCGTTGCCGTAGTCTTGGGCTGTAACAATTATCGTGTTATTGACCTCGGCGTCATGACTCCATGCGATAAAATCATTCAAACTGCGCTCCAAGAAAAAGCAGACATCGTCGGCCTATCGGGCTTGATTACGCCTTCCTTGGATGAAATGATCCATGTTGCAAAGGAAATGGAAAGATTGGGTATGGTGACCTTCGACCTGTTGATTGCTCTTTTTCATGAACCTGCATGCTCATTGGATATTGAACCTGTAACTCACATTTCTTGCACTGTGTAATTGTATTCTTACGGTGGCAATTGTTGTATTAATTTGGTTCTATCAACGCCTTATCTTGTGACAAGCTTCTATATATGTACATATGGAAAACTTGAAGCTGTTTCTTTTCTAAAACCGGTCGTTCCTGGCCCACTTTTCTCATAGCCGTATATGTTTGTTAACGTTAAAAGCACAGTGTTGGGGACTACTTGAGTTTGGAAATACTGAAGTCGTGCGTTTGTAACACAAGTTTCATGTCAGTTGCCAATTGGTTCTTTTAGGTTTGAAGTTGCCCTTGCTGATTGGAGGAGCCACCACATCAAGAACTCATACTGCTGTGAAAATTTCTCCCCGTTACAGCCAACCGACAATCCACGTTCTTGATGCATCTAAAAGTGTGGTTGTGGTACGTTAACCCACGTTGTAAATTGTGCTCAAAACTTCATAGTTTTGTACTAAACTACATGATCTTTGTCAGTTGTGCGTAATATGCCGGCCTTAGTCTTAGTGTACTCAAAAATATTTATATTTACACAGTGTTCAGCTTTACTTAACCATGAAGAAAAAATGGATTTCGTTGAAGAAATTTCTGAAGAATACGAGGAAATTAGACATGACCATTACGAGTCTTTGTCAGAAAGGAGATACTTGACCTTAAAACAGTGCAGAAATGCTGGTTAGCTACGTTAAAAATGAAACCCTGTAAATGTAAAATAATTAAATATTAAAATGGGGCATATTTGAACATAATTAGAATGAACAACATATTGGTATTCCATATCATATTAAATGTTATTCCGCGTCTTTATATAAAATTTAAACGTTCACTAAACAGGTTTGAAGGTAAATTGGCACGACACTGTTATACTTGAACCAAACTTCACGGGGACCCAGACTTTCCATGACTACAGCATAGAAAAATTGCTCTCGTACATCGACTGGAAACCTTTTTTTGATGTCTGGCAGTTACGGGGGAAATACCCTAACAGAGGATATCCAAAAATTTTTAAAGATAAAACCGTTGGTAAGAAGAACGCCTCACCACCCTTGTATTAAATAGTATAAATGTATAAGTTTGGCCAGAGTTATAAAACGAAGCCACGAAATTTTTCAGGCGAGGAAGCTTTGCGCGTATTTAACGACGCAAAGTGCATGCTGCAGAATATTTGCAATCAGAATCTTTTAAGGATGGAAGGCATCGTTGGCTTTTATCCCGCCAACTCTGAAGGCGACGATATCGTTATTTATGATCCGGACAATCCCTTGGAAGAAGGGCAGCCAAAGGCAACGCTGTACGGCTTAAGACAGCAGGTAACATAGAAAGCTATGATGTGTCACCGCTACTTCTCTTGCGATTGGTCCTTACGTAACTGTATAAAGTAAAATTGAAACAAAAATCATCTAAACAGGCAGAGAAAGAAGCGGAAGCGACTGATCCATATTACTGCTTGTCTGACTTTATTGCACCAAGGCAATCCGGACTCCGAGATTACGTGGGAATGTTTGCAGTAAGCTGTTTCGGAGCCTCTCAGCTGGCAACTAAGTTTGAACGAGAAATGGACGATTACAGCAGCATTATGGTGAAAGCACTCGCAGATCGTCTAGCTGAGGTATACCTAATGATTGCATTTGCTCTCTGTGCTACGGCCGCAGTGTAGAAACTGATAAAACATTTATGGTTGTTGTTGTGACAGGCTTTCGCTGAAGCACTGCATGAGAAAGTACGGACAGTTTTATGGCCATACTCTTCCACGGAGAATATGACCGCCGGGGACCTCCATAAGATTAAATACCAGGTTTGTTTTTTCCTCGGGTATTCTTTAAGGAAATTGATTTAAGTGTATATATACGTGAACGTCACATCTTGGAAAAAGTTCAAAACAGTTGACAACTTCCGCAAAACTAACAACTAAAACTTTTAATACCCACATTTTTTCTTTTTATTTTGAAGCAATATTTATCATATGCGTTTACGCTGACAGGGAATTAGACCTGCGCCGGGTTACCCAAGCCAGCCTGATCACACGGAGAAATTGACCATGTGGGAAGTGATGAAAGTAAAAGAAAACACGGGCATTGAATTGACCGAATCGCTCGCCATGAACCCAGCCGCTTCAGTCAGCGGTCTGTACTTTGCTCATCCGCAATCCACCTACTTTGCAGTTGGAAAAATTTCGGAAGATCAAGTAAGCTGCTTAGGAATTAAACGGGGCCTCGGCAGCAAAAGTAGTCTTAAGAAGTTAGCTTTGTCTCAAACACTTTAACGTAAATTTGACTACACTTAACGTTTAACACGTGACGCCATGGGTCTTGTTTTTTTTTCAAGAAATCATCATATTTTTGTTCTCGCTTTCCAGGTTTCCGATTATGCTGCAAGAAAAGGAAGATCTAAGCAAGAAGCTGAAACTTGGCTAAGTCCCATCTTGTCCTATGAAGTTTAATTGTTGCCATGTGATTGCCTTTTCTACTCTCTGCATGCTTATATGCGGCGTTATTCAGTGTCTTAAATGAAAGCCGTTTTTGCCTTGAAATCGAATGCTTCGAATTGAGGAGCTTTTAGCTGTAAAGAATTATCATAATTACCTACTGTGTTTATGTACGCAAACTGAAATTTTTTCTTCGGATTACTTTAAAATATTGCACTAACTTCGTTTGCGCGACATTAATCGTAGTTTATAATTCGATAGTTTTTTATGCATTTGAACATTGCCGAGCGCGTCGTTGGACTATTTCATTTAGTTTCCATCAGTTCCTTAAGTTTCTGAACAGGATTTGTACACAGTATAAATATTTGTGTTAATTAATGGTTTCAAGTTTCAGTCCAAGGTGTAATTCACTTTCAGAACAAGAGTTTGCGTACTTTCGCACTGGGTATGTATCAAGGTACCTTTCCGCAGAGCCGAGTAGGGACCCAACCTGCGTTTACGTGTATTTTTTCTAACCATTACAAAAATTTTTGAACAAGGACTTAGTGTATAGCGGATAGCTGTTTTCGTAATGACCCAAATTCCCGAAAGATAATTAACCGAAAGCAAGCGAACGTGTCATTTCTGGATGCCTCAAATTTCCACGAATCATTTTGAAAGACAGCACCGGTTACCGAGCTTGTATTGTGCAAGTTCCAACGAACGCATAAGCCTAAATTTTATTTTGTTGCATTGCTCGAATTTGGAACGGTTTATCAGGACCATTGAATGGGAGCAAGCGTCGTTCACAGTTTTATGCCTTATTCAAGGGTAGCACAACTGGGAATCGAACGCGGATCGCAATTCTACTAAACAGACCGCGGGGCCGATATTTCCAAAATATGTAGCCACAATCACTGCATAAATTTACGCTGTTTGGATATTTCAACTTTTTAATACTCCGTTTTGAAAGTTTCAAGTTGTTTAGGTTTGTATTGAAATTTTACAGTGTCTTTGACCTGTTTGAAATAAAGTTCTTGGTTAGGGGAATCCCGCACTTAAAACCTTTGGAGGTTGTTGTGAGTACTGAGTCTGAAGGCTAAGGTAAGATTACCATATTAGCCTAGGTCCTATTAGGTTTGTTGGGCGAGGTACAACTGTTGTTTTTGTTGAGATGTTATGGGAGCCACGATAGATCAACTCCAATCTTTGGTCAAGTCAGTTTCGAATACTTCTACTGTTAATACAAACCGTGTTATAGTGAACAGGACAAGTATCACTATGACCCAAATTGCAGCAGAGAATCAACCTTCATCAAATGAAAACACTCAGAATAATGATCCAGTTCGAATCAACAATGAAAAGAAAAGGTAGGGTTCTTATTTTTCTTACCTACAGTGCATACATTTGAAGCAAAATTGCAAACGTATACGATTGAATTAAAAGTTCCAACATCAAGTCACAAACCCGACTGGAAACTAGACATAGTCTGATAGTAGAAAGTGTGACATCTGCACGCAGGAGATTCATCAACGTGCACGCCAGACGATTGTCTTCACGCCGATTTATAATAAATAAACAAAAAACTTATTGTTTGAACGCCAATTTAAAATAAATAAACAAAAAATTATCGCTTCAGTGCACGCCATGGCACCAAAACTTGCGTCTTTGCACGCATGACTTCTTATCAAAAACTGCCATAGTCTCCGATTGGGAAAGTAGCCTATGATAGCAGTTTTCGACTAGAAATTGGGTCTGTAAAAACACAAATTTTTGCATGATAATGTGAACTGAAGTCTCAGTTTTTTGTTTGTTTATTATAAATCGGTATTCATGCCACCAACTTTGACCGGCAAGGTAAACGTTTATGTGTGCCAGATTGGAAGTTTTGCCGCTTTTAGGTGAGAAATCCCTCGCCATTATATGCGCAATTATTTTTTATCCCCGCACACTTAGTACAGGAAAAGTTTCCACCTAAGCATGATATTGGATGTTACCGATATGACGTATCCATGTCACCCTGAGCTGTTTTAAGTGAATTATCTGAATGACGTGTTGTTTTCATTAAAGGGCTCAATCCAAACGAAAGTGGAAGCAACAAAATCAGTTGAAAATAAATGCATGTAAGTATGCGTATGGTCAGTGTTTTAAGATATTTCCAGGGACCCAAATGGTGTCTTAAATTTCTCCAATCGTCTCTTTCAAACTTCTGCAACTACAGCAGAAGATTAGAAGTTTATATTCATACTATTTATTCCTTTGTGGTTTTTAAAATATGTGAGCTGTCACCAAAGCCACACCTAAAAGCACCTGCTTGTATTTGAAAATGAAATGCTTTATCGAGTAACCGAACACAAATACTACCTGACTAATGATCATATACAATGCAGTATGATTTTGCCTGTTGTTTCATATGCTTACCTCCATGTTTTTAACATACATATATTTTCACCTGTGGTTCATATTCTTGCATAAAAACAATATGTTTTTAGCTGAGAGGAAGCGCAAAGGAAGGCTGGCTGCAAACATTGCAAAATTGAAAGAAATAGTTCCCACAAATCCTCTTCACATGCAGGTATGTCATCAACTTTTTTCATATGTTGTTTATGAAGTTACCTTGTAACGTTTAGCAAGTTGCTCTTGTTTGTACAACTTGGCAAAATTTATGAAGCGTTTTTACTCTTTTTTGGCAGACCCAAGAAACTGTTCTTGAAGAAGCACTAAAATACATCAAAAAAATGGAGCAAAAAATTTCAGATGTATTAAAAAATGGAGCATCTAATAGTATATGTGAGCCAATCCTTAATTTACAAGTTTTTTTGTCAACTTGGGTTAATCTAATTCAGGCATGTGCAACCTTTTTCACTGGAGGGCCAAATACAAAATTTTGAATGACATCGCGGGCCACATGAATTTTTTCAAAAAAAAATTAGTATCGTTTTCCTATGAAAGTAGTTTATGTAGTCAAGAAACAGATTTCATGCAGTCCACGACACACGTGTGTGTGACAGTTTATTGAAAAACTGTGAATAATTGTTGATGGAAGATGAGGAAACTAAATTCAGTCAAGCGTATTTAATCACAAATTATTGTGATTTTTGCTGTTGCAGATCTTTGCAAACTTTTGGAATATTTGCTTTTACAGAACTACATTCTTACGCAGCATTCTTACATCACAAAGCTTCAGCGCAATATTACTGTACACAGCGCGCGAAAATTTCATTTGCTTTGATGTAAACCGCATCAAAGAGTGATGGCTAGCATACACTTCTAACATTCTGCAGAGCACCACGCGGGCCGCAGTGTGGCCCGCGGGCCGCTGGTTGCACATGTCTGATCTAATTGAATAACGGCTGGCAAATGTTTTCTGTTTAAGTGCTTGAGATGGATATGTTAAAGGAGAAGGTGAAAAAATTGGAAGAAGAGAGAAAACTTTATAGGGCTGTGTTGCAGTCACATGGAATTCCACCAGTTTTAAATAAAAACCTGGTAAAACTCAATGTCTTGATCTTGACACTTACATTGTTTTTGCTCTCAAACAAAAACAGTTAATTTCCAAAAATATTGGCTTTCTTGTTTGTCTCTTTGAATTTACATAATCAGTTTGTATCAGTTTTTTTTTAATACTTGTAGCCATGGAAAACAAAACTGCCCATTCCGAGAAAATGTCCTCAAAGAAGAAATAAAAGTGTTGCTCAAACATCCACAAACCCCCATTACAGAAAAACTGGGAGTAATCTGGTGACAACAACCAACACGACAGTTTCTCTAACACATGTTTCTAATGTGGCCTCGCTAAATGCCTCAAGCACAATTCCATGTCTTGTGTTATCTAGCCCTGCAGACAATCACATTGGATCAAGTAATAATGACTCCGCATGCAGTACAATGAACAAAAGGACTATTACTAATACAAAAGACAGCAAAAGTTCCTCTAATGCTAATTCATTAGCATGGACTTCAGGCAATAGCAAGTCTGTATGGCCGTTATCGGAAGAAATTCTAAGCACATCGCTTTCCACTGAGACTTGTATTGCAAAAGATACACTGCAAACTGTTTCATTATCTAAACCAAACCCTTTGTTGCCCCCAATTCATTCCGCTGTTTGCAAACCAACTTGGAGTCAAGCTCGGATGCAAGTTACCGCCGTGGAAGAAATTCCAAAGCTCCAGAGCATAACTGTTGAATCTGTAAGGCAGAATGCATCATTGGAATCTGCGACCAATTTAAACACCACCATTACTTCTGCTCCTACACTGGGTACTTCAAGTTCTACTGCTCATAATAAACTGTCAGCGTGTGCCGCCTCATCTACTGCTTTCGTTTTGACTAGTCATAATCCTACTACGAAAGTTAATGGCAACTCAGTTGTAAGTGAGCATAATCTGGATAATATTTCTCCCTCCGTTGTATTACCTTCCACGTTACCACTTCAAGCAAATTCCTTTCACACTACAGGTGTTTTGTGTTCACTACAAGGTGTTGATGCAATGCAGGCTGCAACACACTCAAGTGTTGCTACCTTGAGTAAAAGTACAGTACACCCTCAGTCTTTAGAAATGGCAACCAAGAAAAGCACCGCATCTGTTTCGGAATCGCCGTTACTGTCGTGGATTCGAAGTTACGAGACACCTGCTGTCTGTGTGAGCGGTAATATTCGAAGACCTATGCAAACTTTAATTACACCTTCCCATACCCCAGTCTGTGAAACTTGTTCGCTGACTACACCAGTAAAGTACAGTATTTTGAATCAGAACACATTTGTCTCGAGCAAGAAGCAAGCCTGTAATTCTTTTAATATTGCAAGCTTAATGAAATCTGCAGATTCTGTATCGCAAGCAAATAATTTAACAGTTAGTGCTTCAACAAACATATCCTCGGGACAGAAAGTTGCTTCTCCTGTGCATCAAGGATCATGTGAAATTCATTCCACTACACCCAAAGATATGTTTCCTCAATCATTTGAGAACGATTTTCTGGACTGCCTGCATATACTGCCTATGCCAAGTCTTACAACTCCGGAACCACCTTCCAGACATCCATCTGGAAAATTGGACATGTTTAACAGAAACGAGTCTAACCCGTGCATTTCGAACAGCACTTCTGTAGTTGCAAGTATATCGGAAAAAAGAAAAGATGCCAACATATCTATTGACTTAACAGATTTATTTCATAATGAAAGCAGTGACCAAGTGCCAACTGGATCAGTCTTTTTTGATAAAAGTCAACATGCTGACAGGCTGTGGTCTGTCAACGACAGCAATAAGAATCTCAGAAATTCCATGTTTCATGAAGCCTCAAACAAAACCATTTTTACAGCAAATCAACCAGCTGATAAAGAAAGAAACATCAATACCAACAGGCCATTGCCTGTTGCTTGTACACTGTCGACAGTTTCAAGCGCGATTTATGCAACTAACAACTCGTTACCATCACTATGGCAACCAGGCATAACAAACTCCACTCAGAGCAGGACCAGCTTCCAAGAATTACCATCTGACTCCTTTACTCCTCACCAGCACTTCAACTCAGGCACATCTAGGCTTGCACCCAATGGTACTGCACAGCCACTAAATCATATCAGCGCAAATCCAGGGTGGATGCAGCACCATGCCCAGACCAACCGTTTTCCAGCACCAACAAGGAAGGTACCGTCAAACAGTATTGCAAGTGAGTTCTTGAAATCTATGACCACCTGAGCATTAGTACTCTTAATATGTATCAATAAAAATATACTCTAACAATAATTCAAACATATGTTGATCAATGCCTAGTCAATCAGTACATTCAACTTTATTCTTTTTTGTTCCTATATGAATTTTTGTTCCTACTGTAGTTTAGTCATGCAATGTAAGTGGAGGTAATTACTGTGACTCTGCCTAGTTACCTCGGCCAATGTTAAGTCAAGAAATGACTCAGAGAGAAAAAGAAAAGCTGCCAAGCCCACACAGCAGTCAAAGCGAAAAAAGTCAGCCATGAAGACTGCGTCATCTGGGATCAGAAAAGGTAACAACGCATGGTATCTGATAGCCAATGTACAGTTAACCAATTACAGTATAATTATTAATTAATGTCCATTCAACGGTCGCAGAGCCGATGGTGTTTCCCCAAATTGTCGGATATCAGTATTCCACTCCTGTTTACACGCAATCAACTTCAGCTCTTCATCATGCTAAAAACCTGCAGAGTTCCACTCCCATTCATCACCCAGTAAGGAGTAGGGGCAAGATTATCTGCAACGAGAGAGGCAACGCACTTGCCCCCACCACGAAACCCATGCTCGGGCATGCGACACATGTCGCGTATGGTCCTGATTACGGGGGCCAGAATACTCTATTTCATTCTTCCCCTGCAGTGGGTCACCAAACCCACCATCACTATCCATCTGCCCACAGTGGTTACCATTTCCCCTACAACCACCCCATGGCACAGGGCCAGCAGTCGTCTCGGCAAATGTATATGCCACCTCACTTCGCAAACTCTAATAATAATAATAACAATAATACTGCCGTTGGTCCCAAGCAGCATAAAGGATCACAATATAATATTCAACATATTCTTAGTTAAAGTACCTTTAGATCGCACTTCAAGAAATAAGTGTTGAAAGAACTTGAACCTCCGCATTGTGCGTACTGTATTGCTAATTTTACAATAGTAGAACTGTACTTTCGTAATTATTTCCCCAAAATAGTGAAAACTTACTTCTACTGTTTACTCATCTACATGTATGAAATCGTTAATATCACGTTCTAGTGCAACGAATACTTGTTACTTTATTGTATGCAATAAATAAATTTTTGAAAATAGCATTTAGAATGATTGACTCGAAGGGTCATGAAAATAGAAAATAAAAAGGATTATTGCATTCTACCATCAACATCAAAGGCAGAAAACAAAACCAGTGCTGATTGTTTTGGAAGGTTTCTAGCTGTAGGTGTTCTAGCTTGGCAGGTTTCTGAGTTCATTGAGGCATTTAGTGTCATCTTGTTAATTTTGCTTGCAATATCTCCCAGATCATTGTGAGGCGAATTAATGGCATGTCGTCTTGTGTAAATGACAAAGGAGCTTTTCGACTGATAAATTCGGCAAAAGTACATGTGAAGACGCCACAGTCAGAACCGTTCAATTGCTGGGGAATTTCCTGATAAAAAGAACACAAAATTGCAGCACAAACTTTTGGGTGGTAATTTGAAATGATAAACGTTAAAACTTACATCTGGTGACATGTTTGTGGTTTTCCAATCTGATACGTCGTACGATGTTTTCTTTTTGTCTAAATGCTCACTGGCGAGGTACATTTTAATGGTTTCAAGACATTTATGATTACTTCCACCCATAGAGTCATAATAGGTTATTTCCTTCGACCGAAAATCAGCAACCTTTAATATAAGATACATCATTGTTATTGATAAGCCATTACATTACCACAGTGCATTGTTGTAAGTGGAAGATAGATTAACAAATCTTACAGCTAATGTCCAATGGACTCCGAGATGTATTGGAAAAAAGATGAGTTTTTTGGAAAATATGTCGACTTTCTTTGTCCAACGTCGAATAGGCCGGTATCCTTGCGTGCTCAATTTTGGGTAGAAGAATGTGTTCATTGCGTGGGCATCGGGAAGATTGTCAACCTCTTTAGATCTTTGCACGATTAATTCCATGTAATAATTTATTATCTGCAAAATACCACATTGCTTTAGGTCAGGATAGCTAAGCAGAAATGTGGTGATCTTTTCTTTCATCCTGTTTGCCTGTACTACTCCATGAAATGAGACACAAAACTAATATGCTTATAAATGTAAAAGAACACCAGACATTTAACTGACCTCATCGTTTAACCAATTTAAACCAGCCAGAGTTGACATGTGTTGCCTCGTGATGCTGATATTAAAGGATTCTGCCAGAACTTCTCCTTGTGGGTATGGGATGAGAGCATTTTTCACGGCATCTTCCATTTCCTAATGATTGGAACCATAACTTGGTTAATAATTACATTAAAAAGTGAAAGAATGTATTTTTAGCTTTTGTTCAATGACACTTTGCCAAAGGGGAGCTGGCGGAATGGGCTGAATTTGCATTCATTTTAAACCACTAAAATTATGACGATTAATAAGTAACCGTGACTCACTGGTGTGAGCTCCGAGATCACTTCGACGTCATCTTCTGTTGAAAAGTGCAATCTTTTCTCAAGCATTTCTGCCAGCATTTTATCCTTCGTTTCACGCTTTTCCTTGAGGAGTCTTGCTCTTGTTTCTTCCTCCACCAACATCCGCTTTCTATCCCGTTCACGACGACCATACGTGTTCATTCTGTCAAGTTAAAATTTCCGGTGCACGTTTAGAACTGAGATAAAGACGCAATTGTAAAAACTTTCAGTTGCCTGGAGATTTATCAACATCCACTGCTGCAATAAACTACAGACGTCGTTGCCATTTCGATGATATCAGTAAAAGCATAAAAATATTTAAAACAGAAAACTTACAAGTCGGTAACGAATGTTTTGCAAAGGTAAGGGCTTGATGGAGAAAACCAGTCTATCTTAGCACTTCCGCCGTTGGGCGTATGCAAAGCGGAAGATGATGACAAATTAATGTTGTGATGACCAGAAGGTGCTGGAGATGAATTTAATCTGGATGAACTTGGCACGCAAACGTTTTTTGCTGAAAAAATGAAATTCAAAATGTTGCTTCATCATGTAGTGTACATATGGTATACACTTTAATTGTTATTTATTTTATGATACTAGGGCTATCCATAACTATTAAAGAATATAAATAGCAAATATATAATTATATGTATAATTCCATTAGTTTATAAGTTCCTCACAAGAACTTTTGTTTTCGACTGAGTTCAGATCTTTAAGTTTGGACTCTTCACTTCTTAGAACTTGACAAGATGTTGGACTTCTGCAAAAATACCCATCTCTAACAATATTTGATTGTTGTGAAGGGTAAAACACTGACCAGCATGGTTTAAATCAGGGGCGGGCAAACTTTTTGTACTGAGGGCCACATTTGAAAAAATGTTGCAGCCGGCGGGCCGCACATTCTCATTACAAAGTAGGAAAATTTACCCGGTGTGTAAATAAACGCATATTCATATTAAACACAATTTTTGTATTCCACACTCAGTTACGTTTAAATCTATGCAATCATCATCACAAAATTTAATGAGACTTGTGCAAATGTTCACAGTTTTACGGTTACGGTAGGCCTACGGTAGTCGCTACCGTAATTGTATTTTATGATCAAACAATTGAATCAAGCAATGCGTGAGAAGTGTATGTTGCAATACATGCGCGACTGACGTGTGTGTGTTTACGCACTGAAAGTGAAGAGAAAAACACACTCGTAAAGGGAATAATATTTTGTCAGGTAACCTGTTTAATTAAAACAATAAGTGATGAGTAGGAGTTTCTGCAAGTGCCGGCGGGCCGCATGCGGCCCGCGGGCCGTAGTTTGCCCACCCCTGGTTTAAATGATGCTCTGTCATAAGCAAGTTGATTAATTATTCATGATTGTTACCTGTGAAATGACTTGAATGATGTAGGACTTGGTTGATGTGTTGCTATAAAGTTCCTTTGGTTTGTTTCCTGTACAGGAATTATAGATCGTGTCTGGGGCAGAAAAGAAATTATGCAAATGTTTCTATTGAACGAGCAAACACATCATTTACTGTAACAGAAACTACCGGAATGTAAAACTCTACTGCAAGGCAGAAAAACTAAGAACCATTGATATGTAACTTACTTTTGTTGAGGTATTTGGCATTTCACAAAGATTAATAACAGGTAAAGCAATGTTCTGAGATGATGAGTTTGGTTTTCCGGTTGATCGGCAGAAAATCTGCTCAGTTTCTGCTAAAGTCGTCGTTCTGTATTGCTCAATTAACTGTCGATATTGTTCTCTTTGTTCCATACTTTTACACCTTTCTACTTCAGTGATTTTGCGTCGTCCTTTCTGAAAATCCAATTAATTTTTGATTTTAAGGAAAAGACAAAAAAGTGCTGGTTAAAATCCTAAAAGCTACAACAGCCTTTACTTAAAGGCATGTCTTAAGTTTACTAAAAGTAATGGAGATGCAAAAACGTGTCAAGTAGGTTATAAGTTTCACACATTCATCAAAACACTACACTGTTGTCTCCTATTGGCGATACTACACATATTGATTCAAAAATACGCTTGTAAACATTTTTGCTTTACCATTCGGGAAATGCGTGAAGATTTTGCTAGCTAGCCATTTTTGATTTTGTGTAAAAATGAAATGTGTTTATACCAGGTCTAATGCCAAAAAATGGTCCAACTTATTTTCTCAGATGATGCATTTATATATACTTTATGTTTTGAGCCTACAATGCATGATAATTAGTATTGCATAACTTCAATAAATCAAAAATAGAGTAGCATTTTTACAACAACAAGAAGTCACCACCAACAACGGCACAACTTCCTTCTTTACCCAGAATTGGGAAGCAGGAAGTGCAGTAAATTACTATTACTGTCATAACAGTCTGCGTGACATATATGTGGATTGTAAAGTAATCACATACACACATGAGGGATTATAAAACAAAATTATTGGAATCATTCTCAAAACTCATAAACTTCATAACTAAGTGACTATTTCAATGTATGTACGTCTCGTGGCCTGTTGTTAAAGATAGGCGGTTATAGATTGAGAGAACAGAGATGCAAAAAGTTGATATTAGCCATTTAAAGTTTTATTGGAGTTAAATTTAGACTAGAAGGTGGATTCGGGTTAGGTCTATGTTATAACATTAACGTTAGATTAACAAGAAACTGTGAAAAATAGCTTCAAACACATGATTTTTTTCCGCCGAAATAGTGGTAGCCAATATATAATGAATCATACTACTTTAAAAAAGCATAATTTTATAGGAATTGCAGTACTGACATGATGCACAGTAATACTTTATATACTTACACTTTTGGTTATCCTATTTGTAAATTTTAGTGGAGATGGAAAGTATGTTTTTTCAAACAAAGTAGACCTGGAAACGAAAAAGAACACAATTATATATTGCATAAATGTGCTAGTATTGTTGCAGTTGCATTGAATTGTGATGCTGAAAATTGAGAATTTAAGAAACTCTTTTGAGTTTGTCATGATGGTATAATTCTGGATAATTTCACCTTGAATGAACTTTAAAACAAAGAAAAAACGCACAGCATAAAAAGGATGGTATAAAAAAGGACTAACAGATATTTATACGATATATTTGATTGAATCAAAAAATGTAATACACGTAACAATCATACTTAAAACGCGTTAATGAAAATCTAGAAGTTGAATGTGATTGACTACTACAAGCATGCTCATCTCTAGAGAAAGGGGAGGAACCTTTTGCTCCTAAAAATACATGACAGATTAAAATGCATAGCAACTGAACTACCAAGGTTAAAGCCTATTTTGGAATAAAATGTTTACTTCAACAAGGTAATAGTTTTACGAGGATTCTACCAATGGAAATATCAGCATATTTGCCTTGTTTCCATGGAAAAATCATAACATAAGATATCACAATCATAAGAATCACAAATGTCTTGATCCGTAACTTCTAAATAAGTAACATCTACAGTAATCAACAGGATGTAAAGTTCACTTTTACGCATTCGACCTCCTTACATTTACATATATATATTGCAGATCCTCAAAAACATGCACAGTTCAAATCTTTGCAAAGAGAATTGTGCTTCGAATATATTTGGAGCTGGGTATGAGAAATAACTCTTACATTTCATGCTATTGACAAATTATTATTGTGACCTAGCCAGCACAATGACCGCTTTGGCTCCACAGATTAAAATAAGAAATATACTGGAAACATACTCGAATTAATCTTACTTTGATGTGTCTTGGCTTCTTTCCTTGAAGACAAAGACTTTCTTAGTGGGGTAGCTGAAGGCATAACCATTAAAATGGAAGATCTTTTTATTTAAAAAAACAACTGTAATTTCACTTGTCTGGCTTAAGGAATTGTGATCAAAAGAACACCTATAAGTCAACATAGAAAAATTAGAGAAACAATTCAAAGAGAAACTAGATAAAACTATTAATACAATGATTCCAAAATCTCTCATCTTCAACATGATACATTTCAATAATCACAAATCTGCTAAAACTAAAGTACTATGAAATTAAGATTCCGATTTTTGTTATTCAAAGACTTAAGCTAAAAAGAGAGAGAGGTTAGCCTACAAGGAAGAGTCTTCAAGTTCAGTACTATAGGCTATGCAATATTCTTATGCATAGACTAAGCTAGGCAAATACAGTGCAAAACACAGACATCTTCAACCGCTGTCTTCCATATTAAAATAAGAACCCATATCTGTTGACTACCCTCAAAACATGAGAGATACTTTAGCGTGTACAGTACACAGAAGTGGGACGACCAGCCATGACAGTCAATACATAACTTTCCAACTACAGTGAGACCTCGCTAATCCGAGCTCCGAACAACCGGAATACCCGTTACCTGACACAAAACTGCCAGAAACAAATTTCTTTCTATGCTTTTAACCCCTTTCATCCGGAAACACTGCTGAATCCGACACAAAAATTTTGGAACAAATGTGCTAAATTAATAACAATAAAATCTGATAAACTGTTGTTGTCCAGCCAGAAACTCGGTATTTTGAATTGGAGTAAGGTGAATACTGCTTTTTGAACACAGTGCTGCATTTGCAAGATTGATTGATTTTTTGCTTTCCGATAATCCTAATACCCCGCTAAACCAACATTTTATGACGAAACAAAGTCGTCTAGATTAACAAGGTCTGACTGTACAATTACTGGAATATACACTTTTCCATTAATAACCCAAAATCACTGGTATTTCATGTTAAAAATTACTAGAAAAATTAAACCTAAAGATTAACCTCAAATATTGTTTCTATAGTTAACTTAACGCTGCTGGTAGAACTACCATAGTATCGATATGAGTGCCCTTATATTATGATTATATTAACATTATGCATAAAATTTTGATACACTTTAAGTAGTGAATACCCGTGGGCAGTCTGGCTCTGTAAAAATGGGTGCACCTGGATGGCCATCTCCAGCAATCACCAGCACGAATGAACCATACATGCATTTTGTTTAGTTCTAAAATTTCATAAAAGCTCTGCTCTATTCATCCCCAATGGTCACAATTCCCTTTTTGCAAATATCTCTTAATACAATCTCTTCATGCTGTGTGCATAGCATTGTCTGGCACAGATCAAACCTTAAGCAATGGTATTACCCAGAAGTCAGTGGTATGGGCAACCTCATTGTGCAATGAAGACCGATCATTAAAAAACAATGGGCGTCCAGTGGGCATCCATTCAGCTCAATGTTGAATGCCCAAGTAAAAACTTCCAACAGTTCAATGCAATTTCCTAATTATTTTATCAATGTCTGTAGATCATGTGCATATTATTATTCATTCATTATAAAGAATAAATGTGACAATCGAACTTTAATTTCTTAATCGCATTGAGTTTTACTTAACAAAAACTTTTACATATATATAACAAAAATTCAATAGAGTTGTAAGGGTTAACAAGCAAAGGAAGGTATTCCAAGACTACCTCAAAGCACACCTCATAATTTTATGCATATGTAAGTAATTTGCAGCTTAAAAGTTAATCAACGACTGTACGAGTTGTTTTATGGCAATACTGTGTGGTAATATCACTGTTGTTTACTTGCAAAGCAGGTTTATATCACAAGTAATTGCTTAGTATTGAGCTTCAGTTTCACAAAATTTGCTTTTTTTTCGACAGCAACCACTAGAAAAAATTGTGTTTTTTGCCTTGGTTTACGTTAAAGGCAAGTTAAAATGTACAAAATTTTTTTTTATTAAAGTTGATATTAATTGGACTTATTTTCTGACATACGTTTTCCAAACTTAATTGCTTATCGTATCTTTATCGACACTGGGTGTGATCTACTTTCGCATGAGATGTGAAAGCGATATTTCTCGTGGGCCTTGTGCAATGTGTTATCACTTTAACAGTTTAGCAGTGTCACTGCCATGTTTTTCAAACTCAATTTATGATCGTAGTAATAGTTATTAAAGAACGACTATTATGTCACATCACAAACATTGTTATGATGTGACATAATTTGAAAGTGAAGAATCTTGAACTGTTGAACGACGGCATCTACAATTCTAGAAGTTTCTTAATACTCTACTTGTTTATCAATCATTTGTGGCAAGCGTGACCAAAACAACGTTTTTAGCATTAGCATTGGATTTCATAAAATATCCTATAAAATTTACAACAAAAAATGATAAGCAATTAATTGCAGTAAGACACACATTTTAGAATGCAAATTTGCAACATACAAACTGATGAATGTGATTGGTGTTCGAAAATGCAGCGAAAAGAAAATACTTTTTAATTGCTGAAAAGAGTGAGAGCGTGAGCAAAGACATAAGCACGCTCTTTCCTTTATAGAAGAATGAAAGCATGAGCAACGTTCTTTTTAAAAGAGAGTTTACTCAGCTCTGAGCTCAGGTTCAGTTCAATATCTGTGGTATGGCAGTATGGTGTATAGCAAAAGGTAAAAATATCCTGAACTTTGCACGATCGTAATTAGGTTAGTTACTAACAATGGCCGGCATAACGGTCAGAAAAATGCCGTAATGCCACATTTTTTCTCAATATGAGGAATTGAATTTTTATACGCTGATTTATAATGAACAAACTAGACAAAATTGGCTATTTAAACACCGATTTAAAATGCATAAATAAACAATTAGTAAGGTTTCAGTGCACCTCATCACGCCAAAACTTTAGTTTTTGCAGGCTGCACACAGTGACAGCAGTACCGGTAACTACTGAACTAAACAAAACCGACGTTAAAATAAAGCAAATTCTGTTACTGCTTTACCTGTAGTACCTATAGGCTACTTCTATGCAAATTAAGGTCTTGCCCATTTATTATATTTTTTCCACGTGAGCTAAAAACACTTCGTCCCTGCAGCCTTGCTAGTCTGCTACTGCTACATTGAGACTGGTCAGCTGGAAGCCTATACTGCCAGAGTTGCCAGATATTTCGCAAAGATCTTGAACAGTGTTTATCAGAAATTCAGACATTTTAGGATAAATTTAAAAAAATGCTTTATTTATGGTTCAACACTTCACAGACCGCAATTTACATGTCATAAAAAATAACCATTGGTACAGAATAGTAAGTTACACTGTTATAAATATTATAAGAAAAGACCAAACGATCACTGAAAATATGTATCAAGCGACGAACCGATGAATATAAAGGCTGAACTGTTGATTCTTCTCAATATTTAAGCAATGCTCTATTGTCTATGTCACATACAACAGACAGGGGTGAACAATTATTAATCAGGCACTGAAGCAAGGGTCATCAAACTACGGCCTGCAAGATTAGAAGTGTGGCATACATTACCCCCATGTTGCTAGTTTTTACTTTTACATTTCCATTGTAGTTGTAATCCTGGTCGTTTTCGCATTTTTCTTGCTCACGCATTCTTCACATGGATCGGAGTTTATACCCGAAGACTTGGTCTTGCATAGCCGAATAAAGTAGGCTACGGTTGGATTTTGGTTACATTACTGCATCGCGCCTCTTCAGTTCAACATTTTAGCCGTCTGTGAGGCTAGGGTGAATACGCCCTTCAAGAAGTGTTGGAATAAGGGATTTAAAAAGATTTATCGGCAGTTCTATACTTGTACCAAACCTCACAGATACGTTGTGGAAGAAAAGAATAGCGGAACACGTAGCCTTGTAGCATTTAGCTTGCCACTACCACTTTAGGAAGGTATCAAAAAAGCAAAGTCTACGCAGCTCATTAGTCTATATACTTGATCATTAGTAATAACTACCGAGGTTTGAGTCAACCGCAATTCTTTGGACATTTTCAAGTGGTAGGCGAACCCAATCGTTACACCTTAATCGATTTTAAAAGCAACGTGTTACGAACAGCTAATTTAGTTGTTTCTCAATAAACATCACCCGGTTGAGCCATGAAACTACAAATGTAAAGTTTTTTAGCTAATCATCAACTTAGGTACGTTAATCAATTTGTGAGATGCTTTGCATGGCTCACTTAAATGCCCGTATCTTTAGGTGACCTACCATCATATATTTCTTATATTTCATATGACTGTCATATTTTTGACGGCATCAAATAGGCTATGTAGCCTATATTTGCATAAAGTGTCATGTATTTTAAGACACTTGGAGAATCGAAAGATCTAGTCAATTTTCGTAAGAAGTTGATATTTTAATAAAGTAATTCTTTGGAAATCTACTTTTTTTAAAGAAAATCAAAATTTTATGTAACTTATTCTACTGTATTGATCATTACACCCCGTAAATCCAATTTTGGGTGAGCAGCATTCTCCGGACCCATCTACCAACTGTGTCGTGTTTCGAGAAATTTCTGTCTCCTTCTCTTTCAATTAACTGCAAGAATCTTCACATTTAGTCATTGACGGTGACCCTCTTTTCTTCACAGAATATAGGCTATTGCATCCATTCTAAATTACATTAGGCTGTCAAAAGATAAAAATGTCATGTAAGCTATTTCTAAAGTCAAGTTGGGGAGTCAATATTAATAAAACTTTACTTGTTTAATGTTTGAAGATGTTTTTACTATAGGAATACTAACCCCTTTTTAATTTTCTTGCGCATTTCGCTGGGACCAACCTTTACTGACTTCGTTTTGAGAATTTGTTTCCATACTGTATGAGGAGGCTTTTCTTTTTATTGTTTGTTCAATATTTTTTTTTATCGTGTTTTTCCGAAATTGAAACTCTATAAAAGAATCACCTAAATGTTTGTTAAAGAGCCGTCAACCATCGGAAAATGGCATAAAATCTGTATTCTATTCAATCTATTACGTGGTGAAATGAATGAAAATGCAATTACTCAAAAAATAGGATGAGGCTCTCTGAAATTTTGTGTATGATTCATAAAATTATAACACTGCATACAATTTTAATAAAATCACATATCAAACTCCAGTGACAGGGACAAAGTCAGCACTACAATTTTCGGTCTGAAAATGCATAGTTAACCTATATTTCACGACGATTTGTAGCAACATTCTGCATGCGACCTGTAACTTTGAAACTATTCCACTGCCACCGATCTAAGATAATAATAAACAGTATAATGAATAATTAACACCGAGTATACCGACCTTTGGTTAGTCGAACCAAATTTTTTAAATGTTTTCTGACGACTTCAAACAAATCTTTGAGTTCTCCGTCTCTGATAGCTTGCAATGGCCGACTCTCAGACAAAAGTATCTTACCGTTTCAGTACTCTGAACTCGTATTGGTTTTTGCATATCATTACCACTTCAATTTACTGAAACATCTGTTAACGATATGCTGTGCTCGTCTGCATTCAAACTGTAGACAATCTTATACAAAGTAACCCCAATAACTGACCGCTAAAGTTCCTTCATGTTACAATTGAGCACACAGTTGGTATTTTTCTGATACAATAGTTATACTCAATAAAACCACATTGGAGACAACAAGACATAGGCGTAAACGCCAGACGTAAAACATATCTGGGCTGCACGAAGTCCATGCAATTAGGAGGGCGCAAACAGTTCAGCATTAAAAATCGAAGCTGGGTTTAGAAGCTGCAGAAAAGTGGAATATTTTGCTTCAATGAAGGGCCAAAATTACTTGTGGAACCGATGAAACAATCAAAGACTTGTGCAAGTTGGGATTAAATTAGAAAATTATAGCAACTAATATATTAGAGTGCGACCAGAACGTTCTCCTGCATGTTTTAAAATTCAATGGGTATACAGAATGAACGGAAAGCATTGTAAGTGTCAAAATGCACAGGTTAACAAGTAGTACAGATAAATCAATTTTGTATTGCACATACCACAGCCATAGGTGAACAAACCAGCTCAATTTCTTAAGCTGGTTTTTGTATGAAAACATACCCTGCCACTAAATTTCGTTATAAGCCGTTGGGTGAAATGTAGCACAAAAGCTCTCGGTGTGATCTATATCAGGTATTGCCTTCATTATATTTTAAAATGGCAATCACGCATAGTATTAAATTACAAACATATAGCGCTTTGCATTGAAATTTAAAAGAACGCTGAAAATCACTTATTACGCTGATCGCAAATTACGTAATCAATCAGCATTCTATTAATCGAAGAGTAATTGCTCTCTCAGTGCTAGGGTCGTTCGGGACCGAGCTTTATAAGCCAAGGGTGATAACTGATAACACTAATGAAGCATGAGCGTAGCGGTGAGAAAAAACTTCACGTGACCAATTTGTCACTTTGTTATAATGATGCTTGTAATAAGAGGATTCCGCTTTAGCCGATCTAAATGAAAGCTAAGGAACGCGCGATATTACAAAATATTAGGAAATAAAACCGACGGTATTAACAAGCTTTACGACGCGACAGTGAAGAGCAGGGTGACACGTGAAACCACACGAGTGTGAGGGAAAGGCGACGTGACGTCATAGGAGTGAAAACGTCACAACAGCGCCGGGTTAAACCGAACAGAGCAGCTCAATTGCGTGACCAAATGTAAGAAGATACAATGGAAAGTGAACAAGGCAAGATGCAAAGATATCAAAATATAAACTCTACAAGTTCAATCAGTGAAACAAGGGGACTGAAAAACACTATACAAATACAAGCAAATGCCAACGCACGCACCGACTCGATTCACCATAACCGTGTCATGACCAAGCCTACGCAGTTAAGGACGACAACGTCTTTGCAGCCGCCGCCAAGTCGAAGTGACTCAAAGTATGCCGTTGGTTAAATACTGGAAGTTGTCGTATAACTTGGTGGTCCATGATCTCATCGAACCTTCGACCATGTTTTCAACCAGTTCATGCAGCTGGTCCTCGGTCAACGAAAGATGGAAACGCTCGCGTAGGGCTCGTACGGTGCTGACGCCGTGGAGGCACGCCAGGTAAGGACCTGCAGTAAACACCGGGTGTGATAATGCTTTGAAAACTAAGTTTGCAAAAATTCTTGACAATCATCTTATAACCCTTCAAATAGCACTGAGTGTGTGTGACTTGAACGCATCGAACATTGATTTTAGGTGGCTGTTATAAGTTATAACCAACGTCATTGCAAGGTGAAAAGTTCTAGAATGTTTGTCGTAAGTACACATAGTAGAGCGACTGATACAACAGACATTGGTTATTGCAACATTTTAACAACAAAAAAGATTAAAACCAGTCATCTATGAATGAAGTCAATCGCACAGATGCTTAATTCTTATGTGGACAAATTAACGCAAACGACTGAGTTCAAGATTTATAGAATACAAATAACGCATTAAAGTAAATCATTTGCTTTATTAATGAATGATTTGACGGTTGAGACGCCATTTTTACCTGCTGACATGATGTCCACCAATTGAACGATTCTATCCATGTGTTTCCTTGCCGACACCAAACCTTGAAGCATCAGAATCTTGTAATACTCAAACATGTCACCTTTCAGCCCGCCCATAACCTACAATTATAGTGCTTGAATTTTTATTTGTTGCCCGTTGTCATTTAAATGCCTTTTGCTGTTTGTGCAGAGTTAGCACATTGGTCTGACCAAATACAGAAGTGAAAGTAGAATAGGTCGATTTAAAACGAAAGCGTAAGTTACAACTATAAATATTTATTTAACATCCCAATCTTGATTTAGAACGTTAAAGCAACATGGTTCTCAATAGCAACACATAACAAAAAACATGGTTTACTCATTTTAGCAGCCAGCAATAACAAAAATGTTCCTGATGTCACTGTACGTATCCGTATATCTAAGCCATGACACACTGACCTCAACGAATTCTTGTGTCAACTTGAATGGAGAGCTTTCAAAGCCTAAACTTTTCGGAGAACTTGAGAGAAAGTAACCGAAGTCAATATGTATTATGTGACCTTCTGAATCAAGTAAAATATTGCCGTTGTGCCTAAAGGTGAAATATAAAACTTTAAAGATCATGTATTTCCTCTATCTTGTCAGCATCGTCTCAAGAAAATAGCTGAAAAGAACAGTACATAGATCAAACAAGCAGGTTTGTACTGTTTATACCTGTCTTTAACCTGCAACAAGTAGCATATAAGACTATATGCTGCGGAACTTTCTACAAAATTCTTTTGTGCAGTGAGAAATTCTTCAGAGTTGGGCCCACCGTACTCTTGGTAAAAGTAATTGAGCAACGAACACTGGCTGTTCTTTTTCACCTGGCACAAAATCATTTCTTTTAGTTCAAGGTTTGGGGAAACAAGTTTTTTGGGCAAAATTGAGTTATTTTATCTTTAGATATACTGCTTTATGGTAAAGCACGTTCATCTGCAAATTTAGTATAAACTGGTCAAAAAATTTAAAAACTGAAGACATCAATGAAAGTCATGGGAGTATTCACCTGATGCAACGACACGGCATTTACAATGGGTTCTATAATACCACTGTCCATCGAGGTTACAATTATTTCGTACGGCCGGAGCCACAGCTGGACTCTTTCCTGCTTCCATATTTGATTCAGTTGCTCTAACATCTGCAAAAAAGTTCACGATAGCATTACAGGACTCCAAAAACCGATAGCAGATAATGTGCGTGTTAAAAACAGAAAACTATGCAGTGCAGAGCATGGCTTGCACCCCTGAAAACCACCCTGATTTAGCACTGATATTTGCTGCGTTTCGAGTAAATTATAACGTGAAAATTGCATTCATTATTATACCAGCCTACCTGATACGCAAGCATTTCTTGACGTAAATCGTCCCCACACTTGACGATGGCAGTAACAAGCTTCCAGTTCGGCAAATGGCCGTAAGGAGATGATTCTCGGATGCGACGAACCTTCTCCTCCCATGGTTCCTTGAGGGCTGCTGCGGAGGGATCTTCGGGATCATGTTTGAACCCTGATGATAGCTGGCCGTTAACTCTCTCTGTTAACTTTCGCCTGAAATCAAGGGAAGGATACTTTTTGAAGAAATTGCGAAATTAAAGATTTTAAACTAGTCTAGCATAAATGCTGGGGCAATTGTCATTGGATAACAGGTCAAATAGCAGGCTACCACAAATTCTGAACATAGTGCTTATCAAATAACACACCACAAAGCAACAGTAAACCGGTTGAGTTGTCATACGCTAAACAAGTAAACGTACGGTATGATACTACCTTATATCTCCTGCTGCAAAGTACACTTCGTGGCTGTCAATACTGACCGCATCACCACTTATGATGCTGTCTAATGAGAGGACAGACATTCGAGACACTGAAACAGAATCGCTGCTGCTCTCCGCGTTCAAGTGAGGATGGATGTTTGAGCAGCCTGACTGCATGTCATGACTTAGTTGGGTTGGTGACTACAGTTGAAATATATTGGATAACAATAGGTTTTAGAAAACAATTCTGACGCCGGCCCTATCTATGATAACGAGTGAATCAAAAATATTACTTACAGTTAGACGAGGCATAGTTAAAGTGAAAGACCAATTGCGAGCAAAAAATTAAATAAATTACCAAAACTTACTGGTAATAATTTTCAAATATTTACCTCTACATTATATTTTAACAAACACAAGGGTAACGCAAAGACTCACTTCAAGTTGTTGAAGGTCGTTTATATCACTTTGGGACCATTCATCATCTTCCACAACCATCTCTTGTCCTTCGCTTCCATTCTGTGAATGATTGTTGGCCTCCGCATAAGTTTCCGTTGTGTCTGAGTCAACAACAGTGACCCCCATTTTCTCTTCTTCGTTGAGCTTTTGCTCTGATATTGAGAACAGTTTTAAAGCTGAATAAATCAAGGCCCAAATCTCGTGTTCAAATTCGACTTCATTAAAATGGTTAAGTTTCAAGCTTACAGGTATGGGACGATATGGTTAATTCACAAAGAAAAATTTTTGATTCTTTAGTGATGACTAATTTACGATCGTCTTCCAATACTTAACATAAGACGTTACAAACAATTTTAAAGTTAGCTGAAAACTATATTCAACGCTTTTCTAGTTGGAACATCCCCTGTCCTACCAGATAAGTGCGATGATAGGGCGGTGACTGTCATGCCGGCATTTAAACTCAGTTTTCTTGCGGAGCCATTCACGTGATTGACATGAGCCTCATCGAATGGTAACGGAGGAGTGACATCGCTTTTCAAGTCTTCTTCTGAAAATGCCAGACGCAAGGAACTCTCCAAGAGTTTGGCTGGAACTTCATCTGTTTCCTTGTTCTTGCATATCAACACTTCCACGCATATCAGGTACGGTGCCTGGAACACGAAATAAAAACAATCTGGCAATGCTTATTTCATAAAGATTTTTTGTCATTGACAACATGCTGCAAAGTAAAAACAAAGATAATATTGTTAATGGCGTAGTGTAAGAGTGTCCACCATACTCTGTATTAGGTTAACCTAATGTGTGGAGCAATTGCACATTACTGCAACATGCTTTGACAAACTTTTTATCTAAGTATAACCAGAGACACACATTTGAAATACAACAATGCATTTGTTTTATGAATACAGCAGAACCCTGGTAAAGATCTATCTTGGTCCCAGTGATTTATGGATTTACTAAATAGTGGATTTATAAATCGATGCCATGACAAAACAGACAAAAATGCCAAAACATGGCCAGGAGAGCAAACAAGTTAGTAGAAGTTAACTTAGTGTGCCAGTATCTTGAATTCTCAACTGACATGCTGACAAGCAAGTTCTGCCTTGGTGAAACGCCGACAAAACATGAGATCAACACAGTTGTGTGCAATTAATGAAACTGCTATATTAGAAAAGGTGACATTGTTTGTTTGTAGACAATGGAAATAACATTAAATCAGTAAAGGATGGGATTGATTGTCGATGCATAAAAGGTAAATAATTGTTTCTTTTTAATGATTTTCCTTTCGCCAAAAAAAGGAATGTAAATAGATTGTTAAAGCAAAGTTGACACTTAGTGGCCAGCATATTTTCTATGTAAAAGTACCGCCAAACGATAAATTGGATGTACTAGACCAGGGATGTCCAACCTGCGGCCCGCCTGAGATTTTTGTGCGGCCCGCTAGTCATTTTCACTCCAAAAGTATGTACTTTATGCACCCATTTTTCTTGAAATTTAATAGGTTCTGCGGCCCATTGAATTATTTCAAGTGACAATGCGGCCCACTATAATAAAAGGTTGGACATCCCTGTACTAGACATTGACCTTGTGATCCAAATATTCTACTGTAATGCATTGAACCTCAAGTCCTTGTCAACAAGCCATGTTCAAAAGCATAAGCGCATACACATGATGAGATTACATCAATAAAAGCCTTAGGCAATAAAATCACAAACGCAAAGGAGATAAAATGTCGCAACAATTGCTGCAAACCTTGTCTTTTGAATTCAGGACAACACCGGCGGATGGCGGGACACGAACCACATGGTGTTGGGAATCATGAAATGGGAGCCACACTCTGGCTGGAAGATTTAAGTTGAGAAGTTGCAATTCAGCAACAAGCCTGCAATTAAACCCGGTTAATGTTTATTAAAGGTTTGAAAACTAAAATTTATGTCATATTGTTCATATTTAACCCTCAGCTAACCCACAATTTCCTTTTAGGAAAAGCAGTCAGATTGTGAAATCAATATCACATGTTATATGACACCACATAACCAATAATTATTGCCTTCAATTATGACAAGTGCTCAAACGACCAAACCTATGAGTTTTAGCTTCTTTGGTTGGTTGTGTGGCCAGTCGTTTGCCAAGCTGCATCAGCACTTTTATAAACTCGCGTTCGGGCCGCAATCGATCAGCTAAACTTGCATGATCAGCAGACTCGAAAGCATGACCCGTCGAAAGATCCCACTCACTTCCAGCGCGCGTATGCTTGTAACCAAAGTCTGTTCCGTTGTTTCCTGTTGGCGAAAATCAATGCACGGCTTACTTGAGTGTTTGCACAAGAGTGCTGTTAAGTGGGTTTATCCCAACGCGACAAACAGTGCTCTCGTGCAAACACATAGAGTGTAATTAATGACAATACAAGCAAAATTGTTCCCATTATAACCACGCTTCATCTTTGTAAAGCAATGAGGTAATCTACTATCATACTTCTAACTCCTTGCATCACTTATAAGCATGTTTGTAACTGTTAACTACTATCCAATAATTTTTAAAAAGAATTAAAACTGTCCACTACATGAGCTCTTCATATTGAAATCCTTTATATTACTCAGAACATCATAATTTATGGGCATTTATTGGATGCCAACTACAATAAATTTCAATTTAAAAAAACATAAGTGCTACAAAGTTGCTCTTGAAATTTAAATTAGTAAAACACTGAAGCTAAAAAGCTGGCCAAAAAGTTAGATCGAAAGTATATATAGCCTATATTAGTACTGGTAGGCTAATTGTTAAATAGCACAGCAGCTAAAAAAACGATAAATGACACTCCCAATACCTGCGAACAATGCATATTTGATGGAATTGTGACGTCGTATTCTAGACACTTTAAGATAAAATACGTGACTAAAACTTAACAAATGACAACCAATTGATGTAAGAGCAATTCTCGTGATGTGCATCACAGTGATTAAGAAAATTTGACCCTTAATTTTTTTAAATCATGCAATCATTACAACAACTTGTACAACAAAACTTCAGTTACCTGACATTACATCAGACTTTGAACGTTTGTGGGTTTTTCTTTTATGTCTATGAGCGTAACTTTCATCAACTCCACTACCCACCCTACACAGGTTGGGAGAAGACGTTTTCGGTGGCAGCGATGCAACGGCATAAGGAGCTTTATCCTTCCCTCGCTTTGAACTTTGACCACTCAAATCACCACTTAAAATGAGATTACGGAGTTTCTGAGCACGCGTTAGCCGCTTTGATGATTTTCCAAAGGATGCCGCATAGCCTCCAAGCAGCCAGGCACAGCTCAATGAAAAGTCAACACTTTCGCGACATCTGTAAACAATAAACATGCTTACAGAAAAACTTTTTTACTTACTTTTTACTTTTACTTACGTTTTACTATGTATGTATGATAAAGTCATTTTAGAAAAACCGAAGTAGGCCCTTTAACCAAGTCACTCTAAAATCTAGTATTTAAGTTCAGTTTGAAAAATAAAATTCCTTTTCCCCCAAAAAAAACAAAATAGTGCAATATAGTGTTTGTTTGTGGTTATATAGAGTACCTGGCCACAACGTATGGATGAATGGCCTCTCTCATATTATGATCCATGTGGATGTACATCACGAGAAGCTCAGGGAGGTAAAAATCAACATCCGAATTAGGAAACATAAAAAGCTTGTTGCCAAGGTAAGCCATTACGCCAGGTTCTTTTGAATTGAAGAGATATTGAAGAGCAATCGACATGTCAAAAACCTGCATGTGTAAATTTGATTTAAAACAGGCAAAATACAAACTACAAACAAAATACATTGAATCATTGAAAGACATTTTACCTTTCAGAAAAAACAAATTTTTACACACAACTTTAACGTATCCCTTTTACCAGGCATTTTTCAACAAAACAGCTGACTATTAACTGCAAGGAGTAAATGTAAATCACATAATGTATGACGTGTCATGCAACACCTGTATGACGCAGAAAAATTAAAAATGTCGTACATAGAAAATATTTATACCTGTGATTCAAAGAGCCTCAATAGCCAAGACTTCTTTGGAGAAGAGGGTCTTTCAATCATTTTAATGCCATTTTGCTCTTGCGCAACAATTGTCCTACTGCTTTGGTTGTTTGATAACGATGAGGTAGATGTCACAGTTGTATTTAGATCCTTTTTAGCAGTACTAGAAGTTGAGTCTGTTGATAGAGTCGTACTGTTTGAATGGAAAGGTGAGGTAGTTTTTGGAGAAAGCGAATTAGCATTTGAAGAGCTGCCACTTTTATTTCGATCTTTTTTCTTATTCCTTGAAGAAAACAAGTCCAGCGTTAAATTTAACTTCCGAGGATCCAGTTTCCTCAAAGCTCTTCCCGGAGCAGAGGAAGAGCCATGCTTGTTGTCCACAATGATAACTTCATGCTCAATCACTTCTGCTGGTTTGACGAGGACATTTTCACTGGTTTTCATCTCATCGTTGGTAGAGAGTTTCTGTGCTAATTGTCCATTACCACACTTGGTACAATTTTGTGGGTGGGCGCACGTAAAATTCAATTTGTGGGGTCGTGGCGTAGACATGTCATCCTCACATAAAAATGCCTGATTTGTCAGGCCCCCATCTTCATCTGTGCATACGGTGGTATTTTCTGCGTTTTCAAAAACCGGAGACACATCATCCCGTACCAAGGTGTCATCAAGACATTCTTGTTGTTCGTTTATTTGTGGTAGGTCTTGGGCTGGCGTTATGAAATTGTCACAGCCATTTACGGAGTTGTTTAATTTTGGCTGTGCCGTAATCGCATGGTCAATGGTATCAGTGCACAGACTGTTTTTGCTGAATGGGGCAAATTCCAATGCAACACTTGATAAAAGTCTTAAATTATCATCGGCCTTGCGACTCTCATAGGCCTCTGTATTCATAATTTTATTTAAACCTACAAAATAAATGTCTAAAATCATTGAAATGGTATCACCACTGAGTACCTGCTAGGAGCTATCTATTAACATTTATGATACTCCTAATGGTAAACAGTTCAACATCTCAGCATAAAAAAATGCAAGTTATAACAATATGAATAACACTTTGCACTTAGTGTTTTGAATAGTGAATACAGTATAATAACATTTTAGACCACACCTATAAACAAAGTGTGCAAGTCAATAGCAGCATAAGGATTGAAGTAATGATGCTTCATATCACAGTGTATAAGCCTCATTTCAAACACCTTTAAGCAGCAAATTTTAAGCACCACTGGACCAAAGAAGAACATTATCTTACTAGTTTAAAAATCTCAGATTTATGCAATTTATATCCGCTGTGGGCATTAAAATATGTGGAATATCTATAGCAATAGCTTGTATAAAAATTGTTGAAAAACATCAACCTATGCTTATGAAAAAGGGAAGGTAAAAAACAGTCCATATGTATTACACTATATTATTACATCATAAGTTGATATGCAAATGAGGCAAAATAAGAACTTCTACTATATTATATCTACCTGTAAATAACATATATACTAAATACAATAAATAGGTCATATAATATAATGTTTCAAATGGGAATGTTGTAAAATACCCATTATACCAGAAACATTGGCATACAAATACAATGCAACGAAAAAAGTTAACAATTAACTCGCATGTTAGATTAAAATTTGGAGTGTCTTATAGATTCCAAAAATAGCTGTTCATCCTCTAAAAACTCTCGATCCTGTTGAGCGGAATGTTGCCACAGTATCATATTGGTCCGTGAGGAATTGTTATCAACAAACGCGTATGGTTTTCTGAAACTTTCTTGAACCTTCTTCGGTGTACTTTCATGCGTATGTTTTTCCAGGATCGATGATAGCGCATTTCCTTCCCCATTTAAGGTCATCTCCATTATATGTTTCCTCTCCCTCGCCAAGAGCTGTCGTTGCTGATTGAGCTCTTGGTTTTGCAGCCGAATTTCATTTAAACGCGAGTCGTGCTCATTTTCTATGCGTTTTGATTCTTTCAGGGCTTGAGCACTGTCCATAATATTTTTCGCGTTTCGCTCTTCGAGTAATTCTGATTCTTTTTCCCTAGAAAATAATTGCTCCTTTAACTGGGCAATAGAATTTTCAGCTTCGGAAAGGGCCGCATCTCGTTCATCCAATTTGTTCAATTGGACCTGCAACTGCGCCTCCATCCGAGAGAGTTTGTTGGACTTCTCTTCAAGGACAATCTCTTTCTGGGTCAAATCATTTTCTGCGGCTTTATGCTCGTGTCTTCTCTTCTCAGCCAAACCAACATCTGCAATTCGAGCTTCTTCAAGTTTTTGGGATAACAAACGTACTTCTTGTTCTTTTCTACTAAATTTTTCCCTTTCAAATTTCGCTTCATTTTGGAATGAATGGTACAAATCAATTGCTTCACTGTGCATCTTTGAAGCACGCTCTTTTTCCAACTCCATCTGCTGAAATGCATGTTTCTTCTCAGTCTCAAATGAGCTCTGCGCCTGTTGCAGTCTTGTTTGTTCTAATTGCATGCTATACTGCTGTTCTTTCATTCTTCGGTTCATTTCAGATATGCTACCTTCCAGTTTGCAAACTGTTTGAAGCAAAATGCTTTGATTTTCATCACTCTTCCGTTGAATTTCTTCAAACTTATCTTGAACCATTGTAAGCACTCTATTATTGGTCGCTGTCATTGTGTCAAACTTCTTGGAAATTGTTTGAAATGCAGCTTCATGGGCATTAGCCATTTCTTCTAACTGTGAAACAGTTTTGTCAACCTTCTCCACTGTTGAATCCATGTTTTTAAACAGCACAGTTGACTTCTTCAAGCCTTCAATTTCATTAAGATGCATTTCTTTCAAACGACCCATTTGTTGGTCGTACTCCTGTCTGGTGTCTTCCAGAGAAGAAAGATGCAACAATCGAAGACGTTTTAACTCCTCATGATCATGCATATCTCTATTGGTCACTTCTTTTTCATGATCTTGAATCTGTTGTCTGAGTAACTCAAGCCGAGCACTAAATGAATGTTTTATCATCTCCATTTCCCGTTCCGAACGTGACTGGAAGTCTTCCAAAGAACGCCTCATTATCTCAATCCTTCCATCATAAGCCTCTTTAGTTACATTCAAGTCTGTCTGAAAACCCATTTGGGCTTCATTGAGCAGACTGTGTGCATGGCTTAGCTGTGATTCCAAAGATAAAACGTGAGCATCACTTACACCATTTCCAGTAGAAATTGCAGGACTTCTGACAGGTTGTGGAGCAGTTAACAAATTAGCTGATACCGGTTCCCGTGCTACTACTGGTCTGGGTTTTGCTGCACCTAACCTGGCTTTAGGTGCAGCAAAACCAGTATTGTCATTAACCACTGACCCTCCGCCCTCTAAAATGTCCAGAATGGGGTCAGTTGTAAGATCACGAACTGATTTAGTCGCATCTGAAGAGACAGAGTTCACAGGAGAGGAAGGTACTGGAAGAGAGGATTCTGCTGCTATTCTTTGACGTGGAGGCCTTGAAGATAAGCTTTGTTTGGGGAGCGTTTTTTCAAAAAGATCAGCTTGCTGTATTTTGTCGTCTTGTGCATTTCCGAATTCCTTTTTAGGGGCCTTTACATCAATACTAACTGGTAAACTCAAGGGTTTATGCATTGCCGATTTAGATTCTGTTGATTTTGGGTCTGGATCGGCTGATGCATTCTGCTGAAAATCAACTACTGGGTTTGGACTTTTTTCACCACTTCTTGGCCGTCGTGTTGTTCTAGATTGATTAGATGAAGGTGTGTATGCTCCAAACGACGCAGTCTTGTCACTTGTAGTTTTGTTGAGTGAAGTATTTTTAATGAGATTACCATCTTTATCAAAATGAAACCTTCGATTATTTTCAATAGTTTTAACAGGCTTCTCTGAACCTGTCAAACCCAATAATTTGTCCAATTGCGAAAGGTTATCTGTTGACTTTGTAGATACAGTGGGCTTTGAACTTGATTCACCAATACCTAGTGTACCTAAAATGTCATCGTCTTCATCAGCAAATAGATCATTATTATCTTCTACTTTTCTCTCAGAATCTGTTTGCAATGGAAATGATGTGGATTTCTTGGAGGAAGATTGAGAGTTTTTGGGATTTTCCAAAATCTTATCATCATCATCAGATAACAGATCGGCAAGCGGGTCATCTAGGTCAAAATCAATGTCATCATCTTCAAAAGTATCCTGAAAGCTAACCTTCTTTTTTCCAGTAACTGCAGTATTATTGTAATTTCCATCAAGGACATCCATCACAAAAACATACCTTTACAAACGACTTTAATCAAGCTACCAAATCTGCAATGAAAAATTATAAACTTAAATTAAATTATATAGATATAATGGGCCTAATAAGAATCTAGTGCAGAAGTGCACAACCATGTAAATACTTCGCTTAGGTGAGTTGTATATGATTTCCTTTACACTATAAACATTTTACATATTTACACTTTTTGAAAATATGGTGCCTAAATCTAATGTTGCAATGGTTTGGTTTTACAATAGAATCGAGACTGCAGAGTATTACAAGAGCTAAAACGGTACTGTACAGTACACCAGGGCAAACCAATGTCTCCATAAAAAAAAGGAGACACTAACTTTTGCTTCGATTTGTACTGCAAGATTAGTGTTTAAAACTGATGTCTCCAAAAAGAAGCAGGAAACACTGATAATTTCCCCGATTTCTATCGTATGAGGCCGCAACTTGCCTGAACAAACGGCAGGCTGGGTCACGAGTCGCAGTGCACACACACCAGCTGCTTTCTTGGACACCCAAGATCTCGGCGAAAACTGTCATACTCTGCAGCCCTGGTTTGAATCCTACGCACTAGGCTTGTCCGATATGTCATCTAGACATGTGGCCAGGAAGAATGTGATACGATATAAAATGTTTATGAGTTTGCGTGTAATCTGCTGCACGTTACACAGGCTAAATTTGTTTGGCATGTCAAGCAAATTTTAAATAATCAACTAGAAGTAAATACGGGCTATGGACGTACAATTGTATATACGACTTTACCGGTCTATCTACTGTAACAATAGCCTATAGGCTATCTATAGGGTTCATAATGATCATTGATGTGATGTCACATCGGCATGAGTCGACGTCGAATTAAGCAAAATTATTTAAAATACAAGCTTTGCACATATAATTAACCAGGTTTTTAAAGAACAATCAAGTTCTTTAGTACGGTAGGCTATATATATGCTAGCCATACTAACGATACTTTATGTTTAACTGCTGAAAAATTGCGGAGAAAAAACAAACGTTGTAGCCTAGCGTTAGGGATCAGATTAGTTCACACTCCAACTGTACAATACTAGGCTTATATAGCCTATACTAACCATGCACCATTTTATTTCAGCAATTTATGCTACTCTGGTCTCTGGCTGCCAGGTATACTCAGTGTGGCTATTACCGGTACTCGGATATTGGTTTCCAGATGTTTAGCAATTATGGGGTTCAAAGTTCAGTCGTTGCACAAATCCAATCCGTTGTTTATGTTTGCCCGAAGTGTTAGTGCTTTGACAAAGCATTAAGTAGATAGTTGTAAACTTTATGGAAAAAAATGTAGCCCATAAAGCGTAGAATAGAAACTTAAAAATTGTTTTCGAAAATAAAAAAAACTAATAATGTGTTTTGAAAAACGTGGAGCAAAAAATTCTCATGACTATTTATCGGCACCTTTCTTGCCAGAATACGAGACGTCCAGTCATGTTCAGGCCTCAGTCCCATTAAATACTCTGGATTTCTTAGTTGATTCCTTCATGAATTTTCCTTGATCTCTCGAGTTTTCCAAGAGCTCAAAAATACTAAAGTTAAAAAAGTTTTGCATATGAAATTACTCGAGCAATCACAGTCTGCTGTTCAATGCGTCACAAACAGCAGACTGTCAATTACAAAGTAGCAACCGTGTAACCAACGATATAGCGATCGTTGGTGTAACAGTGAACAAGTCCAGTGCCTAGGATTCAAACCACAGTAATATAAGAATTAGACAACATATTTTCAAATTTTTTTTATCGTTTAACGCCTTAAAGGAATTCACATGCTACTCACCTTTGCGAAATATTTACAATCCAATGACCAGAACGTTTGTAATTTCAAAAGAATGAAATTGGGTCGACTATTTCCATTGTTATGTGTAGGCCAGAGGTTCCCAACTGGTGCGTCGTTTTTAAATTACAAGAGCATCCCAAATTTGCATCCACTTACCTTCACTGCCGGTAATCAAAACCGTAGTAAAATATTTATAAAGAAAAATACACGTGGATAGAGAAATACGCGTTGCTATTTCAAACATTACACCACGTTTTGATGTGCCCTGCCAAAGCATGAAAGCTAATGTACCAAATTAAATAACGATGTGTGAAAGTTTTCTTAAGCTGTACGTCATTTGATTTTTTGGGTAGGTTAGTGCGTCAGGAGTTCAGATAAGTTAGGAACCACTGGTGTGGGCGATCGAAAAAATGTTACCACCCAAAAAATGGTGCCGGTAACTCGAAAAGGGTAGCGCTAACCAGTAATATCCCGACCAGAGACCACCAAACTGACGAGGCTAGTTACGTGTGCAATGCATTTAATTATAGTCCACTTTACAAGACAATTTAATTTTATCTAACATAATAATTTTATTTGTCAGTGTCGTGCCAAAGTTTTTCCAGGCGTCTTGACGTAAAGGTTTCGCATTACTCAGCGTAATTTTTCCACTGGAAAATTTCGGAGATTGCCCACGAGTTCAGTAGAAATCTTACAAGGTTACCAACTTAGCATACAAACAAGAAAGCAATACAAACAAACTCATCGGAAATAAAAGGTGTTAGATCGAAAAAAATTGCCTGAGTCATGCGAAATTTTTACGTCACGTTGCCCGGAACAAATTTGGCGCCACACCGACACACCATTACATTACATTACACAGTACACCATAACAATTAACATTACACACCACACCGACACCGAATAGTTCAGTTCAGCGCTGGCTGCGCAGTTAATGTGGCTAGTGTCCCGTTTTCCATATCCAGTGGCGCTGTACCGTTGTAATGCCCTTGGGCAAGGCATTAACGGCACTTGCTTGTGTTCAGTGGACTTGGTAAACAGTTCCAAATTGGGGCAATACTAGGCTATGTAAAAATTCACAAACCTAAAACAAAAAATGTGTGACAATCGGAACTTGCACAAAAGCTAGCTCGGTAACCGGGGCTCGTATGATGAGGAATCATCGCCGGGTTTAAGTCGTGCAGACACTGCTCAGCCCGAGGATAAAGGCTATTATACCATTCCATACCAATTTGATCATAATTTCGGATGATCCATAATATTGAGATTATTGTTTTTGTAGGTAATTGCTGTAGCTGAATCACTGATGCAGCATGAGCGGCACTAGAAAGCGGAATGTTCAAAGAGACAACCTGCAGTTGCCAACATATGTTTCAAAAAACAAGAATGGATCAAAGAACAAATTCCGTCTCCAGCCTGTTCATTTCATGTTCCTACTTGTCGGTTTATGTAAGTGTTTTTTATTCAGTGCATCAGATATGTAAAGTCTGTTACAAATGTTTTGTTTTTTAAAGGCATTGGATTAATTGTCACATCAGCGTATGACAGATGGTACAGGTCAAGACTTGTTTATACACCGTTTGACTCACTTATTGAACATGAAGATGACATGAATAAGTTTTGGGGAACGTATCGACCACAGGTGAATGGTGACGCCAACTATTGTAGTTTACACGCTGTTCATACACAAAATATATCGTTTGATTTTCATGTGCAGTGATTTATCAAGGTATTAACGGTACTGTGTCCCGTTGCATTGGGCATTTTAGGTGTACATGGGTATGAAGACAAAATCTCCACAGTCACTTGTTACTGGTTTGATGTGGCTAAAGCAGAATAAGAAATTCAAAGGAGAACCACCAATGCGTCATACATGTGAACAAGGTAAGTATCGGATACTATTGTTTTCCACACATCAACACCCAATACCCAAAATGCACATGGAACAATAAAACTATAAAATTGTATTTTGATTGCAACTTTTAATACTTTTCGCTCTATTTGTGTCGAAATAAGTTAAAAGTTTTAGTAAGACATTCTAATTTAGAACACTTCAGGACATTCAACTGTTCTTTGTTGGGTTTCAGGCGATCAGATTTTGAAGTATGGGTGGGTCGCTCACGATGGCGTTAACTTTGGAATACAGGACATTGCTGAAAGGGGCTACATGCTGCGAACAGAATTTGTGAAAAGGGTGAATGGAGACCACGGTGGTGACTGGACGTGGAGGATTAGTGGCAGACAGGTGTTTATATTTAACATAAATAACGGAATTGCATCCGTACACGATAAATTTTAAGATATTAAAGTCAAGTTAAATATAGAGCCTGTGTTTACACAGCACATGTAATTGAATTATACATATAGACAAAATGTTTACGAATATTTTAATGTTTTCTGATTTTTTTGCACAGACTGGAAAAGAACCCATTACTCTTTCTGTGTTCTTTTATGCTGCCACTGATGGGCAAGGTGTTATACAACCGGTGGTTGAAAGTGGACCAAACGGGTTACGGCTTACAAAAATACAAGGTATGCTTGAATTGGGTCTTTCACACACTTCTGATTACATGTTTTTCAAAAATTTTCTGAATAATGTTACTGAAAACTTAAAACACTGTTGAGTTTTTCTTCATGTTTTGCTTGGCATTTGATGTTGTCGTGTTGCACTATGTTTATATTAGTTACCTCTAAAGACAAATGCATTTACAGAGTTTCTTTCTTTTTACACATTTCAGGAGAAACAGAAGAACTTGGAAAATTCACAATCAAGTTCCCAGAAGAAAACTCTGGTAAAAAGTCTCGTTATCACACAGCAACTACCAAAGCTGAAGGCCTTCATAAAATAAAGGATGCAGCTTTTATGCAAATGCAAGTTAGAAAGGAGGGTCCAAAAGGCAAAGAAAATTACCTGTATTATTTGACTGATGCTCCAAGTCGAATAGATTCCAAAAAGGCAAAATCTGATGTCATTTTTCACCAGGTGAAAATATTTGCTTATTTTTATTGTTCTGCTCTATCTTTTGGAATTATTTTGTCATTGCTGATTTTTATCATGTTCTCTCTGGTCTTGGTGGATTTCAGGAAGTCTTGTTTATTTTTGTTCAGGTCACTCTTGAGCTTCCGTTTGAAATTGACATCGTTTTCGAAAGCGGAAGTTGGACAAATCGTCGCAGCTTGTTAGCTGGTGACGTGTTTACGAAACATCTAACACAGCTGAAAGACAAATTTGACAAGAAATTTGAGGCAACGTATGACAGTAATTAAATCGTAGTGTTACTCATTTCTTAAGGGTGCATCAGACGTGCTTAGTAGTTACAATTACAGTGGAACCTTGCACCGAACCATTGGAAACTGAACTGAACCAAAAACTGATCCCAATTTTGGGTTGGTTGTGGTGTGTTACCAGTATTTAATCTCCAGCAGGAATGGTTAACTTGTTTTCATACAATTGCCTGCTATTAAGATCATTTCATATGCCTTGTTAGTGAACTGGTACCACCCCAGCGCTGTAAATGAACGCCAGATTAAAAAATTGTTCAGTTGAAAAAACTCACTGAGTTTTCACTTTTTACCGGTATTGTGTTGTACTCGAAGTGACTGGTCAGTGGTCATGTTAACGGAGTGATTAAATCATAAAAGAGATAATTAAACACATGGGACCGAGAAACAGGCTGTGAGGGCCCATAATTGGAGATGGTCGCTTGGTCGGGATTCAAATGCATGTAAAAAGATGAAAAGAAATTTGGAATCAGGAAAACGTGGTCTTGAAGGCGACCTCATTATTTACTTGGTTGTAAACTTGAAATTCTGTTGTATCAGTGCGTGGTTTGGAAGATAGTGTTTGTGGTGGAGAAAGTCTTGAGTTTAATAATTGTATTATTTTCTTTTATAAATAGGTTTCCGTTATCTGATAAAGGATACAGCCAGGGCGAAGTTGACTTTGCCAAAGCAGCCCTGAGTAATATGATTGGAGGAATCGGATATTTTTATGGACAGTCAGTTGTCCAATCTGTATACCAGTCAGCTCCGGTTTTAAATTGGGATGCACCATTACTTACAGCAGTTCCCTCAAGGTCTTTTTTTCCACGAGGATTTCTTTGGGATGAAGGTAACTGATCAAAAGCTTTCATCAATTCGATAACCAGTAAAGTACGATAGTTTGTTATGCGACAAACGTTTGTCATACAAACATGACGATATGTTAAGTTTGTTACTGTTCCTTATTAAATTAGAATAATTTCTGCTGGTAGGATTCCACCAGCTGCTCATCAGCAAATGGGACAGACAGTTAAGTGAAGAGGTGATTATGAGCTGGCTTAATATGGTCAACCTGGAGGGTTGGATCCCAAGAGAGCAGATACTCGGGGATGAGGCTCGGAGCAAGGTTGAGTTTTTTTTAAATAACGTCAAAATTTGTGATTATGTACAGCTCAGAAGTAGCTGCTGCTTATCATTTACATCATCTATAGCACTCTCACATCATTTTATCTTTCAGGTTCCTGCTGAATTTGTAGTCCAGCGAAATACTAATGCCAACCCCCCGACGTTGTTTTTGGCCATTGAATCAATTCTTCAGGGTTTTGATAAGCAGTCCATCACGGAACGTGACAGGAAATTTCTGAAAACAATTTATCCGAGACTGAAGGTGCTCCTTCATGTTCTTATTACATCAAAATTTTTAACTTGTTATCCTGTTAAAATTCAACCCAAATGGAAAATATGTCTGATTGTCTAATCAGTAATCACACAATATTTTCACAGGCTTGGTTCAATTGGTTTAACGTAACCCAAAGCGGTCCTGTTCAATTCAGTTACCGCTGGAGAGGCAGAGACGCAAAGACAGATTCTGAACTCAATCCTAAGACTCTCACATCTGGACTCGACGATTTTCCACGCGCGTCTCATCCCTCGGATGATGAGAGACACATTGATCTGAGATGCTGGATGGCGCTGGCTGCAGGAACGATGGAAAAAATCGCTGAAGTTGTTCATCCAGGTTCTTGATTTTTTTTTACTAAGGGTCAACTGAATGCAACGTCTTAAACTTAATTCCCTGTATAAACAATTTACTCCATGTTAATTTACTAGTAAGCAAAACCAGTACTCCAGTACCTTGGCTATTTGTTTGAAAGCTTTTTGGTTTCCTTTTGACTTTTGATCACATTGTGTTTTTACAATAGGAAACTCACATGAAATTGAACCATACCGCCAGACTCACAAAATTCTAACTGACAACAACTTACTGAAGGAACTTCACTGGTCTGCTGATCTTGGGGTGTTCTCAGATTATGGAAATCACACGGATCGTGTTTATTTGGTCAAGAAAGATTTTCCATCTTCCCAACCTGGTCAACGTCCTATCATAAGAACAATCAGGGCCACCAGGACAAAACCTAAACTTCAGTTTGTCAAAAATTTCGGATATGTGAGTCTCTTCCCATTTCTGATCCAGATCCTTAAGCCGGATTCCCAGCAATTACATCAGATCCTCCAGGACCTGAAAGGAGAAGATGACCTTCTTTGGTCGAACTTTGGCCTCCGTTCACTTTCAAAACGGGACCCTCTTTATCGGAAGCGAAACACAGAGCATGACCCGCCGTACTGGAGGGGCCAGATTTGGATAAATATGAACTTTCTCGCGGTGCGTGCTTTAAAGCATTACGCAGATACCCCGGGTCCATATTCAAAACTGGCCGGCGAATTGTACGCCGAACTCCGCAGAAACTTGGTTCAAAACATGTACGCTGAATACGTGAGAACCGGCTACCTTTGGGAAAATTATGATGACGTCACTGGCAAAGGTCAGGGTTCACGCCCTTTCACGGGTTGGTCTGCTTTAGTTGTGCTGATAATGTCGGAACAATATTAACATTGTTCATGTAGCGAACGTGGACACCGCACTTGGCTTAGAGCTATGAGAATTGCAATAGGACGCATCTCCGTTCGCAATGAATGCTGCGTAGTTATACTTCACCGATGCAATATACACAGCCTTCAATAATGGGTTATTGCAATTTTTAAGACTAGTTAGGTTGTGAAATTCCTCGCTTGCAATTTTTGACACTGTAGTAACCTCGAACAACAAGCTTAGAATGACATCAGTCACGTTTTTGAAATCGACTGTTTAGTGGACCGGAAACTATGCCATTTACTCATGAACTTCCTCTATTATATCTTTGAAAAGTACATGTTTCTGCCAAAATATCTGTTCCAACTTAGAAGCGTTTTCACGGTACGCGAATACATTCATGTCAGAAATTGCTACTTGTGGAATCATCAAACCAGTGAAGTGTCATTCACGCCTGTAGGCAACAGAACTTTATTAACTTATGAACAAAAACATGGTAAATTAACACGACGTAAACCACCAAGCATGCCAAGTTTAAAATTACAATTTTTAAACTGGTTGAGTTTTTCTCGTCGGTACACAGTATGACGCTAGTGGGATTTTTGCAAATTCTTTTTTTTTACTTTTTGTGAAATGACACACGTTTCTTATAATGCGTTTACAAGACCTATTTGTTAAAGACTAGACTAGACCGTTAATTTCATGACATGACTAGTTAACGATGAAAATATTCCTTTTACACAGCATATTGCATCATAAATTAACAACGTAACACAAATTAAATACAAGAAGTCATCTACGCGAAGTACATCAGGTACTATACAGATCTCACTAGATTAACACATAAAATACTGCTCCAAAGTACGACATTAATCCCCGAAGAAGTAAGCGAACGATTGTCGCATACTCCTTATCTTTTCCGCCTTGCTTTCTTCGTCTCCACTGATCGTTCTGGATCGCGATCTACGTCGTTCCCGGTTGTCACCAGCAGACAAGTTTGTCTGAACTGTGTTGAGACTCTCCCGCTTGGTGGCGGTAGGAGATGAGGGTTCTGACCCGACTAAGCTTGACGGTCCGGACGGGGGGCAGGAGGGAGGGGCAGAAGCTGATGACTTCCAGGGCGAATGTTGGTTGTAAGATCTTCGTACACCGCTGGATTGTTCCCTACGTATTAAATGTCGTCATAAAAAAGAGTTGTAGCGATGTGACGTTGATGAATAACTATAATTAATCCTATAAATGTCAATAACAACGACAAACTTTATGAACTTTATTAACGTTTCAATTGTGGCGTGATTATGACGTGATATGTGAAAGTATACCACGTCATTGGTTACCTAATACCCTGATAATACCGTTGCTGATGCTGGTTAGCGATATCTGGATGCGGTCTGATGCAAGCGGCCATCCTCTGCATTACCAGATCAGTGATCAGCTTTTTATCCTCCTCTTGCCTTTCGCCGATCAATGGCATGCTGCAATCGGTGACCTTGAGAGCGAATAGAGTGAATGAAGGTTCATCCCTCTACGGGATGACGGAACAAGGAGATTACGAAATGGACAACATGCTCGTGCTGGTGGCTTAAGTTCTGTGTGGGGTGTTTTTTGACGGGGTTGTTTTGAGAAAACGAAAGAAAAACCTTGTGAACACAGGAATGCGTTTATGTGTCAAAGTACTGGGCTTAGTTGATGATATGCGGCAGAGACATACTGCATCATAACACCATGAGCATATAGTCGTGTAAGAAAGGAAAAAAACATTGGGTATATAACGCAAACAGGACATACTTCATTATTACCTCTATGATATAGTCTCTTTCGTCTTTTCCGTGGACAGCCTTCACCGCCGCAATGTCGAGTCCTCCGAACATCTCACTGCATGCATCTACCCAAAGCTTGTGACGTTCGGTCACCGCCACCTCTTCCAACATTGCAGAACCCGTGTTTGCTTTCCAGTTCTTCGATATGGAAGTGCGTCTGTAAAACTTTAATATCTCACATTGAGCTTTACCAAGGGATCTCCATTCTTTTGTTATTCACACTACTACTCTTCGGTAAGCTGGTATTAAAACACCATAAAGTGCTTCTGCAAACTGCTAAAGCAATAAAATTTCATGGGCAATTTAAAGCAATAAAAATATTTTAAAATCTCTTTACTGCTTTTACACCATAAATTTGGCGCGTAGAGAGACAACTTTTTATTGCCTTTTTCAGAGGCGTCGAGCTATGAAACTAACTATGAACTATAACAAAGCTATGAAACTGTCTGTTTGTCAAAGAGTCGTTTTTGGATGAGATATTTAATTAAAACGGTGAGATTTCAATCTAGCAATTTTACAGGAGGTTAGGTAGTGCTTATCTTTGAGGAAAAGAGGAAAATTAAGCTACGGACGGCATGAAAGCTATATTGCTTTAGCTTTGGCAATATGTTACCTAATAGAGAATGCGCTGAGCAAAAGCATACGACGAAAAAAGGCGAGTGTAAATTCATAAGAAATGTTCTTCATGTATAAGCAATACTGCCTGTTTAAATGCAATATACTAACTTAGAAGGAAATATGGCAGTTTGAAACTTTTAAAACCATTCCAAATATATATAAGTACTGTAATTGTGGAAGTTTTGTATGGGGAAGTAGCAAACTAATTGGATGTTACTATTATTACTATTGAATATTACATCTTTCCTTCCCCTTGACCGCTTAAAAATACTAATGAATGCCCAGTCTAGTCACGTGGCGTGACGTCATCTGTTTATGGCATTCAGTTGTTTTATTACTGGCTGCTTTGAATTTGACGTACCCGGTGCCGGTAGGAGCAAAGACATCAGTAATAGAAGCAATTGAAGGTCAAACACCTTTTAGGAAACTAGAATAGTAACCGCAAGGCAACGTAAAGTTTACGACGTAATAAGGCCACCTTACGTCAAAGAAAACGGTCTGACGTCCAATAGAATAAGATAGCGATCTCCACTTACATATACGATTTGTAATTTCCGCCAATTTTCTGCACTCGGACGTCATATTTTGCGTCGATGAAAGGTTCCACAACGACGTAGGCTTCGGTAAGAGCTGCAGCGCTGACAACGTCCTGAAACTCATAGTGGTTTTCCACCTTGAACTTGGCCATTCCTCGATGCGTGTGGCCGATCTTGAGTACCGCGGGAAAATAGGATGACGTCAGCTGTAATAGATAAAATGACCTCGTAATCGGTATTGGCTATAACAAACCGGAGGAACATCATTAATTAAACTACAGGTTTTCTACTGTTTTTTTTTCAGGGTGTTGCTTTGGTAGTAAAAGCTTGTGTACAATGTAGAAAAATATATCATACTTATAACACGCGTGTCTACATTCAGACGATCAATTAGTCAAATTTATAGACGTCCATTATGAATCATTTAACTTGAGACGAAAGGAGACAAAAAGTTTTACTGAAAAATAATTTTATTCATTTTGAAAAATTTTATCTTTTATTTGTCGCGAAAATAATTGTACCTTAAACACTGTAAATGTAATATAATCCTGAAACTAAACGAAATTCTGACGTAGTTCAATGTTGTGAAACTCGCAGGATGTTCTTTTCATTTACGGCAACCAATCGACCATCAGACTAAGGTCTGCCAAAAAGCATTTTCGCAAAAAAATTAATTTGCTTGGTAAACACACAAGGCGCTACCTTCTTCTTTCAAAAGTATGTCATGGGCGGGTTCCGAGCCAGCGACCTTGGAAACATCCATCAACAAGACTGATTTGTTTTCGCGTGAAGTGTCAACCACAAGCATGGTCTGTCTGACGTAAAAGCGATTTGCGCACGGCCCTTGGTAAGCCTGTAACATAATTTCTCATTACCGGGCGACTGATGAATCAGTACGGTCACGCGACGTGTTTCAAACTACAAGTTCGAAGGCTTTTTTCAAGGTTCGAATGCGGGGAGGATTTACGAACTACTTGTCAGCATTGTGGTTTACACTCCCACGCAATAGCATTAGAAGTGCGGTGGTGAAAAACGTTTCAAAATCGCATTCCAATATAGCTATCTTTAATGGCTTGGCAATAGACTACTAGATTGAAATAGTAGAAATGACAGCTTTCAGACGTTAGTGTGGAACAACTTCCTAGACACTGATTCCATTTACACATTTCCGTTTACAAACCTAATGCCTTCCTAATGTCTACTTCTAAAAGACAGGTTTGAATTGAGATGTAGGCTCTATTAGGCAGTGAAGAGAAAAAGCAAGTTGGCATATATAACACGATACGTTTTGCGAAATTTGCAGGAGACACCGAAAACCAATAGAGGTGAACAGGACAAGATTGCTTAGTACGTGAGGAACAAAGCGTAACATTTGAAACTTGGCTTAATGATTAAACTCTGCTATGGAACTCATATTTGCTTAGATAGGGTGATCAAACAGCATTTGGATAATATCTTAGTGTACTTTGATGACCTTACAAGCTTTACTTTATTATCATGCTATAACCGATAAGATCTCCCCAGCAGTTTTCCGTTGCCATAGTCGACTTGCTTTCAAAATTTGATATGGAACTGTTGAGAGGAAAACTTTGCTGTAACTTCCATTTTCGGTAGGTGCTTGGCCGTAAGTCGGTAAAAGTAACTCAGTCACTCGTAACTGCAAGATGAAGATTTTGCCGTGTATTGCATTTGTGCTGGCCGGTTGGTTGTCACTTGAAACGGATGCTTGTATGTCGGTGTTGACACATCCGCAAGTTCAATACTGCCAGGCTGATTACGGTAAGCCAGTTGTAGTAGTAAATGTAAAGAAAAGTTTTTTCTAACAAGGTATTGCTGTAACAATTAACCAACTAGAAAGTTTGTTTGTGGTATAAGGCGTATCTGTTAATCTGCTTTGATTTGTTGGTTTTTAAAGATTAAAGGTTGCTATGAGTCATAATTATGTACGTGTTGAAATACAAGACTCATAACTCGCTGTTACTCTCTCGCGGGATAGTAGCATGCAAAATACTGTACATTCTGCAAAAGCTTTTGCGGTCTTATGACTCATGATAATAAAGCAAATAAACGCTTGGCAATGGATTAAGCAAAAGGCCGTGGAAAAAGCAAAGGTCAAGCCTCGAAAATGCTGTATGGTTGCGATCAGCACAAACGTGCTGCAGCCAAGCTACACAGAGCATCCAAAACCAATTTACTCATGAATGTTTGTGTTTTGTTTGTTTTTTTGCCGATCACCCGTGATTTAGAGCTTAGTAGTTGTCGCAAAGACTTTTGACAAATCACACATATAATATTTTGCTTTTGGCAAGTAATTTTGATAAAGTTGTGGATGCAAAGTACAATAAGCCCATTTAATACCAACATCCTAATAATTAATTTATTTTTGCTCAGTGATAAAGATCCTGGTTGGAAAATCAAGAGAGGTCTGGATGCACGAAGATGGCTCCTTTGAATATGTTAATCGTCTTGTCGAAGAAGAGAAAGAAATAAACGAGGTAGAAGCAGGAAGTAAGGGGGAAGGAAGTGAGGAGGTCCCTGAAGGGGTAAGACCGGAACCCATCATCTCCAACGAGCAGCCCGCCGCCATATTGCGCCCGGAAGTGATCCCTGTACACCTGGATGAAAATCCATCTTTGGACATGGAGGGAGTTGAAGCGTCGGAAGAAGAAGCTTTGAATGATCCTCCATCAGAAGATGAAGCCGGAGATGCGCCAGAAACCGGACGCGAGATTCACTGGAATGGAATCTCAACCAGTCATCATTCACGACAAAGAGGTCGAAAAGAGGTTGATTTGGGAATCACCATCGGGAATAATAGAAAAGATCGAAAGCCGAAGATTCTACCGGCAGAGGTTGTCAATGATGATCCTGCTTCACTTTCATCTTCCTCTAATGGAGCATCTTTCAATGAAGATGTAATCCGGACTGCTGCAGCCAGAAGAGGAGGTTATATTTCCATGTACTTTGGTCCGAATGGAGCGATGCCCGGAACAATGGAGCATTTTGAGGTAACGGTTTAAAAATTCTTGTTTTTAATATTATGTCGCAAAATATCCTAATCGTGTCGCGCGCTACTTTACAAGATACTAGTGTTTTAACAGATGATTGATAAAGTTTAAGATTAACACTTCAACATAACGCTTTCATAATACTTTACATTTCAGGGTGTGAATGGAAAACCGCTAGGTGTCAGATCAGAGCATGCAGCACCAGGTAAACAAATTTTTTTGTATGCTGGCTTTTAAGAAAGCTTTCGTTTTACCGCATATTGCTACAGCTACATTGCCTGTTATTTTTTTACGAGTGAGACGATGAACAAATACTCTCATTTCGCCGAACGTTGTCGCTTGCCTGTTGCACTGATATCAAATTTATTTTTATTTATAGAGCCAAGACACCGAGAAAAACGCAGCCCAGGCAGACGTCCCGAAAAACGTGTTCGTTTCCCCGGCCGTGCATTGCCAGGTATGTGAATTCATTCATGTGAAATCTCGCAGCGCCACCAGTCGGATTTACTTTTGAACTTTTAACTCTCCGCTAGGTGGGTTGTTTGTTCCTCAAGGCGCTCCAAAACAGAACGAAGCGAACCCAGGTTTTTTGATGAACCAGTATTCGATAACTATTCTCAAGGTGAGATATTTTATTGAAAAATATAAAGAACCGAGCTAACTTTTTATTGAAGACATAGTTTTCGCCGCACGTGCTCAAATAAAAAAGTGACGTAATAAGGAAATGTTTTTAAGGTGTTCAAGGGAGAAGTGAGCAACGAAACGCAGTATCTTTATACCCCTCCGCACGGGGGCCTTTGCAAAATGCACTTGAAGAAGAAAACCCCCTACTTAATTATGGGTAAGTAAGTTTTTTTTTACTCTGCACGTTTCTTATGCCTTAGTTAGTTAGATTGTAAAATATCTCTAAATTGCTATTGTTTTGTTCACAATTCAGGTTCATTTGAGTCGTACGGCTTGCACGTATCGCAGGCGGATTTTAAGCTTGAACTGGGCAGCCTTGACCTAATCCAATTACACCATTTAACGAGTAACATGAAACACCGTTTCAGTAAAGGCTGTCATGATTGCTACATTAAGGTGTGCACCTATGGGTGCGACGGAGAGGTAACTCAATTGCTCACATTCCTGCTGTTTTTAATATAGTCAGGTGCACACCAACCGCACCTTGTACCAAAATATTATTCCTGAGTTTTCGGAATTGTTATAAAATTTTAACATCCGATTTACGAAGCTCATTTATTGTACTCTAGACGAAGTTTTCACGCATGTTTTACAAAGCTAAGGTTTTAAGGATATTTCGTACTTTTTCTAACGCGATAACAAACGTATTTTGTTGTATAGGTTCCTTTGTCAAACCAGTGCATTTGGCATGACCAGTACACTCTACTTCACCAGAATGCGATTCAGTTTTCTTGTATTCACAAAAGGAAACATGACAAAGACGTATGCGAATGGTACAATGCTCTGGATCCTGATATGACACCCGCAGACCTTTGAGTGCCGTTTTTTTCTTTCATGCGATTTTTTGTACATTTTCTTGTAAATTTCTTTGTTTTGTCTGACCACACGGGACTTCCAGCCATATCAGTAACATTGCAGATTTTCGTTGCATGCTATTAACCCTTTAGTTTGACGCACTTTCTTATCAATGATGTTTCTATTGCATAGTCACGTATATTCAGTGTTGCGCTATATCCCTACACAATGAAGTAAACGTAGCTAGAATGTAGTTTATTACACTGGTATGCTTTATTGGGAAATATACAGTAATTGTAAAACCGAAAGTGCTTTGTCTTTAATTTTTGTAAAATGATAATCCTAATAAAGCCTTATCCAAACAATCTGCAATAACGTTGTTCAAGAGTTAAAGTCAAGATGATTTGATGTTGATTAGGGAACTGAACATTTAGTCTACATTGCCTGGTCAGAAATACAGCAAGCTATGTTTTCGTTGAACTTATATTCAAATATGTAAGCAGACAAAGTACAAAAGAAGCATTACCAGACTTAGCAATAAATGCATTATTCACTTTCTTTTAAAACGCACATGGTACTACTATATATATGTTTTCATCTTAAATATAACATTTCTCCTGGTAACCCAAGTGTTGGGAAATTTATCAGAAAAACAAACAAGAAAACTTTAAATATTAACCGTTGACAATAAACCTACCTTGCCTACTATTTGTTAAAAATTGTAGTAAATGGCGATAAAACGATATTTCGACGTACAAATTGAAATTGATGTACCGGGACATGCTGTAGCACGTATAGTTGTACGCACAAGCGAAACTGTGTGGAGCCGTGGACAACGAATTTTTCGATTATATGGCAGTGTTGTTCGGGACAATATAACCAGATGATGGCTTTATTATACGACAAACACAACCTTTTGATGAAAGGTTGACCATGTAAGGAATTTCTCACTTTATTAGTGCTTTTGCGGTCAGAGATAAGTGTAAAAGTGAATACAACAGTTGAACCATCAAACAAGCAAACTAAATATACGCCAACCAGCTACTGTCCTCTGTATATAGGAGAAACGTCGGCTATTCTAAAAACTTGATATGAGGTGAATCAGTATATAGTTGTTCTTTCTCAATATTGTTGATGAAACAGAAAGAAACTCTATATGCATTAATATTAAACTTTGAGATTTGAAGAATTCCATACACGTGATTCGATCCCTAAAATGGAGTTGTGTTTATGAGACAATATATTTGTAAAAATATTCGGAAACATTCTTTTCTCCCAACTTTGCCAATTCGGAAGTAACAACCCTGGAAATTGGGCGAAAGACAAAACAGACTTTTTCTAAACGCAATCCTTAAAAACACTGCAACCCACGGACAGACCAGCACGCAAGATGCCATGACGTAAGTCGACGTCACGATAGAAACTTAACGGTAAGCAAACAAACAAGCGGGCTTAGCCGGTTGAGGTAACCACAAACACATAAACAAGTGGACTGTTTTTATTCAAAGCAAACTTTGCGGAACGACTTACTTACCGCCTACAGGTGTGCAAAGGATTTTTTACGGTATTCCACTTTATGACGTAATTGTAAATTTACAACGATAAATGATTTTGCAATACTCGTATATCTACTGACGTCACTTTAACATGTGTTTTACTATTTAAGTTAGGATGGTTACGTTGTTATGCACTTCTTTGTACAAGCAACCCACAATTTGTCAAAGATCCAAATAAGAAGACCTGTAGAAAATCTGCAGAAATTGTGAAAGTTTATAAAAATCGCCATCGACCCATAAGAATTGTTTTTATTGTGATAAAATTAATAAATTCACTGTATTTCGCGTAAAACAGCGACGACTCCATGAAATCAATAACCAAAAATCTTCCCACGGAAGTGGACGACAAGAAATTTACATTTTGCCATTTTCGAAATACCAACACGTTAATCGATTCAAAATCGTCAAAACAGGAACCTTTTCGATAATGGCACAAAATTTGAGACCGACCGACCGAAAAACAGACGCAGTACTTGAAGATAAGTGAGAAATGCTATAACTGTGCGTTCTCGAAAGTGCAGACGCTGAATCAGTATTGCCGGGAGTTCGTTATTGACTGATAACCAATGTACATAATAAACTCGACAACAAATTACAACTTCCCGTTGCTATAAGATGTATGAGCTACTTGCACAAACATAGCACTTGGGATGGTCTCGCAAAAGCTGTTGAGTGACAACGGGATGTTTTGGAAAATTAAAGAGTCATCGGTACAGCACTTACCATAATACTTAAGACAGTGAGCGACGTTGCGTGCCCTGCAGTACTAGAGCAAGAATACAAGAACCTTATACAGTGTACAAGGTTTAAATAGAAAAGTAGTGGATAAAAACCCAGGTAGGCTATATACTAGAGACGCTTGTATTCAAATATTTCACTTCACACATTGCCCAATATATCATGGTGACGTTGCAGTATTTCGTGGTTTCGTTCCAAGCTCGTTTTGTCTTGGGTTTGGGAGAGCGATCATGTCAGCTTAAGTAAGGTTTGGAAATTGCCAACACGCTCTCTGTCAACAAAGATGCCCATTGAGGAAAGAAAATTAGAAGCGGTGTGTCGTTCGGCGTGGCCCAAACAAGCCCTACTATAAGCGGTCAAAACACGTTCGGTCAATTTCACGCTGTATCGTATCTACGTCATCAATAATAGCGATTGTGTACGCCAAAGCACGTTTACAGTTTCCAGGTCCCATAAACTCTGTGGGTTGTGGTATAGAAAAGTCGATATGACGACCGCTGTAAACTTAAAGCTCAAAACCAATTTCAATACTGTAAAACCCTGCTACGCCACTAACGCCAGGTATATTCAATCCTATCTTGCAATCAGCTGGTGTGTTAACGATTGCACGTCAATGTATACGTTTGCGGTCTAAATACTTCATGCGTTAAGTGGAATCTATTTTAACTGGCCATATGGTAAACACAGTTAAATATAACACACATTAACGTTCATCCTATAATAAGCAACGCAATGATCTCCGACAGCTTTCAATTGGCGTAACATATGCTAATGGTCGATAACGTATAACGCAATGTACTGACGAAAAGGTGCATGTAAGTAAATGTTGTTTTCAAGCTCTTTTACAGTAGGTGTTAAAACAGTTCGCAAACAAAGAAGAGATTACTGTATTTGCGCAAGCATTCGTAAGAAATAACTTTGCTACTTACTCGTAAACTTAATTGTAATTTTTTAAAGAGTTTTTTCACAAATAAAAACCTCTAATTGGTTTTTAGACAACAATGCTTTTCAGCATATTTTAACGTAGATCAATCTTTCACCAGTGATCGCTTCTACGGTAAATTTCGACCAACTGCGAAAAATTGGAAGCAACTAAAAGTGAACGTAAGTTTATGTTGTAGTTGTTTGAGTAAAGTTTCTTGTCTTTGTAATATATGTTGTACATGTCGGTGTCGTTACTTTTAAAAGCGCTTTCCTGTGAAATAAAATGCACATAAAGCTGATTAGTTATATTTGCACACTGTACCACGTCACTAAACATTTGCCTTGGATTCGTATCCACCGTACGTAATTAATCACAAGCCACACATTGGCAGGATTACGTGGTGATGAAGCAAAAAAAGGAGAAAAACTGGTTCAAAGCCGGATTAGACCAGTTTTAAACGAAAAATAAGGTTTCACGCGCAATTTTTTTTCGACTCGTTTCAACGTCATTTCGTATAAACCAAACACTCCTTACAATCGCATGCGCCGATACATCTGGTATATAAATTCGGAATGTATCTTTTCTCATAGGCAGCATTACAATCATGTTAGATCCGGATTTTGTAAATGATCATGAAAGGAGCATTGTTGAGATATTTTTTCTCGGGATGATTTAGTATTTTTGGGTTGGGTCGGCTGCGTTGTGACGTAACTTGTTTATTTTTTTTAAATTACCAAACTACAATGACGTAAAATAGGGGAAAGTAGTCATAGCACTGTTGGTAACCTAACCCTACAAAGTAATGCTATTATCAGTAATTTTTTTGAATCTACGTAATTTTTTAAAAGAAATAGTGAAATGTAACCACTTGCACTGAATGGTCCCATGACGCTATATCAAACGAATAGACGATATAGTTTTTCAAGTGATAAGATTTGCGTAAAACTTTTCAAAAATAATTCATGTGTTTTGGTGAATATCTGACGCTTAACAGCTATTAAAAATATGAACAACCACCTTTTCAAAAACGGACAAAACGTTGTGTTTATGAAGCCGAGATGTTTATTTTGCAAAAGTAGGTCAAAAATCAGTCAATATTTTTGCACACAACTATAAAAATACGTCATGACATTTTATCTTCACCAAATGGTGCGGTATTGTAACGTTATTGACATAACATGACTTTGCGTTTCCTCAACTTCCATATAAGGAGAAAGGAAACAATTCTTTTCAAGTGGAAAACTTAATAACCCGTCCAACCGCAGTAATAAATACGACGTCATTCTTGCATTTTTACCTGCATTACGTAATTGGCGAAAGGAAACGCGGTACATGTACGCCAGTGACGCGACCCTGTAAGTGTTATTGGTGAGAACTATGGGGGATGATTCAAAATTCCAATGACCTTAAGCTTGCGAGATTGACCACACCTTCGACCAGAGACCTTAATGGCTACGTCACTGGTATTTACTGTAGATGCGCAAATAATTAATTGTGTTCAGTTTTTCATTAACTAATAAGAGACAACGATGTCCTATTGTGATGTAATGTTAAACTAGAAATTTTACTCGTCAAGTGAAAAACTCGAGAATGACTCCATCAAAAATAATACATGGGATTATGCTGTGGACATGAAAGTCATACCAAGTTTTACAGAACACACCCAAGGCTGCATAGTTCCACTGTCGGACACTTTTAGTCGGAAGCATTTGAGCAAAGTAATCAACGATTAGTTGACGTTTCGTTTACCGTACACCATAAGCCATGACTACATTTTACCACCTACCCAACGCTATACGTTTCTGCTCGCAAAGTTTGGCCAGAACGTAAGCCCACCTGAACACACAAAATTTCAAACCGAATGTCCGGTGCGCTACAGCTCAGATTTATTGTCCATCGCTGTCGTAGTCTTTGAATGTTGACCGATACCACGTTCGTACTCATTCTTTTTGACCTTAGAATGTTTACCAGGATCGACTAATTCCCAGCTTAGACTAACAAGAATGCCGACGGTAAAAGTCTAGGCGTCTGCAAGCTCACACGATCAAAACGGCTTGATTGAAACGCGCAGCGTCCACTTCAAACGGGTTTAAATCAAACGTTTTAAACATGAAAGTAAATTAGGGAGGGTTCTTGACGAAGCTAAAATGCGACAATTTCGTCAGACAGAACACGCATAAACAGCCGAATCGGGATTCGTTTACGCTGAGACGATACAACTTACGTAAAGTTTAAACATCTTAACGCTATCTCAACGGGAAGTCGATATGAGGAAACTCGAATGCACTTTCCTAAAAAGCCTTCCCAATAGTGGGCCCTGGTGTGAAAAAAAAAACAGTTAGAGACAGTATACGAGTATGTTACGTCAAAGAAAACTGTCTGATTTCCAGACCGTAAACAAGTTGAATCTCAAATATAGCAACAATTTTGTGAAAAATGTCGTTGTCAATCGCGATGATTTTTAACATTTTTCTACGAAATTTTACACCGAAACTGGCGAAAAGTTAAACTTGATTAAGGCGTTGATTCATAAAATTTCCCTTGAACAACTAAGCGTAATTTTGAAATAGGTAGCCCATTAAGTTATGTCTGAAACACACGACGCTTTTTGTTGTAGGATTATTTGATTGCTGGCGTCCCTTTGCGTGACTTTCAATTTCCAAAGAAATGGTAAATTTCCAAAGTAACACCAAAGCACCCATTGCAAAAACGTAGAGTGAATGGTTAGGAGAAAATAACTTATTCAATACCTCTGTGCACAATGTGGTGTTTGGTTTCGGAGTTTTACACTCACGTGATAACGAACAGGTGCAATTCTCGTACAAGAATCTGGTATTAATCTGATACAAATAAGATCCAGTCACTGCGGTTGGGTAGTACTGTAGTAGGCGTAGGTAGGAACGTATTATATAACTGCGTAACTGTTTACTACGTAACAGAGAAAACACAACAAAGCCAACAGGAGCTGGTTGGGTATCGAACTGTAAGTAAAATGGCAAAAAACACGTGACCCATCTCCCACACTCGATCGCATTTTTTCTTAAATTTGCCTTTTTCTTTCGCTGGTAAGGCGACGTTGAGTATAAAAACGCGCTGAAGCAAATGTAATAATCACTTTGAAAGTTAAAAAACTCAAAAGCCTTAACGGAAAAGTAGTTTAATACTTTGTTTTGAACGATTTTTTTGCAAAGAGAAACCATGAATCGAAAGCCTGCAACTACAGCGGTGGTTAGAAATCTCATCCTGGGATTATTTGTGCTGGCAACCTTGCTGGTGGTCGGGGAATCTTGTTCGTGTTTGCTCAGTCATGCGCAGGGTTCCATTTGCAGAGAAGATACATTTGGTAAGTTTGTAAAACACCCTGTATCTAACGATAACGAATTACAATTGTCGCGGTATCGTTTTTTGTTAAGTTCGTGTTCATTATAGTTTCGTGCGGTCACACGAACTTGCAGTGACCAAGAGTGGAATCTTTTTTGAAGTTCTTCTTTGTGGACCGCCTTTAAATCACTTGTTTAGCTATCACCATTGTGGTAATAGTTAAGTAGATTATTTACTCGAAAGACCTTCGTTCAAGTTATGTTTTCAATGTGGCCCTACAAGGAATTTATTGGTAACAAATAGCCTTGAATATTATCGCCTTGGTAACTACCTACAAGAGCAAAAAGATTATCACATTCGATTATACTATTCTTACATAATTCACTTTAAATGAAATGGTCAAACAACAAAAAGCAACGGTACTGAGAGATTCAAAACTCTTATTTTGTTTCGAAGTCAAACTGGTGAAAAGAAATTGTCGTTCTAATAAGATCTGTCGAGTTTTTGGGGCATTTAACGTTGACACTAGTATCGTGAGCCATTTTCGTTTGTAATTTGCCATTCAAGTTCAAATCTTTAACAAAAAATAAAGATCTCTACTGGCGCCTTCTTGACTGTATTGACGCAAACGAAAACAATAAAAGTACCAGCAGATTTTAGGGTTCCACGACATATGGCCGCGGGAAAGTGGCCGCGAACAAACTCACCGGGGTCAACTGAACGTGACGTAAATTGACCGCAGACAAACTGACTGTGACATAAACTGGCCGGCGATCAAATTAACCGTCGATAAATTGGCCGGCGATCAAATTAACCGACGACAAATTGGCCGTCAAAAGGTCAAAATTCTAATTCACTATCTAGTCACTTCTGTTTATTTCAATAAACGTTTCAATGTGTATTGAAATAAAAAACAATTTTGTTAAAAACAAAGGAAATAGTTACAAACAAATATTTACTTTACATATCATATACTACCGAGTTTAAAATTTTGACCTTTTGACGGCCAATTTGTCGCCGGTTAATTTGATCGCCGGCCAATTTATCGACGGTTAATTTGATCGCCGGCCAGTTTATGTCACAGTCAGTTTGTCTGCGGTCAATTTACGTCACGTTCAGTTGACCCCGGTGAGTTTGTTCGCGGCCACTTTCCCGCGGCCATATGTCGTGCTCCCAGATTTTAGAAGTGTTGTTTAAATATCACAACAATCTCCTCCGAGTACAAGTCCAATAAAAATCAAAATCAAACAGATGACTGTCGTTTTATGACGCAGCACGTGACATGGCAATGTGGGCGAGCAAACAATCACCACGTGATCATCTTAATATAGAAAAAATTGATTAATGAACACGTCAAGCTGCTAGAAAGGTGTAAAAGACAATTTTGTGAGAGACCACAGGCGTAGAAGGGAAATTCCGCAAAACGACACAAAACGCTTTCAACCTCAATGAACTTACACCACAGCGTAAAAGGAAATCCTACAATACGTTGACCAAGTCTGGTTATTTTTTAAGCAGTAAAAATATTTTACCGTGCATTCCAAGGAATGAAGAACGTCCGTGTAGTTATTTCGAATGTCGAGCGACACACAGTATTTTCCTAACCCAACACTTACATTGTTTGCAGTGGCACTTGTGAAAATTAAGAGCCGGTCTTACGTCCGTCAGCGTCACAACAAGAAGGCAAGAGCAGCTAGCTTGATAAATGTGATATCAAGATCGGGTGTTGATGACAACAAAGTCGAGGAAGGTGAGTTTGCTTTTGATAAAACCCATCCAAGACCCACTTCACGTATAAATTGTTGGTATAACAAAACCTGCTGCCCACTGTAGGCCGTCTCAACGGCAAGTCATTCTGTGGAGTTCACTGTCGCAACGGCGATAGCGCATAAACATATCATATGAGCAGTTTTACGCCAACTAGCTATGTAGCTGTGACTTAAAATAACACCTTCGATGCAGGCGCCACAGAGCTTGTTCCCACGGCATCTAGCAAGGACGTCATTGTCCATGAAGTATTTGACAAAAATTGGAATAGAGTTGCTGACAACCTCCGGTACCGAGTGAAAGTTTACAAAGTGAGTGGTTCCAGCATATTTTGTCGCTAATGATTGGAATCTTGACAGCTAAAGTTTTTAAAACTTGGCAATCATATAACAGGGATTATTTGAATAGGTTGCTTTTTTCGGATTAATTATTACCTTCCACTTGATCATCATAGGCCAGATATATAGAAAGCGAGACCATAGTAGCTATAATGCCTTTTAAAGTTGTTCGCACATGATAACGCAATGTGTGTTTCAATGCTTCCATAGTAGTATGACTAGTCAGGCCTAAACACAAAGGCAATCCGCTCTTCCATATTAATTGTCATGAAATCTGGTGTGTCGTATTATGGGCATAGGAACAACAATTGTGTTTTGTAGCATGGTAGGGTTTTAACACATTGTGATGCCGATACATATGTGAATGTTTGTAATGTTTGCCAAAAAAAGACATAAACGAGAAATTGATTTCTAAAAGGGCGAAAATATTTGAGAAAATGTTTTTTTGGTTTCTTGCGAAAGCATGAGAGGAATCGAATTTTTCGTTGAATTTGCGGTAAATATTTGCTCCATATCAACATTACCATGTTAATATTTTAACCATTTGCTAACATTACCATGTTAACATTTCCTTAAAAAAACTCCTCCTATTTTAAAAAAGTATCAACGACAATGCAACATTGTTCAGAATAAATGCGGAGGAAACGCATTTTGAATACTTTTAATCGATTTTTTTGTCCACAAAATAAAGAAACTGGAATTGAGTTGGGCGCCTACCGGGCAAAGGGCGGAAAATGTCGCCAGTGACGTTATGTCTGAAATATTTGTACATTAATATATGTTGAAATTTATTATCCACGCCATAGGATTTGACGTGGAGTCAGATTATGAGCTATGTACTTCCTTTCCCCATTATTTACTTCTCAACAATTATAATTATTGTCTGTGCACAGTTAATGGTACGTCTAGGACAGGGGTATGTTGTTGCGACCATTTCAATATGAGGCAAACTACAGTAGTCTTAGCATACAATTCCAGTACTGGCGAGAAGTGCAATACAAAATATGACTTTTTCTTTATAACAACAACGGAAAAACGAAACAGTTTCCTCCTAAAACCGTGTAGGAATGTCTAATAGCGTACCTTATTATTACCAATGTACCGGATAACATATATTATAAAAAATGACGGATTAGATATACAATGGAATTCTTGATGTCGGGTTTTAAATTATTAATCTTGTCGCTTTTACATCCCAGGCTTACAAGGGATTCACGACCAAAGGAGCAAAAAGCAAAAAATTCTACATTTACACAGCGCCAGAGGAATCCATGTGTGGAACGCAGTTTAACTTGAAGGGAATTTACTTGGTGACAGGTGAGACGTCAGGAAAAAGCACTTGTCGTAGCCATGGCAACCGAAAATAAGCTTATAGCATCAACGCTTCACGATAAAAATGTCGGCTTCCGATTGTGATAATGCTGTCTAAAACCGCTTCCTATTGGACATTGTAATTGTACACCGTACAGGGGTTCAGTTAGACTGGAATTTCCTTAAACCATTTAGGCCCCATCAATATAATCTGTTCACACTTTTGAAGAGCAATTTTTAAATTACAGGCTTCATCAGAGACGGACGACTTGAGGTCGGTCTGTGCGACCACAAAGTCAACTGGGACAGTTTGGCCAAATCTGAAAGAAGACACGAGAGAAAAAAGGTTAAGGCAATGGTGTCGTCCTGCAATGCTGGCTGCAAGGTCACCTCCTGTATTTGGTCTGACTGCTCGGCTACGGTAGGTTTAAAATCCTCCATTGACTTATTTTTGATTTACAACATTGCAGTTCCGCTGAAGGCATGACTTTTACGTTTCACCAACTAGGGTTTAATAATTCACCAAAGGTTTTAATATATAACTAGGTATTAACTAAAGTCAAAATTAACGATCAACAGAGTCTGAACGAATGCGTGTGGACGAGTAAAATGACGAAAAAATACGGGATGAACTTCAATGATTTCGTCTGCTTCCCGGATAGGCGTGGCATGTGCGAGTGGAAAGCCATATCAAAATCTGCCAAGCGAAAGAGAAGACATAACGACCGAGTAAGAAGAACACATCAGGAAAATCGCCCAACAGATGTTATGCCCTAACCCGTTTAAGCAAAGCAGTGTAAATTATCGCTCAGATGGTAGACTTGGAACTTTGCGATCTTTTCGACGTTTACGTCAGTGGGCTTGCCCAGCAAAGACCGTACAGTAATGTTTCTGATTTTAAACGACAAGGTGCGACTCGTGATCTACCTGCAGGCCTCTTACCCCGCTTTAAATTTGTCTCGCCGATATTGTTTGTAAAATGCACTGTGTTTTTAAATGTTTTTGCGCCGGTGCTGCAGGTAGAAAGCATAGAGTTTTTGTGCGCTGGCCGTACGAAGCATCGCTGTAACATGACATTAAAAAACCAAAGTGCATTGATCAGTTGTGGCAATTGCGTTCGCTTTACAGTCATTGACACGTTCATGTGAAGTTTACAAGAAACTGAATAAATTGTTTAAACGACGACAAGCTCGTATACTCTTGGTCTGTAATAGACTCCACAGCGAGTCTAACAGTTCAATGTGCTAATGAGTAGATTTCCGAAGTAGGCCCTTTCAGGTTGATACGGATGGACATTGTTATTGTAGAGTGGAGAGGTCTCACATAAAAACAGGAAGTTTTGTTTTCCCATGGGGTCACTTAGGAAACAGAGATGGCTTGTAAAACGCACCGGCGGGGTACATTTGATACACTCGAGCACTTACTCAGTCACTCAGGCAGGAAAAGTACAATTTTCTCGCCTCGCTTGGGCGATGGAAATATCACCCGTCATAATCAGGCCGCCCACAGAGTAAGCGAAAAATAGTATGGGGGTGCAAATGGGTATAATATCTCTGTTTACCCAAAGCGTTTGTATTTGCGTGGGCTTACGTGATCAAAAAGCGTCGTTTTCTAAAAGTGACTTTTACAATTGTTTTACAGCCCTCGCAACCACAATATGCCATTTACCAACCTCTCACATTATTTACCCCCGAGTAAAATATATAGTTATTACTTCTATATTATGCAATTCTGGTTCTAAATTCGTAGAGTGCAAATAACCGAAAACTCATTTGCAAAACTAAAGGGGAAATTGCCAAAATCTATCGATTTTACAACAGTTGGCAAATATCAAGGCAGCAAAACAAGTGTCAAACAAAAAAGCAATATAATTTCAACAAATGTATGCAAATAAAAACTCGATGAAGTTATAATTGGAACTGAAAGTCCAGGCTGGAAAGACAAGCTAAATACTGATGTTGTTGACAAAGTAAATGCGAGCATAGCAACAATCCAATGATTTGTTCGCAAAATCGAAAGGAAAGTAACTTAACTTTGCAACGTTACGACAGTATGGGTGATGTAACAGTACCGTACAGTACAGTACAGCAAAGGACAAAAAAAAACATTCCAACACTTCTTTTGCGAAATGAAAAATGAAAAAGGTCATTTAGGTTAACAATGTTATGCGACAAGTCCAGGCAATAAAAGTCGACTTTGATATTTCGCTAAATTCATGGTTATTCCTAACAGATGCTGACACTCGCTGATACTGTACACCGGTACGTTCCTGTGGGAATGTCGACTTACTTAACAACTTCACTGATAAAAGGTTGCGCTAATTACTCCTTATCCATCATTGATATGCGATGGTGTCGATGTAATTATATTGTTGGAATGCTAGAAATGGTTCATGTTTTGCCATCTCGGCATTAATGGAATGGGGCGTTTAAATACGTCAGATACCTCGCATACAGCTAAGCATTATATACGATGTTGCCAAATTTTAATAAATGCTGGTAACATGTTTGGAAGAACCGAAGCTGACAACAAGGTTTAAAAGCACGCAGCGTGACAACAACAGAAAGTATCGTCGGTGATTTGCTACACGTAAATGGACGTGACAAACAACGTATAGAATTTCTGGTAATCTGTTAACACCATAAAGAATCATTTCAAGCTTACACAGCGTGGCGTGATGACTGCTGATTTACCAGGGATACTTATTTTTCTGACACGCGGTTTCCGAATTTTGTTTACTCTGACTTAGATTTCCCACTAAGTAGAATCGGTGTTTTTGTTTTTAAACTCAGAAAACTTAAACACGTATTATTTTGCACGATTGTAGAAACCACTGCTCTGCGTTTCGCTCCTGACAAGTCATTTTGCCTCATTAAGTCATGAAATATTTATGTTACACAGACGTTTCAAGACGAAATTGGTTTATAAACCCGACGCGGACAGCACGTAGTCAACGCTTCCATTATGAGCAAACATCATAAAATTTAATTTCAAATGATCGAAATAAATAAAAGCAAATTCTGCCTTTTCATGTCTTGAAACATCCGTTTCAGACTTTATCCACTGATCTTTATCAGTCAGTTTTTGATTTGAGTTTGCGACACATTTGCTTCATTAAAATTTAAAATTAATGATGTGTTCTCTGTTTTCGTTCTCAGATCGGTCTCATAGTTCAACAAACAGAGGGAAACATCTCAAAACAGCATTTTTCGTCTTGTTTTCAGATTTTACACTTGCCGTGGCTGTGCATATTACAATAATGATACGGCGCGAGCAATCACCTGTACACGCAGTTTTGATGCCAAACAGAAATTCCAAATCAAAACGCATGTTCATTGGAAAATCCAAAAATAGACAAGAAAGAATCTTTGACCAGTTCACGTTTTGCAAAGTTTTTTCAGTCATTAGGACAAAGTGCTCCGGAACTTTCTCGCATTAAGTAGCTCTGGTTTAACTTTGAAATACCTAAATATGTTTTAAATCAACGCAGTGGCTGTGAAATCTGTAAATGCGTTCCCATAAAACCAACAATGATTTTAGATTAATCGTTTAGCAAGTACGAAACCGAAATATCGCCTTTGAGGATGATTCATTCTTGCTGAGCTGTAAATACAGTGCTGTACTAACTACCAAGTTTCAAATTCATCCGCCACTGCTTCTGTACCGCCACACAGCGGTCACAGAAACAACGGTGCGCTACAATCTGAAATGCTTTTGTGTCAATGGTTTGAAAGAGTGGCAAACGCAGAAAAATGAATTCTTATGCTATCGACAGCTATATAGCAATATACATGTTAAATGGTGATTTTTTTATCCCTAGTGTATATGCTGACAAGGCCTCACGCTGAAATTCCATCCATAAAACATCTGCATTAATTTATCCGCATATCTCAAAACGCTTATATGCAACTGTTGGCTGTTGCTATTAAGTAATTTGTAGGGGAAAATACAGCTAAAGTGCAGATTGATGGCAAAGTTTGAATGCCGACTGCAGTCCCTCAAAAAAAATTTGGATAGATCTGAAGACACTACGTTTTGTCCCACCAGCCAGCTTATAAGTATGTTAAGTACAAAACGAACATCGAATGGGTTTTCTCATTTCATTTACAGACGGCTTTGTTTTACTTTTTTCCGTGAATAGCGAACAATAACTGCAACCCCGTGTTATGAACACATTTATGCTTGAACAGTTTGTACTATTTTACGAGATTTCTACCAAACTTGATCAAATAAATAAAATGCTTTAGGATAGTACCACACCAAGAAAATCGATTGCTACTCTTAACAGTATACAACAGAGGTTATATTGTGGTAAATATTAAATTTGTTACCATTTGTTTGTGTGATGGGTAATATGTCTGCTCAATAACCGGAAATTTTTCGTATCCGAGTTTCTTCTGTATTCGAATCAATTGAGAGAACTGGAATAGGTAAAAAAGTATAATAATAGTCAAGTGGTTGTAACTCGTGCTGTGGTAACTATGGTAGCTATTATTTATTTATTACTCCACAATTCGTTATTGGCCTCGCCGTACTTTGAAAATACTTGAGGTTGTGCTTGATAAAACCGTAGCATACAAAAATAGCATGCACGAATTTTTGCAAATATTTGAAACACTTGCAGTATTCTCTGCAAATTGACTTTATCAGGCCTATCTTGAACAAAGCAATGATGTGGAATTAATGTTATGAAATTACTGATACAACAGAAATATTGGTATGAATTTACTGTTTTACCGAATTCCGAAAATAGAATTTATACTGAGAATTATTTGCAACAGCAAGATCGCACATACAAAACCTGCTTTGTAATAATATAGGCTAACAAATCCCACGATAGTCGTATAAAATTTTAACATGGAGAATGGGACGCTTATACTTAACACAAGATTTGCGTATAGGTTACAGTAGGCAAACTCAGCCCAAACGCACCAGAAAACAAATCGGTCGGAGATTTTCATTTGGCATAAGTAGCCCAATTAATTTGGCGCAACCAACAAATAGCCCTTTTTCATTTACTGCGCCTGCACAGTGGCAATCCACTTTATCGATTCTTAATCCACTGGCAGCAATTTAAAATGCTTAAAACCTTATCTAACGAAAGCACAAAGGCTTTCAAATTTTTTTAAACAGATTGGTTGGAAGAAAAGATTTCCGCAGGAGTTATATACTGTATAATGAAACGAGGCCTTTGTATACTGTTCTGATTGCTCCTGTATTTAAAGAAGTAGATGCGTTTCATAAGGCCAAAGAACCATCTTTAATTCTATATCATGAAAAACCAGTAAACCATATATTTCAAAGAACCATCTACATGGTGGATATACTCTGGTATCATGTAGAGTCGAGTAATTATACACAGCCGTTACGAATGCTGAGCTGCTACATTTAAAAAAACGAGTACCAACATTCATTTTCCTTTTCTTTAAAACAATTCTTATACGGCAAACATTGGCGATAAGGATCAGTGACGTGAAAACAATAACAAATTTAAAATCGCCAGAATATGTCAAGACCATATGTAGCTGGATCAATTTTCTGTATAGAATTTATGTAACCTTCTGTATATTTATTTGCCTAGCAGCTGGAATGCATAATATCGACCAGTTTGAAAGCGTAAAAGTTTTGTTGTGAAAGCGCAATTTACTGGCTAATTCGAAACAAGTAAATTGAAAAGGTCAAATTAATTAGATTTAAACTTGTTTGACTGATAAATGATGATTTGATTGATTAACAACTGATTGTTTGCATGATTAATGCTATAAAGCTGTTTCAAGACAAAAAGATACCTAAGTTATCTTGCATTGACGTCAGATTTTCTAGGCTATGTGCACTTATATTGTCAATGTACTTACGGTCCACGGCTTATCCATGAAGTTATATTGGGAATGGAGAGAATTAACGGACGGTACTCCGCCATATTTCAGACCGATTATGAGATTGCAAAAATCTTCTCCCGCAGCCATTGATCTAGCAGCTTGGCGAATTAGCAAGAAGTCCGGCTTGAATGATCTGTAAAACAGTACCAGGAGGACCGTGATCATCGTCAGAAACAAGCCGCCGGTGTTGGAAAGGAAACATTTGGTTTAGAAATATATATCCCTCGGGGAAAATTTCAATAACTTTAAGCTTTATAGAAGTCTATAACTGGTTTCATTAGCACAATAACCACATTACTCTGATGTAAGGCCAATAAAAAGCTGTTATGAATAAATGAATGAATTTTTAAAACTGAACAGTTCTCGAAACAATAATGGAACAAAATGTGTTACATCGAAACACAGTGAGTTAAAAGTGATAAAAAGGTGGCGAAGAACCTACGTACTTAACGACGCGGTGTCCATTCCTCAGACAGTTAATATCTACCGTGGTGCCTTCAAAACTGTGCCCTGATAAGCTGATCTCTGAAAATTCAGCCTGAAATGCAAATTTTACAACCTCAACCAAAAATACGATTTCATACAAGAGAACAAATCAACCCAATTTTTAATAAAAGCTAAACTTTTCACACAAAATTTGAAACACACCAGTCAAGTGTTGGAAAAATTGAATTCGTTTTGATCTATAACTTCCAGATAAATTTAATAAAAGATTTGGTTTCTTTAGGCAAAGCCTACCCACGATTAAAATTTTTATCTAATATTAATTGATAAAGCTTGACTAATTTCACCGGTTGTATGATTTAAACACTGGCTACTGAGCTAAATTTTTTCTTTTAATAAATTATTCATAAACCTTACAATAGCAAAGTGTTGGTAATTTTAATCCAAATACAGAGCTCAAACCTGAATGTACTCGTACAACCTAAAAGGATTTTGCAATCAGCATGACAAGAAAAATAAAATGCACCTGTTCGACTTTAATTGCGTATTCGTCGTGGAGCTTTCTTCCTTTGAAATACTTTGACCTACAAGAAAACGAAATATTGCAACAGTAGCCCACAATGAAACAGCTACAAATATTATAAGCTACCAAGAAATATGTGCCTTGGTGAAATTTTGAAAATTATATTAAAATTTCTATTGTCTGACCATTCTAACATACCAGTCGGTATGTTGATCATCGATTACAAGAATCAATTTATATTTGTCCTGGTTGTCTGGCTTCAAAGCTGCCAGTGGGTTCCCAGAAGCCAGGGATGCAAAAAAACCTCCACCACTTGTTGATACTCCTAATGAAACCAACAACAAGCTTTGATTAAATGAGCTTATTTTGTCAAGTTAAAGAGTAATAATTGCAGTTTTCAGCATCTTTAGATCAACAATTTCAGTAACTTCTGCATCATTACTAACTTAACTTGGGGAGAGTTGGAATGGCTTTCTTATACCAAATTGTTGCAATAACTTAATAACAGAAAAAACAGAAATATCACTATATTGAAAGAAATATTACTACAAATATCACAAAAATATCATCACTAACTTCATACACATAGACCAACGTTCGGTTTACGCATATCTACAATACATAAAGAGCGGCTTCATTATGCTGAGATATAAATTGAAACTAACAGTAACTATCTATTGCACCGACCCTTTCTACGCTGATTTATAAGACTGAGTTAAACAAAACACATGAAAGCAACAAATCCTTAAAACAAACCATAAAAGTTTACACATTCTTGTTGATAAAAGCTGTTACACGACCTTGGGAAAACGCAAAGCAACAATTTACGACACAAAACAACACAGAACTTAAAAAAGACCGTTTCTGCAGCTCTCAGTTAAAGCTTAGTTTACGTATAAATTTGGTAAAAGCTGTTAGCTATAAAATGCAGTTGACTTCAAGGTATCCCACAGTTGTATGACCTGTATAACTCACCGCTGTGTTGTTGACCAGTACTTGCTCTTTGTCCTGCATTTTGTCTGTTGCTTTGTGCTTGTTGTTGTACCGCTGGAAAAACTTTTCCGGTGATGGAAGCAATACTACTTTGTAAGGAAGAAGGCCCGGATGTTTCTTGCTCTTCTTCTTCTTCTTCCGCATCCACCATGTAACCGTTTGGGAGGTTTGCGTTGAAGTTGTTGTCCGAAAATCTCCTCTTCAAAAAATTCATCGCTGACTGCATGGACGCCATGTTACTTATTGAAAAAAAGCTTGTAGAATTTTCATATATATAAAGTTATATTTTGTAAAAGTTAACTTCAAAAAAACTGCTAAAACATATATTGCTTTCAAAGGCAATTCAGGTGGATTATGTAAAAACATTTCACAGAAATACATGACATCATAAATCCGAGCAGCGTTTATCAACAATTTTGCGTCTCTTATCCCAAAACTGTCTTCTTGAATGACTTCGTATTTAAAGGTACTGTACGTTGGTTTCAATCACACAAGCGTAGGCCAGCGTACAGGTAATCAATAAACTTGGGCAATATAGCCTCTGACCTCTAAGCCGAAAACCTTTTTCGGATTTGATCCATTAAATTATCGACTAGGACTAAATGCTGCTCAAAACAATCTAACCAATAAAACGCTGCTGAAATTTTAATAGAATGGTCGATGATATTTTGATCTAATTTACAATTAGTGTTCTTCTAACGGCTGAAACATCGTAACATTACAGTAGGCTAAAATCCTGGGTTATTAGGCTACTCTCTATATTGCCATATTCTATATATTTTAACCGCGTTTCTGAGACCAAATTGGGGCTTTGAACAATTGTACACTTTTAATTTTGCAACTATAGTGCATTGTCATCTATGCAAATAGCCTGTCGCAGTAGTTGGTGATACTGCAGGTAGCAATAATTAATCAATAGCTTCTGCGTAAGGTCGGCGTCAAACTCATTTTCATCCGAATGGCAACCGTAGCCAGGAATACCGCTGGCTGGACCAATATACAGCTCATCGTAAATCAAAACTAGACAAGGGTGATTTATATCAAACGTTAATGCTAAAGGTATTACAAGGTTTCTAATTCTGAGCTAAATTAACGTATCGCTCCCCAGCTAAATGAAAAATGCGTTAAAATATTTTCCGGAAATCTCGACGCTTCCCTTGACATCCATGTCCCTTATCGCGCTGCTATATCAGACAGCATATAGCGTGCCTTTGATACCTAGATGAATTACGTTCACCTGTACTCCAGTGACTTACATGAATATTTCATGAACGTGAGCTCGGAATAATGGGTTTGTAGTTACCATAACCTACACAGTATTTCTTAAAAGCAGTGTATTACGTAAGCGATACGTATGTAGAGAGAAAACGGCATTTTATGCATTTTAGATGACAAATGTTAAATTTAAATACAATGACAGTTTTCTGTGTGTATTTCACCGGGAACACATTTGCACTTTTGAGGCAAATTGTCTGGTTATCTTAACTTGAAATTCAAGGCGTTCACATCTCCGCCTCACCATGCTCGTACCTTGACTCCAGTCTACTGAATGTAATTGATCTGAGTTTCGCCACGTCATAAGATTTCACTTTACGTAGCTACAAAAGCAGAAAGCAGATGGATAGATACGTTCTGTAAAATGATCGCTTTACAGGTTTTATCTTAGTTCAATGTCTTTCGTTGTCATAACATTGGTAGTGGATTTCTCTTATACAGTGTTATGGACAATTTTGCGCAGGATAGAAATTCTTTCTAAAAGATCAGTTATAAATGTCTGTCGATCAAGAAGACGTTGCAACTACGTTTGTTGTTCGAGGCACAAGGTTGGGGCGCAAGGTTCAAGCAAAAGCAGAAATGAGTGTTTGCTTAGCAACTGATTTTTACGATGTACCACAAAGTTCAAAAAGCGCGTTTCTGAACGCGAGCATAAAAGCTTTAAACGCACGTAATATTTCTTATGTGTGTATGCAATTTTATGCAAACGTAACTGTATAGGTTTTAGGAGGCATAAGCTTGAAAAAATAAGATTTCTTTGACTTTGTTAGACTTTTACGTAGGGCTTTAAAAACCTGTTTAGACCAATCAAAAGGCAACATGGTCCGTTCTTCTGTGTGTGTGTGTTCAAAACACACATGTCCGTCCGATCTGCGTGGAAAACTTAGTTAAAAAATTAGTGAAAACACATTTTTTCTGTGATTACGTGTTCTAAAGTTTCTAAAGCTTGATTTTACTACAATGTTTTGCAGTTTTTAATTTTTTATATTCTGCACTTGTTGTTTTTATCTGCTGATCGTGAATGAAAAAGTTGTTCATATAAGTTAGTTATAGTACAGGATGTTGCATAGGCCTATGGGTGGTCACGTTAGACAGTACTGTCTACATTTGCGTCAGACCTACCCAACTGTATCAGTAATCATCTAATGACGAAAGTGAACGACCAAATAACCGCGTCATTTTTTATAATTTTTACCTTGGTAAATTGGAAATAGCATTCTGAGAATTATCCGGCACGTTTTTGAAAAAGAAACGGTTTCAGTAGGACTTAAAGATGTTGATGGGTCAATATAACTGAACAAAATATTAAATTAAAGAGTAAATGAACCCTTTCTTGTCTAATAAACTACCTAAAGTTTATCATAACACCTATGGACCCCATATCACATAGACATCTATGTTCCTATCTACGGTATATCCAATTCTAAATTAACCGTAAAAATTATAATGTAAAATATAATACTCCATTAAAGAGTATATAAACAATATAAACTCTTTCAAATAAGCATTTCGTTTTACGCGCTTTTCTCTTCTGTGAAAAATTGAGGAAATGCAAAGAGAATTTCTGCAGCTGTCAAGCCAAGTAAGTTGAACAACCGTTGTAACGGTCTTGAACAGTTTTACTCTGTACTGTACACAAACTTTGACTGAGCTTGTGAAATTATTTGTTGCTAACTCATACAAATATTAAAGGGAACAAAAATGTAAAAACTCATCCTGCTACGTGTTCCATTTCGCTGAAACAACTCGACCCATTTTAAGCAGAAAAGTTTTGTGGGCATTCATCAGTCAAATATCATCAAACTTTGCACATGCGAAGCTTATGAGTACTCTCTCGTATCATTTAAAAGTTTATGTGACATAAAAATTTGTGCAAAGTTCAACACATGTAAGCTACTTGGAAAAAATTAATTGACAGATGGGAAATACAGTAGACTCTGCTTGTTGTGAACACCATGAGTCAAGACTATTTTGGTCGTAATATCCGAATGTTCACAACCGAATATGCTACAGTACTGTTTAACCACACCAGGATCAATACAGTTAGGCATAAAATGACAAAAAATGTCAAAATCATCATTTATTTCATTATCGGTAAGCAGTAACATTAAAATGAACTTCATTGGGTGAATTTGAAATACAAGTGACGCAATTTGTAACTGTCAAACATAATTGACAGCGACAAATTGATAAAAAAAGACGGAAAAAGTGGTCATAAGAAGAATGGTCATAGTAACCGGAGAGTTTTTTATGGCATCATCACCACACCAAATCGGTCATATAAAGCGGGTGGACATAATAAGCGGATTCTACTGCACATACTTACACGTGCCTTTGAGTCCAAGTCCAAAGAATCCTGTCCTTGTTGAAACGGTTAGAATTTTGAGAAATCAAACTATGTCTGACAAAAGTAAGTTAGCTTCCCAATGCAACGAACGAATACGACAAAAAAGCAAACACATTACCGCGTACTTTCCTACACTTAATAACCACAACAGGAACATGATTGTGCAACTGGAGAATGCTTTGGCTTGCATATGTTTATCGTATATAATACTGTATATACATCCATACTACATTATGCTGTAATAGGTTTCTTCAACTTGTACAATAAAGCATCATGAGATAAAAGCTCTCCTATAATCTCTTTTTGGGTTCTTAGTTTTCCAGCGCAAGTTTGAAAAGAAGATAAGCACAAGTTTGAAAAGCTAAAAATAACCACTGGCGACTTGAATGAATTGCAATAATAGCGTTCTGTGCAATTGTTACGCAATTGTTAATTGTTTGCACAAAAGCGTTTTTCACGAAAAGACACGGTATACAGTAAAAGAAAAAAAAATCGAATAAAAAGAAATTTATTGCACAAAATAAGAAGCTTACGTGATTAAAATAAGACAACGATCCGTCAAAAAATGGGTAAACACAAAAAATTAACCTACATGATATTCGTAAAACAAAAAAATCAATCAAAGATTGATAGAATTAACCGGTAAACCGCGGCTTTTAGTAGCAATTTTTTTTCAAAATATTGATTTTGGCTGATAAAATCTAAATGATATGGTTAAGACCGACTGAAACAAACATTTGATGCCTCCTAACAATTGCGATCAAAAATAACGATTTATAACGCCTGGAAAGAACATTTGTTTAATCAAGTACTGGAAATTTTGATTGCGATCATACCTGTCTTCGTTAAATACATCAATTATTTTTATATCTAATCATTAATTTCTTTCCTATTTTTTTAGCAAAGTGTAATTCTTGTCTAGCAACTGATAATACCATAAGAATAGTAATTTAATACTTTCTATACATAACTTCCTTTTGCTGTTAGTAAATTGTTTATGCTGGATTATGCCGTTCAATTATAATTGGCGATAAATTTTCAATTTGTCATTCAAATTTTTGTATGGATTATAATTATAGGATATAGCAGGGGTGGCCAGACCTGCTTCATGCTCGAGCCGCATATTACCAATTCGAGCTTTAAAAGAGCCGCAACACAAACACAATAAACAATACGAATTTATTCACTCACAACGAAGTGTAGCTATTGATAAACATTATTGCTGCGTGGTGATACTATGAGTCTCCACCTGGGCTTCACCAACTCTTTTTGCAATTATAAATTATAATTATTAGTGTAACCGTAACCAAGACTTAAAACTAGGTCAGCCCTGAGGTACAGCTTCAAACTGGCAGTTTACTTAACTACAGTGTACAAGTTAGCACACTTCTGTACAATAATGTCCTTTTTGGAGTGTAATTTGATTATTACTAACAATGAGTACATTGTTACTACGTGTGATAGAACGCATTGTTTCATAATCTGATCAAACAACTCGTCTAGACCGGGAAAATGCATGTCTAATTCAACAATGCAAATTCATTAAAGAGCCGCAATTAAAGGCTCAAAGAGCCGCAGTTTGGCCACCCCTGGGATATAGCCTCAGACGCCAAAATAAGAGAACTGCGTTTGTTGAAAGATATAATATTTGTAGGTATATTTATAGGTCTATAAATATAAGAATATTTTTTATTTTAATGACAAAGTTATCGCTACATAAGAATTCTTTTTATAATGTTAACAACAACGTCAACGCATCCCTGACAAAGCCTCATCCATAATGTTAAGGGACCGCTCTCTTGCTTTATCCCAGGAGTGATCTCCAACCAGCCTGTAGTGATATGGTACAACTGGACCCAGGTAATACATGTAAGCCAGTCTTGGGTCAGTAAGAAGCAGCTTGAAGAAAGATGGAACTAAACCGAGATCTTGAGCCAAATCTTCCTGATAGTGGTAAAGGTTTGTCTGTTCGTGTAACATCGAATATTAGCTTACATAAGATCACCACCGCTAATATATTATGCAAAGTACGTTAACTGTATGCCATAATAAGCCTATGTACTTTTACATGATACAAATATACATTTGGTGCTACCTTCAACTTTTAATATATACGTATACCGTACGGTATAAGTAATATTCAAATGGGTAGTAGGCCTATTCAACGTAGGTAATATTTACAGCGTATCTTTTATAAAGATTTTTAAAATTTATATCAAACATTTCTTGTTGAAGGCAGAGGCAAAGCTGGGGGAGGGGGGGACATCTGTCCCCGGCATATGGCCCTACAACAAATAAGGTTTTCCTGATGCTTACAAAATTTTAAATGTGTTGATAATGATGATGTATGGTTCTCCAGCATATTGCAGTTACTGAGTTAGCAAACACAGGAAACATGCCTCGGACTCCACTATAGCTCGCATTTTTAGTGCGGAGAGGGGGGGGGGGGGGGGCAAAACTGTCTTCGTCTCTGGGTGCTAAAAATCCAAGCTACTACGCTACTAGCTACAACTCTGGTTCAAGGCTAGCCATTACCTAAAAAATGAATTTGAAATATATATAACACAACAGCAAAATAAAACCGACCCGAAATATAAACTTTCCTCCAGTACTTCGCAGCAATTCCTCTCTGGTCTCTGTCCATGTCTTTTGCATTTCTTCTTTGGACGGTAGCTCTTTCTTTCCACTCAAAGCTCTTGCAATGTATCTAGCCTAAACATTCAGTTAAATTCATTAATTCAGTTAAAGTCATATACACCATGGACTAAGTGGTAATATTTATGGTAATTAAGTGGAGAGCACGAATACCTGCATTTCCGCATTGAGAGAAATACCACCAACTGCCGGAGCTAGGATACCAACAAACGATAGAGTAGACGGATGCTGAAGCTGGAACGGAAACATCCAGTTGTACAAACGGGCTTCGCTGAAATCGCCTTGTGGTCAATAACAGTTGTTTCAGAAAAAGCAGAAATATGATAAAATGAAATATGATAACTATTGTTCACATTTCACAACATTCCCATTTATACCACAGCACCACACGTTAAATCATCACAACGTTATATACTAACTTGGCAAAATCTCTTCGCTTATAAACGAATAACTTGGGGAATATCCTGTAGCTACGAAAACAGTATCTACAAAATCCTCTCTGCCATCCACATAGGTCACCGTATTTCCTGCAATTTTTTTAATTTCAGGTCTAGTTTTAACTTGTCCGCTGTAGATTTTTAATGGAAGTTCATCTGATACAGTGATAGTTCTTAGCATGTTCGTGTAAGGATACCTGTAATCAAACAATGCACCGTATGAAAAACAAACAAACACTTACATACAAACGAGGTTGAAAATGAACATAATGAAACTTTATTGCTTATTGGCTAGGTTTACAATGTACTTCGATTTTATGCCACAAGCTTCATGATTTACACGTGACTCCATCAAATTTGCCCAGTTTTTATTGGTCCACCAACTAGGAAGCCATCTTTCCTTTAGCAAATCCAAACGATTCAAAATTAAATCAAATGGTAGGCCCATCTGGAAGAAAACAACTTGTTTTTCAGAAGTTGAAAATGAAAGCAATTAAAACAATGAAGTGGAAAAGCTTTTTGATTATAACGTAAAGGATCATTGAAAACAGTTTTTGGAACTTGTATGTTTTACTCCCTATAACTACTAAAGTTTATGATGCGTGTTCGATTCCAATTGCTTTTAAATAGATTGTATTGAAAATTGAAATGAAGTTGGCGACGACAACGTAATTTTAGACCACGCTAGATAACTAAGCTATAAGGTGTCCTGGTATGTTGGTAATCAACTTCACGTTTTGAACAATTAACTAGGGAAGAGGAAATGAATTAAAAACGCCTGTAGGATGCGATTGCATAATGGAGAAGGAACGTTTCCAAATTTGGTGAAATTCGTTTCTGTTTCTGCAAGAAAGCTCTAACACCACAATGGCTCGCGTGCCAACTAACAAGTTGATTTTGTTGATTTGTGTGCGATTTTTACATGATCGTCATCATGTTTGTTTTTGTGTAATATTTTTGCTTTTGTGTAAAATTGGCACTTTTCATCAGAGCCACTGATTCGATTACAACGGCTTCATAAATACTATATCAGACCGAATGGTAAAATTTAATTTATGCGACGGTGCTGTATTCCTACATACTGTATATAACAAACATAATTTATACATTATGTTCCTACCGCTGATACTCGTGGAGCAAGCCATATACCGTTTCTTGAGGATAGGGAGACATTTTTGGCAGTTTTTGCACAATCACAAGCGATGTCAGTTCCCGTGAATGCAGCTCCAATAACCAAAATAGATTTATCTGCAGAAGACCCACACGGTGCAGCTTTGCCAAATAGTTTGCATATATACAGCATCATTATACAGCCTATATTAATCTATATCCACACATCTACCATTTCATTCAAACGTAAGTCTAAGTCCATAAAAATGTAATTGCTCCGCATAATCATACGTAGGCCTACATGTGAATCAAATTATTTATATGTGTTGTAAGAACTTATTGTATACTATAAATGTACTATATAACTATATATAATATAGGTGTAATTGTATAAGCTACACCAGTCGCTTTAATGTTATTATAATTTCATGTCAAACGTAAACCACAATTCATGATATTTGATCAATCAATTTGACCATTCAATTCAATTCAAACCAAATTCAATACCTAACCACACAATTTGCAATACGCACAACCTTACACTTATTTTTATACCTTTTAAATTTTCGGGTCCCTTGTAATCGCCGCCGTGAAAAATCTCGCCCGCAAAATCTTTGTCTAATCCAGGAACGGAAGGCTTTATCTTCTTGTTAAATACACCACATGCAACAATGACACCATCAAATTCTCTGACACTTATGTCGTCATTGTTCAGATCTTTGACCTTCACCAGCCAGGAACCTTTAACAAAAAGTATAAATGCAGTAAATATTGCAAAATAATTTTGTAAAATTATTCCAACATAAACTAGCTACGCGGTATGTAGCCTAAGTAGGCTACAGTATAAATTAATAGGAGCATATATATAACTATATAAATATATAAACAGCCAAGAGGCAGAGTAATAAAAACGTATTTATCTGATTTGATCAATGCTGATTTTCTACTATTTACGATCAAGAAACATACTTTACCTGTTTTATCATAAGACTTGGCCGGAGTCACACTAACAATTTCTGTTTTGAATCTAATGCATTCCTTCAAGCCAAAATGATCTGCATACATCTCAGCAAATTCGCCAACATGGAATCTATTGAGAAAAGGTGGCCATTCCTAAGGACATAAATTTACATTGCTAAGTTGCATAATGTGAACTTTCTTACGCATCGTTGTATTAGAGGCAGATAAAATTACTGTGCTGTTCATCTTCAATTAAATTATTTATTTAAGCCACGCAGCACATACACACAAATTCCATATGTTTATGTACTTCGCAGAATCTTAAAATTTGTAATTTTCTTTAAATACTTACTTTCGGAACAGGGAAGTCGGAAAATCCAAAGTTAACTCTACTAACATTAGTAACAAGTGATGGATACGTTGTTGGACTGTTGTCATGCTTTTCTTTCTTGTGGTCACTCCACATACCACCTGTGTCGAGAGATGTTTGAACAAAGACGTAATGAGAGAACAGCGTACCAGTTGATGAAACGCGTGTTGGTGAATACAAGTTTAGAAAAATTTACTTACCAACAAAATCTAACTTTTCGTAGCAAGTTGGTATCAAACCTTCTTCCAAGCAAGCTTTAATGGCTGCCAGACCACTTATTCCAGCTCCTATTACACAGACTTTCTTGCTCTTGTCTCCCATATTTCTGGTACAATTCTTACCTATTTAACTGTTTTATTAAGTTTACAAGTTAAATTAAATTGACAACATGTACATAAGACTTGTTATGAAGATCAGCTGATATGTCATACACAAACTTTACTGAAAATACTAAACGCTTTTCCATCAGACACCATATGACAGGTAAACAACATTCCTTATGCTAACAGCAGCTAAGTTAATTATTTACCAACGTGGTCTAACGAGTTACAAATCATCTGGCAGAGACTAGAACAGTGTTTCTCAACTGCTGGTCCGCCAAACAAATGAGTGTACTTTTTATTCTTCAATTATAAGATCCTATGCCTTAACAAAATAACTTTCAACGTTTAATTTTTAATACAACGTTCCTACATCTTCACCTGGACATTTTGCAATTCAACCAATAAAAGGAGGTACTTGAAACCAGCGTTCATGACATATTTTGGTTTTCATTACAACATAACCATATATATACCGCGACATGAGTCTAAATTGTTTTCGCTTTTGGCAAGTATCATATTGTGACCTCATAACAATAAAAGTTAAAAGAACCTGGGTCAGGTTAAACACGTGAATTGTAAAACAAAAGCTAGGCAACTTTTTCAAATGCATTTTTGCTATATACTCTATGTACAGGAAGCGTGTAATGCAATTAATCACTAATAACGTTGCATTTACTGTTTTTGAATCCTGTTGTGCTGAAATGTAACTCTGCTCATATCGCATTGATGCTGAGTTCATCTAAGAATAAACTCGAAACATCTCCAAAAAATGACTGCTTTCTCTCTGAGCACTAGTCCTTGTAGGACAAATACTTACCTTAGGAAAACTCAATTGTGACGTGCGTGCCTGCGTAGTTTCTGTCATGCACGAGCGCTTCCTTTGTAAGCTGGCTCGAGCTGCTGATAGTACAATGTTGCAAATTAATTTGCGCTGTCGCACACATCCAAATCAGCACTGCAACTGCAGCGTTTGACTTATTACATCGATTCTTAGAATAACTACAGCAAAAACGCCTCTACTTAGCAACCGGAGAATTTTGCTTCCTAGGGGAACGTTCTTGCATGACAAAAAGCAAAGTCTAGCCCAGGCTCAAATATTTATTCTCCAAAACTTCAATCATGACGCTATTTCTGTCATGCATGAACGCTTCTTCTGTAAGCAGTTCTCACGTCTGGAACTTTCACATGAAACGCATTGATATTTGAACAAGTTTTGCCGATAAGCCTAGAAGCGAGTTGGGCTATCATTTTTTCACCTGACAAGTTGTATGTTTGATTGGCCCAAACTGAGAAGTTATTTTTCACTTTTTCTTGTTAATCAAACTTTATTTTATAACATAACAACGTAAACCTAACCCAAATTTACCATCTGACCCAAATCGTACTTCAATTAAACTCTAAATAACTAAAATCGGCTTTTGCATACCCATTCTCCTCAACTAAGCGCCTATCTTTGACAACGCGGTGTCTGAATTTCGCTTTAAAATGTTTTAGATTTAGAAAGTAGTGTAGTTTTGAAAACTTCGTCATTTGCACTTAAAATGAACACGTCAGTATCGTAAGTAAGCATAATAGACTTTGCAGCGGTATTGACCAAACCACGTCGGTCCAGAATGAAATGGAACGTGCATGTGTGTATGCGCAATATTTGCTCACGTAGCCTATAATTAGTTTGCGTATATTTCGTTGCTGCGTAAGCAGACATAAGTTGTTATGTTTGCGATAACACTGAGACGTTTTAAATGTATACAGGATTTCGAATGAATTAAACTCACTGGAAGCAAAATTTTGACGACAACGAAATAGAGTTAAGTCAAATGTAGACAAGCAATATCAGAATGAAATTTGCAGCTAGGAATATCGTATTTATAGTGAAAGGTACTTGATAAACGGCAGTCAAATTTACAGTGTCAATGATAGGCTATATTCTTTATAATATATATATAAACCCGAAATAAGAATAAGTTAGGCGTACATTGCTTTTGCTATAATATCTTTGTGTATACATATACTAGCCTATACGCTATATATATTTTCATATTTTACGTGTAGGCTACATAAGAATTCTTTTTATAATATTAATAACAACGTCAACGCATCCCTGACAAGGCCTCATCCATTATGTTAAGGGACCGTTCTCTTGCTTTATCCCAGGAGTGATCTCCAACCAGCCTGTAGTGATATGGTACAACTGGACCAAAGTAATACATGTATGCCAACTTTGGGTCAGTGAGAAGCAGCTTGAAGAAAGATGGAACTAAACCAAGATCTTGTGCCAAATCTTCCTGATAGTGGAAATGGTTTGTCTGTTCGTGTAACATCAAATATTAGCTAACATAAGATCACCACCGCTAATATATTATGCAAAGTACGTTAATTGTATGCCATAATAATCCTATGTACTTTTACATGATACAAATATACATAGGGCGCTACTTTCAACTTTTAATATAGGGGAGACCGGGGTTAGTTGGATAAAATTTTAGGAAAATTTAAATCACCAAAATTCAGAATGATCTTCGAAACATTTATCTAGTCTGGCATAATGACTACGCTGGTCTACAACTTATTACAAAAGACTGACCAGAAATTGTTACAGGTTTACGCACAAACTTTATTTTTTCAGACATCAGTCACATTTTTCAACTAACCCCGAAGCCGGGGTTTGTTGGAAAACCACACGGGGTTAGTTGGAAAATATATCAATTTGTTATATACAGTATTCAAAAGTGTCTGTTCTTTGAATGTCAATCAATCTATTGTGGATTGTAGCCCGACAAGTCAACAGGGAAGACAAATTTCTGCTGACAGCGTTTCGTTGATCCGCGTAGATCTGTAGAGGTTGGGGTCGTTTTAGGATGTAGAGGTTGATGCCGACAGATGCAGATACAGATGCAGAGTTTATCGGTCTTAGCTTACGTTACGTTATTGACTTAGTTAACCTACTACATTAGTATCTGACTCTATTGTTGCGTGCGGTTAGAATTCTCTAACCTTTCTGATAGCCGAACGTTCGTGTTATATTATAACAAATACCGTTTGCCAGAAAAGGCTTTTATTGTAGGTGCTGTACACTTTCTCAATATTACAAATAACCGAGAACACAAGTCATGTGACTGTTTACACGATGTCTACTGATTCAATCACCACAACTACAGTAGTACGGTATTACATATGTCTATAACTTCGCGTCTGTGACTGAGGTTCTGAGGCTCTGAGGGAGTCTCACACAAAAGTTCAAGCTTATAAAACGTGCTGCGATGTGGCGGAAATATATGACAAAAAAGGCATGAACATTTCAAAGCGTGTGAACGTGAAAATCGGTGTGTTTGCAATGCAAATTAAATTTGGTTAAGTTGGAAACAGTTACTTGGAAGCGACCTGGTAACGTACTAAATAAGGAGCTTTCACACGAAGTTATTCGTAGCAAGTTTTCAAATATACCAACGGTAGTTTGCAGTGTTCTGAAAAGGCAAGTTTTAAACTCCATTTACTAGCTGGAAAACTCTTTCATAAGAATGATGTGGCGGGACTGAAAGTTTAAAAACTCCAATTGTTCTGGAAAACACATTTCTACGAAAGACGTAAGGATTTTACAAAAGCGAGCCAAGCCGCCACATTCCTCCCCCGCTACGGAAGGAAAAAGATGACAATTAACATGTAACGTACTGAAGGTGGCAATGGCGAGCAAGCACAAACAAAAAACTGAATTTATATACAAATGAATGAACTGTAACATATGCTTAAAATAACTGATGGTAATATAGCTACATGTTGGAGGGTATCTCCAAGATTAACCGGGCATGCAAAAATTGTTTGAACTGTTCGTATTCCCGGGTTTTGTCCGTAACCCCGTTGGATATATACTTCATCAAGGGGGCCATGTGGAAAGCAGGTGTGGCTGCTACCATGGTAAGGATTCTGCTCATAAACTCAAAATCAGGAACCAGCTGGAACAGTTCATCCAGCTGCTGGAACCAAAGTAGTAGATCCTCAGCCGAAGTGGTTGGCGGCGCAGGAACCGCAAGGGTCGGCATTGTAACGGTTGTTTTAAACGGCCGAAATAGTCTATGTACTGGTTGTAACACCGTAGCTTGTATATCTGCTAGATCAGCGCTCTGGGGCATGGGGGCAGGAGCGCCTTGCTCCCCAGGTCTGACGATCGGCACATACGGCGCGGGAGATGATTGTTGAACCGGTGAATCGGGTGAGTCGGGAATCATCTCAGTAACTGAAGTGATTTCGTCAATTTGAACGTCAGCGGAGGAATCAGATACCGTCGACATACTGAAGTGGTTTTGGCAGCAATGGTAGTGGCAGCAAAGTCTGTGGAGAAACTAAAGGGGTAGAGGGTAAATTTTTTGCAACTGCACCTCCCCCTATTGAGGTGGGTTGAAACAGCTAAACTCATGCACAGGAATAGTTAGCATGCAATAAGGCGGGAAAAGTGAAAACGATACTAGCACAAGAATAAGCTACTAAGCATGCAACGAAGCAAAACGGTTACAAAATCGAAAGCGGCGACAAGGGAAAACGGCAAAATTGTACATGCAAAGGACATTTATCGGTATTGAAGCAAGGTGATACACATAGTGAAACTTAAAGTGTGTGGGTGCTCGCGAAATTATCACGAGAAGATGAAGCGGGCGGTGCGTCATCAGCAGATCCGGACGGAGACGGTTCATCACGAGAACGCCGAGGCAAGGGCAGCGGTTGTGGTAGTTGAGGTCTTGCAACCGGCGCCTGCTGTTGGTGGCGCCAAGCGCGGACACGGGATACAAGGGATCTGGCATACTGCAAATGGTGCGGAGACGATCGGATAAACCCGATGGTATGGAAGAGGGCCCACATCATGGCAAGGAGTTGCAGGATGAATATAAGGGCTGAGAGAAATGGATTCGTAATTTGCGACAGAGCAAGGAGTAACGTTTGTTTCGCGGCGTGTGCGAATGTGTCTGCGACGTAGGATCCGTTGATCATAGTTTCATCAGTAGTAGTAGTAAGGCTTGTCATGACATGTCGCATTTGTTCCTTGAGAAGGTTGGCTTCAGACATAGAGCTGAGCAGCGATTGTAGATCAGTAAACGAGTCAGAGTCAGGTAGCTCGTTGAGAATTTTCTCGTAGTCGGGTGCCTTGTAGTTGACGTGTATAGGCGACAAAGGTAAGTTGAGTTGATGCACCTGCACATGTTCGTGCGATAAAGTATAGTTGTGATACAGGACAGTGTGTCCCAGAACTCGGAAGACAAAACTTCTTGCTGGTCGATACGATTCCAGCAGGTGCACTCCCGGTAGGACAATGTTGTCTGAAATGAGTTGGCCGTATTGACTGTGGCCGTTTTGATCGCGATATTTGATGAGAGGACGTTGGCTGAATGCGTTTCGGTACGCAAGTGACGGTAAGACGGTACCGTTGATAGAGTGACATGCTGCTCTGGACATAAAATCTCCAAGGCTGGAACCCATGGTTTGATGTCCAAGAGTAGTAGTGAGTATCTCAGTAGGGAAGATCTTCCCAATTGCTTTGTAGAGTGTGCCAATTAGCTTCGTGAGTTGGCAATGTAGGAACTTGTTCTCTTCGTTGAAGGTAGTGAGAACTTCTGAAATAAGGTCGTCCTGTTGTGTGTCGAAGGTTGCAAAAAGTCGCTCGAATTGAGAGTATGGCGTTCGAAAAGGGGCACGCCTTAGCCGGTTAGGACGAAAAAGAGCGAGTCTGTCGAGCTCTGTACATTGTTGGTAGCGAAAGATAAAGTTGTTGTTGTCGCAGTGAATATGTTTGCCATAGCAGTTTTTCGCACGAGAGGAGCATTTCCTCCAGTGATGTACCGAGATCCCGAGATCAGGTAAGGAACCTCTATATAAGGACGTAGAGTTGTAATGGAGGAGCATCTTGTGAGTCCCGAGAGGCTTGGTTGGTGGGCAGTTGATATGCGAAGGTACTCGCCATATAAACATACGATTGCCCGTTAAGCAGTATCCACGCCCGATTGAGCACGATGCAAGAGATCCAAGAGACGACGTCATTGTGTCCGTGACGTAATCGTAGTAAATTGTAGTGTGAAACAAGAAGTCGTTTGTTACTGTTCCAGAAGCTGAAGTCGGCCAGACAAACTTATAATGGACTGCATTGCGTGTTGAGTACGCCGCAGGATTAGACAGGATCAGCGGTCCATGTGATGAAACGTTGGTTTTATTCCACGACGAACATTCTGGGTTGTACGGTGGGTGTGCGTCAAAGGTGTTGGCCGATTTTTGATAACTCCCAAAAAAGAAGTAAGTAGTGCTCCAGGAAGTAATCTGTGAAGTGCAAACTGTTGCAGGAATCTTCTGGAGATGCAGATCTGGAGCAAACACGGTAGCAGAGCAGTTGTGTATGGAGAAGGGTGTCTGCGTTTGACAATGTATGTCGTCATCAAAGGTATATAACCCGAGAGAATGCGAACGCTGACATAACAGAAATTTCTGTGTATCCGGATGAAGATTCGTCTGAGCGGCGGATGTGAACAAAAAGAAACATGTAAGCAGCAGACAAACGAACATGTTGTGTTGTTTAGTCAGAGAACCGTTTCGGTGGAATGATTTTGCGACCAGTCCGAGAAGTCTTTACAACTTCAGGCGGTTTTATAGAAGCAGGAGCAGTGACAGTAGGTGGTGTCGTTTGCTGTTTCGCTGAAGTAGCGGAGACTGACTGAGGAGCAGGGTGTCGAGTCTGCAAAGAAAAATTTTGTTGATGCGAGGAGGATGATGGTGAGGGAGCATCAATATCAATTGTATAGCTAGGTTTGAGACGGTCGAGTGAGACGCGATCCGGTTTGCCATGACGGGATATTACAAAATATTTTTCGTATCTTTCCAATACTGGAAAAGGACCAACATAAGGGCGTTCTAACGCACGTTTGACATGATCGCATCTAACATAAACGCGGTCACAATGTTTCAAATCCGGATGCACGTAGGACTGCATGAATTTTGTATGAGCGGTCGTTGGAGTAAACTGAAGGTCGTTGATGAAGTCTCGGTAGGCACCGAGGTAGCTGGATGTAGGAACTGCAGAGGTAAGCTTGGAATCAGAAAAGAAACCACCTGGGAGCCGTAAGGTGTGTCCAAAAGCTAACTCAGCAGGTGTACATTTCAAATCCTGGAGATAGCGATTACGCAGAGCCAAGACAATAAAACCCAATTTGTGAAACCAACGTTCAGGTTCGTCTGAACACTTGATGGCGCGCTTGATCTCTGCATTTGCGCGTTCTGTAATTCCATTGGAAGTGGGGTGGTAAGCTGTAGTCAGATTGTGTTGAATACCAAGCGAGCGCATAATTTCTGCCCAAGCGGAACTTATGAAACATGGTCCACGATCACTTGTGAGGATGATTGGAACACCGACCAAGGAACACCAGAGATTAACAAAGTAAGCAGCAACGGTTTCCGTGGTGGCATCAGGGATTGGTATCGCTTGAACGAAACGCGTATATCGGTCAATACATGTAAGGATGTATTTGTAACCATGGGAGGTTGGTAGTGGTCCAATCAAGTCAATTGCAACATCAGAAAATCGTCCGTAGGGAATTTTAAATTTCCCCGGTGCGGTTTTAGTGTGGCGGAAAATTTTTCCTTCCTGGCAGTTTGGGCATTGTTGAACCCAGGTAGCGATTTGTTTACACATCCCTATCCATATAAATCTTTCCTTGATGAGCTTAATTGTGGCTTTTTTTCCAGGATGCGATAAATTATGTAAGTGCAGGAATACTTGACGTTGGAAGGAGGAAGGAACTAGAACACGCTCTGTGTCAGTGGACACGTCACAAAGGATGGTAAGGTCCTTATTGGGCAGCTTGCAGTCCTGGAGTTTGAGTGATGTTGTTGCGGTGCGTAGTCTTTGAATAGCAGGATCATTGGCTTGAGCTTGTGCTATTTTCTCATACTCTAAAGGAGGCGGAACGTCCGAAAGAGTATTAATGTTGGGTGCCGAAGGTTGAGACCTTGACAAGAGGTCCGCCACAACATTGGCAGAGCCTTTGATGTGCTCAATGGTTGTTGTATATTCTGAAACAAACAACAATTGCCGGAACTGTCTTGGAGAGTAATGTTCGGAGAGCTTACTGAGACTTGAAACCAGAGGGAGATGGTCTGTACGCAAAGTGAATTGTCGGCCTGTCAAGAAGTAGCGGAAATGACGTATTGACTTGTAAGCGGCCAACAGCTCTCGGTCAAAGCAACTGTATTTACGTTGAGTAGCGTTCAGCTGTCTTGAAAAGAAGGCCAAAGGAACAAGTTGATTTCCTTGCAATTGCTCTAATGTCGCTCCAATACCGGTCAACGAAGCGTCAACTGTTAGATAAGTTGGAGCATGGAGTTTCGGAAACGCTAAAGTGCTAGCATTTGCAATAGCTTGTTTGCTGCTGGCGAAGGCGCATTCGGCTTCGACATTCCATGTTAAAGGGGCCGCGCGTTTGCTGCGACTGTTCGGAACTAGCTTGTAAAGCGGTTGTAAGGTTGTGGAACAATGCTTCAGAAAGCGAAAATAATAGCAATAAATTCCCAAGTAACGTTTCAGCTGTTTGCAGGTTTGTGGCTGTGGGTAATCAAGAATGGCCTGCACTTTTTCTTGAGTTGGTCGTATACCCTCAGAATTTATGTGATGGCCAAGGTAGTCAAGAGACTCGCGGTTGAATTCACTTTTGTCTAAATTGAGCGTTAAGCCAAATTCCTCAAGTCGTTGAAAAAGCAACTTAAGGTGTTCAAGATGTTCTGATAGGTTACTACTTCCAATGATGATATCATCGAGGTAAGCAAAGATTCCAAGGTGCTGAAGGGGACGTACTACTTCCCCTATTAGTCTGGAAAAGGTCCGTGGGGCGCCCGATAAACCGAATGGGAGTCTTGTGTATTCAAATTGTCCTAGGGGGCAAACAAACGCCGTTTTATGGACATCTTCTGGAGCCACTTTTATTTGATGAAAGGCGTTTTGGAGATCGCATTTAGAGAAGACAGTTTTACCATACAAAACCTCGGAAAAACTATGTAAGAACGGAAGAGGGTAACAGCTGTCGATTGTTTGTTTGTTGACTAATTTATAATCAACGACAAGACGATATTTATTGCCAGAAGAGCCTTTAGGAACGAGCAAGGCCGGACTTCCATAAGGAGAATCACTGTATCGGATAATTTCTCGCTCCAGCAAGCTGTCAATTTCTTTCTTCAAGATCTGCATTGTTTCTGGGCTATATCGACGTGGACGTGCACGTACAGGAGAACCTGTGGTATGGATGTGGTGAACGATGGAATGCTTCACTGGTTTAACAGCTGACATGGGTTTTTGCAAGTCTGGAAATTGATGTAAAAGGTCTGCAACAGGATCTATCTGGCTGAGAATGGATATGCGAACAGGATCACTTTCAACAGGCTCTAACGTATATTGCTGTTGGTTCGGTACATCTATGAGATGCTTGGCTTTAAGATCCAAAACAAAGTTGTATTCAGTGAGGAAATCCAGCCCCAATATGCAAAAAGGTGTGTCCGCAAGCACAAATTCAAAGGGATAAGAAAAACGAGGATGAAGGGAAACATTAAGTTGTGTAGTGCCATACGTAGTAATTGGCGTGCTGTTAGCAGCGAAAAGCGGTGTTTGCGGTTTGCGGTTTGATACGTCAGCTAAACTAGCGGACAAAAGAGAAGTTGCTGCCGCGCTATCTACATAAAAGTGAATACTATTGGCGTGATCATATACAGTTAACAAGGGGCAGCCTCTTTTTATTGTTGATGCGATCGACGGGACTGACGGGGTTAATGTTGCGTCGATCGCCACGCGTTTTTTGTTGGGCGGGATTGGTTCTCCCACATGCTACAACTTGGGTGACAGCGGCGCGCATCCCTACCGAAGCGGGCGTGGTAACAACATAAGCCATTAGAAGCATCAGACGCGCAAGGGTAATTGCTACGTTGGTAGTCTGGTTTCTGAAATGTGGGGGATGAATGTAAAAAATTATATTTGCGTTGGTTTGCAAAAGAAGAACCATTTTGTCGGCGATTATCTCGATTAAACCCGTTGTTGCTGTATGATTTGTGAAACTGTCCATTGTTTGTGCGTGGTGATCGTTGTTGCCATGCTGAGTTAAATGAATTGCGTTGGTTTGGCGTATTTTGGTTTGTGAAATTCGTATTTCTTTGCCCGGAACTCTTAGATTCGTTGTTAGCGTTAGATCGTGTATAGCGCGGTGGTTTAGACAATTGAATTTGCTGTATTTGCGGTTGCATTGGGTAGTCAATGTCATCCGTATCAGTGATGGCAAGGGAAAGGTTGTGCGAAGAAGTTTTTGGTTGTTTAAGCAGCAAGATTTCGTGGGCTCTGCTTGCAAGGTTCTGGAGATCGTGATGTTCCACGCTGGCTAACGCAATTGCGACGTCTGGTGGTAACGCTTTAAGGAATTTAGCACGAATTAGTTTGACGACTGGCGGAGTAAGATTCTCTTGACCTACTGCGCTCATTAATTCGCGCATTAAATGTTTCGGGGACTGATCGTGCAGCGTCAGGTCCGCCAACAAAAAATCTAAATGGTCCTCACGTTTATCAAAGTTTCTCAAGATTTCATTGATCAATATGTCGTAGCAGTTCTGTGCTGACGCCGAAGGTAACCGAAGGAGCGCGAGGTCTTTCGCAGGAATTGCCTCTACCGCCAACAAGTAACGATTAGTTTGAGAAGTGATTTGATAAAGAGAAAATTTATGTTCAAGGTGAGAAATCCACGCTTCGGGATTAAATTTCCAAAAGGTAGGAAGTTTAACGTGTGAAAACAAATCGTTTCGTAAAGTATTGTTCTGTGGTTGCGCGTTTGTTGGTAATTGGTTACTAGTACCCAGACCAGACGGACCAGCAATGCCATTATCGGGAGTATTTGCAGATCCCTCCCCGTTTTCGTTCGACATAGTTGTATTATTAATTGACTCGTTGGAACGGTCGGTTGATCGTGTGCTCATGTGGTATTCTGTCTTAGCTTTGCCAGGCACCGAAGTAACTTTTCGTTGTGTCGGCACAGGTTGTGACATTTATCAAAACCGATAGAAAATGTTTTAGGCGGCGCACCGCAAAAATTGTTCACAATTGAACCAAAAAATACTTTACAACAAGAAACTTTTATTTCAAACTGCAGCACAATGCAGCACAATAAGAATAGCTTAAGCTAATTTAATAAGGTACAAGCCGATGAGCATGCATTTACAAGCTATGGTTGCAAGTAGTTGTATAAAAAGTGAAAAATCCACTTACCAGTGAAGAACGGTTGTGCGAATTGCGAGAGTGTGAGAATTGAAACGCGTCGTTTTTGACACAAGATCGTCAGTGATCACTAGAACGTCGGTGGTTTATTAGAACGTCGAAGCGTCGGGTTGTCAGTAGAACGTCGGGTTGTCACCAGAAATGTCGGTGGTCACTAGAACGTCGGGGTCATCAGAAATGTAGAGGTTGGGGTCGTTTTAGGATGTAGAGGTTGATGCCGACAGATGCAGATACAGATGCAGAGTTTATCGGTCTTAGCTTACGTTACGTTATTGACTTAGTTAACCTACTACATTAGTATCTGACTCTATTGTTGCGTGCGGTTAGAATTCTCTAACCTTTCTGATAGCCGAACGTTCGTGTTATATTATAACAAATACCGTTTGCCAGAAAAGGCTTTTATTGTAGGTGCTGTACACTTTCTCAATATTACAAATAACCGAGAACACAAGTCATGTGACTGTTTACACGATGTCTACTGATTCAATCACCACAACTACAGTAGTACGGTATTACATATGTCTATAACTTCGCGTCTGTGACTGAGGTTCTGAGGCTCTGAGGGAGTCTCACACAAAAGTTCAAGCTTATAAAACGTGCTGCGATGTGGCGGAAATATATGACAAAAAAGGCATGAACATTTCAAAGCGTGTGAACGTGAAAATCGGTGTGTTTGCAATGCAAATTAAATTTGGTTAAGTTGGAAACAGTTACTTGGAAGCGACCTGGTAACGTACTAAATAAGGAGCTTTCACACGAAGTTATTCGTAGCAAGTTTTCAAATATACCAACGGTAGTTTGCAGTGTTCTGAAAAGGCAAGTTTTAAACTCCATTTACTAGCTGGAAAACTCTTTCATAAGAATGATGTGGCGGGACTGAAAGTTTAAAAACTCCAATTGTTCTGGAAAACACATTTCTACGAAAGACGTAAGGATTTTACAAAAGCGAGCCAAGCCGCCACAGATCCACGTTGAGTTTTGCGTTTATACTCGCGCATACTTTCAATTAAAAAGTGTAGATAGGCCTATTTATCGATCTGTATCAAATAACAAGTTCCAACTTAACTGTACGAGGTTGTATAAGTAAAAAATATGAATTCCATCAAGCATTAATAAAATAAATTTTTACTCATATGATTTTACATATTCCAACTAACCCCATTCAAAATTTTCCAACTAACCCCGTATGCACATGGGAGAGAAAACTTACTTTTTATGTAGCCACTAAACCAGGTAATTTAATTGCCTCTGCCTTTTCTGGTACCATGGCACCTACGGTCAATATAGACTAATGAACTTTCAATAGTCTCTCTAGAGCACTATGTTACACTATATTTACCAACAAGCTCGAATTTTAGTTCAAAGAGTAAAAAACAGAAAAACGTGTGCCACTTTTATGCTTCTGCTCTGAGACCAATAAAATTAACATGGCGAATAGATAACATCGTTATCAATCACTAAGGGGCAGTAAAGATTTACAAAGATATTCGGGGAGTACTAAAACTGCGATTTTTCAACTAACCCCGCTGTCCAACTAACCCCGGTCTCCCCTATACGGTATAAGTAATATTTAAACGGTTAATAAGCCTATTCAACATAGGTAATATTTAAAGCGTATCTTTTTTAAAGATTTTCAAACTTTATATCAAACATTTCCTGTTGAAGGCAGAGGCGAAGCTGGGGGAGCTACTACGCTACTAGCTACACCTTTGGTTCAAGGATAGTCATCATCTAAAAGTTGAAAGATGAATTTGAAATATACATGAAACAACAGCAACATAAACCGACCCGAAATATAAACCTTCCTCCAGTACTTCGCAGCAATTCCTCTCTGGTCTTTGTCCATGTCTTTTGCATTTGTTCTTTGGACGATAGCTCTTTCTTTCCACTCAAAGCTCTTGCAATGTATCTAGCCTAAACATTCAGTTAAATTCATTAATTCAGTTAAAGTCATATACACCATGGACACAGACGTAATATTTATGTTAATTAAGTGGACACGAATACCTGCATTTCTGCATTGGGAGAAATACCACCAGATCCGGGAGCTAGGATACCAACAAACGATAAAGTAGACGGATGCTGAAGCTGGAATGGAAACATCCACTTGTACAAACGGGCTTTGCTGAAATTGCCTTGTGGTCAATAACAGTTGTTTCAGAAGAAGCAGAAATATGATAAAATGAAATATGATAACTATTGTTCACATTTCACAACATTCCCATTTATACCACAGCACCACACGTTAAATCATCACAACGTTATATACTAACTTGGAAAAATCTCTTCGCTTATAAACGAATAACTTGGGGTATATCCTGTAGCTACGAAAACAGTATCTACAAAATCCTCTCTGCCATCCACATAGGTCACCGTATTTCCTGCAATTTTTTTAATTTCAGGTCTAGTTTTAACTTGTCCGCTGTAGATTTTTAATGGCAGTTCATCTGATACAGTGATAGTTCTTAGCATGTTCATGTAAGGATACCTGTAATCAAAAAATGCCCCGTATGAAAACAAACAAACACTTACATACAAACGAGGTTGAAACTGAACATAATGAAACTTTATTGCTTATTGGCTAGGTTAACAATGTACTTCGATTTTATGCCACAAGCTTCATGATTTACACGTGACTCCATCAAATTTGCCCAGTTTTTATTGGTCCACCAACTAGGAAGCCATCTTTTCTTTATCAAATCCAAGCGATTCGAAATTAAATCAATCGGTAGGCCCATCTAGAAAAACAACAACTTGTTTATTAGAAGTTGAAAATGAAAGCAATTAAAACAATGAAGTGGAGAATGTCTTCGCTTTTTACATGAAGGATCATTGAAAACAGTTCTAAAGTATAACTGATGATGCGTGTTCGATTCCAATTGTTTTTAAATAGATTGCATTGAAAATTGAAATGAAGTTGGCGACGACAACGTAATTTTAGACCACGCTAGATAACTAAGCTATAAGGTTTCCTGGTATGTTGGTAATCAACTTCACGTTTTGAACAATTAACTAGGGAAGAGGAAATGAATTAAAAACGCCTGTACGATGCGATTGCATAATGGAGAAGGAACTTTTCCAAATTTGGTGAAATTCGTTTCTGTTTCTGCAAGAAAGCTCTAACACCACAATGGCTCGCGTGCCAACTAACAAGTTGATTTTGTTGATTTGAGTGCGATTTTTACATAATCGTCATCATGTTTGTTTTGTTTAATATTTTTGGTGTAAAATTGGCACTTTTCATCAGAGCCACTGATTCGATTAGAACGGCTTCATAAATACTATATCAGACCGGATAGTAAAATTTTATTTATATGACGATGCTGTATTCGTACATATAACAAACATAATTTATACATTATGTTCCTACCGCTGATACACGTGGAGCAATCCATATACCGTTTCTTGAGGATGGGAAGACATTTTTGGCAGTTTTTGCACAATCACAAGCGATGTCCGCTCCCGTGAATGCAGCTCCAATAACCAAAATCGATTTATCTGCAAAAGACTCACACGGTCAACTTTGCCAAAAAGTTTGCATATATACAACATCATTATACAGCATATATTAATCTATAAGCATATGCATACATTTACCATTTCATTCAAACGTATCTCAAGTCCAAAGTGTAACTGCTCTGCATAATTTAATCATACGCGCATGTGAATCAAACTATTTATATGTGTCGTAAAAACTTATTGTATACTATACGTCTACTATATAACTATACATATTTATAAGTGTAATTATATAAGCTACACCAGTCGCTTTAAAGTTATTATAATTTAATGTCAAACGTAAACCACAATTCACGAAATTTGATCAATCATATTGACCATTCAATTCAAACCAAATTCAATACCTAACCGCACAACCTTACACTTATTTTTATACCTTTTAAATTTGCGGGTCCCCTATAATCGCCGCCGTGAAAAATCTCGCCCGCAAAATCTTTGTCTAATCCAGGAACGGAAGGTTTTATCTTCTTGTTAAATACACCACATGCAACAATGACAGCATCAAATTCTCTGACAGTTATTTCGTCATTGTTCAGATCTTTGACCTTCACCAGCCAGGAACCTTTAACAAAAACTATAAATGCAGCAAATACTGCAAAACAATTTTGTAAAATTATTCAAAAATATAGGTTATTAGGTACGCGGTATGTAGCCTAAGTAGGCTACAATATAAATTAATAGGAGTATATATAAAACTATATAAATATATAAACAGCCAAGAGGCAGAGTAATAAAAACGTATTTATCTGATTTGATTAATGCTGTTTTTAACTGTTGTCGATCCAGACATACTTTACCTGTTTTATCATAAGACTTAGTCCGAGTCACACTAACAATTTCTGTTTTGAATCTAATGCACTCCTTCAAGCCAAAATGGTCTGCATACATCTCAGCAAATTCGCTTACATGGAATCTATTGAGATAAGGTGGCCATTCCTAAGGACATAAATTTACATTGCTAAGTTGCATAATGTGAACTTTCTTACGCATGGTTGTATTAGAGGCAGATGAAATTGCTGTGCTGTTCATCTTCAATTAAATTATTTATTTAAGCCACACAACACATACACACAAATACCATACGTTTATGTACCTCGCAGTATTTTAAAATTTGTAATTTTCTTTAAATACTTACTTTCGGAGCAGGGAAGTCGGAAAATCCAACGTTAACTCTACTAATGTTTGTAACAAGTGATGGATACGTAGTTGGGCTGTTGTCATGCTTCTCTTTCTTGTGGTCACTCCACATACCACCTGTGTCGAGAGATGTTTGAACAAAGACGTAATGAGAGAGCTGCGTACCAGTTGATGAAACGCGTGTTGGTGAATACAAGGTTTGAAAAATTTACTTACCAACAAAGTCTAACTTTTCGTAGCAAGTTGGTATCAAACCTTCTTCCAAACAAGCTTTAATGGCTGCCAGACCACTTATTCCAGCTCCTATTACACAGACTTTCTTGCTCTTATCTCCCATATTTCTTGCACAGTTTTTACCTATTTAACTATTTTATTAAGTTTACAAGTTAAATTAAAATGACAACATGTGCATAAAACTTGTTATGAAGATCAGCTGATATGTCATACACAAACTTTACTGAAAATACTAAACGCTTTTCCATCAGACACCATATGACACGTAAACAACATTAGTTATGCTTACAGCAGCTAAGTTAATTGTTTACCAACGTGGTCTAACGAGTTACAAATCATCTGGCAGAGGCTAGAACAGTGTTTCTCAACTGCTGGTCCGCCAAACAAATGAGTGTACTTTTTATTCTTCAATTATAAGATCCTATGCCGTAACAAAATAACTTTCCCATTTAATTTTTAATACAACGTTCCTACATCTTCACCTGGACATTTTGCAATGCAACCAATAAAAGGAGGTACTTGAAACCAGCGTTCATGACATATTCTGGTTTTCATTACAACATAACAATATATATACTGCGACATGTGTCTAAATCAGGGATGTCCAACCTTTTATTATAGTGGGCCGCATTGTCACTTGAAATAATTGAATGGGCTGCAGAACCAATTAAATTTCAAGAAAAATGGGTGCATAAAGTACATACTTTTGGAGTGAAAATGACTAGCGGGCCGCACAAAAATCTCAGGCGGGCCGCACTGTGGCCCGCGGGCCGCAGGTTGGACATCCCTGGTCTAAATTGTTTTCGCTTTTGGCAAGTATCATATTGTGACCTCATAACAATAAAAGTTAAAAGAACCTGGGTCAGGTTAAACACGTGAATAGTAAAACAAAAGCGAGGCAAATTTTTCAAAAGCATTTTTGCTACATACAGTATGTACAGGAAGCGTGTAATGCAATTAATCACTAATAACGTTGCATTTATTGTTTTTGAATCCTTTTGTGCTGAAATGTAACTCCGCATTGATGCTGAGTTCATTTAAGAATAAACTCGAAACGTCTCCAAAAAATGACTGCTATCTCTCTGAGCACTAGGCCAAGTAAGCTCAAATACTTATTTTTAGAACTTAATTGTGACGTGCGTAGTTTCTGTCATGCATGAGCGCTTCCTTTGTAAGCTGGCTCTAGCGGTGGTCGGACGATTCAACCCACGGACGATTCAACGCAGGACCATTCAACCTAGGACGATTCAATCCCCGGACGATTCAACCCGCGAATGATTCAACCCACGGACCTTTCACGTACTTATGGCTTAGGTTATTACCAAGTTACATAGTAGCCAATTGTAAGCTTAATAATGGACAGTCTAGACCAGGGATGTCCAACCTGCGGCCCGCCTGAGATTTTTGTGCGGCCCGTTAGTCATTTTCACTCCAAAAGTATGTACTTTATGTACCCATTTTTCTTGAAATTTAATAGGTTCTGCGGCCCAGTGAGTTATTTCAAGTGACAATGCGGCCCACTTTAATAAAAGGTTGGACATCCCTGGTCTAGACTCTAGATTTAGGCCATCCTGAATAGGCCTGTACGTCGTGGTTAACGGTTATGGTACCATTGCAATCATACCGTTTTTTGTTCGGTTCTAGTTCGATTCAACCCGCGGACGATTCAACTCCGGACGATTCAACCCGCGGACGATTCAACCCAGGACCATTCAACCTAGGACGATTCAACCCGCGGACGATTTAACCCACGGGCGATTTAACCCATTTACAAAAACGTCTACGCAGTTCGTTATCAGGCACGGATGCCGCTTTTACTACTATACCAATACACATCTTGTTTTGAAATAAAAACAAGTTTATGTACCGTGTTGTAACTAGTAGACCTGTTTACCGAAAAATAAATAAAGCCTACACGTCGAATAAAAGTCAAACCTTATAAACAACTGTTTGTTGATCGGAATGAAGATTTCCCGCAAAAAAGTTTGAATCGGGAGATCGAACATTTTGAGAATAGTATAAGTCGCTTGTCTCCAATCAATTTATTATTTTGAAAATAAACGAATAACCTTTCCTATAGCAGAGAGAGGGATTCTGTGCTATAATTCTGCTTATTTCGTTGTGGTTAGTTTGAAGTTTGTTCCTGAACAAAATACGGTACGATTGCAAAGGTACCGAAACCATTAACCACGATGTACAAGGCTATTCAAGATGGCCTAACTCCGAGTTTAGTCTGTCCAATATTAAGCTTACAATTGGCTACAAAGTAACTTGGTAAAAACCTAAGCCATAAGTACGTGAAAGGTCAGTGGGTTGAATCGTCCGCGGGTTGAATCGTCCTGAGTTGAATCGTCCGCGGGTGGAATCGTCCGGGGTTGAATCGTCCGTGGGTTGAATCGACCAAGAACCGGCTCTAGCTGCTGATAGCACAACGCTGCAAATTAATTTGCGCTGTCGCACACATCCAAATCAGCACTGCAACTGACTTATTTGGCTTGACGCATCGTTTGACTTATTGCATCGATCCTTAGAATAACTGGAGCAAAAAGGTCTCTACTTAGCAACCGGACAATTTTACTTCCTACAGGAACGTTCTTGCATGACAAAAATGACTTTCCATTACAGGGTTTTATCATTCTATGCTTGCCAGTACCTTTATCTTTTTAAATACTAAAAGAAATGTAGTACAATTGAAATCACTGTAACAATGCAAGTAATATCTTTCATTGTGCCTTTACTAATTGATAAATGAATCCAGTCATTTATCTGAGTTCTTGTCTCCGGCAAAATGTAGGTTAAGAATATTTAATGCAATATTCTGAGCAAAGTCTCGCCCAGGCTCAAATATTTATTCTCCAAAACTTCAATCATGACGCTATTTCGGTCATGCATGAACGCTTCTTCTGTAAGCATTTCTCACGTCTGGAACTTTCACAAGTGGTGGTTACTGTTTTTATACAGTAAATACCATACCATGAATACTTAATATATTGCAATCTGACTTTTAAGAACGATTAGAAGGTTGCGAATTCTGTCTACAATTCCTAAACTTCAGTTGAATGGTTTATATGAAGTTTAAACACTGAGAGTCTGATTAATATCGGTTTTAATATTCTTCATTATTACTTCAAATAAACACTACAAATTTACAACAATATTATTATACATATAAAAAGGATTTTATGAACCAATTAGCAAGCAAAGCGCGTCACTCTACATTTCTCATTGACTTAAAGAATTATTCACAGAGTTATTACGATCTATATCTCTCATTCATTGAACTTTAAAACTGAATACTGAATACTGAAGAACTAATACTAATAAAAACATAGCATGCAACGATACGTTTATACGCTGAAGGAGATAATAAAGAAACAGAATGTCAACTTGAGGCGCAATGCGTTTATCAATAACAGGAAATGTTTTGGACTTTTAGACTCGACGTTTTACAGGTCAGGTGATAATTTCAATTTAGAAATTTTCAATAAAAGGAAATAAATGTCAATCAACATTGTCTATTTTTATGTTTTCAATGTTGTTAATACGAGGTCACCCGTGCAGTTAAACATTTTTACCAATTAAGTTGTCAATCACATAGGGGTAATTTCGAATTCGGCAAGCTCATAATGCAATGTAAATAACATGTTTACAAAATAGGATAGCAAGTATGGGGTTATCATAGCGCAATAAGTTCAAAAGTGCAATGTAGATAGCATGTTAACGGAACTGATTGTCAAACAACTTTCTTCGATAACTTCGTGAACTGAGATTGAACTTATGGCAAGTATGACGTTATGTAATAGCGCGGTAAATAGCAGAAATATAATTATAACAACACAACTTGGAAGCCAATGGAAACAGTGTCTTCCACACGAAACGCATTGATATTTGAACAACTTTTGCCGATATGCCTAGAAGCGAGTTGGGCTATCATTTTTTCACCTGACAAGTTGTATGTTTGATTGGCCCAAACTTGCAAGTTATTTTTCACTTTTTCTTGTTAATCAAACTTTATTTTATAACATAACAATGTAAACCTAACCCAAATCTACCTTCTGACCTAAATCGACTTCAATTAAACTCTAAATAACTAAAATCAGCTTTTGCATACCCATTCTCCTCAACTAAGCGCCTATCTTTGACAACGCGGTGTCTGAATTTCGCTTCAAAATGTTTCAGAAAGTAGTGTAGTTTTGAAAACTTCGTCATTTGCACTAAAACTGAACACGTCAGTATCGTAAGCAGTATATAGGATTTCGAATGAATTAAACTTGATGGAAGAAAAATTTTGACGATAACGAAATAGAGTTAAGTTAAGTTATATGTAGCCAAGCTATATCAAAATGAAACTTACAGCTAGGAATATCGTATTATAATGAATGGTACTTGATAAACGGCAGTCAAATATACAGTGTCAATGATAGGCTATATTCTTTATAATATATATATATCGCCGAAATAAGAAGAAGTTAGGCGTACATTGCTCTTGCAATAATATATTTATGTATACATATACTATATGCTATATATATATTCTTATTTTACGTGTAGGCTACATAAGAATTCTTGTTATAATATTAATAACAACGTCAACGCATCCCTGACAAAGCCTCATCCATTATGTTAAGGGACCGCTCTCTAGCTTTATCCCAGGAGTGATCTCCAACCAGCCTGTAGTGATATGGTACAACTGGACCCAGGTAATACATATATGCCAGCTTTGGGTCAGTAAGTAGCAGCTTGAGGAAAGATGGAACTAAACCGAGATCTTGAGCCAAATCTTCCTGATAGTGGAAAAGGTTTGTCTGTTCGTGTAACACAAAACAATATTTTGATATCCCTAGAACTACTATATTAACTACAGAAATAAATTTACTCGACGCCATATAATAAGACAATGTAATCTCCCAGGATATATATGTACACTTGGTATTACTGTCAACAACTAGTAAAGATGATGGTACTTTAAAAAGCCAGTCATATAATAGGTTTTCAAACTTTATTTCAAGCATGTCGTGCGGAGAGCTAATAATTACCTATAAATATGACTAGGAAGTTGGAAATAGATGACAACTGTAGCTAGAAAAACTGACCCGAAATTCAAACTTTCCTCCAGTACTTTGCAGCAATTCCTCTCTAGTCTCTGTCCATGTCTTTTGCATTTCTTCTTTGGACGGTAGCTCTTTCTTTCCACTCAAAACTCTTGCAACGTATCTAGCCTAAAAACTTGAATCCATTCATATATTTCATGGATACAGACCCAGTTGGCCTGCTTGTGGTAATTAAGTGGACACGAATACCTGCATTTCTACAACGGGAGTAATACCACCAGCAGCATTAGCTCCAATACCAACAAATGATAGAGTTGACGGTTGCTGAAGCTTAAAAGGAAAAATCCACTTGTACAAACGGGCTTCGCCGAGTTCACCTTGTGATCAATAACAGTTTTTTTAGACAAAAGAAAACTTCGATAGGCCAAAAATTAACAGTATAGCCTAGTTCACATTTCAGCACATTTTCAACATATACTAACTTGGAAAAATCTCTTCACTTAAAAAGGGATAATACGGGGTATATCCTGTAGCAAGAACGACGGTATCAACAAAATCTTCTCTGCCGTCGACATAAGTCACAGTATTTCCTGTAATTTGTTTAATTGCACGTCTAATTTTAACTTGACCGCTGTAGATTTTTAATGGCAATTCATCCGATATAGTGGTGGATCTTAGCATGTTCATGTAAGGATATCTGTAATGTGTGATATTTTTAATAAATTTCTTTTATTTCAAGATGGAAATTTCTTTTAAACAATCGCATCAACTTAAAAGTGAACAACAACCTATTATGTATGAAAATGACAACTTTAATAACGTCCTAACTTTGTTGAAACCAACACGATTCAACTGTTTGCAATGCTACCTTGATTTTATGCCACAAGCTTCATGATCCACCCTTGACCCAACGATATTTTCAAATGTCCAGTTGGTCCACCAACTAGGAAGCCATCTTTCCATCAGCAAACCCAAACGATTAAAAATCAAATCAAATGGTGTGCCCATCTGAAAAAAAAACAACAAGTTAGTTAGAAATTGCAACTGAAATCAATTAAAATGAAGAAGCGAGAAAATGTCTATGGTTACTACACAAAGGACGAACGGAAGAAGGTGTTACAGCTTGCTTCTTTTACAGTTACACCCTAAAAAGTACGATACGTGTTTGAATCCTATTTACCTTTGAATTTGTTTTTACTGCAATCTGAAAACTAAATAAATTTAACGACGACAAAGTACTTTTAGACTACGCTGAAAATATAGGCGAGTGTTACATTTTTTGAAACAAAACTGCTGTTTGGTGAATTTTAAATAAATTTCCATTCGATTTTTCAACTCCAAAAACTTCTTTAAAAAATCAAAATATTTTTACGAGTTTATTGGTATCGATATATTTTACTATATATATAAAGTTATTTCGAAACAAAATTTTTTTTTAGATTTTTAAATCTAATCCATTTTTCATGTTATTGACACTCTAGCAGTGATACGTAATGGATAATCATATAAGGAAGCTTTGTATTTGTCCAAAAGTAATGCTCTTACCTAAAGCACAAAGAAGTTTGTATATACAGTTCTATTGTGAATTTAACACACATTTCGTTAACAATTAATCAATTGTGCATTACAAAATACAATTTGACGATAGAAATCCTAATGCTTGTAGTGGAGTTTAGTTTTGTTTCAATTACATTAGATTTTATTTTAAGTTTTATTTATTAGGTAATATTTATCGAGTTTAGCTGCAAGAGCAGTTTCAAATTAAACGCGATTACGTCTAATTCTGTTGATATTATACATTGCGGTTTTATCTGGATTCGGTTTTATTCATCAGAATCACTGAATCTACAGGATAATAATTCTTCTGCACCACTGAGCTAATGAGCATGGGTTATAAGATTTGTGAAGGTTTTACATGCAATGGGTTTTTGAAACCTTGGCTTTGGCAACCACTCAGAAATTTTCAGAGATCGAGACTTTTAAAGACTAATTCGATGTAAAAGTATAAATTTTATGAAAGACCGTTGGAAAATTTTGGGAGAACGCTTCGGCCCCCAAAAACAATTTTAAAAACACTGATTAAACGTTTATATGACTATAACAATTTATACATATAAGAATAGCAGACGAAACTGGAACTTTATCCGCTTACCACTGAAACCCGAGGCACAATCCATGTTCCATTTCTTGCACACAGAAAAACATTTTTTGCGGTCCTTGTGCTTTCGCAAGCAATGTCAGAGCCGGTGTATCCAGCTCCAATGACTAAAACCGATTTATCTGGAGCATATACAAGCTTAGCGTTGACAAACATATTTTTGGGTTAGTCATCTTTACTCAATACATAACTATGTAGCGTATTTTAATCGTCAAGCATATACGCATCTACAATATAGTTGCTAGAGCATCTTTCCCAAGTAAATGTCAAAGCCCCAAATAGCTAATCGCACCGCATAAACATATATGCACATCAAGCACATGTGAAACACAAGCATCATTTTTGCAGCATTATTGTATTACTGCGCATGTAAATATTATGTAAATATTTTAATTTCATTATAATTATATTCTAAACGTAAACCACAGTTAATCATAGGATAACTAAACTAAATTGTAATTCAGACAAAAACATTTCGTTACTCTTGTTTTTATACCTTTAAACTTTTCGGGTCCTCTGTAATCGCCGCCATGAAACACGCTTCCAGCAAAATCTTTGTCTAATCCAGGAACAGAAGACTTTATCTTTTTGTTATATTGACCACATGCAACAATCACAGCATCGAATTCGCTGAAACTTATTTCGTCATTGTTCAGATCTTTGACCTTCACCAGCCAGGAACCTTTAACAATAAGTATAAATGCAGTAAAATTGTAAAAAAGTTTATAAAATTATTCAAAAATAAACTAGCTACGAGGTATGTAGGCTACAGTATAAATTAATAGGCTTATATAAACATAAATATAAAGCGATTATGCTAGATAGCCTATAGCCAGCAAGAGTTAGCAAAGTGATAAGCATTCTATAATTCCAAAGTAAGTCAATTTCAATGCTATTTTTCGACTATTTTCGATTCAAACATACTTTACCTGTTTTACTATAAGACTTAGCCGGAGTCACACTAACAATTTCTGTTTTAAATCTGATGCACTCCTTCAAGCCAAAATGGTCTGCATACATTTCAGCATATTCGCCAACTTGGTACCTATTAATATAGGGTGGCCATCCCTAAAAATACAGATTGGTAAATTAATATTGTTCCTTTTCAAACAAGTTATTATATGAATGTGAATAATGTACCCATGTACAAAAGTGTCATAAAAGTTTTGATTTCTTTGATATACTTACTTTTGGTGCTGGAAAATCGGAAAATCCGAGATTAACTCTGCTAATGTTTGTAACAAGTGATGCATAAGTTGTTGGACTGTTGTCATGCTTTTCCTTGTTATGATCGTTCCACATACCGCCTGTGGTGAAAGATTCTCATATGCAAAACATCGCTTTAACGCTATATATTGTACAGGTCTATGAAACACATGTGACGAAAAGAAGTATTTTCGTCTTGCGGTCACTCCACAAACAACGTACGTCGGAATGTTATATTTACAAGAGATTGCTGCTACTAACTGACCGGTTATAACCAAAGTTATGCAGCTAGGGTAAGGTTATGGTTGTGAAAACTTTTGGGAAAGCTACTTACCAACAAAATCTAACTTTTCGTAGCAAGTTGGTGTCAAACCTTCTTCCAAACAAGCTTTAATGGCTGCCAGACCACTTATTCCAGCTCCTATTACACAGACTTTCTTGCTCTTATCTCCCATATTTCTTGCACAGTTTTTACCTATTTAACTGTTTTATTAAGTTTACAAGTTAAATTAAATTGACAACATGTACATAAAACTTTTTTATGTAAATCAGCTTATATGTCATACGCAAACTTTACTGAAAATACTAAACGTTTTTCCATCAGACACCATATGACAGGTAAACAACATTAGTTATGTTTACGGCTGCTTAGCTAATTATAATTTATTTACCAACGTGGTCAAACGAGTTACAGTTCATCTGGCAGAGACTAGACCAGTGTTTCTCAACTGCTGGTCCGCCAAACGAATGAGTGTACTTTTTATTCCTCAATTATAAGATCCTATGCCGTAACAAAATAACTTTCAACGTTTAATTTTTAATACAACGTTCGTACATCTTCACCTGGACATTTTGCAATTCAACCAATAAAAGGAGGTACTTGAAACCAACGTTAATGACATATTATATCTACTCTAGGTCTCCTTTAGGCTCTCCATATGACTCAAACATATTTTGAGCAAAGTCTTGCCCAGGCTCAAATATTTATTTTCCAAAACTTCAATCATGACGCTCTTTCTGTCATGCATGAACGCTTCTTCTGTAAGCTGTTCTCACGTCTGGAACTTTCACACGAAACACATTGATATTTAAACAAGTTATGCTGATATGCCTAGAAGCGAAAAAGGTTTTGCTATGACGTTTTCACCTGGCAAGTTGTATTATTTGATTGGCCCAAACTTACAAGTTATTTGTACGCGGTGTCTGAATTTCGCTTTAAAATGTTCCAGAAAGTAGTTTCGAAAACACCAGCATATACTCTTAAAATGAACACGTCAGTATCGTAAGTAAGCATAAGACTTTGCAGAGGTATTGATCAAATCACGTCGGTCCAGAATGAAACGGAACGTGCATGTGTGTGTGCGCAATATGAGCTGACGTAGCCTATATTTAGTTGGCGTACATTTCGTTGCTGCGTAAGCAGACATAAGTTGTTGTGTTTGCGACAACACTGAAACGTTTTAAATGTATACAGGATTTCGAATGAATTAAACTCAATGGAAGCAAAATTTTGACGATAACTAAATAGAGTTAAGTTAAATGTAGCCAAGCAATATCAAAATGAAACTTGCAGCTAGGAATATCGTATTTATAGTGAATGGTACATGATAAACGGCAGTCAAATATACAGTGTCAGTGATAGGCTATATCCTATAGTATATTTATCGCCGAGAGAACCATAAGTTAGGCGTACATTGCTCTTGCAGTAATTTTTTTGTGTATACATACACTATACGCTATATATATATATGTTTTCATTTCTTACGTATGGGCTACATTAGAGTTCTTTTCATAAAATTAATAACAACGTCAATGCATCCCAGATAAAGCCTCATCCATTATGTTAAGAGACCGCTCTCTAGCTTTATACCAGCAGTGATCTCCAACCAGCCTGTAGTGATATGGTACAACTGGACCAAAGTAATACACGTAAGCCAGCTTTGGGTCAGTGAGTAGCAGCTTGAAGAAAGATGGAACTAAACCAAGATCTTGAGCCAAATCTTCCTGATAGTGGAAAAGGTTTGTCTGTTCGTGTAACATCGAATATTATTTTGATATCCCAAACATTTTATTCATTTGGTTAATAAAGGCTTTTAAACTTTTATTTCAAGCATTCTTGGGTAAAGGATATTTATTATCTAAAATTCTGCAAAGAAGATTTGAAATAAATATAACACATCAGCAAAATAAACCGACCCGAAATATAAACTTTCCTCCAGTACTTCGCAGCAATTCCTCTCTAGTCTCTGTCCATGTCTTTTGCATTTTTTCTTTGGACGGTAGCTTTTTCTTTCCACTCAAAACTCTTGCAACGTATCTAGCCTAAACATTCAGTTAAATTCATTAATTCAGTTAAAGTCATATATACACCATGGACACAGACGTAATATTTATGGTAATTAAGTGGACATAAATACCTGCATTTCTGCATTGGGGGAAATACCACCAACTGCTGGACCTAGGATACCAACAAACGATAGAGTAGACGGATGCTGAAGCTGAAATGGAAACATCCACTTGTACAAACGGGCTTCGCCGAGTTCACTTTGCAATCAATAACAGTTTTTTTTAGAAATAACCTGAAGTTTGATAAATCAAAAAATTGTTCATATTTCACCACATTCCTATATATTGTGGGGATCATGTAGAAATTGCAATTAGTCATATAAATTGGCATTGCATGAGTTTTTGTATTTTTTCTCCAGTTTAGATAATGTAATGTTTGCAAAAGCTTCGTATTCGTGTTAAGCAGTTATTCAAACAAGGAACTCTAACCGACATGTTTGACGCAGATTGAAGTGTTTCAAATAGCATTGTTTTCACGGCGTAAAGTTTGAGTGTACTTGATGAAACATTTAATGACGTAGAATGTATGCGATACGTGGTTTTATGGTAGCAGTGTAATAATAGAACATGGCGTTAGCTGATTGGCTGACGAGTATGATATAAAAGGTTAAACTTGGTTCAAAAGATACCCCGCTGCATGCTCTGGCCGGCGAGTCTCTGCAAGGGTTTGTCCCTTCAGGACTTGCTAGTACTTCTCTCGGTTTTTAGTTTTGGATCTGTTTTACGTTTTGGCTTATTCAGTATTGAATTCAAGTGATAGTTCTATTCAAATGTGGAATGGTAATTAATTGGTTTCGATGTGACAACTTATTCGGACAATATAACGATTTGAACTTATGAAGTTGGTGTTGATTTAAGAAGCAAAATAAGACAGTGAATGCAACGGAGTCAAAGACAATCATAGGAGTCAGACAATAAACCGAAAGACTTGGTTTGGCTTAGGCCATCCCAAAACAATTATTACACCACCACCATTCCCATAATATAACTTATATATCACTGCACCACATGCTAAATCATCACAAAAGTATATACTAACTCGGCAAAATCTCTTCGTTTATAAACGAATAATATGGGGTATATCCTGTGGCAATAAAAACAGTATCTACAAAATCCTCTCTGCCATCGACATAGGTCACCGTATTTCCCGCTATTTTTTTAATTTCAGGTCTAGTTTTAACTTGTCCGCTGTAGATTTTTAATGGCAGTTCATCTGATACAGTGATAGTTCTGAGCATGTTCATGTAAGGATACCTGCAATCAAAAAATGCCCCGTATGAAAACAAACAAACACTTACATACAAACGAGGTTGAATCTGAACATAATGAAACTTTATAGCTTATTGGCTAGGTTAACAATGTACTTCGATTTTATGCCACAAGCTTCATGATTTACACGTGACTCCATCAAATTTGCCCAATTTTTATTGGTCCACCAACTAGGAAGCCATCTTTCCTTTAGCAAATCCAAACGATTCAAAATTAAATCAAACGGTAGGCCCATCTGGAAAAAACAACGTGTTTTTTAGAAGTTGAAAATGAAAGCAATTAAAACAATGAAGTGGAAAAGCTTTTTGATTATTACATAAAGGATCATTAAAAACAGTTCTTGGAACTTGTATGTTTTACTCCTTATAACTATTAAAGTTTATGATGCATGTTCAACTGCAATTGTTTTTTAAGTAGATTCGTAAGTCAATAGTATATTGAAAACTGAAATGAAGTCGGCAACGACAACTTACTTTCATACCGTACTAGATATCCAAGCTATATAGTGTTCCCTGGAAAGTCGGTAATCAACTTCAAGTTTTGAACAACTATAACTAGGAACCGGCAACTAAACCGGTACCGGCAATGAATCTAAACGCTGGTAAGATGTAATTGCATGATGGAAAAGGAAGTTTTTTTTAATTTTATCGCAATCCGTTTCTGTTATGAATTTCGTTTCTGCGAGAAACCTCCAACACTACAATGACTTGCATGTCAACCAACAAGTTGATTTGCGAGATCGATTTTTACATAAACGTGATTATGTTTGTTTTGTTTAATATTTTTTGTTTTTGTGTAAACTTGGAACTTTTCATCAGAGCCACTGATTCGATTACAATGGCTTCATAAATACTATATCAGACCGGATAGTAAAATTTTATTTATATGACGGTGCTGTATTCCTACATATAACAAACATAATTTATACATTAAGTTCCTACCGCTGATACCCGTGGAGCAAGCCATATACCGTTTCTTGTAGATAGGAAGACATTTTTGGCAGCTTTTGCACAGTCACAAGCGATGTCAGGTCCCGTGAATCCAGCTCCAATAACCATAAATCGATTTATCTGCAGAAGACTCACACGGTCAACTTTGCCAAATAGTTTACTTTGTCTTTCTGATATATGCTTGTTGAATATACCATTGTACAGGATATATTAACCTATAATACTTGTAACCTTAAACTTATCTTTATACTTTTGAACTTTTCGGGTCCCCTGTAATCGCCGCCGTGAAAAATCTCGCCAGCAAAATCTTTGTCTAATCCAGGAACGGAAGGCTTTATCTTCTTGTTATGTACACCACATGCAACAATGACACCATCAAATTCTCTGACACTTATTTCGTCATTGTTCAGATCTTTGATCTTCACCAACCAAGAACCTTTAACAAAAAGTATAAATGCAGCAACCATTGTAAAACAATTTTGTAAAATTATTCAAAAATAAACTAGCTACGAGGTATGTAGCCTAGGTAGCCTACAGTATAAATGAATAGGAGCATATATATAACTATATAAATATATAAACAGCCAAGAGGCTGAGTAATAAAAACGTATTTATCTGAATTGATTAATGCTGATTTTCTACTATTTACGATCAAGAAACATATTTTACCAGTTTTATCATAAGACTTAGCCGGAGTCACACTAACAATTTCTGTTTTGAATCTAATGCACTCCTTCAAGCCAAAATGCTCTGCATACATCACAGCATATTCGCCAACATAGAATCTATTGAGATAAGGTGGCCATTCCTAAGGAAACAAATTTACATTGCTAAGTTGCATAATGTGAACTTTCTTACGCATGGTTGTATTAGAGGCAGATGAAATTGCTGTGGTGTTCGTCTTCAATTAAATTATTTATTTAAGCCACACAACACATACACACAAATTCCATACGTTTATGTACTATGCAGTATTTTAAAATTTATAATTTTCCTTAAATACTTACTTTCGGAATAGGGAAGTCAGAAAATCCAAAGTTAACTCTACTAACATTTGTAACAAGTGATGGATACGATACGTAGTTGGGCTGTTGTCATACTTTTCTTTCTTGTGGTCACTCCACATACCACCTGTGTCGAGAGATGTTTGAACAAAGACGTAATGAGAGAGCAGCGTACCAGTTGATGAAATGCATGTTGGTGAATACAAGTTTTGAAAAATTTACTTACCAACAAAATCTAACTTTTCATAGCAAGTTGGTATCAAACCTTCCTCCAAGCAAGCTTTAATGGCTGCCAGACCACTTATTCCAGCTCCTATTACACAGACTTTCTAGCTCTTGTCTTCCATATTTCTGATACAGTTCTTAACTACAGTATTTAACTTTATAATCAAGCTTTCAAATGAAATTTAGTTTAAGCCTATAGTGAAAAATGCTTTCAAAACGTCCATATTATGAACGTCACGAGGTAAAGTTCATTTTTGTTCCAGATTGTGTGTGTCACATCTTACTGACTTACTTATTTATTGCACATGCAATGCCAAATAAGTGTACAGTTCAGACAACGATCGAGTTCCGAACAACCTGATCCTACATCCTATGAAGTTCTGTAAACTTATGGGAACAATGTAATCTGGCGCAGCATTAGGCGTTTATCATTCTCAGAGCCCAAGCATATTGCCAAAGTCGCTGCAGCAAACAACAGAAGGATTAAGAAGTATAGCGATTATGACGTGGATATTAATACAAGCAAAATAAACACTGTCTGTTTGTATTAATGAACATTTCAAATAAAGTTTGGGGATGACATGTTAGCTTTGTGACGTCCTTCCTCGAATAGATCTTTCCCTAACCGTCATTTACCTCTTTGACGCATAATATCTGAAACATCATCTACTTTGACAAAGTTCTAGATTAATGATTAACAAAAGCTTGCAGAACACAAATGCAAGTTTCGCACTAGTTCACATCATCTTGTGAAACTTAATAACATTTGCTTGTTATACGCATTTGGCTTTGCTTGTTCCTTTTCTTTTGCTTTAACTACAGTTTAGAATGCATATTTATATCTTATACGCAATAAATGGTTTTCAAAATCAAAGAATACATCCAAATGCTGATTGCAATGAAGGTTGATGATTGCTTATACCAGAGAAGACAATGACTGGCAGCGTTTATTTCATCTATACATGTGTCTGGGCTCAGGTTTTCGGACAACATTGCTCTATATATAGGCAGCCTTTTTCGTACTCTATCACAGATGGTTTTTGTGGTTACATAATGCAACAAAACCAATGTTCCTAAAGAAAAAAAACAAAAAAAACAAGAAGCTAAAGGTGTCAAAATGCCCAAAATACGAACCTCTGCCCTAAAAATAAGGATATTTCTTAGAAAAAAAGGACAAACATATTTTATAAGACACGGACCTTTAAAATAAGGACAAATCTTAGAAATAACGACGGTATGGCAAAATTGTCTATACATTTGTCTGTGCTCAGGTTTGCGGACAACATTGCTCTATATATAGGCAGCTTTTTTCGTACACTGTCACGGATGGTTTTTGTGGTTACATAATCAAATAAATTATAATAATACCTTTATAATTTAATATAATAATGAACGAATTTGCAGAAAACTGCAGTAATTTTGTAACACATAATATACGGAATAAAGAATGCAACAAATAGGTAGCGATAGGCGCCATTAACATAGAAACTTTGCTGCAAACCGTTCTCTGAAAACTGGTTGACAAAACTTTATAAATATATAAAGTTTATAAATCGTTTTAAGTATAGTAGAGTATAGACCATATCCTACGTGTCAAACTCCCGGCCCGCGGGCCACATTCGGCCCGCTTTAGAATAAAACTTGGCCGGCAATTCTATTTTATACATTGAACTATTTTCGGCCCGCGAGATCATTGTACAGTATAACTTACTTTTTTCAATCAAGAAACAAGATTATAACAATACGCACAATACAGCAGCACAGCAGTTGCCCCATCATACGATAGAATAAATCGATTTATTCTAACGCTTGTAATCTAGGCTGCTTTTTTTCTTTATTGTTTCTTAATTCTTTAATGCTTTTGCAAGGAGATGAATGAAACATAATGATGTAAGAGAAGAATAATCAAAAATAGCCCAGTTAGAAATCGTCAAAAACATCAAAAAGTTGTTGTTGTTTCGCTGCCTGTCCCAATTCATGTACTCGTGTCATGAAACGTTCAATCAAGTTTTATGCTTACGGCCTGCGGCGTTAAATAAGTTTTGAGTTTTGGCCCCTGGTATAAACTATAGATTAAAACAACCAATAACAAAAAAAACACCTGCTATTTGGAAGCACAAGTAGCGCTTTTAAATTAATAAAAATAACGCATGTGCAAAAACGTGCGAGCAAAATGTTGTTACTGCTGCAGGCAACAGTTAACAAGACGGAAATGCATATTAATGGCGGTTACTCTTTGAAAGAAACGAATGCATCACAATGTTCATCAGCAGCATATCGATTATTACTCAACTGGATATCAGTCTGGTGATTTTCTCTGGATGGCAGAGCCCCATTTGCGTAATGCCCGCTATCTTCTGATACCGTTAGCTAGCTACGACGTGCAGCCTAAATACAAATTAATAACAGGCTATTCATGAGGTGATGCAGCTTATCTGTCAGTCGCGTTTGACGTCTCGTTTTTGCCATCCAATATAGGCATTCATTATATATCAGGTATTTTTATATCTTTTCAAACTTCATTTATGTTGTCACTAAAGCGATGTTGAATCGCCAAATTCCATCTCAAAAGTGAATGTTTTATTGCCAGAATCAATTGTCTCAAAATTGCTCAGTGCCACATAGGCTTATAAATACGTGTTTGCTGCACTATTTCATAAACAAGTTTTCTTTTAGCAAGCCATTGCACCACTGATTAAAAGGTTTATGTCAAACGCGGTGAGAAATTCGCAAACACACACTGCGTAGGCACATACAAGTTGTCGGATTTGCGGCAACGCTGAAATGTTTTAAATATCTTAGCTGCTATAAACTTTGGGCAACTAAAACCGGTTTCTAGACAGGATCACACAGCTAAAATCAAATCCGACAGGTTACAGGTTCACTCACTAAACTAATTCTTAGAGTTCGACCAGACAAACTTACTTAACTTTGCTTTACAGCAATGTGAGATTATTTTGAAGCAATATCACCGGACATTGGATTAATTGTGATCACGATATTGTGGTATGATCACCTGTCTGTGTGTTCCTACCCGCTTTAAATTCTTTTTATATAATCCAGGTATTCGATTCAACACTAATTTAAAGCGATTTATTTCATTCGTTCGTAGTTGTTGTGACAAATAAATTAACGTTTTAGGTAAATTTTCTTCCATTTTTCGAACAAATATAACTGATATTTCCAACTTTGTCTAATCAGTATTTGAAACAAATTATGTTTATTGTACAATCGAATAGATCAATTTCAATAAACGTTTCAACGATGACCGAACATACAAATGCATTGTTAGTTCACAAAGAACACTCATAAAGGTAAAATTTTAAAATAAACCTGTTAAACGTTTTTTCAACTTTTACAAACGCGAAAGTCCATTATCTATGGTACTATGTCTCTTAACTTTCTCAATTTCATAAACTTTGCTGTTTAAATGCTATTACAACTATACATAGGCCGACAGCTGTGTAATTTCTGCTTGAAAGAATTTGATTTAGCGCTGGTTGAATTAAACCGTAGACTACAAATGGATATAAAAGCGAAATAGAAGCAGCACAAATATATAGTTGGTGGCTTAAAGCAGTGGTGTCCAACCCGTGGCCCGCAGGAAGGTTCTGGGTGGCCCGCGCGGTAATTTTCGAAATAACTTATCTTATCAACGTAATTTATGGCGTACTTACATTCCGAGAAATTGGCATTTATTGTATGCTTTTTTGTCTATTCCTCTATAGTCTATAGTAGAGCAATAGATAGTAGAGATAATAGATAATAGAGCAATAGATGATAGATAATATACTATAGTCTCTAGTGTAGGGGTGCGCAACTGTTCAAGTTAATTTATTGCATCACAATTTATTTCAACGATTAGAATTTTGGTGTGAGTGTTTTAATTAGAAATTAGCAGTAAACACTCAAGTGGCCCGCGCAATCATTCGTACATCGCATGTGGCCCTTTGACCAAAAAGGTTGGACACCTCTGGCTAAGGAAGGTGGCTGGATAAAGAAAGCTATACAAAGTGATACGGGAATAACTCAAAAAAGTGCTAAATATGCGGCGAGGACTTTTCAAAGCACGCGCTTACAGAGAACCATTCAACTTTGCTATTTTTCCTCGTACAAAAGTAATTTTATTTGCAATGAACTGAGTACAAATGATGGAAACAGGATTAATAATAAACTCCGCACGAACACATTTAGATGATGTTTTACATAGTCAAGTAATATTGATGTGGCTATTTATCATAATCGTTGTGAATTCACAAGAAACAAAACTTTGACTAACTGAATAGAGTTAATTTACGTCATATGTAGCCAAGCAATAACAAAATGAAACTTGCAGCTGGGAATATTGTATTTATAGTGAATGGTACTTGATAAACGGCAGTCAAATATACATTGTCAATGATAGGCTATATTCTTTATAATATATATATATCGCCGAAATAAGAATAAGTTAGGCGTACATTGCCCTTGCAATAATATATTTGTGTATACATATATTATATGCTATATATATTTTCATATCTTACGTGTAGGCTACATAAGGGTTATTTTTATAGTATTAATAACAACGTCAACGCATCCCTGACAAAGCCTCATCCATTATGTTAAGGGACCGCTCTCTAGCTTTATCCCAGGAGTGATCTCCAACCAGCCTGTAGTGATATGGTACAACTGGACCCAGGTAATACATGTAAGCCAGCCTTAGGTCAGTGAGTAGCAGCTTGAGGAAAGATGGAACTAAACCGAGATCTTGAGCCAAATCTTCCTGATAGTGGAAAAGGTTTGCCTGTTCGTGTAACATCAAATATTATTTTGATATACCTAAAACTATTATTTTATCTATCGATATAAATTTACTCGACGCCATATAATAAGACAATGTAATCTCCCAGGATATGGACCTACCTTTGGTATTACTGTCAACAACTAGTAAAGATCAAAGTACTTTAAAAAGATAATCATATAATAAGTTTTCAAACGTTATTTCAAGTATTTCATGCAAAGACTAATTACTAATTACTTATAAATATGACTAGGAATTTGAAAAAGATGACAACTATAGCTTGAAAAACTGACCCGAAATACATATTTTCCTCCAGTACTTTGCAGCAATTCCTCTCTGGTTTCTGTCCATGTCTTTTGCATTTCTTCTTTGGACGGTAGCGCTTTCTTTCCACTCAAAACTCTTGCAACGTATCTAGCCTAAAAGCTTAATTCATTCATATATTTCATGGATACAGACACAATTGGCCTGCTTGTGGTAATTAAGTGGACACGAATACCTGCATTTCTGAAACAGGAATAACACCACCAAAAGCGTTAGCTTGAATACCAACAAATGATAGAGTTGACGGATGCTGAAGCTTAAAAGGAAAAATCCACTTGTACAAACGGGCTTCGCCGAGTTCACCTTGTAATCAATAAACAGTCGTTTTAGACAAAAGAGAAATTCGATAGGCCCACAATTAACAGTATAGCCTAGTTCACATTTCACCACATTTTCAACATTACTAACTTGGAAAAATCTCTTCACTTAAAAAGGGATAATACGGGGTATATCCTGTAGCAACAACGACGGTATCAACAAAATCTACTCTGCCGTCGACATAAGTCACAGTATTTCCTCTAATTTCCTTAATTTCAGGTCTAATTTTAACTTGGCCGCTGTAGATTTTTAATGGCAATTCATCCGATATAGTGATGCATCTTAGCATGTTCATGTAAGGATATCTGTAATGTATGATATTTTTATAAAATTTCTTTTCATTTCCAGATGGGAATTTCTTTTAAACAATCGCATCAATTTCAAAATTGAACAGCAACCTATTATGTATGAAAATGACCACTTTAATAACGTCCTAACATTGTTGAACACTAACACAGTTCAACTCTTTGCAATGCTCACTTTGATTTTATGCCACAAGCTTCATGATCTACCCTTGACCCAACGAGATTTTCAACATTCTTGTTGGACCACCAACTAGGAAGCCATCGTTCCTTTAGCAAACCCAAACGATTAAAAATCAAATCGAATGGTGTGCCCATCTGGAAAAAAACAACAAGTTAGTTAGAAATGTAACTGAAAGCAATAAAAATGTCTACGGTTACTGCACGAAGGACGAACGGAGGCAGGTGTTACAGCTTAAATATTTTACAGTTACACCCTAAAATGTACGATACGTCTTCGAATCCTATTTCCCTTTGAATTTGTTTTTACTGTAATCTGAAAACTAAATAAATTTGGCGATTACAATGTACTTTTAGACTACGCTGAAAATATAGGCGAGTGTTACATTTTTTGAAACAAAACTGCTGTTTGGTAAATTTTAAATAAATTTTCATTTGATTTTTCAACTCCAAATACTTCTTTAAAAATTCAAAATATTTTTATGAGTTTATTTGTATCGCTATATTTTACTATATATATATAAAGTTATTTGGAAAAAAATTGAGTTTATCTGCAAGAGCAGTTTCAAATTAAACGTGATTACATCTGTTTCTGTTGATATTATACATTGCGGTTTTGTCTGGATTCGATGTTATTCATCAGAACAACTGAATCTATAAAAATGTTTCTGTGAATGCCGCACAACTGAGCTAACGAGTTTGGATTATGAAATATGTGAAGATTTTATATGCAGTGTGTTTTAAGGCTTGGCTTTGGCGACCGCTTAGAAAGTTTCAGAGACCGCGACTTAGGACTAAGTGTTAAATTTCTGCTGTCGATGCAAAAGTATAAATTACATGAAAGACCGTTGGAAAAAATTTGAGAGAACGCTTCGGTACTCAAAAACAATTTTACAAACACTGATTATATGACTATAAGGATTTATACATATAACAATAGCAGACGAAGCTGGTGATTTATCTGCTTACCACTGATACCCGAGGCACAATATATGTTCCATTCCTTGCACACAGAAAAACATTTTTTGCGGTTCTTGTGCTTTCGCAAGCAATGTCAGAGCCGGTGTATCCAGCTCCAACGACTAAAACCGACTTATCTGCAGCATATACAAGCTTAGCGTTGACAAACATATTTGTTGGTTAGTCATCTTTGCTCAATACATAACTATGTAGCGTATTTTAATCGTTAAGCATATACGCATCTACAGCATAGTTGCTAGAGCATCTTTCCCAATGAATGTCAAAACCCAAAATATTTAAATATTTAAAAAATTTTAATGTCATTATATTTATATTCCAAACATAAACCAACGTTAATCATAGGATAACTAAACTAAATTGTAATTCAGACAAAAAAAATTCGTTATTTTTATTTTTATACCTTTAAACTTTTCGGGTCCTCTATAATCGCCGCCATGAAACACGTTGCCAGCAAAATCTTTGTCTAATCCAGGAACAAAAGACTTTATCTTTTTGTTATATTGACCACATGCAACAATGACACCATCGAATTCTCTGACACTTATTTCGTCATTGTTCAGATCTTTGACCTTCACCAGCCATGATCCTTTAACAAAAAGTATAAATGCAGTAAAATTGTAAAACAATTATTTTTTTTCAAAAATAAGCTAGTTACGAGGTATGTAGCCTAAGTAGGCTACAGTATAAATTAATAGGCTTATATAAACATAAATATAAAGCGATTATGCTAGATAGCCTATAGACAGCAAGAGTTAGCAAAGTGATAAGCATTCTATAATTCCAAAGTAAGTCAATTTCAATGCTGTTTTTCGAATATTTTCGATTCAAACAAACTTTACCTGTTTTACTATAAGACTTAGCCGGAGTCACACTAACAATTTCTGTTTTAAATCTGATGCACTCCTTCAAGCCAAAATGGTCTGCATACATATCCAAATATTCGCCAACTTGGTACCTATTAAGATAGGGTGGCCATCCCTAAACATACAGCTCGGTAATATAATACTGTTCTTTTTCAATCAAGTTATTATATGAATGCGAATAATGTACCCATGTATAAAAGTGTCTTAAAAGTTTTGATTTTTTTGATGTACTTACTTTTGGTGCTGAAAAATCCGAAAATCCGAGATTAACTCTGCTAATGTTTGTAACAAGTGATGCATAAGTTGTTGGACTGGTGTCATGCTTTTCCTTGTTATGATCGTTCCACAGTCCACCTGCGTTGAGAGACTTTGATATGCAAAATATCGCTTAAACGGTATGTAATGTACACGTCTATGAAACACAGGCGGAGAAAAGAAGTATTTACTTCTTGCGGTCACTCCACAAACCACGTACGTTTGATTGTTATATTTACAAGAGATTGCTGCTACTAACTGACCGGTTATAACCAAAGTTATGCAGCTAGTGTAAGGTTATGATTGTGAAAACATTTGGGAAAGCTACTTACCAACAAAATCTAACTTTTCATAGCAAGTTGGTATCAAACCTTCTTCCAAACAAGCTTTAATGGCTGCCAGACCACTTATTCCAGCTCCTATTACACAGACTTTCTTGCTCTTGTCTACCATATTTCTGGTACAGTTCTTACCTATTTAACTTTATAATCAAGCTTACAATTTTAATTTAGTTTAAACCTACAGCGAACAATGCTTTCAAAACGTCCTTGTTGTGAACGTCACCAGGTAAAGTTCATTTTTGTTCTAGATTGTGTGCGCCGCACGACACGTATGCAATGCCAAATAGGTGTAGTTCAAACAACGATCAAGTTCCGGACAACCTGATCATACATCCCATGAAGTTCTGCAAACTTATGGGAACAATGTAATCTGGCGCAGCATTTAAGGCGCTTATCATTCTCAGAGCCCAAGCATATTGCCAAAGTCACTGCAGTAAACAAGGAAAGGACTAAGAAGTAGCGATTATGACGTGGATATTGCTACAAGCAAAATAAATACAGTTTCTTTTGTATTAATGAACATTTCAAATAAAGTTTGGAGGATGACATGTTAGCTTTGTGACGTTCTTTCTCGAATAGATCTTTCGCTAACCGTCATTTACCTCTATGACGCGTAATATGTGAAACAATGTCTACTTTGACACAGTTCTTGATTAATGTAGCTAATCCACATAGAGGTTTAAACTGCATGGCTATGTGAAGCTTTCGTCATTCGTCAGATACGTGATTATGTGTTGCGGGAAATTTATTTCAGGTAAGTGGACTCGTCTGCAGATTAACAAAACATTGCTTCGAAATTAGCTGCACAGTGAAACATTTTCTGCACTACAACTCCACATTATTGAATTAATACTCAGCTAACACAAAAGATGCGAAATCTTTTCCAGTCGCTATGTAGCCTAAGCAAGTCTCGTAGAGTCTAGCATGAACCCCGAGCTGAGGACAAACAACTTAACGTACGCGCTTTCGTGTCAAGCCATGTCATTATGTCAATATGATCAACGTCTGTATTTTATAAAATAAGTTTCGAAGAACAAGACCGGTGGACAAGCCATACGACTTTAGAATGTTTAGCTGACAACCTGCCTTGAAAAAGCTTGCAGAACACAAATTCAAATTTCGCACTAGCTCACATCATCTTGTGAAACTGAATAACATTTGCTTGTTATACGAATTTGGCTTTGCTTGTTCTTTTTTATTTGCTTTAACTGCAGTATAGAATGCATATTTATATCTTATACGCAATAAATTGTTTTCAAAATCAGAGAATACATCCAAATGCTGATTGCTACAAGACTCTGGCACAAGAGCTGCTTTTGTAGAAGGTTGATGATTACTGGCTTATACCAGAGAAGACTATGCCTGGCAGCGTTGTTTCATCTATACATCTGTCCGTGCTCAGGTTTTCGGACAACATTGCTCTATATATGGGCAGCTTTTTTCGTACTCTGTCACAGATGGTTTTTGTGGTTACATAATCAAATAAATTATAATAATACCTTTATAATTTAATATACTAACGAACGAATCTGCAGAAAACTGCAGTAATTTTGTAACACATAATATACGGAATAAAGAATGCAACAAATAGGCAGCGAACAGCGCCATTAACATAGAAACTTTGCAGCAAAACGTTCTCTGAAAACTGGTTGACGAAACGCTGTAAGAGTGTAAGGCTTACAGCGTAAATACAAACGTAAACCAACGTTTCATTGAGCTGACAGACCGCTGTAAGTGTTAGTGGAAAATAGCCATTGAAGCCTATATAGTGACTAATATATCCATGCCATATACCCATTTTTGTCAGCTCGAAGTAGCTCTAATAGTATATGGCTATGCGTTTATAAATCGTTTTAAGTATAGTAGAGTATGGACTATAGAACAACTAAAAACAAAAGAAACAGCTGCTATATGGAAGCACAAGTATCGCTTACGGCCTGCGGCGTTAAATAAGTTTTGAGTTTTGGCCCCTGGCATAGACTATAGATTAGAACAACCAATAACAAAAGAAACACCTGCTATTTGGAAGCACAAGTATCGCTTTTTATTAATAGAAACAACGCATGTGCATAAACGTGCGAGTAAAATGTCGTTACTGCTGCAGGCAACAGTTAACAAGACGGAAATGCATATTGATGGCGGTTACTCTTTGAAAGAAACGAATGCATCACACTATTCATTAACAGCATACCGATAATTACACTGGCCAACAAAAAAAAAATTTTTTTTGAGTGCCAAAGATATTTTGATGGGTTCTGGGTAATTTTGGGCTGCTGATCGAGTCCGAAAATAACATTCGTTTCTTTGAATTGGCTCTAGTTTTTGAGATATCGATATTTTTTATTTTTGACAAGAGAAAAATCGTTAATCGTACTTAGGATACTGAATTTTACGTATTGGTTTGCGCAGTTGTATTTAAGAGTTATGAGTTCATCACGAAGAAGCTGTCGCAATGATCCTGACAAGTTTTGTTATATCTGTGGGGAATATATCTTCAAAGACCAAAGGAAAGCTATCACCGATTTTGTGAGGAAGGTGTATCTTTCGTATTTTAAAGTGAAGCTTGGTGACCAAGACAAGCCATGGGCACCTCATATTGTCTGCAAAGCATGTGTAGAAAGCTTGAGAAAGTGGACTAAAGGTACCCTTAAAAATCTCAAGTTTGGTGTACCGATGGTCTGGAGAGAACCAAAAAGCCATTTTAATGACTGCTACTTCTGTTTGCTAGACCTAAAGGGGTTTAATCGTCGTAAGAAGAATACTTGGAATTACCCAAATTTAGAATCTGCTCGGCGACCTGTGCCTCAATTGGAGGAAGTACCTGTGCCTAAATTTAGTGATTTACCTGACACATCCTTGGAAAATGATGAGTTTCATGAAAAGGTAGAAAGCTCTGCAAGTGACAGCAGTGGAAGTGTGTTCGAAAGCCGTCCATTAATTCTAGAGCCATTCAAGCAGGAGGAGCTGAGCGATCTTATCAGGGATCTCAACTTATCCAAAGAAGCAGCAGAAATTTTGGCATCCCGACTCAAAGACAAAAACTGCCTTGGAACCGGAGCTTCAATAACATTCTACCGTACAAGAGAGAAAGAATTACGTCCGTATTTTAGCCAACAAGATGATCTTGTTTACTGCAAAGACATCGAAGGGCTTCTGCTGAAAATGGGAGTGCCACAATATAGACCTCAAGAGTGGCGCTTATTCATAGACAGTTCGAAAAGGAGTTTGAAATGTGTATTGCTACATAATGGTAACAGTTATGCATCTCTCCCAATTGGCCACTCAACAAAACTAAAAGAAGAGTACAACAACATTAAAACGGTATTACAGAAACTGGATTATGACTCTCACCAATGGTTAATCTGTGTAGACTTGAAGATGGTAAATTTTTTGCTTGGCCAGCAAAGCGGCTATACAAAATACCCATGTTTTATCTGCTTGTGGCATAGCCGAGCGCGCACTGATCACTGGGTGAAGAAAGGGTGGCCACCTAGAGATTCCATGAGAGTAGGTGAAGGTAACATCATAAATGAACCTTTAGTTGCTAGAAAGAAGATCATCATTCCACCTCTGCACATAAAACTTGGTTTGATGAAGCAATTTGTGAAAGCCTTGCCTGCAACTGGGGATTGCTTCAACTATATTTGCTGAACATTTCCTGCTTTGACCATCGAAAAGCTTAAAGCAGGCATTTTTGATGGCCCTCAGATCCGCAAACTCATAAAAGATGTGTGTTTTGTGCAGTCCATGACAGACACAGAGTCTGCTGCTTGGCAATCGTTTGTTTTAGTCACACAGAACTTTCTTGGTAACCGAAAAGCTGAAAATTACCAAGAATTGGTGGAAGATATGCTTTCCAAGTTGAAAGATTTAGGTGTGAAGATGAGTATCAAGGTTCACTATCTCTTCAGCCACTTAGATCGTTTTCCTGCAAACCTTGGTGATCTAAGTGAAGAGCAGGGAGAAAGGTTCCACCAGGACATTAAGGTCATGGAAGAGAGGTATCAGGGCAGGTGGGATGCCCATATGATGGCCGACTACTGTTGGAGTCTCCAACGTGACTGCTTGGCTGCATCACATTCCAGAAAGTCGTACAAAAGAAAATGTATAAGCATCGATTAATTTTTTTTGTATTACAGTAGCGGTATATGATTGATTAGCGTGCTTTGACAGCTTACTAAATGTACTTTGAGCGTTACTAAAAGTAGTGTTTGTGCTTTGACGTCGCCTGTTTTTGCGTTACAAAAATCTGTTGTTTACTGCTAACATCGCCTAAGTTTTATAATTTTTGCTTGATTTTCACATGAAACATGATTCGCGTAAAGAAGGCTCTCTGTGTTAACGATTGCGTCTTTAACAATATCGCATCAGAAATAGAAGAATACTGTATGCACATGCTTGAAAAGACAGATGTAGACTCATCAAAGTTGTAGTATAAAGAGAATTTTACCTATGTCATAATTTGCGTATTTTTAGCACTTTTTGAAACAAAAATATGAAATATCTCAAAAACTAGAGCCAATTCGGAAAAACTAATGCCATTTTTGGATTCAGCGACATAAAAATACCCTAAAACCGTTGAAACTTTCTTGGCACCAAAATGTGTGTTGACTAGTGTTATTAATCAACTGGATATCAGTCTGGTGATTTTCTCTGGATGGCAGAGCGCCATTTGCGTAATGCCCGCTATCTTCTGATACCGTTAGCTAGCTACGACGTGCAGCCTAAATACAAATTAATAACAGGCTATTCATGAAGTGATGCAGCTTATCTGTCAGTCGCGTTTGACGTCTCGTTTTTGCCATCCAGTATAGGCATACATTATATATCAGGTATTTTTATATCTTTTCAAACTTCATTTATGTTGTCACTAAAGCGATGTTAAAGCGCCAAATTCCATCTCAAAAGTAAATGTTTTATTGCCAAAATCAATTGTCTCAAGATTGCTCAGCGCCACATAGGCTTATAAGTACGTGCTTGCTGCACTGTTTCATAAATGAGTTTTCTTTTAGCAAGCCATTGCACCACTGATTAAAAGGTTTATGTCAAACGCGGTGAGAAATTCGCAAACACACACTGCGTAGGCACATACAAGTTGTCGGATTTGCGGCAACGCTGAAATGTTTTAAATATCTTAGCTGCTATAAACTTTGGGCAAGTAAAACCGGTTTCTAGACAGAACCACACAGCTAAAATCAAATCCGACAGGTTACAGCTTCAATCACTAAACTAATTCTTAGAGTTGGACCGGACAAACTTACTTAACTTTGCTTTACAGAAATGTGAGATTATTTTGCAGCAATATTTCCGGACATTGGATTAATTGCGACCACTATATTGTGGTATGATCACCTGTCTGTGTGTGTTCCTACCCGCTTTAAATTCTTTTTATATAAACCAGGTGTAATCGATTAAACTCTAATTTAAAGCGATTTATTTCATTCGTTCGTAGTTGTTGTGACAAATAAATTAACGTTTTAGGTAAATTTTCTTGCATTTTCGAACAAATATAACTGATATTTCCAACTTTGTCTAATCAGTATTTGAAACAAGTCGCGCTTATAGAGAACCGTTCAATTTTACTATTTTTCATCGTACTCAAGTAATTTTATTTGCAATGAACTGAGAACAAATGATGGAAACAGGATTCATAATAAACTCTGGACGAACACATTTAGATGATGTTTTACATAGTCAAGCAATATTAATAGCGCTATTTATCATAATCGTGGTAAATTCACTGGAAACAAAACTTTGACTAACTGAATAGAGTTAATTTACGTCACATGTAGCCAAGCAATAACAAAATGAAACTTGCAGCTAGGAGTATCGTATAATAGAGTACTTGATAAACGGCAGTCAAAGATACAGTGTCAATGATAGGCTATATTCTTTGGTTTGGTGACATTTAATCACGCGACACTTAATCACGCGACGCTTAATCACCGACACATAATCACTAGGACATTTAATCACGCGACTCTTAATCACGCGACACATAATCACTAGGACATTTAATCACGCGACATTTAATCACACATTTACAGTATCGAAAATTGCATGTCTACACACGAAAAACAAATATAAACCTAAAAAGAAATTGTTGAAATGATTAAACATTGTTTGCGCAGATAAGGCTACCGTACACACTAGGTAACAATGTCATGCATGGGAAATGTAAGCAACTGCACGAAGATAAACTAAAATCTCGCTTGACAGATAACGGTCAACTGTGTCAACACGATGACTGTCATCGTGTTGGTGATATTTCTGGCTAAATAACAAAGAGTTTCTAGCTGGTGGAAGTCAACTTTAAACCAATGTTTTCTGAATTTGACGGTTTAATTTAAATTATCATTAGAATTGTCGCGATACCCATCTATGCGTATATGTGGTGTACTTCGCTTTTGCAAAACTTTGTTTTAAGAAAGGTAATAGGTAAAAAGTTTTTTCTTCACGTCAGGACCGTTTTGATGGTACTTTGATCAAGAGCTTCGGTGACAATAGAATAATGTTACATATTACATAGGTTATACGTAGCAATGCAAAATGACATGTTATTTCCTGATTGGCTAATGTGTTTCTGTAAAAACTAAGGTTTGGTTAAAATCTCCTCTTCTTGTCTCTACACATAATATCAGTTTTACCTTCTGGACTGTTCATTACTGAATTGGAGTTATAGTTTTGTTTAAATGTGAAAAGATGATGAAAATGTTTCTAATGTGATACAACTTATTTCGGACAATATAACAATTAGACTTTATGAAGCTGGTGTTGATTTAAAGAAACATTATAGAGAAAGCCGGCGAAACGGAGTCAAAGACAATTGTCGGGGAGTTCTAAAAGAAAGACTAATAGCCTTTGGCTTTAGGCCAACCTTAAAAGCAATCCACATCGCCATCCCCACAGAGAGATGCACACGAGCTTGAATTACTGAATTTTCCTCACGCTTTTCCGACATTCGTTCTCTACAAAATAAATTCAGGCTATTCAGGACTCCTTTTGATGTGGACGCCAATACCATTCCCGAAAAATTTCAAATGGACCTTATTCAAGTGTGAATACATATATTTTGCTCTTTTTGTGATTGGTATGATTGAGATTGCAGCAATGTAGCGTAATATACTGAAGTGAGTGTGAATTATAGTATTAATGAAAGTTCCGGCCCGCCAAAGAGTTGTACACTCGACATTTGGCCCGTGACTAGCAAAAGGTTGCCGACCCCTGCTATAGACAAAGGCGCTGTCCAAGTGCTGTCGCATCCAAGTGATTATGTGTCGCGTGATTAAATGTCGCGTGATTAAGTATCCAAATCGCGTGATTAAATGTCCTAGTGATTATGTGTCACGTGATTAAATGTCCTAGTGATTATGTGTCGCGTGATTAAGTGTCCTAGTGATTATGTGTCGGTGATTAAGAGTCGCGTGATTAAGTGTCGGTACACCATATTCTTTGTAATATATATGTATCGCCGAAATAAGAATAAGTTAGGCGTACATTGCTCTTGCAATAATATCTTTGTGTATACATATACTATACGCTATATATATTTTCATATCTTACGTGTAGGCTACATAAGAATTCTTTTTATAATATTAATAACAACGTCAACGCATCCCTGACAAAGCCTCATCCATTATGTTAAGGGACCGCTCTCTTGCTTTATCCCAGGAGTGATCTCCAACCAGCCTGTAGTGATATGGTACAACTGGACCAAAGTAATACATGTATGCCAGTCTTGGGTCAGTGAAAAGCAGCTTGAGGAAAGATGGAACTAAACCGAGATCTTGTGCCAAATCTTCCTGATAGTGGAAAAGGTTTGTCTGTTCGTGTAACACAAAACATTATTTTGATATCCCTAAAACTATTATAATAATTATCGAAATAAATTTTCTCAATGCCATATAATAAATCAATGGTATCTCACAGGATACAAACATACATTTGGCATTACTGTAAAAATTTATATAGTAAAGATGATAGTACTTTAAAAAGCCAGTCATATATAATAGGTTTTCAAACGTTATTTCAAGCATTTCGTGCGAAGAGTTAATAATTACCTATAAACAGGGTTGCCATACCGTCTTTATTTCTAAAATTTGTCTTTAGTTTAAAAATCCCTGTCTTAGAAAATATGTTTGTCCTTTTTTTCTAAGAAATGTCCTTATTTTCACTTGCGTCCTTATTTTTGGGGCATAGGTTCGAATTTAGGGCATTTTGACACCTTTAGTATACCATTTTGTACCAAAGAGATAACAAAATTAAGAAAATGCAGATAGTGTCTTGTTTTTTGTTTTTTTTTAGGAAATTTGGTTGCATTCTCCCGTTGTGCACTGTTAAAGGTGGTATTCGTCATTCATTTCCTAGTCGTCCTTATTTTTGAGTTGAGACCGATGGCAACCCTGCCTATAAATATGACTAGGAAGTTGGAAATAGATGACAACTGTAGCTGGAAAAACTGACCCGAAATTCAAATTTTCCTCCAGTACTTCGCAGCAATTCCTCTCTGGTCTCTGTCCATGTCTTTTGCATTTCTTCTTTGGACGGTAGCTCTTTCTTTCCACTCAAAACTCTTGCAACGTATCTAGCCTACAAGCTTAATCCATTCATACATTTCATGGATACAGACGCAATTGGCCTGCTTGTGGTAATTAAGTGGACACGAATACCTGCAATTCTACAATGGGGGTAATACCACCAGAACCGCCTTCTGCAATACCAACAAATGATAAAGTTGACGGTTGCTGAAGCTTAAAAGGAAAAATCCACTTGTACAAACGGGCTTTGCCGAGTTCACCTTGTAATCAATAAACAGTTGTTTTAGACAAAAGAGAAATTCGATAGGTCCAAAATTAACAGTATAGCCTAGTTCACATTTCAGCACATTTTCAACATATACTAACTTGGAAAAATCTCTTCATTTAAAAAGGGATAATACGGGGTGTATCCTGTAGCAATAACGACGGTATCAACAAAATCTTCTCTGCCGTCGACATAAGTCACAGTATTTCCTTTAACTTCTTTAATTTCAGGTCTAATTTTAACTTGGCCGCTGTAGATTTTTAATGGCAATTCATCCGATATAGTGGTGGATCTTAACATGTTCATGTAAGGATACCTGTAATGTATGATAGTTTTTTTTAAATTCCTTTTATTTCCAGATGGGAATTGTTTTAAACATTCGCATCAACTTCAAAATTGAACAACAACCTATTATGTATGAAAATGACAACTTTAATAACGTCCTAACTTTGTTGAAACCAACACAATTCAACTGTTTGCAATGCTTACCTTGGTTTTATGCCACAAGCTTCATGATCTACCCTTGCCCCAACGAAATTTTCAAAATTCCTGTTGGTCCACCAACTAGGAAGCCATCTTTCCTTTAGCAAACCCAAACGATTAAAAACCAAATCGAATGGTGTGCCCATCTAAACAAAAACAACAAGTAAGTTAGAAATTGTAACTGAAAGCAATTAAAATATCTACGGTTACTGCACAAAGGACGAACAGAGGCAGGTCTTACAGCTTGCTTCTTTCACAGTTACACCCTAAAATGTACGATACGTGTTTGAATCCTAGTTCCCTTTGAATTTGTTTTTACTCTAATAAGAAAACTAAATAAATTTGGCGACGACAATGTACTTTTAGATTACGCTGAAAATATAGGCGAGTTTTACATTCTTTGAAACAAAATTGCTGTTTGGTAAATTTTAAATAAATTTCAATTTGATTTTTCAACTCCAAATACTTCTTTAAAAATTCAAATTATTTTCATGAGTTTATTTGTATAGCTATATTTTACTATATAAGTTATATATAAAGTTGATTGGAAAAAATCGAGTTTGTCTGCAAGAGCAGTTCCAGAATAAAACCGATTACATCTGTTTCTGTTGATATTATACATTGCGGTTTTGTCTGGATTCGGTGTTATTCATCAGCACAACTGAATCTAAAAAAATGTTTCTGTGAATGCCGCACAACTGAGCTAACGAGTTGGATTATAAAATATGTGAACATTATATATGCAGTGTGTTTTAAGGCTTGGCTTTGGCAACCACTTAGAACTTTTCAGAGACCGCGACTAAAGACTAAATCTTAAATTTCTGCTGTCGATGAGAAAGTATAAATTATTTGAAAGATTGTTGGAAAAATTTGAGAGAACGCTTCGGTACTCAAAAACAATTTTAAAAACACTGATTATATGACTATAACAATTTATACATATAAGAATAGCAGACGAAACTGGAGCTTTATCTGCTTACCACTGAAACCCGAGGCAAAATCCATGTTCCATTTCTTGCACACAGAAAAACATTTTTTGCGGTTCTTGTGCTTTCGCAAGCAATGTCAGAGCCGGTGTATCCAGCTCCAATGACTAAAACCGATTTATCTGTAGCATATACAAGCTTAGCGTTGACAAACATATTTGTGGGTTAGTCATCTTTACTCAATACAATACTATGTAGCGTATTTTAATCGTTAAGCATATACGCATCTACAGTATAGTTGTTAGAGCATCCTTGACTAAACTAAATTCAGACAAAAAAATTTCGTTACTCGTTTTTTAAACCTTTAAACTTTTCAGGTCCACTATAGTCGCCGCCATGAAACACGCTGCCAGCAAAATATTTGTCTAATTCAGGAACAGAAGACTTTATCTTTTTGTTATATTGACCAGATGCAACAATGACACCATCAAATTCCCTGACACTTATTTCGTCATTGTTCAGATCTTTGACCTTCACTAGCCAGGAACCTTTAACCAAAAAGTATAAATGCAGTAAAATTGTAGAACAATTTTTTTTAAAATAAGCTAGCTACGAGGCCTATATAAACATAAATATAAAGCGATGAAGCTAGATAGCCTATAGCCAGCAAGAGTTAGCAAAGTGATAAGCATTCTATAATTCCAAAGTAAGTCAATTTCAATGCTGTTTTTCGACTATTTACGATCAAGAAACATACTTTACCTGTTTTATCGTAAGACTTAGCCGGAGTCACACTAACAATTTCTGTTTTGAATCTAATGCACTCCTTCAAGCCAAAATGGTCTGCATACATCTCCGTATATTTGCCAAATTGGTACCTATTAATATAGGGAGGCCAACCCTAAACAAACCACTCGGTAAATTAATATTGTTATTTTTCAATCAAGTTATTATATGAATGCGAATAATGTACCCATGTGCAAAAGTGTCCTAAAAGTTATGATTTCATTGATGTACTTACTTTTGGTGCTGGAAAATCGGAATATCCGAGATTAACTCTGCTAATGTTTGTAACAAGTGATGCATAAGTTGTTGGACTGTTGTCATGCTTTTCCTTGTTATGATCGTTCCACATACCACCTGTGTTGAAAGATTCTCATACGCAAAATATCGCTTAAACGGTATATAATGTACACGTCTATGAAACACAGGCGGAGAAAAGAAGTATTTACTTCTTGCGGTCACTCCACATACCACGTACGTTTGATTGTTATATTTACAAGAGATTGCTGCTACTAACTGACCGGTTATAACCAAAGTTATGCAGCTAGTGTAAGGTTAAGAGTGTGAAAACATTTGGGAAAGCTACTTACCAACAAAATCTAACTTTTCATAGCAAGTTGGTGTCAAACCTTCTTCCAAGCAAGATTTAATGGCTAACAGACCACTTATTCCAGCTCCTATTACACAGACTTTCTTGCTCTTGTCTCCCATATTTCTGGTACAGTTCTTACCTATGTATAATCAAGTTTACAATTTTAATTTAGTTTAAACCTACAGCGAACAATGCTTTCAAAACATCCTTGTTGTGGACATCACCAGGTAAAGTTCATTTTTGCTTGTTCCTTTTGTTTTGCTTTAACTACAGTATGGAATGCATATTTATATCTTATACGCAATAAATTGTTTTCAAAATCAGAGAATACATCCAAATGCTGATTGCTACAAGACTCTGGCACAAGAGCTTCTTTTGTAAAAGGTTGATGATTACTGGCTTATACCAGAGAAGACAATGCCTGGCAGCGTTGTTTCATCTATACATCTGTCCGTGCTCAGGTTTTCGGACAACATTGCTCTATATATGGGCAGCTTTTTTCGTACTCTGTCACGGATGGTTTTTGTGGTTACATAATCAAATAAATTATAATAACACCTTTATGATTTAATATAATTAGATCTAATAATGAATAGATTTGCAGAAAATTGTAGTAATTTACAGTTTACATTAATTTAGATAGTTTGCTGCAAAACATTCCCTGAAAACTGGTTGACAAAACGTTGTAAACGAACATAAACAAGGTTTTATTGAGTTGACAAAACGACGTATGTGTTTTTGAAAAAACGATACACCGTATATGATTAATTATTTCTATACACACCACTATAACTGCTATAACTTGTATGGAAAAAATACAAAGACTTCTTAACCTAACCTTTCCGCACAAGATAAGACGTTACTGATAATTGTTGAATCGTTTACCAATTTTTATTTTATTTACTTAACCGTATTATACACTGTAGCATGCCATATGAAAAGATATTGTAACGCTTCGTCAATGCTTCTTTCACTTGAAAAGGAATCAAGTAGAAATAGAGTCGTGCAGGAATGTTTATGTAAAATGTCGTCACTGCCGCAGGCAACGGTTAATAAGACGCAAAGGCATAGGTAAGACACTTTCGCTTTTGGATTGTTGTACCACATCTACTTTTGATCGCTTGATAATTATTAATTATCAGGCGAGCAAGTCTACGGGTCAACATATCTATACGCTATTTTTTTCCAATGAGAAGACCTCTTATCATAAGCCTGCTGTCTTCTGAAATATAACATTGGAATCACGTATGGATTTACGATTTACGAACAAGTGAACTAAACTACAATTAATGTATGACATCGTCCTGTGTCGGGTACGGACCACTTGTCTTAACCCACAAATTAGCAGTTGCAACATTTGCTTCGTTTCCAACGGCACTTAAATTGATGGTGATTAAAACCTGGAAACAACATTAATTGCGCCGTATGTTGACTCGCGTTTTCATTTTTCTTCCAGATGAGCATTTAAAGTTGCGATTTTATCCTCAAAACATTGAAAAGAAAGCTTTCACAAACAAAGCATTTCATGGTGACATTTGTTCTGCAAGAAAGTTGTATGAGCAATAAACATATAGGCTACCACAGAAGCTGTTTTTGTCACGGGAAGAGTTAATAGCTACGCAGATCTGAAGAAGTAATATCCGAGTAATATCCAGTCCATAGACTTGTTTAACCCTATCCTAACCAGGCTCGCGACTTTACTATTTTAACTAGGTGTGGCCGACCCCGCACACACATTTTCAATCGTTAATTACTAGAAAACTATACGTCGTAAACTGATCGGATTTTTAAAGGTTAGTAGAAAAATCATCTGGCTTCCTGTATACATCATAATTGTAAAACTAAAGAAAGTGAATTTAGTGTAAATTAAGTATTTCTAAAAGTGACACATTTCTAGAAATTTTTCTTGTTACGCCGCGCCCCCGCTGTGCGGAAAACCAGCTGACCGCGAGAAAAGAACACAAGAGAATAGCTAGTCGAGTTAGTGGTGCGTAAATGAGTAATACGCTTCAATGCGGAGAGAGAGCAAAATTATGAAAATATCACAATATCTCAAAAATTACAAAATCCAACTTTATCAAACAAACATTGATAGATAGCTGAACATTTTTTAGGAAAAGTCACCAAATTTCAAGTTTCTACAGCAAACAATGCAACTGTACGCCACGTTTTGCTGTGACTGTGTGCGGGAGAAGCCAAGCCTAGTTAAAATAGGTTTAAATAGTGCATTAAAAAGTAGCGGCAAATGTCTATTTTTATTCCAATCTTGTGTGCTGAGATTATTCTGGTTGAGGAAAATCTTCGGTTTCTCTCATTAGCGAGGTCTTGTTTCAGCTCAGGGTCACGTACATTTTTGTTTGTTGAATTATTTCACAAATAGGTTTTCGTTTATCAAAGCTGTGGCCCAGCTATATCAATCAAAATCAGAAGGTGTGATGTAAGCCAACTTTGGTCAGTTAAGCGGCTTTACCATAGGCAACCGGAATCGGATTCTAGACATGCAGAACTATTTCTAGGCAGCTAAAGTCAACTCAGCAAGGCGCAGCGCTACCGGCTGAAGTTGTCCTTAGACTTTGATCTGTTAAACTTAATCGATGTTTTTGCAGCAATGAGACCCTTTTGCAGAAGCATTACCGGGCCTTGGATGGAACGTGACCAAAATCATGTTATCGCGGCATAGCTACCTATATGTGTTGTTCAAAGCCGCCCATATATTTATCCAACGCTCTAAACGTCTACCGAGAAAGGCCTATTAAATGCTAGCTCAAGTGATTAATTTTTTTCGCTCTTTATGATTTGTTGTGACAAATAAATCGAATTTGTATGTGTACGTTTTGTTGCATTATTCAAATAAATAATTAATTAATCAATTTTCCCAATTTTGTCTTGAATTAAATGAAAGAAATTGTGTGCTTATAGAATTAATTATTATATTACTAATTAGAATTAATATCAATAAACATTTCGAACATTGGCAGGCAAATGCTTTTTAATACAATAATAACGAATTATTCTATATATCTTATATATTAACACGGTTGTTGGAATTTTAATGAAGAAATTCTTTGCCTATCGACCATGCTTTATCATCTATGTGTTTTACGGTCGTCATAATTGTTATATACTCATGACTGGACAAAGTCATTACCGATATTTATGGGCAAAGAACTAATCGGTTGATGTGACACGGAAGTGATTAATTTGTTTCAAAAAACAGATGATTTGCCCCAAAAAAAGCAATGATCAACCGAATACAGAAAAAAGAGCCTGCTATAGATAAATGAAACTGTGATAATTTAATTTGTGGTCTTCCTTGACGGCGTTTCTTAGTGCATTTGGTTGCCTTGCTTGTTGTGGCGGGGCCTTTTACTTATTATTTATAGTTTGCTTATTTATTGCTTGGTTGATTTATTATTTATTTTATGTGTAGATACTGGAATTGTAAGTTTACTAAAGCCCATGTTGAGGTTAATAGTGATTTGGTTCATCACAGAAAATCGATTACAAAAAAAAATAACAATTAACAATATTGCTTGCGAATAACAATCGCCGTTACCGGATCTCGCGTTTGCCCTATGCAAACAATTATATAGGCTAATTTATTCGGAAATCAATTTCTGATCTATTATTTTGTTGTAGACTTGGGTGGTACATCTAGCATACAGTTGCATGCAAATATTCTGCCTCATGGTGGTGAAGTGAGTATGACCCGAACCAGGTCCTTCATGACGTAAATTTTGGAAATGGTTGCATTGCCTGTGCCGCCAAAGTTAGTGACTAGACTGGAGGTTTTATATGACCAGTTCCTTTAAAATCATTGAAGTGCATCAATGTATTGATATAAGCACCGATAACAAAAGGACATGGTTAGTGTCATACCAGCTGGACGTCAAATGCAACGGTATGGGCATTTCCTTTTAAATTCCTTGCTTTCAATATTTTATACACTTTCGTTATCAAGCAAGTAAATTTTTGTCATTTTACATCATATAAAGAGCAGTAAGACATATTTTCTAAAATTACCTAAAGATCTTAATTAAGTCAAGTGAACATAGTAGCCTACACCTTCGAAAGATTCATCATATTCTATGCAAAAATATAATCGCAAACTAACGTATAACTTCGTTTTAAAATCCTTAAAAATGACCAAAAATACAGGCTAAGTAAATTGTAATGCATATATGTCATTATAGAATCGTGTCGTATTTGGTCAAACAGTCAATCGAGTACATAAGGAGAAGACACCCTGTTAACGACTCCAGGAGTCCAGCTGGTGGGTCAGACATCATGTCTACAACTCGATGTAATCTTGAGAGAGCTTCTTTGTGATTATTGCAGAATTTATCTTTCTGCCAATTGCATAAAGTATCATATGCTGACCTCCAGTTGGCCTGCATTAAAAAAGCAAACGCTGTTGGGAGTCAATGACGTCAATGTCTTTGCTTTGAAAACCATCGCTGAAACTTAGTTTAATTTACTGGTTGAGAAGTTTATATAATATTAGCCACGATTGAGATTTCGATCGAAATTCTTACATGAGCTGATATTTCGCTGCTCCACGCAGATGAAGGAGACGTCACCACGTCGCCATTAGCAGGTTCCTCGGATACCTTACTAATGCCCAAAGATCCAGTTAGCTTTCCCCAGCCTTTATCTATCATGCATGCAGTCGTTAGGAAGCACGCGTCCGTTATTATCTCTATTGCCACGTTGTGCTCCTCAATATACAGCAAGCCTCTGACCACTTCTTTCAGGATATTTGTACGGCTAGTACTCGACGAACAATACTCCTATAAGCAAACGCGTAGATAACCATCCCTTGCTGGTTAACGGACACCCTTACCACCCAAAATTGAATAAGACTCTTTTGGAAATACTAAAACAGTTTGTCTGTGCATGACCGGTACGTATACATTTACCTGTAACATTTTTATGAAACTAGCCTAGCTACCGCTAAATTAGCGTCCATACTTTATCGTAGGCTACAATACTTTCAGTACTTACGGTAAACTTTTTAAAAAAATAAGTTTTTTTTTCATCCCGCAAAACTGTGGAGGGTTCTCTATCAATAACTTGAAATGCAAACGTTTGCCCAAATCTCAAGACAACAGCAAATTGACCGCAGCTGGTCAATGCTGTCTTTAGTTTCGTCATCACGGCAAGAGTAGAAAATTTCAGTCGCTCAACTACCGTACAAAAAGTTTAAAAATGGTGCTTGTTAAGTCAAGCTAAAGATCAATCACAGAAAACTAAGGAAAGTCAAACTTCTCACCCGATACAACGGATCCTTCCACTACCTTCTGCACAGTCACGTGCGTCTTTTTCCACTTAACGTATTGGTCATACTCGACCAAACGTACTTGGTTTGTCTGCACTAAGCCTGAAAACATGAAGAAAATGTAAGAAACGATGAAGGAAAGCGATTTAAAGGATGACGTCGAAAAAGGTTATAATATATTACAAAACATTGACTGGGTGTCTTAGTATTAGTAGGCTACTGATAAATTCAATTGTACCAATCTTATGTCTGTAGTAACAAATCCAGTAGTCCTTACGACCGTTTGGTCCGTTCCACCAAACAGTGTGGGTACTGAGGATCGGGAGATAGTCTTCTTGTTCATAAGTCATGAAGTAGGACATCATCAATGGATCTCTATACATGTAACTAATGGGTAATTAACATCTACAAATTAGGACTTTTAATGCAAATACATAGTGTGTAATCCGTTTTAAACCAAGAACATTTCATCGTGTTGTTATTAAAGTTATCATTTACTTTTTGTTCCTGTTAGACGACTTGAGTACGTATCCAAGCCGACCACCTAGTAAATTCCTCTGTGATCCAGGAATTTCTCTGGGTGCAAATATTTTGCCCTTGTCCTCTTCTTGGGCAAATATCCACTGGTATGCAAAGTCCTTCCGTTTAAGCTTGTGCTGCGCAGCGACGGACATTTCAACGTTCTCTGCTAAGCGTTTTGCTACGACTGGTGACAAGCATGTTGGGTAATCAGAAGCCTCAAAAGATGTTAGATCAGCAGCGGAGCAAGTTAAGCGATGGATCTGGTTGTCAATCAAGCCTTTTAGCTCAACGACGAACGTGCGCTGGCTTTTACTTGTCTTCGGCGTTTGCCACCTCCCTGTAGTGTCGCATGCTTTCAGGACAAAAATGCGATTTACTCGAGATTCATTTTTCAGTTCCTCTTCGGTAAACAGGCAGTCAGCTAGTTCATTGTGGTCAGCTATTGAAAATATCGTCGATTCCTTGATGTCAAGCAACATTTGAAATCCTTGCACTTTGTGAACAGCCAAATTGTATGAATTCAGCAGACACAAAGTAAGGCCACTGCATTAAAAAGAAAATAATAATTAGCAGGCAAGCATGAGTTTCAAACAATCAGATTTCATTTTTGATCATAACATCTTTTCATATACTTGCAATGGACAATGTCGGTAACAATTATACAAAATATCAGAGGTCACCGAACTATGATAAGCTACGATTGTAAAGATGGCTTACATCAAACTTTTGTGCTGAACTTTCATGTAGGGCGGACAGAATCCTGAACTTGATATAGATACGCAGAATGTGCTCTTGGTAAATGTCTCCATAGGTCCATAGATTCCCACCTGAAACGACTTTAAGGAGATCCTTTCCCACAGAGATTCCAATGTGAAATGGTAATTATCGAGCTTAACGACGGGGACCACAAAAATCTGACACCCGTTTCCTTGAACATTTAAATCTTTTCTGTTTAAGCAGTGACAACATCCTTACAAATTCGCAAGGATCACTTTAACTTGTATAAACAGTTGTGAGTTCTCGAAAGCAAGACCTCCAAGGTATATGAAGCCTTAATAAACTACTTAATACTGTTGGTATACACTTTTACTCGCGTTTGAGTTGTATTTCCGATGACCATCAAATACTGGTTTTACTTTATGCCATATCAATTAACCGTTTGCATGAATGTAAATGGATCAAGAATATAAAAAGCCCACACATGATTTGTCATCTATACACCTACCTCTGTCAGCCATTGGAACACGTGACGCATCTGGTGTAACCTGCATGGTATTTCCGTATAGGTAACATCGTTTCACTTCAAAGAATGGACCGAACGGTGAAGAACTTTGCAGACATGCATATGTACAAGATTGACCACTATCGTATGTCGATTCAGTCTCTCCCTGCGTTGAAAAAAAAACACTTCGAGTTTAATCATAGCCACAGCAGGCAGAATTTCTGGCTTTGCTAAAAACTAATTCGTTTAGTGTAAAGCGTAAAACATCAGTTCTAACCAGCTTTGATGCTGTACGTCTTTTGAGTTGGACGTTAGTGCTGACTTGCAGACATGCACCTTGTTCGAGTAACCTCCTATCAGCAAATTCAACACGGACACTCGGTCCTGCTATCACAAAATTTTGGGCAAGGCTGCCGTTGAGCAAATGCGCTTTTACTTCTGTCTCTTCATCAACAACCAAATTGTTATTGATCAGCAAGCAATCCGGAGGGTCCACTAGACCAATGATTAGGCGACCGTCACAGATGCTGTGGTCCGGGCCGCTGCAATTGTAATCTTTTAATTTGGGATCAAGTTTTCTGCCGTTGTTCCCCGATTGGGAAAATCGTTTCTTTGAGTAGGAGGTGATGCTGAATCTTCTTTCTCGCAGTGACTCACGCTCCCGACCACCCCGCGCAAATCCGGCGCTACAAGCGCAAGTCTGAGGTGGAAGCTGAGAAGCTGACGAGATGTGAAGAGATACGTCAGATCCTGTGACCTGAACGACCCCGCCGGTATGGTCCAGCTCTCTCCATACATCTCCTGTGTAGAACGACCGCACCTTCATGCAGGTGTCTCGTGACGTTGATGTGTTTCTGATACGTGTTGATTGGTAGGCTTCGTCAAACGTAAGTTCCTCAAACGATTTGTACGTGTTTGTCCTAGCGCTATCAGGCCCAACACTTTCCTTGCTCTCTTCATCAAATATCACAGAATTCATTGACTCAGATAAATTCCGCTTCGGTGCACTTGGTTGGTTTGAAGAACTTCGACGCCTTGGATGAAGACGAATTAGTGATAATGATACTTTTGGATAACTAATTCATGAGGGTTACAATTATACACTGTATAATAGCCTATACTGTCTTTGTCTAAGTTGTTAACATCAAACTCTGAAAGTATGCAGTAATTCGTATTTAAATTTAACAAATTTTTCTATGTGAGTTGAAGCCTAACTCTTAATTCATAAGACTGATAAAGATACCTACATTGCTCGGAAAATATTCTTCAAAGAGCCTCGTGATTTTGGCGGTTTTCCCGACAAAGAAGCCTGGCGAACATCCATTGTCGAAAACGACTTTGTCATCTTCCCAACAGTCGAAAACCCCAAATCATTTTCGTAAAACCCATCAGCTTGGGGTCGATTAACAAGCATAGACGATGTTGATTGCGACATACCTTCTCCCTTGTTGTACATAGAATACTTAGAGTGTTGAGCATTATAACCTGTGTGAGATGGTGTGACGGGAGCGGAAGTAAGTCCGAATTTGAAAGCTGGCGATCCAGGACTTCGGCGAAGTGAACTGCTGGTGGCCGGAGGTTTTGTTGCTTTCGATGGAGAACTAGCCCAGCTTGACTTGGTCTGCTTTAGCGAAGCCGACTTCATTTTACAAGTTGTTATATCACTAACGGTAGATGGAACCAGTGGAAAGTAAATGCCTTCCACTTTGAATATGTCCTGTGCTGTATTGCCGCTTTCTGTGGACGATAGTTTTGCAAGACTGGTTGCAGTTACAGGCCTATACCGTGTTATATGAACAAAAGCTTTATCTGTAGAAGAATAGTGTCCACCAAGACGACACCTAAATAAACAAAATAAACAATGAGAATGTAGCTATGTTGCCTACGTATCGCGAATATACAGTAAGATGATTGATTGTTTATTTACTTGGCAACATAAGAATTTTCTACGAAAAAGTGTATAGGCTATAGTGTATATAACTGCAAAATTGTGTTTAGATGATATACATTACATGATAAGACTCTGTATAGTGCACCATAAACAGAACATATGTTAAGTCATTTAAAACAAATTGACATATTGATAAAAAAATATTTATTTTAACATAATAAAAAAACAATCACATAACGGTCTTTGAAAGTGATAGATTTGTGAACAAATTAACACTAACACTGTCGTACTATTAGCATTGTATTGACAATAATTCTATACTGAATGTAAACACTTGCCTTTCGTCGCCAATGTGGGAACGGTGTACTTCTTCGCGTAACACTACGCTCATAGATTTGCCCTATAGTAAGCACAATTGTAGTTAAAGTAGGCAATAGTATAGAATTATATCGTTATTGTTTCACCATTCACTGTTGGGAGAGAAAAAGATGTTGCTAATTGAGTAACTTTTACAACGTAACAAACCCAATTATGCTCACATACAATCAACAAATGAAAAAAGCGGCAAAGCCTCCAGGGTTTAAAACATGCAAGCTGTCGACTATGCTGTGGTGCTACCAAGATGAAGGGTTAGTACGGGCACCAAGGCACCAAACCCAACATAGAACAGAATCGTGGAATAAAATCTCCGCAAGACAAAGCAAACAATTCAAAGTTTAAACCCATTTCATCCATCAGTCTGTGAAAGATGAATTATCAGTAAAATATCTACAAAGTTGGAGGAAACTACCTGTGAAAGAAGAAAACTAACTCTCCTTCTACTTGCGGTGTCTTCCTGATACCTCTGCTGCACATCAGTGTGTCGATCTTTCTGGAAAACTGATTTAGTGCCACAACCGCTGCCTTGTTCTGCCTTGAGACTGTGTTTTGCTTTCCCTGATTCTTTCCTCGTCCCACATAACGATGCTTCGTCACCTGAAAGGAAACAAAGCAAATGCGTAAGCGGCTGCTGTACACGCAGCAGTAGTGTAGGCAAATACAGTATTGCTATGATGAGTCATTGATGTGTACGAAATGGATATGCTGTAATGCGCCTGGTATGCCTCTATCGCTATAACTATAAAACAATATCTATAATTGAGCAAGCATATGTACTTCCGGCATAATTCACACATGCGGGTTGCTAACTGCTTTTTTGTCTATTACAGATTTCGAAATTGGGTATAAACTTTGTTAGTCGTTACAAACGTAAGAAGCGAATTTTATTCACTTGCGTATTACGTTATAACCAGGCTACTTTACTCGAGTGAAGTACTTGAGCCAAGTATTACTCGAGTAAAATTTTCGTGGTACTCGAAAGTATTCGAGTACTATTTTTCGAATATCCAGTTGTACTTGATTGTTTTTAAAAAACTTGTATTGGTACTTGTTTGTCGACCTTAACAATTGAATCGTTATTGCCTTTTAATCTTTCTTAAGTAAATTTTCCAAACTATAAGTTTAAGCTACAGTACATGACATATGGTTTTTTCAAAGGATTTTTTATTACCCCTGTGATTATGTATACTATGTGAACGTAAGGTGCGATGACGTAGGAAGATGATCTCGACCAACAGTGGAAATAATAACAAAGGAATCAATGAATTTCTTCGGTAATTGCTGCACAATAATAAAGTACTCGAGTAGGCTACCTATATTCAGTGGCATCCAGGCAGGATAGCGACTGTCAAAACAGCGACTGTCATAATGGCTTGGCCTGGTACTAGTACTCGCATGTTTTGATAAACTACTGCGCTGTAAGTGGGCCGACTTGTACTCGAAATGAAAATTAGTATTTATAAGTACAGGTTTGCATCATCAATAAATAAACAGCGCAGAATTTGATTATGCTTTGCGGTTTTGTTAAAATGAAGATTACGAAGTACACGATGCCATGTTAAATGAAGCCTACAGAGATCTCGCATACGCGGTTTGCTTCATCAGAACTTCATTAATATATACTGGCAACGATACATAACTAAAGTCTTGTTTAAAATTTTGTTTTCTAATTAATCATTGCTTATGGCAGGTGCTAACAAAACCTAATAATATACAAACCTGAGTCTTTTAACTTTCTATAAACAGCTTTTCCTCTTTGTTCTTCTTTAATAGGTTCGGCTCTGTTGAAGAAAAAACGCCGAAAAGTTCGGGATGATTCACACAGTTGAGCTGCCCTTGTGCATGGGAAGCTTTCGCGTTGCATTTAACCTCATATAAGCAGCAAGAGTAAGGCAAAAAACTTCCTGAAGCAACATTTAAACAAATTATTGGAGGCAGCTATTTAACCGGAGATAAATATATAGGCACTACATTATGATGTAGACTTTGGAGCTTTCTCCACAAACGTTAACCCAGCCCAACCGCTTTCACGTGCTTACCTCAACATAAGCCTATAAGCTATCACAAGCTTGCTCAAACCTTAATCTAACCGTGATTAACAAAATATCCAACTCGTTACGTGTTTTTTCCCATAACAAAATTCTCTATCTGAAACAAGGCAATCTGTCGCCAAAACAAACACTTTTAAAAATATTGCGTCGCAAATCACGCTTCATTTAAGCAGGGTGAAAGTGCAGTTATCAGAAAACGCATTAAGCTATGCGACTTCTCATTATCTACACATGAAATGAGCTTATGACATGTGGCATCGACTGTTATATAATTGCCACTTTACGTAATAATCATCCTGTAAAATGTCATTAATAAGGTCAAACACACCGATACATTACATGGGTTTGATTTATATTCAACATGGCATAGCAGACAGCTAAAATGGCTGTAATAACTACAACGATGACGGCCATGACCTTAATGGACAACGGTGGTATGACGGCAAACTCAGTGTTTCAGTTCGTATTATGAAAGACGAGACGCCACGTTGCTAAATATGTCTCTTATCTCGTAGAATTAAATGGCAATCTGCAAGTCTTTTTTGAATAGCAACATTAGTTAAACGTCATTGTCAAATTATTACCGTCAATGTCCGACAGTCATAGCCCAATGATCTTCATTGATCATTACCACCATTATATTTATCGCAATTTTCAGCGCCCAGACACTTAAGTAATATTAAATGTTGTAAAGATAAATATTACAATTAAAAGCGAAAGACAAGTCCAAAACAAATTGACCTAAAAATCAAAAAATAATTGTCAGTAAGTGCAGTGTATGGGAGAAATATTTTTGCAATGAAGTTTATTTTTGTCAAAAATATGCTGCAAAAACACATATTTGCTGCTAATTAATGACAGAGGTGGTGGTAATGACGTCACGATGTGCAATGAACAACTTTGGTAACTGGTGTTTGAGTCGTGTTTTTTACGGGTTTTTACATGTTTTTTACGGGTCAAGGTTAACGACCGCAGCCAAGACTAAGCAGAGCTGTATAGTTTAGCATCTACCTTCACCGATATAAATACACCAATTGTGAGTTAGTTTAGACTTCATTAACGCAAATTATTTGTGTTGTGCGCTTAAACAGGCTTAAACCATATCCATACCTAATGCCATACATTTTTGACAAGAATTGCTCAACCACAATAAATTATACTTAAAACGCTTACTGACAAATCATTTTTGATTTAAAGTCTTATTCTTATAGTCTTCTTATAGCCTTATTATTTTAAAGTTTATTGGCTTTGAACTTACTTGAACACTTTAAAGTGTTATTAAAACTATACTAAAACTTTCTAAAAGGCATTTGCGACAAAAAGCCTTGTTATGTAAACTGTGTGCTAACATCTTGCTCAACAATGTACCTCCTCCACAATGTAACCGGAAGAAACACAGCATTTTTCGAAAATACTGCTGCCTTGTTTTCATAACCGCCAAAAGTTTAAACTCAAAGTCAAGATCAAAGTACGGACTGTGACCAATAAACAATTTAAACCTCTTCATCTCATCGATGTTTATCTATTATTAGCCACACGGTTAAATCGCTACAAAGCGGATTAACATTATTTCATTCCACCCATCTCTGTTTTTTGCTGACAACTGACAAGTACAACGTAAAAGCCCATTGAAACCCGACCGCACACAACACACTTAGACACAGCTGAATGTGGTTGCGGTAGAAAGACCTATAGGCCTAGTTATTGTTGTCGGAGCTGCTGCAGAAAGGCATGCAACTAAAACTGGAGCAAATGTCACCTTGGGCGAGGCCAACTAATTAGCCCACTTCTTGGTTTTATAGTTTGGTTTCGACGCCATAAATTGCTAGGTTAACAATCGAAAGGTTGTTTGTTTTAGCATCCTATAACTTTCGCTCTGGACATTTAGTGGAGAAAATAAACGATACGATTAACGACTGCAAAACAATGAATCCGTTTTCTCACTTTTATTTAGCATTATCCTGCAAACCATAACAATGAAGTTATACATAAGTCTCAGGCTGAGTCGCTTTTAAAAGCTTTTTATATGTTGTAGGTTAACTCTAAGCTTCCTACATCAAATCAGTACTACAAAAATTTTAGAAAATTTCCAGCCATAGAAAAAGGCAAAGGTTATATTTAGGAACAAAGTATTTCGATCTATTTACGACTCATGCTTAGAACAAAAAAAAAACGGAAAGTTTATGTCAGATCTCTCAAAGACGCAGTTTCAGGCGTTATTGAAAGCTGACGTTTGTATCAACGCGTAGACCTACACAGCGTCTCAATCCTTCTGAATCCAGTTTGTAAACGTTTTTCAAATGTTTGAAAACGATTTTCTATCGGAGATGTAGAAATCCATAATTGGACCCGATTACGCTGTTAACCAAACACCACGTGATGTATAAATACAGTAAATGCTGTAGACTTACGTATAGAGCTGAAAACAAAGAGATTAAGCCATCAGCTGTTGCTGCGATTACAGCCACATCCTATCAATTGCGAATGATTAGGCAGCCTAAGCCAAAAACGCTATTCGCTTTTCTCATGAACCCTAGAAATAAAACTCACGTCATTAAAAGTTATCAGACTGCGTATTGTTTCATTTCATTATACACGATTTCTTTGCAAGAGCGGTTCGTTTTCCTTGCATGCCCTCAAATTATATCGGCGGTTAACTGAGGTTAAACGTTCCAACAGCATTAATACAACCATTTACAATAACGATCCTAAAATATGCCGATGTCGAATCATGTCAATTGACATACTTTTTTATCCTTGAGTTATGCTCTTTATGGGATTCAATTCAGTGTTAGCAACTTAGTTCAAAAAAGAAGTTTCAATCGTTACTATGACTGGTAAAGACATTTTTTTAAATAATTCAACATTACAGAAAGACATACTGTCACGGGAATATTTTTACTCACCTGTTTTAGAAGCGCTGCATTTTAATGTCGTACCATCCAATTTTTAAGGCTCTTGCACTTGCAGTGTAGGCTATTTTATTCTACACATTCTCGAGTTAAGAAATTGAATGCTATAAAAAGTTAGAAGAGCAATGGTGGGCTAATGGACTAGCCGTAAGAAAGTTTCCTGGTTAAAGAAAATCTTTCGTTGCAATACGAAGTTCAATTTTGTAGTTAAAGTAATGGCTGCTTAAGGAAGCCCAATAAGTGGATTCATAGGTTCATTGTAATGAGCCATCATAACAGAACGATTAGCGTTATTTAAACAAATTTCCCGTAAAACCTATATTAATAAAACCGTCATGTTGTTTTATAGCTATAACGTCAATTTGTGCTGCAGTTTATATTGTCGTAAAAATTTAAGTTACATTGCATCCTGACGCATTATAGGTTACGATATTGCCGTAACTAAACTAACAACACACTTGTTATACAAGAACCTACTTTGCAAGGCATAAAATAAACAACAAGCAAACAGTTAAGTTATTGTTTTTCGATGTTTCACTACCGCGACCATTGTAAACGTATATATTGTCGTAAATATTAAAGCAACATTGCATCCTGACGCATTATAAGTTACGTTTCACTACCGCGACCGTTGCAAACGTTGCCTGTGCTAAATTTTATTACAGCTTAGCAGTGTTTTTAGTGCTTACCAAACGCTGCCGCTATGTTTTATCGTAACTGTTTTATAGACATAACCTGGAGTTACTTCGTACCAATACTCCCGGGCCGGTGTTCACTCGCAATATATTTTTAAACATGACTAATGTGAATAATTTGGGTTACAATGGTAAAATACGTTTGATTACACGCATAAGCCCTGCCAGCCCGAATTATGTTGAAAAGCGGTGAAGTTTGACAATTTCAAAAAGAAACAAACGGATTGAGACGATATAGCTGCGACTACAATTTCTTTTCCAAATGTTCATCGCTGTCTCCCATAACGCTGTGCTCGATTTTACTTTTCTTTCTAAAGCAACAAATCATGACTAAACCCTCGAGCAAAACTGCGGCAGCAAGAATACAAATAACGGCAACCACCCAGTCCTCAACAGGCTCGTTGCATTCCAACTGACACAAAGGGGTGGTATTTTGGATTTCGTTGTTTTTTGTTGTTGTTTTAACCGGTGTTGTTACAACTGTAGAGACCTCAGACTCGGGAGTTGTCCCCGATCCTTCCAAACCGTAAATACCGCTATTCACGTTGGTGTAGATATAGGGAGCTTCCTTTGATAAATAAAATGCTAATTGTTATTGGAATATAACTTATATAAAACAGTTTTGTTTTAAACCGAGGGGTATAGCCTACATCAATTGATGCAGCAGTTAGGCGTAGACGTAAATTTTATTGTAACTTTAAATGAAACAAATTACCGTTGTTGGACATTTCAGGTCTGTGATGCTCCACTTTGTGGTTTTATTTCCGACTGGTTCGAGCTGATCAAAACAGAAAAGTTATTTCATCAGATTCAAATAAATTTATAAAGCTACATGAAGTCTGATGTACATATGCCCCTCACATATCTATAAACGTCTAGGAACGTGATTCTAGGATCTCTATGATAAGTTTCAGTGCAGCTTATAAACATTACCATGTTGTTCCATAAATTGATCGCTCCCATGGCGTGGCCTTTTGTACTAAAATGAAAGCAGTCTGGCGCAAAGTAAGTGGCATCAACCTGTCCATCCTGTTATAAACGTTATAATTTCTGTTGCATATAACTATTTAACTGATAACGCGTATCAAATATATTTAAATGAAGCAGATATATTATCAAATGTTTTAATAGTTCAGCTATATAGTATAGGCTAAACTAAGTTGTTAGATTATGTGCTTAGAAAAATACTTCTGTGTAAGGTAGCACTGTATCTCTTAAAAACGGTTGCAAAACCACAGTAAAATCATCTCTTGTGTCGTAAGCTCCACTCAAAATGTAATCCTCCACCAATGTCTAATATTTAATTAAACATTTTAAAATTGATACAACGATTTAACCTTCAACAAAACATCTAGCGATGCGAAGTACAAAGATGAACTTTACTTGGTAGCGCTTGTTGATTTCACGAATATTTTCCATTTCAGCTGCATTGGCAGTGACAATATAACCGCAGAACGTCCTTTGCAGAAGCCTGCACACGTTGGTTGAACCAAAGCCGTCTGATACGAGTGGTAAGAGGTAAATTTCCAAAATATCCACCACGTTCACAAGAGTTCTTGGTAACTGTCAGACAAAAAACAGCCTTTTAAGCAATGTTTTTGTTGTCTACATTTATAAGCACATTATGGTCGTCATTTTGTTATTTGTCGAAAAAGATTTTAATAGTGCAAAGTAGGATTATTTTATAAGACAACATACCTCTCTATGAAGAATATCAAGACCTTTTTTAAGCTCGTTGAAATAAGTTTCAGGCGAAGCACCATTAGGATCTCTTTCCAAAGCACACAAATCGTTTCCCCCAATGAAGATAGTGACCAATTTCCAGTCGTTTTCATAATTAGTTCGCTACAATTTGTTGACGCATAAATTCATTGAAAATAATAACATTATTTGGCCTGCAGGCGTTACTTCAACACCAGACATTTATGATAGAGTATGTCTAAAAAAAAACGAAACAGTTAATATTATCATTTACGTTGTCGGTTTTCATTCTTCTGACGAGATCAGTGGCTTGATTGCTCATGTCTCTGTGAAGCGTGTAATATGTAAATAACCGCTGCTGTAATGCACATTTTAAGCTTATATTACTGCACATTAAGTAGGCTTACCTTGCTCTGGCACCCGCCACGGCGGCATTGAACCACAAGTCCCTGTCCATGTAACTACTTCCGACGGAGTAACCTTTCACTTTCGGATTAAATTTTCGAAGAATATCTGTATCGTGGTCATGAAAAAAGGAAAATGAAGACAGCCAAATCAACAAGTTTCATTGCAAACCATTTCATCAGACAATATATTGAAACAATGTAACTATGAGCTGCAAACTTTACTTGGTAATGTTATTGACGTTGCTAGCGTCTCTTCCCCTCCTATTGTCCAGGAAAGCCCACGGTACTCAGTAAGAATTCCCACTGCCGTTGCCGCATCAGCACCATTTGCCGCCTGGAAATGCGTTCGAGTAAGCAGAAGAAATTGATTAACTAAATACTAAGGTTAAAGTTTATGAGTAAAACATAGCGTTAGGTTGTTGTTTTTTTTTTCAAATCAGTCAAACGACCATTAAATGTTTTAAAGATAGACTCATTTCATCAAAGAAGGTTGTTTGTAGATATTTGCTTTTTATATGTTGACTTTAGGCCAATATGAACTTCCCTTTACGAACTTATTCGTGTTTATCAGAATGGATTTTCATTAACTCACCGTTAATGAATCCCCCATTGCGCCCACAACATCAATGTCTTGTGGTCGAAGCTGATGCACTAAAAAAAACTAGAATAAAAAGTCGTAGCTCGTAGGCGCGTAACTACATGTTATTTACGCGACATCAACGTATAGGTAACTCTAATATTATTACAAACACGAATTACTCCACCGTGTCGGTTATAGGGTATATGTCAACCTGTTGTTGGTTTTGGTGAGCACTGCAAGTTTATCCCAAAGTCGTTGCTACCCGTCGATCTGCCATTTTTAGGAGTCTGCCAATTACATAAGTATCTAAGTTTTACAAATGTATATGTGGCTTACATGTACAGGAGTTGGCAAAAATTTAATATATTGCTTAAACTTCTTAACTTTTAAGTAATTAAGCAATCAGTAATTTTATTCTCTGTAAATTTGTCAAAAACTTACTTGTTCGGCTATGTGATGAGAATTTATAATATCCTGTAATTTGTCCAGTTTACTTAGCCATTCCGAAGAATCTAAAATTAATAGAAATATTACGATAGATACTGTGAAAATGTAGTTGTCGGTGCATTTTTCAGGGCGAAACATTGCGAACAAAACAGATTGTCCAAAATTACCAAAATCCTCCGCTGCTTTACTTTGAATTGCACTGATGGCCAGAATGTGGAAGATGATTTTCATTTTATCTGTTAAAGTTATAGTAAGACTGTATTCCTATCTTTTCAACAACCAAGCTGCGATGAAAACAGCAACCTAGTTTCAATGTATTGACACTAATCATAAACAGCATAAAACAAAGATCTTATTATAATAGGAAACGAACATAACATTTTATAATCATTGTAATTTTTTTATTTTATTACAAACGAACTGTGAAAGTTTTAATAAACTTTTGAGTATCCAACACTGCATGCGTTCTCCTGTCGTTGTGATGAAGTTGCTGCACATTTGCGCATTGGGTCATCAGCTAAAACAAAAAAATGTATTGACAAAGTTCCTCGCCGTCTCGTGATTGCAATAAAACGTATCACAACGTAAATATATTCTGCTCAAACTCACCACAAAACTTTTAAATTCATTGCACATTGTACAAACAATGAGTTATTGGCTCATAAAAAATGATCACATAACTGTGGCCTCTTTTTAGTAAGTTTATTCCTTATTTACTTACAAGTTGCATAGATAGACTATACACACATGCTTGCATGCAGTTGATAACGTCTTTGTTCTCACAACGTTGTTATTTTTGAGTAAAATTCCAACAAATGATCGCGCCTAGTTAACAGCTAATAGCTCGAAAAAGTCAACATTTTTAGGAAAGACTATAGTTAAATTTTTATTTTTCCTAATGGTATCAAATCACCACTAAGAAACTAACATTTTAATTTTTATATCACAGCAATGTTCACAACTAATTGCGCTAACAGTTTGGTGCCGACTTGGTCTCGAAAGCAGTTTTTCTTTACTACTTAAAATCGATATGAATTTAGGAAACGTGGGTCATCGTATTGTCATTCGAATCGAGTGATGATGGATCACAATTGTTAAAAGGTTAAGAATCCCTCACTGCTATCTGTTCTAGCTAGCTTTTAACTAGCTGCTAACAGTTCCTAGCCGTGATGAGTTGATATTTTTCAATATTATTACTAGGGCAACCAAAAGTCAATACGGTCAATTTTTTAATTTTGTCAATTTTGTCAATTTTGCTCAGAATGCTATCAAACAAGCACAATACAAATTTCAGCTTTGTACGACGTGTTAGTTACGTGACGAAGTTATTAGGTCAATAAAAGTCAAAATGTTACGTTAGGTCAAAATACGGTCAAATTGTTTCTTTTAGGTCAAAATCTATTAAACTTGTAATTTTCTAACCATTTTGTAATATTATTCTTCCGTTTTTCTCTTTTCTTGTACCACAAACAATTCCAGTGCCCCAAATTATACTTAGAACCAAAGCCACAAAGAGAGGGAAGGCCTTTCAGTGCGTCTGGTGACGTCACGATGTGAAGGCATTGCATTTGAAACTGCAAGTTATCAATCTTAATACGCAGAAACGAAAAAAAGTCAACACTAGAAAAGCGTTTTGTCAAAATTTAAACTTTTTAGGTCAAAATAAGGTCAAAATTTGCAAATTTTAAGGTCAAAATTTAAACTTTTTAGGTCAAAAAACTGGTTGCCCTAATTATTACGTATAAATGCCAAAGTTTTACAAAGCGATTTAGAGGTTGTCACTTGCAGATTTCGGTTTGTCATCGTTTACGGAATAAAGAAGTAAATAATGTAGGCTTAAGCAATCTCACACTCATCTACCTAAAGTCGTATTGTACGGAAAATCTTATTGTAATTTTTGTAGCGATTGTTAGTGCTGTAACGTATTCCAGGGCTTCTCAAACTTTTTGGTTTTGCGACCCCATTTTAGAAAAGATTTCTATGCGACCCCTTGAGGGGTAGCCTACACGTTAATGGTGTTAAAACAATAAATGTCCAATTACAAATCTCAAGTGGTATTTCTGTCTCTGGCAAAATCATCCAAGTGCACACAATCCACCGAAGTATGGTAACTGCAGCCTACACTAATAAAATAATCTTGTAATGGAAACAGTAAAGTGAATAAAAAAATTAACAAAAGACAATTGAATTTAGGAAAATTAAATTTGTTTCACGACCCCAAAATTACATTTTGCACAGTTTGAAACGCCCTGACGTATTCGAAGTTTCTTCCTTGCAGAATATGCTACCTCATGATAAAACTGTAGCGAGTGGGCTCGCCTGTCACTTGATAATATTCAAAGAGATGCGGTCGACTCACACTTCGGTAGTTATTACCAATGGTTGAGTATATACACTCAAGGACCCCATTTCAGGGTGGACAGAGGGACATGCCTCCAACTTTTGAACAGTTATCATAGTTTATCACAACTGGAACTGAATTCTGTAACTGATAATGCATATCAAACTAAGTTTGTCCCCTCGAAAATTTCCTATCAGACTAGGTCCCGGTATACACTAATAACATGCGTAGATTTTGCGTTTGTTGTGGTTTCTTAAAGTGGCAGTTGCATGCGAAAATCTACGAAACTATGTAGGCTATTGCGCTGTATTTTTCTCAGGTAGCACAATGAACATAAACAACGTGGCTAGCATAATTTTGATATCGTGTAAATTGATATTCCTAATGAGTTACCGAAAGAAAAAATTCATAGCGCCAGTAAAATATTTGTATGGAGGTTATATAGTGAATTTCCATATTCCACTTACGGTAAATTATAACATTACATTTCTCAGATCCTCACGATCCTTACTCCGTAGATTAGTATAGTCCTTTTGGAAAGGCGTGTTTTGTATTTGGTACAATCCGTACCCTAGCCTAGCAATGCGATATTGGATGGTTTCAAATTTTAAGTATGATAGGCTGATAGCTGCACACCAGAAAACAAGGCTGTAGTAAAATGAACGTTAGAATTAGCCCGAGTCGGCTTGGTGGCGGAGCATTTACCACTTTTTCTTGCTCGTTAATTGTTCCTAACCGTGTGTTTTATTGTGCTAGCCTATAACTAAGCCTATACAAGTTCGGTTAGCATCCTAACTTTCGTTCCGCCGAGTTAATGGCGAAAAATAAACAATACCGGTATAATACAATTTTTAGGCCTATAGCGCCTATAGGTTAGCCTAGGCGCTATAGGCCTTTCGATTCCTTGGTTCTATAGTTGTAATATAGCCTATTGACTCATGATTCTTAAACAAAGTGCGGAATAAACGACGCTTTCTTCTGTTCGTTGGCTCTGTTGAGTCCTAAATTCAAGCAATAGCTTAGGCCCATATGAAAATGAAAAAAATACAAACTGCCTATCCATGAATACCATTACTGCTTGATCCATCGGAACGTACTGTAGAACTAGGCCTATTTGTTTGCGTTAGTTATAGGTCGTAGTGGAAAGCATGACAACAGCAACGTTGTTTTGATAAGAATATAGAAAATTTTGCTGGTAGCTAGGGCCTAATTGAAACTGGTCCATGTTTTAAGATTGAGAGTGACTATTTCACTAAAAGTAGGTCACGCAGCTCATAGTTAAAGATAGGCAATTAGATTAGGAGAATTAGTATGCAAAAACTTGATTCTAGTTATTTAGGTTTAATTAAAGTTAAATTTAGATTAGAATGTAGATTTATGTTAGGCTTAGATTATTATGTTATAAGTTATAACTTATAACATTTGATTTATGTTAAGCAAAAATCTGTAAAAAAGAGCTTTGAATGGACAATTTTTTCCAGTGAAATACTGGCAACCTTTAAGATTGTAAGAAAAGGGTTACTAATCTTGTCTATGAAAATCCATTTAAAAAAAATTAAACTGTAAAAATTTAGGGATTTTTGGCACAAAATTTCGCACTTTCTGTACTTTCACATGTTGGCTAGTCGTGTCTCTTATACTTTTCCACACCATCTTGAAAAAAGAATTAAAGCTTCAATGCAAGCCATCACGCCAAAATTTGCGTCTTTACACGCTTGAGTTCTCGTCAAAAACTGCCATACTTTTTAGTCAGGAAAACAAACGCACTTACCTCAAAGAAAGCTAAATTTCCCGTTCAGGCAAAAGTCTGATCTCTGCACAAATCTTTAAATATTTCACCAACCGTAGGAGCTAGAGAGCTCTTCGCACACTTACGCATGATCAGTTCCTCCATCTATCTTAACATTTTTGTGCAGCTCTCTTATCTTCGAGTTTCTTTTTTAATCACTTTTATAGCATTGGTCTAACTTTGATAAGGTACCTAGTAAGTAAACATATTTATATAGTAAAACCTGTTGTTTTTTCATGTCAAGAAACTACATTGCTCTGTAAAAAGTTCTATAAAACCCCTGCCCTTACGACCTGTAGAATTATTTATTTGTGAGTTAGAATTATTTACACCTTTTTTCGGTGTAGTTAGCTGGTGGCAGGCAAGTCAAATGTCAAGGTCAACTCCAGCATCCGTTCCAATTACATTCTCTTCAAATACCCAGTAGAACCAGCGTCTTGTCTCCACTCAAAAGCCTGGCAGCATATGTGTCTGGTACTTATTTTTCTGTTCCTTATTTCTCCAAGTGAAGTATTGGGCTAGCTCAGCGGTGATGAACCTATTCGCTGTCGCGGGCAACTTTGTCAGTTACAGCTGAGTAAGCGGGCCACACAACTTTTTAGCCATACATACTGAAACCTGTAAAATTTTGCATAATAATTAGCATTCAAGCTCAACCACTTCATTTGGCAGGTTTTTAGCTGCTCCCGCGGCCGTAAAAAATACATCGGTTGAGTGCGACAATCTATTGAAGACATAAGGCTGCGACTCAATCGTGCTATCAGCTTTTGATATCGCTTTGTGCAAAGATTAGAAGCAGGTCAAAGAATGTTCGTGACTGCTGGTCTCAACTGAATGCTTCGCCATGCAAGAGCAATTGTCAAACTGATTTGCGGGCCGCATGTTCGTCATCTCTTTATCCTACCGTTCTAAACTTTGTGAAGAGTGTTGTTGTCATGTTCGTCATATTGAGCTAACTCAACTGAGTGCCTTGCGAGTATAATATTGCTTATTTTTTGTCAGGGACTGCATGGAGGAAAAATTTCAATACCAGCCGTTATCTCGCACTAAAGAACCAATGATGTAAAACATGTTTATATTGTTGAAAGCACAGGGCAAATGTTGTCTGACGTTTCATTTTATTGCAAAGGTTCAGCAAGGCTTCAATATTAATAAATACATGATGCCTCGTATACAGCTAAAATTTACCAGTCAGAACACAAGAAAACCAGCTTCAATAAAGGTTCAATTTTTTTTTTGCATTCGCACATTGACGCAAAAAGTGCCGATAAAACACCTGGTACCACATAAAAGATAATGTTTGAAATGTTGTCATTTTAAAGTATGTCATGGAGAATGAGATTACTCAGATTCTAATGACATGAAAATCTTTGCTGTGCAATGTGTACATTTTTTTATCCAAAATTTAGTTGACCTGAAAGAAATATTTTCGCGTATTGGCTAGTCTATCCTACCCTTTTATATACAACCATTTTATTCTGAACTTATGGGCTATGGCCTGTTTTTGTAATTTATTGATCATTGATTTATTCTGTAGGGAAAACACCATGCACGCTGTCTGCATTTATGCACATTTCAACTATTTTTCACCATTTAAATTTCTAAATTTACACACTCAAACCGAAAAGTTTCTCTCTCATCTCTTGACAGTTTCATTTACATTACTACTTGGATAGGCATATAGCTTAGGCCTACACTTTTACCAGGTTACGGCTACCATCTTGTTATCTGGTATGAGCGGTGAAATTTTTTCAAATTCTTGCAGTTGTAGGCCTGAGTGGAAAGTATGGCACTTTTCAACTACAAATCATACATTTTTTGGTGTAATGGTTTGCACATATCCTTTTATTCCCTGTTTATTTATTATAAGTTGACGCTCAAGCAACCTACTTTTCTTGTTTATTTATTATAAATCGGTGTGAATACGAAAAAATTTGAGGTGCAGATAAAGGAGTCTCATGCATGCAAGTGCCCCACCTTCCACTTATATGGCTTATAGGCCTAAGTTCTAAACAATGGAAGACATCAGGCCTACCTACTTTTATAATTTAAAAAATGGATGCATTCTGCGCATCACATGGTAAAGGCTTTACTCAGATGAAGAGTATATGATTGTAACAAAGAAAAAGTATTAAAAAAATTTTTGTACTGTATCAAAGAAAAACTGGGTATAATGCAGAAGTGCACAACCAAATCACGTCACAAGTTGAGTAATTAGGGTCTAGTATACAATGTATTTGGTTGTGCACTATTGCGCTTGACCCGAAAAACTATTAAAAATTTTGCAATTTAGTGATATATCGTTTTTATTTTAACCCCACTTCCACAACCTTACACACTCAGCTTGCTAATGGCACATGGCCATCAACACCAACGATGTTATACATTACACCAGCGTGGTCCAACTTCTTTATATCGCGGGCCAAAATCAGAATTTTTTTTTATCTTGCTGGCCAATGTTTTTAAATTAGAACTGAAAAAATGTGAAATTAGAACTGAAATACAATGTGACATTGATATTAGAACTGAAATTAGAATAGTTCAAAATTTATCTATTAAATGCTGATCAATGTGACATCTGCGGTCGAGGTTCTTCCTCGACAATAGCGACTATCAAAGCTGACTATCAGTTGGCGGGCCAAAAAATCAGTGCTCGCGGGCCAACTTTGGACCACGCTGCATTACACCATGGCAATTTACGTCATACATAACAACACACGTGGCTCAATTATTCGTATGAAATTTTCATTATTAACTAGCCCATTTCGATTTTATGGTGTTTGAAAGACTGAAGTGGTCCAAGTTATTATCTTTTAGGTTTTGTAATTTTTAATATGTGGTTAGTTAAATATAAGAAGTTTATTCCAAGCAAAAGCCCGGCGTGCTTGTAAACACGACAGAAAGTGACACATTAAAAGGAAAACATGTTACAAGAAACAAAATATTAGAGATGTATTGAATTGAACACGAATCTCAATATTAGGCAGAAATATTGACAATTTTTCTTCATCTCACAAATCTGAATCTTGTAAGGAGATTTCAGTCAAACGTTTTATTTTGCAAAACAACAGCAAAATGTTAAAGTTCACTTGTTTCCTTGACATTGCAAATTGTGAATAGTTTGCAAGTGATTTTGTAACTTCAAATACACAAAATACAAGTTGATTTCTAATGTCTATCATACATCATTAATGAAATCACAACTTTAAGTATGATACCTTTGTCCATTAGGAATTCTATAAGTGAAAAAAAGTAATCTTTTTAAAATTTATTCTCCTAAAGTGTAATTAGCTATCTGTTTATTTAATTACGATATATCTAACTTACTATCTATATAATTAAATACTATCTTTTGTACAATTTTACGTAATTCATAGACTGAACATCAGGGGCATGCAACTACTTATCGCGATGGGCCACAACGTACAAGTTTTATGATGCTGAGGGCCAGACAATGGTTAAAAGTATTCAAAAGTAATGGCCTAGTTGATGAAGTGTGTGCATGAGACAAGACACACATATGTATGTTTTGTGTAATTTTATGTAGGTTTGATGGCTTTGTTAACCTTCAATCGTTATCATTTAACATCTTTTACACTGTAAGCTCTTGAGACTTTGTTTTTTTCGCTTCATTAACTGCGTCTTGTGAGCATTAGTTTTTATTGTGGTGTCTATGTAAACAATTGGCACCTCAAGCATCGGTCAATGGTAAGAATTAAACAATAGTTTGAAATATGTTTTTGATGTTCAGATTTTAGATCATTTACCAAAACAAACCAGAAAACATACTTGTCAAAGTGACAACCGTCTTCCTGTCTAATGTGCTTATGAGTTGAACTCAGGAATTTTTGTGCATTTTAGTGTGTTTAAACCAGGACTGCAAACTCAATCAATTTTGAGTACAAGTTTGCCTTTACATAGCTTTTCACGGTCTGAATTTAAGTTCAAGTTTTTGCATATTCAATTATATTATTTGAGTTCAAAGTTGTCCGGTGGGACCGGAAAAGTTGCTTCAACGGGTTTTCTTAAGTTTCAAATTAATTGAATTTAAGTTAGCTACTGTATTTTGTTTGTGGATGAAAAGTGGAAAGATTTATCTTCCAAGTTCTACTCGCTAGAAAAGTGTTAATATTTCTAAGATGTATGTTTAATTAAAAATAACAGATATTAAATATGTCATAATTTATATAAAAAAGATGGAATTTTTTTTCTTGTGTTAACTGTTTGTTGTTTTAGGTTTAGTAAAGCTTACTTTTGGTTAGGTTTGAATGAGCATATTTTTTTACGTATAGGCTAGACTACTATAGTTTAGTACCACACTTTTCAAGAGTTTTTGTAAGTTATTTATAAGAGTTATTTTTGTGAGCTGACTAGTCTATTACCTTGGTATCCAGAATTGTACTATAATGGCCACACACTTTTCAATCCCAAAATATGTTTACAGAGACTACAATTTGCATATTTAACCAGGAAACACCCACGAGAACAAACAAACAACAATAAGCACACCACAGTTTCTATGCACACATTTATTTACGATTTAACCAAGTAGGATTGGGTACGTTTGAATGCCAATTTATATTAATGGAGGAAGTTAATAGGCAGTGAATTTGTAGTGCTAAAATGTTTGCTTTTACGACCACTATCCGCTTTTACAGTGCGCTTACCCCATACAACACAAAGGAATAGGTGATAGTGAAGCATATTTCACTCATATACAGTATACTATATAGACTTCATGAAATTGGTGGCCCAAGACTACGCTGTTTTTAAATTTTTGTGAAATCGCCCAGGGTAGTCCGATAGTGTAACTCTTTACTGTAAGTACAGATGCATGTGAAGCAGCAGTGCATTAGCATTTGGCTTTTTTGTATTAACGTTCTTTACGAGAAAGCCTCCTGCTGTGGTTCACTTCATAAAAGTATGAGATAAGGACGTCTGAAGTTTTTAATCCCATATTAATTCTGTTACCGCAACTATACAATGTTGTCATAATATCTGATGAGGTATTGCATGTCTAGGCTTATGTACTGCAGCAAAGGTCATACAAGATATTAAGTTGATTGGACCTTGTTCGTGTATCGTGTTGTAGATAACTTGACAACTCACACTCACATAATATAATAGTCATTGTATAGTAATTTCAAATTTATCTTGTCTGTACAACACACATCACAGTAACTTTGTGCACAACAAAATTTGTTTTAAATAAACTAAAACAAGCCTTTTAAGCTTATTTTCAGCATGTATATCCAGTCCACTTTCATACAAATAAATGATATGTTGGGTGATGTCAGTCAGGCTACGCATGACATTTTCTTCAGTTGAGCATTCCAATTGTTAATCTCTAGTTAGCTGGCAGGAAATGATGATCCTAATGGTGTGTACAACAGACTTCCTGTAGAATACGCACATGGCGCTAGTCCTAGATTTAGTTTTGCATGCCGTTGGTAGTTTTGAATGTGTAAGATAATTTGAGTTATTGGTTTTAATTTCATTTCTGGAAGAGTTTTCTCTATTCTTCTTATTCGTCTATGCACAGTAGGATTAAAAGCACATTTGAAAAATTTAAGTGGATAGAGTTAGAGGTGTGATGTTTTATTACGCAGTGTAAAGAAATGCTTTTTGACTGTAGAAATGCAGTGTAAAGCCATTGCCAAGCCTTGCGGAATGCGTTAAATCTAATAAATAATAAATGTCAACATGTATATTATTGAGTTAATTGCAGCAACAGCCTGATAATCATGTTACTTTCAAATGTAATTATTTCAAAGTATTGTTTTGAAGCTGCCGTTCATTTTAACAACCGATCTGGTTGTTTTTGATATGCATCACTTGGTTTTTATATGTTGTATGAAGTCACTGATAGGTTTTTGTACATTACATTTTTCAGGCTTTTCATTTTTCAGGCACAATTTTTCAGGCATGTAAGCTACCAATTGATAGCCAATTTATTTTTACTGAAGGCTAACCAACCATGTTTTAATGTTACATTTAATCACTTTTACAAAAAAAGAGCTTTTGTTTTAGAACCCAAGATTACAGTGTTTCTGGTGCGAAAGTAAATAAATATTTGTCAAAAATTCTATTCAGCTTAAAATAAACTGTGCTAGTTAGGGTCCGTAGTAATCTTAAAACATGGCTGGTGGGAGACCACTGGTTGCCCTTCTTGATGGAAGAGACTGCAGTGTTGAAATGCCAATCTTGAAAGACATTGCAACCGTGGCGTTTTGTGATGCTCAATCTACGCAGGAGATCCATGAAAAGGTATACATGTATGTTTACACAAGCCCTGGTGTTTGTTGTTATAAATTAATATTGTGGAGTCACTAGAGTCAGATTTATAAGCTAAAGTATTGCATCGCAAAGCAGTCAGTTCTTTACTAAGTGACCTGTACCCTGCCCTTTAACAAATGGTTATTTTTATGTAGGTTTTGAATGAGGCGGTTGGAGCATTGCTCTATCACAGCATAACTTTGACAAGGGAGGATCTGGAAAAATTCAAAGCGCTTAAAATTGTTGTGCGGATAGGCGCAGGATTTGACAATGTCGACATTAAAGCAGCTGGAGATATGGGTGGAGTAGAGTTCCTTTGAGAGATTTTTATTTTTCGAGTTTCATTGAGAATGTGTTTTAAATATGCTATTGTCTTTGTTGTTTAGTTCCATGGGAACCATCAGGGCACCTCAATACTGACTCGTGTATATGCATTCTCCGTTTTAGCCATTCATGTGCATTACTCCTATAAATACTATTTCAGTTTATTTATTTTTCCTGACTTAGGTGTTGCCGTATGTAACGTACCGTCAGCTTCGGTGGAAGAAGTAGCAGATTCCACCCTCTGCCACATCCTTAACTTGTACAGGCGGACTCTGTGGCTGCACGCTGCTGTAAAAGACGGAACTCGACCGCAAAGTGCCGAAAACATTCGTGAGTTAGCCGCTGGTGCAACGAGGATTCGCGGTGACACCCTTGGAATCATTGGTCTTGGTGAATCGAGTTTGGAGTGAACTTAAATTTTATTCTCACTATTATTTACTGCATTCATGCAGTTTTGTGGGTAGTTTTATGACTGAGCTGTGCTCTATATACATGCATTAAGTGTAATAATGGAATTTTTTGTTGTTTAACTGTATAGGACGAATTGGAACTGCAGTAGCACAAAGGGCAAAGGCATTTGGTTTTAATATCTTATTTTATGATCCATACCTGTCAGACGGTATTGGGAAAGCTCTTGGATTTTCAAGAGTGGGTACATTGCAGGTATGAACATTTCATAGTTCCTTTTTAGTGTGTTTACTATAATGTTGTTAGATATAAATATTTTAGTTTAATATACTTGGTAATCAAGTCTAATATCAGGAAAATATACAAATGGGTTGATGGTTGCCATCAATGTCAATATTGTATATTTAAACAAATCCATTTATACCAATAAATGGCTGTTAATTACCTATCAGAAGTATAACAATCAGATACAGCTAAATATACTCTGCCCAATGTGTCATGAAATTTAAGTTTAATTAAATGAATGTCTTCACATTCAAAAAGTCATGCTGACATAGTCTTGCCATGGCACGTAGGCTGTTTGCAATATGATATTGAGTGATGTATGCCAAAATCAAATGGAAATATTCCCCTTTGCCCCAACAGGACCTTTTGTACCAAAGTGATTGCGTCACCCTACATTGCAACTTGAACGAACACAACCACCATCTCATTAATGACTTCACAATAAAGCAAATGAGGCAGGGTGCTTTCCTTATTAACACAGCGAGAGGAGCTTTGGTTGATGAGCAGGCTTTGGCTAATGCGCTGAAAGATGGAAGGCTCAGGGGTGCAGCTTTGGATGTACAGGTGACTACATCGCTTGTTAAGTTGTTAGCTGCAGTTATGTACAGTAATAAAATCAAAGTCTAGTGCTATGAAGAAAATGTTTCAAAAATATTTCATATTTGCTAAATTTTATTAAAATGATAAAGTTTTACACTACTTAGAAATTTGATTTGTGTAAATAGAAAAACATTCAAAGTTACGTATAATGTCTGGTCACTAAAAAGTGAAAAGACCCAAGTTACCTTTCAAAATGTCTTATTGAGCTCGAATGCTTATTTTGCATGTAGGCTAATGAGCCATTTTCATATGCAAGTTCACCACTGAGAGATGCACCTAATCTTATCATAACTCCACACTCTTCATGGTATAGTGATCAGAGCTGTACAGAACTAAGGGAGGCAGCGGCAGCTGAAATACGGAGAGCCATCACGGGTAAGTAAATGTCAACCCCTGCTGGAGTACTGCAGTAAATTAGAGACCAAACCACTGGTTACAAATCTTGTTATGAAAGCAGTCAGCCTTCTATATGCATTAGCCAATGCAGACTTGATTGATCTGAGCATGCTAACTATGGCTGTTCCTATACCTTCTGAGGTTGATCGTACAAGAACAAAGCTATTTAAGTAGTTCTTAACACTTTGGTCAAACTCTGTTGTCACTTCTAAATTCATACAAATTATATACTTGACATTTTTCCACTTTAGGTCGCTTACCAGATACATTGCGTAATTGCGTCAACAAGGAATACTTTCAACAATCTACTGCTAGCTCTGGTTTAACTCACCCAGGACAATCTTGGGGAATCGAGTCACATCCTCCACCAGCCATCCCGCCTCAGCCCGCCATCAGTTCTCATCTGGAAACGAATGGAGGTCCGGTAAACCGTTACCCAGGAATTCCGTCAGTGGCCATCGCATCTGGCATCCCACCCCCTGTCTCTGCTGAAATTACACCTGAAAGCATGCACGTCATGCGCAACCCAGCCATGATGTTGGCGAATAACGCCCTTTCAGGCAGAGCTCAATCCACATCCCCAGTAGTCAATCGTCAGTCCCCCGCTCCTGGGCTTTTGGGCAAGCCCGATGGTGACATGACCCACAAGGATTAAAGCTTTTTTCAAATCAGTTTTGTAAAAGCACAATATCGTGAAGCCCCAAACCATGAAAGTGAACTTTTACTTAAAGGTACAGTAGAAAAACAACTTGTTGATATCTTTATGTAGGGTAGTGCATCCATCAAGTTCATCAGCTACTGTACACACACCAGACTTCTGGTATTTGTCTATTAAACTGAAAACACACAGTATAGGCAAATGACAAAAATGTACTTTCAAAAGGTTGCCTTTACCACCGATCAGCTACTTTAGTGTCAAGAAACATTTTGTTAAAACTCGTAAATCTTGGAATAATTTACCAGTTGACTGCCACCGATGGGCTTGGGCGGATTTGTAATAAATAGGTTTCACTTGCCAGAGAAAGACATTCTTGTTTGTAAGTTTGACTACTTTGTTTATGTTGGTTGCATCTTTTATTAGATCAGCTTTGTAAACATTTGAAGATCTTGCAATATGTCATCCTGTTCCTACTGTATCCAGTTCTATAGCTGCTGTTTTTGTGCAAATTGAGCATGTAGCAAAACGCATGGTGCGTATCAGTAGCAGCTGCTAAATGCTTAGTGACTTACTGTTATGCTTTTTCTGTATTTTACCTTGCTTGCTTTTGCGTCCGTTTGGCCCATAAGGGTAAAATAGTTCCGCAACGGAGTGTGTTTCATCAGTCTACTCCAAGCCATAACCCATAATAGATTTATCACTTATTTGGAAACGTTTTGCTTGTTTGAGAAAGTGAGAAGTTTTATTGTTATCTGTATTTTGCTCTCGTGTATCATGAACCAGCCGGTCTTTGTAAACAGTTGGTTAGCTGATATACTAAACTGACGAATGTTGGCGCATGGTGTCGGGTAATGTGGCACAGTCACCCGGATTTATTGCAGAGGCCATCCGACATGGTTAATCTTTTCTTTTTGCTGTATGACATTTTTACATAAATTGAAGTATCTATGATCAGTTTATGAATCAACCTCAAATAAAATGCCTGCCATTAAATGAAAAAATGAACTTCTTGTGTATTATTTTTCAAATGCAAACTTTCAAATGTTTGTCACATAATTTGCCAATAAAACGTTCTGCTGTGAATGTGTCTTGTGCTGATATTGGGGAACATGATCGTCGATTCATCTTGACTGCTCTACTACGTCTGTTAATCACCAGGTGATATTTGATATTGCAGACATCCTAGAAGCCCAGTCTAGTGTAGGGTGTAACCCAGACTCTTGTGGATACCAATCCATGCGCTAGTGTGTGATCTGGCTTGGATGATCTGATAGTCTATTAAAATATTACCAAGTTTAATTCAACATGGAAAGGTGCATTATGAAGGCTGTCATCTGCATTATGCGAATGCCGTGTGAAAGACCATTTATTCTATCAAACCAGAGAACACCTAAGTGTCGTTGAAACCAATAGAATCTTCGCTTTGTGTGTAAAAGCAATAAAATGCGCATTCCTCAGCCAATCCTAGAATGGTAATCGAACGATAAAGACTTCTTTTATTGGTGTGCCCCAGCGTGGGGAATGGAGTTCGTGCAAAGTTTGAAGGGTTTCGGGCTCGGACCAACTATCCTTATTAACTTAAAATATTAACCCGCCTTGCTTCGTGGTAAAAAGTACGAAGTTTTCTGTTGTCTGCTTTAGTTTTGCGGAGTATTTCGGCACCGGTACCTTGATTAGGCAACTTCTAGAAGTGGATGAGTACACTTAGTCCACGTCAGCTAACTAGCTTTCTTTACGGATACCGTACCAGTAGGAACATATTGTGGTGATTTTGGATGGATATAAACTAAAGCCTATGCTAGTTTCTGATAGTGAATAGCCCAACCTAGATAGCCAGTGATTCTCAAACATGACAACAAGTGGGTCACAGAGTTTTGATCAAATATCAGTCTATTCCTTTATTTTAAATATTTTGTTTCAGAAATTTATTCTCGTTTTAGCATTTCACGACTATAAATAGGTTAACAACCCCTAGTCCAGACCTTGTAAAATTCCGATTTTAATGTGAAGATAAAAAGTTTTTTATCCCACATTAAATCATTCAAGAAATAAAAACTTAGATAGGTGTGTAAAGTTTAAGGTAAGCGTCAGCTGTCAACAGTCGTTGGCCAGTTTTACTTTTGCAAGTGCAAAAATTGCACTCCTTCGTTGAAGTAGCCTGGAGCATAAAAATGAAGCTAGACTCTGGGCTAGCCTACATTGATGTTAAACCGTAAACAATATACCTTTTCCAAATTTTTTGTTGTTGAAATTAAAACAATACATTAACATTTTAATTGTTTATGGTAAAAGACGAAAATTCCGTTATTCATTTTTTGTTAATTCTGTTCAAATTACAAATGTTAAACTACTTTGTTTGACTTGCTATTGCGCCTTAAACGTTATACTTAATACGTCACAATAGGGGAAGATTTCTGCAGAAAGTCGAGCTTATCACAACATGTATATTTATACTGGAAGCGAAGTGGCGAGTTTACTGTTACCACTAGGGATGGGCCGATACGGACCCAAACCCGAATAGATTCGCTGAATATCGCCTTTATGGAAGATTCGGGCGAACACGAATACCAACAATGGCGAACCCGAATACAATATTAGGTCTACTTATAAATTTACTGACTTTTGTTAAAAATGATGATCTAATTTCCCGACAAAGCTAAACTAGAGTCAGCAGTACTTACAATGAAGGTCGTTTTCCTAACGAATTTGCTTTTTCAATCGTTTTTTAAACACTATTTTTCAAGAGAAAGCGATTTGTTTTTCGATTACATCATGTTACAAGCAAGACTTGACAACTTTTGGATGAAATTTTATTGTTTGGTTCAAATACGAATAGATTCGGGATTCGTTCGTGTCGACCTTCGTAATATTCGCATTCGCACGAACCCGAATAATCTTCCTCACAGCACATCCCTAGTTACCACCTGGCCATGTTGGAAAATGTTGGTAGTACTCGTACTTTCATTTAAAAAACAAGAATTTAAAGCTGACGTATTTGCTACTTTTTTATTTCAATCCTCCTGCAGCGCAAAAGGAAATACCTCTTTTGAACATTGTATATTATCTCACCGAAGTTACCGTTATTGTAAGTAGTATAATTGTTGAATACCGTTGTTGTCTATATTTTTGTTCTTTATCCATGCCGACATTTTTCCATATATGCCATTTGCGTGATCAGTTCATTTTCATGCTTTGTTCGATCTAAGACATTTAAGTTCACCATTTCAAATTTCAAAATTGTCGGTTTCCATGTTGCGTATTTAAGGTCTGGGCAGTACAACCCCGCTGGTTTTCGGCTATAGGTTGCTGGACTCTTTCTTTTTACCGTGAAACGACTACTTGTGTTTATTTTTAATTTTCGGTAGATTTGATGCAATAGAAGTAATGTAACTTGACCTACAAAATTTTTGCCATTACAATAAAATGAATAGATCATGATATTTGTTGCTATTTGAAGCTTCAACGCGGGTTAAAAATAGTTTGACGAATTAAAAGTACTTGGAACTTATAATCTGCACTTCAGAATGGAGCTCCAATCAGCTTGTAGTCCTCCAAAGGAGACCTGCAAGTCTATCGTTGTGAATGCACATGAATTTGAAGATGATGGCACAAGCACAGATTTTGACCTTGATCAAGTTGTTAGGGGTATACTGAACTGGGAAGTGGTAGGTTGGTTGGCGGCCACTAAATTGGTTTTGTTATGCTGCAAATTTGTTTTTCTGTTGTTTACATCTTTGCTTTTGTAAAAACTTTTTAGATTATCACACAACTGGAGCAAGAAAAACAAGATGTAGTCAGACAAAACACGTCCCTGAAGTCACAAGTTGAACTTCTTGAAACAAATTGCGAAGAAAACCTTCAAAATTTAACAAGTTTACAAGAAACCGTGAAATCTCTGCAAGTGCTAGTACAAAATCGGTCAGACCAGTCGGGTAATACGTTTATCTATTCACGCCTTAAGATGATTTGTGCTTTATTTCATTGCACATTTTCATATATTACACTTTTGTTGAAGTGTTCATATTTTACGAGTGAATTTCAGAAAGTCAAACAAATATTTTCAGTTTGTACTTAGACGAAATAAAATCGCTGAGGGAACAGTTGATTCTCCATCAAGATCGAGCGGTGAAAATGGAGCAAAAGTTAGAAGAAGAAATCAAGAATAACCAGAAAAGAACAAAAGAAAGCAACGAAAAACATGAGACGGAATTAAAAAACCTGCAGCAAAGCCTGGAGAAAGCATGTACTCGACAAATATTAATTTTGAGAATACAAACATACCACCACGCTAGTAAATGTATGTCGGTGTTTCAACTGTATTCATAGTTGCTGGGAAGGAAGGTAAACTCCACGATGTTAATAATGAACTTCGAAGTAAATTGATGGAAGAAGCGCAAAAACGGGGAGAATACGAAAAAACGCACGAAGACGAGATATTAAAATTGCAAATGGAAGTAAAGCGCTTACTATGCTCGTAAATTAACCGTGATTTTGTCTGGTTTTTTCGCGTTTCAGTGACGTTTGTCGTATTGATTTTGCAGTACCAAAGCAAGATAACTTTTATGCAAGCCCAAAATAACCGACTACAAACAACCAGCAATCCAAATCTTGTCGGCAACGAAATTTTTCGCAAGGTAACGTTTTTGATAACTTTTTTTGACAGTGTTTACAAAAACGACTTGAACTCAACCCCCAAAGCCGCGTTAAGGTGAAAAACAGATTGACCAACTACTAGATAACTTTCTAAAAACATTTCTCGCAAATGTTTATGTACAGAAATTGCAACACGTACAGGAAGAATCCACGAAAGAAATCAACCGTTTGAAGGAGGAATTAAGGTTGCTACGTCAGCAATCCAACGACTTTTTCAATCAAAACACCGGAAGTTTTTCACCACACACGTCATTCAGGGACAGACGCGTAAACCTCAAACGAAAGCACCTTTAAATTTTTCGAGTAAAACATTTTGTTGTTTGACGCTGATTTTTTTGCCGCTTCAAGTACGAAAGTTTTGACGTATAATAATATTCTTTAGCTATGCTATGTTGACCATACAATGTTCTTTTGGGTCAAAATAAAGTGGAAATAACGTATTTTGCGCTATTTATGTTGTTAATAAACAAAGCGGTGTACAACTGTTATTTGTATAGATTTGATAAAGTGCTTTACAAGCTAAAACTTACTATTAAAATGACTGAATTATTTTTTACTGACACTGGTTAATGCTTGTTTTTCCTTTTCCAAAGTTTGCTTGGTAGAAACCTGTACAAACTGAGCTATAATTGATTTAAAAAAGTTTATGTGTTAAAACTGCTAGGTTTGTTTTCCAACATATTTTGTGGGTTTGCGGAAGGTATATAGCCACGTAAAGTCCTGGATGACTAATAACTAATAATAACTTTTGTTGAATTTGATCAATTTTTGAACAAGCCTTAAGGCTGGATGATATCAGTCACTCGTAACCTAAACATCAAACAAACTTCAAGTACATATGCATTTCCATATTGTATTTTACATAATTTAGCGACCAAATTATAATAAGCCACGTTCGCTTTAACACTACGTTTTTATATAACTCGTCATATAGCTACACATCTGGTTAAAAAGGCTAACTATATTCTTACATTATATAGCTATATACAGGCTACGACAAGATTACGAAGTCAGCGATAAAAGAGCAAGAAAGTTGTCGACAGAAGAGTTTGATCAGCGCTCCATGCACTTCCTACCGCGTGTCCGTCATGTAACCACCCGGAGAAGTCTCCACAATATGTGCCTTGCGTTGCACCGGTAGACCCTAGGCAGGATTGAGATGGGTAGTTGAAAGTGGGTTTGTTTCTCACGCCGGGACAGAGAGCAAACGCGTATCTGCGCGAACTAATGGCTCTAAACTAAAACAGAAAAAATTTTTAAAACATTAATTACCGATTGGCTATTTACTATAAGAACCTGCCGCTGCCCATAAGTGCCAAGTCCGCAGGTTATGTGACGTCGTAGACAAAAGTAGGTAACTTACTTGGATGAAACCTGGCTCAGTTTCTGACTTTGCGTTGGGAGGAAAATGTTGGTGTAGCGAATTGGCATCTCCCTTGTCAAATGTTACAGGAACACTCGGTCCGCTATCCGACGGAAAATTGTACACTCCGGACCTAATTGGGTAATGTTCGCTGTATAGGTGATACAAATTTCCTCCGTACTGAGATAGAAAACCATTTGTGGTACGGTACTTCAGGTAGGTAGACGTGTTGTAATTTTGCAAAGGTGTGTTGTTTGGCACTTGCCAAATCATCAGGTCTCTCCCGGCAATCTCAAAATAACCAGGGCTTTTGTAATCATCGCTGGTAGCAGCAACTACATTTCCGAAAACGTTTAGATTTTCCCAGTTTCCGTCTCCGTTAGGACGCAGCGCCACGTTACCTTGCTCAGTTGACCATCTGTCACCGACAGTACATCTTCCGGAAGATCCTATATTATTTTCGTGAATGGATGCCACGAGAGTCCACCCTCCCTCGTCTGTATCCATGTCGCAGTAAGCTGTGTGTTCGTTTCCATTTGGGCCGACCAGCTTGTGCAAGCCTGTAGCGCTGCTATCGATGCTGGTCTTTATTTCCTTGCAACTTCTGAAGGAGGATCTCCTCGTAACTGCTAGTCAAAAACAAAACCTTGTAAGTCCAGTATCCAGTTAAAAATAGAACGAAAATGAATCAAGCTTAACCTATAACACATTAAAGACTCATAGCCTAAGTCCATTTTCTGTAACTTTTCCTTCAACTAACTTCTAAGTGACTCCACTTCTTCAGTCAATTCTCTTAGTCGTTGACAAACTTCGCCTTTCGAACTGCAACAATCGCATTGCTGAACATCACCCGGGGGACCTTGTTTTCCCGGTGCACCTGGCGGGCCTCTTCGTTGGACTGGCTCTCCAGACGCACTGCCGCTTCTTGCACAATATAGATTGCATTGTTCGGGTTCTTGTGACTGACATAGGCAAGTTAATGCGCCTAAAAACATGAGTAAAACTAATTTCCCTAGTGATGCCATATTTAAAATCGCATGGCCTGTACTAACCTGTACAACGGGCAATCAATGGTTTTATATAAGCAAAACTTTTTCATGATTTCCCAGCTTAAATGCGAAGCTACGCATAAATCATGAACTCGAATTGTTGAAAAAATTTGATAACGCTATCAATTTGAAACATAGTTAACACGAAACCATTTACAGCGAATCTTTTTAGTTTGTGAGTTTTTCAACACGTTCCCAACAATTCCCTATTTTGTATAAACAGAGCGAAACTTTGCAGAAGATGCAAACTGCAAGCGCTATGTTGACTTATCAGTCAATATTCTTTCAAACTTTTCAGTTTTAGGATATATAGCCAATTCCACAAACCAAAGTTTTTAACTACATTTCAGTGCTACAAAATCTTCATTCCTTTTTAAAGAAGTCTTTCAATTACTTCAAGTCTGAAGTGTATGAACCTGGTACACGTTGCTACTAAGCATTGTCTGTTGTTTACGCACCGGCGAAGTTAACCTAACAACGTCCATAGAGCATAACGGAAACTGACTGAAGCTTTGCGGAAGAAGACAAAACGCACGTTTCAGATAATCCCGGGAAGATATGCAATGAGTTTGTCTATGGTTTTTGTTTAAACGTGTCCCAAAGACACAGTAACGTTTCCTCCGAGCGCAAGGAATTCTTCATTTTATTAAGTCGCTTAGTACTACGCGTATAGTTATGTTGTTTAGTTTTGAAGAACAACATGAATCGTCATTAATTTTTTTTGTATTTGTATACCTTCAAGCGTCATCAACTCATCATATATTCGTATCCATTCAAACTATATAGGACTATTTTTATAGTTCTGACCCAAAGTGTTGATTACGAATACGGTAAACAAAAGTAAAGCTACAGGCTGCATTCAAATCTAACAATCGTACATCAACTGACCTTCTCACCGCAAGTTTAGCATAGTTGTTATTCTATTTACTAAAGTTTAAGCTTTGGTATATAAAAGGCCTACACGAGAAAGCACTAAGCTGCTAAGTTCACGAAGAACCCTACTTTACGTATAAAAGACTTGCAGGGAGCCTACTGAGTTTCAAAAGCAACTTAAATAGTTTTTCCTGAGCACGCAAACAAACGAAAAATTAAGCCCGGCTATATAGTAGTTTATAGAATAGGCAATAGCTAAACTTCTTGATTTGGTCAAATCACTCATACGGAGTCCTTTCCGTCTGTTAGTAAATCTTGACGAGCGGGAATTCTTGTGCGGTTCTGATAACTTTGTTTTCCTGTTGGCTAGTTAAAGTGTGCTGTTTGTGGATGATAACGTAGCCTAGATTTCCGTGAAAGCAGATAGAGAAAAACTTTGGTATCTGAAATTATTCCGCAGTTCAAGTTGCTTTTTAATGATTGACTCGTTACGCTATCCTGCATATTGAAAAACCAGAAGGCTAAGATCTTCGGGCTAATCTTGCCTTTCAAATTTGGAAGCGTTATCCTTAACTGTACCACGAAATATTTTTCAAAAATATTTTACCAAAATGATCTGTTAATAATGTTCTTTCATATAAGATCAACTTGTTTTTGGACTTTCCCCTCACTTTAAAGGCTGGTACAGGTGGACAAATAGGCTTGATAGACACAGTGATTTCACGCGAACACTTTTACATGTTAAAAAAGCGAGCGACTTGATATGTTTGATAATTTCAAATAAATCAAGATGTCGGTGTCTTTAATGGCCACGTAGGCCATAGATTATAAATTACACCTTCAACGTAATGTTTACGTGTAGGCTATTGAACACGTTACCCTTGAAATAAACCTTAAATGCCGAAATTCTTTTTGTGCTTTTCACAACATTTTTATATTAGCATACAAATTTAGCCCCGATTAAAGATTAATTGATTAGAATCTGGCCATCGTTTTGTTAACCTCCGTGCCGATATGAAGTGGTACCGGCTCGGCTCGTAAGTTTACATGTTTCTATTGGTCTTAGATTTTCATTTATGAAAATACTGTTTTAAAATATCCTCATGCTGACTCCCAGTGTAAATTTCAACGATGCACTTTGAAAATCCAGGCCAATAAGATAAGTATTGTGTACGATAGACTCTCGTGCCATTGTTTACAATTATTGAACACTTAATTGAACATTAATAGCCTATATTTGTTATTTTATTTGAATATATGTGCAAAGTGTCAAGACAAACTACATAAATTTTTATTCAATATTGTTAGTACTAGTATTGTATTGTTGGGATGAAAATATTTGTCGTCACAAGTTGGCACGGCATTTTCACTATCATCAGTCAAATTTAACATGATCGTGGTTGTGGTCGTTCTGAATCGGGGATCTCTTACAAAGATGTTCTTTGGGCAAAATTGACTCCAGACATTGCTTTTCTTGTTATTGTATATTGTAATATGTTATTGTAGCATAGTTATTGTAATCACTAGCGTGTAGGGGAGACCAGGGGTTAGTTGGAAAGCGGGGTTAGTTGAAAAATCGCAGTTTTAGTACTCCCCGAACATCTTTGTAAATCTTTACTGCCCCTTAGTGATTGATAACGATGTTATCTATTCGCCATGTTAATTTTATTGATCTCGGAGCAGAAGCATAAGAGTGGCACACGTTTTTCTGTTTTTTACACTTTGAACTAAAATTCGAGCTTGTTGGTAGATATAGTGTAACATAGTGCTCTAGAGAGACAATTGAAAGTTCATTAGTCTATATTGACCGTAGGTGCCATGGTACCAGAAAAGGCAGAGGCAATTAAATTACCTGGTTTAATGGCTACATAAAAAGTAAGTTTTCTCTCCCATGTGCATACGGGGTTAGTTGGAAAATTTTGAATGGGGTTAGTTGGAATATGTAAAATCGTATGAGTAAATATTTCTTTTATTAATGCTTGATGGAACTCATATTTTTTACTTATACAACCTCGTACAGTTAAGTTGGAACTTTTTATTTGATACAGATCGATAAATAGGCCTATCTACACTTTTTAATTGAAAGTATGCGCGAGTACAAACGCAAAACTCAACGTGAATCTACGCGGATCAACGAAACGCTGTCAGCAGAAATTTGTTTTCCCTGTTGACTTGTCGGGCTACAATCCACAATAGATTGATTGACATTCAAAGAACAGACACTTTTGAATACTGTATATAACAAATTGATATATTTTCCAACTAACCCCGTATGGTTTCCAACAAACCCCGGCTTCGGGGTTAGTTGAAAAATGTGACTGATATCTGAAAAAATAAAGTTTTTGCGTAAACCTGTAACAATTTCTGGTCAGTCTTTTGTAATAAGTTGTAGACCAGCGTAGTCATTATGCCAGACTAGATAAAGGTTTCGAAGATCATTCTGAATTTTGGTGGTTTAAATTTTCCTAAAATTTTTTCCAACTAACCCCGGTCTCCCCTATAGGTGATAGTCGTCGTATCCACTATTTATCACAAATGCAGTAGTAGAAGAGAATGTAGAAGTATGATTTCCTCATGACATTATTATGGTTTTTATTTGATTCGTACTGTCTATAATTTATATTTTTGTGGGACTCAATGCTCAACAAGATTCCAGTCCCTAGAATAGAGTTTTTTTTTAACCATCCATGTACTGTTGTTTTGTACTTAGATATTCATTTTCATTTTAAGGGAACGATGTCACTTGTGCTATAACTACAACGGTTAGCATCGTAACTGTCGCGCCGCAGAGTTAATGGCGAAATATAAACAATACAATACAATGCTATTTGTACAAAGATTATGATTATTATGTGTCTATGAGAAAATTGCGATGATCCCGCGAAAAGAGTTCGAACGACTCAACCAAAACCAAACATTAAAAATAGAAGGCTAAACAACCCTTCTGGAAAGTTTGTATGATGCGCGGAATTTGTCTGGCGCAAAATTGCCGTTTTACCCTATATTCTGTATTATAAGTATTATGTTGGCGTGACGCAAATTTTAACATCACATTTATTAGCGCATTTATCCGACGCACTGAAAGCAAATTTTCCAGTACCCTACAGGGCTAAACAGTCAAAAGCTTGGCACCGTTACCAACTTAACAGCTCGGCCAACAGCACCCATTCAACTATAACTATAAGGCTATACAAGTTCTTGTCGAAAACGACAAAAAGATGCAGTCACAGACAGAATGTAGTTTATCGTTAAAACGTTGGTACTATAGGCCTAGGCATGGCTTATGTACGTCCATGGGTTAGCCTATAGGTCACCGACTGCTGGTTAGGCTACCTAATGTGAAAAAGCAGTTTCAGTAAACGCGGCGTATCTCATACGTTTGCATTTGGACTTGTTGGCCTGAATGAGAAGGAGTTAAGAAACAATAGAGAATAAATTAGGGCATGATAGCCGATATGCCTGAACTGGCCCAATTCTTCAATCCGAATGAAAACGGCCGTTTTCAACGAGAAATCGTGTGTGCGTAGACGCAAATTTTGGCGTAATGACGTGCACTAAGACGTCATATCTTTCTTTATTTATTATAAATGGGCCTGTAAATAGCTTTTCTTTGTTTATCATACGATAAAAAGTTTGGCGTGCACATTAATGAATCTTCTGCATGCCATAGCCTGGTGGAAAGTGTCAGGCCTGTACCCATATGAAAAGAAATTGTTTCCCGTTTTTTTTTTGTTTTTTTTGAAGACACCAATGTGTTAAACTGCAATTGGGCATATAACTGAAAATATAATCATATGTTAATTAAAGTATCTGCTTATATTATTTCAACTTTAAATGACTCATTAGTTTGTTTTTTTTTTGTTCTATATACTGTAGTCATTTATAAAAATAGGTATAGGCTATGTACATTAGCTACCGGTAGCCTATTTTGTGGACTTGTTTTCAAGCTTTGTAATTTCTATGAGTTTCCCACGTGAACTTTTGCTAAAAGCTTGATATATTGTGCTTGTTTATAAAGTGTAAGTTACGTGAGAAATGATGGATTATAATATCAAGGCCAAGATTCGAAGTTCTTTTGACAAGTGCCAAGAAAGACGATGCAATTTAACAAAACTTTCTGAAACTCTTAAGAAATTCTATGATGAGGTATTAATAATATATGTATAGTATGTGTAGTATGTATGTATAGCCTGAAGAGCTGTATATTTACTACATTAGAATCCGATTAATATGACCATTTGCTACAGTCGCGAATTTTTCCATATTTTTCTGTCATATGTGTTTAACTTTGTCGATCCTGGTGTGGTTAAACAGTTCTGTAACAGTTTCGGTTGTGAACATTTGGATATTATGACCAAAATAGTCTGGTCTCAAAGTGGTCATAATAAGCAGATTCTTCTGTATATAGCCTATGCATGAATTGTTTTAATAACAATGTTATTTTTTTCATACCCTTGGTTATTGACACTTGTCATTAAGTAGGCCTATATACAGTCAAACTTCGTTAACAAAGTTCTCTACGTAACCCGTTTATAACGTTTACACCTCTACAATGTTCAGATTTTTAATTTCCAAACTCAGCTAACATATTATAATATAGCTTTTACTCGTATTAGCTACAGTGAACATCTTTATAACGCCCAAATTTTGGCTGAAAAGGCAGAAAACTGCTTTCTACACAACATATACTTGCTCCAGTCATTGATAAAAGGAGAGCTATAACTGATCAATTAGTAATTTTTACATCACAAAGATCGATAATTGATAAAACGGCAAATGTAAGCGGTGAAACTCATTTACTAGGCCTACTTCATGGTTTAGCCCTGTTTGCCAAGAACTCTTAACTTACGGGAAAGGAAAGTGTTGGCTTTTGTATTTTTTTTGTTAGTTTTAAGGGTGTGATCGACAATTATCTGAACAAAAAACGTCTCATTGTGAGTGTATTTTCAATTCAGTACTATATCCTTATTAGCAAAACTGCAGACATCCAGCAAACATTTAAGTCACTTTATGTGTGCAAATTGATATTATTCTGTGGTCAAGATGACAAGTGATGTGATATGTATTGCTTTAATATTATTTTATGTTTTTCTGCACACTATACATGAATCTGTTGTTTACTTAAATATATAGCTACTGGTTGTAACAGACTATAGATATGTTATTATAATGTATATACATATTTTCGGTGTCCCCAAGTGTATGTTATAACAAGGTTCAAATCTGTACGACTGTACATTTCCTAAAAACTCTTGACCGTAAGTCAGAAAAGGGTTGTCAGTAAGTAGGCTACAGCAAAGAAAAATATTTTCAACGATATTTTTATTTAGTTGTTAAACAGTTGACATACCTGACAGCAATTATGGCATTATATTGTGAAGTCAACATGCTTCGTGGGAATGCCCTTGATGTCTTGACCTCAACATGTCTTAAGCCATGATTGCTTTTTTCTCATATTTTCCTCTTTCACAGTAGACTATAATTGTGTAGGTAAAGTTGGCATTTATGCAGCACTTTTCTGGGCAACAACTACTTAACCACTAAATGTCATTAAAAATTCTTTCTCGGGTATACTTACTGAGAACTAACTACCGACTCTACGCTCTTACGTAATTATATTTTACAGTTAGGTGACAGCTGATTTTTCATACAAAAGCACACGATGTCAATGCATGTAACTGATAACTGTCGATAATTGTCAAATGAGTAATGATTTCTTTGTGTTATTTGTAGAAATGCAGCGAAGCATTGTCAAGAGATGAATTCTTCTCCCAATTTCTTTATCATGTCCAATGTCTGCTTCAAGAACCAGCTCGTGATTTTGCCACCGAAAGATGCATGCAATTTGTTGCAAAGTTAGAGTTTTGCCATCATGTTTGTGATACTATATTGGGTTGGCTGGATCAGTTAGTAACAGTAGAGCAACTGTTTCACAATCTCGTGAACCTGGTTGGATAGATTTTCTGTAGCATCGGAAAAACTCTATTTGCGTGAAGATGATGCAACATATGACTACGAGTATTTTATTTATGCCTGATTATGTAATTTTAGTATTAATGAGTAATAAATTGCCGTTGCTAATAGGCAAGCAGTGTTGTCAATTGCATAATATTGTTCCTTGGAACCGCATGTTTCCTTTGGTTTTTGATACTGCTTTTCAGTTCCGTGCCAAACATTTCATAATGCAATCCTTATGATTCGATCTTCACTACAAAGAAAATATTGAAAGTCACTGTCACGTGCTAAAACCCAATCCAAATAGATATTTTTTTAACAATATGTTTCAAAAATCTTTTACGGGCAAGGGCCTCAGCACATATAAAATTGTATAAATTGACCTAAAGTTGACCAAATTGACCTGAAGTAACCCAAATCTCAAAGCTGGTAGGCTGCCATACCTCCACCACCCCATGCAAAATAAAAGTTGTCGCTTTTGTATATAGATCTCTGTTTTCTGTTTGTGTTCTATTGTACTTTTATAAATATATATACTCTTTAGCGTATATTATATCACTATGTGACATTTTAGCCACGTAACCATGCAAACAAATTCATAGATTTGCTTCTCTTTTTGCGAACACATTTGATGAGGAGGAGGAAACAGAAGAAGTAGTGGATGATGACCTGTTCAACTTCTTACTAAAGTTTGTTTCACAGCCAGAGGTGAGCTTGTTAGTTGCTTATTTCCCATCTTTGGTGACAGCAATTTTTTCAGATTCGGCAAACTTTTTTGAACGATTACAACTTTGCTTTGGATTTTGCACTACGATTTTTACAGCTTACTTTGCTTGGTGCTATAAGCGAATATCATACTATATTATATATATACATTTTTTCATTTTTTGTTTTGTTCATTTATTGTTTTTTATGATGATTTGTACATATTAATTTATAATAGGAGCACAAAAAATTTTATTGACTTAGGTCACACTCAAGATTTTTTCATAGCACACGACTTGCTTGAAAACTGTCATTTGTGGTAACTTGTAGCAGCTTGTTTTGTGATGATGTACGATCATGTATGTACAAAGAAAGTGATTGCCGAATATCAACACATTCACAATCAATCGCATCGAAACAAGCAAGTTTGTTTGATTTGCAGCGTGCGATTTAAGGCAGCCTTGTAACTGGTCGTGCACCTGTCGTACATTCAAACAATTTTGTTGGTCATGCCTGGATGTTATTTCTGAAAATATCAAAGAACTGTCCCAGCAGCAGCTTAAGTTGAAATATGGCTCTGTAGCCTTTTATTGAGTTAACTGAACAAAGCCAGATTTTAGTTTTACTGAACAAAAAGGTTTTTAGTTTAAGTCACATAGTGTACATATGTTATGAAGTAAAAAGTGTGCTAGCCTAGGGCTAAGGTGTAGCCTAACTGATAATTGCATCCAGTGTGCAGAAACCGTAACAAACATTGTCATGAGATTTAAATCGAGTTTTCTTTTATGCTTATGCTTTGACATCCAACTGTAACATATTCTGTCACACTTTGTTTACGCCACACTCAAATATTAGGAGGTGAATTAATATTATTAGTCACATGGCGCAATGATTGGCCGCGTTTTCGCAACAATGATGTAACATGAAGTTGCATAACATACGTTATATCTGTATATCAATTTTAAAATCTTTATTTTTTTACTGAGTGCATGTCATCAAAAATGGTGCAGTAAGCAGTCATAAGTGGAAGCCCACTAAAGTATAGAATTTTGCTTGGTTCTTAGGTAGTTAGTTGGTTAGTTGTCACTTGACAGTTTATGTTATCTATTGCTTTCATGGACTTCCTTAAAGTAATGAATAAAAATATCTCTGCCGACAGCAAAATGTAATTAATTACCGTAATTTTACAATTTTGTAGTATCATTGCCACAGCAACAAAACCATCCGTTTTCGAATATGTCAACTTGTTCAGCTTTTTCTGCACTCAGTTCCACGAGATGCCGCATTGGATGAAGATCTAATGGACTGGTACGAGACTAAATTTTGACTTGAAGTTTTTCAGAGTTTTGGTCCCGTTTTTATTCGTCCTAGTTTTGAGCTCAAGTCAATTTTACCTTCCATTATGACATCACCGTGTAATCAATATTGGCGTGTTACTCCAAGTATATACATACACTTGTTTAAGAGTTTCAAAATGTTAGAAACAGTAAAAAGTGAAGAAAATTTTTTCCTTCAGAAAGCATGGCACCTGGGTCTAAAAACTATGAAATTCTGTGTTCACATCATTGCAGTGAACTACTTTTAAAGTTGTTTGTTTTAAAGTTGCTTTTTATACTTTTTCTTTTCTCTCAGCTGAGCTTTTTTTTATGTTGTTAGCATCACAAAAGTCATGCTTGACCGAATCGATGACAAGAATCCAGTAGTACGATGCCAAGCTGCAAAGTCATTGAGCAGATTACAACAACCTGCTTTGCAAGACTGTCCTGTTATAGAAGGTATGGAGATGTTGATGTTGTATGTTTCTTTGTGATAAAGCGTCACATTTTATCTTGGGTCAGATGTAAGGCTTATGCAGCATCTTAAATTTTATAGAATCATCCATATGATATTCATACTATTCTAAAAATGATAAAATTATTAATTAGGTTAAGGTTAAAGATGTTCTGCAATGGTTGTTTATCCATTCTCGTATGTGTTGAATTTCTTTTCTCTCAGCTTATCTCTTCCACATGGCTTGTGACGAGAGCTCCCAGGTGAGAGCTGCTGTGGTTTCAAACATATCTTTGACAACTAAAACTTTGCCGTGTGTCCTCGATCGAACGAGAGATATATCAGAAGCAGTCAGGAAAATTGCGTTTCAGGTTAGAGCTCACACATTTTTGTTATTCTGATCACAAATTAGGTGTTAAAAAAAGTGTGTCTTTTACTATAATTCCCCAGTTCCAATTTTATGGTTATATGTCGCTAATACTACCAATGACTTACTTCTGTTAAATTAAGATAATTTAATTGCTCCTTTCATCTTTAAACGGACAAGTTTCCACTTTAACAATGAATTTGAATTATTTCCGGTATTATTTTTGCATTTTTTTATCGCTTGTTTTTGATTCAGATTATAGCACAAAAAGTGAGCATCAAAGCATTGACCAGCTCTCAGAGGTTGTATTTGATAAAGCAAGGTCTCCAGGATCGATCAGATGTCGTGCAAAAAGTTGTGAAAACCCAACTTTTCCAGGCTTGGCTGTTGACATTTGATGTAATTCAGCGACTACCTGACTTTTCAAAAACAAATTTCCTGCCGTTAACAAAAACATTTCATATCTAGGCAAACCTGATAAACCTTCTTAAGAAGTTAGATGTGGTAGGTGCATATGAGACATGCTGCAGGGCGGTCAAGGCTATGTATGAGTGGTCTAATATCAAGGACCTTATTGAAGGTTTCAATTTATTGAATGACAAGTAAGGACCATTAGCATTTATTTTTCATTGGTTTAATGTTGTTCTCCCTGGGTTGGTTGGAAAATTTGGTTTAGAATTTTGTTTTCATAATTTAACAAATGGGTAAAAACTTTCATAAATCTTTAAAAGCAATTTTAAAGTTCAGTAGTGACCTTGGGGAACACATTTTTATGAAATTTATGATGGTTCCAATGCCTTTTAAGGCTTATTGGAGGCTGGGGCCACTGCTATGTTATAATTGGTTGTTCTATTTTACCTTGATTTTAGTAAAACTGTCGATTTCAACCAGCTGACCCCAGAAGCAGCATTGTACTGGAGCCAACTGTTTAAATACGTGAGATCAAAGGGGGCTGGAGTGGAGCATTATCTCGATGTCCTCTTGCCAAGTACGCTCTCATTTTCGCAATATTTGGAAGAATTTTTGAACAAGTGAGGACACATTTTGTACGGACGCCACATTAAAGCATGAACTTTTACTTTGCCGTGACAACTAACTTTTGTGTAATATTCATTTCTTTTCAAATCAAACTTAAAACATCTTCACAGATTTCTCCTGCCTTTCATGGACTTAATGGAGAGTAAGAACATAGTTGACATCAGCCCCGAAGAAGAAGATGATCGCATAGAAAAAGAATTTGTCGCTCAGCAGTTAATCAAAATAGCGTCAAAAATGGACATTTCCGACAATACAGGTAATACTAATGTGTCTGTAGCTTTTGTACTATCATCCTTGTAACACTATTTTCTCAATGCATCTAACAGTACGAAACAATCTCGCTGTGGTCAAATTTAGTTGTAGCTTTTTTGTTTCCCCATTTTTCAGGTCGAAATGGATTGCACGAATTTTTTGAGAAAGCCTTGATAAAGATTGACGTACTCTGCTTTCCGTGTCTCGTGTCTCCACTAACTTCCGGATTGCTCGAACTTCTTTCCGCATCATCGGCCTCAGTAGGGTGAGGAAGATAGAAGTTAGATTAGATTTCTTCACAATATTTAAAATATTGAAATATTGAGGAAAAGAAAATTTTAATTATAAAAGGAAAAAAAGGAATTGGAAAATATCACTTATTGTGCAGGGCATGCGAAGAAGGAAAGGTTTGTCTGGTCGCAAAGTTGATTTCGACAATTCGAGATCCTCATGTGCCCAACACACCACCAGCCCTGTGTATGTCTGAGGATGAAATACGAAACCTCAAACAAGAAGTGAGTATTACTTCTAACAGGGTCAGCTTCATTTGTCTGCTGATTTAATTATTTGCTTGAGAAAGTGACAATGAATAAATTTAAGCGAAATATATTTGATGAAATCACAGCTGGATGATGCTGTTACACTAGGCCTACTACATATAGTTTATTTGCGTCACCTGTACCAAGTCTTTTCTGCCCACAATGAATGAGATCTCTAATAACCTTGATGTAGCAAAAATAAATATGTTTGCGTTACAATAGCCGCTGTTGTTGCTAGACATAGTTATGAGCAGGGGCTTATTTACCCAACAGTGAAACCTTGTTAACTTTTAAGTCAAAACTTTAGGTTGCACAAAAGTAACGTTAAAGAAAAAACCCGTGGGCTTGGTGTGGTTTGTTTTTTTTTGCCTCTCAACATTTGTTGTTAAAATTACACAACACTTGTGCAGATAGCAAAGATCAGTGTAAAATTGTTGGAAGCCAAAGAAGACATGGAAATCAGCATCGATGCAAAAGACTTCGTGAAGGCGTCTGAGATACAGAAGTTGATTGAAATCGAATTTGCAAAGAAATCGGAAATGGAAGATAAGCTGAAAATCAACAGTCGGGCTATTCAAATCGAAGATACTTCTTCACTACCTGAAAAGGCATGTTAGTTTCTTTCTGCAAGAGATTTGCATTTATGAGTTTTATTGGTGGCCAACAGTGCCTCATTGTGAAACCTGGTAGAGCTTTTTACTCACCATACACAATTTGAAAGAGAGAGTCTCTTCTTTCAAATTGTGGAAAAAAGTGGAAGAAAGAACCAAGTTGCCGGCCTATAGGTTTAAAATCACTCGACCATGATCCTTTTCTCACATTCTGAATGAAAAGTGAAGGCTCTAATGTAAAATAGATTTTTGCCAAAAGCCTAGGCAAAGGCCATCAGTTGGGAACATAACAGCTTTATTTTTTAATTTGGATACAGAGTGATGTTGGTACGCTTATCAAATGTCTACAAATAATCAAAGACCTTCTGGCATCATTGTTTGAATCACGATGCGCCGCAAGTGGACTAAAAAAGTCTGTTCCCAAAAGCATTCATCCAACACTTTTGCAGTTATTGGACACTCTGGTCATTCCATCAGTTTTAAATACAACGTCTGACGTCCGCAAGGAAGCTATTCGTGGCCTTGGTGTGGCGTGCATGTTTTCTTCTGTGCTAGCAGCTCGTCATTTCCCACTACTCATACAGGTTCACTTTAAAAAATGTTATGACATTTTAATTTTATATTAAACAGAATTAAAATGCGGAATAAAGTGGTTGTATTTTCAATAAGAATAATGATAGGAATCCTACTGAGACTGACCGAAATGTGACTTTATAGTCGAATTGACGTTGTACAAAGCCGATATAGACAAATTCAACTGTAGTAAATGTAAATACAGTACAGCATTTAATTTGGTAAGAAATGGTATTGGACTTGAATTGCGGTGAAAACGAATCTTAAGTAAAGATAAACTCTAGGTATTTGGACCTGTCTATAAATAGATGTCACTGGACAAACAATCTTTGGGTTTAAGTGTGAAGTTGTTATTTTAGTTGGACAAAATATGTTCTTAAACAAAGTGACAAAGCACTTTGCGTATGATTTTAATTCAGGTTGCTCAGGCAGATACATACTTGGTAAGGGTGGCTGCCATCAACGCAACGAATGATTTGATTCGCTTATTTGGCTTGAGACTACTCTTCGCGTGCAAGAAAAACAAATCTTCCAAGGATGAGGGTGTAGAGGTACATCGGACGATTTGTCATGCATTTAAAGAATGATCTCGTGCAAGTTAATAAATAATCATCTTTGCAACAGGAGGAACACACAGCTCACGACAGTGACAATGAATACGATGATGAGGATGTAGGAGCAGCAATCATGACCAAATTCCTTGACATGCTAGACGATGAGGTAATCCAAGGAACCGCCAGACATTTGCTTTTAAAAACAGAGTTAAACCGGTTTAGGTTTTGTCGTATCACAAAATATTGATAACTACAAGATTTACTCGCACCATTCCAGAATGTTGAAGTACGCCAAGCGGTGATATGTCTTCTCGCGAAAGTCCTCGTATCCCATCACATCCTCTCACCGGCCGTAGTGTCCCGGCTCATTCTCACGTGGTACAATCCAGCCACCCAGGATGAGCCGCAGATCCTCCACATGATCAGCAACTTCCTCAACATCTTTCCGTACATGTCAAAGTATGAAGATCGTGACTTCATTTTTGAACAACAGCTTCAGTATCATACTCAGCCAGCTTACTTCTAGTCGATGGACTGTAAATTGTTATCAGTTACGTACTAAACCTCAGTCACAGTGTGAGCAAACCTATTAATGATACATTCCAAAACTTACCTTCCAGACAAGCCCACGAGTGCATGGAAGCTGCTTTTCTTCCTATCCTTCGAATTTTATTTAACGCACCTTGTTCATCACCGTATGCTTCTGTCAACGCCGATAACGTTGCCGAGTTGTTGGTCAGCATCACACGACCATCTATAATTCAGTCGGCTGATCTCAAAGGGATATGTGAAGAACGTGACACAAAATGGGTGGGCTATGTTGTTACTGGGAAGGGTGTGGTGTACGCAAACCACAGTGTTGCTGTTCAAATTTTTATGTTTTATTTTTTTGCTGACGTCGTATTTTAAGAAGGTAGCCCTCAACAAAGTTTTGACGTATTTCAAAATACCATAAACCACAGAGATGTACCATTAGTTTACATTTTCGTCATACTTTTAGTTGAACGATGGGTCAGCTCACGACAACATCGCAATGATGGTCTCAAACGAAATTTTATCTGATGCCCGATCCCCGTATGTCAACACGTTGTGCAAAATCCTGCCCACCTTGGACATCAACCCAGATTTGACGGAAAATGTAAAGGACCTGAAGGTTCTTTGCGAAAATATGCTCAAGGTACAGTGTTTAGTTATATGTGTGCAGTCAGTTGTTGCTAATACCCAGCATTAGCTATTACATCGCAGTTTGTGATTTGAACAGTGGATCACTTTCGCGGTGACGTGTCAAACTTGGCTATGTCTTTTAGGAAGTTAAAGACAAACATGCGATTCGACACATTCGTAAGTTTGAAACTCAACTGACAGGTTTTAAAAAACAAGCAAAAAATATTCCCGCCATTAAGGTAAATGATTTACCAGCAGAAAACGTTCCAGAACCCACTACAAATAAAACAGCACTAAATGAACGTGAGTGTTTCTGTCTACAAAGTGTGTGATCTTGTATTACCGTCATTTAATTGTATTGTGTAACATTTCACAACATACTATGAATGAAAATAATTTTTATTTTGCATCAAAGTGAATAACTGTAGAAAATACCATATGTACGTTGTAATTAGCAAGTTTTCCATTCAGTTTTTGTGTCAACTGCAAGTTCTGCCACCTCTCCAGCACTGCCAGAAAGAACAGGAAAAGGGAAAAAAGCTTCCAAGTCGACGATTATTTCCACAAAAAGTCGAAAAAAACGTGTAAATTCCAAATCAACTCTGCCTTCGACTCCGGTGAAAAATCTCAACAAAGACTTAGTGGAAGCAGAACTTTAATTTTTTTGTGATTTTTTTACGATCCAAATTGCAAACTTTAGCAACTTTACATAGATTTACGTTTGTGTTTGAGCATCATTGCAGCAATATAGACACTGCCATTTGTACGCTCTGTGCCAATACATGTGCCTGATAATCATATTAAAAAGTTGTTTTGTATTTTTTAATAAAACGAACAACGGTACTGTTTCTGTTTTCAGCAGCAGAGCTTTCGGTACAACAAGGGCAGTGCAAGTGCATTGTTAGAGCTCCTGGTATAACTCCACAGTTTAGCGGTGATTGTTAAGTTGTTTGCAGCACTTAGATCAAGCATCCACAATTTCACAATCCCTTCTTTCCTTTTCCATCTTTGCAACAATTTCTTCAAAGCAAAAACATAAAATTTACACCTTAAAGAAATCAACGTGATATATGGGCAATGCTCGTTTCGGTCAGTTTCCAAGGGTAGTACCTTTGGCCGGGTTGAACACACCAGCGGTTGGTTCCCCACACACAAAGCATCGTTTTGATTTGCGATAATGCTTAAGAACACATTTTTCACAGAAGTAATGCTTGCATCTGCATGCATAAGAAATGCATTAAAAATTATATGACATGCGTTATTCGAAGTAATGCAACTAAGTTGATTTACTTAGTTATAACCGGGTCCTTGAAGCTTTCCCTGCAAATAATACATTTAAAAGGAAGTTCATCGTCACTGTCAGACACTTCCCAATTTTCATCTTGGTTTTGGCCAAAAGTTCCTTCATTCATTTCACGTTCTATCTGCCAGCCGTGCTTGTAGTCACTTCGATCGTGAAGGAACTTGCATGAATCTAGACGAATATAATGAACATGAACAGTAATTTTTCCAAAAAAAAAAACCTTTAAAGGAAAATTGTCCACTTACCGCCAAACCCACAAAAACCGGTTTCCTTGTAATCTTTGCAGATGTCAGGCTGATAGTCCCATCTAACCGTGGCACGTAAATGTTCAGGGGCACGGATGGGACCTTTTCTGACCATTCCTGAAGACGCATTCCCTGCAGCTGTATCCTGTTTAATTCCATAAAAATAGAAACCTGCTAATCTTCGCAATTAACTAACTTCACTGGGTATATATATTCTAAAAGTAGACGAAAACATTTTTGTGAACCATGTCATAAAATACTTCTGTAAGTTTACAAATGTGTTTTACTTTTACAGTGCATTGCAAATCATACTCGTGCTTTAATAAACTTTCGATAGCCGGATGAGCCATGGTAAACATTCTCGTCAGCATCTCCTGTCTTCAATTCTTCCTGCAGTTTCTCTCCACGTTCAAATACCGCTTGCGCGTCCCGGTCTTTCTCTGTATCGAGTTCGAACGTCTTTGTGGCTCCCATGTCATCAGGACCAGATGGTTTCTGAATTAATGGACAGTTTCCATGCTAGTTTGTTTTTTAGTTTTTTTCTAAAACAGCAAAGTCTTGATATAAAGTTATAAACAGTTTGCAGGATACAAAGTTGAGTTTACGGCGGATTGTGTTGACTTGTATGAGACGCTGATCGATCCAATCTCCTCTTCACCGGATGAAGTGCTGCTGTATACAGCAGTGTTAAGCTTCTTCTTTTTAGTCTGACAAACATTGGATATTTACAAATTTTCTTTGAAGATGGTACTATGAAGTATCAATCTTAAAGGTATGGCAGTTATATATTCATGAAACATTCTGTGTGTGGAGGCAAACATTTAAACATGATCGCATGATTTAAAACTACAATTGTTTATTTATTTAAAATTCATCTTTCAAACAAATTTGCCTTGTTTGTTTACTAAACTACACTGCATTTGTTTACGTGAGTGTGCATCTCCCTTGTATACTTTTCACTATGGCCATTATTCTGAATATCTATCTATAAATATCTATCATCAAATGTGTCCTTTATTTCAATTTTGTTTAGCTTGGGTGAAATTGAAATTTAAATGAAATCAGTTTCAATAAAATTTATGCAATATTTACATACAGTTTGTTTCATGACATTGTGCAAAGTCTTTCTTTGTTTTTGCACAACTGCTGATTCTTGGTCACTTGAACTTCCATCACTTTCCCGTTGAGCTTTTCTTATGGTTCGTTTATTCCCAGCTCTTTTCTGCTACAACCAAAATGATAAGTTTAATTTGTCAGCAATTAAGCTATTAAAACTGTAAAACTTTTGAAAGCAAATTTTTTTTAATAATATTTATGTTTTGTGTTCAACGGTTGATACTTTTTACTAGGTAAAACTAAAAATAACTAACTTTATTTCGATACACATTTACATAACACTTACAGATTTTTTCTTGAAACCAAATTTTTCGGGCTGCAAAACTTGTGTATCGTCAGCCATATTATAGGTTACTTGCATATAAAATGGCAAATATTAACACCAGGTCACTTAAAAATGAAATTTTATACTGATTACAACAGTTAAGCAATTGTTAAAAAACTGTGTCTTTGATTTTTTCTGCTAAAATAAATTGGTTAATAAACGTCAAAAATCTATTGGCAGGTTATCATTTACTCAGGCTAACACTAAACTCTCTAAAGCAGGTTTTTTAATTTTTTTTCAACAGTCTAGTATTCCACAGCAATTTTTCAAAGGTTTCATCATGGTCTCTTTAAAAAGTAATCTATGGCTCCATAACTTCCATTCAATTTTGAAAGCATTCCAGGGGATAACCCTAAGTAAATCTTTAAAAAATGTAGAGTGAATCATACAAATATCTTGATTTTGAAACTTACATATCTGCTCCAATTTAATAGATAATGTACAGTAAGAAACTCTAATGACAAAAATTGTGAAATAATTTTAATAGTTTTAGCACAAATACGCTTCGCATTGATGAAAGCATTATTTCGAATTTTTAAATATTTCCACAAGTCGCAGTAGTAATTTAGATAAAAAGGGGATTTCCCAAAGTCCAGAGGTTTGTTATCACGTGTCCAACCTGCCTACTTTCTATTAACTTTGAGTGAGAACTGAGAACCTTGAGTTAGAGGATTTTCGTGAAATTTTATTCCAAGGTAAGGATTGAGAAATCACCGTCACTGGCTAACATAGTGTTCACTTAAAGCTCGGTTTACTGTAGAAAGTGATGGGAAAGACAAATCAACTTCCCGACAATCTCCCACAGTTGCAGAATCTAATTAAACGGGATCCAGAATCATATCAGACAGAGGTAAGTTTATTGCGGAAATTATACATCATTTGCATACGCACGAGACTTATCAACGTTAGTAAATGTAGTTGTCTGAACTATATGATAAATAACAAAGATTTCATTCTGATATTTATATTGATAAGATTTGATATTGCATACCATAACTATCACGCTAAATTTAGTGTTTTTGCACGCTCAATTTCTTGTTGAATGCTGCTATAACCTACTTTTCATTTCAAGATAAGTTTCACTTGCAAAAGAGCTCCCATTAGGCTTGATAGCCGGTTGGTTTGAACACTGGCCTTACAGCAAATGTTGCTTGTGTTCTGTGTTTGATACCCAGTGGCACCATACCGTTGCAATGCTCATGGGCAAGATATTAGTGACACTTGCTCTTGTCTGCATGTTCAGTGGACCGGATGCACAGTTCTAAATTCACGCAACGCTCTATAAAAAATCCAAAATAAAGAATGTGTACCAATCGGAACTTGCAGAAAGGCTAGCTTGGTAACTAGGGCTCGAGCGATGAGGAATCATCGCCAGGTTTAAGTCGTACAAAGACTTTCCTTCATCTGAGGATAAAGATTATATCATTCCATACCATTAGGCCTATTTTTTTGGAACAAAATGTTTTACAACTGTTTTATTTTAAAGACTGGCTTGTTTAACGTTTATGAATTCAAACCAACATTTTTTACAGTTCTTGCAACAATATCGGCAATTTGAATCAAATTTTCAAGTGTTTCTTTTGCAACCAAGTGAAGATGCGAAACGTTTATGTGAAACAATAATGTTCATTGCCCAGGTTTGGTTTTGAATAATATATGCTATGGTTGTATAACATTTCTGAAAAAAATCATGTTGCGAATTAATTGATTGTTCACACTGCATCGATTAATCTTATTATTGACATGATTGGATTGGTAACATGACCAGATGTTATTAGGCTTACATACTTTTTAATATTTTACTGAAATTGTCTTTAAAGTTCTTCTGTTTTATTCAGGTAGCACATTGTTACCCAGATACTGTGAAAGATTTTCCCATGAAACTGAAAGATGTTTTGCAAAAACACGGAGCATCACTAAATCCAGAAGTTCGAATGGTGGGCTTATGCTTGAGTTTGCAATTGATAAAGAATAACCAACGTTTTCCGCGTTTCTATTCTAGTTAATTGATCAGTTTAAGCATTGAAGTTAGTGAGTGGTAATACCTTTGGTCATCTGCAATGCTAACAGTTATAAACGCTTTTCCCAAAGATTATCGTCGTTGACATGTAGAATGCTAATTCCAAAAATTGTAGGCTATTGATCACTGTAGTCTTCTGGTTTGCATTGTGTCAGACAAATGGTCCGAAAGAATCATTTTTATTGCTTGGCTTCTACTTTTGATCCAGATGTTCTGTCGTGCTCTCATGTTGTTGCGAAACAAGAACCTTATCACTCCGTCTTCTCTTTTTGAGCTGTTCTTTGAGCTTCTGCGATGCCCTGACAAGCTTCTTAGAAAAGTAAATAAAAATTTTTATATAATTTTTATTTTAGGTTCAAATCATAAATGGTAAAACTGTAATAGAGCAGTTTATAGTATATATATGTATGATTTGATAACAGTTTTTATATGATTTATTTTCGTTTTAACATGTATTTTTCTTAGACATTGTACAACTTTATTGTTCAAGACATTAAGAACTTAAACACTGGTCACAAGGACAATAAGTTAAACAAGGTATGTGAATGTCATTAGAAAAATAAAAAGCTTTGTTCTATCAGTAACGTGGCTTAGTTTTTGATGTGGCTGATTGCAATACACTACGGCATGATACTAAAAGATCTTAGTTAAGAATTATTTAGTTGAGTTGAGTTATTTAGTTACTGTAGCTAATCAAAAAAACTGGTTGACATTATTTCTTTCACCAGAAAATATGTTTAAAGTAATTATATATTTACAATTTAACAGTAACTATACTTGAAACTACTTTTCCTTATCTCACTCAACCAGATATTACTAAAATCTTCTAATTTAACTGGAACTCTATTTTAGTCTTAAACTATTTTTAATTCGTGTCTCACTGTTGACCTGCTTCAGATAAACTAGTCATTTTCTAAAATTACATATATCTACCTAAACTACTTAAATTCACATGGCGTTTGCAGGGATTGCAAAATTTCATGTATACCATGCTGTCCGATAACAATGCAACTGCGGCTAAGATGTCGTTGAATGTCATGATGGAACTTTACCACAGAAAGATATGGAATGATTCCAAGACAGTTAATGTGATTAGTACGGCATGCTTTTCGAAATATTCTAAGGTAAAAATTCCTTATTTAACATCAGTTGTTTGGTGAAGTCCTGTATTGCCTGAGTAGCAATGTGTTTTATATTCAAACTGCATATTTTTAACTTAAAATATTTCTGATTTCCAGGTTTTAGCAACAGCACTTAGATTTTTTCTTGGACAAGATCAACAAAAAGATGAATCAGATTCGGATTCCGGAGAAGAAGGTCCAAGTGCTCGTGACATCATAATGAGGTAATTATTCCATTAAAATGTTTCTTTTTATAAAGAACTTTTTTAAATGAAACCTTCATAAACATATCTTTGCAAAATCAAATGGATGAAATTAAACGAAATGAGAATTTTTTATTCCACTTTGATTTGATTATCACAACCAAAACAGTGGTAATGAAACTACAGTATTTGTGATAAAAAATGAGACTAGTTTCAACTAAACATTTCTTTTATTAATTTTTTTACTTTGTTACGTAATGTAATTTTCTAGGCAAATTAATAAATGAAGTTTAAATTTGTTTGTTTTGTTTTAGATTCGCCGTAAATAAAAAATCAACAAGAGCAAAGCAGAAACGTGACAAGGCATTGAAGGTTTTGAATAAACACAAAAAGAAGGCGAAGAAATCAAACACAGATTTTTCTGCCACCCATTTACTTCATGACCCCCAAGGTAAAGTTGCCGTACCTGTGCATGTTATATCGTAAATAATTCGATTTTCTTGCTTATCTATAGTTAATTATTTATATTATGAATCTATTTTATTGTATTTCTTTAATTTTAAAACGTGTCATAATGCTGTGTGTATTGATAGGTTTTTCAGAGCGACTTTTTAAAAAGCTGCAAAAATCAAATGACAGTTTCGAAATAAGACTTTTGATGATAATTGTCATATCACGGGTTGTTGGGACTCATCAGCTTTTCCTTTTTAACTTCTACCCGTTTCTACAGCGCTTTCTTCAACCCCATCAAAGAGGTTTGTGCCGAGTAGTTTTTTAGTGTTTAGTCTGCTTACTTAATGTATTTTAAGTAACGTTGCGACATCAACTTTGCTTCCATTGAAACATTTGTCATCAGTGTAGAGCATAGGTGTCAAACTCCCGGCCCGCGGGCCACATCCGGCCCGCTTTACAATAAAACTTGGCCCGCAATGCTATTTTATACATTGAACTATTTCCGGCCCGCGAGATCATTGTGCAGTATAACTTACTTTTTTCAAGCAAAAACAAGATTATAACAAATCGCACAATACAGCAGCACAACAGTTGCCTCATCATACGATAGAATAAATCGATTTATTCCCAGCCAAAACCGTCAAAAAAAACAAAAATTTGGTGCTCTTTCGCTGACTGTTCCATTTCATATACTCGTGTCACGAAACGTTCAATCAAGTTTTATCCTTACGGCCCGCGGCGTTAAATAAGTTTTGAGTTTTGGCCCCTGGTGCGATTGAGTTTGACACCCCTGGTGTAGAGTGATCATGATCTGTTCAACTTCTCATGTTATGACTAGTTATCCTTCTCTTTACAGAAGTAACAAAGATTTTGCTGGCTCTAGCTCAAGCCAGCCATGAGCTGGTTCCACCAGACATAATCCAGTCTTCAATCATGACCATTGCGAACAATTTCGTTACTGAGAGAAATTCTAGTGAAGTCATGGGTGTTGGGTATGTGTCTGTATCTCACTGCGCTTGCAATATGCAGTGTGCAACTGTGCAATGACTTTGTATGTCATCCATTTACAATTTAAGTTGATGTTTAATGTAATTCTTGTTTTTAAACTTTTTTTTACCAAATGCAATAACAAACTCACTAATCATGCAAACATGTAAAAAAGAAAGTTGTACCAAAGTATTGACACTAATATCCGTTGATTACGTCCTTATAATAGCAGTAGAGTTGAATAAGAAATTTACAACAGTATGTTAATACTGTGATATGCAAACCTATACTTTTATAATGCTTTAAGTTTTTTATGTAACTGTTTTGTTAGCATTTTATTCTTACGTTAAATTTTTGTTGTTTATTAAATTTAAGCGATTTTAGTCGCATTGCTCATTGTTTTCATTTCTAGGTTGAATGCAATTCGTGAAATTTGTGCAAGATGTCCGCTTGCTATGACTGACGAACTGCTGCGTGATTTGACCATGTACAAAACAAAACACGATAAAGCAGTTACTTCTGCCGCCAGATCACTCATGCAGTTATACCGAAGAGTAAATCCAACACTTCTACGCAAAAGGGATAGGGTTTGTCCATATATTTGTTTTTCCGGGTTTTTTGCGTTGTTTTAGAATTTCTTTGAATAGCAAACAACTATGACCTCAAGGTAGAAAGAGTTGCTGTAGATGAAATGCATTATGCGACACTATTTGGCACTTTTACAACAGTTAGACGGTTTGTGTTGATTATGAAAGCTACATAATAACTTGTCACTTCAGGGCAAACCGACTGAAGCCAGTGCAGAACTTACAACTGTGGCATACGGAGAAGTGGTATCTAAGGATTATATTGCTGGTGCAGAAGCCTTGCCAGAAGAGCAGGGGAAGGATGATGATTATAAAAAGGCACAAGGTGGGAAAAATATCTTTCACAAACGTTGATAGATCAGCATACATCTTAGACTCATATCGATGGCGATGTATCGATTACGGAAATAAGACAAATACATTCGAGATTTGACTGATATTAATCATTTGTGTGGTTTTTGAGGTTTATTTTATACAAATATTTTCAATATATGTTGTACAGATGGATGGGAATCATGTTCGGATGAAAGTGACTCAGATGGAAGCTGGCATGATGTCTCATCTGATGATGAGGTAGTTATCCTAACGTTTAACTCTTTGATTAATTATTGTTTTCTATGTGGATAATTTCTTGTTCAATAAATTCATACAGCTAGTAAATTGAATTTTAACCTTTGGTGATTTTAACTACCCTGTTAAAATAATTTGTTGATCCAGGTAATGAATTAATTCATTTTTACCCATAAGTTAAATACATAAGTTACCCATAGTTTACTTATTCGTCGTAGACAAAGGATGTCAATGCAGAAAGTCTCCCGAAAATGAGCGAAAATGAAAAAGTTGCCAAATCAAAACTCGTCAGTCAATCCCGGATCTTAAGTCAGGATGACTTCAAGCTGATGCGAGCTGAGCAAGCCGCCAAAGAAGTGACTCCCTCTTCCAGGAAAGCTCTGAAACGGAAGATCACTGACATGGAGGAGTCGAAAGAAAGGTGGAAAGTGACTCTTATCTTTTTGTTCTCAATTTCAGGAAGAAGTGGGAAGAGTTAATGAGTGATTGAATATACTCCTTCAAAAATTTACATGTTTTTGTTTTTTTTGGAAACCTCCGCAGTGCCAATTACAAACAATATAAATGAACACACTTAACTAATCGACGACTTGGTGAATTAATCACTGACTAATACAAACTAGTAACAACTTTCTATCAAAATCATATCCTAGAACGTTTAAATTTAAAAATATCTAATATATTCCTGACTTTTTTCTTAGTGGCGAATTGGTGGCACTGAACGACATCGAACTAGTCCATTCGAAGCGCCCCCACGACAGAGAGAGCAGACTAGCGACGGTACTGGCTGGTCGCCAGGATCGGGAAAAGTTCGGTCGACGAAAAACGAAAATAGATCCCTACGCCAGCACAACTAATAAAGTGAGATTATTATAATACATTTTGCGTTTATATATTTTTCATAGAAAACTGAAGTTTACTGTCATACCATGGCCGCCTTGCGGTTACAAAGATATGATTGTGCTAGTGTTTGGCAACATTTCGGCACACCTGCTATGCTCATTTTCTCAGAAGAAGTAAACAACACCTGCTTCACCTACTTTATTTATTACCTTTTGCTATTTGTGCATTCGTAAATCGACGAGTTGTATACATTCCGATATTAGCTATCAAACGTACATTGCTACGTAATGTAGAAGATATCACCTAGTAATATATAAACAAGAGATGTCGTGTTGAGCGTGAGGCAGGAGCACTGTTTGGGGAAGTTACGCCCGGAATCTACACCTTTATCTTTAGCTTGCAATTTGTGGCAATCTTTCGCGCGAAATAGTTTCGTGTAAAAATTGAATGCGGTGTCATTATGCATGGCCAATCGAACGTGAACTTTTTGTCATTAGGATTTTGCTGGTTGCACTTACCCGGGTTTAAATTTTACCGCTATTCCCGATTTCTGGTTTCCTTTAACACGCAATATTAGTTGCAGTTTATGATGTGGCATTTGTGCTGGTATTAACACAATGCGCATATTCCTGCTAGTCGTTGCATTGCATGTGACGTCAGACTGTCTGGTCACACGTTTGACCGGAAGTGACATTTCATTTACTTCATTCTGGCTAATTAAGTCATTATAAATCATACGCCCGGTCATGCTTTGTCTGTCTGTAATTTTAGCCCTTCAAAGTTTGGGCATTTTTACATGTCTAAGTTTGCCCGATGCTTTCAAGCGGGGGGGGAAACGTTCGGTTTCGAACAAAATTTGAACAGTATGCACGCTAGGCCTCTATCTTCGGAACATTTGGAACCAGAGAACCGCAGTGTTAAGCCCGTATTCTTTCGTTCAAAAGTTCCTATCATTGTGCAATTACCACGTTGTCGTCACTTGTATGTTTGAAACAACATAATAACCCCTTTTTAATATCCCTGCCTTTCACGCAGAACAATTTTTGAGCAATTTCTGCTCAGCTATGCTTTGCTTTGAATAACCCAGTTTTATTTTTGTTTACTATTTATCTATTTTTCTTTTTGCAGCAAAAACTGAAAAAGAAACCGTTCATGATGGTAAGGCAGAAGATGAAGAAAAAGCAATCTGGAAGATCCTTCAGAGAAAAACAAGTGGCGCTCCGAAATTCTCTTTTGAAACGAGCGAAGCACTACAAATGATGGTTGTCTGAGCCCAGTCATTCATGGTTCAGTAACTTTTTCGCTTAGCGATTTTTACTTCGGTCCGGTGAACTTTTTTCCAGTGTTTAACAAATAAAAATGATCCTTGTCCGTACCCATTCAAAGTTGCTTTTGTCCGGCTCACGTAATTGCGTACGTCTTCACAAAAGCGTAGGTGCAGTATTTTTAAATCCGAATAGGTGTATAAAGGTAGATCGCTCTAGTGAACCGGTACGTATATAGCCCGAAGCCCACAGGTGTATGGTATTCACGGTAGTATACAGTAAGAGTGCATGTAATGGTCGTTTAAAAAGCCTCCTATTAATTCTAGTTCCGGCACTGACGAGGCTTTTTGATGACGAACTAGTCAAGAAATCGTGAAGCACATTTTACAGTAACGTCATTGTGACTGATGTTAGAGTTTAAGATACCCACATACAGCCATCTCTCTGTTTATCATCGCTTGCATCTTTCACACCGTGAACTCACGCAAAGCATTTCGATATTAGGATAGCACAAAACGGAATTTGTAGGTTTAGGAGTAGCTCGGTTTGTTTCAGAAGTAAGGTAGGCTATTTCTAACGTTATTTTAATCTTAACCAATGTTTTATGGACAGCCCAAAGTGCACGTAAACCGTGTTTTAAGCCTAAGATAATGGCGACCAGTTGTAGATATGAGTTTCAAGCAAAGCATTTTGGCTTCACCGACGCAACACCGGATTTATTTCATCAAATACAGGTGAGAGGAAAATTGTTAACATTTGGAATAACTTTAGGTATATCATCGTTTAATGATATAATACTCCTCAACCGGGTAGGTAGTAAAAGTAGAGAAATTTTCTGCGGCTAATTACTGTAACTTATTGGAGACTATTTTCTTGTAAAAACTTAATTCACAAACTCTACGTCCCTGAACTATCTCTCTATAGGCCTAGTGTTGAGTCTGAGAAATGAAAATCTAAATAAAGACGTTGTAGGCCAAACAAAACACCAAATAATGTCAAATTGATTAATTTCACCTGTTGGTAAAATTTGTTACATATCAGTGGACCAAAAATCGATGGGTGTTTCTTGGATACCGCTTCTTCATGGCGGCTTACTGCGTTGCATGGTTCTTGTACGCCTATATCGACGTAAGAAACGACAACTTCTATCAACTGCTCAGTAATTGGACGGAAGGGGTCATGAATGTCTATTTTCTTTGGGCATTTTTTGTGTCTATTTATGCAGTCGTCACTCGCAAACGATATTTTGAGCAGACACTAGGTAATTGATGGTTACAGTCTAGGCCTCTAGGCTTATATAGGGTCGATTGAAATATTCTAGAGTGATCTTGAAAAAAATATGCATAACGTAAAAGCATTGTAAATTTGTCACACGAAATATAGTAAAGTATTTGTCACGTATGGCCTACTGTATAAGCTATACAAGCAGGTGAGAAATAAATTGGTTAAAAAAACAAATTCAAGCCGTTCTGTTTTACAGGCAAGCTTCGATGGTTCCACATCGTCAACTGGTTACTTTTTTGCGTTGCTGCAGATGCAGTTTTCCAGATCAGCATCTTCTATTGGGCTCTTATTGCTCCAGGAAGAACTGCGGAACAAAATCTCCGACCGGTCACTTTTCACATCCACGCCACTAACTCTATTCTTCTTCTAATCGATATCTTCATGGTTGCTTTTCCAACACGCCTCCTGCATTTTATATACACTGTCTTGTACGGTGTTCTGTACGCTGTCGCTCTACTGGTCTTTCACTTTACCGGTCTCAATTCACAAGTGTATAGCGTCATAGATTTTGCCAATTCTCCAGGCATCGCCGCAGCGTATGTTGTAGTCTCGGTAGTGATTTTTCCGACCATTCTACACTCGGTTGTGTTCGGGTTCTACCATCTCCGAGCGTTTATTGCCAGAAATACTGTCCTCAAGGATTCCTCAACGTCGCGGCCAGCCGGTAATCTAGAAATGGGAACTTTCAATCAGGCGTTTGAGGATACCAGCCCTTCGACACACCACAACGGGACGCTAAAGAGTTAACGGAAAATTGTTGACAATTCAAACTTCGGGCAACATTTAGTATCAGTGGAAACCAGTCGGAGCAAGATCAAATGTATTAAAAATTAGATGAGATAAGTGAAGAATTAAATCTGTGCTTAGTTATACTTAAGTCAGTGGAGATTGGGGCTTATTCTATGAAGAACTTGTGATGTGTATTATGTGATGTTCGTTTCGGCATACAGTATATTCCAATTTAATCTAACGGTCGTAAATGGATTTTAAAACCTTATTTTGGCTACAGCTTCCGACCTTGGATGGTCCATTAGCATAAAGCTTTGTTGATTTTAATATGCGCACAATCATTAATAATTTTTAATACAAGTTTTACGATTTTTACCTTTATCTTGCAAGAGGTGTATATTGTACATACACATTATTTAGACTTTTAGTCAATGAGCACTGCTACATATACGCTCTCGAGGTTGCAATGCTAAATGGTTACACATATCTCGTTCCCATTTATCTATTATTTTATCTTATCGTCTTATTTCTGAATATAGTATTAATTACTGTATTTGCTACTGTACTGTAGCTCTAAATATGTCATATATATTTCCTAAGCTTGTTCACCGATTAATCGTCGCATATTGTATACAGCTGAGAATATTGTTTTCTGCTTATGAGTACACTGTGCAAATTGTTTGAATTGTTTTGCTGATGTTGTCAGCAAAGTAAATAATTACGAAAATAATCCATAATTTTTTTTTCAACAATTCGTTCACGCTCTGATTTCTGTTTCCATCATCTTTACAACCCGTTTTTTATCGGTCAACAAAATCAACAGCATTGATGCGAAAAATCGGTTGTATTCCGTAATACAACATGAGCATAAGCATCTTTCAGGTACAGCATATCTATATTGATACAATAATCACGTACGATTTTGAAGCAAAATAGACCATATTTTTGATACAATTTATCTAACGGACAGTGCAGAGAATGTCGGCTGTTACGTATATTTTATAAACCAAGGCTGCCAGCGTTTTTTAAAATTACTCTGTTACATCCGGATGATCAATTATATCGCTCAAAACGCCAGCTAAATTAGTTTTACTTTTATGGATAGAATGCTTTGGTATTTCTCGTAAAAGCTATATCACTTGGGAACATGTTTAGTTATTTATAGCATTTCCGTTTTGTTTGTCATGATGATTTTATGACTTTTGCCTATTCTAATCAGGGGAAAATTATTTCCTCATCACAATTCCAATGATGTTGACAAAATGTCCAAACGCATTTTCCAAGAAACTTGTCAAAGCGTAAATATAGCTGCTGCAGGACTTCATACTGAAACGAGAGAGGAAATAAAAACGTGAAAGTCACAAACAGGGAATATTTGAAAACCAGAGCTGTAAACAAATATATTTGATTTACATCTCGAGTACAACTGCTTATACTGTAGTTTAGACAGTGACTATTTCACTGAAAGTAGGTAACCCAACCTGTTGTTAAAGATGGGCGGTGACGTTAGGAAAATTGCAAAACCTAGAACTTTAAAACAGAGCTTTGCATGCACGATTTTTCCGGTGAAAAAGTGGCAGCCTTTAGTTTATCAAAATATTCGAGTACTGTAAAAGGTTATTTTTCTCGCGTAAAGAAGCTCTGCTGGGGATTTACTTGTAACCTTCCTCTAGGATAGAATAATAAGTTTCTTGTAAAAATCAACTATCCTAATGTAGAAATGTAGGCTACGTAGAGACCCGTAGTTTTGCTGATTAATCGGTTGCGCTTACTTAAACTCTACTTCCGTAATGTGCATTTACATCAGCAAGGAATTGAAAAACTTTGTTTGTGGTGCGAGCGTTTGAGGGTGTTGAATAATTTATTTTGTTCAATGACAGGTAACGCCATATCTTCCAGCAACAGCCATTCTGGCTACGATAGCAATCTGTCAAGGTTCGGCGCCTGTGTAGATTTATTTTATGTAGAAACCATTCTGCGATTATTTACGTTAAGACGGTGAGTCAGACAAACAAATACCGTCATATAAGGTCTCCACTGGTTTGTCGCTAGGCACTAGGAAAGAAGAATAATAAGACCGCAGAGCCTGGGTGTGATAATAAAAAACGGTTTTCATTGCGGTACGAGTGCTGGTTTGCTGCGTGTTATATCGGTCCATTTTGAATAAGAAACCATAGGAGATTCGAAGTGGACATTGAGCATAAACACAACCGCTTTCTCAATGAGCGATGTATGAGCCCGCGGGCAAAATAGGAATTTAAAATATCGTCTTGAGTAACCGTTCGGCCTATTTACAGTAGGATTCTCGGAAGACCTCGTGTTATCCGAATTAGCACGTTGCTGATGTAGCTGACTCGATAGTGAAAAAGGCACTCTTGAAGTGTAAGAGAAAAATTAATTTCGATGACCTAATCAAGTTAGTTAGTTAGTTAGCCAATGCTCGTTTCCGTTTAGTTTCCAACGACAGGGATTGCTGACGCTTTTGTTGACGTGTCATTACGCAAGACCTACAGCTGAGGTTTGTGAAAAACCTTCCCATGCTTTCAACTGAGTGACATACGATCGGCAGAAAGGATGTATTTATAGGCCAGGTTAAGCTTTTCCGCTGAAAAATGAAAAGGGCCTTAGACCAAAGGAAAAATAATTTTGTGGATGTATTTGCATTGTGCACCACAGTTAAGTCGTCTTTTAACTTCGAAGTCAGGGTAATTCTAACGCTTTAAACGTAAGCTGTAATGTTCAAATATTGGTGGCATGCAACTGTAAGGTATCTTTGTGCTAAAAGAGTACGTCTGTTACAGCGTTGAGTAGCTAAACGGCATTGCATATTTAACGGAGAGCGAAAGTTAAATATATAGGATACGGCAATTTTTACTTAAGTGTTCGTCAGAGCTATACTAAAGCTGTTCGCATGGTATTAGGCTTATGTCTGATACCCAGTGGCGTTAAGTTCTTGGGCAAGACATTAACGACGCTTGCTCCTGTTCAGTGGACCTGGTAAGTAGCGGCAAGATGAGGCAAAAATACAAAGAAATATGCATTTGAAAACGCATACTGACGAGCTTGGTGATCTGGACTCCAGCGGTGAGGAAACATCGCCGAGTTTAACTTGTGCAAAGACTTTCCTCCGTTCGTGGATAGAGATCGCGATGTGACGTCTAACATGCAATCACTTATACGGACAACGCCCTTGTATTTTCGTACAGCAAATCCTCACTTTGTAGCGTAACCGTTCAATTTTGGTGATGCTTTTTCGAAAAGGACAGAAACGTAATTGTACAAGACAGTTGAATTGCAAACGTTGAATTTTTTTAAACCTTATTGGCAATATTCCTGCAACACACGCCAATATATGAAATCGTGCAGCGCAGGTCGCTCGGGTTTCACGGTTTAACAGAAAATTTTTATTCATGATTTGCGGGATATGCTTATTAATTATAAGCCGGCAAGTCGTGCATCTGGTTATGATGAATGACTGTCTCTGGCACGGATTTCCTGCATGTGGGCGCGGATGTCGAAAAACTTAATGGCGGTTGCGCAAGAGATTAGCGATTGCAGTATATCGTAATTAAAACCTCGCTCGTTACATTTCGGCAAACTCAGACCTATTATATTACTTTATTCAATGAGGTAATTCTTGCCGGCATGTGTTTGCGCATTACGCACCTATTCACCCTATCCGATCTGCTGACTATGCCTCACTTTTTCTCCAGCTGTTTTCTGGCTCACACACTTTGTTGACGTCAGGGTGTCTCACTGATTTGAGCGGGAAACGTGCGCAAGACTTTTGAACGATCACGAAGTCACGTGATTCAACATAAATCGTGGCAATTTTACGTGACTCCACAAACAATTGTAATTATAACAGTTTCTCTCTTTGAAATGTTTTTTTTCAAAGTAATTGGAAAGATTATGAATAATCAAAGCGATTTACAAGACGTCTGGAGCCTTTGCAAAGTTGTAACATGTCATGGCAATAGACTGTGTTTGTATTGCGCTAAAGCTAATTGCGCCGTACGTATATAGCCGCTAACGCACAGGGAGTGGATTTCTTCATTAAGAAGTACACTACAAAGATGTACAAAAAGACTGGATTTGAAATATAATGGTTGCGTAACATCTTTACTAATTACTACAATTTTATTTCAACCATACGACTTCCAACTACCAAAATGCTATTTCGTTTCAAAACGTCAGCAGCAACAGACCTAGTCACTGCAACGAGTCAGTTCAAAAGAGGACATATCAAGATTTAAGCTACGTCATATAAATGTTACTGTATTGCAAAATGATTGGTTTGTTACAGGCTTTAGCAGATTAGATATGCTTATCTTGTTGTTGCTGGAACGGGTGGCAATTTCTTTTTACTGTTGCTCACATGAGTTTTAAGTCTTTAATTAAAAGTTTCGCGGTGATCAAATGACCAAAATTGTCTGTGACATTGAGCAATTAACAGCTGCTTAACTGTGATTTAACATTGTGCGTTGCAGGTGTGGTATTTGCTACCATTTCTATGAGCGCAATTAGAAAGCTTTTGTAGTTGCTAAAAGACTAATGTTATCTATTTGTGGTATGGCACCGCTTGCGGGGCTTTGCTTTATAAGTGGTTATTACGACGTAGTTTGTGATGTTAGCAGGCAGTGGTAACGACTTGCCTGCTGAATGCTCGCCTTCAGCCGACAGTGATACAGTTAAAACTGGTTTTTAAAAGGAAGTTCTGACAGCGAGGCTACGACTACTGCGCGTGACTGACGTTTTTACTGTAATTCTGCAATAACCATGTCTCGTAAGGTTATGTTATTTCAACCAATTTGCTTAGTTTGGAAACAGCTCCGTTTGACCAGTCGACGAAGTAATAGAACAAAGCAAAATCGCGTGATTGGCCGGAACCGACTAAAATGGCTAAAATAAAAGCAATAAATAAATTGAAGGCAGTTTGGTAGACAAGCCTGAAACTATGCAATACACTTATGCCGGCGAACGACCTGTTTCGGTTATTGGGCTCATGAATCACGACGGAATCGCAAGCTAAAAGCACTTCCAGGAAAACGATAATTCATCGCGTAATGCGTGGTAGAGGTGCAACCCATTAATCGTACCTACAGTGCCGCTTGTCTTTTGAGCATTGCAGTAGCTACCTTATTTAACATCATATTATCAGCGTTAGTTTCGAATGTTTTGATTTAATTATCAGCAAGTATGCTTATACAGTTTCAGTCAAGTTTTGTAACCGTAAAGTTACGAAAACCTCCATGCTGCTAAGCGACAGTATATGTTTGTGGAAGAAACCCTGTCATATACCAGCCGGGGCCTTATCAAGCAGCTTGTTTAGTGTCCGGCTTAACAACGTTCTGCCATGACAAACGACTACTTCCGAAATAAGTACATCTGATCATCTGCTGATTGATGGCGAACTGATGGTTAACTTGCCACAGTGCGCGCTATATCTTCAACAGTTTTGCGCGTCAGTCTTAGCCTAGACTTCTCTCCGCTGGTGGCATGTTGGAAAGTTAGAAGGAGCCCTTATAACTATAACGTAGGGTAATTTTTTGAGCTGATTAAACAGATTTAAAATAAAAAGGGTCAACTGGTTTATAGGATCATTTCCCTAAAAATACCGTAAGGCGAAAAGCTATTTACAATGTCATTTAGTAGCAAAATAAAAACTTAGTTGACATGAACCATTTCATTTTATGCATGGAAAAAGGCATCTCATTCTTCACAGTGGAGGTAAAGATTGTGCCTAAATCGTCCACAATTTTTATCTGACGCTGCACAAGAATGTGTTTGTAGAATACAACTGCGAGGCTCCATTCACATAGCAGCAGTTAATCTAGCACTGTTTAATTTGGCGCAGAATAGCCTGACCGCAGTCAACGATAACCCATCGGGAATTATGGCGATTTAACTGCGGTTGGGATCCTGTTGGTTACCAAGTAATCCGAGTATCGACATCAACCATGGACGCTTCATACTAATGGGAACTCGATAGCAGAACACCACTCAGCAACAGCTGGTATACGATGCTTTGGTTAGAATGTAATCGTAGTATGCTATGGACATTGAAATCATTTTCTTTAAATTAAGAATAATTGTAAGCTTATGCTTAACTTTTGTTGAAGTTTAATGTTTATTTTTTATGTAGAAGATGGCAGCTCATCTGACTTCACGCCAGGATAATGAGTCCCATCAAGATAAAGAGAACAAAGAAACCGTCCTGAGAACTCAAACAGCAAACATTTTCATCTTTAGAGTCCAGAACACGAAAACGCTCATATTTTAGTAGTCACGTGTTAGTTGGTCGTCACCATTCCGTCACACTTTTGTGTTATTCAGAGTTACACTGTGGCATGTGGGCTAAACTGCAATTTACACCACCTGCACTGTACTATATACAATAGGGTATTTAGCAAATTCTATTGAAAGCCTAAAATAAAAGGAGAAAGCTCATTTCAACATGTCATTGCTTAGAAATGGTAGGCAGCGATGTTGTTTTATACAGTACAAACCAAAATACTTTTATCTTAGTTATGTTTAAAGTGAGCGCTGAGGGGGCAAGTGTACCGAAAAAAATAATTTTTTTTTAAATCTTTAGTTCAGTGGTTAAGCTTAAGTAATTATTGCCGAAACTGTCACATAAAACGCTAATTTAGCCATAATTACGACATACGTGATGCTGGCAGGAACAATATGAACGCAATATGCATCATGACAGGGGTGTACCCGTGTTTGCATCAAAATGAACAGAGCGTCTCGTGTGGACGACAAGAAACAGGTGTGGTTAAAACGTACATAAGAGCACATAAAAATATCTTACTTTGAATTAAACCTAACCTTACTCAAAGACGGTGTATTTATGCCGAGGAAAGTAGATGCTAAGCTAAAGCTCACTGTTTGCTCTTGATGCAAGCCTAGTCCGGTACTGGTAATTACAAAGGACACGAATGCTTCACTAGTTCATGTGTTGTCTTGTGCAAAATTTGAATGCTGAAAATAAACATCAACTGCAATTACAATCGCCTATCTGTGAAATCGTTTTCCACTCAAAGGTTTAGCTTACTTACTTCTACTAAACTTGGTGGACTTACCTACACAAGTACTTTTTGATTTAAGGTCAACTTGTTTCTGGATTTGCTCAACACTTGAAGGCTTATGGATCAGTAGTCAGCGCCTTGCTATCCTGACTTGAATGTGAACAGACAAATGTTGTGGTATATTAGGGAATTACCCAAGGCAAGACCTAGGCTATGTGCTTTAACTTTGCAAGTTATGTCAATAGCAGAACGTAGCAAATCATTCAAAACATTTAGTGTCGACGATTTCCAAATAATTTCCATGAATTCTAACTTATTACGATAAATTTATTTTGCTAAAGTTATTTTTCGAAATCGGACATAAAAGACCATTTACGAAATTATCATCATAATGTCAATATGACTTCAACCTCTCAAAATATAAAAGTATCATTCCCAAGAAATGTCCATGCAAAATAGGGTACCTAGTAAACCAACTATTTGGCATATTCGTTCTCGAGCTTCTCTTTAAACCGTACAACAATGAATGTAACAAACATTTTCACGTTTTATTTACGAATCGTAGATTTGAAACCAAACAGCAGTTATCGCTCAAGTTGACAAGGACACCGACAATTTAGTAGAATTTAGCTGCAGTACGGGTTCGATACTTTATATCGAACACAGTAACAAGTTTTCCCAGTTAATATCGTGTCAAAAAGTGCAGTAACGGTATAATGTAGAACAGGGGCGGGCAACTTCTTCGGTCGGCGGGCCTGATATGAGAAAATGAAGTACTTGGCGGGCCGGATTCCTGAATCGATACATTAATCGTGTATCGTGGCCGACCGACATTAATCGTGTATCGTGGAATCGTATCCTGAATCGATACATTAATTGTGTATCGTGGCCGCATGCCACGTTATCATGTAAGACCGGAAACTGTCTGCGGGCCGCTCAAAATCCCGTCGCGGGCCGGACCCGGCCCGCGGGCCGTATGTTGCCCACCCCTGATGTAGAAGCATACTGAAACATTACTAAACTCTATTATAGATGTAAAGGTTATGTCTTTGGCTAAGTGGCACCTTGTCGAAGGTTTTGCATTTATGGCTACAATAACTTTCTTTTGTATAATTGAGACTAACAACTCACAGATAACTTGAATAAATTTGGTGATCGGTTAAATTTTAGTCTGAGACGCTTCGAGCGGAAATTTAGAAAACACGCGCAAACATGTGCAAGTCCGGTAGAGTAAACCCTCAAAGATTTCATTAAAACATAAAGAAACGAAACCGTTTTTCACAACCAGAACAAAGCATACGTAAACAGCGGCTTTAGTCACGTAGCACTATTGGTATTATAGGTTCTTTGTCTGAAATCTGAAGATGACACCTGCCAGATCTTACAAAAAGCGTGGTCTCATGCTGACGGCGGTCGCGCGTCCAATGTTTTTACTCTATTTTACGCTTCATTGGTTACGGTTGACGCAAACCACTTGCCCACACAAGACCGAAGAATAACAGAGCTTCGGCCGCAGTTTAGTATTTTACCTGAGTTCACCGATCGGTTCGTAATGTTTTGGAGAAAGACCGCTATTTTAGTCTATCTGTTTATTGTAGCTGTTTGTAGCTCCGATACAGGAGTGTTGGACCACAAGCTGAAAGTTCCACAGCTCCATCTAACTGATCAAAGTAAGTCCATGCAGAATAAAAATATTTTTTTCTAAAATGGCAAAAGATGGGAGTTTATTTTGCGTATGGATTTCCCGGACAAGCACATCGTGTAGTCAATTTCCAGCAAAATCAACTCGAGGATTACGTGTGGTCTGTGTAGTAGCTGAACGAACAAGCTCCCTTGAACTTCTATACTGAGCCGCTTGTTGCTGAGAACGCGCGCTTATTTGCAATTCATGGTAGAATACGCTGTGTAAATAGTCTTTTGAATACCGACTATGAGTAAAAGATATAGATTTCATGAACTTCGAATTGCGTTGGTAAACTGGCAAGAATAGTTAGGAAGTATTTTGTTAACTGAGGTTATAGTTACGACGATGTTACATTACGTCTTATGACGAAAGGCTAGGAATTCTTCCAATGTTAACAAATCAAGCAATTAGTTATAAACAAAGTGAAATTATATCATGCAAGAAACGTTGCTACGGGCAAATGCAGAAAAGAGCAAAGCCTTGCAGAGTTTCAACATGGCTCAGCATTTCATATTCAGTTAATTGAATTACTCAACTACATAAGTAATTCAAGTAGTTGCGGTAATTTAAAATATATTCCCAACAACTTTACACGTGAGCTGAAGATACAACGCAACTACTTTAGGATAGTTAGCCCAGCTGAAAGTTATGAAAACCTGTCGGTCTGAAACAGAATTCTTTGTTCTCAACAATTAAGGCTCGCTAACTTCAGCCATTGTGGGAATATCAATAGATGTTTACAAGCCCCTAAAATCGTACAGTCATCGAACTGTTTCACCAGGGTGATTGCGGTTTACCGTGATTTCCTTGAGACTGACTTTATCATTGTTTGATCGGTCGCGCTGCGTTCATTTTTCGTCTCATAGCGAGTTTCAGTCGTAAATATCACTTGCTATAGCTGTAGTCTATATTGGTGTCTCAAATGGCATAAATTGGTGAAATCTGTTCAGATTGATAATACTTCTGTTTTGTTATTTTTTATTCATGGCTGATCAACTTAATTTCTTTTTTAATTCAAAACATATTACTCTCTACGTGTTACTTAAGTTGAATCAAGAAATGTTCTAAAGTGAAGCTTAATTATTGCGCGGGCCCGATTAGAATGCAAACTCACGAGTTTATGGATTTTATTTTTAGGAGAATGTGAATTTTTGACCCTTCCACGTTGCAGAGATTTAGACAAGGGATGGATCAATTTGCCTAACGGCCTAGGTCATCAAAGTCAATTGGAGATAATCAACAGCTCTGCGTATAGGTGAGAACAGTAAGGCAACTCTAATCGTCCAAGACAAATTAACTGCATTTCTTGGGATGCTCTGACATGGACACACCAAAGGAACTTTTTGTTTTCTTTCTTTGTTTACTGAGACTGAATTTTTTACTTATTTTTAAAAGATTTCTTAACAACGTTACTAATGCCTTTTCTGACGACAAACAAACCTCTTGGGTTTCAAATGTTACGGGACTTAGCTTTGAAGAAATACAACGTTGTGAAATTCAGGTACTGATGGAGAGATTTTTCTTGCTTCGTTAGCATAATTACATAGATGATGCTCTCAAACGGCAACACCAAACGTTTACCAAACCGATTAAGTGTTGAGTGTTTGCTCACAGATTTATCAATTCGCTTGCTCCGTTCTCGCCCCGAAATGTTTTAACTTTGATCGTCTTCGCATGGGAGGGATTCCCCCCTGTCAGAGCGTGTGCGTCGAAGTCAGGGGCAGGTATACAGGATTAGGCTGATGCTTTGAAGTTTGGTTTAACGATCAGCTCCTTGTAACTTTGCAATCGTTCCTTTGTGTGTAGATGCCTTGATGTGCTCAAGGCGATCGGCTTGGACTGGCCCGATTACCTCGCCTGTCAATCGCTTATCGACTGTGACGTTAGAAATGTCTGCCGCGGACCAAGAGAAGTCTTGAGTGAGAATATTTCTATGAATATTATCTAATTCTACGATGGATGAATTATTGTTAAATTTTTTCATTCTACTGTGCAAATAACAAGTAAAAAGTTTGAAATTGTTAAAAATTTGTCTTTTTTAGTCTCCGTTTCTCGTTCGAGTTGGAGCAAAATAAGTTGGAGGATGAAAAGACGAAAACCAAAACGGCGACATTCAATTCACCACCGCCACCACAGTTTGCCAGCAATGCAAAAGGTTTGTTTAGAGATTTGATGGTCCTAACAATATGCAGCCTGTAACCGTTGCAGTCTGTTATTGCGCAAATATTCCCTTTGTAAACATCAGTTTAATAAGCTTCAGTCTTTCTATTTCTATTATTTTTATTATCAAAAAATAGCTCTCAGTTTCTTATCATAGACGATAAATCTTTGCACTTAGATTTTTAACAAACTGACCCGCGCATGCCCAGATATCACGAGAATATATAAGATCGGGAAATCGGTCGAAAAACGACCTTTCCTTGTCCTAGAAATATCAGACAATCCCGGAATACACGAAATCCTTGAACCAGAGGTGAAGTTGATTGGAGGAATTCATGGAAATGAAGTATGGCATTCACACAAGTTGTTCTTTCTTCATCATTATGTTTTCTATCTTGTAATTTAACGTAATTAGGAAGTTGTTATACAATTGCTCTTATTTTTGAGGTTTTGGGGAGAGAAATGTTGATACATTTCGCTCAATATCTCTGCCAAGAATGGTTGAACGGTAACAAGAGGATACAGACAATGATCAAAAACATCCGAATCCACATAATGCCTGGCATGAATCCAGACGGGTATCACAAAGCATCTCTGCAGGTGCGCAACTTGATATCAAAGCAAAAAATACGAAACAATTTTATGCTTGTCAAACTTTATTTTTTTTCGACCATATACTTTTGTTATATATTTGCAGTGGTTCAAATTTGCAAAGTTAAACGGGGTGTTGCATATAGAATTATACACATAATACAAATAACCCGAAGTAACTGTCAGATACTGTATATAAAGATGTCAATAAAGAAAGTCTCATACAAACGCAAATTCTGAAAAGTTTGTTACGTTTCTAATATGTTTTATCAGGCTCCAAACGCCCGGGATTGGTTGACTGGAAGATACACAGCTAAAGGTTACGATCTAAATCGAAACTTTCCTGATTTAACTAGCCTTGTTTATCGATATGAGAAACATGGAGGCCCCAATAACCATCTGAAGATACCAAGATCTTATTGGCGACGGCATACAGTTGTGAGGATTGTTTTTTCTTTCGAACATTTCAGTTTATCTATTGTTTACTTTTTGTTTATGCTTTGCTGCCCTGAAAATGGTTTTTGTATTACAGAATACATATTACCTCAAAAATGTGCGTCTGAATTTTAATGTAACCTCCCTATACTCAGCGGGCAATGTTTTTCGTTCAAGGCTCGTTTACCTGAGGTTCACGTTATGATAAATTGGATAACTCGCTATCCCTTTGTACTCTCTGCCCAACTTCACGGAGGCGACCTTGTTGCAAATTACCCGTATGACGTCAAACGCTTTTCTCCAAAACACTATGCTCGAAAATTAGAGCCGAAGTACGCAGCCTGTCCAGATGACGCAGTTTTTCGTCGTTTAGCTACTACCTATGCTGCTGTAAGTTTTTTAAACTTTAAGATTTTCTTTTGAACACTTTATCGAATTGACGAATTGTATAACTTATTTTATTCTGATGTATTTGTCGAATAACAAAATATAGAATATATGCTGGTTATAAGATATTTGTTTCTAGAATCATGGCATTATGGCTGACCCCTCTCTTAACACTTGTGGCAGCAGGTTCGGTGACGATGAAGGAATAACAAATGGCGCCGCTTGGTATACAGTTCGTGGAGGTAAGAAGTACCGTTAGATGTCGCGTCAAGCAGTACGGTTGCACTTTTTGCAGTGCTACTTATGGGTTTTACAGGGATGCAAGATTTCAACTACCTTCATACAAATTGCTTTGAAATAACGATTGAGCTTGGATGCCAAAAATTTCCTCCTGAATCCAAGTTGGGGCAGGAATGGGAGAACAACAAAGAAAGCCTCATCACCTTCACGGAGCAGGTAGGAGCCTATTTCGTGAAAACTTTGAAGATCTTTGAATCTTTGTACTGCAGTGTGCAGTACCGTTGTAAATTAACTTTACCACCGTTCTTTGTGCATTTAAAGGCGTTGATTGGAGTAAAAGGGATGGTTACAGATAGCCAAGGAAAACCTGTCGAGAAAGCTGTTGTAAAAGTCAGTGGAATTGACCATGACATAACAACAAGTAAGTGATTAACGTACTTGCAAAATCGACTTTTATTTCGTGTGCAATGGATATTATCTACAAGCTGTAATATTTAGCACCACATGGCGAGTATTGGCGACTTTTAATTCCTGGCAATTACGTCATAACCGTCAGTCATGAAACGTTTCTTCCGTCCGTGAGAAATGTGACAATTTCTTCAGAGTTGGAGGTAAGGTTTTATGATTTCCATAAAATTAATAATTCTTCTCATAGGCATATTTTTCAATCTGTTTGCGGCAGGCTTTATATAAGCTAAATCTGTTCAAAGTATTGGTTTTAAACTTCCCATGTTTTTATTCTGTAGAGTGTTCGGGAAGATTTTACTCTGCTCACTCCACTGGAAGTCCGTGAGGATGAAACGGTTGCAAATCCTGTTTCAGTAAATTTTGTTTTTGAGGCGTCGTTGGTAGAGTCCAGATCTAGACACCGTCGTAAACAGAAGCCATAGGCTTTAGCCAACATTTCGCGTCGAGCTCAAGAAACAGCTGATAAAACTTTTTTCACAGTATATGTTGCCTCAGACTTTCTCGTTAATCAGAGCTAAAACCTACAATTGCTTTATAAACTGTGTATTTTGAGAAGGAGTTTGGTTCTAGGTCAGTCAGGCATATACGCTATTGTATATACTGCGTATTACGGTACATCTTTAATGCATTTAAATTCATGTACAAATGCTTTTTGACGGAGTATATTATGTGACACATGCCTTTTTATAGGAACGCCGTTCTTTTGTGTATTTGGCCTACATACTTAGTTTATGTCAGTCAGCTTAGCTGACGTATACGTATACGTAGCTGGTATACGGCTATAGCCTATATGAAGTCTGCATCAACGGAAATACAGCCGTTTTTTGCATGCCAAAAGGATGGTATATAGCTATAGCTTATATCCTACTCTCTACAACTTCAGTAATAAATACAGGTTTGAAAGCCACCAGTTTTATGATAGGAATGTTACAAACCATTTTCACTGTGACTTGGGGTATTGATCTGAAAATTGAAATGGGTAACTCTAAATTTCAAACTATAGAACCTAAGATCCAAGTGTCTCAGAGTTTTTATGAAAGTAAGGTTGTCACTATTTCACGGAAAAATCGTGCGTTGAAAGCTATTTTTCAGTGTTTCTTGCTAACTTAAATGTTATAACATAGTAAGCTAAACCTAACCTAAATCTTACCTTCTAATCTAAGTCTACCTTCCATCAAACCCTAAATAGCTTAAATCGACTTTTTGCGACCCATTCTCCTAACCTAACCGCCTATCTTTAACAACGGACTGCTTGACCTACTTACGGTGAAATAGTCACTTGGTATTGGGAAACTAATCGTTTGTGGAAACATTTAAATTTATATCTCGAGAGATAAACGAGGGAAAAGTTGTTTGAATCTTCCATAGGTGGTCTTCAAGGGTCCCAACTCCTTGAACTTGGTCATGAAATGAGTAATTAACTTAAAATCTTTATGGATTCAGAACAACAGGAGTCATAGTATTGACATTCGGAGTCAGTGTGAGTCACAAGAGGTTAAGAACCCCAGGCTTAAACGAATACAATGTTATAAGTTAAAAGTATTATAAATGTTAAAACAAAGAGTCTCAACCTTATACTCAGGGTTGCCATACCGTCCTTATTTCTAAGATTTGTCCTTATTTTAAAGGTCCGTGTCTTAGAAAATATGTTTGTCCTTTTTTCTAAGAAATGTCCTTATTTTCACATTCGTCCTTATTTTTAGGGCGGAGGTTCGTATTTTGGGCATTTTGTCACCTTTACGATACCATTTTGTACCAAAGAGATACCAAAATTATGAACATGCAGATAGTGTCTTGTTCTTTTTTTTTTTTTTAGGAACACTGGTTGCTTTCTCCGGTTGTGCACTGTTTAAGGTGGTATTCGTCTTTCATTTTCTAGTCGTCCTTATTTTTGAGTTGAGACTGATGGCAACCCTGCTTATACTGCAAAACTTTTTCTGTCGAAAACACAAAAAAGTAGCAGTTAAAATGGATATTTTCCTAAGGAGAATTTCCTTATATAAATACCTACAGATTTTGAAAAAAAGTTTTGGCGCTGTTTCTAAACTTTTATTTTAAAATTTCTATCGCACTGTTCAATAGTGGGACACAAATCTTTATGATGAAATAATCATAACACTATAGTATTGTGTAATTATTACTTCATCGCTTGCATGAAAATCATTTCTTACGTTTTTCTGTTTTTTACTCTTCTAGTAAGTTTGACTACAAAATTATTGCGTACCAGTTTCGGTTTGTTAATTAAGTTTCGGTTAATCTGCGCTATTTCGCCATTTGACATCAAATTTAAAAGCAAACATAGAATGAGTTTCAGCAGAAACCGGTAAGAAAATTGAGTTTTGCAGAAATAACCAAGTTATATGACGAAACCATGTAACGATTTGGTCTCCAAAGCTCTTTCGGTACGGCGTCAATGCATTTATGACGTAAAGTTATAGACACGTGCATATCGATAAAATAAATCAGCATTTTTGAAATCAGTAATCTGAGAAATTGTGTTTGTGCTATAATCAGATGGCTCAAGCTTTTCTAAACGAGCCGAGAATAATAAACTGCAGACCTATACAATTTCCTGTCTCATGCAATGATGTGCTCGATTTTCATGATACAAGTACAAACGATCACTTGTATCAACCCTTCCAGTCTAACTTCATCTAACTTTCATCAGCCTAGTACTCAAGTCTGTATCTCGTGGTGTTATTCTAGTCTTTAATGGAATTGGAATAAAGTATATTACGATGTCAATAAAATGAACATTTATTTGTACAATCTTTGTTGAGTTGAATGTAAGTTCAATGATATCAGAATTCTGGCTGCGAAAGATTTCACGACCGATAGATAGGAGACTCATTGAATATAGCCAGAACAAGTCAAGCCATGACCAAGTAACCGTGAACTGCAAGTGTAACTCAATACCAACTAAAGCAATAAAAGGTTGCAACATTTGATTACACAATGATGACATAATTTTTTAACTGATTACGCATTACTGCGTATGAGAATGTCGTGCTTCGATAATAATTAATAATTATTAACATAATAATGCAACCGGTACGTATGTTATGCTATACGTAAGTTTTATAATGAGATTTCTGTTAATAATTAATCCATCATGTTTACTATAGCCGCGAAACATTCTGTCACTCTGTCAAGTTAAGTTCCTCAATGGCATAAAATTGTGTATTAATTACAGTAGCGCGTGCTACTGGTATAGCTTGTCACATAGCGGTTGGAAAAGATTGTTGAAAATTGAAGAAGTTTCAATATAACTAAATGTTTACAGTCTATACATGCTTAAATTTGTATCCTTGCGCGTGCTAAGCCATCTTATCCCGTCAATAATGTTTTGTGCAATTGTTGTACCGTATTTCGATCCGTTTCTATTTTTTTCCGGATTGGGTACGGAAAAGTAAAGTGAGGTTTTTAGTTGTCATTTGATCCAAAAGCGAAGAAGATGCGCAAACAGGTTTCCAAAATTAGTTTTATATCCTCGTAACTCCTGAAAGGCGTGCCAGACGCGGTTTGTGCAGAACGAACAAACTGGAATATAGTACAGTAAACTGTAATCTGGTAAACGTAAACGAACAACTAGTAACAACTGTAGCGAACTGTAAACGGAAAACTAGTAAACTGGAATAAGGTAAACAAATATAGTTGGCAGATATGGTAAATTGAAAACTATGAAAAAACAAAGTGACTATTTCATCGTATGCAGCCTGTTGTTAAAGATAGGCGGTTAAAGGTTAGGAGAATGGATATGCAAAAAGTTGATTTCAGCTATTTAAGGTTTTATTGGAGTTAGGTTTAGATTTGTCGGAAGATTTAGGTTAGGTTTAGGTTACTACGTTATAACTTATATAATATTTAGATTATTTTAACAAGAAACCATAAAAATCGCTTTGAACGTAGGATTGTTTCCGCTGAAATAGTGACAGCCATAAAACATCAAGTCTATAGACGAGGTAGGTGATATCTTTCGTTGCATGAAGATCTTTGTTTGCACTTCATTACCACAAGTTTGCGACTCATAACGTTGCTTTTATACGTCGTAGTTTGATTGACCGCTGATGAATTACTGATGAATTTGGTACCTTTCGTGACTACGAGCGTATATGATTACATTTTTGCGCCGCACAGCATGCGTCATCTGCGAACATATTCACCATCATACAGTAGTAATTACAAGTACAAAAATATTTGTTGCAGACTAGATTTGAGTCTATCAAATTAAAAGCTAGTTATGCAGATAAGTTTAGCACCACAATACAGTCTTTCAAGCCCATAAGCAAAGCATATTTATGAATCATCTGATCGAATGATCGCAGTGTTACAGCTTCATCGGGCATGCAAAAATATTTGTTTTTTAACGTAGTCACAACCTCACAGACCGTGTTTACAAGAACCTAAGTTACAGGCAGATGAAAACACGCGTTAACGGCAGTTTACGAGCTTAATACAGAGATGAAGGTATAGCCTACTGGCTACTGTATAGGCTTCACAGTAATGCCTACAATGCAGAAATGTAAGCGGTTGACTTGTGGTTTAACTTGGCTGAGTTCCCGAGTGCATGCAAAGCAAGTATAGCCTTCTTGATTCCAAGAACTACACGGTAGACTGATAACACTGGATACAATATTCGCCAGTGATGGTAAACAAAACTATGGCGGTACCCTCAGGTGACTTATGAAGACTATGTTGTTCATCAAATTGTTACATTTCAGTTAACATGTTCAACTTGAAACGTAAACAAACTAATTGCGTCATTATTGTATGTTATATGATTGCATCTTAGACTGCAATTGGCTTTTGGTGAACTGTTTCATTGCGGTAAACACAGACTTGTCATAAGTTCTTCGTATACATGCTTTAGTTATACTGTACACTGTTTAGAGTTTTGAAGTAACTTGACACTGATTAGGATTTTTACGGTTCTTGTGGTTGGGTTTATTGTTTACTGGAATTACTGTGTTGTTTGCTTTTTACGATCTATGTTAAAACAATGGCAAAAAATTTAGCTTTGACAAATCTCTGTCTTGGGATATAGCCTAGCCCTATAACATACGACATTTTATGCCAACATAATATGTCTAACGCGTGTGTGGCTGTAGTCAAAAGCCGTATTCATTTCTCGCTAAACTTTTTCAATTCGTGATATCAAGCAGTTCGTCGGCTAATGGCACGCGTAAACTGATGATATCGATGAACCATACATGCAGCGGTCTGATCGCGAAGTTTGCCCAAGCAAGCAATCGTTTAGTACCCAAGCATTTCGATGTTTGGTTTGTTTGATCGCCGATGCTGATCGAAATCTCTCGTAGCTATAAGGAAAGCACAGCTATAAGGGAATGTACAAATTATTAAACGTCATCAAAGTGAGACGTAGAGGTAATTTTAGGTACTTCAATTTACTTTAGGCAACTGGGGTGTAACCTGAGATCAGGTTTTAATGCAGAGGATTAATTGGAATAACTGCAATAACAGCGGGTACGTGAACATATAGGTTTTCATAGCGACAGCCATGTAAGATTAGGTATAGATGATAAAGTATACGCTTTGTACAGTATAGTTATCATATATAGAGAGTAAACAAACTTTAACACGGGCACAGTTGTTACTAAATGCCGGGATTTGTGTCGTTTGCTAAAACCGTCAGATGCGTCGGCCAGGCTAGCTTCAACTATTTTCTATTTATATTTTAGACAAAATTGACATTGTGCTATCGTTGGGATAGACGGTTGTGCTTTGAAGTTTACGGTCTGGTCAGGCAATGTTTCTCCTAAATTTTAGCCTTACATGTGGGCAAACTGTAATTGTTGTGCAGCTTTTAACCTGATGTCTATAATAGGCTATGTGTGTTTTGTGTACTGTGAATGTGAATGCTAGGGAATTTCAGGTTTCGAAAGGATATACTTTTGGTATTTGTGCGCTCCGAAAACTTTTGCGTGCGCTTCAAGCAAAACATCTGTGCGCTAGCGCAAAAGCGTACAGCTTACAGGGAAAGTTGCCGTCGGGTTTTTCGCTTTGCACTTTTTCCCTGGTAAAATCAACACCAAGAAATACGATACAGTTGTGGAATGCCTGTTCGACAAAGGCTAGCGTAAGTGTTGATTGAAACCCACTACACGCTGAGTACAAACCGATGGTAGTGTTACATCACTTCAGGTGTGTTACGAAAGTCGTTAAAAGTAGGAAACTGGGTTAAATAAAAGGTTGCACAAGGAAGTATAGCTGCTAGCAAGAGATATTTGATAAAATAATTAGACGTGTTAATAATTTTTAACTATATTTACGTCAGCAAACGTTTTCGTCCCGTACAATAATGGTGTATGTAAACAAATTGAGTGGATGAATCAGATTAAAGATAATTTAATTAATATTATCATACCTTTCTATTCAACGTAATTTTTAACGTCGACGTTTTAATAATTTTAATAACGTTTTAATATCGACGAGTTTCTATTCACGCGAAAAACAATTTGTGCTTGCATGTGTGCGTGCTATCAAAAAGTTCGAACTTGGTTTGTGGTTGTGCACACAATACAATGTTTATGCACCCGAACCATTTCTGACTCCTGAGAGCTTTACAGCGATCATACCACATCTGGACTTGACCCAGCTGACCATCTTCAAACATTTTAAGCTGGTTATATTGATATTTAGTTACCGTGATTGACCGTAGTCGATGCTTACAAGTATGCATTTATTAACTATGGATAAACCAAATTGTGGTATTAAAATCAGCCGCAGTTGATCATTAATTATGTTGAGTCAGGCATACAGGTATTTCCCGCCTACACAGTACACACCCCTACAAATTGAGCATTGTTTTGCGTGGCATCGTAATCCATTGTGCGTCGAGATAGAGATAGATTTTGTACAGTCATTTTACGAATTATTATACTAAAACCATAACTTTTCAGGCGGAAAATAGGATCGATCTTGTAATACTTGTTTCTTCATCAATTGAACTACACGCCGCTTGGCGCTTTTTCGTTTGGTTTTTGACGTGTCAAGTGATGGCATAAGGCATGTGAGCTCGATTTTCATTCATTTTGTCCTTTTAGTTTCTGCAGATGCGAAATCAAACATATTTCGATGTAGAGTTGAAGGTAAAGAATGAGATTGTCCGCATAGTTTATTGGCGGCAGGAGATCGGCAGCAAGCCTTATTTAGATTTCCATCGACGTGCGGTTGCATAGGCCTAAACTGTTTCTAGGCAATGTTCATAGTTAATGATACTAATTTATAGTATATATATAGCATTTATAGTATATGTATAGTATATTCTTGTTATGTCATATAATATGACACGATAACTAATGGTTCGTTTTTGACATAATTTTGTGTATTGTCGATTTATTTCAAGCATTTTTATAAACACGTTTGTCAAGAAAAAAAGGCTGGCTGGCCTGAAGGCGTCGCCTGGGGCAGCAATTCACGATTTCCATGCATGGTTCTGACTCAAACCCTCGCTATAACGCTCCAACAAAACATGGGTATTATAATTTTACATGGTTTTTAAAGGCTTTAATCAGGTTTTTTAAAGTTTTAACTTTGATTAGATTTAGTCTTCAGAGTATTAAGGCTTTGTCTTTGTAGCTGTAAAACATTAATAAGCGGCATCCTTGGCCTCTGATATGAACAACCTGAAAAACCGGGGCTGCTGCGACACAAGCCAAGGAATAAAACATGACGACCCTGGTGAAGAGATGGAGAAAAGTCCACCTGAAATTCATACCTACAAAACAAGATGGTTCATCCTTTTTGTCTTGTCGATACTCATCTTGTCAAATTCAATGTCAAGAATCGCGTTCGGACCTGTTGCTTACACTAGCGCTGCATTTTACGAAACAAAGGCATGCATACCATCATTTTGATAAATTGTATAATAAATTGCTGATTACTAGCTAACATAATGGACATAAGTAGTCATTTTAGTTGCATAACATATCTTAAACTGGTTTACATTAAGCGTGACTTATCAATTTATTAACTAACTTTTTGATTATTATTCCCTTTCAGATCGAAGTTATCAATTGGTTTGCAATAGTTTATATGGTCGTGGGTATCCCGAGCGGCATCTTAGCAACTTGGATTATGGATAGGATCGGGTTACGTTATTCTCTGCTGCTGTCGTCATGGTTGCATTGTGTAGGCAGCGTACTGCGCGTAATAAGCGCAATTGAAAATCTTGGGTACACAGAAAGTTTAGCGACTGTGTTCGCAGGTAAGTCCTTTTCGATGACGTCGTTAATTGACTGCTTGTAATTATTTGTGTATTTTAAATTATGGTAATTGCCGTACGACTTTCTTTTCTGGAATCGACGTTTAACCATGGGCCTGAAACGTTAAAACGCACGCGACGAGAATTCACAATAAATGACCACATCACCATACAGATCGTTAGTCAAATATTAATAAACCAACAGTTTGGTGGAAAATTGGGAACCTAATACACCGCTTTATGAATTAAGAATTATAATTTTTCTCCAACTGTCGCGTGATTTGTAGCAACGTATTATAACAAACGTTAATTTTGCCTTATTGTTTTTAAGAAATATTATCACCCATGCAAAAGTATAATGACAATTTTTATAATGTTTACTTCGTATTTTTTTGAATTTTAGTTTGTGTGGACCGAAGTAACTCAAACTATTGTTATGCCTATTTAGCACGTGCGCAATGTTGCGTGTTGCTGCAACATAGCGCTTTTGACTTGTTGCTAAGCTCAAAACCCGTCTACGCAATAAGTACCAATTTATTATGCAATCCAGCTCTAAGAGCTCTTTTTCCTAACTTTTAAGAAGCTCCTCAACAGTCGTTACGAGCCATTAGCTGCTAATGTAGATCATTTTCTCTTCCACAAATTGGTCATTCACGATTGCAGAGGTTGCCGATTTCTGAGTTTTGAAAAACGCAGTAGGAATACACTTTGCAAATTTTGTTTGTGCCCCGTACGTATGGTGGGTCAACTGAACTAATATTGACGTCACTAAAACCATCACAGCACGGCATATTTTAACGAATAGATTTCCTTTTGGCCCATGTACACATCCAACTCAATACAGCCTGGACAGTTAATATGCGAACATAGTTTATCATCTCCATCATTCATCATTTTACACTTCGTTTATTATTTGTACTACAGACGGTATACAGGTTAAACACACATATGGGTGGTGCCTAATATAAAGGGTGACTATTTCTCCGTATGTAGGTCACGCAACCTGTTGTCAAAGATAGGCGATTACTGTATGTTTGAAGAAGGACAATGCAAAAAATTGATTTTAGCTATTTTAGGTTTTATTGGAGTTAAAGTTAGATTAGATCATTAGAAGGTAGATCTAGGTTAAGTTTAGGTTACTAAGTTATAACATTTAAGTTCGGATGACAAGAAACTGTGAAGAATATAGCTTTCAACACTCGAATTTTTCTGATGAAATAGTGGCAGCCTAACGTAAAGGCAACGTCACCAATACCCACGTAGTTGCGTCGGAAATGGTTGAATGGCATTTCGGACGCAACTCTAATTAAGCACTGATTGCATTTCTAAACATCACCTACGTCCAGTTTCAATGCACTCCTAGTGTGTGACCTGACCTGACCGAAAATTGCGTCCCTATATTTTAAAAGTGGAATCTACTGCTCCTCGAGACCGTTGGCATATTTTGCAAAAAATACTTTACAGGAAACTTAAGTGGCCGCTTTACTTGAAAATTAAGAAACTTTATATCGGTCTAACTAAGTGTATGTTTGACTTTTTACTTGGATTCGCGTTATATTAGCATATTCTGTTTTGATTTTGATACGACCTATTATTTATTGAAACGTTTGGATGAATTTCTGGAAACTATATACGTTTTAATTGAGAATATTTCTATTTCAGGACATATCTTGTCAGGCATTGCGCAGCCATTTCTCATGTTTGCGCCGACAAAGGTGGCAGCGTTATGGTTCCCAGACAACCAGCGAGCACTCGCTAACACCATTGCCACTTCCAGTAATCCGTTGGGGATTATGACTGCAAACATCTTATCTCCTGTGATTGTTAAAACACCTAAGGATATTTTGACGATGCTGATCGTCTACGCATGCCCGGCAGGTGAGGTCTTTGTGTGGTTTAATTCCGTTAATTGCCCGTGGTACATTTTTAAATTGCTTTTCGCCGCCCGTGGCTCGCATTGCACCATGACATTGTAGCGCGTGACCGGTGACGTTTATCTACGCATCCTATCATGTTTTGGCTATATACGAACAATATTACAAATACCTGTGTCAAAGAGCCGCGACCACACGACCACATTACGTGATATGGCTCTTATACTTAAGCGTTTTAAATAACTTCCAGTGCTTGGAGCGATTTTGGTTTCTGCCGGTGTTCGACAAAGCAGGCCATCGCTTCCACCTTCTGCAAGCGCCGAGACGGAACCAGAACCGTTTTGGATGGGAATAAAGAAATTGCTTTCTAACCGGTAAGTGTTCTTAAAACTCCATATTGTTCGTGTTGAAGGAAGTGCGTGTTATATAGTACGTCCTGCTGATCCCAATATGCTGGCATGCCATTTGTATTTAACCAAGCTCAGTTGGTTAGCACCATAACCGGTTTATTTGGCTTATTGTACTTAAAACCTATTCCCAAACTAAAGCTACACAAAAAGTGTTTTTCCTTCCAGGCAATACTGGCTGATATTTCTTTGTATTGGAGGTGGTATTGGAATATACACCGCGATCACCGTCTTCTTAGAACAAATGTTATGTCCGTGGGGTTACGAAGACTTTTTTGCGGGGGTGGTTTGTGGTACTTGCCTTGTCCTGGGGGGAGTTGTTGGAGGCTTGATAGCTGGAATCATTGCCGATAGAACTAAACGATTCACTCTCATCTCAAAGTTGTCCTATTTTTTTTGTATCGGATCTGTGGCATTCTTCACTTTTATACACGTCAGTACATAGGCCTATGTCCATTTTACATGATATGGTCCATGTAAGGATTTTAGTATTTGTGAGATACCGGATGGTCTGCATTTAAATTAAATGTGGTGGTTCTCAACCTTTTTTGACTTACGGCATCCTGCAAACAACCAGAAGATTTGGCGGCACCCACAGTCAAACCAAAAAGTTTCTGCATTAAATAAAACTAATTTTCGCAACCGTTTTCCTGAACTAGTGATTAGTGCGCAATAACTTGCGGCACCCTTGCGAAACGTAAATGGCACCCCGGTTGAAAACCACTGGTCTATAATATTGATATACCGTACCTCAATCTAGTATACATAGACCTGATCGAGGCATAAGCTATGTTCCTGCAAGCGTGTTAACGATGGTTATTATGTTGCTAGTTTTGTAATAGTTGCTGCAAATTTTTTTCTGTTGTAGAATAAACGCAGCCAGGAGGCCCTAATCGCACTGTCATGTGCTTTGATCGGTTTTTTTGGATTGCCCTTGTTTCCCCTCGGCAACGAATTGGTCGTCGAAACGACTTACCCCGTGGAAGTGGCGACCAGTTCTGGCCTCGTATTCTTAAGCGGTCAATTGCAAGGAATGTTGCTAATTCTCGTTCTACAAAAACTTGCCACTCCGGTCGCCCCAGAATTTGCTAACATCACAAAGTAAGCTTAAACTTGTCCGAATAGTTCTTTAAAGTGGTTTTTCATGGGATAAAAGCAAATTTCCTATGTACTGTTAGCACATAAAGTGGCCTACTGGCCCTAAACCTTATTTGTATTTTTGACAGATGTCACAGTTCAGATTCTTCCGTACCACCGACTGGTGGAATGACTAAGCCCGTTCCAATAAGGGACATGACAATATCCTCTTATGCTTTGTTCGGTTATTCGGCCTTTATATGTTTGATATTTCTGGTACTTTTCCGCACAACCTATCGTCGAAGGAACATGGAGCAAATTTTAAGGTATAATATTGTGTTTGTATTGGGGTGAATTCGGCGGTTTCCAAATGTCATTAATACTGCCAAAATATTGACAACTTGGGTTTCATGAAACGTTTTATAAAATGAATGATTTTGAAAGAAGTCTTTCTATAGAATTTAGACGTTTTATACCAATTATAACTTCATAGGCCAGTAAATAAGCTAATTAAGCTTATAAGCTAATTATTCGATAATCTACCAGTTATAACGTTTAAATGACATGAAATGTTAGGAACAAGTGTTACGTAAGTTGCGGTTGTCCTCAAATCAGAATTTCTCTATTAAATTTTAGTCGGCGCAAAAGCTACTTGAAAAGCGCTGACATCCTTGAAGACAATGATGTCGGTAATGTGGAATGTATTTCACCAAACTTTGATTCGAAAAATGCTGTAGATGTACGACGCCTACCCTCCACGTCTTTAGATGACTCATCTGCAAAAACATCAAAGTCAAATTTTTAGAAAAAGACTTGGGTTCAAGCCAAAGTTCAAGATTTTGAGAAAACCTACGTTTTTTGAACCAGTTTAAAAAACTGGCTGGTTTTGCTCACAGCAAGTGAAAATGATTGCTGTAATGTGCAGTCTAGTGCAATTGCAATGCAGGAATGCACAACCTTTCTAGCTTGATCGACCACCGTATCATTTCGTAATTTAGCTGCCTACGATTCCTATGTATGCTCAAATAGGTTTTACATTGTACAGTTGATACTGTGTTGATTTAGCTGCCTTTAGCCTACAGTAAGCTATAGGTTTACCGATTACCTTTTGTTTGTTCTACTTTTTGAACGAAATGCTAACAATATGCTGCCTAAAATGAAAATGTAGGCTTATGTGTTTTTTTTGTTGTTGGCGTATTTGTAACACGGTTTATGCAAGTAGTAAATTTAACGTATTATGTGACAAAAATTTCGTTTATAGGCCTAACAATATTTTAAACGAAATTGTGAAGTTTTTAAAACAAATGTCGCATCCATGATATTCAGCTGTGTACCCTAGCATTAAATTTTTGCACTCTGTCTTTTTCATGGCGTTTTTAACTTGTGAGTTGTGACACTAAAATTATGAAACATATTGTCGTTTTCTTAACGTACCGTGTAGACTCACAACTAATTTGAAGCACCAGACAAGGCGAAAAGTATTCTGTTGGGGTAGCACAAACATTAGGTCGACTACAAATTCAGAACAAGGGACTGAGTCAATCTCCAATATGGACCGATATCGGAAAAAAAGACATTTCAATCTTGATCAAAAATAAAATTCTTGCCGAAGAAATGATCTCCAAAATAAGAAACGCTAACGCTCACAAAAGGTTTTAAAGTGAGGGGCAAGTCCAAAAACAAGTTGGCCTTAAATCAAACAGTAATTGTCGGTCAATATCCTGGTAAAAAGATTTGTACCAGTATATGGTAGTTAAGCAGTTATTGCTACAAATAAGTGACAAAAAACACAAATTAATCGCTTAATTATGACAAGTTTAGCGGTTCAAATTACGTCACAATATAAGAAACAACAGGTATGACTCAAGTATTTGGATCAGGTATGAATTGAATGTTTCATGTAGCCGACAAGTGAATAGTTAATAGTAATAGGTATAATTAAAGCGTATTTAAGTCTGTAATAGGAACATTTTGCCTTAAATAAGCCTAAACTAGCTCACCGTTGGTGTATTTGTACTGGATAATAATGTAAATACTAAATACGTGGCCGAAGCAGCTCAGGACCAAACCAAGGAGGAAAGAAACCGGCTGAAGATTCTGATCGTGCGGTAGGCATGAATCTCTTCGAAGACAGTGATTGAAACGTCAAACGCCACACTAAGGTGGGAACCTTGAGTCATGGTATCCGTTGTTGCACTCAAAAGGGAAATTGTCGACCCACTTTAATTCTTTTTTAAATTATAAGCGTTTTAGGCATTGGATTGTAATGATTTTACTGATATGAATTTTTTTACGCATTAAAAAATATATAGAAAATATGTTTCTTAGCTTTTTTGTAGTACAGTATATATATACCTACAGTACCCATCGCTTTTAAAGAAAGGAATCAAGAACTGTTAAAATTATAAGATATTTATAGGACTTGGTATCCTATGACATCATCTCACGTAAAAACTTTCCTGCTGTACCAAGATGATGTTTCTGCTATTTTTGTAGCCAAGGTTTCGGAAGCAACAAAAGAAAGGAAATTTTTTTGACATTGAAGGTCCCAGCAGGTTAAAGTCTGTGTGGGAAGAAGTTATGAGGTAGGCCAATAAAAAAGAAATTAAGACGTAATAATTTGTCAATAGTCGATCCTGATATGTGAGTGTAAAAGTAAAGAAGGCAAGGGAGGCCCAACTGGTAGGATCTTTTCCATTATCTTACTATCTATCTATCTTATCAGCAACAAAAGAAGGGTCACCGTCTAAAATCGGAGTGAAAAAACACAAGAAATTTTTTGTTGCTTCAGATTCAGAATACTATGTTCTCCAAACTTCCAGCATCAAAACTGATGTATCAGTTTATTTATTTAAAAAAAATAAATTAGTGCAGTCCAGAGCTTCAGTTGTGTTTTCACGCAGCAAAAATTTTTGTAAACAAACAAGTTATCATATTATGTTTTAGAGGAAGTGAAATTGTTGTTGTTGGTCAGCAGTCGCATAGCCTAGGCTATCTTTTTGTAAAATTGAAATTATTTGGAAATGATTGTTTCGTCACTACAGTATTTCATTAACCTTAAGAGTAAATTTAAGCATATGCATATAATCACTAAACTTCTGAACTACCATATAAATGAGATTGTGGACAAATCAGCCATTTGTTACTTAATTAGCCTATGTTATTAGCCTACAAGGTGACATTTTTTATTTTTGAAGGTATTATATTGTCATTGATAAACAGATTAATTCCATCTGCAACAAAAATGGTAAAACTGTTTTCCATGAGCCTCCTTTATAAGGGGCCCGCCGTAGTTATTCCACTCACTTCTACTTATGACTTAATGTCCTTCAACTACTTCCAAAGAAAAAGGTATATATTATATGTATGATATTCATAGGCCACCGCCTCCATAACTATATTTATGTAGTTGCATTGAGTTTGGGCCTGTATTGTGTCTTGCCAGAAATAAGTAAAGTCCTAACTGGATTAATAGACCTACTTCTTCCATAATAAGAACCCTTCCTCAAATTAGCCTTGAATACTAAAACCAATCTATAGTGAAGGTGCCTCATGGCATATAGTCTTTTTCCATTTCTATAGCTATAATTTGCTTGTTTAAAAAAACATAACCTCGCAAACAATACCATTTTGTAATTGATTGATTTTATGTAGTCCAAGACATTACGACTAGAAGCCAACTTCTAATTAAGTTGTAAGGGATTTTTTAACCGGCAGACAAATGCACTTTTAAGACTCAGATTTCTTTCAGAAGAAAAGTAATGTATTGTTGATGTAGTAATTTTTAACTTAGGCTAGGAAATATTATAGAGTTAAACATTATTTTTGACAATAATCATCTTCTTTCCTTAAAGCATTCAAGAATTTATGACATTTACAACACAAATAATTACTGAACGTACTCAAACTGGTCAAAGACAGTCTGTAAAAGAACAAGAATATCTATGTCATGTGTATGTACGAGAAGATCGGCTAACTGGTGTAATAATAGCTGACCAAGACTACCCAAGAAGGGTTGCATTTACTATTTTAAGCAAGGTATGGGTATTCTACACTATATATTCTTAATGCATTACAGTATATTTTTTGTTTTTATGTAATGTTGATATTGTTGATGTAATGTTTAATATTTTCCTGTAGTATCCCTTTTTTACTGCAGCATGTAATAGAATAATAATCACCCACCCTGTAAGTTTATTCTGTACCATTAACAAAAGCTGGACTTTTGAATGAATAGCCAAAATTAGAACGTTTTTAAATGCTATGGTTAACCAGCCAATGAACCTATGACAGTCCAAGGAACACAGACAAAGTAAATCAAGGGTCAACCTGAGTAATTAGAGCAGTGGTCGGCAAACTATGGGCCGCGGCCCAAATGTTGGCCTTTTAACAATTTTTAGTGGGCCGCGAGCTATTTATTATTATTTCAGTTTTATCATGTAGTCGTGGGCCGCGTGATAGCTGTACATTCATTGTACTGTATTTTACAAATTGGTGTAGCTAAGAGTTTTTATTTATGCTCATTGCTTCATCACAGTTTCATTGTTAAGTCTAGTATTGCTATTATTTGGGCTACTTTTGAGGCGGTCATCTTTATTTTATCTTTATTTAAATATTTAAATTTCAACTGGAACTATTGCAACTTCAGTGTGACGAAAATCTGCAAAGCAGAGCCCCCAAAAGCGATACCAATGGTAATTATAGTAAATCTGTCTTGCAGTTTTGGCAGGAGCTTCATCACGAGCAATTTCCATATTTGAAAAAACAAACAACCAAATTACATCCATGTTCAGCACTACGTATATGTGCGAGCAGTCTTTCTCAGTAATGAAAGAAATAAAATCAGCTCACGGAAACCGCTTGTTGGATACAAGCTTGAAAAAACTTACTCGTTGTGACAACAACAAACAATCTTGCTACTAGCGAATGCAAACAATTTTACTCATCACATTGATTGATTGATGAAATAAAGAAAATACTGCTACTTTCTTAGATTATCGGACTACCAAAAGCGACATGCTGAAAACTGCGTTTTTGTGAGCTGCGAAGCAGCGAGCTCTGGTTAGCCTGGCAATTACTAACAATGGTGTGTGCGAGTAATATCAGTATTTTGTCAATTTAATGTCAAATTTTGTGAATCTATTTGCTTTGCCTTCAACCGAGGAAACTGCAATTATGATTTTTTACTTTTTGTTATTGTTGTTTTCTTTCTTTTTGACCCGAAAATCCTGTTAAAAAACACAATTTTTGCCTGTCGCTTTTGGTAGTGCAATAATCTGAGAAAGTACCAAAGTATTAGTAGCAAGCTATTGCGTTGTACAACGATTAATGTTTTTGTGTAACAATTAAATTATTTGTTTTGTCGTAGTGGTTTCACGTAGTGCGCCTTCAATAGCTCTTGAAAGAGTAATTTGGGCCATGACAAAAAAGTTTGCCGACCACTGAATTAGAGGAATAAGGGTCAACCCAGAGTAATTAGAGGAACCCATCCAAAGGTAACACATGACACACTGTTGGCAGCAGATACGTATAACATGTTTTTGTTATAGGCTTGTGAAGATTTTGCTTCCAAAGTACCATCCAAAGATTGGCCATATGGACAACAAGCGTAAGTGCCAAAAATTAATCACTTAACATTCATTTTTAGTGATCAATCTGACACATGTTTAACACATAAAATCATAATGTAATGTTAACAATAATTATATACATTTTTATAAATAAATATTTTTCATTTGAGTAATATTCCGACGCAGATCTAAATAAAGGGTGAAAAATAATTTAACATGTATTTCAGGAATATACAGTATAATGGATTGGAGCCAATGCTCTTGAAATATCAGGATCCCAAAGAAGCAGATGCTATGACAAGAGTGCAAGTCGAGCTTGATGAAACTAAAATCGTTTTGGTGAAAAAATTTGACATAAATCGTATTTATTTTGTGGTACTTTCACTTTAACTGAGCTGATAGTACTGCTGTCTGCCATGTAGCATTTTCAATTAAATTATTTGTCCAGTTTTGCCTTGCTGTTTTCCATACTAGTATTTGAAATTTGTTTTGATTTTAGCACGGCACAATGGAATCCTTATTACAGAGAGGTGAAAAGTTAGATGATCTCGTCGCAAAATCAGATGCATTAAGTTTGCAATCAAAAACGTTTTATAAACAGGTACCTGTTTGATTACAGTAAATTTGATTTCAATTTCTGTAGCATGCATTCATGTGGAATTTAGTATGACGACTATCACGTATACTGTAACTGTATTGACTTTTTTGCATAATAAGAAAATATCGTAGAATTCGTTTATAATGGCTTTGTCATTTTTCTACTAAGTTAACATTTCGGTTGGTCCTGACAGAAACCTGTATTTTGCATACATTAAAGTTCGCCTATAATGGCATCCTGTTACTGGCCCCTGAGCCAAGACATATATTATTTTATTTGTTCATAATAGCACTCTAGACCATCATCTCTGCCACAAAAGGTCATTATCACGTAACTAGAAGTACTGCACAAAAGTTTTTCTTCGTGTACTGTACTTCCTGTGTGATTTTTGCCAACTTGGTTGTTTTCATTACACTAACAAACCTGAATAACACACTTGTAATGCTACATGGTACACTTGTAGGTAATTTGTGTATAACGGCAAATTTGCACTCCCATAGAGGCGCCCTTATAGGCGTATTCTACTGTGTTTATGGTCAGATACAAAGGTTGATTGCTGTAAATTTTACAGGCAAAGAAAGCAAATTCTTGGTGCTGTGTGATCCAGTGATGAGGGTTGTGGTGGGTTGTGTGCAATAATTCAGATACATTTACGCCACAAAACCTGGAGGCCAGATATAACTGGAACTTTCGTGGGTGCTTGTTGTATATTTCTCCATAATATGAAGTGGAAAGATATTTATTTTTCTTTATCAAACTTTACTTTGTGTTTTAACATTTTTAGCATTATCATTTTTTCGCTTTTGAATGGAGAAAATATTGTTCTTACGATGAAGTGAAGTTTCATATGTGAAAGTTTGTTATGATATGTTGGCAACTTGGCATCCCTGTCTTTTTGGTTTTTTCACTATGATGGAGTTCCTTAATTTCCGATATCATTTACAATGTTTCGACTAAGTGAAATACAACCGGCATTAAGTAGGGACAAGTATTGATGAAAAGCACAATGCTATCTTTGAAGAAGTTCTTGGGTGCATTATAGCTCATCTATGCAAGAAACGAATTTAGTTTCGGATAGAATTGACACTCCGAATGAGTTGTATTATAAAAATAAGACTGGCACAATATAGTACCGGTAACTACAATATTACATAGCAGCTGTGAAATAGCGCACTCTCCTGGGGCTCCGTTGTTATTGTCATGTCGTGTTATATCATCTCATTTTTTGTGTAAATATTTACAGCAAATAGTTAAATAAATCTACACGTGATTGAACGTTTTCACCAGTAACGGTAAAACAAAAGTTGTTCTCACTGACTATGACTTGTGTAAAAAGTATCACATGATAATGCAAAGCACAAACATCTTCTGTAACGCTAATATTATATTAAACACTAGGGGTGTGCCACGAGGAGGATTATTCAGGTTCGTGCGAATCCTGATATCATAAAGGTCAACCTGAATGAACCCGAATCTATTTGTATCAGCACCAAATGATAAAATTGTATCAGAAAGTTTCCAAATCTTGCTTGTGGCATAATATGATGTAAGAAATGTTGACTCTAGTTTAGCTTATCCAGGAAAATAGATCATTATTTCATAAATAAATAGTATAGACATTAACAAGTAGTATTGTATATGGACTCGCCATTGTTAGTATCTGTGTTCGCCCAAATCTTCCACACAGGTGGTATTCAGCGAATCTATAATATAATAGGTTTGGGTATATAGGGGCCCATCCATATTAAGTATCCAACACCAAATTACACTTACTGTGCTTACCTTGATGTTACAATAAGAAACTTATTTGAATTTTCGCAAATCACAGTTCACGAAGTGTTGGTGAAATCTTGCACAGTGAAAAGAAAATCTTTTATATTGCAAGGTACACATAGAATAACCAGGTTATCAACCTGAGGAGCCGAAAACGGAGAGTATGTACACATGAAAATTCCCATGTATAATACTACCTAGCCTTACTTCTTACATTTATTCAAAAAAAAATCCCAGAAGACATTAATCCAAGATATCGCCATCTTAGTGTTCAAATGAAACAAATTAATTGTCCCGTTTTACATCATCCAAGAAGAAAGTTGATACCAACCTTCTGAAAAAGACAAACCTTTTCTAGAAATAACACTGTGGACACAAACTCCCCTAAAAAATAACTGGCAACGTTAACTTACTGACTGTTTCACTTTATTTACACAGATGGTTCCATAAAAACTCTACCTATGCAAAAATTATATCTATCAAAAACAAATAACCCTATAAGATAATACGATTAGAGCCAGTGTAACAGGTTTACTACAAAACAAATTATGCCCATGGGTGCAATATTGTGGCCAACAACACCAATGCAAAGTTACAAACCACATAGTCTGTTGTTTTTAAATGGTAATTTCACTACACACAAAATTGAATTTTTATTCATCACAAACTCTGATCAAACTGCTTCACTGTTACTCCAATCAAAGTTTGAAATAGCATTTACAATGTCAAGTCTCTAATTAAAAGCTGTTCGACTTTAGGCAGAAGCTCAGTATCAGTGCCAGGAAGATTGCAGCTGACATATGTTTGTTTTCCTGTTCTTTTGCTAAGACGCTGTGCTAAATTAGCCGATATTGGGTCACTCATATCTCCCAGAAGATTGACCGCAGTTGCACTTTTTTCATATTTTGTTTGTGTCGCAACTGCCAAATTTTTCATCGAGGGAGTGTTTTTATTAATCCACAACATCTGACTGTTTTTTAGATGCAAAATATGAATGTGTATCAGAGTATCATTAATGGTGTAAGGTTTGTGCTCAATTTTCAAAGCAGGATTGTTATTTTCGACTTCTTCAGCCATTGAGCAGATTTCCTTTCATATAACTAAGCGGATGCTGCAAGCAAAACTAATAAAGACAAAAAGTCCTGGAAAAACAAAGGTAGTCTAGAGATAAAATTTACTAACTAATTAGTGTCAAAAACAGAAAATAAAACTAAAACAGTTTTTTCCTTATGTCATTACTAATATTAATTCGCATCGTTTATTTTCTACCATGGTAAAGTCTTACAGCTTTACCTTGTTACGTCGTCATCATGATAAAACAACAACATGCTCGCAAATGACTTTTTTGTATTGAATTGTATCGTTTTATTCGTTTATTTCAACATGAAACAATCTGCAGCAGGTGCAAACCCTAAACATCAGTTCATGGAAAGTGAAAAAACCGTCTGGAATACCCAGGGTTGCCATCTGGATTAAAAAATATGGGCCACTTGGAAACAAAAGAAGAATAATACCTTAAACAGTGCACAACGGGAGAAGGCAATCAAGGTTTCTAACAATAAAATGAGACACTATTTGCATGTTCTTAATTTTGGTCTCTCTTTGGTCCAAAATAGTATACTAAAGGTGTCGAAATGTTCAAAATTGGAACCTTTCCCCTAAAAATAAGACATAAGACGTTTCTTGGAAAAAAAGACAAAAATATTTTCTAAGACCTTCAAAATAAGGACAAATCTTAGAAATAAGGACGGTATGGAAACCCTGGAAATACCGTATAAACTAGAGCCGATTTACCTTATCTTTTGCACAACCGTAGCACCAGGACTTTTCACTATATCACAGAAGGTTATTGAGATTAATGTAAAGACTTACCCTATAATCTCTAAAGTCTGAACCTAAACTCAAAGTACAGTACTCCTCATTTTACTTTCTTAATTTAGGGTATTCACCAAATTAGTTGCTTGCTTACCGCATAAAAAACAAGAGTTTTGTATTTATTGCACAATTATTTAGTAAGGCAGAAAACTACATTTCATCATTGAGCTTAAAGTGTCTGAACATTTGGTAAAGCTTTTTGCCTATCCATATAAAATGTAAAGTAGAGAAGCTTTCTTTTCGCCTTCTGAGTGGTGTGTAACTAAGTAGCTCTCCATTGATTTCTGTGCAAAGTTGCGAACAGGGGAATTTTTTCATTCCTAGTTTAGTTCTTCCGTTTCGTCCGACATCCAATCATATAAAACGAAAGCTGGTAAGCTAGCACTAAGCTACGTTAGTAGTCTATGTTCTTTAGTAATCCTATAGCGTGCACCAAAACCTCAATTTTTTTTATTTATTATAATTTGGCGTTCAAACAACCAGCTTTTCTCTGTTTGTTTAGTATAAATTGGCATGAAGATAAAAAATTCGGTTAGCACGATGATGAATCACGTGCGTGCAGCTGCTACATTTTCCACTACGGCCCGCGCACTTAGCAAACTCTTCAATATGGGTTGCTTTGTGTTTACATGACATACTGGCTTTCCAGACTGTAAACATACATTTTGTAGACTTCAGTATATAGCCTAGAACATACGAGTTTAGTATACAAGTGCACAATCAGATGGTGTTACAATTTGAGTAGATGCTGGGGAGTGGAGCCTAGTAAACAAAGGCATCCTGTGGTTGTACACTTTTATACTAGACCCGAACATACGTTTGTGAATATGTCAGCTTACTTGTGCAGTCATCCTGTAGTTAGACTTGTCATGGCTTAAATTAATGATTAAATTAAATGAAGACCAAATTGAAATTTAGCTTAATTGTAAATCTTCTAAAAGTCACACAAACTTGTCATTACCAAATACCATCAAAAATTTTCAGTGGAAAAGGTGGAAATCCAGTTCATTTATCTCAGATGCATTAGGTCACGTGTTTTGTTGTTCCTTTGTCCTAATGATGATTTCAGCTACAGCCATATTTTCACGTATTGTACAGAGTTTGTATCATCTACACTCATATATGTTTATTGTAGAAAATAGGCAAAGTTTCCAAACCACTTCTATGCTTTTATTTGCATTGGTGGACCACTATCTGCATAGTGTCTCGGAAAAACCCTTCAGCTGAGATTTTATTTTGCAAAAACAAATTAGTCTAGCTCTAACAGTGCCTGTACTGAAATAATTTAGTCAGTGCAGTCCACATTTTACTGTAGTGAAAGCAATTTTTTTTTGCTATCTTGACATTAATTGAATATGCAAATATTTTCTTTATAGAATTTCAATATATTTTAACTAGTGTTGTAGTGGTTTATATGTGACAAATACTGGTGTTACCTTTCTCTGAACAACTGGTTAGAAAGCAGTCATTTGGCTGTCAAAATGCTTATTGACGGAGTGAAACGAACACTTGTTCAGCAACTTAATATCTGCTTTAAACAGCTCAAAATATTTGGAAAAGTGCAACCACTTTCACCCACAATTTTCATTCATTCACAAAGACAATTTTTACAAAAGTTGAACATATTTAATTCCGCAAGAAAGTTTCATTCCTCACCATTTATAAATGGTAGATATGGTCACAGACTTGTAAAACTATGGGAACAACCTGAGTACACAACAAAACCATTGCATGTTTATCGTACTGGTGGTCGTTTACCAGTAAAAAATTGGAAAGGTAAGATAGTGAAGGATGCGTAATTAATTAATATTTTCATTGCCATTGTACCATAATTTATGCATGTTACCCAGCCTTTCACCTCCTATTTAACTTTTTAGATGAAATTGTTCCTGGTCGAGTTTGGACAGCTAAACTTGGTGGTGGTTTACCTCGTAAATGGTATTGGGTTGATACCCATCGCATGACAGCTGAGGAAGTTGTTGCTGGTGCTGTCTTTCAAGAAAAGGTAAATCAAATTATTCCATTTTTTGTGGTTTAAACCTTTATCATACCATAATCATGATTGTATAAACGATGGTAAAGTTATCTACTTCTGGTTACACCAGAATAAAACCATACTATCAAAAGTTAAATAGGAAAGAAGGTACTTTTTTGTGAAATAATTCTGGTCATATTGCTTTTGCATTGCAGGAGTAAATAAAACTTTGCTTTCTTGTTAGATCACCAAAATCATGCCTGACGACAATAGGTCTGCATTTATAGCGCTTGTTGCTGGACCTGTGAAGCGGCGATGGATACTGTGCACAGAAAACATGAAGGTTGGAGACCTGGTAACCAACTCTGCACAATTAACAGAATCTCTCACAGGATGTACGTCAATTGTAATTTGTTTAGTATTATTGGTATTTTGCTTAATGTCAATTTATTTTCTACTCTTTGCTGAATAATATTAGTGATATGACATCATCAACATCATCTTATGTTGCTGAGTATGCTGCACGAGATATTTTTTCACTTTATCAAAAATATACTTAGTTATTGATAAAGTGACAAATGTCTAGTGCAGAATACTAAAAAACCTTAGTTATAAATAATTATAAATATGTTTGGTTAAAAACTTCGTCGATATAATGTTGATAAAAAATGCAATTTTCATAATTTTGAAATCTAAACACATAGCCATATAGCTCTAGAAAAAGTTGAATCTGAAATCGTACAATTTACGTTAGGGACACCAAATGATGGAGATGCTTATCCACTGTGTTTGCTGGCAATTGGCACCAAAGTTTGCTCTGTAGAATTCTTCCCTGGTAAGGGAGGTCAGATTGCTAGATCAGCAGGTGCCTTTTGCACCATCACAAAGAAATTTGATGATCGTGTACAGTTGCAGGTCAGCAAATTTATTCAAAATTACAAAAAATACACAAAACTTTTTTCTGCTTATAATACCATGTAATCTAAAAGTGTAACCATTTCTGGATAAAACTTTTAATGTTATTTGTGAAATGGAAGATGCCATCAAAGCGAGAGATTGTAGTAAATGAGAAATGTGTTGCTGTTGTTGGAACTGTGTCCAACTCGAATCATTGGAACGAGGATTGGGGAAGTGCATTTCGAAGAAGAGAATATGGATTAAGACCAAGAACAGGTAGAGTTTTTTGGTTTCTTTATTTAATCTTTGTTTCTCTATTTAGCTTTTTAATTAGATACTTAAAACAAAATGAAATGATTGCAAAATGTGGCATATGCTGTACCACACTTGTTTTGCGGTTGTTTTTTTTTGGCTCAGTACTATGTAATGTGCTGGTTAATAAAAGGTTTAGTAAATTACCAAAATCTGAATTTTCAGGAAGAAAACACAAAAACGATGGTCGGTTCGCACGAAGGGCAATGCCTGTAAGAGCACCTTTAATAATGCCAGACAAGCCATTTCTTCAGAAGGATAACAACTTTGAAGAATAATATAATATTGCTTGTGTACGCGCAAAATCACAGTTCACTTCACAGCTATGTGGCATTGGTGCATTCTATTTTTATTGCTGTCTTATATGATAACATGGTACCATTTGCTGCTACAACACTCTTTGGCTTATCCACAGTTACAGCTCTGGCGTCATGCAAATTTCTAGTCAATTCGTCTCCATCCTTATTTTGCTTAAATTGTTTATTTTTAAATCGTGACCGCGACGCCAATTGCACAATTTGGATTCGGTTAATTTCATGTCCTGTGCACATCAGAATCGAAAAAATAACGGTAAGGTAAACAACATAACTTTGATCCTTGGATGTACGGTTGGATACAACTGGAAAGGTTTGTAAATGAATTTGTCGACTTGAGCAAGATATGAATGACGCTTACTTCTGTTCTGGTAAATAATTTCAAATTCGGCAATATAACAAAAAAATCCGAATTACCAATGTATATCAACTTGCACAAAAGATAAGCTCGGTAACCAGGGTTCTAGAGGTGAGGAATTAAATGTAAGTCGTGCATAGACTTTCCTCAGTCAAAGAACAAAGATTGTGATATCATTCATAAAATTAATTCGATGAAACGAAAGTGACATAACCTTGGTGCACATCATTTCTACAAACAACTTCGTGCAGATAAAGCCTACTTGTACATGTAGATGCTCTGCACATAGGAAATATCTGTTGGTATCATACTCTGTCTAACATCCTTCTCACGCCTTATTTCTTGAAATAAAAGCTGCACTGGTATGGAATATAAGATGGTGATAAAACCGGTAATTCACCGAAATTAGGCAATCAGCCTCTTCCAAGGATATGCAGAAAAGCTGGTAAGACCGATTGTGGGTAAACTTAGATTAAAAGATTTGTCTGGCTTTAAGGCAATTTCAAGTTGTTTTGAGTGAGCTATGTTTTATTTGGAAAACGTAGTAATGGAAACTGACCTTACGTATAAGCCGTACAAAATGTACCGATTATTAGCGAGTAATTGTATAATATATACATCTAAGATTTGATTTGAAGAAGTACGCTACCATGCCTGATGTGGTAATTCATTCAAGTAGGAACCACTATCAGCGCTGCACTGTCGTTCTAATAGCAGTAGCCTACCCATGAACAAGGCATCAAAATCGTAGTTTTTATCCTCAAAAAAACAAGGCATAAATGATCAGTGATCCTGATTGGTAGTTTTTTATATAATTAAAAAATACCCCATAAAATTAAATGAAAACGCCTGAAACACTTATTAAAGTTATTACTGTAATAAAGATTCCTTGCATGGAACGCTCAACCTCCAAGGGTGTGCCGGTAAATGTTGATTTGATTGGTCCGATCTGTTGCGGTTGAGTAATTACAACTTATTAACCCTGCTTAACTCACACGTCCAAGCATGAAATCTGCACCCATTACAAGGACTGTTTGCGTCACGTTTCAAAAGAAAATATTTGGTTTTCAGTGGTCTTTGCACGCAGTTTTGAAATAATCAGTTCGTACTTGTAGAGTAGGTGAATGCATGAACTTTGATTTATTGCTTATAGGGCATGCCGTTGGCCGCATAATAAGACATACGTAGAGTGAGTAAGCCAGCGTCAAGTTCGTAGAGTGCAGAACGGTGCTTCTGCCCATTGCTCATAACTCGGTCTGTCAGTAAACAAGAGAAAATTTCATCCGAACTAAGCAGTGTTTCCTAATTAAGGAATTCATAGCTGCATTTTTATTTTCTAGTGTTACGCAGAAAACTTCGGTTTGCAACTGAATTCGTTTTCCGAGAAGCCTATATAGCCTGATTGAATCTATTATTGTAGGCCTAATTGAAGCTAATAAATAAGTCTATGCTTTAAATTTCTAAAATAATCGTAGATTAAAGCCAAGTACCATCAGGCTGCAGAGCAGGCTACGGTATGTTGGTGCAAAGTAGCTTGCACACCGGCTCAGTGGCCCACGAATTTGGGTAAAAGTGCTGCGATGTGCAAAATATGGTACTTGGGACTATAACCCTAAAATTCAACCAAAAATTTGACCTAGACCTGACATGGTTTGGGCTAATCTATCTTATCTGTATTCTGATAGGCTATAGAATTCAAAATTTGTGAAAATTTAAAGGTTGGTGCAGGCCAACGAGCAACATAGGGTATCGTACCATTTTCACACCATCTTACCAGTGCGATTGTCTCTACACATCGAAGATCTTGTCAGATTTATGTATTTTGCAGACCGGGCCAAGCATAGTAAAAAAAAACATGAAAATATTTTTTTGTACGTTAGCCTAATTCCAGAATTGTCAATGTACTGTAGATTAATTAATTAATTAATTTAACTTTCAAGGAGTTTTTTATTTGTCTGGTCTACTAACAGTCTGATGCAGACTGCTTGAAGTCAATTTTATATGCGTATGTATGTAAGTGATAGTAATTTAGTTATTTTGATATATATAAATAAGCTGGCTAATGGTACTAGGCCTATATACCTAAGAACAGTAAGAATGTTGGGGAAAAGCCAAGATCGTCAGTGTTCCCAGTCATTTTGAGTAAGAGGCGTCGTCTAAAAGTTATATGATTAGCAATCTATGAGTCTGGAGATTACCAAAACCGCGGGCGTTCATCCGAGCGATTTCGTTTTGTCAGTATTTATTTGTATTAATTAGAGATGTAAAAACTTGAGTCAGATTTTTGGAAAGACTTCTTGACTTTTAGTGCTTAAAAGACTCGACTTGACTCGAGTCCTAAAAGAAATTATTTCAAATCGTTGTTAAATCGGTTTTTATATTTGTGAAAGAATTTATTCAAAAATCACTGCGCTACACATTCTGTTGAATGTGCAAAAGCATCAAAAATGGATAAGATCAGATTTTATGCTTAAAGGCTGTTTACGTTACGAGTATTTAGAAATAAAATTTATTATCAATCTAACTGACTAGAATTGACTTAAGAATGTAAACAATAGTCTTACTTGGACTTGCATTGTTAATGACTTTGACTTGTGTCACGACCATTTAGACTTGTTTCCATCACTGGTATTAATACATACTCCTATGTAATGTTATAATCTTGTTTGACAAACACGTTAATGCGAATTGCCGTTTACTTGATTGTAAGTTTGCCACCTACTTCATGATTGATTGCAGTTTTGACAGCTTGTGCCTAACGTATAACAATCAATATTTCTTCTTCATAGTTTAATAGAACCTTAAAACAAAATATTTTCTTCTCATCATTCCTGTAAAGCTTATTTACAATTTGCAATTAATTTGTGAAAATTGCCCCAAGCAACCTTAGAGTGATCTCAAGTACACATAAGCTTTATATTTACACCATAATCATTCCACTGCACAAGAGATAACAGCAAAAAAAAATTTTTTTGATAATTTCAACAATTTTGGATAAAATTTTGAGTTTGAGACATTGAGTTTTTGAGTTAGTTTGAGTATTATATTGAAATAATTTGGGCACTAGTCAAACAATAAGTTTTTATCCATGACTATTTAGACAGATACATTTGTAAATAATTTAAAATTTGATTAAACATAATTTATAAGTAGTTAGTTAAAGCAAGCCCTGATTTGAGTCATATGTTACAATGTGCAAAATAAAGACATGTCTGTCAAAAGCTTTTACAAAAGAAAGTACCAATAATTTTCATTTTTTTTTTATCATTTAATGTTTCTATTTATTATATAACTTTTATCTGCTGTTATTGTTAGTTTTTTTGTTGCTTAGTGGCTTAGTAGTACATGGAGCATTAATTAGAATTAAAAATAACTATTTCTTACCTTCAACGAATTAATTATTAAGTATAGCCTGTCTATGCGTTATGCGTATACCCTTATTGCTTGATTCGTGAATTGTCATTCAGGTGTTGTAAACAGTATATTATGCACCAGCTGTTAGTAGGTCGTTATATGTTTCACTGTGTCGTGTATGGATACAATTTCCTGTTGAGAACGTTTATAGTACTATGAATTAGCCTATCATGTCTGTCTCTAGCATTGCAAAACAAAAGAGTAGATTTGCATAATTGCTTTGGACAAAAATGCTATTACCGGTTGCTATTCTAAATAAATTCAATTTTCAGCCAACTTATAAGCTCCAACTCAAAGGCAAGACCAAAAACAAGTTAGCCTTAAATCAAATAGTAGTTGTTAGTAAATATACTGGTGAAAGGATTTGTAGAATATGTAGTAGTTAGGCAAAAGTGGCAAAAAAATGCAAATTCATTGTTTAATTATGGCAAGGATGGTGGTTCTTGTTAGGTCACAATGTATAAAATGATAAGGATGACTCAGGTATTTGGATTAAATTTGAATAGAATGTTTCGTGTGACAGACAAGTAAGGAACAATAGTTGTAGCATACTAAAGTGTATAACAGGAACCTATTACATGAACTGAACGCTTAAACTAGCTTGCAGTTGGTGTATTCATACTGGTTGATGTAAATGCTAACCTACAGTTCAGTCTTGGATGCTGACTCTTTAGCCTAGTCCGGTACCGGTAACCGCAGTAAAAACAAAAATGATTCACCAGTTTATGTGTACTCAGAATGTTGATAAGTTTCATTTGGGCTATTTGAATATGTGTATATGAGTGTATAATTTTTGCCATGAAGTGTGCAATTTAGTGAATTTACAATCACTTGGAGAAATTCAAAGAACTGAAGTGCATTTGTAAAACAAATGTGATGGTACAATAAAAAGTAGGAAAGTAGTAATAATTTGGATACACTTAAAGTAAGATAAGATACAATATAAGAAATAATTTTACCAAGTTTTGTTTTAATAAATGGCTTCAAACTAAGCAGTGTGCGTTTTTCCAGTTATAGGTATATATGTTCTTACTATATGGTGACTTAACTTGGTCTTCATTGACTGGAAGTTTGTTATGTTTGTTTTATGTTCATTCAGTTATATGACAGGTCTTTTGTTTTCATCCATTTTTAGTTTGTTTAAAGTGGGTTGATCTGTGAAAAAAGTGTGTTAATCTGCTTGTTTTTACAGATCAGAACTAGGTGCAACCACTCAGTCACTAAATAACTAGGTTTGTAGGTGTCTGTTTGCACTTGTCCAGGTTATCTGTATCGAATACAGATAGAATCAATAACTGTTCAGACTTGAACTTGCTCTTCATCGTTGGAACTTGGAATTATCTTTAATGGCAAATTCAGAAGATCACGCCAGAAAAGGTGGGCTTAGGTCATCAGTATTTTGGTATTTTTATTGAAAAGTATCTTGTGTTAGTTTTGTTAAGTATTTTTAAGGTAATTGACAAATTGACCATAGAATTTAATTCTGCATGCCTTCATCCATTACTTATGAGCATTGTGCAGTGATATTCTATATCTCCTCTTTGTTAACTGTGTACTGCACAAACAGTAAGGCTACAACTATCTGGTTTTAACAACTCTTATGTTTACATCACTGTGTTTTGTCACAGTCCTTGTATTTTACATCTTTTTGATCAGCAAATGAGTTTGTTTTGACATTTGCCAAATGTCATGGGAAAGACAATTTTTGGATGTTAATTGATCTTAATCGTAATATCACTATATATATCATTGTATGATGCAGCCAACGAGTTGCTATTGTGTGTTTTTTGATGCATTTGGTTTTATGGATAAATAATGATTAAGATATCAATGGCCACAATCTTCATTTTTAACTGAAGGCTTCTGGAACAAGTTAAAACAAGAATCATTCTTTCACAACCAACTAACCAAGGGAAAAAGGCAAAAAGGCAACAAAGCCAAAGGGCTTAAACTACAGTGGTGCAGTAACCATAGAAGGTTAGCAAGGCTACCAAACCCAGAAAGCGTTTAGGTTCAGACCAATTAAAAAAGTAATGAACAAGCTATTAACAAATTGCATAAATCACACACGGATATAAAAAGTTAAGCCAAAAGCGTTTCTGAAAACGTAGGGGTGAACTGCGATGAACGAAAAGGAATGGAGACGTAAAAATGCCTATGATGCCTCCTAAAAACGATGTGTGAGCGAAGGGCCATGACCCAATGGTATCTAAGTGAACGTGCATTTATAACGTCACTTATTGCTAGGTTATTGGTAAATTACCCATTGATTAAACGTTTTTGAATATCGCTAGTAGTTAGTATCATAACTCTTTTATGGTTTGTTCTTTCTCACCAATGCTGATATCCAAAAATTAAGAAATTTGTTTTGTCACAAGTAGCATAGTACGTCCTGTAATATACTGATCTCTTGTGTTAACAGATACGCCCTTAACCCACCTACTCCCAAGAAAGTGTTAAAGACAGTACCGACGTCACGTACTTTTGGATCGCCTTATCACGTCCAACCCATAATTTTTCCCAATTGTAATATTTGTCCCATGAGTTACGCCTTCGAATTGTTACAAAATTCCCACACAACTATAGTAGCGTAGGTGGCCAGTGATCTCTTTCACGTGCTTGACTCGGTCACGCGGAGAACGCGTGCTCAACTCGTGGCATTTTCTGGCTCCTATTTTAAAAGGCGCTGGCAGCTTTTACTCTCCATGTAGTACGATCCGTGGTGTTGGGGAAAGAGTGTAGCCGCTGTTTGTTGCTAGTCATAACGCGTGGTTATGAAAACATTTTACTTGAGGACGTTTTGTGCCGTGTCGTTGAAGGTCGATTGGTCGTCTACCAGTCTAATCTAGTTTTAGTAAAAATTCTTCGGTAAGGGTAGAGTGTTTGACATAGGGCAATTTTTAGCGTGGGTGTATTGTGGATTTGCATTACATGAGTGTTATAACGATACCGGTAATCTATTTTAGTTCGTTGGGGTCAAGTCATACGATCTAAAAATGTAAACAGAAAGACTGTGTACCTTAGTATCAGCTTCTAGCGGATCTGTTAGCATTAGTTGCAGAATATCGCACTCAAGGTGATAACTATTTTAATCATATTATCGACCTTCGTTTAGTAAATATTTGATTTGAATTGGACAACGGATGCCTCGATTGTATAGATTTAAATACGGTATGTCTGCACAACGAGCGCTACAACTGTTAATTTGTGCAACGAAATTTTCTTATCGGTTACTTACGCATTTCACTGTATGGGTAAGTAGATCACGCAGCCCTTTGTTGAAAATACGTGGCAAGGTCCGGGAAACTGTAGATTATAGAAAGTCGATCATAACTAGTTGGGGTTTATTAAAGTCAGACTTATAGTTTCGAACATACGATTTTTCCGTTGAATTAGTGACAACCTATGCTTTGAAGTTCAGCAGCATCAAAATGTCGCAAAAGCATACAGCCCGAGGTAGTTTGCTTTTTTGTTTAATACAAGCCAGTCTGTAGTGAAACAGTACGTTTTTCTTTGCCTTATAGCATGTTGGATAGTTGGCCTATTTATGGCCGCTGCCAACAATGGCGACAAGACCTCCAACAGTGTTTGGTGAACTACTCAAATGCCCGCGACAAATAATAGAAACAAAGAATGGAATGCTCTCATTAGTAGAGCGTTTCCCGTCTTTAGCTTAGAGTTTGTAGCGTTCTCAACGAAGAAAGGTTACTGTCGGTCAATTTGAAGAAGGGAGAGAAACCACTAAGAGTCTTTTCAGACGAAAAAAAAATTTGAACATCATAAAACGACCAGTACTGTTGGTTTGACGTATTTATTGCTCAGCCTGGGGCAGGTGTTGTAGCTGCTACTAGTTGTAGAAGTATGAGTACTACGTTTATCTATATAGCTCTATAGATGTAGGAAAGGTGTCTGCTGGTACTGTTAATAAAGGAATGTTGTTTGATGACCTATTTTTACTTTTGTTTGTAGACATTATTTATTTAAAAATTATTTATTTCAAGGAAGTTAAAATGCCTCACCTTATCGGTAAGTGAAACTGTTTTGAGTCATTTGTCGCATTTTTAGGTTTTCCCAGTAGCATAGGGCTGATGATATCATAATTTGACTTCCGTTTGAATAACGCTGCTTACGTGTACGTGCGTAGTAAACTTCACGTTCCATATTACGTAACTATAGAAATGTTGTAATATGGTTAGCTGAATATTTCTCATACCTTGCTAGTTGTATTAGTGTTGTAAATCCGCTTTCTCAAAGACTCGCTGGTAGAATGACAAACAGCATTTTTTTCTTTGGAATACAATCACATTTCATATAGACAACGGTTAATAGTTGAATTATAGAAGTTTGCTTTGCTTTCAAAGGCGTTTGTATCTCAAGACTCAGTTCCTTGGGTGTGATAACAAATGCGCCTTCTTGATGACATCTGTAAGCAGCAGAAGCTGTTGCTGATCAAATATACGGTTTGAATCACAAGCATCTGGGCATGTTTGAATAAATTGATTTTCTTTCTAGGATGTGGACCAAAATTAAGCAATGCACCAACCATTGTTGTCATGGTGGGGTTACCTGCCAGAGGAAAGACGTATATTGCAAAGAAACTTACCAGATATTTCAACTGGGTCGGTCTTAATACAAAAGGTAGGTTTATTACGCACTACGTGGTTTTAAATATTAAACTGACGTTCTGTTATGATAACCAATGAATAAAACAACACCGAACAATGAACACCGTGCGTAGGCTATAATTGTACGTATTAATAGCATTATCACAATGATGTATGTTTAAGGTTTTGAAAGGCTGCGTTGGCACCTAAGGATGACGTAGTATGGTGTTTTTAATGCTTTTTTGACTAAATTGTTTGCGCCTTTTCTCACAATACGTCATAATTTGACCCGTGGACTGGTTTACTTAATTTTTTAGTGCTTTTGTCTACATCTTACGTAACTCTCCTTTTTTCGTCTAGTTTTCAATGTCGGCCAGTACAGGCGAGAGACGGTGCACTTTACGTCACATGACTTCTTCCGCGCAGACAACGAAGAAGCCATGAAAATTCGCAAGTAAATAAAAAAGTATTCGTAAATAATTTCCTCTGTTACGGGAAATGTATACAACCTAGAAACGGTGGAATTTTTACATCACCTATGGGATATTCTGTTTATCTCAATTTGGTCGAAGGTCAAGGTTCAAAGTCCCACTACAGTTATTTTTGCAGACTTTGCATCTATACATCAGTTTATTGTGATACGCGTGTTTCATGGACTGCCAAAAATGCAAATGTCTTTCCTGTTTTACGAACAATAGATAAAGTAGTGATGCAAACTTTGCGCATATTTGCACCATCTTTGTATGGATCGATGAACCGATTGGGAAAATACCCCTCATAACAAAGCAATGACGTCTAAGTGTGATAACCTATTAAACAGTTATAAATTAAGGTAGCGCAATGGCTGCAATCAAACACGAAATGATGTTAAATCTCCTCTTTTTCACAGGCAATGTGCTATGGAGGCGCTAAAGGACGTTTGCAAATGGCTAAAAGGCGACGGAATGATCGCGGTTAGTATGGCGTGCCAGCCAGCCGTACTGTTTGCACAATACAAGTGTTCAACATTTATTTAATATTCGTTGCTATTACATTAATTAACCTTAATCATATTTGCAGTAGAACTTGATTATTTCTATAACGGTCACCGACTGTACTCAAATAGCGAGACCAATATTAAACGTTTGTTGTGCGGGTGCTGCTGTTAACCACCGTGATTTTCCAACCCAGGTAAGTAACCACTCATGTAATTATTGACTTTTCTTCTCAGGTGTACGACGCGACGAACACGACAAGGGCTCGACGAAACGCCATACTTGACTTCGCCGAAGAGCATTGTTTCAGGGTAAGTCGCGTAAAGCTCCAAACCGCCTGTATTTTATATCGACAACATGCTTTGTAACGTGCTAGTATGATAAACCGCATTTGCGTTTGATAGCGTTTCTTCGCACTGTTAGAACGCACATCTCGTGTCAGGTAAAGAAACAAACTGGGACTAGAGAAAATTATACGTCACAGGTTTTCTTCATCGAGTCGATTTGCGACGACCCGGGCGTTGTCGAACAGAACGTGGCTGAGGTTAAAGTGAACGGACCCGACTACAGGGACGTAGAACCGGATGAGGCGATGCATGATTTCAACAAAAGAATCTCCCACTACAAGGACACGTACGAGGCGATCGACCCGGTGCTTGACGAGTACGTGTAATTTTCCACACTATTTTCGCTCGATAACGGTGGTTTCCAGCTGGGAGTCCACGAATAATACTTTTAAACACTCACAAAGAAACCTATTAAGTAACTATTTTGAAGTTGGAGGTCCGCGAGAAAGAAATTATCGCAGCTAGGGCAAGCAGAAAAGGCTGGGAACTACCGTCCTGTAACCTTAATCTTGCTACACAGAATGCGATTATTGTCTATTATTGTTTATCAAAAACTATTATTGTCGTGCGTAATAAAGATCAATGTCAGGCTTTCGGATTCATTCAGTAAAATTGATCGCCTTCGTCCATTAGGGAATTGTCCTACATCAAAGTAGTTGACGTCGGTCGTCGATTCCAGGTCAATAGAGTGGCGGATCACATCCAAAGCCGGATCGTTTACTATCTGATGAATATTCACGTCGCGCCGAGGTCGATATATCTGTGCAGGGTAAGTGTTATGTTGTTTGGTATTGGTGAATAATGCACGCATCATGTTTCAGCTAGTCAAGAGTTGTAAGTGTGTAGTTGTAACTTCGACAGCGGTGTTAGTTTTCTCAATTTGAATACTCGACAGTTTCTAGTAGTCGTACTTTTAACGAATTAATCCGTTTTGTCTGAACAGCACGGAGAAAGCGACATGAACATAAAAGGCAGGATTGGAGGAGATTCTTCATTATCGCCAAATGGAGAGCAGGTAATTGCCTCTTGCATGCCATTGCACCATTATTAGAAATTGCTTTTTAATGGACATTTTATGGCATGTGTGTCAGTGCAATTAAGGTCGATTACGTACTATTTGGTCATATCTGGTACAGTATTATGAAGTACGGCTGCGTTGTTTTAAACATTCGAGATTAATAACAATACGCTTTTGCTCAGTTTTCAATCAAACTGGCCGAATTTATTGAAGGCCAGGATATCAACGACTTGAAAGTTTGGACGAGCGAGTTAAAACGAACTTCGCAAACCGCCGAGCACATCAAAGCACCGGTGGAAAGCTGGAAGGCCCTGAACGAAATCAGCGCTGTAAGTTGCCAGAACTGATCCTTGTTTGCGATTTTCTACGTTAAGATGATCTGACGCTTTAGCTTCGATTTTTCCTCTCACTGCTACCATATTTAAATTAACGCTAAATATAGAATATAAGTCAAACATTGCCAGTTAGATGCAAGGAGGCCAGACCTCTCCCTCCGGCGAAAAAATTCCGTTCAATGTTTGGCGAAACTTTCGAGAAATGCCAAAAGAGATTTTAACAGAAATTCGACGGAATTCTTATCTTACTTGTAATTTTCCAGGGAGTGTGCGAAGGTATGACGTACGCCGAAATTCAGGAGAACTTCTCAGACGAATTCGCTTTGCGGGACCAGGACAAGTACCACTACAGATATCCAATGGGAGAAGTAAGTGTTACTGAATCTATTTGCTTCACCAACGCGTTAACCTTTCATAATTCTAAAGCAGAAAGTTAACATTTTCTTGTCTTTTCTACGTCCTGTTGTTTTGTAGTTGCATGACGTCATAATCGCTTTTTAAACGACAATACGCGTTGGTGTTTCGCGTAGCTACCGACGTGAAACGACTCTATTAAAGCGTTCATATAATTTAAACAGCCTTTTTTAGATCAATATCTTGTTGTAATAATTAACAATTTACTTTACTTACAGTCGTATCATGATCTCGTCACAAGATTGGAGCCAGTTATAATGGTATGTTATGTGGAAGTACATTAAAGAATTTCAACGCCATTACTTAATGCTTTTGCATTAAACGAACTGCCTTAATGTATGATTGAACGATGTTGGTTGAAAATGTAATTCAAGCATTTGCCGATAATGACATCTCTTAGACGTCACGTTCTTTTTGCGTGACAGGAATTGGAACGTTCCGAAAATGTCCTCGTTATATGCCACCAGGCCGTCATGCGATGCATCCTAGCCTACTATTTCAACGAGACATCAGGTAGGTTGTCTGGTTCAAATTTGCAAGAAGCCGAACACGGAATATAACCGAATCCAGCGCCAAATTCGTTAATATTTGAATCGATTCGGTATAAATTGGAACCTACATGTACTTTTAATCCTCCATGGCTATTTTCCATTCATGGCATCCGTCGGGGTCTAACCTCCAGAGAGCATTAACTACGTCATTACTGCACACGCGCTTGGTGCCTGTCTAACTGCAGAATCCAGCAGATTTCCTGCAGTGAGTTGCGTGCTAAGGTTGGAAGCTTGACCTTTTGATGCTAATCTGCAGCAACGCTTAAAAGCAATCGTGTATTGACTTCGTTCTTAGTAATTACGGTCGAAAGGATTTTGCATTATTTATGCACTTTTCATTCATTGATGTCACTCAATCGTATTTGCAGCGTTTAAGACCATTGAATAACCATTAAGTACCGATTGGTTAATCTGGAATTAAATTAATCACTAGTTGCGTAACACTTCGCTGAAACCCATTTTATCTTTTAAGGAGGATTTTCATGTACTGTATTTCATTTTTTATGGGAATGTATCGACGTTATTAAAACATGATTATCAAGCGCTTTTAAAGGTATTAGTTATTCTGTATTTTGCAACGATCGAAACTTCGTAAAAATTCGAGCAAAATAAAAATTAAACATCAAATATCTTTGACGTCAGACGCGCTGTTTTACTGCTCCAGCATTTGCAATTCTTAACAGCAAAGCTTTTTCGTTAGATTCCCTCCCCTATATTCGTTGCCCTCTTCACACGGTCGTGAAACTGACTCCAGTCGCATATGGATGCAAAGTGGAAAGTTACCCACTGGGAGTGCAAGCCGTCGACACGCATCGGCCCAAACCCGAGGTAGGTGAACTCTTTAGCAAACATTTGGCAAGAACCAGCTTGTTGAGTGGGCGCTAGTTGTGTATTTTTAGGCTCAATACATTCACGTTCTGACACGCGCGTTGTTAAGATGTCGTTGTTGTTGTTGTTGTTGTTGTTGTTGTTGTTGAGAATCACTTTAAATGTTTCAATCAGGCAAAGGTGCTTGGTATGAGTGACTGTGTATCTAATTTGAACAGCCTGTCAATCCATTCATTTTCCTAATAATTTTGATGGACTTTGTTCTATTTTTAAGCCCATTACTGTGGCAGCTGTGTCAAGCCCAGTTGGTTATCAGCCGGTACCTATTGAAAAGTAGCCGTTATTAAGTATTTTACAATGAACACATAAAGCGCAGTCGGCAACCGCAGCTAAATAATTCTATTTCAAGTAATTATTGGAAGTTAATAAACGTTAAATTACTTACAAATGCATAGTAAATTGGGAGAATCGAAAGGAGTTAGATAATCGGTTTACAAGTCAGCACCACATAAATGGTCACAACTTTTTCTCCCTATTTGATATCGGAATACTGTCGTAGTTTGGCTTTCACAGTTATATGACATATATATTGGATTTGAGCAAACAGGAAATTGTGCAACAAAGACCGTTGATTTTTGTTACGTGCTTTTTGTCGGTTTCCTTTAAAACTTCAAGACAGCAGTACATTAGCAGTACAAGTGGCCCATGTACCTGCATACTCCACGCTGGCATGACCCCTACCAGCACTGGCTTTAACGTTGTTTTTTACCACTTATACGTTCTTTGCGATCGGTTGTTTTGTGTAATTGCTAACACCGTGCAAGAATTTATATGATTTCTATTTCCACACAAAGGAAGATAAACAACCGCGCGAAACCAGTCAGACCGATCGGCATTGTGACATATGCCAGTTGTCAATTGGTCTGCCAGATGAGTCTGAGCCATTTGACGCCAAGCCACGAATCCTAATCGCCAGTACGTCGCAACTGTCTCGGTTAATGTCGAAACGGTCGGACGTGGCAAGGGCAGCGTTGCAGGACAACCGACTGATCTTGCAACCAGGGGACGTATCATCGGTGCATTCCCTTGTGTCGTTTTCCAGCCATTTTGTACGACCTTCAACCGCTGTTACATACAGCCAGGTTACAGCAGAGGAAGAAGGCACAGACAGGCCAAGCACAGAATAATAAAGATGCGCAGGTTCACAGCAAATGTTTGTTAGATTATTCAGATCGCCTGCAGTTAGGTGTAGTTTGGTTTGAAATTGTTTTAAAGTTGAGCAGCAGAAGGTACCTCGCTATCAAAACCAGCTGCAAAATCGCTTAAAACGGCCTCGCCATAGAACGTTCAGTTTAACATGGACTAGTAAGGCAATGGGCACAAACCTCCCACTCATAAAACATTGGCTTATCCTGTCCATGTTTTGCTGAAAGTTTTCTTTCATTAATGAAAACGCGTGCAAAATATTGTGCCCAGTGTCTTTATGCTACCCATGTTTAACTGCATGTTCTCACTTGTTGCAGGCGCCGTCAAGCCAAGGTGATCTGAACGGCTTTTCTTCGCCCACGCAATGCGAGGTGAGTGACTATGATACAGTGGATATTAAATCGTCGTAAACGTAGATCGTATTTGATCATCACATGACATGCTGAAGCATCTCCATTACTCTCACATAAGTTAGCTAGAGCTTTTTTCTTTGCTTGTTTCGAAAGGTAGTAGTTAAAACCTATAGGCCTTCTAAATTAACATCATATTAACAGTATCTTTTGTACTTTCAGTAGTCACTGCAAAATCACCTCTGTTGCTTACTATAGGCTAGGTTACCCAGTTACAACTTGTTTCTTGCAACTGGGGAACACAAACGTTAAGTGTAAGATAAATAAAATTTGCCAACAGATAGTTTATTCTTATTGTTCAGACTTGCAGCCGTGAAGCACATCGTGATGATGCCATGATTCAGAATGGTTTTGTCAGTTGCAAGAAAGATAAGCTTTTTGCCGCGACCATTTTTTAAAGCAATGAACTGATTGTGTTGTTTTTCTATGAACGAGCAAATTTCCTTTGTTTTCTAACTGCCTATTTATTACACTAATTTCAGTGTTTGGTATTGTTTGTGCTGATACTAATGTTGGCTATTATCTTGTGTATTCTATTTATTTTCTTCGCTGTGCTTTGCGTTTGTTTTGGAGGTATTTTAGATTGCCTACTGAGCTTTCTAACATTTTCCGGTATTTATTATTCGTACCTTGCGAGTGGTGGTCTAGGCAACATATCTTATGTCAAGTTAAAGTAATCCATTTTGTAAATAATTCTAGATTTTGGTAGACCCCTGTACTATATGTTACCTGTCAACCCGAGCATTGGTAAAATAATATTTCTCTCCGACATGCTGTAAACGTATCTGTTATGGTCAGCGTTAGGTAAACTGAAATGTACTATACATTTTAAGTTGGGCCACACTAATTTTCAGAATGTTTCAAAGTAAGAATTTATATAATATCTTACTTCATATTTTGATTTTGCATTCATCCGGCGATATCTATTGATTGGTTATAACATGAACAGTAGTCCATTTTCTGGTTCAATGTATTTCTTGTTTTGAGTTTAGTTAATTTATGTTTTAAACGATACCAATTTACCACCTAAATTTAAACTGTGAATCGTCGGTTATATACATGTTATGAATCTTAAAGACTGAAATTCGATCCTTCATAATTCCTTACTTTAAGCCATCCTGGTAAAATTAGTATTACCCAGTCTATCCGTAACAGTTTCACGTGGTTTGAAGCTTTCCAAACTGCCTCAGTTCGTTTAACAGTGTTTGTAGTGTTTCTGGGATCGCAATGTTTCAGTTGTGTTTGTAAACACTGTGACCACTTCGCCAACCGAATTCAGTATTTGGAGGCACGTCACATCTAGGCAATTCTGATCTACTTTCATCTGCTGTAAACTCTATGCACTACCGTGATATTCTACCCGCACCATGAAAACTTAAGCTGAAGTATTCTCTCCTGTCATGCTTTTGGTTATAAAAGCCCAAAAGCTTGCTCGATAACTTATTTATTTATTGGGCCTCCACCAGTACAGCGGTGTTGCGTCATGTTGTTGATGTTTTCATTCTTTTTCACTGCTTGAACGTGATTTCTTGATCTTTGTTACTACCGGTCGATGTGCTATAAAATTGTACATACCGTGTGAACGTTTCCGAATTGTCTATGAGCGTATCGTGTGTGATTAGTTGCATTTCATATCAGATTTACCGTAATTACTTACTGAAGGATTCGTCACGAACTGTGGTAACTGTTAGCACATACCTTACTTATGTAAATTATTATCGGCGATGATTTGTATTTATTGTGGAAAAATTACTTTCACTGTTTGTGTTGGAATAAACGTTAGTTTTCAGAAAATTTATTGTTTTACCTTGCATTGGCAACATATAAGCGAGGCCGGGCACGAAAACTCTCCTTTTTTAGGAGCGATGCTCTTTTTCTAATGGAAGTGGATCCACACGCGCGCTCTTTTTAGGAGATATCCGCTCGTCGCTCTTTTGCACGAACAACGTTGCAAACGCACAAACATAAGCGGAGCGAAAGGGGCCATGGCCCTCCCCCCCAACTTTTTGTGTATCTATAGGCTTCAACATGAGGTGGCGGTGTCTTAAAACAAACACTTTGTAGTTCACTTGAACTCATGAAATATTTGCCCCCTCCCATTTTTTTTCTGGCTACGCCACTGCGCACAAAATGGGTTCAAATGATTGGATGAAAAGAATCAAGAATTGAACTGCTTAAAAGTATAATTTTATGTAGTGAATAAAAAAATATTGCTTTGAAACTAATTGTACGCACAAATTTCGCTTCGCAAAGTTAATGGCGAAAAAATAAACAATACGGTCTCCCATTGTTGAAGTTAGGTTAGGAGAAGATTCGTGGTAAATTAATTTCTGTTGTTCACTATTAAAGTGAAGTTAGATTTTGGCGAGAAGATGGAATTAATTTAGGTTTGCTACAAAGTGATAACATTGGAATTAGGGAGTCGCAAAGATGGCTTCAAACGGTCACAGTTTTCCGATCAAACAGTGACAGCCTACAGGTAATGGTCAAAATTGCTAAACCAGAGGTTCAAGTGTAGAAAATTACATAAATACAAGTGGACAAACCTGTTTTCGAACATCTTATTATATTTTTTCTGCGAACGTAAGATGACTTTAACTATTTTAGAATGTTCTAATGCCTTGCAAATTTTTACACTAAACATTTTCACTCGAAGGAATTTTGAATCTAGTGAAAATTTCCTTTTGCAGGTCGTATCACCAGGTCGAAATCCAGATGAAGCTCTTTCGACGGCTCCAGATTACCCGGTTGCATCCCCCATCGTTACCGTTAATCCTAATCCGGTTCCTGCCATAGAAGAGCCGAAGGAGGAGTGTCCGATGCTGACCGAAAGCTCACGGAAGAGAACCTTCAGCTTCCCAGGATCACACGTTCCTCTTCACTACTCCAAGCACCTGGTCTATCACGATCAGTCGGACATGAACGCGGCTCGACTGAGAGCAAGAATTCGGCATCGCTCCGACAACGCGGACGATCTTGCAAAGCTCACAGAGTTGGATGGAAGCGGAGACATTCGCCGCGGGAGGAGCATGCCGCTCTTCAAGGGAATCGAAGAGGAGCTCACTCCTCTCGTGTCCAGCGATGAGGAAAACGCAAGCGATAGTGATAAGAAAGACTCCACATCGAACAAAGTGTCCTTCGGATGCGGGCATGCTGATGATGATTTCACCGGGCTGGAAGATGAACCCCCTATCGCTCTTCAATAACTTCCATGTGAAGTACCCGGTGTCAGACCAGTTACCCTTGATCTGGTATAGTACATCTGCGTAGCAGTATTGCACTGTTATGTGCATTTTGAAATCACCATCACGTGTTAAGGAATTCAGTGGAGTAAAGAAGATAACAGAGTTTTTTCTGCCACACCATCACACCGTTAAGCTGTTGTTCCTGCACCATATGTTTTTGTTTTGCGTTCTTCACGTATTATTGCGATTGTTGGACGTGGTTTCATATGTAATATTGAGGTTGATCTTGTTGTTGGCGAAAAGCTATTAGAATAATTTAAATTACTTCGTAGGTTTGAGGCAAATACTCGTTCTGCCTTTAAGCTGTGCAAATTCTTACAAACCTGTCTAGGTACGATCGTTTGTATAGGTTTGTCTAAGTAACACACAATCTCACTGCTTCTTTACTTTTTTTTGCTTACAAATTTTGATTTGCTACTTTTTGCCAATTTATTTCTTTGTATCATTTAAATACCTTGTCCGTTAAGTGTTTGTATGAAAACCATTATTTTTGTCAAGCTTTGTCGCCCGGTATTTTTTCGCCCATTCCAATTAGTTCAAATGTTCCTACTTTAGCGCATTGGCGAAGGTCCCATAAGGTCTCACATCACGTTGCGCACCAAGTATAAGAAATCTGTCGATGTCGGCAGAAATTGGTTGGAATGTGACCGGTTTGTGTGAGCTCGCTAGCACAACAATTGATAAAGTGCTGGACCTACTGTATGTTACAAGTTTATATCAAATTATAATTATGCTCGTACGTTCCGGTTCTGCTTGTCTCGTTAAAATTAGTAACATTTCTATGGATTTCTACCTCCAAGTTATTTTTTCAAAAACAGAACTGAATAGATTTTGGTTGGTTCAAGCGGACAAGTTTCGTGAAAGTTGACCTGATGTTTGACTGCTTTGTTAAACGTTTTCTTCTCAAGACGGAGTCCACGAATAGTGCGCGTTTCCTTCTTTTAACAGCAACTTAACTTTACGTTGTTCAAGCGTTCGTTTTTATGCACTTGATGTTGATGTTAATTTATTAAGTTAAGACCACGTAGCGCAATACGATTTTTTCTTTTTTTTGAACATTTCGTCCTAGGCATGCACGTGATCCTTATTAAGACTATTGTTATTCGCTCTTGAACCTAATAAACATGCATTCACTGATTGCTCTCTTTCTCTATGTAAGATCCATTGTTTATTACGAAATAGACAAGCGACCAAGCAAAGTCCAATGACGTAGAAGTGGCCAATGTAATGAATCGGAGAAAGAGTGATATGCAGGGCAATAAAACAAGGACACATATAAGCTACTAAAACATTAGGTTTCGCTTTATATATACACGGACTAGAAATGTTTGTGCCTGCGAAGTAGTTCACGAATCACCATAACTGTATACACTTGGTGGCGGTATGACACAAGTTTGCTACAACATAAAAATAACCGCAATTTTCTACGGCATGTTATCTTTGTCGCTGACCCAAGTCAGGTAGGAATAACTTGTATAAGCGAGAACCTTACACAGTTGGTACTGGTTTTCCACACGCACCACTTCGTACTTGCAGTCGTTGCGTTGAACCTCGCAGTTTCCAAGCCAGCTCGTGGGTCTGGGATGCCTTGCAGCCCCCAAAGAACACAATTTGCTGTGAGCGTTTTGGGTCGGTTTGAGTGTAAAACTATGCAATACTCACGTTTCACATTCTTTCCATAGCGACCCGTCTTTCTCAGTGCATGTACACTTTAAGCAACCTTCCCGGAAGCCTTCTGACCAACGATATCCTTCCACCGCCTTTGCCCAGTTACACCTGCCTAAAATCTGCACGTCACTATAGGCATAGAGTTGCGTGTTCCACAATAAAGATTACGTTTTGGTATGAGAGTTACAAAACTCAAAAACAGTACCAATAAAAAATATTCAGTGGACTTGGTGAGTTGTAAATTCAGGCAATACGGTATACTGTAAAAAATCAAATAAAGCAAATAGAAAATGTGTGACCATCGGAACTTTCGCGAAGGCCAGCTCGACGATGAAGATCATCTATATAATGTAATGACGTAATAACCATATAATGATTAACATTGAAGTATTTTCCCGTACCTGAATGGAGTGGACGATAGTCAAACACACCTCGTCCGGTCACAACAGTCGCAATCAGCAGCAGCAGCAGGAAAGCCTGTTTTTCCATTTCATACGCCTTGTTGTAAACGCAGCTAGTGCTTGATAGCAAGCTCTAAGCTGTCGTCCTATATATAACCTCGCTTCCATTTACACCCAGTTGCTAACATGCATTAACCTATCACTGTTAGGTCAACCTCATCAGAACTTTCTATAAATCAGTGCTCAGATTAAACTGCATGGCTTGTAATGAACCTCATATGTTGACGCTTTAAACTAAAAAAGCACAAAAACGAAGTGAGAAAATCAAAAAACTCATGAAAACGATCTCGAATGAAAATTATAAGGATGTTCATCAGCGCAATCTCTTGACTAACGTATAAATTGCAAATCCAACCATCAACACGAGCAAAAGAATGATCAATACAGCGAGTGGAGGCCACCATGGTAACTTGTCGCCTGTGACAAAAAAATAGACATGTAAAACAATTTGTTAGCTAGGTTCACTCCATATAATGAAATTTTCGCTTTACAAAGTTGAAAATTATTTTCAACCGGTTGTTTCATAGAAGTAAAATTCTGTGCGGCCTCACGTGATCTGTTGTTGTCGGGATGTTCAGGACTCGCTGGAAAAACTCGCACGACTTTCTCAGGGGCATTTGGTAGAACAAATATCGGGCCCACCTTAGTTTCTTCCACCGAATAAGAGCGTCGCCGCCTTTCGGCTATTGCATTTGTCGCGTTATGCTGAAATCCATGCCCATCGTTGCAACGCTATGGAAAACAAATACGATTAATTAGCTTATACGCGATGAGACAAACACGAGATCGTACGGGTGTCGTTAGTAGTCTAGCAGGCTACATTTAACGCATTAATATCGATTAACCAAGAAGCACAAGGATTAGGCTTACTTTAACATAACTTCGTGGAACCACTTTCAACTGAGCGTAGATGTAAAAAACTCGGCAATTTTTTGGCCGTGGCGTTTGAAAGGACAAGCAAACCGTATTGCTAAGCTCGTTTACTCCGATGTTAGTTGGTAGAACTAGAGTCCTGCATCCTTCTTCAACAAGTAACATTTGCATTACGTCATCTTTCGCCCCACATGACAACCAGGCTCTTTCTAATATGGCGATGCTTAGCTGAAGTGAAAAAAACCAGCATGGGTTATTGAAATCTAGGAGATAGTTGACAAGTAAAACCAGTTAATCGTTTTCGGAGACTTTTCGTGGTAACATATTGTTGACATTTACAGAAAATAGCTCATTGCTAACCTTGGAAGAACTTCCGTCTTTCCCTCTGAGAACCCTTAACTTGACGTGGATCATTTCACCAACTGTGTAACTTGCTTTTTCGCGCACGAGGTATTCAGCTGGACAAGACGTTGTACAACTCCGCTCCACTTTGCAAAGCTGTACGTCGGTGTCGTAAACGCCCTGTTTGGTGACGTGAAGGTGGTTTTCAAAGAGACTGGTAAACAAAGTTCATTATGACGACATTGCAAAAAGACTAATTGTAAAATGCGTTTTTGCAGAAGGGTCATAATTGTCATCATTTTAATCAGTTCCACAGTAACCTGTTATTTCTTTCCTGTTGAGAAACGATAAAAAGCTTTAAACTTACAAGCTTATCTATCATTTCCCGGAAGAGAAAATTTAAGGAAGTTTAAACGATTAACGCCTTTTTGGTTCACCTTGCATATTTCTATTTTAAGTAGAAACCATTGAAATATATGGGAGTTTACAGTCTAAAGCAGGGGTTCCCAACCTTTTTTGCTGCTCGTACCCCTTTATCAGGTCAGAGCCTTCTTGTATCCCGAAAAAATTCTGATGGAATTTTTCATATATATATTGCTAAATTAAATTGCTTTTATAGCTCAATTAAACGTTAATTCGGTATTTCACACAAAAATGCAAAAATCATAATTTGCGGCGCAAGGATCTTCGTACCCCTTGCTGTTCAATCTCGTACCCCCAGTTGGGAACCCCTGGTCTAAAGCATACAACACTTTTCAGTGCACAATTTTAAGTCGATTTGCCCTGCATATACCCACCTGGACCGAAGAGAGGTCACTAGCTGATAATCTTCCTCATATCTGCAAGCAAAGCTAACAACAGGCACGGGCATGCTGAGACCACCGGACAATTCACGACCAATCCACACTCGATTGGACACCACAATGTCCCCTGTGTCGTCACTGTCGACTGCCATTTCAGTTGAACAAGATTGGAATGGGAGAGATATTGAAAGGACATGTTCTCCTTGCGACGTTTCGCGAGCTTTAACGTATCACAAAAGCTGGAATTGTTTTTAAAACAAAGCAATTTATCCGGGAAAAACGGTAAGAGTGATATTTTCCTGACCTTTGCACTCTGACGGAACAGGGTCGTTTCCGTCTGGCGATAAATAGACGAAGCTGTTATCGATGCCTTGTGAGAAATCTTCGACAAAATCTCTCGATACAGCGACAACAATCATGTCGTTTTGGCAATCCACCTCGGGACCACCTGGAAAATATCTACCGTTAAATAAGTTCATAATTTCGCGGGGTGATGCGGATAGTAGAAATTGATCGCGTAACTTAAGGTCGATCTTACGTATTGAACAGTTTTTCCCAAGATACCCTCCGGGACTCCGGCAAAAGTACCCGAGTTCGTGTTGGCAGGACGGAATGCAATTACAGTCGCCGACGCATGGATTAGGCTGGCATACTGTTTGGTCATTCTCGGGGTAGTCTTGAAAAATATATCAAATGTCAGCTTGATTATAAGTGCTTGGCAATGACTGTCATATTGCGATATAACTTACCACATTTTTCACAATGAAATCCGTAGCAGAAGTTCCCGCAAACGCACTTATACGAACTATCACGCGGTCCATCAATGCAAGTGCCGCCATTCCGACATATTTCACTATTGGCATCGCAAAAAGAATTTGACAAAATGTCTGCTCAAGAAATATAATGTCATTTCGTGTCGAGGCAATTTCTAAAATGAAAACATTTTATCAGCTACTTGCCTTCGCATTCCGAACCAGTGAATTCGTCAGAGCATGTGCAGGTGTAGCCTCCATTTCCTTGAAGACATTTCCCACGACCGTTGCACGGGTCAGGGTAGCAAAAGTCACAGCTTAGCTTTGCGGTTAATCGGTCGGCCAAGGAAGTGCTTATGTAGGCATCTGTACAAGGTAAATGCATTAAGGTCATGACAGTCATGTGGATTGCAAAACCCATGAAACAACCTTCCTGTACAGGACCTTCATAATTGTCATTGCCCTTAAACTAAATACACAAAAAAACGTTTCTGTACAGAATTCACTACGACATATAGCATTGACTATAACCTCCTTTTTTTGAAAGCGGTCCCGCTGAAGTTGATGAAGTTCTGGTTTCGTATATTGAAGCAACTTCGTCACACTTGGTCACACATACGACGTGTATGTCGATTTTGGAAACGTTCAGGGCGACATTGATTAAATCAAGCTGAGGTTGTGGAATGACGGGAGAGTCGGCCATCACGACAAGCATCTGAATCGACGTATGCACCAGTTACAGCTTTACGGTTAACTACAGGTGCGAGGTTAACCTCATGATTAATGACACTTCGTGTGATTTCCTTGTCTTAATCTTTATTTATTGATTTATTATTATACAAGTTATTCAATTACTTATGGGATACGTTGCCTAAGATTACACTAATTTAAACCTTTTCAGTGTTTTGGCTTTAGATATTGATCGATGCATTGAAGCAAAATGGGTTGGGATCCCACTAAATCACTAAGCATGTGCCGTAATTCTTTGTTAGGCATATGTTGCAATAAACAACCGATTCCAAAATGGCAACGGAAAGCGGACAGTACTTACAAGCACGTAGCATCATGTATCGTAAACTAGGATAAAAATTTTTTTAATTATAGAACTACAGACATCATATATTACTATCCTTACCTTTTGAACATCTGGGTTATTGGTTCTTGCCCCGAACTTCGGGGTCCAGAAATGCACAATCGCAAAGATCACAGCATCAGCAGTGTCGTTTCCTCCCAGTGAACTTACTTCAAAACGGTAGACTTCATCTTGAAATTCAGCTTCATTACGAAGTCGGTTGAAATCGAAAATTACTCGGGGTCCTTGAGAGTACTGCATTAATGCTACCTGAAAGATAGAATTTATTGCATAATGGGATAATATATGGAAGATGATGCACGTCACCGTATTGTTTATTGTTAATTTTCGTCATTGACTGTGGGGAGCGAAAAGTATGGCGCTAATCTCGTGGTAGGTTGGTCAAATAAGAAATACATTCACTATAGTAATCAATGACCGGGAAGAAGCGCCAAAGACCTGAGGGCATAAAACGTGCAAGATATGAAGTACAGCGGTGCTACAACGATGGAAGGTTAGCGCGGCCACCAAACCAAGATCACCGTAACGATCTTTAAAAGGCCGATAAAAAGTATTTACTGTAACATTGTGAAAAAACATGCAAGAATACAAGGTTATTATTTTAATCTCTCATCACATCGTGATAGAATTAAGAAACGAAGCCGATTATGTTACCTTGGTGTGATCGGGGTCTATAAGGAATCTTTCAAATGTAAGCAGAATGAACGTTTTCATGTCGTCAATAACCTCCGGGTCACGAGCGTCAGAAAGCTGAACAAGAATGGCAACATCTGTTGGCCGAGTCACCGTACAATCGTGAGTCGCAGTATTTGCCAAAGTTGGTCGGACGCTCCCAACAAACCAAAGAAAAAAACTGAAATATAAACAGACCTTTGAAAAAGATGTTAAAAACAAAAGACCAAGCCTTGGATCCGAAATAACCCTACCAGCATACACCAATGCATACAATAACATATGTTTGTTTAACTTGTGTATTATAATTATAACAGTAATATATCAGCCTAACACTTACAACAAAACAGGATCCATCACAAAATTTAACAAAAAATGAACTGTTAGTTTAACATAAGAAGTTCTGTTCTAATGTTCGCGTTTGACGACAGCAGGTTAACAGGTAAAAATCAAGGCGAGGCAAATTTTGGAAAGCGCAAAATTAATTAAGTGGAATGGAGTACTTCGGGCAGAATTAGCAGTTGTGGCATTCTATGCCACGTCCGCTATGACGTGACCGTTTCGTGCCAGGGTTGCCGGTGATTTTGTTTGGATTTGTTTTCCAGTAAGCACCAACCCGAACCTCCTACGTTGAGGCGTGAAATTTTTTGGAATGTTAACAACCGCGTTTGATTAAGTGCGTCACATTGGCATGTTGTTTTCCATGTTGGTTCTTTTCTCAAATGTGACTGTTTGTACGACGCTTCTTTCAAAGGTTTACAGAATTTATGATGTCTGTAGGAACTATCCAAAGGTTGTTATTGTCGTCTCTTCAAAGCCGAAGCAGTTTGCGAATTCCACAAGCGACCCTGTTCCAATGTATGACACATTTTAACAAGTTTAAATGATATAACTTATCTAGCAAAATCTTAGTAGGCCTATCAGTTATGGACAAAACGTTTCGATGAATAAGACAAGAGTTAAAGAAGGGAGTAAATTTGTTTGCCTAGTATCGACAATTTCAAGATTGTTTCCTCGATTTTTCGTTCAAGTATTACACGCGTGCCCTCGTTAAGCGGATGAATGACATAAAGTTGCGATAAGTCAGCAACGGACAAAGGCGAGAAGACGTTCAAGTCTTTTTGATAGAACACTTGTACGTCATATCATTTTCCTCTTCACTTGTCCAAGTGCGTTGATATGTGAGTTTAATTACGTCAACAAACCATGAAAAGTCACTTTGACGCGCTTTGGCGTTTGGAAAGCTTTTCTGTATTGGGCCCATTCTTCCCTACTTCCATTTTGCTTCATTGTTATACCTGCCGTCTTACTAGAAACGCGCTGATGCGGCTGAATATGTGCACAAATATTGACACAACTCGTAATCCAAGTTATTCTTTTCGTGTTGGCTTCGAGATTACAAAGTTTTTAACGTCGGAAACGTATCAAGACAAATTAACCGATACGTTTTAAATATACTAAAACGATATAAAGGTATCTTACAAGGTCACGTCTGGCACAGTTCGTTTAAAAATAGATTTATAAGGAAAGCATAAAAAAGATATCTATGGTATGTGCTTACTTCAGCTGATAATACTTGCAGATGTGGCGGTGATTACTGGGCCAAGAGAACGTAGAGTTAAGCAGCTTCGTAGTTAAAGACTCGAACATATCGCAAACCGTAGGCAACAGGAAATTTCAAAAAATTTTGCTGTGAACTTCATTTTTTATTCATGAAAATTGATTAGCAAAGCAGAGGGTATTTAATTAGTGGCAGGTTCTAAATACAAGGAACACGTAACGTATACATTAAAAGTCTAAGAATGTAATGAAAATACAGGATCATGTTAGCGCCGAGGTTTCACAGTATTAGCTTTTACTTGTAGGGATAAGCTGTTCCACTATTGAAGTGCTATTGCTTGCAAAATAAACAGGGGATTTGATTTTAAAATCTGCCATGGCTACACGATATGGCCCAACTTTGCGAACTGACGGGACAACGTCACTATCTCATTTTTCGGAGCTCAGCAGATCAATTGAAATGGGAAGAAGCGCCGTTTTTCATGTGCCGCAGAAAACACATCAAAGGCAGAAAAGATTATCAATTGATCCGGGTGAAAAAACGAAAGACGAAGGGAATCTCGACGACAGTTCGGGTCCCAAAAAACTTCAGATCGGTGATTTGTCGTCGTTAGGTATCAACAAGAAGAAACAGAAATGGTCAAAAGAAAATACGAGCTCAAACTTACCAACGAATGAAGTGCGCAGAGCGAGCTTTGCAGCTGAACAGAGTCAAACTTTCCAATCGGACGATTTTGCACCTGTGGAGAAATACAACCCTCCACAATACAACAGGGATCCAATAAACGATCCTGTTTACGAAAGAAGGGCGTCTGATGACGTCAGGAGACCGGGTGTAACAGCAAGTACAGCTGCTGACAACTTTAATCTTCGCCAAAGGTCAGAAGTCACGTTTGTCGGTTATCGATCCTCTGGAATTAGAAAGGAAAGTGAAAAGGCTTTTTTAGTTAAAACCAACAGAAAGTTGAGCATAGACACCACAGCCTGTCGACCTCGTCATCACGTCACAATTTCTGAAAAGAAAAACGTTGTGAAAGTTCTCGGAAAGGAATCAGTAGACGGCGGATCTGTCAGAGGTAGAAACCCGGCTAAATCAAGCCGAAGGACAAGCGTCGTCTCATCCGAAGCTAAACGAAGGTCGCGCAGTGAACCGCCTGTTCCTCGGCCCACAAATACAGAAAGCGACTTGGCCTCATCTTTGTTAATTGAGAATTCAAACGAAAGCCGAGTGAAAAGCAGCAAGATGGAGGAACGTGATTATTCCAGAAGAAGATCTTCCTCTTTCCTGGTGCCGGTGCCAATGAAGGTCACTTCTTTCACCTCATCTGGGGACGAAATCACTCAGGAGTATTTTTTCTTGAATAAATTTCATGACGGAAATTTCTTGAAACAAGCTTATCCAGACAGAGGCAAAGCGTGCAAGACAGAGAGCAACAAGAAAACATCGAAAGAAATGCACCTCAAATATGGGGACAAACTGGAGAAAGCGAAAGCGACGTTTTCCAAGCTGGAAAGAAAATCCTCCGACTTTCCTTCCACAGCCAAGCAACACAAAGGAAGAGGAAAAGTGAAAAGTCCGGATGAAGAGGACCAGGAACAGCCGTTCACAGAAGCACCCGTCGGTGAACGTTTTAACCCAACGCTTGAAACTAAAAGCAGCGGAAAACATCCCAAATCTGAGTCTTTTCACTTGGATAGTGAACGATTTCCCAGGCGCACAGCACGTCCGTCTTTTTCGGCGCCCAGTTCTCCGACTATGCTCGCCAAGAAACCCCGGAAAAGTGAATTCAGCCGTAAAGCAAAACGGGAAAAATGCCCTAGTGCGGGAAATAGCCCACAAACTGCTTCGAGCGGATCACAAGAAAGTCTTAATTCTCTTTCGCATCATATAAACCACACTCACGTAAGTTTCAACTCTTTGGTTTCGTAAAAGAAAAAATATAATGCATAGTTTCAGGCAATAGCACCTTTATTTGTTTATTTGTTAGTTTGTTTTGAAATATCATTGGTAAACGTTGGTTTTGCAGCGGTAGGTGTTACTAGGTTATAGGCTACTAGTCATCCATTAAAACGGTGATAGACGTTTACAAAGTTTTTCTTTTGGTTTTTAGTCACCCTCGCTGTTGGAACAAGAATTTTCACCCAATCAAGAAAATATCAAGAGTACACAGGTAACCCATACCCATTAATTGTTCCGTGTTTATGTATTTGCTTTGTTGTGTACAGCTGTATGTGTCATGTGAGAAGAAAGTCGGTGCTCGGATGCGCCGTCAAACGGTTAATATGCTGTTAATTCACGTTTTGTTTTTCCCCGAATAACCGCAGGAAGATTTACGATGATAAATGAACTAGCACTAAAGCGGGAACGCGATATTCAGCTATTTCAACTAAAATTACTGTTAGTCATAGCTGTTAAACTGGTCGAGTTGAAAAATATTTTGAACATTGCTGTAGCAACCTGAAAGTGAAGCCCCCAAAATTATGGTTCATTCATCATTGTTATATGCTAGAATTTATTGTAAAAACTTCAGCACGGGAACAGATCTTTAAAACTGCGCTAAAAACGCCAATTTCTCGTAGGGTTCAAGGAAAACCCTAACAGTTTATTATCTCTTTTGTAAGCAAGACATCGGCTTCATATTAATTTTTGTCTATTTCACATTCTGCAGAGAGAAAACAAAAGTTTGCAGGTAGATGACGTCACCCGGAAACCTCAAGCTACCTCTCGTTCTTCATCCGACCCCACCACTAGCAAAGGTGAAGTAAAATGCAATTGCATTATAAAGCACTATAAAGTCAGACTTTAAAATAAAATTTTTTACCGATTTAAGGAATAGCAAATTTGTAATAAAACTTCTACTTTTTCGAAATTCTGAAAAAACCTAGATCTATTTTATGAGTGACAGTGATTGCCCATAGTACTTTGAGCTATAATTAAATCGAGTGTTTGACAAACCGGATCATCTAAAAATCTTGACACCTCCAAAGTACTAATGTGCTTTTATGCGTAGAATAAAACGAATAATTAAAATTAAATGAGTGAAGTCAAACGTGTAATTTTGAACAACACTTTGCCCCAGGCGAACTGCATCGAAACTGTTAAAGTAACAGGGCTTTCGCGCAGCTGCTCTTGCAAACAAAATGCTACGCAGGCCTTTAAGTTATGTTGTTTGGTGTTATGCCAATTTGGTATTTACCAGAGGTCTACCACATTAGTTTTAGCACAAGAAAAAGTGTAACCGAGACCAAACGAAGCGTAAACGAGGCGCATTTTTTTCTACATTTGCTGCGCAAAGTCGTCGTATTTCCGCGTCGGTAATTCGTCACCGCGGTTATGATTTTCGGTCAATGTTAATTGGTTGCAGATTAAATTAAGTAGTTGTCTAAGTAACACTGTTAAAGTTTGTTGATTATGTTTGAAGGACCGCAAATGAGAAAAGGCAACCAGGTAAGTGATTACAAATATAGTGATTGCGTGCATAAAAATATTTCTAATTGACTTTCCTAAAATCACAATCTTGTTTATGAGATTCGTCAGCAATCCATTCAAACTTCTTTAAATCTGCATGCGAGTTAAGACAACTATTTTAATATAACTTCAGACCAAATTTTACAATGATTAAAAAGCGAACAAATTGTTAGCAAAAGTATAGTAGTGAACGCTAAGCAGTTCTGACAACATCACCTTTTAAGTTAGAAAGAATTATTCTCATTTTCCGTATTTTTCTGAGGTTTTGCAATGTGTAGATCACTAAATTTGGTTTCACAAAAGCATTTGTATTTGGTGTTTCTAATTACTTCGATACGCTTAAATTACATTATTTTAATCTCACTTTGGATCGAATTCTTGATCGACAGGCGGTTTACAACAACAACACCTTGCCTAGAAATCGAAGATTACACGGTCAAATGTAAGTCAGTCTACGTTGTATCATAGAGACTATATTATATAGTAATAATAGCAGTCTATGCATAAAAATTTTCATAAATTTCAATTTTGTTCTTTTATCGACGCCGCTGGTGTTTTAGCATGCTGTGTAATAACTTCATGGTCTTTGCTTGTAATTCGTGAATTCATCCTTAGTAAGTTTTTGTTTCAATTAATTATTTTTTGAACTATGATTGGTTACGTGGCGGAGATTGTTTTCCAGTTTTCTGTCGCCACTTTTGGTGTCGAGTTACCTCGCTTTGCTGTGGCAGTCATAATGTATAAGCAGGGGATTCAGGATGTGCTAACATTAACAGTATTAAAATAACACTCTACGCGGGTGTAGCAATACTGTCCTTGCCTTTATATTGTAGTATATTGAAGGCTTGAGCTAAAATTAATATAGTTTTATTAATGTTAGTGAGGCAAGGGTAATGTTTGGGACAATCTTCATTAGCTGCTGAAATGATAAGATGCTTTGGTTGCTGATTAGAAATTTTACCTTAAAGCAGCAACTTCCATTGTTAACAATAATCGCAGATTAGTGTTTTAAAAACAAGAATATTTGTATTTGGTCGGAGGCAGGCACCAAGAAGGTTTATTTAGCCTTTTAGAGTTTTCAGCGATCGGATTAACCTGTGCAAACCTTTGTCTCGTTAATCTTATTCCTGTTAAATAGACACCTTGACAAAAGGAAAACAATTTTGAAAAAAGCTGTCGCTGTCTATTTGCGTAACAGCTAAATGATTTTATCTTTTAAACTAAGTATTATATTAAGCGTCAGACGTAATATTATCTCAAATTCTTGGAAATATGCGTGAAGTGTAAATTTGGATAAAGTTGGGGTAATTCCAAGCATTAAAATTAACAGGTTTGCAAAAGATCACAGAGCCGGCCTAAATCCTTTCAAGCTTGCGGAATGCGTATATAACCTACCACAGTTTTGGCAAAAGATAGCTACAATCGTTTCAAATGACCGGTTCCGAACCACACACAACACTGCAATATAAGATAGGACACGGGGTAATAATAAACAGGTTCTTTGTTGTGTAGGCCGAACTAGTAAAGTGCTTTAAGTTCAGTTCTGCCCTTCATACCTCCTAGAAATGAGACTTACGGTGTCACGAATGCTTCTCAATACATGAAATCCACCGATTACAAATTAAAAACATCTTAACCTAAAACGAACCTGCCAGCGTGTTACATTCATGAGAAGCCTTGCGTTGATCCCATTATTACATTTCATCACGTGACAAAAGACCTTTCCGACTGCAATGACAGAAAGGTTATTGTGAGCAGAGAAGCCTGTCATCCGTTCGCAGCCTACGCTCTTGCATACAGCAAATCATGCTGGCATGCGTCAACTAACATGTTGTGTAGTGAAAGGTTGAGAAGGAGAACGACACAGCAAAGCCAGGGTAGATCCGTGATGAATAAAACAATACTCTCCGAATATATTTCGGTTGCTGCGCTGTAACAGCAAGCTCTATGATTAATGCTTCCCCACAGGGACAAATTGCAGTAGCGCTTCAGGCAAAGGGATATGATTATAATAATAACACAATATGTTTTGGCCACGCCGAGTGAGAATTGCGGTATGCACACCTGCTACTTTAAACTATAAGTATTCGCTGTTTTAGCTTCACTACCTTAAAAGCAACCAGGTTGAGCTGGATTTGGTTGGTTTTGTGTCTTTAAACTTAGGATTGACAGACAGTCAAGGTGGCAAACGTAATAATTACACGCTTGAAAAGGCACTGTTTATTGTACAGATTTTTAACGCACCTTTTACTCTTTATGCTGGCGACAGGTCTAAAGACATTTAGGCAGTGCAACGTTGTAGAACGCTCTAACAGCCATCGAGCACAGGCCTAAACAACAGTTATACACGCCAGCGTATTGAGTTACATAATCGCTGTAAGTTATGATTTTTTACTGCGCTTTAATGACAGACCGTGTCAAAATAAATGTGCATGGAGATACTCAGTCGCTAACAACCGATGTTCTATTAGGTTGTAGGGCAAAATCTGTAGTCTGCTTCAGGGTAATAATAAGCAATGACAGAGTACACGTAATTGCTTTGATTCATCTTTGCGTCGAATGGGCAACGCTCAGCGTGACTGCTTTTTTTAGTTTTTCTTTAGGAGAGTTTTTGTCGATTCTGTTGAAATATTGTTCATTAGCGCCCAACAACGCTTTTGTGCCGACAAAGGACCCGCAACTGCACGATAAAGGGAGTAGTTGAGAAGCAAAGTAATATCAAAATCCTTCGCATTTTGTAGCAGCCCTAGTGCACTGTTATGATTTTGTAAAGCTATGTTTATGTGCTTATAGATAAAGACGTAATACCACGAAAGGTGTGTCCCGAAGTTGAGATCAGTTGAAAAAGCTTTACGCTGTATGCCTAAACGTCAAAACATATATTTTTGTCTTAATGTACCCGGGGAAAGGTTTTTCGTACCTCGTGACGGTAGCCCTGCGAAATATGCTTATACAGTACCTGGACCGGTTAATCCCACCACCATGTCAGAGAAAGCTAGTTAAAATAGGTATACTTGTCGGTTATTCCAAAGCGTTTAGATAATTTAATGTGCAAATAATAAGATGGCTTAAGCATTCTCATCATTGAATAAAATTGCTTTTGAAAAATTCTTGAACTTGCTTTTTTCTAATTCTTTTTACGGAGTTCGGATTAAGATTACGTTGGGATTAAGGTATAGTGTTCCGTCATGGCTTTTCCCTGCAATTAAGAGACAGGTATTTGGACACACTACGACTACGCCATACGCAGTCGTTAATGATGCAGATAGTGTTAACTCATCAGTCATCACTTAACATTCAATTCAAACTTTTCATGCTTAAAGAAAACTTTTAGTGTTAACAATCTTAATCTAAAAGGACTGGTTTATTACGTAAAACTTGATAATTGTTCGCTGAGAATGAAATCCTGGAGGAAACTTAGCTCCTCTTCTCGGCGAAAGTCGAGTACGAGCAGCACTTGCTTCTTTTCTCCTCCTCCTGTGACGGAGAATAACTCCTACATGGAGGATCTGTTCAATTTTGAAGATGAACCCTGGTTCATCCGATCTTCATCATACGATTCTGATCCGGAACACTCCAGCGACGAGGATAAAGGAAGCAATCATGTTTATCCCATTTGGCATCCGAGAGCTTTTGCGACAAACATCCGGGCAAAAACATCCACTACAGAGGCAAAACCTCCAGTCATCCGATCCCGTTCCATTGCATCGGTGTCCGAGTATTGCAACAACTTCCAGAGTTGCACACATCGCGACTACTCCCGGAGGCCAAAGCTCGGTCGAACTTCAAGCGAAGGTTCTCCCCGTCTAAATCGGTTCGTATTTCTGTCATTTGGCCAAGAAGTTAGCGCTTGGTTGTGAAACGTGATAGACGTTTATCCAGCTTAGATGAGATCGCAACTAATTATCTTAATGTAGAAGTTGCAACGATAACAGAAACATGCTGGGGCGTATGCCAGCTTTCCTATATGCTATACCCTGCGTTTGTGATATGGAATGGTTGTGAAATATTGCATACAGGTGATTGGAATCTTTCTCCATATACTCGCAATTGCTTGATCAATGTAAGGGCGGGTTGGAAATTTTACCAATAGCGCTGGGTCAATCGTTTGCAGCGGGTATTGGTGTTTTATGTACAAAGATCGTTATTGGTTAAGGTAGCTGAATAGCTGCAATAATTTTGTGGCCATATTGTATAGAGTTTGCCCACCCACCAAGGAACGTAGGCTGTTTGTGTTGCGGAAACGTTTAGTCTTTTTGTAACCTGTTCGTTGTTGTATTTTGAGTCATTTACCACATCAGTAATCTATGAAGTACTCTTGTAATATCTCTTTGATACGTTGAACACCGAATCTATGTTGGCGGAGGCTGCCGACTGACAGGCGATCTTAGTCACGTCTTAAAATATGCCTAATCCAATTCACATTACCGGTTACAAGCGCAGGCCTTCGTGATGCTATTAGTTAATCTATTATCCTACTTATGCTGTCTTTCAGAAAACCGCAAAGTTCGCGTCGTTTCAGAATTCCTTCAGTGTTGTTCTTCATGACAAATCGGTGTTTTTGCTATTTCTATTTCTTTTAATAATCTTCTTCTTCCAGCGAAACACTCCTTTCTTTTAAGTACTATCCAGTAATTTCTTTGGAATGCAAAAATCTTAGTAAGCTGCTATTTCTTCGTTCATTTTCTCGGTACGGTTGAACAAGTCTGTGCGCGAAGTTTTTTTGAAGGCTTAATTGCGTTATCAATTTGTGTATAAGGAAACTTTGTTTTATGTAAGCCTTTAAAAAACACGTCTTTGCTTTGCGCTTATGGACTGGGAAATAGATAGATTAGGAATTTCGAACTTCATCATTTACAGTAGTGATAGTTCCTACCAAAGGCGAAGACACGGCTCGCAAAGTAGGTTGTACGATTAAGTCGAATTTGCGGCGACGATGGTTCGTCTCTTCCATGCTATACTGTCATATTAGTATCACAAAACAGCGTTTTTTAAATACGTTATTGGTTTTTAATCGTCTTTGCGCGTTTTGTAAATTAATGCATGGAGAAACGCATGAAGTGTATAGCCTAATTCTTAGCGTTCAAAGCCGCGTTATTGGAGTGTTGTAGTCCGGAATGTAGACAAAAGACACATTGTGTGAAGTGAGCAAATGGTGTTTCCGCAGCGTCAGAACTGGTCAACCAGCAGCTTAAAGCCTGTCATAGTTTGACTGATAATAAGTGGAAGAGTCCAAATCAGAGGCTGCGGATGGTTATTCTTCTCATAGTTATACAGTTGAAATGCTTTCAGCATGCCGAGCGCCATAGTGTACAAGTTTTTCCGATGGACTGCTTTGTGCTGTTGCAAGCATTCTCCTGACCAATCCTTCCACCAGCCGTTACTGATGAGGTTCATATACGACTCCATTGTTTACGTTTTGTAGCCTATTGTAAGTTCTAAGTTTTTCGCCGAGACGAAGCGACAAGCAGGCTACGTTTGAAACATATGTTTTGGGACTTGGTTGCTTGTCTTCGTAGTAGGCTAACCTCCCCTCATGTTTACGATGTTAAATTGACTTTTGTCTCTTTTATGTTTGTGTTTTTTTATCCTTATTGTTAGTCTGTATTATGCATTTTATTATTGAAGCTTGGTTGGCAGTTTTAGTCGCTTGCATCAAATTGAAATCCATTTTTTATTACAAAATAATAAACTGTATCGTCATCTTGTTAGAAAATTATTAATCCTCTTTTTATAACTTCAGAGTTGATTTGACGAATTGGGACATACAGGATTCCGAGAACAGACGAAGGTCAGACACGGTTGTCAACGCATATGACACCCAAGGAAAAGAACCTTTGTACGAAAAGTAAGTCTGTTACTATACTTGGTACCATGACACCATGAGTTCATTGTTGAGGTTGTGTAGTCGTCCTGGTTAATTAATTTACTGGGTAATGTTTCGATATGAATTAACAACAACATTAAGTCAATCTTCCACTTACTGCTGACAGTGGAGAAAGGATCCAGACAAACGGTGTCCCAGTCACGATTCAGGAAAGTCCTTCTGAGCCAGCCGTCCGCCCAACAGCTCGTCGTGCAGCCGTGGTTTCAACTTTACCGGGTACTCGTCGATAAACTCTATACGTTAATGGAGTTATTAAAACGTGCCAGCTGCCAAGACATACTCATCAGCTGTTACAGACAAGATTTGGATTTTGTTTATCTGTCGTCTGATGTCGATTTCAATTTTCTTGCAGATTCCGACTTGTCCGTGTTGTCCGACACCATTGCTAACTTGCAAAGAAATCAACCAATCGCATTGTCCACACGTGAGTTTAAATCAAAGGTTGAGTTATATTTTGCACACTTTAAAACTGTTTAAGCCTAATTCATTGTGTTATTTATCAGCCTAGCATGTACCTGCAAAGTTAACATTTTCTATTTCTGTAGAACTTAAAAGATCAAAGTGGAATTTCCCCAAGCTCAATTTTATGGTGGGTAATTTTTAAGTATTAAAACACTGGCTTGTTTGGACAAAACGTTAACCGCAAGTTCTTGGTATTTGGAATTTGGTTGTTGAACTTGCAGTTTGCATTTACCCATTAAGATCTTAAAGACGCCAAACGCGCGATGTGTTACCTTGGCGACTTGTACATGGATATTCGGTTGTTTTGCGGTTCGGTACGGGGTATTTTTTGCTTCACAGACCAAAGATAAAGACAGGGAACAAAAGCTGGAAGACGTGCTTATGAGTTGGAAAGCAAACAAGCCCGACGAGGCCATAGACGCCATTCTTCAAGAAATAAAGAGTTGCAAAGTAAGTTTGTAAGGGAGCGTAAATCAAACAGATTTTGAAATACAATATTTTTTGTCAGGATCGTGCAGTTGCACGTAAAGATCAAAGCTAAGATATTGTGGAATCAATCATCAACGTTCTAGACAACCTTTTTGTTCCGATTATGGTCTACAGCATTAACATTTAAACATAGTCAAGTATAGTCCTAATATACGTACGATATTTCTGCTTCAGCCTCGTGATTTCTGTGATGTTTATTGTTGCTTTCGGATATCTTCTATCTGTAGAAATCGAACAAGTGCGCTTCAGAGGTCAACGGAAATAACCGTGAACGAAAACGTCACGATGCAGTTTGGGAGTTGTTTTCTTCCGAGAGGACTTATCTTCTTAATCATTTGCTTGTCTTACGTCAGGTCTTCATCTTTGTTTCATTAATTACTAGGTTTTGTGAATTTGCTTTTATTTGGTATTTGTTGCATTTGACTTGAAACTTTCAACTCGTGTAGCTTACAGCATAATCAAAACGAAATGTAGCCCAACTTGTTGTCCGTTTGTCACAAAAGATCCCAACCATTATTATGTATAGTCGGTTTTTTTAACGCGGTCAAAAAGCAAGACTCAAGAAATGACCTTTTATTAAGTCTGCCATTTGTAATCGCTCTGTCAACATCATGCGGATGAATTCTTCACCGCTTTACATGTTGACAAGTATTCTTAACATTGTTTTGTATCTTTTGCGTCACTTTGCACCAGCTACAATGGAGATATTATTTAGGTTTTTATGGAACCTTTGCAAGAGTTACAATGTGAAGGTTTTCTTCTTACTGTCGATGTTCGTTCGCTTTTCGGAAATTTAGAAGAACTTTGCAAGGTAGCTCTGCATTACGATTACATTTACAGCGTCCATAGTAATTAACAGCCTTCCGTACTTAATTGACCGCCTTCTCTATTTGGACAAATTCAGGCCGCAACTTACTTTGTCACCACCATGGCACTATTATTGCCCATCGTTAGCAATCCGTTTAATAATGAGTGGTCGTTAAACTGTCTCAATATTTGTTTGGGTAACTTTTTCATTAACTTCGCCACAGGTCAGCCTGGATTTCTGTCACGCCCTGCTTAAAGTGGTCGGCAATAAACATCCCGGGGACTTCGGGTGTGCTGATTCCATTGACATAGCCTTTGAGAATGTAAGTCACGAGATCTGACTATACTGCTTGCTATCACAAGATTCAATTTTTTAATAGCACGCCTCTACCAGCTTATAATAGCGTCGACAATAGAAGCAATATTTGCTTAAACGGTGTGGAGAGCGCTTGTTTTGGTAGTGATGATACTGAACGGTCGACAGTTGTCAATGACCCACAGCATTGTTGTCTATTTTTGTACCACCCACACCTGTGCTGCTGTTAGATGATGATCCAAGTAACTTCTGTTTCAGTTCGACAAGACCATTTGTCCGCCCTACCAACGATATTTCAGCGGTTATCGGAATTCACTGACCGATCGTGAGGACCTAAAATCAAATGAAGATTACCTAATATTCATGAAAGTGAGTTTAATCATGAACATGCTAAATCGATTTGATAAATGGTAAGCTACTCGATAATCATTCGGCGTAATCCAACAATCACATTTTTATCGAGGTTGTATGAGTAACCAGCATTCAATTCACGCAGAAAAACTATGACAAATCTATGATTACGTAACAGATGCGGTTTAGTCATTTTCATCTCACATGATAAGCCTCCCTGCTTGGAAGACAATTAACAAACTGTAATTGTCTTTAATTGCATGACGTAGCGTTTAACGATTAGATTGGCCAATTACTGAAACTTGTTAGTCAGTAATATATTTTGATGACTAGATTTTACAATCAAGCACTACGCCCATGAGCACAGTATAGTAACTTTTTTAATGGGTTAACAGTGATTTCGGAATCTTTTCCACTGCTGGGTAAATTCTTACTCGCAATGCAATACGACTGGGTTTATCCCGAACACTTGAACTAACTATTCTCCGAGTCAGAATGAATGCCTATGTTGTTTATACAGAACGTGCATCGGGAGCACTTTATAACAAAATACTGTATAGGCCTAGTTGTGCATCTCCAGGCTACAACAATATCGTATGTTATATGCAGTGGTGCGAGAGAAATCCTAGATGCCAGAGACTGAAGTTGAACGACTTCCTAGTTTCTCCTATGCAACGTTTGACCAAATTCCCGCTTCTGCTGCGCAACATAGCCGCATACACTGCTGATCAAAGTCAAACTGCTTCGATTTTTAAGACCCTTTCGGCGGTACAGGAGTCTTTGAGTGAGTGATAAGCAACGTCGTTAATATCTTCATTTGGTTTATGGAATGTTCCAATACAGTGCTAAAGTATTCACTTTGAAGTAGTGTATAGAAATCCCCTGTTTTTTCTCATTACGTAACGGATGGTCATAATCTTTTTTTAACTTTTAGAGGCCCTCGAAGGCAAAGTGACATGGCTAAACCACTTCCAGTTTCTCCAAGATCTTCAGAATTCAATTTCGTGGCCCCCCGTGTACGAGATTGATACAAAGACTGTCCTACCTGAGGTTAGTCGCTCTTTGAAATCTTGGCATCGACGCTTTCAAATACTTTGCATTCTTTCACGATTATGTGGTCACAGTATACTAATGTGCGAAGAGACAGCAACCGAACAAAGTAACAGAAACACTCAGCTCTGAGCTATCAATAAAAACATAACATGCCTTTCAGTAGATTACGTCTACTGTTGATGTATTAACTCATCGTTCGTTGTCCTGCAGTATATGATACAATTTTAAATAATTCTAGCGTGTAGTTTGCATACATAGTATACATATACATAAATTTGTTGTCAAAACGCAGTTGGGTTTCCTTGGAATTGCACCTTAGTGAAATTTATACCCATACCTGATAAACTCACTCAATCAATTTGATGAATTAATTTTGATAATAAATCTAAAATGGCATTGTAAGATAATATTTACCAGCAAACCAGTTAAAAAGAGTTCCCACGCAACAAATCATGCTCGCGGGCGCCACACCGTGGTTGCCCGCATTTGTCAACATAAGTTTATTTTTTCTCTTATTTAGTCTCTTCGAAATGCTCTTTCACATCAAACTTGTAAAAATATCATTGCGAACCCAAACCGTCGGCTTATACTGGAAGGACCGTTGTCAGTTATAGGTGAGAACTCTAAAAAGCAGTGTAATGATGTTCATGATAGAACCGTTAAACTTTGTATTAACTCTCCTATAGACATCCTACTTGTAAATCGATTTGCTAACACTGTTAGGCATATACGTGGCTTTGGTGTAACATCCTTGTGGGTTCTCGTAAATCGACGACGGTCAAAGACAGACAAAATCTTCAACTGAGAAATGCTACATATAAGAAACACGTAATTATTTCGCTTTTGCAGAAAACGGAAAACCTATTGAGTTATATGCGTTTCTTTTCGACGACATGCTTCTGCTAACCAAGCCTAAGAAAGGAAAAAGGGTAAAAAATGAAATTAAATTTGTTTTTTCAGATTCCTGCAGCATAAGTTCAACATTTTTTGCACTATCTTCCATTATCGTACTAATTACTTTGCCTCGGAAAGAAAATAAGCTGAATGACATCTAATATAAGCTCTTATAACTAAAACTTAACGTTACCAACATATACCGTTAACACAGTAATGGGTTATTTTAGCTAACAAAACTATACCATCAATTAAGAAAACCTCCGAAGTACCTTCAAGTTTAAAAAGGCACTCACTACTGAAAGATGGCACCGTGCTTTCTGTGCACCGTCAGCCGATAGCTCTTGACCGATTCATGGTGTACGACGTGGACGTCGACAATGTCACCTCAATGGGCATAAAAAGAGCGTTTGTTCTCGTTCAGGAAAACCGTTTTCAGCAAATGTGCGCCATTACAATGTTGCAAGCACCGTCTGAAGATGCGAAGGTTTGTGTTTTGATTGTTAATAACTTAATATAATTGTGTTGTCGCTACTGACAAAGGTGTTAACAATTTTGTTTTAGTGACGCTTTTTTCGTTGACTATTTGGGAACTAATTTCACAACTGAACTGAAACGACGTATATTTCACAATTCACATTGCAGCGCTCGTGGCTAACTCAACTTGCCTCTACCGCCGCCCAGTGGATGGAGAAAAACGTTTATAGTGGTGAAAATACAACAATGAATTCACCGGTTGTGAAGAGAAACAATCGATTAGCGAAGAATTCCGAGTCCTTTCAAAGGACAACTGGGAAACAGCGAACTGCATTTGCAAGTGCTACCTCAAAGACCAGTGACGGCCAGTCAAGTAACAACGATAGCGAAAGCAGCAGGCGATCTTCCAGCACATCGGATACGAAAAATGACGTTTATTCCAGCGATACTTGCGAAAGCGTTTAACCTTGTCTGTCATTTTTTGTTTTTTAGAGTCTCGTTTATTTAGGTCTCAGCCTGGAAGTAACTTTTACCGGCAAGCTGTTGCCTAAGCGGTACTTGTCCTCTTTTTTTCTATCGCGCCCATCTCTACCACTTCAAATATTGAACAGGGGCTTTGTTTCTATCTATTTCTAATTTTACCTCGCCAGCTGTTGCAGTTATACAAAATTATTTACCGTGTTATTATGCTCACTTTTGAGCATAATACAGTCGTTTTTTTATAAAATTATTTTGGCTGGAGCTTTCAGTAATCTTGGCCCTAAGTTTCTTAAGCTTTGGTACCGATATTATCGTGTCTACGTTTCTTAGAACTTCCTAATTGATCAACATCGAAACTTATTTTAAAGCAAATTTGATTGATCAAAGGCCGGCACTTTGCCGTTTTAAGCAATAAACAACAGAATCGGGTTATACTGCAAAGTTTTGAAAATAGTCATACAATTTTAATGCTGTGCCTTTATATTGCATTTAAAACTATCAATTATATGACTGCTTGTTTACAAACCAAACGAAAAAAGTCGACACGATCCGCCACTAAACAAGAGTTGTTTAGCTTTTCCATTAGAAGCTTCCACAATTTCTTAAAAAAGATTTCTTATAACATCATGTCACGTGATGCGCTTCAGTCACGGTACGGTCTTATTTCTTGTTATATTGAAGCAGTTTTGCAAAATAAAAAAGTTTCTGTCTTTAAGTTGCAAAACAGACTACTTCCAGAGAGTGCATGTGCCAAGATAATTTGCGATAACGCGTTACAAATTGAAGGCTATCAACAATCAAATCCAGCACTGCAGTGGTTACTTGGTTTTAACACTGCTATGCCAAAGCATGTAGCGAACTACGTGTTAATTCAATTTGATACTTTCGGAATGTTTTAACAAAACGGATGTATAGGACAACAGGCTTTGCAATGCGCAAACACAAATGAATTATGAGTCATGTCACAAGTCATTTATTAAAACGCGTAGGAGCTGTGCTCTGTACCGTTAATCAGAATACTGTATAGTATATTGAAAAAAAATTTATACAGTAGCAGACCTTTCGTTGGTGGAATGGATTTACCTATCAGTTTATCAGTAAAATATATCACTTACAACGAGACAATTCGGCTCATGTTACACTTCATAGCGTCGCGAGTTCTACTGTGGTATGTTGGCAGTATGACAAAACAAACGTAAGAGATTTCGAGCTTGGTGTTCAAACAATCGAACAGAACAATCATTGAAAAGAAGTTGTCGGTTGAAACAGGATTACAGGCTGTTGTTTCGCGTTGTATAGCGATAGAAGAGAATCACTTTGAAGCCAACTCAATCAAATGTTTAGCTGCAGTTTAGCTTTGGTACACATGTCAAACTCAGTAACCGAACAGAACAAACATTCAAACTAAACAGTTCACTTCAAGGTTAAACTCATAAATGTTATTTGAATTCAACAGCTTCATATAACTCGTTGTTTGTTTGAACAAGCACACCCGGATGTCTTAGCAAAGCCAACACCCAACTTTAAAAGCCAATCAACTTGAAGCTAAAAGAGCAATGTAGCAGGCCTGCACGAAGTAGCACAATCGCTCATAATAATACTTTAGCAATAATTTTGAAATCAAACATTTTCTGTTTTAAGTCTTGTTTAGTTTGGATTAATATTGAAATAAGTTTATTAATCCAAACTACATTGAGGAAACCTAACACTACCCTAAAATAGCTTGTACCAAATGGTATCGCGGCATCAGTTGTGACAAATTTCGTTTTTTAAAGTTTTATTAATTTTAGAAGGTATTATACCTGTTAAAATTAAAAGAAATTGTAACGTTTTGCGTGTATAAGCGATAAATACTGTCACCGTGTGGTGCAATAACGTCTCGATTACGTATTGATCTAATTTAGCTTTGAAAAAGAAAAAAGGAGGTTGCGTTTAGGAAACGTTTGTGACATCACAAGGCTAGTTATACTTGCGCAACTGGCAACCGAATTCAGTTACAGTTTTAATTTTGCGAAGGGTGGTTGTTCGTTGCCTGTTTGAGATTTTTGTGTTGTACCAGTTTCTTATCAGATTGAATATTTATTCCTGGAAGTTTTTAACTTTATAATGATGGAAGTGCTAAGCGAAGTTACAAAAATGGACGAACCGAAAGTATTTCAAGAAGCTAGTGAAAAAGATGTAAGCTTTGAAAGCGATCAGCAGATTTCACCTAACGCTTGCAAGCACAAGTATAACCACAAGAAGAGGCGTCGTACTCGCCGTGGTCACAAAGGTAAATACGCTCCCTATTCGGCGAGAAATTTTCTGGGCAGGCCTAAGATTAACGCTCCAGCTAACACGACTCAGTTTATATTCGAAGACAAGGACCTTGGATTGAACTTACTGTTTCTAAGGGCTAACCAAGACTTGAGCAGTAACTCTGACAGCGAAGATTCCCCAACTGCCGGTTCGTCATCTTGCGCTTTCAATCTAGATAAGCAGAGCAATAATGGACAATACGAGGGAGACCAATGCCCGAATGAAAGTGACAAGTTTATTAATAGGGAATTTGACAGAATGTATGATGACGTCCGGGCAGAAATGCTAAGAAACGAGTCGCCTGAATCACTTTCTTCTCGCTGTGTCGAGCTTGAATCTGCCATAGATAATCTCCAATATTTATTGCAAAAAGAAACGCAAAGGAGACAGAAAATTGAAGAAATCTTGTTTCTAAGGGAAAACAACAATGAACTACATATTGAAAATGAACAACTTAAACAAGAAAAATTGAGTGGCAAAAAAACTTTAATTTTAAGCGAAGATGATGCAATTTTGCATGGTTTAGCTGAGGAGACAAACTTCGAGAAGACGTTGTGTTAAGCAAAATTTAGCTTTTCATGTTGATCTTCAAGATGCATCACTTTCCTTGGGAGAGACCAAGTTGCTGTATGTTAAGTGGAGGTGACTACACTGTCACTGGACCAAAAGCTGGATTGGAGCAATATGGTTGGTCGCTTTCCTCGGTTTATTGCTTTTAGATTGAAATATACTTGCAAGGCAAATGGGTCAACATACTGACATAGAGCAAGTGACCATTTTTAACAGTTCGTAAAGCAAATTCGTATAACCAGGCAACTAAATTATAAATACTGTTTTTTCATATGAATGAGAAGTTACTTATACTGGTAACTTTTAAATAAGTAGTCACAGGAATTATTTTATTATTCCATTCCTTACTACACAGAAATGAGAGTCTCCGTGCGGCTCCTATTCAGTTGAGGCAAATCAACTGCAACTGGCGAGACACAGATCAAGCGAAATTGGTGCGGTCTTAAAACTACCGTATTAAACCTAGTTTGCTATAGCTTTAGACATATTAATCTCAGTTTCTCAAGTGTTGTTTATTACGCAAGTAATGATGTTTATCTTTTCAAAACTGTTGTATTTTGTTGCTCGTGTTTTTTCTATTAAAATATTTTACCGAAAGATTTTAATTTTTGTATAGTTTGATTCATTTCAGGGTATTGGTGGCAAACCAGTATCTTAATTTATCAGTTGGAAGAGCAGCAAATCAAAAGCAAGCTATGTATCATATATAAAATAAGGTAAGACCTATACAACAAACTTCCATTTCTTTAATTTATAGGTGTTATTTTGCTCAATTAAGTTTAAAGTGCTGCCCAGTGTTTTGCAAATATAGGCCTACAATTAAATTAATCAAATCACTGACTGCTGTAAAAATAGTTTTATTAAAAAACTTTCAAAACATAAAGAACTTCTTGAAATGAACATTATTGTTATATCACAACATGGTTATTGCAGTATGCAATCCAATTTAAATCACTGTCCGTGGTATTCCTTGAGCCTTTTATTAGAAGCAGCAGTGCATAAGCTAATTCTGCTTACTGGCCAGTTTACTTCTGGTTCGCAATCCATTCCTCTAGTCTGCAAATAATATTTGGGGACTAAAAACATAAGTGAAGCGAAGAAATCCTGAATTTGAGTAAAACAACTGTAATCGTGACAGAAAATAAGCAATGCTACTGAATTTCAAGTTGATTTACGCTTTCTTTTTTTCCAACAGCATTTCTCCCTCATTCACAAGCTTTTTATGCTCATCCTCAGAAGTTGCTATGCTCTTCTTCATGAGATCACTAGAAAAATTAGATGTCCCATTTGTACAGACTGATAAGGCCAGTGTAACTGGCAAAAACTTGCCTGATTCAATGACCATCAAACAATATTTCATTTTGCAGTAACTTTTAACGTTATATTATTTTGGTTTTTATGAGTTGTACATGAAGAGTGATTTATATATTTATGCTTGTGTAACTGTATTAAAAGCTGATTTCTAGATGAAGAGCGATATCCATTTTGAAATGAAACGTAAGCACCAATACTTTTAAAACGTTATTCTCGTATAATGCAAGATATTAACACCCAAATATAATAAGTTAAGCAATGACATCCAATGAACATTAGTTGTGTGCTGTTACATTATATGAATGGTGTGGTGTGATAATCTTATCTTTAGATAAGTCTTTGCATTACTTAAACCTGGTGATGATACCTCATCATTCGAGCCTGAGATTTCGGTCATGCAAACGAATTGCTATACATATGAATAGAACTTACATAATATCAGTTGCCTCGCTACTTCTCAAAAAGCCAGTGCATGTGTCTTTTTCTATGAAAGAAAAGAAATTGATAATAATAAAACTGCATGTAAATGGAGTGCTATATTTTAAAACAATGTCAATCGATAATACAATATTTGTCAAATGTGACAATAATTTTTCTTTGCTTTCCAATACAAAATTTACCTGCTAAACTGGCTTCTAAGTTTTTGCTTTCTGCTGTAAGTTCTGCAATTGATTTCTTAGTTCCCTCAACTGCAGTAGCAAGCTAATTAAGTCTATCTTTTGTGTGAAATTTACTTGCATTTTAATAGAACTACCTTTTTGAGATACAATTCCTTCCTCTTGTTTTTTTGCAATGATTTCATTTTCTAAATTGTCTGGTCTCTAAATATAGTATCCTAACTTCTAAATCAAACCTATTTTTGAAGACCATTTTACAGTTAAATAATATACTGGACATATAAAAAGTGTTCCATTTCACATTACCAAAATATCATATTCGTAAATTTTGATTGCAGTACTAACACTGAATATATGATTGAAAGCATTAATACTATATCTGTATGTTGTTATAAAACCATAAACGAAGTGATTGAAAAAAGCTTCACCATTTTCTTGCATTAAAGCACTTACATAGAGCTTGGCATAATAGACATACTCTTTTGATAGTTCAGACACTTTGCATCCCCATTCACTCACCCACAGTGCAAGATCATTCCTTTCCTATTTCAGTAAAAACAAAGTTGGTCAAAACCTTTCAGGACCAAGCAAAGAAAAACACTATTTGAAACAAAATTCACACTCACCAGCAGTAGGCATTCCCACTAAGATAAAAATAAAGCGGTCCTTACTTTGTCACACTTTTGGTTGTATTCTTGAATCTTGGTTGCGCATAACGCATTAAATTTTTCCTGTTCCTCCAAGCTGGCAATTGCATCATCAACCTTTTTCTTAGTAAGTAAATACGTTTCTGCAATATGAAAAAAATATCATTTTGTGTTGAAGGAACTGTCACAATAATTTTAGCTGGCAGGCGGTATTTCGACGTATCATCACCGTGCAGTTAGGTAAAAAAAACGAGCGTACGCGAGATTGTGTGTACTTGCCAATGGAATATCAACTACCGGTACATGTACTGTAATGAGTTAATCAAAGCATGCAGTAAGTGTGTAGGAATAGATAAGCAATAGGTAAATGTACATACTGGTTCCACTCTTACCGCGCAGTTTTGCGTTGACATCATTTACTTGGCAAAGGCTAACATTTGCTGCAGAGAAAATAACGATGCAATTAGATCAGAAAAGCAGTGCTTATGACAACTGATTAGAGACACTGATTGTAACATTGTACACTAAATTATTTCCAAGCTCTGCGGACATCACATAGTACCATATTTTTTTCGTATTCGCTCTACCTTGTTCGGCTTCTTCCGCCAAAGCCTCCCGCTTCTTTCGCAAATCGCTTACTTGGGCAATAATGTTTTCACGTTTTTCTTTCAGGTCTGCTATTATCTCCGATATGTTATCCAACTGCAGCGATTTCATTTGCTTAACATAGTCAGCCATAGCTTAATGTTGCAGTCAGCTACCGGTACTGGATACGCTAGCCTATTTACAGCCTTTATAATTTAGCAGATAGCATTGCTGGATTGCAATTTTGTTAAATAACAGCCATTTGGTGTCAAATACTAAAGAAATTAACCAATTACAACATTGACTCATGATCTAAGTAAAATTAAGCTCCTATAGCTTACAGTTTCATAACAAGTAAAATACAATGTAGCTCACTGCCAGCTCAATTTTCCAGGCAGTTCACAATTCCTGTTAAACTGCAATCGTGGTGACTTATAGCCTACATCTATGGTACCATAATTTGCAATCATGCAAAAACTGCTGTGGGGTACCAATATGAATGAGACGGGTTTGTAGTCTGTACATTAGGCGCATGCGCACGCGCAGTGGAACTACCAGCGAAAATCAAATGCCCCCTGCAACGCGTGACGTCACCATTGTCATCCTTGACGCTCGCGATTTGGTAGCCTATACTTGCATTATGAACCTCCATTAACAAAGCATGTTTCTACGATTGTAGGCAAGCATGTAAAAAATTAGAAAGATTTAGGAAACGATCAATTTTTTTCAGCAGTTATACAAGACTTACAAGATGACTCACAATGATATTGTAACGTCACACAGCCAGCCATGAACGGAGTAACTGAGCCCTATTGATTAATTTTGATGAATTTCTATTATTTTTTGTACTTTCTTGCTTTACCACAAGTAGCTGCGAAATTTGTTCATGAATAAAAATTGGAGATCGCGAATCAGTGATAGCGATAGCGCGCTTTTGAGTGTCATGCAAGCCAACGTTTTATGCATTCCTGTTTATCCATGGGACTGTGTCCAGTCAGTCAGATCGTCAGATGTCATTCTACAATACGTACTGACACAGACCTTATAAGCAATGCCCACTGGTACCGCCGTTGTCTATGCATTTGTTTTTTTTTACTTAAAACTGTATATACTACACAAACTACAATTACATTTACTTTTGTCATGTTATATAAGGCATAATATTACCGTATTATAAAACATTTCAAAGAGGTCTGGTGCAGCGTGGGCCTTTGGCTAGTAACTTCTTTGGGAATGTGCAATAACTGTCCCCATCTGCCTATAGCTCTAAATACGTTTATTTTTCTCTATTTTTACTTTTAGTCATTGAACAAAAATTTCATTTTTTGAAAGTTTTGTCAAGTTTTGTCAAGTTTTGAAGGTATTTTATGATATCTTTTAAAACCTGCAGAAAATAGCCCAGGTTGATGTATGCATAAATAACATTGCATTGTGTGTTCACGCCACTTAGCCAAAGCTTAAATGTTAACGCTAACAACAGGTGATTTAATTAGGTGAAAGGTCGGTCGTTAGCCTGTGTGTAAAAAGAGATAGATTTGGGTCAGGTGTTGATTGTATCACTGTTTGTGATAACTCACAAGTTACCATTGTGAAGTGTGATAGTGACAGCAGCAGTCCTTGTGATAGTGACAGTATTTTATTATGCCTTAGCATAATGCTTGCTTTTTTTCCTACAGACCGGTCATGTCTAGTTTATGTACATATGCACTTAGAAGAGTTGTGAACCCTCATTCCCAATCATTTTTTGCACGACTAACTCTCAATAATCGCAAAGCAGCATTGATCAATTGTGTAAGACACACAGAATGGGCTCAATCACCTGCTGCTTTTCATAGATTTTCACCCGCATCCACGCAGCTTGTTGATCCACCACGAAAAACTGAAAACCAATCATCTTTGCATAAATGGTTGCGAAAATCATTGTTGTTTTTGAGTTGTGGTTTTGGAGCGTACGTATTTAAAAGCAGCCTTCATTATGCAGGTTGCATTCGTGAAGATGACATAAAACAAGATATGCTGGTATGTTCGATGTTGACTATTATACAGATATATTGCTCTTTTTTGTCTTGGTGTTTAACGATAATGATTATATGTATGCTAGGCTTTGTTCATAATTACCATCATTAAAATTTATGCAATATATAATTGCAGTGAAAATGCAAAATTTTGCGATGTTTCCTAGTTATGGTACCCCGTGACCACTGTATTATTATACCCAAAGCAATAACTTTTGTCAGATTTAAATTAAATTTACCCATTTAAATTTTGTCCAGCGGTATTATTATTATTCATTATCAAACTAAGATGGTTTTGTATTGTGAATGGATGTTAATTTTGGATAGGTGTGCAATAGTTTGTGTTAGCGATCCCCATGAAACCTTTGTACCCATGCAGAGTTTTCATCTACATGCAATTAAAATATATTTATTTGGCAATAATTAATTAATTATCAATAGACATCATTATCAAGAATGGCAAAAAGAATCAATCTTTTAAATGATCTGTGAATATAGGGCATGGTAAAATTTGCTGTACAAGCAAAATGACTAAGTATCCTACTTATGACTAGTAAGTTTTATTATGTAATAATAATGTAATATTATTATGTAATAATTCCCTTTCCTTTGGTCATGGTCAGGATGGGTTTAAAACATTTCTAGAGCACATTACACTGAGTTTGTTTAAACTTCAAGCAATTGGAACAATCTTAACTGCCAGCAGGCAGCAACCAAACTCAATACATATACTGTTGAAGTATTTATAGACTGGTGTTTGTTGTCATAGGTTGATGACAAATGGAAAGGAATCAACGTCAAGCTTTTCCAGTACCAGACATGTCCTTTTTGCAGCAAGGCAAGGTTTTTCATGAGAGCACACAATATTCCCTTTGAGGATATTGAAGTCCATCCTATCTTTAAAAAGGAAACTAAACGTGCAAAATCGAAGAAAGTACCAGTTGTGTTTGTAGAAAAGGATGGTGAAGTTTTGGTAAGGAGGTTCATCTTAAAGCTACTTAACATTCAAAAATTAAACACTCATATCTTCATGTTAGTTCTTTTTTAAATATTCGGGCTTACTATCTTTTTCTTTATTGTTAGTCTTGAGTTATTTGGTCGAAAATAAAAATCACACGAAAAGACTGCCAAGAACAGCAGGCTGGTAATGCTGTAGAAAAAATGGTTGTCCATGCTCAGTTTGTAATAGCTGTAATACTCTTTTGCAGGAAATTGCAGATTCATCATTGATCATGAGTGTACTGTCAAGTTACTTGGTCAATGACAATTTGTCAATTACAGAAATTATGAAACTCTATCCTCACACAACACAGATTGATGATGATGGAAAAAAGAAGGACGTTATATTAAACAAATATTGGTTAATCCATGACGAAGAATATAAGCCTGCTGAAGTGGCTGATGGAGTCGATCCAAGAAAGTAAGCTTGTTTGCACCATAATACCATGTTTTTCGTATCAGGACTGTGCAATATAACAATGTGCAGGGAGGAAGCACAGTGGAGAGCATGGACGGATGATTATTTGGTACATCTTATATCACCAAATGTGTATCGAACACTGAGAGAAGCTTATCAAGCATTTGACCATCACGTAAGTCTCGGCAGATTCCAAGGTACATGGGAAGGTGTCATTGCCAAGTACGGAGGAGCTGTGGCAATGTGGGCAATCAGTAAACGCTTGAAGACAAAGTGAGTTGATTTTGGTACTATCAAGCTCTATCAGGTCTCTAGCATGAAAACCTCAATGATTTTATCATTCTGGCAGTTTATTTGCATACATGTGATGACAGATACAACATCAGTGAAAATGTTCGCATTGATCTCTACAAAGCTTGTAACACATGGGTTGAAGCAATAGGTAAACACCGAAAGTTCATGGGTGGAGACAAACCAAATTTGGCAGACATTGTAAGTTTACATTAAATACAATATTTGGCATTGCTTATAAAGAACGAAGTAACGAACTAGCATTTATTTTGCACGTTAGTCTGTCTTTGGAGTTTTATGGGTCATGGAAGGCCTTGATTGCTTTGAAGAAGTGCTAACGCATTCAAAAATAAAGAAGTGGTATTATCGCACAAAGCAAGCAATTGAAGAACACAATGGACAGAAACTAATTCCGAGATAACAGTTTGCCGATACTGGTGTTGTTTCCTGAAGTTTCTTATTTAATGCTTATTTACTGTATGTTTGAAGTAAAAAAAGGATCATCCTCGCCGGAAAGACTTGTTATATCAATATGATTGCTAGCGACCGTTAGTCAGCCTGGCCTTTCATCTCACTATTTTCTTTACACTTCCGTCTTTCATTCCAAGCAGAACTGCACTTGCCATGTCAACAAATAAACCAGTTTCTACCACTCCTGTTAAAACATATATTTTATGTTACTGTCCATCTATCCATGTATACTGATAATGGTTGGGTACTTACGCTACTTACCGGGTATTAATTTAATGAATTTGTGAACACTGGCCCAGTCGTGAGAACCATTAAATTTCCAATCTAAAATAAAGTTTCCATTGTCTGTCACAAGTGGTCCCTGAAATTTAAAAAGACAAGTAGTTACAGTATTTCCCGAAGTTTCGTTGAAATCAAATTGGGAAACAGAGTCAAATTGATGTTGGTTGCAGATGGTTTACTTTTATGATACAAATATTTTAGTATCTAATTGTCATCAATAACATTCACTGAACCCTGTTCAACCAACCATTTTGCTCTTTGCCATTCTTAATTCAGCATTTCCACCCAACTTCTTTTCAATGTGAGCTGCCACTGGAATTCTTGCCATTGGGATCACTTCAATGGGAACTCCTCGTTTCCAGCGGTCCCCCAACTCTGATGAGTCTTTACTAGAATATCTTACTGATAAGATAAGAGCTTTGGCATCGGTTAAAGCCAGCCGGATATGTGGTAATGATATCAAAAAGAATCCGCTTACGTGTAATCTCCAATGACAATAAAGGTTTTCGCAGCGGTAGCGACAATTTTTTCCTGTGTCAAACATCCCCTACAAAGGTAGAATCATTTGCTAACGGTGCCCGTACTTAACCTGAATTTCAAAAGAAATCCTCACCCTCCACCCTTAATGAGAACAAAGTTTTTATCCACTTCATCCGCACCATCTATGGCAACATCAAGAGATGGATATCGGTCAAGATCAGTTAACGTTAAACCATTGTTAATTATTAATTCTTGAGCTTGAAATGAGGTTGGAACGCAGACGATGTCAAGGTTTTCAGATTTCTTCCGTTCAGCTGTAAAGGTAGAAGTATTGTAACTACAAATATATATCTGGATTTATTAATGTTTTTATTCAAACTTCCTTACTGTAAGTAAACTAACCCAATCTTTCAACAGCATAAACTATTGTAGAACCACTTCCTATTCCAACAGCTTGTCCATTCTAAAAAAACAATCGCAGTTGAATACATTGTTAATCACCTATAAATACTTGGTATTTTTTTGTTAAATTTTGTCAGTACCGAAATATATGTATCAACAGCGGTTCTGGCAGCTTCACGTTTAGCAGAATTTAATAATTCTTTTGATGTATCAATGGTAGACATTTTTGCTACAAATCTGAAATAATGTAAGGTGAATTATACCAGGTACTATTTGTACCTCCTAATCATTACCAAAACATCATACTGATATTAAACTACATGATAATTTACTACAGCCATACAAATTACTGAAAAGTGCAAATTACATTTGTAATTAAGAACAGTTCCATTTGCCATAGTGGCGATTGGTGGAACTGTACTGCCATAATTAGCCCTTATTCCTACAAAATTGTATGCATGTTTGAAACTGTTAGCATGGAAATTGTTTTATGACAAAAGCAACTTAACTAGTTGGCTATTTGACCATTGAATTAAATTAGATAAATGATTTTAAAAACCTTAACACAACATTACGTTTTGCCACAAAACCCAACTGGAAAGTATGGCAGTTTTCGACAAGAAATCTTGCATGCAAAGACGCGTGATAGCATGCACGGAAGCCATGATTCTTTGTTTATTTGTTATAATTTGGTGTTCAATTACGTACTTTTTTTTATTATAAATTTAAAAAAATTTTGCCATGCACATTGATGAATGTCGTACATTCAGCTGCCACATTTTCCACTATGGTCACAAAATGTTATCAAAACAATAACGCCATGTTACAGTGGTAGACTATTCTTGACCTAAAACAAGAGCCAGTTATTGCAGGCGTATTGCAGCATTGGGAAACTGAGATTGTATACTGAGGTTAGAAGGTACTGTTATTCCGTCTGACCGCACTTCTTTCGTTATACTAGCACCACAATGATCAACCGCAAACACCGAATCGAACAACAACTGAAACACCGTGCAAAGCAACAGCGCTATTTCTATAAAAGCTATGTCTTCATACCGTAAAGTGCGACCAACACCGGCGCAAAGCATTTCGCTATACCATCAGAAATGTTTCCAGTCGTTGTGTCTGGGCACCGATTTCACAACTTTCTACCGGTACCAATCAGTTTAAAAACGATTCCTATTTCTTATACATTGACTGAAACATACCGTATCATATCAAGACCTTAACCTATAACACATTATTTTTTTACACGATGTATTCGGGATTCGTTTTTATATTTACGGGTTACAGCAGCAAACATTGTATGGCTTAACTTCCACTGGTCCACATGCTTTATTGCTATACCCTGGTTTACCTACTCAGAATAAATATCATAAAAACAAACCGCTTTTGCATCCAATAATGATAATACAGTAATGAAATCATGCCGTTTGTAATGTATAATTTAAGTACAACATATCAAAAGCAGTGTGCAAAATATAATATACATTTTAGTTAATTCTGCTGGCTGTACTGGCATTTTACAAATAGTAAAAATTTTTAACCTAGTTTACTCAGTTTACCCCAAAACACTCACATTTAGAATATATTATGCTCTGCGACCTATATCGCCAGTATTTTTTCAGCAGTCTAAAAATGTTAATGTCATGGATAAACCAAAACAGGAATGCTATATAGATAGTAGATGAAATCCAACTGTATAGCAAATCATATGATAATTATTCCATGTCACTCAAGATTAATCTAGATATGTGTACTAAACTTACATCGACCGTGATATCATCGCATTAAAATTACCAAGGTTCTCTGTCAAATTTTGGAAAAGGGTTCTAGTTCATCTTCAGGCCACAACCGCTGTTACAAACTTAACAGGCGTATATTGATGATTGTTAATCATCATAAAATATACCGGTCTAATGATCTCAAACTTCATTCGCAGCAATTTGGTGATAACGGGTGCATACTGCATAGAAATAAAAACCACTAATGAAGTGATCCACCCTTTCTAGTAATGACTTCTTATCACCCACCGAGCTCATTACTATGGCCCGTCCGATAAACTCGACTCAAAAAACGCGCTTTCAGTGTGGTGTACACGTAAATTGTAATCAAACCTATTTAAGGGATGATCTTTTCTACCGCTGAAACAGCATATAATTTCATGATAATACTTAGGATAAATTCTATTTTATACTTGTACCAGCTTACAGAAAAACAACAAAGAAGATAAATTAACAATTACAACGGTATGGTATCGGAAGTAAAAGAAAGGTCTCACTTAAAAGCTGGAAGAACGTTGATGAAGCTGAGAAAAGTAAAAAAAGCATGAAGTGAAAACACCCAAACATACAACGGAAATAACTTAACTCCAAATGCAACAACTTTAGCAAAAGCTGGTGTCAATAATAAAGACAACAGCTGTGGCATACCACTTATGAACCATGTTGCGTTTACGGATAATGCATTGAATTGGTGGGTAACGTTACTCAGCAGATATCAACTTGCTGTGAGCAAGTTACTACAACAAAATCGGTGATTTCAGCGCTAAAACGTACTTGGCTATTTTGTTGACTAAATTTGGATAAGACATATAATTGTAGCCTGGTAAAGCTAATTGCGTGAAAGTTTGAGCGTGCAAAGCATGGAATGATTAAATATCTTAGCCGGGTGCTAAAATTTGCATAGTCTTACCGATCGATTTAAATCTGAAAATATTCTACTTATCTGAGAATACAGTCGTCGGTCATATCACCCTGCATTTTGACAATGAATTAAACGAACAATGCACAGTATAGGAAAAAACATTCGGTAACATTGAAAGATAAAAATATGACATAAACATCAAACGTTTTCAGTAAAATTGAACTATCGCTTCGTACATGCAATGTAGAAAAAATGAAGAGAGATGGAATTGTGTGCAAAGTAATTCACTCCTAGTAACTTAATATAATTAATTAATAATATTAATATGAACACATAGAACAAAACAAAAAAGCGACAAAACTCTAAAAAACGGAATTTATTGAAGAACTTTGCAAAGATTGTACCAATAAAATACAGAATTCATAAAAAATGCTTCACAAGAGACTATAAAAAGCTTCAGGTTAAGTATATAAAGGAAGCGTTATCCATATCAGGCCGTTGTGATGGAAGAACTATTGCATTCAAAGACTCTCGAGACGTCATACAATGTACGACAGTCCTTGTACCGGGGTTAATTCACCACTATCCTCGGCGCAGACATGACGACACTTCCGGCATTGCTGCTCCCCGACGATGCAGACGATCTCAAACTTCCACCAGATCTTCGACCGCTGCGATGTGACTGGGAGGACATTAATGCCTCCGCCACCGTTTCTACACAACGTTAAATCACGCATTATCGTTAACAACGTGGAATATCATTCTATAGGTAAAAATTTTTCCCAAATTTATGCCGGTGTACCGTGTGCTCTGTGAATGCACAAAGGCTTACACAGAACATAACACATACATTAAATTTTCAGTTGAAATCTCCAAAGTAATCATAATCGCAAAAGCATAACTAGCAGCTCAAATTATGCTAACAGCCATAACGTACTGCGAGCTGAGAATGCTACATGACAGATATCGTGCAGCTTGAAGTAATGTTTAATTTAATACCTTCCCCACCGCTTGCGTCGTTGTCACTTATTTCTGTTTTGAAAGACAAGCCCGGATACGTCCGCGTTTCGTGAAAGTGTTCATCGGTAAATCTTTTCCTTCCCAGAACTTGAAATTTGGCGTTGATATACTCCTGGAAAGTTTGCTCCTGAAATCGTTTTTTAAAGTGCACAATTTAGGCAACCTTAGTGGTTTACTGAAAGCTAACAAACATTTTAGTAAAGGAAATTACCATTTCCCTGTATTCTGGAGGACTTTCAGAATTTATTGAACAGTGGGTGAGGGCACCAACAGTTCGATGAACCATCGACTCCGAGACTTTCTTCGGAAGAGGAGGGAATTGGGTGATGCAAGAAAGAAGACATTTTGTCGTCTTACAAAACTCCTAAAAAGATAAGAACTGTGTTATATAGAATCCTAATGCCACTTTAAACTAACTAAAAAATTATACGATTCACGAACTCGGAGACAAACAATTGCTTCTTAATAGAGATAAGAGAGTGAGTAAGAAATCTATAAAATTCAGTTTAGATTTAACAGCAGAATTTCTTTAACGTGTTCTTATTCGAAATTACATAACATAGAAGTAGTGACTAATCACATAAGTACATAATAAGTGACATAAGAATAGGCAAGCTTTGAGTTCTTGAACCTGATCAAGGTTTTCCATAGACCTCTCGAAGCTCTGCACAATATCTGATAAAATGTTTGACGAATCGCTCAAGCCACATCTGTACTTCTCCAGCATTTGAGTAACATTACTAGATGAGAGCAAAGGTTCAGCGAGATGCTCAATCCACGACCACATTAGTGCTGAGAGCAGATCGGCGTCTGTGTCCGCTGCCACGACCTCCCAAGCATCGGTCCGGCTGTTAATGTGCCTCTGAAGTGTGTAGACCTGTAAAAACCAGTAGGTTTGTTTAAGAAGTGGAAATAATGAAACAAAACTGAAATCTATAAAACAAGCAAGTTGTTTCACAGAAAATACTAAAATGCTGTACGAGTCATACAGGGCTAACAATAAATTCAAACTTCAAACACAAATTTATGTTGTTAATCACTACTTTCGCTTTGCTGGTATTTTCATATATAACTTATACCACCATTTGCTATCGCCTTGAGCATTGCTTTTGAGCAATATTCATAAAATCTTACCCTCTCCCATAGCCATTCATCATCGACAAGTTTGTTAGCAAATGCCAAGGCAACAGAAACAGGATGTTGCTTTGATAATCTTCCAGCGCTCAGGTTCCTTATATCTCCTGAACTGCTACTGCGGCTAACAGCCAAGTGTAAATCGACCTGCAACGTTGACGACAGGTCATTTAAACTCTTCGTGGAATTTAAGCGAGCAATTTGTGGAGCAACTGAAGGAAGGTCGTTTCCAAGGTAGTGATTATCCTTGGTGCTCTGCCCAGTATCTTGTGTCGTTTCTTCATCCTTGGGAAGCTGATTGAGAGATTCTTCTGAACTTTCGCTGTCTTCTGAACTGACGTCAAGTTTAGCGGCGTCTGATTGTTTCCGATCCGCGTTACTACCGTCGCCATTTCCTTCCATTAACTCAATGTTCTTTTCAGCTCTGCAGATGAAAAATTGTCGTTACTTCTACAACTTTTTATCGCTCAGGTGTTGCATTCTGTTTGTGTTGTACTAGAAACAATATCAACACAACAAAATACGAAAGGGGCTTGGCAAAGATCTTGTGATATTATGTAAACATCGCCCAGTATTTTCTATGATCGCATTATGTTGAAACGGCATGAAACTACCTATACATCAAAGGTGTCCTGCGTCCGCTACCAGTTCGCGAAGTCCTTGAACTAGCAGATGCATTGCCTTCTGAAAGGTAAAATAAAAATATATTAAAAACTTAAAAGATTTCGAGGCATCTGCTAAACACGACCACAACAAGCAACAATGAAACTATTAGTAGCCAATTGTGATGATAATTTAATATACAGTGCTCCTTTTAAGCCTAAGGTCTTTTTCAGAACTGAAACAGTCCTTAAGTTTCTCTTATGATCTCACAAAATTTATACTTCTAAAACCATAGCAAAAAATTAGCAGTTATAGTCATTAGAAGTGTCTTACAATTTCTCAGCAGTTACCAAAGTCAAACCACTGGCAAACCAAGCTAATGTACATACTGTATTGTGTTAAAAAAGTTCTGGCTCACACATAGTTACACATTTTACAGAGAATTTTGAGAGTACGATGGTACGTAATGTCTTAAACTCACTTTGTTTCATTTTACTCCAGCTGACACGAGATGCAACAGAGTTTGACAAGGATCGACCGCTTCCATTTGTATTTTCATAATTGTCCTAAACATAAATCAAAAGGGAGAATTAAAACAATACGATTAACACGATAGAACAGCACAACATCAATATGATATTTAAAAATAGCAACATTAACATTTTTAATTGGGTTTACCTCATTCTCAAGATCGGAATCGGAAAGGAAATTATCATTTTTTGTGTCATCGTCTCCAATATCAATGATTTCAACCAAGTCATCATCCTCAGTATCTTAAAATCGACCCAAAAAGTTTAATTAAAAAAAGACAAAAATATTTAAAGAGTTGTGTCTATGAAAAATATGGGGTGATAAAATTTACATGAACAACTATGCTAGCTTTCCAAACCTGGTTGTCAGTTAGAATTTGAAGGTGACATATTACATCAATTGTTTAAATAAAAGCTTTGTCAATTTAATTAAAAATGTTGATTCAAGATAATGATGACAAGCATATTGCCCACACAACCACCAGCCATGCAATTTCTAAACTGGCATGCACAAGTGAGTGATATGTACAAAGACAACTGAGCATGCAATGATATCAGTTACACTAAATCACAAATGATATATCACCCTGATGCTGCCAATACAAAAAAGATGTTTGGTTAATATAGATGTGATGATAATGAGATTTTAGAATGCGGTAACCGGTAGGGATGAGTCACAGGGAAAATTAGGTGGGTTCATCTGAACATGAACATCATGTCAGTCAACTCAAACAGATAACCAATCTATATACAACTGCAATTGCTATATTAGATAAACTGGATAAATACAATGTACTTAAATGACAATCTTAGGTAAAACACTTTTGTTGTAAGAAATGTTAACTTTCTCATGAAACTAATCTATCATTTCTCACCAAAGTAAGACATCCAAAAATACTGTAAATTTGTAAAGGATTTGCCAGTGTTAGTGTTTGTACTTGTTTGAATCTTTTACTCTGGCGAATCTATTCAGGTTTGGGTTTGTATGAGCTCATCCCTACTAACTGGTCCCAAAATATTACAACATTGCAAATCATTAATTGCATACTTTACCTTTACTTCCGATATGAAATTGAGCATGTGCGCCACCTTCAGTTGTTGGTTGGTCAAGATCAATGATGTCCGTGGCCAGCGATACGATCTCATCAACAATTTCACGACCGTGGGCAAACAGCAATGGCGATTGCACCCTCGTTTGACAAACATCAGAAAATAGCGAGTTATCCGGTGAAAACTCATTTGATGCTTTCACTGTTTTTTCATTGCATTGTGTTGTGTTGTGGGTAGTGGACGATGGTTCTGAACTTTTCTTGTCAGAATCATCCATGACAAGACACAAACCTCCTTGTGTTTCTTCCTCGTCGTTTTTCTGTCCAGTGAATGCTCTCACATCCTCATAATGGAGCATCAGCATGGGCTTTGCCTTCATATTGATTACTACAGGTTCAGCGTTAATATTTATATCTTCCGCGACATTTTGCGACTGTCTCACAGTGTCGAATGCTTTGGTTTTGAGAGCACCATCGGCTGTATCTTCAGAAGACAAATCGATGAGTTCACTTCCCTTATCATTTGCAGCGATCAAATTACTACTATTGTCGTCATCATCTGTAAGTAATTGATCTTCGATATTTTTTCTTATCTTTACGTCGTTATCTTCAGCTTTGTCTTCAAATGCCAAGCTACTAGGAGGACACGCTTCACATTCAGACAAAACGCATGCAGTGCTATTCATATCATTCTGGGATGATTGATGCTCTGTGGCATGCAGTTACAATTATTCAATAATTACGGACAGAATAGTGGTGCATTTAAGCAGCTTTAGACAGCACAAGTACAACTACATATCCAAGAAGATAACAAATTGTAATTGGAAATTATGCAGCTGAAAGAATTAACTAAGGAAAAATTAATACTAGTGTCAACAGTATTAAGGGAAGATAGGAGAATAAGTGAAAAGGTTTTGCAAATAAATTGCAGAACTATCAGTTACTAACAATTTAAACACATCGTCATGCAGGTCATAATCATAACAACTCAACGATGTCACTTACCAGGTGGACTTTCACTGTCACCATGCTTGCTTGGATTGAGTTGGTTTTCCGACGTTGCTTTCCTGCCTTTCGCACTGTTTCGCGGATTCTTTGAGGGCGACCCAGTTGGGAGAATGGTTTCCGATCTACTTGCAGATAATCTCATCTTCCTTACAGTAGCCGCGTGCTGTGCTTGAGCACCTGTCTCGCCAAGTACGGTGGAAACTTGGGAAAAAATTAAACTTTTCACTCCTTGTTCCGGATGGATGGGTTCTGTGTACAAGCGCCTCATTTCACCATCTTCACCAGCAACAACGGCTAACTTTGATGTCGCATTGTTGTTATTGTTTGTGCTTTTAGGGAAGTTGCCGTTCATTGAGCTAGGCTGGTTAAGTTCTAAAATCTCATTGACATCACGTGCTATCTGTTCGGATTCATCCATGACTGCATCTGATGTTGTTGAAGTGTTTAAGTTGGATCCGTCGTTGATAGATTGTTCATTCAGTGCAAGATGTTCACTGGAATCAGACGGCTCTTCAACATCGTAAGCTATTTGGACATTAGAATTTGAATTTGTGTTTGTAGCTTGAAGGGGATTTTCAGAGCCAAGGTAATGAGCACTGATGTCAATATCATTGATATTTCCTTGATTGTCTACAAACGTATCATCTTCTAGAGGAAAAGCTCCAGCAGATGAAGGTCTGTTGTTCTCGGAGGAGCTAACAGCATGAGCGCTTCCTTTTCGAGATACCCGTGGAGAAAGAACAGCATCCACATCCGTCGGCGAATCACTCAACCCAGCCTGCATTGAAAAGAGATGAGGGAAATAAAAAGAGCTCGGACTATTATGAACTGTCGGACGTAAAACTTAACAGAAATAAACTAAAAAAAGTATAAAATTTACTGAATACATTTTACAACAATCATAAGAGTTTGTAATAAAGAATACCGAGGCTTTGGCACTTTCAGTCGCTTCTTTCTCTCCAAGTTCATTAAAAAATGCTCCAGGTATCGTTTCCCTGATCTCAGCCACAGTGTGGCATCTGAAGAAAAAGGATAAAACAAACCTGATACATTTTCGGCCTGTCAATTGCAACAAACTATAACCATAAAATCAAATAATGGATATGAAAGGCACATAAGTATCAACAAATAGATAGTGAATACCAATACATAAGAGTTTCCGGCATTTACATCACCAAGACATTAAAGTGCTTGTCTAAAGTTTAGAGTGCTACATGTCAAACAGACACACATCAACCGTGAAGTGTAAATCATGATTACGTACAACATATCATAATTATATATCTGAATGATGCAACATATATTAAATTAATATACCAATATTTAAAACTTTAAAATTTAAATCAAATAAAGCCAAGAAAAAACATCATCTCATATTGGTCCCAAACACAAAAGTTCATTATTAAAGGACACAGTAATGAATATCAGCAAAGGTAAAGCAAGCAAGTGCATAGCAAACAAAGAAAATTTACATGCTCAACCATATTAATGCCTTGTAAGGACAAGGGTGGAGTTATTAATATCAAGATAACGCCTGGCAAATACCAGCTACAGGATAAACCACAAAGTGTCATATTGCTTGACAAATAGAACATAGTCCAATAACACCATGGCATATCACTTTGAGCTGTACCAGTGGCCCATAGTTGGTGATTCAGTTTTTACAAGCAAATAAGGCAAAGAGACAAAATAAATTAGAAGTCAATAATTGTGATAACATATTTATATATATACGATTACTAAAAAGCCGCAAGTCAAGCACAAAGCAACATGACCATGTTATGTACAAATTCAATGTGTCTATTGCTTGACAAGGTTTTGACATGAATAGAGATGTTGACGCTACAAATGAATTGGCCCGTCTCTAAATAGGCAACTTTGTTTTCAGGTGAACCTCACCAGAACTCAAACAATGGTAACCTAGGCAGTAGCAAACAAAGCAACAACATGTATTGTGTCACCACCGGCGAATTGGAGAATGAAAGCATATGTCCATGAATAAACCAGCCATTTAATTTCAGAAGAAAATACATAAACAAATACAGAAACAAACATACCAAGATTAATCTCATGTAATTTGTGAAACAATTGTTCACTAACAGGATTCAGTAACTGTTTGTAAGCATTAAGCAATTTCAAGTTACTGAGAATGCACTGGGCAGGAAGTATTTCTAGTTTTCACAAACTGAAATGATTAAATCTCAGAACTATTAGCCGAAATATCGGAGGTGACAAATTGAACAAATTTATTTGGTTTTCGGTTCGCATCAGAAAATCTCTGATGTTCAATAGTTACAGAAGGCATGTACAATTGATGACAATTATGAAAATTTGACAAAAACTAGCAATATCTTATTAATTAGCAGAACGGGTAATAACAAAGCGAAACCACCAGCAAAACATAACTCAAAGCAAGCAATCTATATCATATGTTTCCAGGGCATGAATCAAGGACTTATTCATACTTACTACTCATATTGTGTTACACCAGCGATTTTGTCGTAACAAGAAAACTTTCCAAAAAGAAAAAGAAAATATCAAACTTCACAAGACCTTTAAAACTACCGTGTTTAATACATCCACAACATCACAAAAGACCAACATTTACTGTGACTAAAGACACAGTCAAGTATTAAGTAAGACAGAAACATACAGTAGAACCCTTGTAAGTTGAACATCCACAGGACCGTTGTCTAGTGGTTGTTTTAGTAGGTTGCCATACATTGCAATAGTATAGAGCATATTCTAGACTGAGTTTAAGTGATCATGATACTGGGATGGTCACGTTATTGGGTTGGTCGATAACCAGAGTTCCACTGTAATTAAAAGCCTTGACAGATTGCATTATTCTAAATTGTCAATAAGGCAACTGTCAGTACAATAAAACACGAGATCAATTTAAGCCAGTGTTCATTACCTTCTCATTGGGACTTCAACAGTAATTTGCTTTTCCACACCATCATCGCCATTGTCTTGTGACACTTTACCATTTGCAATATCAGAGAGCCTCTTGCAAATCACGTGCACCAGCTTGGGTGTGTAGCGCAATTCACGTGATTCTAAACCATGCAGCAGGTGCCGTTGGCGGGTTAGGAACTGCTTCAATGTTAAGCGTTTTGCATTGGGCACGACCTAAAATCAGAATTTATGATAAAAAATTAATTAAAAATTACTTGCGATGAGTATTAAAATCATTTAACAATGGATTTTGACATGCAAAATTATATGTTACGAAAACATGGACAAATTTTCATTGGTACCATATAGTTGTAACTATAGTTCAAACTTAAAAGCATAGAGTATCGTTTGTTTAAAATTTTAAACATAAGTTCACCAAAAGCAAGGATCCTACCTGAGGAAACACAATTCGAAGGGGCCTAAGAAATTGCCAAAATTCATTAATGCAGGAAATCTGTCCCCTGGTCTGGATTGAATTACTTCGTTTTTTGCGAACTTTCATAATGGCAGTGGTCGGGTCCATCCTACATGCATACACTAGATAGCATGCTATTAACACACCTGTCAAAAATTATGACCTCGAATTAAGGTTTCATTAATACTGGGATAAGAGGTATAATCTAGAAACACACTAAATTGTCTAACTTGAGTAGTAACAAGAATGCTGGGAATTCCTAAAATCAAAAAAAAACTTGCCAGTTCTTCCAAGACCAGCATGACAATGGACGGCAACTTTCCCTTCCTCAAGAGCAAAGCTCATTACCTTGACCATGTCCAATACTGTGTGCAATGATGTCACACCATAGTCTTTCCAGCCGAAGTTATAGAAAAATACTGAAAATGAGATAAATTTAAAGATTAGAAAAATTTGAAGCAAATTCTTAAAGAATGCATTTTTTCCGTTGTATTTATGTGTTTCACACTTTGTAAATTTTGATTTTACTGTAAATGTTTTGCTGTTTTTAATCTTTTTATTTTGTGTATTCTTATGGTTTTCATCTATCAATTGTGAAGCGCATTTGAGCAATTTTTATCAGGTACCATAGGATGTTTATTATTATTATTAAATACTGATGTTGATCTTAAAGGTGACATTTGCAGACAGATGCTCCCAAACATGTTAATAATTAATTTCCGAGTAGATAAAAAAAGTTAAATCTGTTAAAACGTATCATATATTCTACGAAGGTCACAATCTATGCCTCAAAACAAGATTTATCAGCATTAAGATTATCATGTAAACAACACTAAGAATCATTGTTAGTTAAACATATAGTTTTACTTTTATGCACACATATGACATCCTAAGCATGTCTACGTAGAAATGAAAGCGGTTGCACTGAAACCACGTGCATATCAATAAAACACTCTACAATACTGGTATGTATATATTCATGTGTTTAATCCTATTTACATACTGTCATTGTCCATAAAATCTTGTGGTCGATAGGTAAACAGGCTTTCTTTATCCAAGGGTGGGCCACAGCTTGCATGTTCACCAGGACGTTGCAGATTTATTATTGAGCAGATATTGTGCCTGAAACATTCATTAAAATTAATTAAATATCGTAAATAAAAAACTGCAATTTTGCTTGTCTATGCCTGTCTTTAACTGATTGACATACTGATAAGTTGACCGATAACCAGCAGTAAACTAAATCAAATATTAGATTGATTGATAGTTAGAATAGAAACCCAAAGTGCTGAGTACTTTTTAAACTGCTCCATCATCTTGAACTTCTTGATGATTTCAGTGGATGGCCGTGACATTGCAACAACATCATCCAACACCCTGGAAACACATAGAATGGATTCACATGCAGTTATTTACAACATACCACGAACTTGATATATCAAACAATAATAAAATAACACAAACTCAATGATAAATTGAAGAAATTTTCATTCACCAGGAGGAGAAAACTCCTTTTATTGCTTGATCCTCGTCACTCCATCTCGCCGGGTTCTCCCACTTACAGTTTCTACCTCCACATCCTACTGAGCATTGCATGGGTCCTGGAATAACATGCCGGATTCGTTCTCCGAAACGAGTGTACTTCGCCTCAGGAATACCTTTAACATGAATTTCGTATTGATGCATAGTTTGCAATTGATACGTTTTAATAACAACTGGCTGTTAAGCATATAAATACATCTTGCAGTGCTTGGGTAATTGCCATCTTTTGTTTCATGTGATTTACCTTTCTTTTTGTCCATTCCAGCAACACAAGAGTTGACAGAATCAACAACTGAAGCTCTGGTTATCAATGCATTTTTTTCAATCTACCTATAGCTAAACCATGTACACCATATACCAATAAACAGCAATTATTAATCCAATGATCACCATACCATTCTCACCCATATTCTGAAATAGCAAAGGATCACCTGCAGTTATGATGTAACAATGGAAGACTGGCTTTCTATTAAAATGGCATAAAAAAGCAAATCAACCTACCTGGAAATTCTATTTTTCTGCAGAAAAATTAACCTGTTATTCTGCCATATATTTTAAAAATACAAGCCTGAGTTCAAATGTATGACATAGCAGCCCTAAAAATTATTTTCGCCCGCTGAAAAATATACCTGTCAATCTGCCACTAATATTATATACATATATTTACACTAGACTACCAAATACATCGATCGCGATTTGATGCAAAGTACATCGAGTTAATCACACACCAATAAATAATTGTTAGAATACTATCTGAACTATGAGTTTTTGTTTTATTTTACACACAAGGAAACTGTTCCACAGTTCTTTAATCATTTTAAGCCAAAGCCATTGAATTGTAAAGTTTAAAAATACATAACTAAATACACTTAGCAATTGGAAAAATTTTTTTTATTGGTTCAAGATCATTTTGACCTGGCCAAATTATAAATGTCACTCATGAGCTCAAAAATTTTGGACGCCCCTGGTCTATACAATGCCATTAACCATAATGCATTATTATCGGTACGCTTGACAATTCGTACACTAGACATTAGGAGAACTTTGTCAATAATGCACGATAAACAGGAAGAGATCGCAACAGTAATATCTACAATATTTGCCTGTTTTCCAAGAGATAACACTATGTCCATCGTGGGCGTACAGCCTAGCTTAAGCCTCACCCTCATGTAATGGTTATAACATAATAGATCATAAACGGATCTATTGAAAAATCAACTGAAAAACTATTGTGAAATACCATCCTACCTTAAAAGAACGTAAGAAAAACATTTACCAACCAAACACAATAGATCAAACACCATAATATGATTCAATGTGAACACATGAATTTAACACTGTGGTTATTAAAGCAACTAATACATGAGGTCACATCAAGACCAACACCCAGCGAGTCACGTCAACAATAACCTAACAGCACCTTTGACAACACAATGAAGCCAGCTGTAACAATGGATCATTAGCATAACAATGACACAACTTAAGCTCATGACACATGAGTTTCTTCTCACACCTATATCTTACCTTTTTCACAATGAAAAAGCACCATCAATACTAAATACCGAATTGACACTTAGGGATAGCTATGTATTCATTAGAATCTTTTTGACTAACCAACTAAACAATTAGGCTTATTACAGGCTGGGTAAAATGAATCATAAATTTTAAGTTTTACACTAATTTTCTTGGCTCTAAAATTTTTATGTTTAATTTAATTTTTATATTCATGTTTAATAATGCATTAAGCGATTAGGAACACACAAAAACTTTCCAAAGTAAAGCCTGCATTAAATTACGAAGTATCATATAGCTTATTATAAGCAGCAATATTCACATACTGCATATATTCAAGATGAAATAATTAATCCAGACGTTATACATGTATACATATATAGGCCTACATGTACATATACATGATTGATATACATGTATACATGACAAGATTAACTAAAATCCATAAACTTAATGTTACATGAAATTTGGTCATTAGTGCAAGTCGTACCACAGTCATCAGGGTTCAAGTGACGGCAAATATTGAACTAACCCAAATACAGGAACAGCGATTACGTCAAGTTAGAACATTACTTACATACTATTTAAAATAAAAGGCTAAATTGCAGATTGCAGCAAGCACTATCCTCTATCCCACGAGTTCATTGCGTACGGAACATACTTATTTGCTTTAAATTTTTTTGGAACAACGCTAAACGCACTGACTATATCAAGATCAAAACCCGCACAGTCAGCAGACAGTATCGGTCTCATAAAAACTATCTTATATAACAGGTTTTCATTGTAACAGATTCAACAAAGACTAACAGAACGACTAGCAAACAATATACTGTACTTTCCATTTTCGTAAAGTAAACTAAAGACTTGAAATGGAATTCAAACAGCTAGGATGAAAGCGAAAAGGCATTTCCAAGGAGCCACCACCAACCATTAAACCTGATCAAACGCAGAAATAATAGCTGTGGTTTCCTAAGCTAGTTTCTATGGAAATGTTACTCTTACAACACCCAGTGACGTCATGACGCTGCAATTTGTGAAAACACGATGGTGTAAAATTTGCTATTATTATCTACCTATGAGAGGAACACATTTTAATCAGGTTATGTTGTAATATTAACTAAAACTTGCATTTTATATTTACATCTCACAATTACTGAGCCTTCAATTTTTGTCTCGGCCAGGAATATTTCCAACCAAGTAAAAACATTCACAGGCTATCCATTCCAGACAGTTATCGCATTTCGTTACCATTTTTTCCCAAGCCAAAACTAACCCGACGCTAGATAAAAGTAAAAATTTCAATGTCCAACAAATTTTACATGACACTGTTGCTCCTTCGTACATTGTCATACAATTTCACCAACAAAAGCGCGGCTCTGAAAGCAATGACGCCTTGACCACCACAGTTTCGGTTTCTATAAATGTGTTTTGGGCATCTGCAATTTAATTAACCGGTAACCTGCTGTACTGCAAGTACTCTAGCAGCTTTCGTTTGATAAGAGTTGTCATAGTGTTTTGTTTGACTAAGTTCATCTTTAGACTGGCAATACAGAGTAAGTAAATAACCAACCCTTTCAAGGGCCTTTCTCTTCATTGACACATATCTGCATTTTCTTAAATAAAGATCACCGGCGAAGTCACTCCATTGACTTATCTCCCAAAATCACATTATCTTACAACAACTGTCGCGGCATCTGCCGTTAAAATCAATACCACAGCGACCACTCTTCGGCTTACGCTAGTGCCAATTGCTCAATGATGTATCCGAGCGGAAACAAAAATCATTATAGATTTAGTTAAAAGCCCTAATAACTTTCTACGGCTATTCAAAAAAAATTGTGTCACTCCTAAAATGAATGGAGTTATTTACATCATTGCTATCGATTCAATGAGTGAATTGGAAACGATTGCAAGACAGAACTTTATTTCGCCAGGGCGAAGCGAAAAAAGCAATATTCCTGCCTATAGTTCATGAAGCTAAATCTGTAGGTCAGGTGGTACTACGACACCTTATCGAAAGACACTTTATCGAAAGACACTTTATCGAACGACACCTGATCGAAACGACAGCTGATCGAAAGACACTTTATCGAACGACAGTTAATCGAGCCGACAGTTGATCGAAAGACACTTTATCGAAACGACAGCTGATCGAACGACATTTTATCGAACCGACAGTTAATCAAAACGACAGTTGATCGAACGACACTTTATCGAACCGACAGTTCAAGCAAGATTTTAGCGTGTTTCTCAAACATTGGAACAATGAGCCATTGTGATGTGCGGTCTTTGTAATGGTGTGCATTAATGAATTGTGATGTATATATCATAAAGTTGACGATTTATATTTTATATCTATATTTTATATTTGTATCATAAAGTGTTCGATTTCGCATGGCGGCCGGCCCGCCCACATATTAATAAGATATCACAAGAATACGCACGAGAATTACTAAGTACGAGATTGTCTGTACAGTAGACTAGACTAGTCATTATAGATACAAAGAGTAAGGAATTGAAGGCAAAATTTAATAGCAAGGGGCATGTCGCTGTCTGACTTTTACACAAAGTAGCTTCTTGAAAGTGGTCTTTATCCCAGCTTGACCGACAGCGCAAAATAAATGGCTTCGATGCTTGGTAGCACGTACACATGTGAACAAATGTTTTCAACAATGAAATTCACGAAAAGCAAGCTAAGATCACGCATTTCCGACGCCTATTTAGAAAATGTTCTGGCTCTTGCTTCATATGACTTGCCACCAGATGTTGAAAAACTTTCACAAAGCAAGCAGCATCAAGTGTCACTTTAATGCTGTGTTGTTGAAGTGTGAACACAAATATTTTGCTCTTTTTGTGATTGGTACGATTGAGATTGCAGCAATGTGGTGTAATATACTGAAGTGAGTGTGAATTATAGTATTAATGAGGCATCAGGTAATTAATGAGGCATCAAGTTGTCAATGAGGCAAGTTGCAAAATAAAGGTCAAACTTTGCAAATTTTAAGGTCAAAGTTAAAAATTTTTGGGTCAAAAAACTGGTTGCCCTATTTATGAGTTATATGACTATTATAATTACATTATTTGATCATATTGTGTATACTTACATTTCCACACTATTTGATTTTAGACATCTTAAGAATTCTTGTAATTTTTTCCACGTTAATAACGATTGTATACATATCGAAATGGAATTCATTTTAAGTGATAAAGGCAAACGAAAGTTGGCCTTGGACGGTTTCTTGTACGTTCGTGACAAAACAACAAATGGCGTAACTTACTGGAGATGTGAGGACTACCTCAAATGCAAAAGCCGTCTATCCACAGCCGAGGACGACAGCCTCAAGAGAGCACCATCTGAACACAGTCATCCACCAAACCCTGCACGTGTTATAGTTGCAAGAGCACAAGCCAGCATGCGAGATCGAGCAATCAATTCAGATGAACGTACCTCAAACATTATTCAGAGGGAAACGCAGGATATATCCTTAGCCACCGCTGGTGCTCTCCCTAAAGCAACATCATTAAAGCGGATGATACAGCGAAAGCGCGTATGTCCAGAAGGAATCGGCTTGATGGATGAACTCCGCGTGACACCGAGGGGAGAAGCCTTCGTTATCGAGGAAGACGATGAGAACGAATTCTATATGTTTGCGTCTCAAAAGAATCTGGATATACTGAACAAATGCGCTAATTGGTTTTGTGACGGTACATTCGATGTTGCCCCACTTGGATACCAGCTGTACACGATACACGCGCTGGTCGATGAAAATCGCACGGTGCCACTCGTATACACCGTTACCGAGAACAAATCTGAAGCTGTGTACAATCGCATCTTTGGTTTATTGGAACAACAGCGACCAGGAATAGCCCCAGAAACCGTAACAATAGACTTTGAAATGGCAGCATATAATGCTCTTTCTTCCAGCTTCCCTCGGGCAGAAATTCTCGGCTGCCTTTTCCATTTTGGCCAATGTAGCTTCCGGAAAATTCAGGCTCTCTCTCTGCAGCGGTGGTTCAATGAAGATGCAGAGCACGCCCTTCGCATAAAATGCTTCCAGGCACTGGCATTCGTTCCGCCTGAAGACGTTGTACAACGGTTCGAGGACTTCCTGGCCACGTTCAGTGACGACGATGAGCAGCACTTGTCTGAATACATTGACTATTTTGAAAATACTTGGATTGGACGATTGTGTCGCAGGAATCGTCGTCAACCTCTATTTCCTATCCGATGTTGGAATGTCTTCCACCGGGTTCAAGATGACCTTCCACGAACGAATAATAGCATTGAAGGATGGCACAATGCGTTCAGCAAGCGTGTCTCAATATCCCATCCGACGCTTCGCAGACTCGTCAAAAAAATTAAGCAGGAACAAGGTTCCAACGAATTGTTAATTGAACAATTGAGTGCTGGAATCGATGGCCCACCACGGAAGAAGCGCTACGACGCTGTCAACCAACGTCTGAGGAGCATAGTTGAAAATTATGACTCAACAAATATGGACATAAAAAGTTATCTTCGAGCAATTGCACACAACTTGTGATTAAATGAATGCGATTGAAATGTGCACTTCGTCAGTTGTCGTGCTTTTAACAGTGCATGTTGTCAGTTCTTTTAATAAATTGTCGTTCTTTTAACAGTGCATATCGTCAGTTGTGTCAATAAATTGTGGATCTTTTAACCCTATCCTAACCAGGCTCGCGAGTTTACTAAAAAAACTAGGTGTGGCCAACCCCACACACACATTTGCAATCGTTAATTACTAGAAACCTATGCGTCGTAGACGATGAGATTATTACAGGTTAGTAGAAACATCATCTGGCTTCCTGTATACATCATAATTGTAAAACTAAAGAAAGTGAATTTAGTGTAAATTAGGTATTTCTAAAAGTGACACATTTCTATAAATTCTTCTTGTTACGCCGCGCCCCCGCTGTGAAAAGAGAACGAAAAAGAATAGTTAGTCAAGTTATTGGTGCGTAAATGAGTAATACGTTTCAATGCGGAGAGAGAGCAAAATTATATAAATATCACAATATCTCAAAAATTACAAAATCTAACTTTATCAAACAAACATGGACAGATAGCTGAACATCACAATGACCCATTGTTTCAATGTTAATCTTGCTTGAACTGTCGGTTCGATAAAGTGTCGTTCGATCAACTGTCGTTTTGATTAACTGTCGGTTCGATAAAGTGTCGTTTGATCAACTTTCGGTTCGATAAAGTGTCTTTCGATCAACTGTCGTTTCGATCAGGTGTCGTTTCGATCAGGTGTCGTTCGATTAAGTGTCTTTCGATAAAGTGTCGTTCGATTAAGTGTCGTTCGATAAAGTGTCTTTCGATAAGGTGTCGGGTCACGAGGTCAGGTACCTACTGAAGATAAATACCGCACAAGAAAATGTGTAAAAAACGCAAAAAAAGAACTGCAGGCTAAATACAAAACACGACTTTTGAATTTCACGACCAGCAGATTCACCTGCAAAGGTGCGACTGATCTCAAAATCATCAATGACAAACAAAAGTCAGAAACAAACTTTCAGGCTTGTCCACGAAACACATTGTCCAATCCATTCTGATGACAGTTTGTGGCTGTCATGACTTATGGGCCATCCTATACGTGAGATTCCCTCAAACCTATTAGCCGACAGCAATTCAATCCGCCGCAGTTAACATCTTGTACGTTTTAAGCCCTAGCGCTTTTCTTGCTCGTTAATTGTTTGTGAGCGTATCATTCTTTTTTTTAGCATGCCATAGCAAGGTTTAGCACCATTCATTTTCGCTGCCCATAGTCAATGGCGAAAAATAAAATCTCAATCTAATTTGTCATCGTATAATCTAATACATAATACCACGATCGATGTCTAACTTCTAGATGTAATGCCTGCTGCATGCGTAAGCATATACAGGCATGCGGTGGGATGATTATATTGAAATTAAGAACACCCAAGTTATATGATGCCTGATTTACTTACTGAGTTGTGCGACAATAACGTTATAGACATTTCTACACATGAAGCGAAAAAATAAGTACAATCATAATAAAATTTACTTCACAATACGTTAAAAACACCGTGTATGGGGCACATGTCACGTCACGTTCCATCACATGGTACAGATGCCACTACCAGGGAACAGACACCATGGAGTTACCATTGCCAGAGACAAGTCCGCAATTTTTTCTTATTTTATCAGTTGCAAAACACTGTGGAAAATTTTTGAAACTTTCTGTTTATTCAAAAAAATCCGGTAATGGCCAATATGTTGTTATTTGTTGAACCTACATATTGACAAACACAGTGATCAAAAATATGGACATTGGTCGATAGAGTTCAAAGGATCAGTCTTGAAAGGAAATTCTGGGTCCATTATTAAATGACCAAAGATATACAGCAGTACGTAACGCTCATATGATGGTCATAGATCTAGGATCAAATTCCGATTGTTCGTCACTTTCTCTGCGCGTTGGGCCGCCCTTAGAAGAAGACAGGACGAGAGAAAGCGCATATCGAGTCAGACCCCAGAATTTCTGCGGGATTAAGTGCTTCGTGGTCGCCGTAAACTTCCAGCCCAAGTGCTGGCCGCAGCTGCTGCATTCGCAAATAGTCCACGCGTAACTGGTGATAAATTTCAAAAAAATCAAATCAGAAAAAAACACTGACAACTAACTCGACCAGAACGCTATTATCAATATCACAGTTAAAAAATATTACCCAGGAAACCAACTAAACTCGGTGGATTTTCTTCCTCGATAGCTTAATCCGGACGCCTTGTAAAGTGTCAAAGTCTCGTGAATCGCCCCACCGGGGTTGACATAAGCAGCCATAGGACCTGACGTGGACATACTGAAAACCTCCTTGCGATCTGCTATCATAGATCCACAGCTTGAGCAGGTTAATTTGGAGCGCTGCAAAAATGTTAAATTGTTTTAATTACTCGACTATTGTGACGTTGTAATCGCAAAACTTTCCGAGAAATAATAACAAAAAATGTTACTTTACGTTACATCCATTTAAAGCTTTTTAATTTATCACAATTCTATTTGCAGCATTCGTAATAATTGTGTCATGACGCGGTCAGTTATTTTATCCAGAATATTTCAATCCACGGTCAATTCAACTCACGGACATTGGTTTAATCGTCCGTAGTTTGAATTGACATGGAACCTATTCTACATATAGCGCTACCTTATGTATTAAATTTAATTCACAACGCAAACGCTGAACGGCGCTCTTTAGGTGCATCAGGTAGAGCTTCCATTCGTCGGAGATTGGAAAGTTAGTGATGACCCAGTAGGAGAAATCCGTTGCCGACTCCGGCATCTGATGTTGCTCCAGCGTAGAATTCCACTCCTTCAACTCCTTAAAGATCCTCATGCGCAGGAAATCCTGGAAACAGACATCGGGATACGTCCATAATTAACAGATTATTTGAACAAATTAACAATATCAAAGTTATCAAATGTAGTGCGAAATGCTTTCATTAAAGACAAAGATTGTCAGTAACACTAGATAGATAAAACGTGGTTTCGTTCGTCCTTTAATGCATTTTAAAAGTTGGTGGCCTGTACTGAAGCCAGTAATGTTTCGATTTTAAAATCAACAGCAACTGGATATAGCAACAATACACGAGACTCCAAACCATCCTGCCCCTTCCAACACAGCCATGGACGTGAGGAAACACGTCATACGTGACGTAGCCTGATTGTTTCCTGCTGGACGGAACGGATCTGCGACAAACAGCAGTTAAGACAAATAAAGCGCTTGCAGAGAAGCGTTGCCGGTTTGGGGCAAATGATAGGAAAAACAGTAAAAGCAGCACGCGAAAAAGGATTAAAAACATGGATGGGAGAGCAAAATGAATTGCTGCAGTGTTATATTTTAGCAGAGAGCATCCAGGGCAGTAATTTATACATAAAATCTCGAGAACGATATGTGTTGTAGCAAAACGTGTTATAAAATATGCACCCTGGGTCCACTGTACCGCGCGGACAATGTGAAAGGACGTGTCCAGTGGCTCATCCTGATCTTGGGAAAACTCCTCCTGCCCTCCTTGCTCCTGCTCATTTCAGAGCAAAATGAAGCGGAGAGTTATCGTTGGGCGATGCACAACTTCTACAAGGTACAGTATATAATGCTGTAAGGTCACGCTGAAGTAGGCCTGTTGGGCTATTATGTGACGCAATAACGTCATAGGCTCGGTTTCTCACCTATTTTAGATTTCATGTTTTGTTGTTATTGTTATGTTTTAATTGTAGCGACTGCAATTTCAATTTGAAATTAACTGTATAAATTGTTTATTTAGAACAAAATGCAACATCACTGCCAGGCGTATAACGATGTTCCAGAGTACTACGGCCACGATGATATACTGTGGTCAAATCTCATGAAAGCCGACGTCAATTCGACAAGAAATCAACAAGATTTTAAAAACTGGTCATCCGAAGAGCAGAAAAGCGAGTCCGATGAGGAAAATTTAAAGGAAAAGGTGGAAAGTTTGAAATTTATGTTACGAGAACTCAGCCAAAACAACTACTACAGTTTTACGCGACAAAAGAAAAGACAAAAGGGATACATACCGTCAGAAGCATGCTGTGCCAAGTACCGGTAACAGAAAGACATAAAATAATTTGTAAAAGCGTGCGTTTCAGACATTTGCAATTTTAATACCATACCGTATCTTAAATAGACGCAGCGGCTTCTACTATTTTTTGAAAGCATTTTGTGCGGATTCTATTTTCTCTTGCCATAATAATTTATTTGACCGGTACTGTTTACACCAAAACTACTGTGCTACTAGTCCTATTAATCAGTACTCATGTGCATATGTTTGTTTAGCTGTGTACATGTGTTCCATTTGTTATTAAGACAACGTTTTTACACTTTCTAGAGATGTTTTTAGTATGGTCATTTTTAGGATCATACCACGCGCCTTCTAATCAAGTAAATACCGTACTTTCAGTGTTTTATTTTCTTGTGTTTAGCAACGTGACAGGGAAGACATTGCGATGCTTAGATATGCAAGGAAGTAGCACCTCCTCGACTTCATTTGCCATCGCTATGTTCTACCCATTGTTAGGAACAATAATCGTCTCTGCTATCATGACGCCAATAAAAGTTAAGTGATCACTGTGTTAGCAAACTGTGCTAAGATTAAAATGCTATAAAGAAAGTTTCAGGCAAAGCAAAACTCAAGTTCCTTGGGTAAACTGTTTCAGCAAATTTCGTGTTGTTGTGTTTCAGTGGAACAAAAAGTTGCAGAAGAAATTACTGGCACGGGGTAACAGACTTGAAATTGATTACACCCAGGAGGAAATGATCAAAGAAATTCAGGTGCATTACTCCCCAAAAATTTCTCATTCTCCTACCGCACATACAAAAATTTTATTTGTCTATGCAACAAGATCAATAAATAAAACCAGGTTATGAAAGAGCTAGAACAATAAAAGCTGGCTTGGGAAAAATATTAAAAAACCTCATTTTATGTGCCAGCTATCAGGTAAACTTTTTGAATTTTGCAGGCATGCGTGCAAGTGCTAATGGATGTAATTGTATTCTACTTTGTCGTCGCCAAGATCTGGCATTTATCCAAAGCCATAAAGACATGTATAAGATTCTCACTGTGCCAGCCGAGTTATGTGTCTTACCAGGCAAGCAACATTGCTCTCATGGTGATTGCGTTTTAATTTATTTAAATTTTATTTGCCTACATTTTAGGTGATCTACTTGCTGATCATTGCACAAATGCCATGGATGAGCACACTATGGGGTTTTATCTATGCTTAGATCGCAGAAAAAACGAGCATTTTTACTGGTAACTGGACATCACAACTATTCTGCAAACAGCACGTATTAAAGAACTAAAAATTTACGTGCAACCAAAGAAAAAAGATAATGAATTCCACAAGAACAGACAGCGTACAACTGTATTGCTGCATTCCAGTAAAACATAAGCAACTCTTGACAAACACACAAAGTTTTGTTGCTAAACTTCTGCATGTTATTTGTCAAGTAACATTCTGAAAAATATGCCAAAATACTTACAACGTCATATAACTTGTAAACCCACGATGACAATGATGTTGACATTGCCGCATGTCGGTTTAAACACATGGTTTTGTTCAATGTTGGATGAATTGATTCCATATTGGTTGGTTGATCTGTACAATTTTTTGAAAATACAAGACTTTACATTTGTTTGTTCATTTGTCTATGGTTATTTTCGCCAAGTAGAAACATATGAGTAATACGTAGATAAGTATAATAAATTCAACTAAAACTGTCAGGTAACACAGCCAATGATTTTTTTGAAAGACTCATAGCAATTTCTTTTCATAAAGGCTTCACCACAACAAACTTGTTGTTTTGATTTAATTAAAGTTGAATATTCACCAATATGACGCATGACATAAGTTTTGGACGTCACCTTACTTTTTTTGCTTGTGATGAAAGCATTTCGAGAATTTCTTGACATGCCAACACCAGCTCCTAAATTGTCCAGTTCAACATCAGACTCTATTCGTACTTTGGCAAGAATGTTGCTAAAGATATTGCAAAAATTGTACAGATATATATATTCTAGTTAAGACTTAAATATTATGATAAATTACTGCTGTTGTAGAACATTTAAAAAAAAAGTAATTAGTCAAAAAAATTTGCAATTGATTTTATTTTACTACAAAATTACATACGGATAATCCTTATAAATAGGTCCAAAGTGATCAGAAGATATTTGAAAGCAGTTAAAAAAAACTTCCTGTTTATGTAATGATTATTTCTCACCCATCTAGTTGATTTTGACTTTTCATAACCGTAAATTTCTGGCGTCCAACCACAATTAAATGCAATACAGTTATTTGATATTCTTCTCTATCCTGGTAGGAACGGATCTCAGCAGTGCATCCTATGTTGTAATATTTCCTGGCTATTTCATTTCTTACATTAAATGTGTTTCTGTGAACGAAAATCAAATTATCTTAAAAGCATGTTAAAATCAACTAAAAGTATTCTCCTGTGTTGTTACAATTGATATCTATTTCCCAACATAAACATCGCGATATTCTACAAGGGATAACCAGTTTACCAATATCAACAGATTGACACTTTAAAGTGATGTTATGTAACATCTTGCATATCCAGTTCTCACTTTATGGTCAAGATTCCAAAGGTTTTGTCAGCTTGCTGCATAACCTGCCGTATCATAGACACCTGATTAGGACGACTGATATGTAACGGTAAATTCTGCCCAGGAATGAGGACCACATCAGGAAAGTATAACACATTCATGGTGAGATAGGTATCTTCCTCCTGATAAGCTACTCCACTGCATTCCTCCATTTCGCCAAGATACTGGAAAAACAGACTTTCTACAAAAACTTGTCCCATCAACTGCAGTTTTTCGAATAGATAGATATAAACAAAATAGATACAAATGCACATCATGCTCAAGTCAAATTTATGTGCGAGTGTTGATTAAAGCTGACACTATGGTTTCTTTGGGAGAAAATGCATAGGTAACTTACAGAATGTGCCGTGGGAAGATTTCGGTCAAATGTGATGTTTTCAGGAGCTTCCAGATCACCGTTATCATCTGGCTCCTCATCTATAAAATGTTTAAAGCTAAAATAATAAACCAGGGTATATATCAAATAAAACAATGCATTAAACAAAAACGTCCTTCCACAAAATATAGGAAAACGAGTGATTTATCTTTTTCGGCAAGAATTGCATTTACAATAAATATAACAATCGATCAAGCTAAATAAAATCACCTTCAGGATCATGGTGGGCAAAACGTCTGATAAACCAACGTCTCCATCGGTGAAAATGGCGTTGCCTACAATGCATTTAATCCCATAAAAAAGTAAGCAACGATCAGTTTCAGCAGTGTATGAGTACGCCATACTAATCACTTTGAGTGCAATCCAACATAAAAAGTGATTTCATTTCATAGCCAAAGAAAGTTTATATTTGTATGTATCGTGCATAAGCCATGATGTGAAAGAAAACTGAGATAAGACGGCTGAAGGTGTCTTACCTCCTTGGTGGTGCATTCACTTCTTGATATTGCTCATCATCTTCATCGTCTTCATCATCATCTTCTGATTCCTCAATTTCAACTCTATCGCCCACTAGTAGTAGCTCTTGTTCCTGTGCTTGATGAACAAGATCTTCTTCTTCACCTTCCACGGGGGCTCTATCATCATCATCTCTATCATCTGCTTGAGCTTCTGCAACAACCATAAGTTTTCATTTCCTTTTTAGTCATGTAGAACATAGGTTGTAGTAATTTTTTCAATGACTACGCTTGACAAAAATCGAGTCTGTGTACTGTGACTGTGACAGCCAATATCAGTGTTTAGTATAAAAACAGGGTATTTCCATAACACAAATGCATATAAAATTTAAATAAATAACACACATAACACAGGACTATGGTTGACCTTGCCCTGGATAATAGTAACTAGACTGATGCCTTGCATGATAAGACATCAAGTTAGAAAAATTTGATTTGGTAACAATTCTAAAATGCCCATCCATGCATAAAGCAATACGGTAAAACTAACATGTTTACCAGACTGCAGAGATTGGTATAGGTACACTCAACACCTTTTTCCATCAGCTACAGTGTTGCACTTTAGGTGCGTAATTTTGCACTTAATGACTCGGACAGAACTTCAGCGCACTCAATTTTTAATTTATTTTGAGATTAAATTAGTCAAACTGTCTACATTACTACATAATTGTGCACCTGAAAGTGCACATCAAGTGTACATGCAATTGTCATTTTTTGCAGTTTGGAGCATGCAAGATGTTGCTGAAAACGGCCATACTCTGCAGTCTGGCATGTCTACATGATCTCATAACTAATCACCAATATGACACTAATTTACCACATTTTTTTGTAAAAATAAATTCAAAAAATATGCAAGCAAAAAAATGTGCATTGTCATACTGTTTTAACTTTAACTGACAAGTTCAAGCTGATTCTTACCGTCAGCACTTTCTTCATTGTCAAGGTTTCCCCGATCCCTTTGTGGTCGAGAATTTGACATGGTAGTTTAAAGCTATAGCACTGTCACAAAAAACTGCCAGCAATACAAAATATAAAAGTAAATCTAATGTAGCATCATAGAGAAAGAGAGAGAGTTTATTTCACCATTCAAAACAAACTAAAAAGTATCATAACATAATTGATTGGTGTGAGGCAGTGAAAAGACCTCACGGTCATCTGCCCTAGATTCTATTGCAAAGAAAGCATGTAAGTACTAGTGCAGAAGTGTAAAATTACGTATATTGTTGTGACGTTATTTGATTGTGCACATCTGTACTAGGCCTACTAAGCGTTTGTCACGTGATAACGCGCCACCATCAACGAACTTTTCCCACTCTCATGTCCTTACTGCGAAAACTTTGAACTAGTGACTAGTCTGCTATGCCAAAACTAGAAGTACTGCTGTCAACAAACGGAGTCAATGTTTAAAAAGGGTATTCCCCCAGTTCTAAAACCAAATTCACTCATCTAGGAATGTTAGTGTGAATGTTGAAGTAGTATTCTACTATAGACTGGAGTCATTGACTTGACTGGGACAGATATGACCGCACAAACAAACTTATAAATATTATATTTTTTCTTAAAAATTAGATTTTTTGAAAAAAGTGAACCGCAGTAATTTTCAGATTATGGTAATAAGACCATTGCGGTGCATGCAATCATAGTCTATACCAGGGTTTCTCAACCGGGGGCCATGTGGGCATTCTTCGTGGCCACGAGCAGATGCCTCGCTTGTGAGCTATAGTGTATTAGTAGGGGAAGATGAGGTAAACAGGTACACAAGTTTCTCACGTTTTTGTGCTTGTGCTTTCTGTGCAAAATTAGCGGCGCGAAAGCTATTACACACGCCGTAGTGAAGTAAAAATTATTCTACAATCATAAATGATAAATCTACATTTTTTATTAATGAGCAGGGGTCCACGGATTTTGAGGGTCACTGTAAGGGGGCTATGGACCATGAAAGGTTGAGGACCACTGCTCTATACAATTAATATGTATAGACTATGATGCAGTGCGATGTGATTGTGTGCGATGATATCTGGCTTCACGTAATGTTGAAAACTACGTGCTGATCTCAGCATACAGCATATTTCTAAAACGGCCTACAGCTACAAACTAATAAGCTTTATGTGCACAACAAAGTTGAGTATACGGAATAGTACAGATAATCATGATGTAAAAGGGTTCAAAACGCAAGAGGTCACAAAGAAAAACAATTAACAACAGAATTTAATTGAGGGAAAAAACTAAAACTTAAAGTGTCTGTGGCCGATCAGGTAGGCTATTCTGAATACGATGATGAGACTTCATCTGACTCCTAGTAAAGTTGCGTGTTGTTCTCGGGAAGCACAACTAAGTTATTTCTTCACAGTAGCATAATGCCCAACAAATAGCCTAAAAAATACTGGTAAAACTTTATTTGCAAACCGATAAACGTAATGGAAAGTAAGGTGCTGAATAACGTTGAAAACGCAAGGGTATATAAAGAAAAGTAATCAACAAAGAAATGTAAGTTAAGGAAGAAAACGATAACTTAAACGGAAAATGTCCAAAGCGTGGCCCTTGCCGCCACGTTTCCATAGCCCCTTGACGTGGCGTTTGCTGCAATAATAAAAATCAATATTGACGCAACGTATATTGGTATTATGACGTTTGATGTTACAAAACATTTTAAAGGTAAAAGCTTTTAACCTGACTGAAGGCATTTTACCTGAAAGCTTTGACTTGACTCGAGCTCCTAGGCCTACTTAAACTGACTCGACTTGAATAGAGTCAGAGAAAATGACTTGTTTAACAACCTTGAATTGCAGACGATCTGATTCCGAAATAAATTTCGCATGTTGGCTTTTGAACAAAGTTCTTGTTGCTTAATTTTGTTGGGAGTTTTATTTTGCGTGTTTTTACGTAAAATCACATAACTTGGAGTTAATATGAATTGAATTAACTGGACTGAAATTTTACCAAAGAAAATATAAAGCTTTGACATTAGTCTATAGGCAGCCTATCTGTTGCTCTTTGACGCCAGGCGTTAATAACGTCAATATTTTGCTGTTTCTCTTCTGGCCCAATGTCTTCTGATGAGACGAATACATCAATGGCTTCCGTGTATTGCTGAATAGCTGCTTCGAACTTATTTTGTTCATGGTTTGTGACAGCGTTAATGTGATAAATGGCAGCCGTCAACGCTTTCTTTTTCATGCCGTCCCCACAACCATCTTTCATGGCTAAAATTGCCATTTGGCAATTTTCTTCAGCTTGGTGGTTGTTTTCTAAAGCGACGTCACAGCCAGCTAGAAAGTAAAGGCACAAAGCTTCCGTTTCTTTTTTTGCGCTTCCTTTATCGCAATTTACTGCCTGAATAGTTGCTAGAAGACTTTGCTGGAATGGCAGAGCATGATTCTCGATCTCTGTCTTCATGACGTTCCTCCTCATTGAACGTGTTGCCATTGCTACCAAGTTCCCCCACTCAGTTAGTCTTTGAAAGCAAGTCGTTTCTTCTTCGATTCGTTTTAACAGCTCAAGTGACCATGTCAGAAGGTTTATTAATATGACAAATTCCGATTCGTTTTGAAACATTTTTGCAACCTCAACAATATCATTTAGAATGACGTCACGTTCCTCCTCGACGACGACTCCCGGTACAGTTGAGCAAGTAAGTGCTTTAACTCTTTTGACTGCTTCCTGAACGTTGTTGCCCTTTAAGCTTGCTTTAATTATTTGGAGCTCCTCCGAGCAGCTGGACCCACCTGTTTAACCGAAATCAAACAAAAAAGAAAAAAAAGCCTTACAAAAAAGCCTTACAAAAAAGCCTTACATAACACCAAACACTATAACTTAGGCTAATCATACAGGGACTAAGCCTTAATGCAGTTTATATTTAAATTTTTATAAATTAAGTCTTCACCTTTTGTTGCATTTTTTTCTGACATCATCAAGCGATACAAAGATAACTTGCAAAACGTTAAAACTAATCTCAAAAGAAATTACAAACCCGCATTTAAAATTTGTCAAAACTCAAAGTAAAGCAATATATAGACTACGTTAAAATAAAGCATTCATTTGCTTGCTTTGAAATCCGAGCTAACACCCATTGGTATAAACTGTAAGTTACACATAACATGTGGTTAATATTTAAACCGCATCGTGCAGTGCCATATGCAGCATTCCCCTAACAAGCAACTTATTGGACTTAGACTTCATAGACGGGCTGACAGATCCTTTTGCAAACAAAATCCAACAACAACAATTGGAGAAAATATTATTGGTCTAAAATCAAAGCTGACCTAATACGATCGGCATTCTGTAATTTGGTAATTTCTAACATAACCTCGATTAAGATTACGTTAAATGAAGAACGTTTTTTCATATTACGTAGCCTACATTAAGTTCTCGGTTAAACAATGTCACAACTAATATTTTGTTACAACATTTCTGCGGACAATCGAATGCCCGTATTCAACGGCATCAAAAAGGCAGCCCAGCAAAAGTTAAGTCAAAACAAACTGATGGAAACGAATAGGATTAAACTTAACACACACCATGCGTGAGAAAATATTCTTTTGGTTATAACCTAAGCAATATGAGTATCGCCAACCGTCAGCATTCAGGCCTAGATTAAGGGGTGCCATATTGACTTATGGCTGTGACGCCAATCTCATTCAACAAGCATCGGAAGTTACCAATACAAAGTATAAGACAATTTGAAATTATAATTTGTTTATTATGCTGCGTTGCAATTGAAAAAATACAAAGAAAAATTGACTGTAAATTCGAGGTATGATTCCATTTTCATTTTGCAGTATATCGCCAAAATTTATTTTATATTTTGTAGCAAGAGCATGCAACAAACAAGTATGTAGAGTGTAGACAATAAACGTCATGCAGTAAGTAATTTAACATTTTGTTTAATGATTAACCAAATGCGAACATTAGCCCACAGCAGTAAAGCGGACCGCTTCAATGAAGAGGTATATGGCAAAAATGTATACAATGACGACATAAGCACTAACGTCCTTTTGACAGCTCACCAGATTCTGCGATCAATGTTTGCAAACAGGTCACATCCAATACTCTTTGTATGCGGCGCCACCATGGGAATGCAAGCTTAATCAGTAACAAGGCAAAAATGATTGCACCGTGCCAACCTCTGGGTGTCGTCATTACCTAATCGAACTAAGCCTGACGTAACGCGCGTATTGAAGGCGGTCAATGCATTGTCATTCCCAGCATGCGCATTGTTATGGCCTGTAAGAGTGTAAGAGAAAACACAAAATTCGTGATTGGTTTATTAATATAAAACCAGAAACGAGACTTCCTGTCAAATGCCTGTCATGTCGGCCGGACCTATAGCTATTATGCGTGCAGACCGTTCAATTGAACTCACTTCCATTCAATGACAGCAAAAACAAGCACTGAGTTTAACGCGCTAAACGTTGGCTTTTGTCCGTACTATTGCAGTTTTAATGCACAAAATCAGTGTCAGCTACGGAGCTGTTTAGCTGTGAATGTTATTGCGTTTTATTCGACGAGGAAAATAACATTTCATTGAATTAGCAAGGGAATATTCAAAATACACCAGTGCAGTTTCAATGCTGAGAGAGTTTATTCACTTCCATTGTGTAGTTAATAATAGCAAGAAGGAAACGCAAAGTCTTCAGGCCAGAGCAGCCACAAGCATTACTGTATTATGTACGTATGTATGTATGTATATATATGTATGTATGTACTGTATATCCATTACTGCTATATTGTAGTTGTAGTACGTAATGGCATAGTTGTTTAGGCTAGGTATATTAGAAAGTGTGAAAGGTCACGTTGAAGAGTTTTTGATTGCTTGTGCAAGAATTTTAAGTTACAAAACTAACAGATTTTAGATGATAACGCGGGATGAGAAAATGTGAAACAAGCGATTTGGTACCATTGCGTCATCAAAGCATCACAAGCTAGAACTGGCAATTTACTGCTAATAAATAATCTGTTTATTTGAGCTTTTGAGGAGATTTTTTCTGGTTGTAAGTTCCGTCAAGCTAACATGACATTTGTCACATACTAACTTCAACGTAACTCAAATATATTTTTGAATGTGATTCTGATTCCGATTCACCAAGCAAATGTTTCTTGCTTGTCTTTTCTCAGTTTTATCCTATACTTGCGAAAAAATGACCACTTCCTTTATCAGTTTTTCATGTTCCGTTGTTAAGATGTCATTTTAAAACAAGCTTGACTGCACAGAACCACATCTAATCCTAACGTGGGGATTTTTGTATGTTTCAAAATTCTGGTTGTTGCTGCTAACACCATGCTGGGATAACCATGGAGTCGATCAAAGAAGAACAAGCTGGTCAAGGGCTTAACCCATTTCAGGAAAAATCCAGCAGTGACTTGAAAACAGCAGAATCGACGACATCTGCTGCCACAAGAAAAGAGAAGAAAGAAAACGGAAACGCAAAAAATGGAGATAAAGATTCACTTCAGAATCAAATTACACCGAAACGGCGTCGAAGTATGACGGTTAAGCTAATGAGAAGGGTATCGACATCAGCAATTATGAAGTCCCCTTCTTCGCTGACTAACGAAGGTTGGCATGTTGCTACTTAAATGCTTTTATTTTGTAAAGTGTTTGTTTTATATATATCAATCTAAACCGTTAGCTAAGTAGCAACCGTGATGCGCAATATTTCCGAAGTCATCGTCTTAGTTTTGTCAGAATGCGGTAAAGTTATAAATTGTTTGAACTGGTAATTGCCTCAAAAGTAGCCTATATGCGATGCTTTGTACTAGAGTTAAAGGAAATCTACGCTTAGTCGTACTGTCAGGAAACGATCGCTATGCAAGTAGGCCTACCGTTCCTTTAACGCTTTTGATATTCCAGCCCACTTAATTATAACTTCACTGTGTTTCCCTTTTCCAACAGGAGATGATAATTCAGGAGGCGATGTTGCAGATGGTCGGAAATCTAAAGATAAAAACAAAGTACGGTACAGGCTACAGACTACACTTTGACACCAATGGCATATAACTAGGCTTGAAAGTTGCATCATGTTTTAATATTCTACACATGCTTTCTTTTGCTATACTTCGTAAAAACGCTGAAACAAAAATATTCATAGCAAAAAATTTTTCTATGGTAAAGACTATGGACGTAAAATTTGGCCTAACCTACGTCGTTTTGCTTACTGAATCATTCGAATAGCATGATTCATCTAGTATCTAAAGTGTGATGATTTGACATCAAGCGGTGACGACTTAAAGTATAAATATAGGCCTAATAGATTAAATCAGTGGCACCAAAACCCAATTGCTGATAATAATAAAAAATATTTTCTAACAATTGCTAGGTTCCCGTCGTCGATGTGACAATTACAACCCCTGACAACGACACTCCAACTTCAACGTCACAACCGATGTCAACTCCGAAAAGAAATTTCTTTCGTACCATGAGCCAATCAGCCATTAAAAGAGGCAATCAAGAGAAAAGGAAATCAAAACGTCTCAACTCAAACGTGGATCAGATTAGCCCATCAAAAATTTCAGTCCCACCGCCCCAAGTAGACCAGCCGGAAGAATCTATCGAACCAGATTATTCAGGTAAGAACGGACTGGTTGGCAAGATTTATCAGTCCCACAAGCAGCTACCACGGTAATTCAACGTAAAGTTTTTGTATTGTTGTTTGATTGTAGTTGATCTTTTGATCTGTATGGCTACATTTTTATGGCAGCAATATTCTTCACAAAGGTTTCTTTTTTACGTGACAAGATTTGGCGCAGCAAGGGTAGAAAAGATGTTTTGGGGCATGTGATGCAGCCTATGTAGAGCTAGTCAGGAATCTATGATTTAACAACCAATAGAATAAATAAACAATCAAACAATTATGGTCTTGCCATATTACATGATTGAATAAGAATAATTGCGCACATTGAACTATGCTCATACACAAATCTAACTTGAACTTTTCCTTGGCAGATGTCGTCGAGGAAATTCGAAAAACACCGAAAAATACAAAATTGTCTGCCCCTTCACGCCCACAAATGGATATAGAATACGGAAAGGCCGATATAGATACCCGGGAATATGCACACGATATCATTATACAGGAAATAGAAAGAGGATTTTTTCTTGGCCCCGCGTTGAGGTAAGTGTAAATTGTAGGCTATAGCAGACAACAATTCTGACTGGCCTTATGGCGTTTGTCGGCTCGGTAACCAAGTGTTTCGAACGCTAGCCACGCAACAAATGCGGTTCAGGTTCCGTGTTTGATAATCAGTGGCGTCATGCCTTTCTAATGCCATCGAGCCGTTAATGACCCTTACTCCGGTCCAGTGGACCTGTTGGGCAATTCTAACTTCGGGCAGTACCATAAAATAAATCAGAAAAACAAAGCAAAAAATTTGTGATAATCGGAACTTGCACAAACGCTAGCTCGGTAACCGGGGCTCGGCTCGAGCGATGAGGAATCGTTGCCAGGTGGACGTGCTTTCCTCAGTGCGAGGATAAACATTATCATATCATTCCCATATAGGCGATTGCAAGCCCTGGTGATAAAGCATCGGTTGTCATTAACGATTAGATAAAGCAACAGGAATAGTAGCCTACAACTGTTGCTACAAAGACGAGGTCTTGTTTTCAAATGGAATAATAAAAAGAATAGCGGAAAAACTCAATTTGAAAAGTCTCTATATAATTAAATCTGTGTGTGATTCAATTAATATTCTTAGGTCAATACGCTATAAACAAACTTGGAATATGCATAAGTTTAGAACCTTAATTTATGCAAAAATTTTGCTCATTCCGACGGAAAAATTCCCGACAAGATATAAGATACAATTTTCATTCCTGAAAGTCTTTATGCGAATTCGGTAGCCTGTGGATAATTTGATAAACGCCACCTTGCGTGCAACAATATCTTTCTTATATCATAGTTAGATGACGTTGTTCAATAATAAACAAAAAATTGGGCTTGGTCTGTAAAGGCTAAATGTTTTGAAGCAGCCTACCGTACTGAAATAGCTTAGTCCTAAAATGTTTCTTCAAATTTGATGGTCAGAACTTGGGCAGAAGTTGAAAATGAAGTGAATTTAGCGGACTTGAAGAAGAAAATTCAGCTAATTAAGTGTATAATAACGTCATATAAACGTGGTATAAACATACAGAAAGTGTTTAAGTTTTAAGAAATGGGTCTAAGTTGCCAGTTTACAATATTGCTGGTACTGCTGGCAGGTTGGAAAAGCCCAAACGCACGCTTAGCCCAAACGCACGCTTAGCCTAGTCCACTTGGTACCGGAATAACCATTATACCAGTATTCTGGCATAGGATATCTGGCCGGTGTCAGTTTCTGGCCAATTTAAGTGTAGACTGGCGCCATCAGTAGCCCAGTACTCTAGGAAACGATGATTGCCATTATCACTGTATGTTTGGCTTGTTTGTTGTTGTCATGGTATTTAGCTACATATTTTGGAGTCAGTTTTAACCTTCAGCCAAACTTATTTGTGTTTACTTCAGGCTGCATTGTTTATGTTAAAAACTTAATTTGGCATCTGCAACAAAGTGCAAGTGACTTGTTGTACGGCTTAACTTCTAATGCCAAAAAGGCTATGGAATTTGAAGATGAAAAATATGATAAAGTAACAGAATATTACAGTGAACAAGATACCAAAACTGATCGTGAACATGAACGAATTTTAAATGAAATTGAAACAACTGACACAGCCTTTATTGGGGCCTCATTGAGGTTGGTTAATTGTCATATGTCGTATGTAGCTTAGAGTCAGATTGCTGACTTTGCAAAGTGCCTGCCTTACTACCAACATGCTTAGTAAGAACCCTGTGCATGTCTATACCCTATTATGTGAAAAACTGAAAGCTGTGTTAATTTTTGTCCACATGAAAATTATTTGGTAGAAATCTATGCCAAATAGCAATGTATGATACTGTTGCTTTGCTTGTGGGAAGTACTGTGTTTGCTATACTTTGTTACTTGTGCAGGTTGAAAGACATGCTTTAACACTGTATTAAACATAACATATGCGTAAAAAAAAACAGCCAGGGCTTTGTCAAGTGTTTGGGTGCATGCGGAATTCCACATTGCACTCCACATCCCTGCTTAGAATATACAGAATGAAAGGCATGGTTTTCCCTTCATAGAACATGTCTTTCATGCTTTCAATAACAATAGGCTTTAACTTGTTGCTGTACCGTTAGAAGGATGATTTTATACCCTTGGAAGTAAATCATATTTTATGGCTATCTGCTCAATGTTACGTACAGGGCCGTGTATGAGGGGAATGATCATGAAAAGTTCCTGGAAAGACTTGACTGCAGGATTAAGCAACATGATCGAGACATTGAGAGAATGTGCAATTTTCATTACCAAGGCTTCATTGAATCAATCACTGAACTGATAAATGTTAGAAGCGACGCGGAAAAACTTAAAGTAAGTTTTTATAACGTAAAGTACATAGCCCATTTATCGTTTCCTCTGAAATTTTTTGTTACAAATGTATTTATAATGGTGGAAAACTTCCATTGTATTTTTAAGTTCATTCGAAGGATTTACACATTCAAGCGATATGTACGGTTGGTAAAATTACTTTTTTGTCTTTTCAGAGTCAAACCTTGGTTATCAACAAAGAACTCCAGGAGTCTGGAAAAGAAGTTGCAAGAAAAAGCGATGATCTTATCCAATGTCAACTTCAGCAACGTAATGTTGCGTCTGCCATAGAAAAACTGTCAGAATGTTTGCCAGTATTGCAGATGTATGCAAAAATGATGGAACAAATGCGAGCAGGAAGGTTGAAACTGACATATGTTTGCTTAGTGATTATGTGTAATCATGCCTTGACACTGGTATTTCATTTTTATTATTTGTAAACAATTATATGAAAAATTTTTGATGATAGAATTTTTTATTTACCATGGCCATCTTACTTTAAAAAACTATTTCATTTGTTTTCAGTTATGTGTTACACACTAGACACAATATATTACCTACTAGGTATTACTCTGCTCTTAAAACTTTGGAACAACTTGAGCATACAGCGCTGCCAAGTGTCTACCGATATCGTTTTTGTGAAATCATGTTGGAGAATATTCCCAAAATTCGCGAGGAAATAAAAGGTGTCTCAATGTCAGAATTAAAAGACTTTCTTGAAAAGGTTCGGCAGAATTCAGACAAGATAGGAATGGTCGCGATGAAACAGGTAGAAAATCTGTGAATAGTGTTGCCTTTTTAAACATAAAGAGGTAAAGTTTTAATTTTCAGTGTTATTATGTGCTTTGGTTGCGCTTAATCTTAGTCATATTTTAACCATTTTTTATTTACTGGATACATGATCAGGTCGAAAAAGAAAGAAATCTTGAACAAAGTGCTGTTAGTGGTGATAGGTCGGACAGTTTTGGAGTAAAATCTTCATCTGAAGAAGAAAGTCCAGCAGAAGCTGATCTTCCCAGAATAAGAGCAAAACCGATCAATAAAAACTCAAAAATTCCTTCCAAGACAAGAACTAACGTAAGAGCGGAAGCACTAAACAGTAACCACTCCGCCTCTCCTCAACATCGTCAGAGATTAAATCCCTTTGATGAGATAGAAGATGAGGTAGAAGAAGTCATGGACAGTAGAAATCCTTTCGATGATCCCAATCCATTCACTCAGGAGCCTAGCAAATCTAAGGTAACTGAAAATGGCCTGGCAAATCCTTTCTTAGATGAAAATGAGGATGTTGTCAAAACCCATGATGTTAATCCCTTCTTTGACACTGACAATGCCTTCAAAGAGCCAACTACTCCCGATGCCTTGAAAGATATGAATTATGAGGTGTGTAGTCATTTAAGATTAGCCTTCATTGCCAGATAATTAAATATACATTATAAATCATTGGTACAGTATATATATATGTTCATTGTCACTTTGATTATGGTAAAGTCATGGTATTGAAGATTTATGAAAGGCTGCTTAAATATTAACTACTTATTAATTGTATACAAGTACTGTGTGAACAAGTTTACCGTATTTACTCGATTGTAAGCCTCATATAATGGTAAATTGAGACGCAACTGGAACATACTCTAAGGTATGCCTCTGCAAAATATACAGTATATATATACTCTGTATTTTCTTTTGAAAATTTCGGTTTGATGCAAAAAAGTAAGCCGCAGTATGACAATAAAACAAAACCACAGTTTACAATCTAATGTACACAGTACAGTATATATTCGTGACCCGACACCTTATCGAAAGACACTTTATCGAACGACACTTAATCGAACGACACTTTATCGAAAGACACTTAATCGAACGACACCTGATCGAAACGACACCTGATCGAAACGACAGTTGATCGAAAGACACTTTATCGAACCGAAAGTTGATCAAACGACACTTTATCGAACCGACAGTTAATCAAAACGACAGTTGATCGAACGACACTTTATCGAACCGACAGTTCAAGCGAGATTTTTGCGTGTTTCTCAAACATTGAAACAATGGGTCATTGTGATGTTCAGCTATCTGTCCATGTTTGTTTGATAAAGTTAGATTTTGTAATTTTTGAGATATTGTGATATTTATATAATTTTGCTCTCTCTCCGCATTGAAACGTATTACTCATTTACGCACCAATAACTTGACTAACTATTCTTTTTCGTTCTCTTTTCACAGCGGGGGCGCGGCGTAACAAGAAGAATTTATAGAAATGTGTCACTTTTAGAAATACCTAATTTACACTAAATTCACTTTCTTTAGTTTTACAATTATGATGTATACAGGAAGCCAGATGATGTTTCTACTAACCTGTAATAATCTCATCGTCTACGACGCATAGGTTTCTAGTAATTAACGATTGCAAATGTGTGTGCGGGGTTGGCCACACCTAGTTTTTTTAGTAAACTCGCGAGCCTGGTTAGGATAGGGTTAAAAGATCCACAATTTATTGAAACAACTGACGATATGCACTGTTAAAAGAACGACAATTTATTAAAAGAACTGACAACATGCACTGTTAAAAGCACGACAACTGACGAAGTGCACATTTCAATCGCATTCATTTAATCACAAGTTGTGTGCAATTGCTCGAAGATAACTTTTTATGTCCATATTTGTTGAGTCATAATTTTCAACTATGCTCCTCAGACGTTGGTTGACAGCGTCGTAGCGCTTCTTCCGTGGTGGGCCATCGATTCCAGCACTCAATTGTTCAATTAACAATTCGTTGGAACCTTGTTCCTGCTTAATTTTTTTGACGAGTCTGCGAAGCGTCGGATGGGATATTGAGACACGCTTGCTGAACGCATTGTGCCATCCTTCAATGCTATTATTCGTTCGTGGAAGGTCATCTTGAACCCGGTGGAAGACATTCCAACATCGGATAGGAAATAGAGGTTGACGACGATTCCTGCGACACAATCGTCCAATCCAAGTATTTTCAAAATAGTCAATGTATTCAGACAAGTGCTGCTCATCGTCGTCACTGAACGTGGCCAGGAAGTCCTCGAACCGTTGTACAACGTCTTCAGGCGGAACGAATGCCAGTGCCTGGAAGCATTTTATGCGAAGGGCGTGCTCTGCATCTTCATTGAACCACCGCTGCAGAGAGAGAGCCTGAATTTTCCGGAAGCTACATTGGCCAAAATGGAAAAGGCAGCCGAGAATTTCTGCCCGAGGGAAGCTGGAAGAAAGAGCATTATATGCTGCCATTTCAAAGTCTATTGTTACGGTTTCTGGGGCTATTCCTGGTCGCTGTTGTTCCAATAAACCAAAGATGCGATTGTACACAGCTTCAGATTTGTTCTCGGTAACGGTGTATACGAGTGGCACCGTGCGATTTTCATCGACCAGCGCGTGTATCGTGTACAGCTGGTATCCAAGTGGGGCAACATCGAATGTACCGTCACAAAACCAATTAGCGCATTTGTTCAGTATATCCAGATTCTTTTGAGACGCAAACATATAGAATTCGTTCTCATCGTCTTCCTCGATAACGAAGGCTTCTCCCCTCGGTGTCACGCGGAGTTCATCCATCAAGCCGATTCCTTCTGGACATACGCGCTTTCGCTGTATCATCCGCTTTAATGATGTTGCTTTAGGGAGAGCACCAGCGGTGGCTAAGGATATATCCTGCGTTTCCCTCTGAATAATGTTTGAGGTACGTTCATCTGAATTGATTGCTCGATCTCGCATGCTGGCTTGTGCTCTTGCAACTATAACACGTGCAGGGTTTGGTGGATGACTGTGTTCAGATGGTGCTCTCTTGAGGCTGTCGTCCTCGGCTGTGGATAGACGGCTTTTGCATTTGAGGTAGTCCTCACATCTCCAGTAAGTTACGCCATTTGTTGTTTTGTCACGAACGTACAAGAAACCGTCCAAGGCCAACTTTCGTTTGCCTTTATCACTTAAAATGAATTCCATTTCGATATGTATACAATCGTTATTAACGTGGAAAAAATTACAAGAATTCTTAAGATGTCTAAAATCAAATAGTGTGGAAATGTAAGTATACACAATATGATCAAATAATGTAATTATAATAGTCATATAACTCATAAATAGGGCAACCAGTTTTTTGACCCAAAAATTTTTAACTTTGACCTTAAAATTTGCAAAGTTTGACCTTTATTTTGCAACTTGCCTCATTGACAACTTGATGCCTCATTAATTACCTGATGCCTCATTAATACTATAATTCACACTCACTTCAGTATATTACACCACATTGCTGCAATCTCAATCGTACCAATCACAAAAAGAGCAAAATATTTGTGTTCACACTTCAACAACACAGCATTAAAGTGACACTTGATGCTGCTTGCTTTGTGAAAGTTTTTCAACATCTGGTGGCAAGTCATATGAAGCAAGAGCCAGAACATTTTCTAAATAGGCGTCGGAAATGCGTGATCTTAGCTTGCTTTTCGTGAATTTCATTGTTGAAAACATTTGTTCACATGTGTACGTGCTACCAAGCATCGAAGCCATTTATTTTGCGCTGTCGGTCAAGCTGGGATAAAGACCACTTTCAAGAAGCTACTTTGTGTAAAAGTCAGACAGCGACATGCCCCTTGCTATTAAATTTTGCCTTCAATTCCTTACTCTTTGTATCTATAATGACTAGTCTAGTCTACTGTACAGACAATCTCGTACTTAGTAATTCTCGTGCGTATTCTTGTGATATCTTATTAATATGTGGGCGGGCCGGCCGCCATGCGAAATCGAACACTTTATGATACAAATATAAAATATAGATATAAAATATAAATCGTCAACTTTATGATATATACATCACAATTCATTAATGCACACCATTACAAAGACCGCACATCACAATGGCTCATTGTTCCAATGTTTGAGAAACACGCTAAAATCTTGCTTGAACTGTCGGTTCGATAAAGTGTCGTTCGATCAACTGTCGTTTTGATTAACTGTCGGTTCGATAAAATGTCGTTCGATCAGCTGTCGTTTCGATAAAGTGTCTTTCGATCAACTGTCGGCTCGATTAACTGTCGTTCGATAAAGTGTCTTTCGATCAGCTGTCGTTTCGATCAGGTGTCGTTCGATAAAGTGTCTTTCGATAAAGTGTCTTTCGATAAGGTGTCGTAGTACCGTATATATTAGTTAAATTAAAGATTACAGATTACAAACTATCTTTTATCTGGCTTAGTTGTTTTCATAGAATTAATATAACCCAGTTTTACAGTGATGGTGAATGCTCATACAGCTTGTTTGTGATACCAACGATACTTCTGTATAATTAGTTATTGATGATAAAGCTACCAGTAGTTAAATTTCAAATCATCCTAGTACCAGCAGTAAATTGAAAATCATGCCTTTAACAGAATGAAGTCGCTGTTAATGCAATAGATTCACAAGTTTCAAACCAGTTATCCAAAAATGACTTTTCATCCGGCAGCAGTGACCCATTTGAAAGTAAATCACAGCCGATTGATGTTGTGGCATCCAAAAATAAATCAGTTATTGGCAAACTTCAGGATCCGTTTAATCCTTTTGTTGATAATGAAGAACCACGTGACGTCGAGCAACGTATTTCGCAGATTGAAAGAGAGGTTGATGCTAAGAATGTGGTGAACAGCAATGCTGAAAGCATTCCCTCTGCTTCCAGCACCAGCTCAACAATTGTTGAAACAGATCCAGAAAACACTAGACTAGATCCTGCACGTAATGCTGAGAACGATCAAAAGCCCAGAGATGTTTCCCAAAATCTTGACCACATGCAAGATCCTGACATTCCTGTAAAAGCGCCGCCAAGACGAAAAAAGAAAAAGCTAGCGGGAAAGCCACAGTATGCTTCAAAAGAAGCTCATAAACCTCCTGAAAATCCAACAAAAGAGTCGGAAGAAAGTAATGGGACACCTTCTTCGGCAAGTGTGTCTTCCACAGATAAGGTTGAATTGACTCAAAAGAGCAGTGGAGAAAGAATAGCGCCGGATAGGCCTCACGATCATAGCCCTATCACTCCATCAGAAGTTATTAACAGTGCAACATCTGTATCAAAGCCTTCATCACAATCTCAGGAGTTTGAAAAGAACCAACAGGGTTCAAATGTAGCAACACTGCCTATAAATTTCGTTGGACACAGCAGAAAAATAGAGAAAAATCTTCAGGTATATCATAATCAGAGAGCCAGACTGGTGGAGGACATGGTCTCATCGAAGTGGAGAAAGATTAGAGATTGGCAGATGCCACGCATTTACAATGTATGTATTGGGCTGATTTTAATGATGCTATGCAAGTTTATGAGAAATACTGAATCAAATCTGGTCTTTATACAAATGAGTTCTTTGATTCGAACATTGCGTAATACTAGTTCCCTCGGTTTTATCTCGCTTCAAAGTGTAACCTCTTCATTAAATTACTTTTAATTCTAAGAGATTTCTGTCAATCAGTTGAACTTTGTTGTTTTAAATATTACACTTAAGAAGAATGTCACAATTACACCTAATTGCATATTCCTGTTATAGTATGATAATTGCAGATACATTAAGCAATCTTTGAAATACGCAATTAGCAAAATTAGCTGATTACAGCACAGTTCTGATATAATCATATTACTATAACATTGTCTATGTCAGGGTGGTCCAAGACTGTAAGCATGAAAGGCCACTTTAAAGTTTGAGGAAAACGCTGCGGACTGCAACTGGGGGAGCTCTAATGTTAGCAAAGGGCTGGGTTTACTGTTTTAATCGACTTGATGCTTTGCTGCACCACTAACACTATTAATAACGCACTCCTTGATAGCTTCTACTTGTTTGCGACTGTGCTTGCAACGAAAAACTAAAATCATGGCACGTATGCATCGTCACGCAATGCTGTTATGTTAGTCGTAAAAAGGCCATCACCCCATGATAATCACCTATTGACTTGCACTTCAATGATGTGCAACTTATCTCGGGCTGTGGCTGAAGCAACCCTATTAAATAACACGCAGGTGTATTTTAACAACTGCGGATTTTGCACCGGAAGATACAGTGTAACAAAACTCTGAAAGTATTTGCACGCCGCACAAAATCTTTCCGCGGGCTACATGTGGCCCGCATGCCAGGGTTTAGACGACCCTGGCCTATGTCATGAAAAATATAACAATCCAGTCTGGTATGAAGTTTGTTCTGGTATGAAGTCTACACGAGTTTCGACAAAGACAGTTTAAAGATTGAAAATAGCTAAAGGGTAATGCTATGATAAAATATTTTAGTGCTGTTAGTTTATTAAATATTAAACGCACTGATACCTTTTCTTAAAACAATAAACAAACGAAATATTTTGATGAAGGAAGTATATTAAGATGACTTTTCATAGCAAAGGTTGGGTTTGCTATCTATATCCATGCATAATTATTGTAAAGTAGAGTACCAAAACTGCTATGTGCCCACAGTTGAAAGCATTTTTGCAAGAAAAGGCGCTTTTTGTTGCCTGGTATTCTATCTTCATACTGGTAGGTCGGTCACAGTCTTACGTAATGAACAAAACAAAGATTTAACCATTTTGTTATACTCTTTTGTTGTGATCAACATTTCTGAGTCTTAATCTGCAAATCACAAATATTTATGTCCATATTTTGCAATTTCTGGTGATCCCTGTTTCTGAATCGCAATCGATGTTTTCAGTAACATACTGTAATTTAATGTTCATCAGTGTACTGCTATGATTTTTGATTTGATCGTTTGTCATTTCTTAAATTTTCTCACTGATTTGAATGTTGTGTTATATTTCTAGTGATTTTGCTGAGTAATTCACAATTACATACAATGAAGTAATGAATTTTTTTGTAATAGTATTTATATGTGATAAAAACACAAATGGCAAGATTATGACTTATGATAAAAAATTAATAGTGAACATATCTATTATCCATTTTTACATAATATTATATTTTTCTATTTTATCAAATTATTTACAGTATTCTTGTTTCAAGTACAGTATGCACATAGTACTATATACAGTAAATCTTATTTCTTTGATACTTTCCCAGGATCTTTCAGCGTCAGACCTCGTTGACTTTTCTCCTGTATACAAGTGTCTACACATATTTGGCTTGGTTGGCTCCCAGACTCAGTTCGAGAACTATTACCGGACGCAACGTCGGAACCAGGCCCGCTTGGTGCTTCAGCCATCCGTTTCTATGCAAGATAATCCCGATGCCTATCGCAACTTCTTCCACCAAATTGTTGGGTAATGTTAAAACTATTCTTTGATATGTTCTTTGAAATATTTTTCTTATTTCATGTTACTAACGAGTAATGACTTTTAAAATTGTTTCTGTTGTTACTGTTCAATACTTCATCACAGCAGTATTGCGACTGTGCTTGTTTAAAAGCAGCTCTCCTGTGCATCCAGGTTTTTTGTTGTGGAAGACCATGTGCTGCACACAGCTCCAAATCTCATCAGTCGGCAGTGGATCAACGATTTGTGGGAGATGGCAATTTCGAAATTAATCGCTGGTCTCAGGACAGATTCTGTGAGTTAAACAATAATTATCTGCATCTAGATTCGCTGTTTTCCACATGGCTGCTTAATGCTTGCTTTGAAGTTTGCAAATTGTGGCGTCACACCCTTTCAAATTGTGGTGTGGTGCTGTGAGGTATCGTTCATCGATATTAAGTTATTTAAACTACGCTGTATATCCATGACAGGGTTATTGTAGCGATGCCGTTGTGATGATGAAAGTCAAGAACTTGATTGTCATTTTCGCAGACACACTAAAGGTACAGCCACCCTCTAGTTTTAGGAGTACTTCATTAACTTTTATATTACATTTAACCAAATAAACCGATGTGCTTGTTTTAATAATTCACATGTATTTCTGTACAGGCTTACGGTTTTTCAGTGGGAAGATTGTTCAGTCTTCTTATGGAAATGAGGGACCAATATGGAGAAATATTGTTAAAACACTGGGCCCAAAAGTTTAACGATATCTTTAATGAAGATAACTACACTCCCATGTTGATTGAGAGTGACATGGAAACACAAGCCCTTTTAAATATATTCCCACACGAAGGTAATGGTAGTTTAGTGTCTATGTGCGTCTCAGTCTCAAACAATTACAATCATGCTTAGTTTCTGGCATGTGATGTAATGCTCCTGCTATTTTAAGTATGCGTTGAGTGGTCGGTTTGATTTAGGAGTTGGTAATATGTGACTGTATAAACATTTATTGCATCAATCTGTGCCGGTTAAGCTGTTAATGCTTCATTGATTTTGACATTACTTCCTGAATGTATGTGTTTGCTTTGCCGTGGTGAACTCATGTAAGTCACAAATTACCTTTTAGGTAATTCAGCATTTTGACAAAACGGTTCTAAAGTAGTATTCGATACAAAACAATGTAATTAATAGCTCCTCAGTTACTTCAAAACACTACTGAAAACAAACATAGTTGATTCAATTGCTACTAACAATGCCACTTGCTTTCTTTGTCATGTTAACACAGGTTTTGTGTGATTTATGCAGATCCTAATTTTGATCAAGCAAAGTACCCGAGAAAACTCCCATTTTCGAAATTTGTCCCAAGAATCTACAATGAAATCAAGAACTTTATCCTTGCATGCTTGAAGTATTGTGAGGACCTTCATCTTAGGTATTGCCATAACTCTACCAAATATGTTTATTTACCACAATTTTGACCACCAGTTGCAACCACATATATCACTAAGTTTCAATTGAAATTGAATACAAAGTTGCTCTTGTAAATTACCAATCGGACGGAAGCTTTACTGGTGTCACACATTCACTGAAACTGCTGGAATAAAATTATCATCTAGCTTTGATTGCTTCCTATTTGCTTGAGTTCGGCAAGAAGAAACTTTTCTCTACACATTGTAGATCACCTTAAAACAGAGTTAAAACTGACGTTTTGGTTCAGTCAATTAACCATCTCTATTGTTTCATGCTTCATTTGTCAGTTCTACGGAAGTGGATGACATGATAAGAAAATCAGCCAACCTCCTGTTAACAAGGACACTCGCCTCTGGTCTGCAGTTACTGGTCGCAAAACGATCACTGGGTCTTGCAGAGGTACGTTTGCCGCATTGTTCATGACAACGCCAAGTATCAGCGATGAAATCACTTTTATAAAAGAGGATCCGAAAGCTATCGATTGATCTCACTTTTATGGACTTGTTTTGTTATTTCACAGCTTGTGCAAATTATTGTTAACACCACGTACTTGGAGAATTCGTGTCGTTACATCGAGGACTTTGTTCAGTCTATCACCGGTGTAAGAGCGGGAAGTGCCCACTCTGCCAAATTGGTTGGTGTCTCCACTTTTAAGGACGCAAGAAATGAAACTGAAACACAAGTATGCGATTTATGTGTCCTGTTTTTGTTATTCTGGTTGAAATGCTGTGTACTAAATAAGGTTGCACGTATAAGTTCGTACATTAATTTTATATTGACTTTTTTAGTTTCATTTTACCTTATGCATCTCGTTGATATTATATAGTTATGCAAACACTACACAAGGTCTCAATATCGCAGCACTTTGCCAATCAGTGACATATATCAAACTAAAATTTTTCATTGTAGATCTATAACAAGCTCAATAGCAAAATAGACGAGTTCTTTGAGCTGGCCGAATACGCTTGGGACGTGAAAGAGCCAAAGGGAATGGCCAGCCGTTACTTGCTTGACCTCATCGCATTTTTACGTCACAATTTCGAAGTCTTCACAAATTTACCGGTAATTAAAATCACACCCAATGGTCGTCCCGTTGAACAGACAGATTCGACTTCACCGAGCCGTTGCCAAAGACTAACTGATACAATTGCAGATAACACACCATCAACTAGTGGACTCCAGCGGTGACAGATAAATCGCAGCATCTTTTCATACATTTTTGTATTTTCTTGGTACAGCCAAAGGTTGCGCAGACCGCTTGCATGTCAGCGTGCCAACACATAAGCGCCAGGATGATGGAACTGGTCATGGACCCAGACGTGAAAACCGTAACCCTAGCGGCGCTTCAGCAATTTAGTTTAGACGTTATGCAATGTGAATGTAAGTGATCTAACAGTGGGTAATTATGACTAGTGTGGGTATGAATAGTACAATGTTTCAATCTCTGTTTTATGGTGACCTCAACGTTATAGCTGCTTTCAACCAATCTAAATCATTTCATCTTTAAAATTAAAAAAAAGTCATTTTTATAAAAATTTTATCTTCATCACGAAGCTCCTGTTCATTTAATCTAGTCCGTTTCATTCCAGTATTTTCCAACTCGGATCCCGTTCCCGGATTCCAGGATGGTGCGCTCCAGATGACTTTTGTCGAAATCCGCCAACTACTCGACCTCTTTCTGTCGTGGGATTGGTCATCGTATCTTGCCGATTATGGCAACGGCAACAGCAAATATCTGAGGGTCAACCCGGGTACGGCCTTAACTCTGTTGGAAAAGTAAGACTTGTTCACTGTTTATGATGTTTATGGTCTATGATGAATTTAGTTCTAAGATCTGCTGTCTTGTGTGCTGCTGACTTCTGTGTCATCAGTCATCACTGTTTGTGATGTTATGTTCTATACTCTTATTAATTTAGTTCTACATTTTAATATCTTGTGTTACCTTCTGTTTTCAATCCACCTTACCTCACTTACCAAATCAATATTTCTTTACCAAGTCGCATAAAATATAATATAACGATCGATGCTAAAACGCTTATTATACTGTATAGCACAGTGACTACACTGAATATAGGCTACTACCATAGACGTATCGTAACGTTGATCCTAATTAGTAATTACCAATAAATCACCTACCTGCCTGTAGAACTGATAAACTCTCTCATTTTCAGAATAAAAGAAGAGAGAGGTCACAGAAATATTTTCACGTCATTAAGTAAACAAGAGAGAGAAAAAAAGAAACTTTTGGAAACTGTGGTCAGGCAACTACGGGGGATAGTCAACGGTACGTAATCATTGCCTGGAAGTATTTCGCCTGTATCACGCTCAACAGACTCACGTGATGTGATAAAAACTAACTATGCTAGCTTGCATGACAAATGGGGACATGATTAGCCTCCATAAGCATGTGTGTACCGTGGAAAAGATTTTGATCCTGTTTTTTTTTCGCCAAATGATTCGCTCGCTTTCAGTTTTCGCACAAAAAAACGGTTAAAATTTGCATGTGTGTGCCCAACTCGCCGGTGTATTTGTGGCGCATGTGACATCCCTTGCTGAATCTGTTACCGTTAATACTGGTGACGAATTCAGATTCAGTACTTTCGTTGTTATTGGCACTACGGTTCCACATTATCATGTTAACTCAGCGAGGAGTTATTTGCAAATGAGAGATAGTAAATGCTCGCATTGGATGTTGCTTGACCATTCTAATTTCTTACAACCTGTTATTGTGAATTTATTTTTCATCCGCGTCGTATTGTTTTACTATATTTCGTTATGTTTTTGCCCGATTGCGTTCTATATTTTTGAAGGTTTCTACCGTTGGATTTCAAAGTGCTTTAAACCGAGCCTATATTTATTTTCGACCGCGATTTTTTTTCCCAACAGCTGCCTGAAAAAGGACAACGCTTTGCATTGCAAGAGAGGTCCGCCCGCAATACGGTGCGATTACATGCTTTTGATTTAAAGCTTAAAAATCTTGAACATTATATCCATGATTGATTTCCGCTTACGCAGCGGCATGGCAACGACATCGGGTTAATCGCGATTTTTTCTCGGCGCAGACGGGGTCCGACCGGCCCCGAGAAAACGTTCAAGGCTTCGAAGCTGGAAGAAACGTTAGAAGATCTTCATCATTTTCTCTATTATTTGACTTCTTTTATATGGATTTATGCCCTATAATTGCGTCGCATAGTTTGGCTGTTGGTTCTTAAATGGTTAGAATGTATTGATAGACAATGAGTTACAAATCACTCTTGTTGATTTCATTCTGCATGCATAATATACATGCCACGGTACCCGCTGTAAGGTCGTATGCTTTGTAAAAGCACCGAACTTTGTTATTGAAATGATGCTAAAACTGTAGCAGTGTAGCTATTACGCAATGCCATGTAATCCTCTTATAACGAAAATGTTTGAAGCCATTAACATCTCCACAGCTTGCCTTTTGGCAGGCTAACCGCATATGAGCAGTAAGGGTTGATCGCGAAAATTTCGTATGTACTGAAAATGTTTAACTTTTTCATCGTTTCAACAGACAATGTCATTTTTGGGTGCTTTTTCTGATACGGGTTTTAGCTGCCGATCTTGATACATATTGTCGCCATCATCAATCGTCATTGTTTGCTGATATTTCCGCGTTACCGAATTATATTGACTTCAAGCTATTTCCAACTGCTTTGACCGACTGATGGCAAAGCCAGCATTTTTATAACACTTGATAATTTTATATGATTTTGTTCGCCGTTTATAGTCGTAGCGATGCTTCAGTGTTCTTCTTATTCGTGCTCTTTAACATTGATATCATTCATTTACCGATGATACTTTCCGTAATACATCTATGACTAAAGTTTTCTTGTGTGTGTTTTTGCCACCAACGTCACATTGCACCAGTCTTGCAACATCTAATGCTGGCGCCAAGCTTACTTGGTAACTATTCTTTTTTGTAAAGCTTTTGTCATGCCGCTGGTAGAGTGATATTCCACATAATTTCGTGGGATTTTGTATAACGAGTCCAAAGTTGGGCTAAAACTAGTAATGAAAACGTCATTGTTTATTTTGACTAAGCGTTTGATGTTGCGTAGACTGGACTATCTTGTGCGTACCACGTGGAAAACTTTCCCCTCAGAAACAGAGGAAGCTGTTGATGTAGCCTTCAATACCTCACCTACCCGTCAAGATCTTGCCTTTTTCCTTAGAGAGAATGAAATGCAGTACAGGAGCAACGTTTTGGTGCTTTATTGACCAATGTTGCGTTTAGCTAAAAACCGTAATCTTAACAGCTGAACTTCAAAATCTAAAGGAGCCGCTTAATGTGGTCGATATTCTATGTCTTTGCTCTCAGAAACGCTAGCTCAGTTTCTTAGAGCTTTAATAAAAAATAGTTTGCGTGAGCTACGTGATGCCTTGACTAATGGCAAAGATTACCTTTCCCATGCATACAACTTAATAATGCATATTTTTGAGTCAGTATTATTCTACCTACGCATTACACTACGCCTTGCACCGTAATAGAATATTCTATAATCTATATTGTATATAAGCCTACCTATATTAAAATATTTATGACATGCAGTGAGAGCAGTTTGCTGGAATCTGCGTTTACAACAAAACGTTTCGTGTAGATTACTCAACACGTGCTATTACCCATGGTGGGATTTCGTAGTCGTAACATCTAAGCTACAACATTTTTGATATTCATCATGAATAAAATGATTATTGTGTTTAATAAAATCAATAATTCTTACCAAAAATTGATTGATTATCTTGCATCTTTTTTATAGCAATTTTCTGCATGTTTCAAATAGCATAAGCGGCCGCTATTAACATCCAAAGGCCAGATAATTATCTAGACGTGAAGAGTAAATTTTGGATTAAGTGTTAGCTTTAAGCAATATTTAAAATAAAGACCGAAGCCTAGCATGAATTTTGAAATCGAAATTTGCTTTAGTTGTTTGTCACAGAACACTGAGGAGTGAGGATAATGTGTATAAATTACTGCCCCTGAAGTTTTTCACAAAATTATGTCGCCTCTGCCAGGTGAGTGCATGGTTTGTTTTGTGAAACGTATGGAAATGTGGCGTGTGGCCAATTTGCTCAGTAGCGTCATTTAGCTTGCAGTGGCGCGAAAGGTACAAAGTCAGAAACGCAGTACGTGACTAGGCCTATTTGGTCAAACGAAAGCTGAAGTAGGTACAGGGAAAATTTGCTGTGGTGGACTTTATTAAGCTAGCTAGGCTAGCCCTTGTGCAGTGCTGTTACTTTGTATGCAATTTTGTTTTGAGATGGATCAAGAAACTTGGAAAAAAGCATTTGCGACGTTTTGCCCAAGATGTGTTGTGCGATTGTTTTGCCATGATTGGAAAGTGCTGAAAATGTCCGAAAAAGACATAGTAAATTTTTTAGCGGAGAATAATGATGAACAAATTGAAACATCGTTTCTCGAAATTGAACAGCGGCGAAGTCTACAGGTTACTGAACTACAGAATGGCAATGGTGATGAAATGAATGCAACAACCGATTTTCTCTGTATATCCTGCCTTGGCATTCTAATGACGCCGTTCTTAGAAGATTGTTCACAAAAGGTGGCAGAAACGGTTGCTAATGACAACTACACTTTCAATCGCTTTCAGTGTTTTTATTTTCTTCCACATCAACTTTTTGTGTCCGATAAAGTTTCACAGGACACTGCTAAGCAACTGTTTGGTGTAAATGCTGTGGAAAATGAAGCTCATGATGTAAAAGAAATATTTAAGGTACTTATATATATACTGGAAAGTATGACAGCTTTTAATAAGAAATGGTGTGTGTGAAGATAAATTTTGGCATGACAACGTGCAAGGCAACCTCAATTTTTTATTTGCCTTAAATTGGCATTCATACATCCAAATTTTACTTATTTATCTATTGTTTGTTTGTTGTGAATTAATGTGAAGAAGTTTGATCTGCACAATGTTCAGTTCTACAGTGTGCCACACTTTACGCTATAGCTGACATTGATATTCCTACGCCCCTACTTGGCTGATATTGACAGATTGAGATATGTGATATGTGTTTTTTATTCCAAATTGGTAAGTTTGCAGACTGTGGACTATTTACATTCCACAAAATGCATTGTTATAGGGAATCTCCCAAATACAACCCCCCGCCGCTACTAGGGGAAAAATGTTAAGCTTTTCAATATGGTGTTGATTTACAAAGGTTTATGCATCTTGAATTCTTTATTTTACTATTTATTTGTCATTTTGTAGATCTTGATGGAACCCCTTGTGACTGCCAAGCTTAAAGTACCACGGAGCATTGATGCCAATTTTGAGATAGCTATAAACATTTCGCACAGAGAAGCTGAGAAGAAAGTGCTGCCGGTAATGAAGTCTAAATCTCCAAGATCATTCACTCATGGAAAAGGAAAGCATCCTGCGTAATAATTGCTCTGTTTTTTTCAAAATATCTGTCTTGTATAGCATGTAAAATATTGAATTATTTCTGTGTGTTTACATTACCTATAGCTTGTTACCTTCATATTTCAGAAAACGTTTGAAGCCTTTAGATGGGGTTTCAATTGCACAAGTGAAGCATGCGATATCAAAGATCAGTGTTGAAGAACTGCGTGAAATGTCATCTTCACTATCCCAACCCTGCAAAGTTGAAGCAATACAACTTAATCATTCCTCTGTTTATGTCGGCGGCAGGTAAAAAATCTCTCGGTTTTTAAGACCAAAAAGTTACGACCATATGTTTTTAATACTTGTGTCTTATATTTTTTTTGTGTACTTTTCAGGTACAATAAATACAGCAGAACACTGCCGCAAACGCCTTGGATCATTGATGGCAAAAGAAAATTAGAAAATTCTGTTCAGGTATCTCTCAAAAACGTTCTACAGGCTAAAAAGCATTGCTCTGTGGATTTCTTATGTGTATGTTTTTTGTGCTTTTTCAGGAATTTTTAGGTGGACCTATTAAGGATGCGTTCAGGGCTGATGGTTATAATTTTTCCTCGTCCGGACGTGAAGATGTGGATGTGAGGATGCTTGGAACTGGACGACCTTACCTCATAGAACTGATAAATCCTAGGTTTCCAAGTGTGCCCCAGGCCAAGATCCTAGAAATTGAAAAGAAAATTAATGAGCAAACTTCAGACATCTCATCAAGTGGACTACAGGTTTTGACAACTAGCAGTTAACTACGGTTAAGTTAATAATTTGATTATATGGATTTGGTATTTATAAACTTTTTGAAATGTTTAGATCGTGAGCAAAACTGATTGCAAAAGGCTAAAGGAAGGGGAAGAGGAAAAAACAAAGTCATATTACGCTCTGTGCCGCTTTATTCATCCACCAAGACAAACACAACTCGAAAAACTTGGTCAGCTCAAGGACTTGACAGATGTTGAAATTAAACAGACAACTCCGGTCCGAGTTCTTCATCGCCGTCCTCTGGCTGTGAGGATAAGAACCATCCACAAGATAAGTCTGCGTGGATTTGATGACAATAAACAATTTTTTAAATTGGAACTTTCGACCCAAGCTGGAACATATATTAAAGAATTTGTACACAGCGATTTTGGTAGAACATCACCGAGTTTAAGAGATTTTGTTGATGCTGATGTTGACATTATTGAACTCGATGTTCAGTCAGTTGATGTTGTTTGGCCACCTGGTTTCAAATGAGTGATTTTCAATTATAGCATTGTGGGCAACTTCTTTGATCTTTTGGAATTTAAACAGCAGTAGGTAATACTAGGTAGTTAGTAAGTCAATGCCAAAGAAAAACTATTTCCTAGATTCCTACAATGGGATAATTCTGCTACACGAGAAATGGCATCACAAAAATTAGGTAATTATCTCTAGATTAACGTATCAATCTTTATCCTTGAACTGAAGAAAATCTTTGCATGGCTAAGCTTGCCGATCATTGCTTATCACTCGAACTCGTTAATGCAAGTTTCGATAGACAGTTTTTATTTGGTTTAATGTGAAAGATATTGGTAGAATTTGAACTTTTCATCTGGCATCGTTAATGCCTTGCTAAAGGGCATTACAATGGTAGCGCCACTAGATATCGAACATGAGTCACATTATTGTACGCCCAGCACTCTAACCACTCGGTTACCAATCTTGAGAGAGTTTAGAGTTAACATCAAATGCAATTACTAGTCAGACTTTCCAGATTAAAACCCCCATTTAAATTGTTATTGGGTTTGAAATTTTTTACACTGAGTCACAGTTTTCTTGTTGGTTATTTAACAGCAAATTACATATGTCAGCAATTCATAAAATAGGTGATGTTGATTGTCATTTATTAACCATGAAACTTCAATAACATCAACTATAAACCATAGAAAAACTGCAAAAACAAAACGCTGGTGAAATAATTGTGTCACTACAGACAAAATTGGTTTGTGCCTCAGATTTCAGTGCTTTCATAACACTATATACATGGACTGTCAATGACCATGATTACAACCATTTACAGATGTACACAACTATTACAGCAATGATAAAAAGTGTCTTCTGTTTCCCACTAGTCATTTCACGACCATTTTCCATCAGGTTTGTTCCAGTTAGGTCCATCTTTTTTCATATCGGTATTGTTCTGCCAACCAGAACCCCTACCACCACCACCACCGCCGCCGCCGTTAAACATTCCGTTTAACATATTGTTCCAGGATCCCAATGCCGCTGCCAGCACAGCTGGATTCATCATATTAAATCCACCGCTGTTGTTACCAAAATTACCTGACCCTGAGTTTTGCGGTGGCATTCCGGAAAAGGAACTCTCGCGGTTGTAGTTATTCCCACCAAAATACCGGCCTTGGTCTGGCGAAAAGCCGGAGCTTCTGTTTCCATAACCTACCCCATGCTGATATGGCATTCCTTCTTGGGGAGATTGCTGTCGATTTGTTTGTTGGTCTTTTGTACCTTTGGGATCAGCTGTGTTGATGTAGACGCTGACGCCATTTATTACCTGGTCTTCACCGATCAGTTTCTCAGCCACGGCTGGCAAGAAATCATTGATTTGTATTAAGTGTTTTCACTTTTAAGCAACTACTAACACTGGTAAAGAAAATTACTGTCTCACCATTGTCGTGGAATGTGACAAACGCAAACGCTCGGAAAGGTGTCGGGATATAGACATCATCTACTGCACCAAACTGTTCAAAGTATGCGCGCAGTTCATCTTTTGTCATTCTTTCAGTGATCCTCCCAACAAAGATTTTGCTACTTGCCTTTGGTTGTTCCTGTCAAGAACATGATAGGATAATTAATGTTAGAATGTGTTTGTGTCACCTGTTGGTCAGTGTGTTAGAGTATATACAGTAGTTTAAGCATTCACTACTTCATACTCTGAGAAAGGACCAATGGAAGGTCCGAAACATGTTAGCACTAAATAAAATAAAAAGCTATCTGCACTAATTGTTAATGTTGCAACAATTCGGTATAAGAGCGCAGTTTCAACTCTCCTATACTTTTATACTATATAAAATACTACTGTAAATACTTTTGAATGAGGAATTTTCACATCGCACCATCTGCCTTCGATTAAATGTCGCTTTCCAATTACCGCCTCTTGGGCTTCATGGTTGGAAAACCTGATAAAACCGTATCCTTTTGACTTTCCCGTTGAGTCACGTTTGATCTATCACAAGAAACATATATTTTGTGACACAGTGTTTTTCAATGGCAAATGAAATGTGTTGAAAAATATAATTAACAAGCTATTTGTATGTTACTTGCAGCTAAAATTGAATTGACAAGTTGAACAGCTAAAATGGTTTGAAAAAATATGGTAAAACTATGCGTGATACAGAAAACCATTGAACACTGTAAGATGATAAAAAACATGAGCATTTCAACAGCGGCACAGAATACGTTAAAACAAATTAACAATGAAGATGAAACTGGGAAGAATAGAGTAAACGAAGAAAATGGAGATGCTGTATGCAGACAATTACAATGCATCCCTTGCAATCACATACAAGTGGACAGGATTATTTAAGTAATTCTAAATCTTGTTGCAGTTGTGACAGGAAATCCACGTTTGCCATGCTGAACATCAACCTAAAAAAGGATACAGTTTAGGTTGACGCAAAAAGTGGGTTGATATTTTCTAGAATTCCTGTACATGTTTACACCAAATTACATCTGAACATCACAGAAGGGTAAGATGAGTTTTAAAGGTAATACATACATAATAACTGTTGATTGCAGTAGTTTTAGTGAAGTAAATGTAAATTTTCTCTAAAACACCTACGCATCAAATGGTACAGTCAAAAACAACCTACTAATAAAAGTAAACAAGCAGCATTAACTATTCTTTGTGCAGACGAAACTAGTTGATCGCATAATCAATTTGCCAAGCTAGTTTAGGCCATAGACCTCCTAAACGCAAATCACAAGAGCTATACAGCTAAAAATAACTTAAAATAACAATTTGTGGCGACAATTGTTTACTTCATAGGACGCCACATGCCTTAAAACACTCATCTTTCAACCTTGTATTGGGTACAACAGTCATGTGAGCTACCTATTGCAAAATAGTAAACGTTACAAAATTCATACAAGAATTGAAGTTAGTATCCATGATTACAATTTCCTTTCAACAAGTAACTAGCATTTACAAATAATCAAGTACAGTATACAACTGAGATCTAAAGAGGATTGAGCATTTCCAGTCAATAAACTGGTTTCTGTTATTTTCAAATATATCTAAGGTTATGTGCCAGTGGTTACTAAACTAGGTTTGGTCAAATCCCAGGAGTTCAGTAAAACACACTCTGGGATTTAACAAAGACCTGTGACCTGTGAAACTATACGTGTATAGAAAAAAATGTAGTACAGATGATGAACACGATGCGGATGAAATTCACCTCTGTTAACTTATCTCGATATCTTAAGACTTTACTATTGTAAATTTTCAATCTATTTTGTACTATTTTTGCTTATTGACGGGAAACAGTTTTTTTCGTAGCATTCCTAGAACTTCGTTCCGATTTTCAGCTATTCTTTATTAATTGCTGATTGGTTGTGCAAGTTTGGAATTTTCCCATTTACTCTCGCGTCGAGTCATGGTAGAGGCAAGCTCATCTCTAACATTCGATGTGCAGTGATCACTAAACAAATCCAGTTTTGTCAATATAGTTTTCATGAATAAGACTGTCATTAAAAAGAAAGTGACAGAATGTTAAAGTGGCAAAGGGAAAACGACAGCAAAACAACGAATCATGTTGATGTCATGATAAGGCGATAGCTTATCTCCTTGCTTTATTTAGCCTAGTTAATAACTACTAGCCTGCTGTTGTAGACACAAAGCCCTGTGCTTTTCTCCTATCGATGTAGAATTGGAAATTATGAGTAAATTGAGGTTAATGAATGAAATAAAATTTGTTGAAACATCTTTTTATTGGTTTTGCACAATCCGAGTATTAACTCCATGTCAACTTGAAAATGATTAAATGAAACTTCAATGATTTGCTTAAAATGATTCTTGCATGTTTTTAAGTATATTTATTCAACTTTACTGCCAACTTCCCGGGACCGATGTTACTCGTGGGATCATTTTGACCTGAAGTAACTTGTACATTCGCTTACTTGCACTGTTGTGAGATGGATGAGATCGACAAATACAACTTTTTCGTTGATATTTTCAAGTGCAGTAACACTCCATTTGCTAGTATACAAAGTATTGTACAAACTCATAAAATCAGCAACAAAGCTTTAAAACTAGCCTATATGCCAGCGATTCCCAAACTGTGTGCCGCGAATCTTTTTGGAATTTTGGGAAAGAACTGTATAAATATTTAAAATAAGGCATGCAGACAAGCATATGCGACTTAAAAGTGCTCTAACTGCTTCAATAGCTGATAAATAAGCACATACATCGCATGCCTTGTGAAAATGAACACGTGAAAATAAATTTTTAAAGCAATTTTTCTTCTCTTGTAAGTGTGCCGCGAGCGTTTTATAATTTTTCTAGTGTGCCACAAGCTGAAAAAGTTTGGGAACCACTGCAATAGGCCAAACCAAACCTATATGTGAATGGCATAAGAAAGTAGTCCAACAAACAGGTATGCTATCACGATCTTTATCCTCGGAATAAGGAAAGTTTCTCCGCGACATAAACTCGCCGATGCTTCTTCATTGCTTGAGCCATGGTCACTTATCTTGGTGCAAGTTCCAACAGACACACAAAAACCAAATTTGGAATTATTTATAAGGACCATCGAACAAAAGCAAGCGTTGTTAATACTTTACCCAAGGGCTTTACAATGGTAGCGCAATTGGAAACCGAATCTAGTTAACATTTGGTTGGCAGTTTAATTCAAACGTAACGTGAATTCTTGAATTTTGATGAAGGGTTCAGTAATGCTTGCATGAAACTTGTCAAGCTCAGGAGCTTCATTTAGTTTAACAACCACTTGGTACCGAGCTATGCAATTTATTGGTGAACATATTTTCTTAATGTGAGGTTTTAAAATCATGCAATTTTGTGAGTTAAACCAATGAGTATGCGATCATTCAATTTCGTCTGCACCAATATGTAAGTAATCTTCCATATGATCCATAATAAACAGACTTACTTCACGCAAGTGAAAAATACGTACCAATTAAGATGGAGTCACTGAGTCAATCAACCAGCCAAACTGTTCAGACACATCGGGCACCACCACTTCAAATTACCATGTTTGTCTCTTTCACAATCAAGCTTTCGAGACGAAATCATTAATAGTCTTTCATGTTTCACAGATCAGGCAATTGTTCACAGCAGGTGTACATACAGAATAACGCCCAGTATTTAAAAACTACTGACCCACAGCACCATACATCCAGCAGCCAAAAAGCAAACTTCGTTGGCAGTTACTGGTAAACTAAATGACAGAGTGCATCGGCAGAAACTTGCTCTTACATCACATACATACTCGATAAATGTCAAGTAACGTGGAAATTGGTTCCTATGCCAGGCAAGGTTTAAAGTTAAACCATTGTGACATGAGCTATTATGAAACTTATACGCAAAGCAACAACACATGATCAAAATTAGGGTTTATCAAAAACTTCAAAGTAATAATTATATCTGCCTCACAGGCCACAAATATTTCTTATCATACACCCCTGTAAGGATTGGTAAATGTATATATGTGACATAGATGAAAGTTTAAGTACTGTGCATACACAAAAACACAACAGTAGCACAAACAACTTCATAATCTGCGCAAAAACATACAAAAAATTCACATATTAGCAAATCAAAACTCATAAGCAACCAAACTACAGCCACTTCATGTAAACAACTACATACAGTTTTCAGCAGAATCATATAAAGATCCATGATAATACCGTTGCAGATATAACTCACATTAAGTGCAACGATCTTTATCTAAATATTATATCAGGGGTGCCCTACACACCAATCGATAGCCAACTGCAAATGTATTTACCAGAAGTAGATTGCACGCCAGTTGAAAGTTGTTTAGATTTTTGCCAATTGTTTGTTTTTCTTCATTTAAAAAGGAGGCCAATTCGTAAATCTTTGTTGATTCAAAATCAACTGATATTTTATATGCTAGTACAAAGAACAAATTTAACTAAAGGTATTAGAACTTTGTTTGAAAGTTATTTTAGTAGTCCATTATTTTCACCTGGCAATCTTTGAAGTTGAGCACCCCAGGATTACGTAAATAAATTAGAAGTGATAGCATAAACATTGAAATCATTTCTACTATAAGGGATAGCTCAGAGAGTGAACTAACTCTGCAAGCATAGAGCAGGTGTAAAACCTATCTCAATTAATCTTACCATGGTCATGACCAGGTCACCAAATGGCGCAAAAAAAGCTTCCAAGTCTTTCTCTTCGACCTTCCACGGAAGTCCCAGCACAATAAGATCTGAGCATTTTTGTGCAGGTCGTTTACTTCGAATGCTTTGACTGTCTTCGTCCTCCATTTTGCGTTTATTATCTGTAACGAGCATTACCTTAACTTGCGATATACCGGTAGGTTATGCATATGGTATAATATCAACACCAAGCGAGAGAAATTTAGATTGTTTGTAGGGATGTGCCGCGAGGAAGATTATTCGGGTTCATGCGAACCCGAATATCATGAAGGTCAACAAGAACGAATCCCAAATCTATTCGTATTAGAACCAAACAATAAAATTTCATCCAAAAGTTGTCAAGTCTTGCTTGTAAAATGATGTAATCGTTAAAAAAGTAGCTTTCTTTCAAAAAATAGTGTTTAAAAAACGATTGAAAAAGCAAAATCGTTAAGAAAACGACCTTCATTGTAAGTATTGTTAACCCTAGTTTAGCTTTGTCGGGAAACTAGACCATTATTTTTAACTCAAGTCAGTAAATTTATAAGTAATATTGTATTCGGGTTCGCCATTGTTAGTATTCGTCCGAATCTTCCATAAAGGCGATATTTGGCGAATCTATTCGGGTTTGGGTTCGTATCGGCGCATCCCTAATTGTTTGTGACAATAGTAGACAATAATTTATGATACACAGAAGACATGCAGCAAACGCAATGCATTTGGGGTATGCTACTTTATAAACAACATTACATACCATTATTAATTAATTATCACCAACATGAACAAAAAATGTAAGATACAAAGCAATTAGGCCTACATTTATTAAAAACAGAGAAGCAAACACAAATTTAATATGAACTACCTTTAGGATAAACCACAATGTACAAGTTATCTTTCCAAACACCACCGTCGTGAGGTGGATACAATATCCCATCCACAAGTTTTACCCCTCTCATGGTTTGCGTGTCGAGGTTTCGATATTTCAAGCCACATGCACCAGGAAACTGAGCTAGAAACATAAAACAAAGAAATCATGTTGACAATTAATTAAACCACGGCGCAAAGTAAAAACCATAATCAATTTAGTCATATTATAAACTGATATTACATAAGTCAAAGGAAATTTGAGTGTGGTTTGGTATGATATGTCACCCCATAGGATTTGTTGTTCCATAAACAAAAACTTGTAAGTTTTACATTTTTCTAACCTTCCAACCATCACACATTACACTTCCAGAGCAAAAAGTATGACAAGACGGGCAGTTTTTGTTAAAAACGTGTTTGTTCAATGCCAAAAATTGAATTTGTGCCAAGTCAATTAGACCTGCAGTAAACTATGCTAGGTGTGCACCAAGAAAATCCAAGTTTATCTCCAATGAAATACGCACTTTAAAACAGCAACATACTACAGTAAAGGGTAATACTAGCACTGTTAGTCACTTTAAAATGTAAACAAGCTAGACAGTGCACAAGCACACAAATGATTTATCAATAAGAGTTTGCTTTGTGTGGTTGATTTATTAGCCAACCATTTTAATCTATTAGTGTCAGCCGCACCAATATCATGAAATTTTAACGTTACTCTATCCAAAATTATTTTGTTGTGCAAATATCAGTATATTAATGGTGAAAATAGCACATGCCACACTTTCCACTAGCCAGCGGTTTCACTGGATGCTACTTTTTACCGGTAATGGATGAAAGATGTATGGTTAGATTTTCTTCAGTGGGTATTTCAATTGCTTCATTATCATGTTCATCAGCAATTCTAACATACAACATTCTAAATTTGCAAAATACAGCAATTTCACTTTTAAAAGCTGAAAAAATAAATATTTGACTTCATATGCACCATCTGATCTGACTTGACAAAGCGCTACAGAGAAGACAATGCAACCTTATAAAGAGTCAACCGGTTCTCACCAGTCCATAAAGTCTAAATTACTCCTGATGATGTTCGTGAAAGCTGAGGCCACATCGAGAAGTTTGCTTTCAGCGCGCCAGATAAATGTAATGCCAAGCTTTGTGCTTCGCCAACATAATACGTATAACCTAGAACAGGTTTCACCAAACTTTTTTCACACAGGGCCATATAAGCATGAGAACTGATGGTCGTGGGCCAGGTTAATGCTTTGATCAAAACGTCTCAATATTATAAGCTCATTTATGGTACAGTGAGGCGAGCCAGACAAACTAATGTAGCATACCGGGCCGTAGTTTGGTGACCCTTGATACAAAATATTGGGAAAAACAGCAATTCTTTGCAGTAGGGAGCTAGGATAGCTGTTTGGGCTTTAGGTTTCAGAATCACTGACTGTTTGTGCAAAGAGATTAAGAAGATATAAATAGGATGTCATGATTGTTGCTTGAACTGTGCTGATATGGTATTACTAATACATGGTATTCAGCCTAGGCTACCAGTTAAAACAGATATACGGTACTGAAGTTGCAATTGCACTCTCAAATAGCCCATACTAAGTGTACATTGTCTATTTAATATAAAAATTAGAATTTTTGTTACAGTTTTTGACGTACTTTCTTTCAAGTTTTGCACCAAGAAAACATCACCTTCCATCACCGCATTATGAAACCACAATATATTCAATTATAAATTGAGCCAGTATTTGGTTGTGTGTTTCTACACTTGCCTACGCTCACAACAGAACAGCTGGATATAGAATGAAGTTTACATCTTTGAAAAAAAAAACGTGAAAGAGGCTGTGACAAAAAGGGCTATGGCGACTAGGCCACCCAATGCATGATTACATTTGACATGAAGCACGACACTGTGTTAACAGCCTTTATGAAGTAACTATTTCATGCTATGTTGCTCACGCAGCCTGTTGTTAAATGTTAAAGATACAGTAGGCGGTTTGGTTGGGAGATAGGGTACGCAAAAAGTTGATTTTAGCTGTTTAAGGTTTCATTGGAGTTAAATTTAGATTAGAAGGTAGATTTTGGTTACTATTGGCTAGGGTTGCCATACGTCAGGATTTTCCTGGACAAGTCCAGGATTTTAGTGTTTAATTCTGCATCAGGAAGAAATGGAACAAGTAAACAGTTTTTAAATGTCCAGGATTTTTGAAGAATGCATTTTATGAAATCTAACTGGCAATATGTTTACAGTAAGAATTTTAGTGCTAAAGAATCAATTTTTTTTATTCTTTTTCTGTTGAAAATGTAAATTTACTGACGAGATGCAGGCCTAATTCCTTCTAAGTCTACTGGCTATAAGACATTGCCCCAACACCAGTCTAGTGTGATTTTTAGTTAACTTTGCTTTGTGACATAGCCTAGTAATTTTCATTATTTGGTAATTATGCGATTTGGCTTTTTTATTTTTCGAGTCATTTGGCTAGACTAGTTTATTTTGTGGAATCAATTTTGCTGTTTGCTTTATAGTAAGCAGAACTATCTTTGTATTTTGTAACTTTTAGGTAGTGAATGTAGCAAAATTGGTCTTAATTTCATTAAGTGAAAAAAAAAAGGTCTAATATTAATAATACAGAAAGTTGTTGGACGAAAAAAATGTGGCAATTTTGTGCTTTTTTCCCTTTGTGGCAGTGGTGCTGTCTTGTGAAAAAAATAAGCGTTTGGATTGGTAAGATGAAAAAACACTGTAAAATGCCGTATAGTGCCTGTTTGGTGTTGCGAAAGTTGGTCATTGAAACTGTCAGGAATTTCACTTTTTCAGATATGGTAACCCTACTAGGCCTATAGGCTATATCATAACATTTAAATAGCTTACATTACGTTAATAAGAAACTGAGAAACATAGCTTCAAACACATGATTTTTCCGGTGAAATAGACCTAGGGCTAGTGGCGGCCAAACCTTTTTCACCCCATCTTTGCTGTTTGCACTAAAATTTACACCATATTTTTTGGAGTCTTTCCTACTTTTGCACTCCGACTTGAATCATTAAGTAATAAAAAATAAATTATGACATGATAATTCCTCAATATTTGATCCTAACATGGGAGCGCAAAAGTAAGAGAATCACCTTTTTTACGACCATATGTCTATAGGCCTAGTTATGTTGTGCACGGACGACTGTTGTCTGTACAATGCTTCCTCGATTATCCATCCCTCGATTAACCGGCATTCGATTATCCGGTCGCTCTATTTTGCTACAGCATTTCAAAATTAGATGGCTTTTTAACTAGCCAATGGACGAATCGTTTCTGAGAAGTTTACTTCACGGTAAATCCAATCATCACAATGTCGTACAACGCAATATAATAGTTTATTACGTCACTATTAAAACAATCAGAGGCTGCTTTCCTGCGGTGGAGTCATCTGTCGAATTGTCAAAGTTGTGAGATGGAGTTCTTTTTTCTTGCTAAACATTTTAACTTCTACTTGACTACTAGTTTTACTACTACTACTTTTAACTACTTCTATTTTAACTTCTCTATTTTAACTTCTCTATTTTAACTTCTAATTTCGACTTTGTTTATTAGGATAGGCAGCTAGTATAGGCTACAATTCCTATCAACACAAACAGTAAACAAAGCATAACATAAATTTAGGGAATGTCATCGGACACCAGATTTATTAGTAAATCGTCGATTCTATCGGAAAGTGAGGAGTTACGGAAAATTCGTTTATTTTCATAGTTAATTTATAACGGCGGTTATTTAATTATCTCATAACGCAAACGGCAATGTTCAATGTAAATTTAGAAATTGTTATTGTACTTGATGAAGCTTAAATAAAAACATAAAAGCAGAAACATTGGAAACCACAGGTTGGAGTTGGAGCCAATTGTTGGACGGACAGGCGACGATTTTGTTCGAATAGTTTGCTAGATAAAACGATTGCAATTTTCTTCTATTTATTCATTTTAGTTAGTTTCATTTGTTAGTTGGAAATACCTTTTTACTTCTTCTTTATTATATTTTCCGAATTTGGAATTGTTCACTAGAATTAACTGAACAGAAGCAAGCCAGCTTCCTTGTTCAAGGTTATTACGAAGGTAGCACAATGGGGAATCGAGCTCAGCTCTAATATTTACGAACCAGGCACGCTCACCACTCCGCCATGATTGTCATGAATTATGACAGATGAAAAATTACCAATTTACTTAACCATTATAATCTGTAAGTAAAGCGCTGACTAAATAATGTTTGGATACAGAAATTGGTGCGGTCACGTGCATGGTAGTCACGCATGAATGATTTTGCGGGAAGAAACATTGTGATAACTTTCCCGCCAGATGTTTACAGTACCGGTTTGTTAATATAAAATAAGTGTACGGTAGCTACTATATAGACAGTCTGTTAGAACTTTTACCTTTGATACATTTAAGTAAAAGTAGCCGAACATAAAGGATGTACTTTTGTGGTTAAATAGCTTAAGTCTGCAACTACGCGTCTTTTGGTAATCACTGGTTAAACTACGGAGGAACATGCTCGGGGAAAGCTCTACATCGTCGGTAGTTATCTCTCCCACACCCCAGAAACAACGTAAATCCAACGGTGGATCTTCTGGCCGACAGGTATATTGATTCAATTGCTAACTCTGCCTACGATCTGAATGCTACAAAATGGAGATACAAATAGTCCCAAGTTGCAGTGTGCGCTAATGCGCTTGACCTTGACACTATACTTGTACGTATGTAAGAACCTAAGCCTTGTAATGACTTTATTTTAATGGGTAAAATATTTTTTTTCAACAAAAAGTAACTTATACAATATAGCAAATTTGCTTATGAATTGAAAGATTGATAGAAAAAGAGAGTTTTCATCTCTTTAACGATGAAAAGTGTTTGTCAAATCGCAAAATGAAAATCTGTATATACCAACACCAATGAAAGAAAATATGGTTATGAAAACATCATTTAAATGTTTGAAGATATTTATTTGAAAAATGTCGTACTGAAAACCGTACCAGATTTTAATTTGTACGTTGATTCAGATGCGTTTGACAGTTCTAGTGTACAAAGGCATCCTGTGATTGTGCACTCGTATACTAGACCCGATTTTTTCGTCCCCATCGTGCTTTTGACGAGAAATAAATTGATTGATTGTATGGTACTGTAAAGCAAGCCAGTATGTTTGTAAAGTTTGTTACTGGTATCTTGGCCTGCCTGTTACAACTTACCACCAACTCATTGCATATGTGTAGAATTACTTGCCTTTAAGACATCATTATTTCTAGAAATGCTATGTTTAGTTTTGCATTGCTTACCTATACTGGAAAGTTTGATGATACGCTGGAGACCTCCAGCATGGCAAAAGAGAAAATGTCGTTATGCCACTGGAATAAATATCAGCTTCAGCCTTTCTGCCGTGGCATCAGAAAATGTCACTAGAAACAAGCATACAAAGATTGCGAGTGTAATAAAATTCTCTTTGATTTCATCTTTTCACAGTTGCAACTTGACGGTGGCAATGGCACCGATAAGCAGGGCAAAGCTACCGTCCTTAGAATCGGCTCCATTTGTTAAAATAGGAATTAATTGTGGAAAATTAGTTTTAACACTGGCATAGCATAAAACATTGACCTTATATTTTTCTGCATTAATCTTCCTGTGCTAAAATACAAGCTTCCCATACAGGCTTATGCTTAATCAGCCATGGTATATTTATACTTCATTGTGTGATACATTTTTTAATTGGCATTGGTAAATTCAGTTTTGGTGGCATAAGTAAACTGGCTTCTATGTATATATTAAAACAGTATATAATTTTAACGTCTGTCAATTTAAGTGGGAGTGGGAGCATAATAGCAAAATTAATCTGTGAAATTAACTAATTAAACTTAATGAAGGCAAGAAAACAACTGCATAAAAGGTAGACACCAAATCATTTGCAATAAAAGTTCACATACAAAAATATAAACTTCGAAGACAAAGTTTTAACACAATAACACACAAAAATATGTTACTAAAACAATACACACAAGTCATGATTCCTCTCTGCCCAAGCCTGGTTATCGAGCTTGTGTTTGTGCAAGTCCTGCTAATCTATTTTGAACTTTGTGCCATCTACTGTATATAATATATGAACTATCTTCTATGAACAAGTTAGTTACTATGATCTACATAAATTTACATTACAGGCAAGTATTATGGAAATGTTTGGCCACAAAGCAAAAAGAAAGTCTGAAGCAGTTGAAGCTATAAAGACAAACGATAATGAAGATAGCAATCATGAAAGTGCAAGTCCAGATGGAAAGAGAGCTAGAATTCATTCTCCTCAGGATGCTCCTGGCTGCAGTGCAAGTGACAAAGAAAATGAAGAACCAACGAATCGTGTTCAAAGTGGACCCACTGAGAAAACAACAAAAGTTCAGGTGTTAATGCATGGGCAGAAGTTTCATGTCAAGGTAAAGAAACAACATTCACCGTTGCCGTTTATTGTTCATTAGTCCACCAAGCCGAGGCTTACACCAGCAAAATGCCGGGAATGTAAACAACTCCTTGAGGATATTGCCTTGTATCCTGGTGATCCTTCCGGTTCGGAAGAGGAGTTTGTTGTACTAACGCATGATTCACTTTCCGTGTTTGTGGGCAATGAAGACACTGGACGTCCTCAGCATAAAATTACAGGTTTTCAAAAGTTTTCTTGTCATTTATTTTACTTTTCATTTCGCTAATATGAAAGTTGTTTGCATTAGCTTTGCCCTTCTTTACATTTGGAATTTATATAATTGTGTTTTAGTGTGTCTGTGTGATATTGTAGTTAAAGCTTTATCGTGTCTCATAATATCATAATCATGGCACTCATTGCGGGTCCGAGTTTGGCCAAAACAGGTTGTTAAAGTATAGATTGTTAATTTGTATTACATTTTTTTTCAATGCATTGCAGATTTCTGTGTTTATGATAAAAACACTCACCTCTGTTCATTTGATGCTGGTTTAATTGAAAAGAACATTGAGCTTTACTTCAGTGGCGTAGTCAAACCTGTTTACGACGAAGATTCAAGCACTGATAACGGCGTACCAGGAAAGCGATTTGGGCCAATCAATGAATGGTGGACAGCAGGTTAGAAATAATTTTTCAACACTTATGAAATAGAAAGAATAGTGACTTACGTTGAATAAACACACAAGGTATAGACTACAGAGTGTGCACCAAATTTTGTGTTTTTATTTCATCGTTTTAAATCAAAATGTGGAAGTAAATCTTTTAATCGGATTGATATTGCTTTGAGAATGACCAACGCAAATTGCACAAAAATAGTTTTGTGTTTCTTTTGCATTCACATTTGTTCTAGGTTTCGATGGAGGAGAGCGTGCGTTGGTCGGATTTTCAACGGCATTCGCCGAATACTTTCTAATGGAACCAGCTGCTATCTATCAAAACTATTGGACAAATCTGCAAGAGAAAATTTATATGAGCAAAAACGTTATTGAATTCTTGTCTGACAATCCAGCGTCTGTGTATGAAGATTTAGTGAATCGCATTCAAACTGCTATTCCACCAGCATCCCTAGCCATTGCAAAATTTACTGAGGATTCTTTGCTTCGTCATGCTCAGTTTGTTGTTGAGCAAGTAATATTTTTATGTTATAATCTGTTGTTATTTTGTAAAATCTTAGTTTGGTATTTTTATACCATCATTGCTCAGACATGGTTGAAACAATTTGCAGCTTACAATTGTTAAACGACATTTCTAGGTGTATGATAACCTTTATGTCTGATAGTTCTCGGGAACATTAGCATTTTTTTAGTTTTACCACTTGTCAAAAAAGATGTCATTAACTGATGAATTTGCGGACGAAATGATTGTGTTTTTAGCAATTAACTTTTTTACAGGGTTTGAAGTAGTTTATGCAAATTTTGTCTCCAGGTGGAATCGTATGATTCTGCACGAACAGAAGCAGAAGACGCTTTAATTGGTACTCCTTGCATGAGAGATCTTATTCACTTAGCTGGTGTAACATTGGGAAAAAGAAGAGCTGCCAGAAATTTGGTAGTGAAAGAAAAGAAGCATGTTAAGGTAATCGAGTTAATTTTGAAAGTCGCCACCTTGTGCACGGTGCAGTCGTGCATTACATGTTTCTTATTTAAACTAAGTATTTTTCCGTTTCTATGATGGACCTAGTGAATGTGATCCTAAAATCACTCATAATTTTATCATTCACATCATAATTTGCTTTGCACTGTAGGCGTCTTCTACAAAGGCAACAACAACGAGGTTGGTTGCTGAAATAATGGAACAGTTTTTCCAAGACACTGTTGACTCCACTACAGGACATAAAATAAGAAGACATAGGTATCAAAAAAAAAAATTTTAATAAGCATGTGCAGTGCAATTAAGTTCAATGTTTTAATCATGCTGGTGTACATTTCAGATGTGGGACCTGTGAGGTATGTTTGAAGCCAGATTGTGGTGAGTGCAGTGCCTGTAAAGACATGGTGAAATTCGGTGGATCGGGCCGGTCCAAGCAAGCGTGTGTCCAGAGAAAATGCCCAAATTTGCAAGTTCATCAAGATGATTCAAACATGGAAGATGTTGATGAAGAAAAAGAAGTTGTTGCGGAACCTTCCAAACCCACTGCACCAACCAAGAGTGCCCACAAAGTGAAACGCAGCACGAAATCCCGAGTGGAATGGATTGGTGAGCCAGTAGTGACAAGCAAGGATCAATGCACGTATTATCAGAGCTTCAAGCTAGGTGGAGTTTTATATGAAGTGGGCGATTATGTCTCAGTGCTACCGGACGAGTCAGGAAAAGAGCCATACGTTGGTCTGTTGGCTTACATGTGGGAAACTGATTCAAAGCAAGAAAAGAAACGAGAGAAGATGATCCACGTTGACTGGTTTTTAAGGTCCTCGGAAACAGTTCTTCAGGAGGCCGGTGACCCAGGCGAATTATTCTTAGTCGACGAATGCGAAGATCTAAACGTACAATGTGTAAACTCGAAAGTTGAAGTGCATCATCGACCTCCACATAACAATTGGTACTTCATGGGCGGAGTAGAGGAAGATCGTCAGTTTCCCAAATGTGACGGAAGTACGAGTTTCTACTACCAGAAATGGTATAATCCGGAGCACGCAAGATTTGAGGATCCGCCACCAGTAAATGGAAAAGATGAACCAGGTTTTTGCGCATCTTGCTTCAGACTGGAAAATATTAAGCAGAAAGCAATTCCAAAGGCGAAAAAAGAAATCAGAAAAGATTCCGGGAAGATTCTGTATAGTGCCGCGGCTTATAATGGTGTCGAGTATTCCATTGGAGATTGTGTTTACCTTCCACCAGATGCCTTCAGTTTCAAGACATCTGCATCCACACCAAAGAAGAAAGCAAGCGCTCCTCTACTTGAAAACTTAGATGAAGATGAATATCCAGAGTATTATCGTAAAAGTACATATGTAAAAGGCAGCAATGAACTCGTGGCCAAGCCTTTTAGAATTGCCAGAATAATTTCAATCTACTGCCCGGCTTCCAGTAAATCTGACAACGTGAAGCTAAAAGTAACTAAGTTCTATAGGCCAGAGAACACCCACAAATCATTGAAGTCCACTTATTATAGTGATCTTAACTTACTGTATTGGTCTGATGAGGAGGCCACAGTTGATTTGTCTCAAGTTCACGGAAAATGTCAGGTGGAATGCGAATATGATTTGACAGTTTCTCCATCAGAATATTCTCGAAAAGGTCACGATAGATTTTATTTCAGTGAAGGATACGATTCGAATGCGCGAGCATTCGTTGAGCCGCCACTGAAGTCTCGTCGATCTGGAATTAACCAGATGGTTCAAGGGTATAACGAAGTGAAGACAAAACTCACAAAAATCACAAAGAAATGGACAAAAGAACTTGTGAAAAAGGATAACGCTGAAAGTGAGGAAGCATCAGCAACATTTGGCAAGCTACGCACATTAGACGTATTTTCAGGGTGCGGAGGTTTATCAGAAGGTTTTCATCAGGCTGGCATCGCTGAATCTTCGTACGCTATCGAACTTTGGGAACCCGCTGCGCAAGCGTTTCGGTTAAATAACCCAGGTGCTACAGTGTTTACCGAAGATTGCAATGTTTTTCTTGAAATGGTTATGTCCGGTAAAGAGAAAAGTGCTTGTGGCCAACGTCTACCCCAAAAGGGTGATGTTGATTTGCTCTGCGGAGGACCTCCTTGCCAAGGCTTCAGTGGAATGAACAGATTCAATTCAAGGGAGTATTCTCGCTTTAAAAATTCCCTAGTGGTCTCTTATCTCTCTTACTGTGACTACTATCGACCAAGATTTTTCCTTCTCGAGAATGTCCGCAACTTTGTATCCTTTAAAAACTGCATGGTGCTAAAGCTTACCCTTGCAGCCCTTGTAAAGATGGGATACCAGTGCACATTTGGCATTCTTCAGGCTGGGCATTATGGGGTGGCCCAAACCAGGCGCCGTGCCATTATCTTAGCTGCTGCTCCGGGTGAAAATTTGCCTCTGTACCCAGAACCATTGCATACTTTTTCAGCACGAGGTGGCAGTATTTCAGCACAGGTTGGTGAGAAAAAGATAACAAGCAATATTACCCGTGTGTTTTCTGCACCTTTCCGCACTATCACTGTCCGTGATACGATGTCAGATTTACCTAGGATTCCAAATGGCCATTCAAAGTTGGAAATGTCGTATCGGGGCGAGAGTCAGAGTCATTTTCAGAGAATGATCCGAGCAGGAGGTTATCAGGATGTTCTCCGGGATCACATCTGCAAGGATATGAGTCCACTGGTCGCGGCTCGCATGGGACTAATTCCGCTTTTCCCTGGGGCTGATTGGCGCGATTTGCCAAACAAACAAGTGAAATTGTCAGATGGAACAATGACAAAACTTCTTCGTTATGAACATCGTGACAAGAAACAAGGCAAGAGCTCAACCGGCGCACTTCGTGGCGTTTGTGCATGTGCCACCGGCGCGGCATGTGACCCACTTGACCGCCAGTTTAACACCCTAATTCCATGGTGCTTGCCGCATACAGGTAATCGCCACAATCACTGGGCGGGTTTGTACGGACGTCTTGACTGGAATGGATATTTCAGCACAACAGTCACCAATCCGGAACCAATGGGCAAACAAGGCAGGGTCCTACATCCTGAACAAGACCGAGTGGTCAGTGTCCGCGAATGCGCCCGCTCTCAAGGCTTTCCGGACACATACAGATTTTTTGGAACGATAATGGATAAGCATAGAGAAGTGGGCAACGCCGTTCCGCCACCGATGGCGAAAGCGATTGGATTGGAAATAAAGAAGTGTTTGCTGTGGAAAATATCGCACGAGTCTAGTAAGAGCAACGAGCCGGCAGCACCCGTGATGAGCGGATAGAGTTCTGCTCAGGTTTCTGTAATTGCTTTGCCAAGCTAGCTTTGTATCAAATTGCTGTGCATAAAGTTTAGTCGTGTTTCAAAATTTTGCTCGTTGTAATATCCTTGGCTCCGATGCGTAAAACTTTGATTTCTGTTCGAACTATTGAATTGCTGCTTAATTGAAATTGGTTGCTTAACGCAAACTTTGCTAACGTTGCTTTGAGTTTTTTGTGGCGTCACTACCTTTTTGCTTATTGGAACAGAAATTTCTACATGGAGTTGAACTTTTTTATACACTCATTTTTGTAGCGATTTTATGCATCTATAACTGTTAAACCGGTAGCTATCAGCACCGCCAGTCGTCAATATCTTTACTGGTTTTAATCCCACTTTGACAAAATTGTGCTCTCTTTGTATTTTGCTGACATCCTTTATATTATAATTTTGTTTAAAGAGGAAATGTGTTGATGTTAATACACCACTTGGTCTCAACTATCACGTTTGCTTTATTCAAATCTAAAAGCTTCCAGTATGTTCCTCATGGTCCAAACGTAATCAGCCAGTTGGCTAATCGAATCAGTAACTACGAGTGCCGCGGTCTACATTATTAGTATAAAAGCCGTAGTGAGCAAGGATAAATCTGTTTTGATAAATTTTCCAAAAATAAGTTTCCTCGGAACGTAATGATTATGTACAAAACAATCCATGCATCGGTCAGAACTATTGCTTTCAAGTCTGTCTAAAATAAAACATACTTACCGTAGCATGTTTTTCAAAAATAAATACTTTTTTAATCAGCAAAAGCGTATTACACTTTGAAAATACGTCAGTTAAATCTAGTAAATTGCGAAACTATTGTGGCGTTTGGATATAATCAAATTAAACAAGTTCTATAATTGGCGTTTGTTAAGCAATTTTTGTGTCTCCAGTTAAATTCTATACAAATTTGAATGTATTGTTCCTAGTAATCCGTATTCAATCGTAGTTCCAAATCGACATGTGACGTAGTTAAGTGTGTCAAGTGGTTTTCTGTACCCGGTGCAAAATCGATTTTAATTCTTTGTGATAAAAGCTTAGAATGTAACATGGACACGTAGATACGTGTCATTGTATGGCTAGTTTGGCACTCGCCCATTGGTCAAAATATGGGAGTATAAAACCTAATGTTTGGTCTAAAGCTCTTCTCTCTGATCTTTTGTCGCTCTTAGCTATACTTCTGTTCTGCTGAATTGAAGTTATTGCTGAATTATTCGGAATTGGAATCATTACTGAATTCGAGTTATAGCTTTGTTTAAATGTGGAAAGATGGTGTAAATGTTTCTAATTTGATACAACCTATTCGGACAATATAACAATTAGACTTTATGAAGTTGGTGTTGATTTGAAGAAACATCATAGAGACAGCAAACGCAACGGAATCAAAGACAATTGTCTATAAGAGTCTAACAATAAGACTAATAGTCTTGGCTTTAGGCCAACCTAAAAGCAATCCGCACCACCATCCCCACACTATTAAGGTAAGTAGGTTAAGCGGCAAAAGAAACAGGACAGTATTACACTTACAGCATACACGGCTATACATTACTTTGTGTACGTTATTGAAATACATAAACTTAAAAATCTGTTGATATACTGGTCACGTTTGGTACAGTAGAATGCCATGCTTTTCACAATAGCGCACAAGGTATACTACAGGAGTTTTTTGAAGGGACCATGCAGCGATTGTTTTCAGTTTAAGCTGCGTGCTTTATAATTATTTATTCTTGCATCATACAAAGGCTTTATGTGCATTTGATTTTTCGAAAAACATCGTGGTTTCTACCTATCAAAGTTAAACTATTTTATTTCCTATCTGTTACCACTTTTCCATTTGTCAGGAAAGTGCATGATACGTCACTGGCTACTGAGCAAAAGTTACTGTTCTGGATAAAATACTACACTGTTACTAAATATGTTAACAATAAGAACGTGGACTATCGCATAAAAATGAATCATCGCTCTGCTTCACAGCATTTCTCATAACTCACCGTATAAGCATAGGCTGTACAAGCCAGGTCGGTCGAGTAACCAGTGAGGTCAAAGAACAGACGCCACTTTAAATTTCATCCCGCCAACTCACAGACCAGGGTCGGCCGCGCAGATTTTCTGTGCAATAACAATAATAACTTTGGACAAATCCAATTTTCCTAAAGCGGTCTCATTTTTTAGACTATACTACGGACAATTTAATCTATTAAAAAACATGATTCCACTGCAAGGGCACGTTAAGCTTGAAACAAATTGCGTTGCAAATATACACATATTGGAACAGTGTGCAATAGTCATAAAGCAAAAGCAGATTCTTGCTCAGTGTGATTTGCATTCAGAACGCGGCTTCACGCTTGTCAAATATTCGATAATATTCTCCATTCTTCTCCAGAACTTCAGCGCCGCTAGTGGACCGTCCATGATCCCAGAAACGATGCAGTAATCGCTGAAAAGCATCAGATTAGTTTCCAATGACAACCAAGTGCGTTATTAAATGAAAACAAGATTTTCAATGAAGCGGAAACGCATTGACACAACCGCCGACTGTGCTGTAAGCTGAAATATTTTCAGTGTTCAAAAGGACTTTGACTTGCCAATAAAATAAGCTTTTGATTACACTTCAAAGCAAGAAAGCGTTAGTGACGTTTGTGACCCATAGTGACACGAACCTACCATGTGTGAGGAGATATATGATGTTTATGGTGATGTTGCTTGGAAACGATGAGTCCGACTTTCTGAAGAAGTTGGGCAACTGCTGGTATCTGTTTATTGTGGGTGTGCGACCACTGGTGGATCTGATTAACCCATAATCCGACACTACACCAAGCAAACACGAAAAGGACAAGAAAATAGCTAAAAGCGTCTGCGAATTACGACAAGTGGTTAATGTTGACTATAGGCCTAGTTGCTGTATACATTTATATATTAGACTTGCTAAAATAAAATGTTTCTCGTTCTAATGTACCTCCATTAAAATGCTTGATCGTCCAAGTAGACCACAACAGCTGCGGCAGGCAACTTGCCGCGGGGTCGCCAAACGTGCGAATTGTTGTGTTATATGTAATAGCAATTGGATATCGATGATGTTGCCGAAAAGCAAGAATCGTTTCTCCTAATATTGGCGTATTTTCTGACCCGTACGTGTCCATGAACCAATGAACAAAACCCGACTCAAAATCGGCGATCAGGAGGCCGGCGACTGAAAAAGGTCTATGAGGTCATTTTTGCAGTTTGCTATTTGAAGCTTAAGTAGCACTCGATATCATATCCAGCAAAATATATGATAGTAAAAATTGCTTTTAATGTACTTTCGAAACCAGAAACAAACTTGAAGCAGTGGTCGTAATCACAATTTTAGGTACTAGTTCTATGAAGCCTTCTAAAGCAGCCAGCGACCATTAATCGTGATGGCTCGTTTTGATATTAACTGGTTTGAGAAAACTGTTTAAATCTCATCACCGCTATCCTGTTAAGTTGCAAAACAAAAATCATTTCGCTTACATGCGCAAGGCAGAATAAAAATGGTGAACTCTGCTTTGAAGTTACAGATGATGAAGACGCAGTGGCCGGCTAGAAGCACAAGAACAATTGAAATACTGAGCAGTTCTTGAATGCGCTTTCCTGTCAGACATACAAACAAATGCGTTTCCTAAACTATATTTGAAGAAACAATTACATGTTAGCTTATAACAAGTATACCTTTCGTATAAGGTAAATAGCTGGCATAATCTTTTTTTTCGAAGGTTTCTTCCTGCAGCATTACACTTTTCTTTGGTTAACTTGCTGCGGCCCGGGTTCAGTGTGTAGGTTGCAGGATCAACAATTAAGTTATGAGTTGAATAACAAATGTTCCACTCCAAAATAAGTCACGAATCAGGTGAAATAGTTTTTAAAACTCAGTTTTCATTCAGTTTTGAAGGTTTATCACTTTCATAGCTTTTTAAGTAGCTTATGTTGGATTATTTTATTCAGCGTTTTTTATAAATGTTAAGGGCCAGTGGATAAAGCCTATGTTAGGACAGTTGGTAACCCTGTAAAAAGTGTATATTCAACAAATTAAATTATTATACGCACATAAAATATGAAGATTGCAATTAGGCCTATACTTAGGTTAGCAGACAATTGTACTCACATACGAGCGCAGGAAAGAACATTAGTCTTACTTTTGATGTTAAAGCATATTTTGACTGCATAATAAACATAAACTCAGTAAACACCAGAATAAAAAGTCGGGCTGGGTTTGGCTGGTCTTGGGTTTGAACTCAAGTTTGGGAAAATTTGCCCTTTTCAGGTCTAAGTCTATACTTGTCCCCACGTCTACTTATCTACAGTAGCCTTGACGTCAAGAACGGATTAACGAACTGAAACATCCCTGGAAATTAGAAATATAGAGCGGTCCTAGCGATGGCCTGGCCTAAACCAAATTATGCATTAAAAAACATTGATTATTACTAAAATGATTATTTTAGCAAAAAAATCTGTTCGTGGAAACTAGTCCATTTATTGCAACAAGTCTGCGCACTCCAATACAAGTTTACACCAGTTCATTTGTAATCGTGAATATCATTTTGAAATTTGTTTCCAGAAGGTTTAATATTATCCAGAAAACGAGCAGTCCCTGGGTCGTGCCTGCAATCCAAATCCCGCAAGTCATGCATTTCGTGGGCAGCGTGGAGGACAGAACAGCGGATGAAATGGATTGTTTGCGGTTTGCCCCATCACAGACTCTCCACCACTGATACCACACTCACCAACCGCACAGTTTACTCTATTTCTTTCAGAATTTCCCTTTTTGTACAGAGTTGAACGGAAACGCCCGACGACGGTTCGTAAGCGATTAAGTCGTATCCAGTCTCAGGCTGTCCTGGTCATCAGCGGAAGTCCGGTTGACTGGGATATGGCGTCACTGATAAAACGACGAATTCTAGCAAAACTTTCCTGCCACTCCGCATTCAATTAATAGTCAGCCCTATAGTCTACTCCAGCGCTGTAGTTGGATAATCTTCCCATTCCCGCGGGCATTCAACCTGCTGGGATTCGCCGCGATAAGCTCTTTTTCTTAGCTTGTCGGGCGGCATATATCACTACCATGCTATACTTAGTTGATCATGTGTAAACGCTCATGCCCATAAAATTAACCAAAGGATAAGTAATCAACAACTGCAAAACAATAGAAACTTAAAGGGACCGAGGTTAAATGCAGTTTTATTCTGCGTTTTTTTTCATGTTTCATGTTACTAAAACGTTTATCTTTAATAGGTTCTGTAGTAACAAAGTGTTGTTTTCGAATGCAAAAAGTTTTATTTGGCCTCACAGCTTCTGATTTATTCTGGTTCTTATATATATGGATTATAACTTAATTTTGAATAAAAACGCAATATGTGTCACTCTTCATTCTTCTTTTTTTCTATGTTAACTGTATACGATTGCCAAAACCCATGCAATAACTTAGACAACGTTTCGCAGATCAATTTTTTCACAACTTTTTCTACATAAATAAATGCAAACTATAGACCTACTCATAAAGCATATTCTCGGTAACTGTTTCGTAAGCAAGAATTACATAAACGCATGGCTGGCTGGGCTATAATTACTGTAGGCTGATATAAGTACAATGTTAATATGATTTGTAAATTGTATTGTATATTAAATTATTTCACGTTATTCCTCATCGTTTTCTTATTTATCTTATATTATTTTATTATTGATTATTATTCATTTTCATCTTATTTCAAAGTTTTCTGACAATTTTTACTTATTACGTAACTGCCTACTTTTAACAACACGCTTTGTTTTTATAACAAACACTCAGATTTTTGTTGAAAAACGCAGCATCGAAAACCGCAGAAATGCACTCAAGGAATGCGAAACTCAATTTTTTGCATCAGTAAGCTGCAGTGTAACGGAATGTCATCGGTAGGTTTCGGCAAGCTCTTGCTGAAACTGCTGGTCGCTACAGTCCGATAAAATCTCGACCGGTTGTCGACAACGACTTGTATTTTTTAAGATGATATAATCATTTGAAATATCATGGCTTCGCACCCTTCTACCATCTCAGTTTGCGTGTTCTCTCTGGCGCCCAAGTACACAACGGTCATCATTACTTAATAGCAATCAGCGCAAGCCAGGAGCTTGGGCGAAATTAGTGCTTTGGGGGTTACAGACAAATACCATACAAAAACGCATTTTTATTGCCAAACATTGTAATAGTGATTATTATGGGTGTTTTCTGTTAAATTTGCAATCCGCTACCAGTGCTAGCGGGCGAAAACAGGTCGGTGTAGTGAGAAAAGAACCCCATGTTGGAACCAAGGAGTTAAACATGCTATTCCTACAAAGAAGGCGGCCTACGATGTACTCGATCGTTTTGCAGCTGTTTGCAATGAGTCCGTGGGGTGAAAATAATCTTAAAGTAAACTGAGCTACTCTGCCTCTCAAGAAATCCTGATCAGTGCTCACTGCAAGTGTGCGGAGAAACACTAAATCAGGCAGAAAAATTCAAGGATCTAAGAGTGCAATTGACGAATGATGGAAGGCAGAACACTAAACTAGACATCCAAATCGGTAAAGCAAGCGCAGTCATGCGTGAGCTTCAACGTTCGGTCGCTTTCTAAGACAGCAAAGCTCTCAAATTTTGAGTCCGTTTTCCCTCCAATTCTCACCTATGGTCATGAATCTTGCATAATGGTCGAACAAATGTGCTCACCGGTACAGGGTTTCAGAAATGGAAATTTTAAAAAGAGTTTATTGTGTAACGCTTCTACATCAAATGCGTAGCACAAAAATTTGTAAATCTCCAAATGTTGATCCCCCGCCTTTATGACTTGAAAAGTCCCAACTACGATGGTTTGATTGTGTCAATAGAATGCCTCAGGAAAGACTTGCTAACCAAGACCAAGTTATTCTTGCCACACCCACCGGGAAAAAACCAACGGGTCGAGCCGAACTGACAGAAGTGGCGAAAGACCGCGTACTGTTCCGGGAGCTTCTATAGCTGCTGCTTCCACGATCATCCTGAGAGGATGAAGCGGGTTTCGAAATAAGAGAGAGAGAGATACAAAGAGAGAGAGAATGGGTGTTTGCTTACAAAAACTGAGAGAAAAATAAGTTGTGCAATCTGCTTATGATGAATATAAAAGATATGTAACTCATACGTACCCTAGGTGAGATGGTGACTACACATTAAAAACACAAACCAAAGGCGTAATATAGCAAACAAAAACAATACAGTATACTAAAATATTTCTGACAGCAGCAATTCGCTTTCACCATTGCGTATCGTACAGTAACTCAGTGAAATTATCAACATACCACCACAGCAAATTGTCCACGACTCGGTGCTAATCCGCGGACCGGTGGTTGGAGAACGCTAATCTATACCAAAGAATTAGTCTTTCAGGTGAATGCCCGTCGTAAACTCTTTAACAACAGGTTCTTAACATTTTTTTTATTACCATGCCTATCCCCAAATCTGTTCCCTCGTACTCACCATGCACTATTTTGCGATTGACTTAAATTAAAGCCTATAACTCGACTTGTATATACTTGTAGCCTATAATTCTGTTCTTTGTAACCCTTTTCCCTTTTGCAACCGAAACTTTTCGTCGGCCACCGAAACTTGAAACGTAACACCCCATGACGATCGAGTTTTCCATATGAATGGGGTTGCCAATCGCCATTCTTTCTCTTAAAGGACATTAAGTTAACTCTAGTTGTCCTTACCTTTTGTTTTATCTTCACGTTTCCATGGAAAATTTGTCGTACATCTTTGAAAATTGTTGTTTATTGAGGAAACAAATAGATTTGTTCCAAAAAGATTTACCTGAAAGGCTGGCACGATATTTCAAACGAGCGCTATCAAAGTACGGGGGAATTACGCGTATCGGAATTTGAAACAAGGTTACTCAATACTGTACCTTTTCTTTGAAAATTTATTTCAATGTTATTCTCTGATTGTTCGTTGTTCCAGCGTAGATTATAATTCATGCCTTGAAATAGAGCAGTTTTGATTTTGTTATGCGAGAGCGAGACATTGGAATTTGAAAACTATGTAACAGTTGTGGCATGGTATAGTACTCAAAGTAAGCGTTGAATAAACAAAACGTCAAATAAACATATGAATTTCAACATTTTCATTCAGTCCGATCGTTTTGGCCGATGTTTTTAAAACTTTTTTTTAGTCGTCCCCTTAAAATATGATGACAAACATAAAACTACGATTGACATACAAAATTTCCCAAACTTTAAAGCGAGTGCTAGCACTTTTGTTCAAAGACGGTTGGTAATTTTGAACGTGAGCTGTTACGTCATAACGTTGTGTGCGGTTAAGTCTTGGTTTGAGTTTGGAAACCACCAGCCAAAAATTTCTTATACATCAAATGTAACTGCGTGACAGTCAAACTGTGTGACAGCCAAAGTGTGTGACAGCCAAACTGTGTGACAGCAAAAAGAAAGCAACACACAAAAACGCAAAGAAACCTACATCGGCACGTTTGTAGCGCCATTTGTAAACAAAGCATGTCCTCCCCACAATAATTACTGTTGTGACGGTTGTTGCAGGTATCTTATTTATCTGATTATATTAGTAAGGCGCCCTCGATTGTAAGCCGTTCGAGAGTTGTAAGTTGAACCGGGTTTAAGTTTGGGAAAACATTCACTAGAATAACATTTATGGCGATAGAAAAGATTAAATCTTTTCAAAGGCCTGTTTCTCAGCATCACAAGCGGAAATGATAAAAAATCATTTGGTAAAACCAGAAAGTGATTATAGTATTTTAGGTCTATTATATTACACAGGCCAACAAAAAAATTTTTTTTTCAAAAGGCATGATATGTTAGATCGATTTAGGGGTATATCAGGGGCGCTGAGTCCGAAAATGTTATTACTTTTGCTGAATTGGCTCTAGTTTTTGAGATATTGCTTCTTCCTACATATACCATGAAAAGTTAGAAATGTATGCTATAAAGGTTAACAAAAACTGAAGCCATGTGAAGCAGCTATTTAGTTTTGCCCAAATGTTTAGTTGTCTGGCACAAATTACTCTCTTGGGAGGTAAATAAGACCTTACATTAGTTTATATCATCTCCCATCAAGCACAACATAAGCCTTAACATCTACACACAGCATAACATTCTTGATTTGGCAACAAAAATAACGTTTTAACGGGACAGAGAAGAAATGTTAATGCAATTTTTCTCTCAAGAAGATAATTTTGTATACTGTAAAAACATCGAAGGACTTCTTTCATCTATGGGTCTACTTGAATATAAACCAGAAGAATGGAGGTTATTCAACGACAGCTCCAAAAAAAGTTTGAAATGTGTGCTACTTCACAACGGAAACAAGTTTGCCTGTGTTCCAATTGGCCACTCAGTCGTTTTAAAGGAACACTACCAACGTGTTAAAATGGTCTTGAAGAAATTTTCTTATGCTGAGCATAACTGGGAGATATGCGTTGATTTGAAAATGGTCAACGTTCTCTTAGGACAAGGCGGCTACACCAAGTACCCCTGCTTTATTTGTTACTGGGATAGTTGGGCCACTGATCAACACTGGATTAAAAAGGAGTGGCCCATACATGAACAGCTTGTGCACAGAGATAAAAACATTGTAAATGAACCTTTGGTCAGTCGTGATCGCATTATTTTACCCACATTGCACATCAAATTGGGTTTGATGAAACAATTTGTCAAGGCCTTAGAAAAAGATGGTGCTTGTTTTGATTACCTGTGCAAAGTGTTCCCTAGTCTTAGTATTGAAAAGCTGAAAGCAGGAATTTTTGATTGGCCACAAATACGAAAATTACTTTAAGATCAAGTTTTTCCATCACACATGACTGAAGTTGAGAAGGCAGCCTGGTACTCTTTCGTTGCAGTTGTAAAAGCAAGCAACTGTGTGGATCTCGTAGAAGTGAAGCTTACGAACTTTCAAGCTCTTGGATCAAGGATGAGCATAAAAGTTCACTATCTATTCAGTCACTTGGATCGCTTCCCTGAAAACCTCGAAAATATGAATGAGTGAGGAACAAGGTGAAAGGTTTCACCAAGATATCAAATTAATGGAAGAGAGATATCAAGGTAGATGACTCACATGATGGCAGATTACTGCTGGTGCCTAATGCGAAGCTGTCCACAACAAGACTACAGGCGAAAGTCGTACAAGAGGGCTTTCCTGCAGATGACTTTAAGCTAATTTGAGTAATTAACTAGAGTGCATCTAAGAACTTCACTAATGCACATCCTGAAATGGATATATTTCTTCGTAAAGTGTTTTGCTTTGAATACTCCGTGGTTAATGAAAAAAATTGATTGCTTGTTCATTTCGTCTATTTTACAAATTGTTGTCTTTCTTGTGTAGGCTTAGGCATACTTGGTTTGTTATTACCAAATTACTGCTATTTATTGTTCACTTCAAGTAAGTTTTAATGTGGTATTGGAAGCTTAGTCTCACAAATTGCAATATGTTAGGAGAATCTGATGAAAATACGAATAAATGGGGCATTTTTTGTGTTGAATATAAGGAAACGAATAGATTTATGCAGCATTTCCTCATTTAGCTAATCTCATTGTGTCTTTAGCTTTTGCTCATTCTTGTGGTTTTAGTGCACATAGACTTACAACAACATTTAATATAGGCAGTTCCTTAATATAAAATGCAACCTACCTTGAAATTTAAAAGATACCAAAAATATCGAAATTCGCTAATATCTTAAAAACTAGAGCCAATTTGCAAAAACTAATGGCATTTTCGAGTTCAGCGCCCCTGATATACTCTAAAATCGTTCTTACCTTCCATGCCAAAATTTTTTTGTTGGCCAGTGTTATTGATGTCGCAAGTTGTCTTGACGTTTTATTTGGATTTATCCAGTTTTGTTGTCAGTTGCACATTTTAATTTTAATTTAATTATCATTTATTGTCCATGCTTTCGATAAGAGGCGAATCTGGTCTGGGAATTTGCCAAATCAAAAACCCATCAAGATAATGCCAATTTGTATTTTATAGACAACAGTACAATATACATAGTTAACTCTCAGCACTGTATCGTTGTAAATTTCAAGAAATTTGTTCTGTCTCTGAAATAATGTTCAAAACGAGATCTGTCTTTTTGCTTACGTGTACCCCGCTATAAGTACAGTGCTCGTTTTCAAAGAATTAATTGAACAATCCCCTTGCTATCAATAATTTTATCATTTTATGTTCTTAAAGAATTAACGCTGCAAGTTCTTGCCATAAATTCCATAGCAACACTGCAACAGTAATCCTCAAACTTTTTTTTAGTATCATACCACATACCACCAAACAGAGTTGCAAATCGGGTTAGGAATGAATTGAAATGAAAGAATTAACGCCGGGCTTTTCTGGTCGGGTTCAGGCTTTAAATTGAATAAAATTGGACCAGATTAGGACCTGAATTTATACACTTACATTTTGCTACATTTGCGTCGCAAATTCATTTTCTTTACACGAATGTGCATCCGCGCATCATATGTGGATGCCGAACGTACTCCAACAGAACGCAAAGAGAAGCTTAGAAAAGGTTTCCAGTCATAGAATGGCATCAAAAGATGACTTTGATTTATTAAGTAAATTTACCTTTTGGGCCTGATGCGGGCTTCAAATAAAATTTTCGGATTCGGGCTTGTATTTTCGAGTTCTTTTTAGCAATATAAGGCCCGTTCACAACTCTGCCACCGAAGAACTACATAACTCAAATAACCATTCTTCCAAATCTCTTTTGGCAATCTTGCCGATTTACATTTCTTTGTATAAAGCTAGAGCTTGTTGGGTTAAATCTTTATTGTAAATTATTTCAGCCGCTATCGAAAGTTTAAGCGTAAAATCCCAATCTGCCTAGTTACTCGGTTTACCAACCGTTCTTTATTTCGCTCTGTGTGTTTCTGTCCTTTACTTGGGTAAAAAATATCCTTTGTTTAAAAATTGTTTGATACATGTACCACTGGTATTTCAAATAGTGTATCATCAAATTGTAAGGAGGAAGCCAAACATTATGAAATTTGATCAATATCGAATTGCAAAACAAGTTTACTCAATACAAATTATCCTTTTTTAAACTTCTTTCATTGGGGTTTCGATTCCGCCCGAATCATTTTCGATCAGCTAAAATTGATTTTGTACCACATACTCGTGCTATGTAGCGCTACGTAATTACGTGGTTATTGTTTGCGTATGTATACATTGGGTACTTATATTGAGTTACAGGTAAGATTTATGTGTGTAGTTTGATATAATTATCTCAGATTGCAATTAGATTTTAATAGGTAAGACTTAAGTAACTATGACAACAGCACGCTTGAGTTTCGAATGGAGTATTGATTTAATAACTGCTTAAATGGTGAAACAACTATACAATGTTAAATATCAGTTGCAAAAGTAAAAACTGCTAATTTGTTGGTTTTAACACTCGAAGGTCAGCATAAAGACCAACACTATAATGTCGTTACAATAATAAACGACATCGACTGGCATGGCGGATACAACAGGAAACAATTAAATGTGTAAATCGAGTAGGCTATACGTAAAAATTGCAACAATAAGATGATCAAAACACAAAGTGACATTTTCGAAGAAAAATTGCGAATATCACAAACAGTTACAACCGAAAATATTACGTGTACAAGTATGCGCTTACATACCAGGGACGTGCTGTCACAGGCGCTACACTCACCTGCTGAAATTTGGCTGAGCTTGAAGTGACAGTAATTAAACATTAAACGATGTTTGCAAAAATTAGTAAAAATTTTTTTACCGTATAATGTTTACTGTAATGTTTAATTTGTTGTATTGAATTGAAATCTTTTCTGGCGCCGGCTTGGTTCTTGTTGTTTATGTTTCAACTCCGATCTGTGTTTTGTGTGTCTCGATAGTTGTGACGGTATAGGGTCTTTCATATTTAGGCCATGTTTAAAAATATCAAGTTAAAGTTAAATAGACTAATCCCATTCTGTATCAACCAAAACTAAACTTGCAAAATACAATTTTTTTTTAATTTTTACTTGATCGCGTCGCACATTAGCGCCAAGGTTTTCACTTAAAAATCGCTAAACTTAGGTATTTCCTCAAATCAAAATGTTGAAAAACTTAGATTTGCAGCGCTGTGAGGAATTTTAAACTTTTTTTGTTTAATATTCTTATCAACATGACATCAGCAATTATTCTCAAAAGCATTTTTTTGTCATATTTAGCTATAAAAGTAGGATTGTACTTCAAAATGAATTCCACATTTTTTAGCCTGTCTACCAGATTTTCCAGGATACCAGACTTCAGACTGTACCACAAAATTTTAAATTAATAAAAAAATATGATTCCACTTCATGGGCGCATCAAGCTTAAAACAAATTGCGTTGCAAATATACACATATTGAAACAGCGTGCAATAATTATAAAGTAAAAGCAGATTCCTGCTCAGTGTGATTTGCATTCAGAACGCGGCTTCACGCTTGTCAAATATTCGATAAGATTCTCCATTCTTCTCCAGAACTGCAGCGCCTCTAGTGGACCGTCCATGATCCCAGAAACGACGCAGTAATCGCTGAAAAGCATTAGACTAGTTTCCAATGACAACCAAGTGCGTTATTAAATGAAAATAAGATTTTCAATGAAGTGGAAACGAATTGACACAACTGCCGACTGTGCAGTAAGCTGAACTGTTTTCATTTTTCGAATGGACTTTGACTTGCCAATAAAATAAGCTTTTGATTACAATTCATAGCAAGAAAGCGTTAGTGACGTTAGTGACCCATAGTGACACGAACCTACCATGTGTGAGGAGATATATGATGTTTATGGTGATGTTGCTTGGAAAGGATGAGTCCGACTTTCTGAAGAAGTTGAGCAACTGGTGGTATTTGTTTACTGTGGGTGTGCGACCACTGGTGGATCTGATTAACCCAGGATTGGAGACCACACCAAGCAAAAACGAAAAGGACAAGAAAATAGCTAAAAGTGTCTGCGATTTACGACAATTGTTTAATGTTAACCAGTTGCTGTATACATTTATATATTAGACTTGCTAAATAAAAATTTCTCTCGTTCTAATGTACCCCCAATAAAATGCTTGATCGTCCAAGTAGACCACAACAGCTGCGGCAGGCAACTTGCCGCCGGGTCGCCAAACGTGCGAATTGTTGTGTTATATGTAATAGCAATTGGATATCGATGATGTTGCCGAAAAGCAAGAATCGTTTCTCCTAATATTGGCGTATTTTCTGACCCGTACGTGTCCATGAACCAATGAACAAAACCCGACTCAAAATCGGCGATCAGGAGACCGGCGACTGAAAAAGGTTAAAGACATTTTTGCAGTTTACTGCTTGAAGCTTATGTGGCACTTGTAATTATCAACATGCTGACATAATTAAATTCAGTCCTAAAATTTATTAGCAATGAGGTCTATAATCGATACCATAACCAGCAAAATTTATGATAGTAAAGATCGACTATTTCTGAAGCCAGAAACAGAAATAAAGTAGCGGTTGTAATCACAATTCTAGCAACCGATTCTATGAAATCTTTTAAAGCAGCCAGCGGCCATTAATCGTGATGGCTCGTTTTGATATTAACTGGTTTGAGAAAACAGTTTAAATCTCATCACCGCTATCCTGTTAAGTTGCAGAACAAAACTCATTTCGCTTACATACGCAAGGCAGAATAAAAATGGTGAACTCTGCTTTGAAGTTACAGATGATGAAGACGCAGTGGCCGGCTAGAAGCACAAGAACAATTGAAATACTGAGCAGTTCTTGAATGCGCTTTCCTGTCAGTAAAATAAACAACAGCTTTTCCTAAACTATTTTTGAAAAAGTCTTACACGTTAACTTGAACAAGTACCCTTTGAATACGGCAAATAGTTTGCAAAATCTTTTTCTTCGAAGGTTTCTTCCTGCAACATTATCCTCTCTCTTGGTTTGATCTGTTGCTGCTTGGGATCAGATTGGAGCAGGATTTATGTGTGTAGTTTGATAAAATTATCTCAGATTGCAATTAGATTTTAATAGGTAAGACTCAAGTAACTATGACAACAGCACGCTTGAGTTTCAGATGGAGTTTTGATTTAATATCTGCTTAAATAGTGAAAGCACTATACAATATTAAATATCTCTTGCAAAAGTAAAAACTGCTAATTTGTTGGTTTCAACACTCGAAGGTAAGCATAAAGACTAACACTATAAGCTAATGTCGTTACAATAATAAACGACAACGACTGGCATGGCGGATATAACAGGAAACAATTAAATGTGTAAATCGAGTAGGCTATACGTAAAAATTGCAACATATCGATGATTAAAGCACAAAGTGGTAGTTTTGACGATAAACTACGCAATATCGCATAATTACACATCACACACACAATTACAACCGAAAATATTACGTATACACAATTAATTACTGAAAGTGGTACGCTTTTATATGTAAAATCATCGTAGAGATGCGCTTTTCTACACAATGAATGAAAGATAATCTTTCACTTACACCAATAAAGCTACTGCATTTTGGCACGACAAATTTCAACAACTTGGCGACATTGATTTATTACGTCAGCAGGTCCGTTGATACGAAAGAGAAAACCTAAAGCTTTTTCAGCACGATTTTTCGCTTTCTCATAGAGATCGGCTTTCATGTAACACTGGCTAATGTTGACCAAGCAGACTGCCTCCCGTGGTGCCTTGGCCACCACCTCGTGGTCTCTCAAATAACCATGTTCCTTCTTAAACACTTCTATCGCCTTCGTGTGTTCCTGCTTCTCTTCGCTCAAGCAGCTTGCATGAAAAGAGAGCGAGTGGCAAAGGAGGTCGTACTTCTCGGCGGGAACGAGATCTACATCTTCCAGGAGAGCTAGGGCCCGCGCCCCCACGTCTAACGCTTCGTCGTGTTTGCCGACAAAGTATAAACATTTTTGTTTAGTCACCAATACGTTGGCTCGTAGCGAGGGATCGGAAATCTCTCGGTTGTCGAACCACTCAAGCACCGCGAGTCCTGTGTCGTATTTCTCGTTTCTTCTATGAGCACCTGCCACATAAAATCTCATCCACATTTGCTCTTCCATTGCGACATCTTGCGGATGCCTCAAAAACTCATCCCACTCACAAAGAAGCTGATCGTAAATGTTAACGAAACGGAGGACCCTGAAACGCGTCGACAAACGCGGCTTTAGGTAATGATCGAGACGTTCCAGAATATCCGGACACTTTATCGCATTTTGGAGATCACAAGCCACCGTGAAGTAATCTAACATTCGCTTTTCTCCAACCATTTTAGCGAGCTGAAGCGGCATGTCGCTATCCAGGATGTGTTGGTATTGCTGTATATCAGAGCGAACGAAGTCGGTTTGACTCCCGTGTTGCCGATAAACTTTTAAACGTATCTGGCAGGCCAGGGCGATGACGTAATGAAGCCGATGTGCTGTGTTATCGTTGATGAGATTGCGGTTTTTAAAATCGTCAACGATTTCAAAACAGGAATAAGAATCGCATTTGGCAAGGCGTCCAAGGGCTGATATGAACAACGTAAGCGTTCTGTACAATGTTCTTTTTATGTTTGCGCAATAAGCACCGAACAAATCCAACAGGTTGTGCACCACGCTGAAACGTTTTAGGTCGAAGTCGATTTGTCTATTTAAAATCTCGCGTCGAGCAACTTGGTTATTAGACAATCTGTTTCTTACTCCAGCTGCAAATTGATCAAACATTGGTCTGCTCCCGGCAATGAAGCAAGTTCTCGTTAAGATATCGCCAAGGTTATACCCGTTTTTTATGTCCGTTTCGGGATCCAAGTAATTTAACATTTCTGAGACAGGTTTTATCAGTTCCGTCGTCCACGGTTTATCTAATGTCTTTTGCATTCTGCCAAGTGGCATTTTACATGCATGCACCATCATACCATCAAATGATACGCCACGCGTCGTATAAGCGTCGAAGAACCAATCCCCACCAGGTGTTGAAAAGTCGTTCAGCGAGGGAATGGCAACTGCAGGAATAATTGTCTCACCCAGGTTTATCACGACAAGTTGAAAAATGACGCTAAACCAACGAAAATGTTCGAGAATTTTCTCATAATCATCTCGATTCTGACTTCCCTCCTCCAACAAAATGACGTGCTCGAAATCCGAGTAAGGAGTAATCTCTTTGCGAGCCAAAGACCCCAAGCCGACTACGCTGTATTGACACGGGGGCTCACCTACCGTGGGCTCAGAGTACGTAGAAACAAACTTCATTACCTCTGCGTAATTTCGTGAGATGAGATCTTGTTGTAGTCGAGTTTTTTGTATTTCCGTTTTTTCAGCTTTAATAATCTCCTCTATCGTGACGTCACTCTTCAATTCGCGCATAACGTTTTGTCGTTTCCCTTCATTGATTTCGAGTATCGTTTCCGTGTAAACATGTTTTCTCATTTCTTCGATTTTTGAAGCTACTTGTTTTGAAAAACCAACGAGATCCGCGTCTAACTTTGCGGCACCAGCGGTTTCAAGAACATGGCAACAAAGTTTATTTCTCTGATCGATGTATTCTTTGTTACTGGGCTGTCTTATGATAGCAGCATTGATAAGCGTAGCACTCCTTATAAGGCTTACTTTGTCCGGAGATTTTTGCATGTAATTTGAGCTTAACTGACCAAAAATTCGAGCCGACTCAGGCAGACTTTCTGTTCGTTCTTTGTACTGTAATCCAATACGACAGCATACAGACTTTAATTCTTTCGCTAGCTCTAGCTCGTTCTCAACAGACATTCTGAAACACGTTCGAATTAGTCACTTCCTCTTTGAACGACCTAGGTCCTAATGAATGAATGAATGAACCTAGACTGCATGTATGGTGAGGTGGTGATCGTAACGCTTCATTTCATTTCCGATGGAAAGCGAGAGCAATAAAGCAACAACCTGCTGAGTGCTGAGTGAACGGATAATGTTGCTTAGTATTGTATGGTATTGTTTTTCGTTATTATCCGTGGGCTGTGGGGTAACGTAGAGTAAAATGCTAACCATTATAGCGTAATAAAATAACAATTCCACAAACAAGCAATTAGCAAGAACAAGCAGCCGTGCTTCCTGGATTTTACACTCGTAATCTGTTTTGCATTTTCGTAATATTTTGAAGTTATTTATGTGGGAATACATTTTGCTGCACGTAGTGCATTGTTCTATGTGTTCTGCTACTGCTGATTTTGCTACGAACAGTTTATTATCAAGTGTTTCGTTATTCTTTTACAAAAGCGACGTATGTATGTGTATGTTAGAACTGTCCACGTCATGTGGGCGTATGAATTGATGCACCACTTTCGACTCGAGCATCGTCGGCACATGGTATTTGTTGAAGTTATGGCGATCGGTACTTTTCACGTGATTAGTTCAAAATTTTAAAAAGTATGTTTTAAAAAACAAAACACTAATTTTAGCATCTGTTGATCTTTTTTAATCTCAAAATGTCAAGCAAAATTGCAAGAGATTAACGTCACATATGTTTTGACTTAGAGTATCCTAACTTTTACCGGGGGCATAATAGCGGCAAACATTGCATTTGTAGCAGCATCTTTTACACAAAAAGTAACGGTACCGAGTACCCATAAAGTAGCAAACTACTTTTTTAAAATAGTAGGCCTACCGAATACAGAAACTTTCGGTACATTTTTTCCGGTTACCGGTACCGTTACTGACGGTTCTTTCAAAGCACCCACTGCCCGCCTATGCACGGTGTCGAAAGGTAGCGGGTTTTTGCAAAGATTCTTTAGAAGCGTTTTTTACGTTTGTTCAAGTAAATCGTTTTTGTCTTTGTGATAAATATATCAATTAATGTAATATAAAATTGTGTACGACATAGAATTCTCGTCTATCGAATCAGCGAAGCATAACACTTTGTGACGTAATCGATTGCTTCCCCTGTGCGTGCATTTTGATTTATTCAGTCTTTTTGGTTTCTACGTTCAACGCCGCAACATGACTTTGTGCTGTTGCTGCCACAGTGTTCTATCTTGATGTATTCGTTCAAAGAAGCTTCAAATATAATCAGATTATACAGTTGTCGAGGCGTACAATTGATTCTAAGATTAAGAGAAGCGAAACAACGACCTGAGACTCATTTATATTCGAGGACTACAATTCAACAGACAAACATTGTAATTGAAGTGGTCGTCCTAACAGGTTAAGGAACGATAAATCACCATTTCATTACATCTTGATCTAGCATCCTAACGTGCAGGGCCGGATTAAGACGAAACTGGGCCTGATGCTGCAACGCAAAAACAGGCCTATTTTTTCTAGGCATTGGTACATATGCATTCGACACTCTGACTCCACCGTACACGCGTAATCAGACCGACCAAAGAGCCTTTATTGCTTTCGACGCAGTCAGCCAAATTTTAATGAACATGAACAATAATAACGACGTGTTATCGTAAAAACTCGAGAGTAACATCAGGCTATGTAACACCAACACAATTCAATACCAATATTGCCTGAAAAGCGGAGTTAATGAAGAAAAGGCTAATCCAGATCAACTTAACGTTGGCATATTGTCAATGCTGCGCTAGTGCTGCTTACTTATACTACTGTTTTTCGAGCCTTAGCAAGCGCGAAATCTTCGATCATGTCAGTGCAGTCAAGGCTGCTCAGCACCTCATGTTCAATGCTCATAAGCGCCAGCATGTTTAGCCTTTCCTCTCTCATCACCCGCTTCGTCAAGGATTAGCCCATAGGAAAGGGAAAAAAGATTGCACGGATTACCCATTCGTATGGGCTAAAAAGAATATTTCCATCTCTTAAAATAATTGTTGGAAGGCTAATCGTGTTGGTATGAGTAATCCAACCGAGCGATAGGTCGAATAAGTAATCCAGTCGAACTGCTGTGGCTGGTCATCGTACGGTACGATTGGATGGCTTAGGCTACTGTTAGGCTACTGTTGAAGACTACTGAGATCTATACCGGTATGTATGGATAAGGTTTGTATAGTGATTGATGCACGTTGGAATGCCTTGCACAAATTATAAACGGATCTTACTAAAAATCTGAAAAGGCTGAAATGAACAAAATAGCCTAGTTTTCGATTTCAGTTCTTTCATGCGTTTGGTGTGTCTGGCATTAACGCTGCTTAATTGGTCCTGTTTCGTAGACAAGATATAGGTTATCTACCTCGGGCTTCTAGGCACTGGAATAGCTGCATGCTTACTTACTGAATGTAGAATCCAAGCAAGTTCTAAAGACTGCTTAATTGTTGCACAGTGCAATGCACAATGGTGTTTGAACTGGCAATCCAGCCAACGATAGACCGGTACTCTAGTAGCCAAAAGTCACTTTTTCGGGTTTGCAGTGCTCATGCAATGTATTAAATTGAATTGTGGTAATTGCATGGTGCTTTTATTCAGCATCAGGTTGAAATAGTTTTGCCTTCAAGCTGGTCTGATTGCATCAATTATATACACGTGGCATACCACTGCTGTGGCATAAGGTCAAAGCGTTTCACAGCAATCAACATGATTTTCTTTATTTGGCGGCTAGGATAGAAGTATAACTTCATATGTCATTTTAGTTCGCTTCCATTAACCTTTGTGGTAATCTTTAATTGCTCCAGCCCCACTTATCTGGCTAGCTCTCAAGCAAGTTTGGAATGATACACATATGTTTTTTATTGCTTGAATTTAGGTATGTTTATCAGAAGCACTGAACTGAAGCAAGCATTGGTAATACCCCAAGGGCATAACAATGGTAGTGCTACTGGATAGTGAACACTGCCTAATTGCCAGCTCTAACCATTCGGCTACAAAGCTGGCTACTACTCAACATTGCTGCTTTCTTACATAACGAGCTTGCAGAGTACAGTGATCTTGTGTGATTGTCAGAGAACTTCGAAATCCTGAGTGGAGTGAATGAGCAACTTAACGTTGTAGTATTCCAAAAAGGAAATCCATCTGATATGCAGATCATAAGCAAAAGGCAATCATTTAATTTGTCTTGACTTTCAACAAACGAAGGTTTCAATCGTTCTCAAAGAGTGCTATTTGTCGATTATATGCATTCATGAGTTTGCAGATTATTACAAATTAAAAATGATAATAAACGGCCTCTAGAAAATAAATGTCTTGTGTAAAAATATCCCTGTTTTACCATCAGCCTGCTTCCTCTGAGCAAGATGTTATTTGGCAACACAAACTAGATGTTTGAGCTTGAGTCAAGTAACAACTGGGTAATGCTGCCATCCAAAAATTGATGACTATGTATTCCATGGGGAACGTGGGGATACAATAGCTGGATATGTTGTAATCTTTATTTTGCAATCTTCTTTGTGCTACGTTCACAAGTTACAATGTTTGCCATTCCCTATTTTTACAGGGTTGAGCAGAAACAACCATCTCCAGATAGCAGGCAATTAAGTCCCCCACACCATCCTTAGCAGTGTAGAGCCAGTGAGCAATGGGTATCTTGATTTTATTTATCCGGCTTGCTTTTTTGCTGAGGCAAATAGTTTCGGGAGGAGCAATCAGAGTGGCTCCGTTTCATAATGTGCAAGGTAAGGAGTGACTCTATCGCACTGAAGCCCAGCAGGTTCAATGCTCACAAAAACAGAAAAATTGTCATGCTGTGGGGTCTTATAGGTCTACATCCAGTCACAGGACGCTGTTTACTATAACAGTGTAGATTTGGTGCCCAATGCCCATTAGTCATTTTTTGACCAAAGATTTAAATTTTCTGCAAGGTGTCACAAGGTGAGCTGTTGATGTTAGCTTTAAGCTCACATTTTGCTACCTTGGTGTTAGGGTAAATGGATGCTAACACTCATTGGTAGCTTTATTCTCCAATTTTGGATATATGCATTGGCCAAGGGTCAGCTCACTGTTTCCCAATTTTTGGCCGAGTACCCGATCTCTTGGTGGGTCGTTATTTAAGTTCACTCACCACTTGGCTCAACTGTGATGGGTAATTAATAATAATTATTTATCTCGATTCATTAAGAACAATTAGTCTATTGGCAAAGATGCTGTCATTATCACAGTCATGTGTCATGAGGCAAGGTCCATATCTGCCGGGGACTCGCTCAGCATACATAACTTGCTCTGTTGACATTGTTTGCGCTTACTCAGTCATGTGAGTCACAGCAAGAATGCTGATATACTTCAAGACCTTCTATGGTAAACAAGCCACTAAGCGATACTGTGTAGTTCGTACCGCACTACACATCAGGGATGTTTTCAAACGTACCCAAAAAGGACAGGCATCAACGCAGACATTTGGGAAGTGCTTGTTGATATGCAGATCATGCTGTTAGTAGTGGCATCAAGTGAGATTAGGAGAAAATAATTTAAATTGAGACAACAAAACATAGTGACCAACCAGCAGTCAGAGTAAGTCAGAGCACACGCTGTGGCAAAAACTGCTGTCCGAGAATTTTTCTGCTGATCGATGTAAGATGCTGCGCTTAGCGAAATTGATTACTTTTGAATGTGCTTCATTGCTTTTTAACTTAAGACAAAAGAAGGTTTTGTTAGATTATGCAGAGTTTTTTTGATGGTAATAATTATTGTCAACAGTAGAATATTTTGATTTGATTTCGTATTTTAAATTCTTAAATTAAAACTATTTAAATTTTTTAATTTGTTTGGAATGCAACATTATCCACCACCAAACATTGTTTGCCAGCTGAAATCTTCTGTTTGATGCACATTGTGAATGACTGAAACTTGGCTATTTTGGGAGAAACTTCACTTGGAAGTAAATACATAATGCATGAAGTTGTTTAATTTGGAAACGTTTTTTCATGTGTACCCCTTTACTGACCTTTGTTGTTGTTGTACCAACTTTACCCTAGTTTGGGACCATGAAATTCTGAAGCCTGTCTTGACTTTTTTATTATCTGTTTTACATATTCTTCAAATTATTTCAAAATATACCACTACCTCCGACTAAAAAGTGTCAGTAAGATTTGTTCTACCTTTCCAAGAGAATGTTTAGAGTTATTACTGAAATGTGTACTTTGGCTCTAGTGCTCTTGATTTGAATCTTAGTCCATGCGAAAGCAACCATCTCAAGTGGCTGCCATCAAAATTACGACAAATAAAAGGTTGTTGTTGTCTAAACGATTGCTTTTCTGCGAGGATTGAAAACAGCACTTCATTTTGGTGTAACGTTTTCAAAATAAAACTCAATTTCTTCCTGAAGCCACCTACTTTGTATGCTTTTCAGACCAAACATTTCAATTAAGAAAGTTACGATTAGCAAAGTTTTTGAAGGGCACCGGTTACTACAATATATATGATATAATGGATTTTAGTTAAAACATCCTCTTAAAAGTGCTTGTAAACAACAAGTGCTTGTAAACAACTTGCCACCTCTTAAAAGCCATCCACTTTGAACAGTAATGTTGGCAATTTATTCTCAACTGCATTCAAGAATGGCCTATTTAAACAAAAATCTGGTCAAAGAAGTTGTGCAGATAAATGGCTATTTACTCCGAAAAACAATCGCTTATTACAAACAAATATCAAGTATATTGATTTGGAACATTTGTCATTTCATGTCACAGCTACTATCGCTTATATTTTTACATTTTTATAGCATCAATGCCCATAACTTGGTTTTGCTGAGACAGACAATGACCTCACAGATTAAGTGTTTAATTCACATCAAAGTATGTGCATATAAGCTATTAGCCTAAAGAACATTGTGATATTGTAATACTATAGTGCTGTAGGAAAAGACTTACGTGTACCATATACATAAAAGGGTTGGCCAAACTTCTTGATAATCTTTGAAGCCTTTATGATTTGAAAAGGAGTTGCAGTTGAAATATGGCGCTTACTGTTGATTACCAAGCACCAAGAAAATCATATCTGTGCACAGTAAATTTTTGACATCTGTAAGACTTTAGTGTTGAGCGTTTGCTTTTATTGCAACATGTGCCCTAAGTTATATTATTTATTAGGATGACTATCTTTATGTGTGTATGTTCTATTCTTAATTCATATTGAGTGGTGATTACTTCTTACAAAACTAATTTTTATCCAAACAGTTTAGTTTATTGCATGTTTTAATTTTTGTAAAATTGTTAAAATTTTGTCGTACTATTTGCTCTTTTCTGAGTAACATGGCAAGCACTAGAAGATCTCGGTTAGTTCTTCATGTATAATAGCTAACTTATATGTATATATCTGTTGTATATTTAATTCGATCTTTGGTCATAAATAAGTAATTGTTAGTATGGCATTTTTTTCATGTCACTCTGTTTATTTGCATACAAGTCACTAAAAGTGTTAATAAAACGCTATTCTAAATTGCCGTCCAGATGGACGTAAGATATTTCGTGTAGATACAGACAACCTGTATTTTCAATTTAAAAAAAAATATTTTTGTGTCTCACTTATTAATAATTTGATTTGCATTGTTCAGTAAGGACATTTCACAAAGCCAACGGGATATGCTTATATCTTTGTGGGAAACAAAAGGTATGAGAACTGCAAAGTCAGAGCACCTCAATGAAGCAACCATTAATACTGGTTTAAGTAAAAACCAAATCAAGGTGATTCATCGTAGATTAAAGTTTTATTTGCCATAATTCATACTTGCTGTAGTTATCAGCTCTTTCAGTATTACCGCAAGCTGTAGAACTGCACTCCCTGCTTTACAAACAAGTTACAGTTCATTACTGTAACTCTATGCTGTAATTTCCGCTTGAAGTAGGCTATTATGATAGAACTCTGGTTGAAAGATGCCATTACGTACTTTAAGTTCAAAGATTGCAACAGTTGTCTTCGCCAAAATAATCTTGTTGGCTGACAAAAAGCTCCGTTCCTTGTCCGGGACAACTCTCCAACTTAAAGTAGTTATTGCATGTTTATTGCATGATCTTACAAAATGATTAAAGTTTGTCCCTTTCTCAGATCTCTTGTATGATGGTATGTTAAACTGCCACTACTAAATACTTTTGACGCTTGTTTACTAGCGTTTTGCCAACTGCTGTGTTTTAGCGCTGGATTTACAATTACAATGCATCGATAAGGCCAAGGGTTCAAAAAGTTAAACCTTTTCGAAAACGAAGATTCACAGGCTACAATCTATTTTGTTCTTCCATTAAGAAACAGAATATTGGTATTTTTAATACAGTTGCATGATTTCTTCCCAAATTTTCAAGGGAGAAGCTTCTAGACAGCATCACATGTGTTTCATTTAAGATATGTACAAGGTCTGATATTCTGGCTGGTTTGCTTAATTGATCGCTTGCTTCATTGAGTCATTAGCATTATGTCGTTAAATGCACAAATGTAGTTCTCACTGAAAATAATTTTCATTGTTTTTCACCCGATAAATTGCATTCATTGATTTCATGCTTACTGTGTTCGTTACTAAATTTGCATGTCGTAATTTTTTTTTTTTCGGTTTGATTGTGAAACTTGTGTCACAGTGTTAGTTCGATTAGTGAAGAGCATGATACATAATGAATGATGCATGACTTGAAGTGCATGCTATTTGTGACCTCACATGATACGTGTGTAATGAATTTCCAAAAATGTGTTTTCTGTTATGTTGGTTATTAGAAAGCCTTAGATATCGAAGATGTTAACATTGATTGACGCTGTTAAATCTTAAGAGGTGTAAGCTTCTACTCAACTTCAAAATTTACATAAATGAAGGTTTCACTATGTTAACAGTTGAACAATGAAAGTACTAGTTTAGACAAGTTATCAAAGTGTTTTGCATGAAGTAAGGTCTTGCCTGTTTTCAGTGTTTCTTACTTTCAATTTATGTTCATTTTTTTATAAAGCTTTCAAATGTTCTGTACTAATTTTTAATTGCTGTTTTTCAAGATTTCAAACTCTGGGGTAGCAGGTGGAGAGAACTTTTGAAGCAAACAAAACAAGTTTGGAAAGAGAAAGCAAAGACCTTCAATTCTGAAAGTTCCATGCCACCAAATGAAATGGATGGAAATATGAAAAAAAAAACTTAGACAAAATGCCATTGCTCGAATAATTCAAGCTGTATGTTGCTGTTCATATTATACTATGGTGTAACCGTGCTGTACACGAAACAAAGGTAACTTGTTCCTGTTTTAGTGTGGTGAACTTGAGGAAATTGGTGTGGCCGTTGGTGGAATGGCATTTGTTAACGATACATTCAATGCATTTGGAAGCAGAGATGTAAGGCCATATTTCTTGGAGCCAAGTGTTCAAAGTGGCTTTATTGAGATATTACATTGCGGAAAAGGTAATTTTATGTAATTTACTGTGATATTTCTAAACATTTGCAAGAACATGATTAACTACAGTTACATTTACTGCAAGCATATATTAAAAGGAACTTTTATAGCACTTATTTTTTAACTTTAATTCATTGAAGATTTTTTTTGCATATGAACCTGAATGATATTAGTGTCATCATGAATCATGTTAATCATAAAGTATGAAAAAATTTTCATTAGAAGTAACGTATGCTATATATTTGTATACAGCTTGCAGTACTTCAAGACAAAAAAACACCGAATTGCAAATGAAAGTTCGAAAAATTTTTAATAAGAAATATTGTAAGTCTTTTTATGCCAACAAATTGTCTTTCTTTAGCCTAACGGTGTGAAATAAAAAATTTTATTATTAGTGTTGCGTATTTTTCCAAGCAATAGAATGTAATACAATAGAATTGATGCTAATTGTTTCATCTTAATTATATTAAGTTGTGTTTGTGCATGCCTTGGTATCTTTGCTCTGGTGCTTCACAGGTGAGACAATGCACAAATCCAATGGACGTATGCCGTATGCTAAAATTAACGAGTTCAGCATCACTGGAATGCCTTGTGGAATCCCCTTTCGAAATCCCGGCAGTTATGGTCCAGTCGATTGCCAGAAAATTATAGATGAGCAAGAAAATATTATAATTATGAAAAGGGGGTAAGTGATGGGATTTCTGTAATCTTTGCATGCATAAAAGGATTACATTGCAAATTTTACGCTGTGCGCTTTCTGTTATACTTGTTGCTCTTTATAGTAATTTGGAGCTGGCAGAAAACAATTTAGTTCTTTTGGTGACAACGGAAGAATGTGAAAATGAGGAACATTTGCACTTTGCTGAACCAACACATAGAACAGTAGATTGGTAATTTGTTCGTGATTCAGTGTTATATGTATAACGAGTAAAAATTCCCGTATTTTACGGACCATAAGGCGCACTTTAAATCCTTTTTTCTCCTCATAGATTGATCGTGCGCCTTATAAGCCGGTGCGCCTTATAAGCCGGTGCGCCTAATGTATGGATCATAATGCGTATGCGCATGCTCACAACGTATTTTAATGAGCTTTATACGGTAACACATGTGCCTTATAGCCATATGCCCTTATAGTCCGATACGCCTTATGTATGAACAAAAAACTAATCAAAGCAATTTATTGACAATGCGCCTTATAGCCCGGTGCGCCTTATGGTCCGTAAAATACAGTACATCATTTGCCAGTTTCGTTTTGGTAATGTTTGTTATTTTTACATTGCCGTACAACGGTGCAATGATTTCTTCTGACCAACCTATTGTGCTAATATACTGTACAGTATATAATTATATCACACACGTATTGGTGAGCGGATAGTTACTTTTCGCTAATTTTCCTTATTTGTACAGTTAGATTTGTAGTGTGCCTCTTTTATAGTCTTTTATTATTAACGTAAGCTGCGATCATTCATTCCATTTTAGCACCTCATCCTTTATTTATGTCCGCATTTTCGTCATTGTATAAAGTTAACATTCGTTAAAATTGTTTGTTGTTTTTTTACTTATTTCACCGTCTTCAATATTTTCGTAATTTTGCTTTTCACTTTTTGACTGCGCTTTCGGAAAATATACTGTGCTGAATCAAAGCATTTTTAGTGATAATGACTCACTGCTGTATTTTGGTACATTGATTTTCTATTAAGGCTTAATTTAACATTAACGTTTAACTTAATTTAACAAAATTTCATAGTAATATGGGGGTTCAATATCACTTTTCGTGACACTTTCACTAAAAAGTAGTTGCAATATGTGCAAAACTTTGATATGTAGCCTAAACGAGTCACACTTGCGATTACGTTAAAAGTCAATGACGTGACGAATACAAATGGACGTAACATGATAAGAGGTTTCTTTGATAAGTTGATCGCATGCTAATTTTGATGTGGCCACATTAAAAACAGAAGATCGTGATGTTAACTTCAAAATGTTACTCACACCTTTTTAGGAAGGTTAAATTAACCACTTTAAAAAGGACGCAACCTAACAATGAAAATTCTATGCAAGATAAGTTGAAAGCTCTTATCTCTTATTGACGTGTGGGTCGAACACATTTCATCGTAATAATCTCTTCTGTCGTATGATATGATATTATTGAAGAGGTAGGCGAGCTCAATCGCTGCAAGGCTATAAAATTCAAGTTTGTCATAAATATCTCCAACAATATCATGTCGGAATTTGAAATGCGTATTAACACTCAACATGCGTTTATAAAAGTAGCCTATAACCCTTTTGTTGTATGACATTTTGATCCTCTTTCGGGTTCACATGGTAAAACAAGATCAATAAAACGCATTTTTAGATCTTTTTGCCGGTTTTGCCAACTATTAAAATTATGAATAAGTTTAACGAAAAGAAAATTTTCTCAAATGGTTAGTTTTTTTTTATTAAATCTGTATTTTAATAAAATATCAAAAGAGAAACCTTGGCAAGACTTACAACCTACTGTTATTATTTATTGCATCGCTTCAGCAATTATAACTTTAAAACTTAGTGACACACCACGTCACGTCCTTTACCACCGTTCTTTTCTCTTGACGCTGTAGATACCGCTTCTAGTAAAGCAGCCCCTTCGGTCTTGCAGAGACCCAATCCCAAGAAGCTAGCGCTGTGGACAGACCTATAAGCTCAATACTATCAATACTGCTCACAGTGTCTTGAACAATTTCGCTGGCCGGTCAGCTTACTCAATACGCCCGCGCTTTTTCTCATCCAACACATTCGCCACGCAACTGACTGAATGCGGAATACACGAAAAGAGGGACCAAACTTGTTGGAAAAGAAGTGTCTGACCTTTAGAGGTTAGAAACCCCTGATGGCGAAAACATCTCTGGCCATTTCTCTCCAAATGACTTCGCTGCTGTGCTCCATCAAACAAAGCCAAGCAAGGTTCTGGGTCACAAAATTTCAAGAGCTTTTATCATCGTGATTTAGGGCCCGAAGAGTTGTTGCCCCTGTCTCTTTTGTGTGTCCTCTTGAAAGTCCGCAAACGCTTGGTCTACCCCTGCGTCGAACCCATAATCGACAACTTCTCCCCTGGCTGAATTCCAGGTCACCCTTATGATCCAGAACATCGCGAAAAGCTTCGGGATTAACAAAAAGGCTGGTGCTGTACTTCATAAACTTACAGCTGCCTATGATACAGTATGGCACCGAAGCTTTGCCTGCAAGCCGCTGCGTCTACTCCCAGACAAAACAGGTACATAATCCGTATAACCATGGAGCTAGTTTACAAACGGAGAAGTATCTTCACCCCAGGTCACAATAAGCGAAACAAGCTATGACGCCTTAAAGACGGGATCCCACAAGGATCGATGGCACTCCTTCTTAAACATCTACGCGCTCTTCTGTCCAGTCCCCAAATAAGTCGGAATAATAGTTCGCTCACGTTTTGTCGAACTCGAACAGTTGGCTCACGTTTTGTCGACAACTTGAGTCACTACGCAAGAAACGAATATCCCGGATCGCTTTGGAAAGACAAATGATACCTTTTGCTCGGGCACTAGGCTGCTACTCTCCGTAAAAAAGCGATGGTTTTACTTTACTCCATCGCTGAGTAGCTTACTGCACTTGTGTCTGGTGTCGCATCACACAACCACCAAGTACACATTGTCATAAACGGTATTTTGCATACTACGATGTTTAACGTACTGGATGTCTGGGTGCCATATCATTGAAAAACCTTCTCTTCCTTGCGGTCAGCAAGTTGCCGGCATCCAACCTCCTGTGCTTTCACTCTTTTCCACTCAGCTTGATGGGCTGAATAACAACTGGATCACACGACGACAAATACTACTTTTTTTGTTATTTACTAGGTGAAGATTTTGACACGGAAATGAAAATTTTCCATGATTGTAGCTCTAAGAGAATAAAACAGCATTGAAATATTGAATAAACAAATTAGGCATGGTTAATCGCAACAATTTAAAAAAAAATTCATTTTTTGTGCGGACTGTTTTAAGAAAAATTGTGCATTTTTCTTTCATTAAAGAAACCAACGCCAATTATTATAAGCCTTAGCCTGTATCTAATTAAAAAAAGTTATACCGGTAACATTTTTGCTTTGGCCAGCAAAAGTATAAACTAATAAGAAGTTTGTTGATCCCACGCACGTTTATAATTGAAAGTTAAACAAGTAAGCTTACAGCGAAAGAGTGACAAAATACAGAGTGTACTAAATTTTGCATGCTTATTTACTGGACAGTTTCATCGAAATTGGAGAATGCTTGAACTCTGAGGGTTTGATGTGTTCTGGCAACAGAAGCGGGGTCTTAATCCCTAAAATGCTGTTTCTTATAACCGAGTTCTATTTTAACCGTCCATGTGCCTATCAACAACGAGCACGTTCTGTAAGTTTCCTAAAATCTTATTTGGTACAGTATCACCGTGAAACGCATGGTGTGTTGGGTAGCCGTCGTTAACCTTTCACCGTTATAGCACAAAGGGTCAAGGTCTTTCCACGTTTTAGGTCGACGTGCATTGCTCCTTTTTGCAATCATCGTACTCTTCCTTTCCGACAATTAAAGGCGAAATATTTGATAGACTGCCTACTGCCTAGGAAACGTTTCTGAGGCAAAACAAACATATGGCAAGTATATATGTAATGAACGTTTAATAACTGAAATGCGTACAAAAAAATGGAAACAAATGCAGTTAAACGTAATTTTGTGGCATAACTGACTCAAGGACACGGGTTAAAACTAATTAGTTTAAGCTTCATCTTCGTTATCTGAACCTTCGCTTTCCGAGCCAAATTCAGTTAAAATGTGTTGAAGCTCAGATAAATTTATTGGTGATTCACTTTCATCATCTTCTTTCTCCATTGGGTCCAATTTTGCCATATCGGAAGTGCCTAGCTTCTCATTGAGCAGAGGTGTATTTGCTTGAAAAGGTACTGTGCCCTTAATGTCATTTATAAAAGAAAGAAGTTCGATCTCTGCTTGCAACTGATGGGTAACCACATATGGTTCCACAACCTCACAGCCTTCTACAAGATTAGACACTATGTTTATTTGCTTTTGATAGAAGTTCATCACACTTGTCATATCTTCTTTTAAATGACACATTTCTTCTTTGCACCTTTCCCGAATGCAATGTTGTTCCTTGATTTTTTTTTCAATAAAACCAGGTACGTTTTTAACTGGCCCAGACCCGACAACCATTTCAAAAGTTATGCTTTTCATTTCATTTTGTGGAACATTCTGGTATTTATTATACATAGTAATCTGATGACGAATGTTGTTGTTAACCTTCCTGATGCTTCGCACTAGTCGTTGAACAATTGTTTGACCAGCTGAAAAATCATCATGTACAAACTTGAAAATAACAGAACAGTAGCTTTATCGATAATGTAACCCCATGCATAGTGCATGCACAAATTACCTGGGTATTTTTGAATCAAAGTAGATAAAAATTTTCTTTCGATATTTAATTTATAAATGTTCTCCAAAATTTCTGCTCTTTTTTTCTTCACAGCACTTGACAAATATTTAAGCATCATATCATCTTTTACATCCCAACGAATCAATATACCGTTTTCTACTTCAACTTTGGAAAGATGACTGTCAAGTCTACAAAACAACGCATACAATATGTAAAATAGAAGAACATGCAATACATCGATGAAGAAAGCATATATCATGTCCTGGCAAACAATACTCTTGGCAATTGAACTCCCATATACTGCATTTTCACCATCATTGTGTGGGTTTTAACTTTATCACAGTAAATTTGGTGGATACACTGTTGTTACTGTTTTATAAGCTTTTCTAATGGTTTCTGATGTTGCAGCAGTGGGAAGTAACAATATTCGTTTATGTCTGGGGAATTATTGTAGTAACTCAATTTAACATTGATATGTCCTTCAGCTTACTTAGCAATTTGGTCAACTTTTCCAGAAAGTATTTCAGACGTTATTTCCTTGGTCAAATCTTCAACTTCTTCTCTACAAATTAACAAAATTATATAGTTTCCTATACAATTATACAAAATTCTATTCCTAAAGGATTCAGTACTTAAATTTGTATGTTCAACAGTTTCGCAATTTTCACTTTTGCAATACAACCCACAAACAGTAACTAGCATGAATTTTATACACCACAAAATTGTATTGAAAAATGTATCATTCAGAAAACATTTAGTCAACTCACTTCAACCAGTAGTATTCTTGAAGTTTAAGTGAGTATTCTTCTACCCAAGAAAAAGATGCCATTTCTGCAGAAGAATACGGCTCTGGTTGCAGAGCTATTGCTTTTAATTGATGTTGTGTTAATGTTCCTGTAAGGTTTATTGTATAATGTTATACTCTCATTTCTGAAAATAAATAACATGGAATATAATAATTCAAATAGATGATACAAATACAAATATACAAAGACACATAATCATACATACCACCAGGGTAAGAAGCTGCCATAGCTTCTAATTCACTCTTGGCCAATTCCATTTTGCAGCTAGCTCTCTTCAGCTTGTTCATCAATGCATAACCTTTGAAACAGAGCTTAAAGCTTGTCATATTTATTTTAGTTATTTAGTGCATGTTTGAAAGCTGAAGAAAAAGAAAACCTAAATCATGCAAGTTTACTTAATTGCGTGAAGATATCTTAAGTCAATCTGGACCAAATCACAAACAAGGCTTACCCAATTTTTTTTTGATCTTGCGCCCATAAAGAATCAAGCCATCGGTAAGCAAATCAGTACGATGTTCCGGTTTCATCTCTTTTGAGATTTTGTTAAATCCACGAAGGTATGCCCATAATCGCTCCACAGTTTCACCATCCGTAAGTCCAAACCCGTCCAGGAACCTTGGGTTGAATTGTTTCTAAATTTTAAACAGAACAAAAAAACTGAGAGATAATTATCTCATTACACTTGAATACATCATTATATAAAGATTTTGTCATACAGACAACAAGTTTTTCAAAATTAGACCTTAATATTTTCGGTGAATTTCTTGTGCTCAGTGTAATAAAACTAAAAGACTTTGACCTAACAGTTGTACAATATATAGGTATAAAATATCATGTTTACCTGACAAGAGAAAATATGGCCATATGAATGAAAAACAGGTACTGCAAATGTTATTTTATTAAGAATTGCAAAGTTTTTTCGGACCTAAATAATGAAATCATATTGGAATCCAGAAAGAAAATCACAAAATCTTAATTATTATTTAAACATAAATGCAGTATTTTATGTAAGCAAAAATGATTAACTAACTTGCACATACAGCATCGTCTGCAGTATGCACTAACATTAAGAACACTAATGACATGCAATCAATGACCCAGGAGTAGATTGCTTACAAATAAAATATGTTTCGAAAAATGGGTTGTATACCTATAATTTAAACGTATATCAATGTTGCCATACTAACACAATATCATGTGTAAATTCTTAAAGGTATACCTGAAGATGAACTTTCAGTTTGCAAGCTATGTCATAGAAAACTCTTATTTTATTTTCGTTTCTTTACAGAAGTTTTTCAATAGCTAAAACTGCATATGCTAGCCTGCAACAGAATCAGTTTTAAAAACATTGTTTACAAATACTAATACACAAATTCTACATATATACCGTAGTAATACACCTTCCACAAAACAACTAAAGCAAGAATGTACACTTTACCTTTCACCATGTTTTAAGTCAAAAAACATTGTCGGAAACTCATGTTTACAACAAACACCAAATACACCTTTGATAGCCAGTTTACTGCTTTTAGATTTCGATCTAATGATGTTGCCTGCTTGAAAGTCATTGCAATTTTTGGACTAAAAATAATGATTCTAATTAATGCATAAGTATGCAGCATTTATTCTTATAAATATGCATGAAATTCCTTGAAATGTATAATAGGACCATAACAATATGATTGGAAATCAATTGTTGAAGTTATGTACTTGATTTAATATTTTTAATGCATTTTGGTACATACTGTTAAGAAATAACTTACAGCCGAGCCATATTTGTTTTCATCATAGGTGTCTACAAAGCTGTCGACTTCGTTTTGGTTTAAAAAAAAAGATTGTTTGTGGTGAGGATCACAGCTTCTACTCCCGGACAAAATTCTTCTCACCAAACCAAAATTTGCATCTAAGCAATATGTCCGCATACCTTCAGGATTCTACCAACAAAACGCAGTTAAAGCCAAGCATTTACACTCGATCACAGAGGCCTGGGAACTTTCAATCACACTTCTTAGCTTTACCCCTTCACATGCTGGACACAGGGTACCCGTATCTATATCATCAGAAGAGACCAAACCATGCAGATGTTGCAGCTTATAGACATGGTGTCTATATGCCTCAACCACTTCTTGTAGCAAAACTCTTGACAAAGACTTTACCTAAAACAAAAAAAACAAGAAACATCCACAGGTTGTTTCGGATTTTCTTAGAAATACAAAACACTAAAAAGTGCTAACCCCTGCTGTATATCCAGGTACTCGCAAAAATCTATTTTCAAGAGCATGGCAAAATCCTTCAGTGGAAAGATGTTTTTCGAGACACAAGGCTCGAAAGTATTCCAATAGGTCAATGGATACTGCTAGTTTAGGCTTTTTGGGCGAACAGGTCCACAGATTTAATCTTAACAGAGTTTCAGGCTCACTCTCACAATAGCAAAATTGTACAGAAACCACATTTTCAAAACCTAAAATGCAAACTTTGCCAATGAACAAGAAAACAATGGATGAAAGAATGGCAGAGATGATTTATAATAAATGCAAAGGAATAAAAAAAATTATACCTTTGTAATCAACCACTGTAATGTGTCGAGTGTAACTTGACTGACATTCATGACCATCAAATCTCTTCAAAAGTCGTATCGGAGTGACCATTTTGCAAAACATGTTACCCTGTAAAGTGTAAATAATACCATTAACAATGTGTTACAAGTAATATGTTGACTAAAATTGCAAGAGCATGTTTGGATATTTTAACTAAGTGATATTGGTACATACACGAGAAATACAGGAATAGTTCTGTAAAAAAACTAAGTCTGTTTTAATCAACGATTTTAACATGGGTAGAAGCTTACCGCTTAATTTTGTTTTCCTATGTGGTCAAATACCACAACAACACATTTTTTTGATTTCGTGTAACATGGCTTCTACACTGAAATATTTAGGCTGTCTCAAAAAGCAATCATTTACAACCTTATCTTACTCCAACTGTCTTCTGTGATACATTGTGAGCAGAAGCAGCTAAACTTTAACGAAGAACTGCAAAACGTTTTCCCTAAATATATGCTTAACTTAAAATCTCCTTCACCACTTTAATTCTATAATTTCATCATGCCTGGATGCTTCACTTTGTTGCACAGAATTTTTTGTTCCAGATTTGTCTGAATAACTGCCTATCATTGATATAATTGATGACATTGAGCGATTTGAAACAACTTACAGCTAAAAAAAGAACAAGCACAAACATCATTCTCCAGCTGCCAGTCTTGCTATTACTGATTTGGCAGAGACCTGGAGATGTTTGAGCATTTAAAAAAGTTTTATTAGTAAGTAGTAGTGGTATAATGGAAGGGCTTTGAAAAATGTGTTGGAGGGGAATCTTTTGAAGGCCATGAAATAAAATGTGTCATACATATGGCACCAGTATTGTCTTTTACTTTTTATACTTCAGATACATTTTTGACACATTTTGCATTTCTCAGCTGTGAAAATGTTTTTAACAATATTGTAAACAGAGATCTAAGTTCAACATTATTCGATACATTCCGGTAAAAATGTAGGAATAATTGCAAAGATACTTGGTTTACAGTATTAACCCAAACAGTTTTTACATTCTACTGCACAAAAAGCAACTATGACATTGTTGTCTAGACCAGTTTAAAGAAATGTAAGCTACTGTTTCTTTTCCTCTAATATTCTGCCAGTGACAACTTTTTCTTGTGGTAATTAATTAAAGGTATGATAAATTATTTTATGTAGACGAATGTATTTAACTTATTATATATATACATTTGAAATAATTATTGTTGATTATCAACAGACAAATTAATAAACATTTCTTAAGACTGCCTACAGCACTAAAATGTTTACAAACATTAATGGCCTTTTATATCCAGATAAATGAGTGGTCTTTTTGTGAATAACCTTTACAAAAATAAAGATATTTGTATATAATTATTAATTACCATCCATATGTCTGGCAAATGATACCAAACAAAAGAATGACAGTTATCCCAGCACTGACGACAGTAATATACATTTGGCCCACAATCTCCACAACGAATTATGTTGGCAACTTCTTCAAAGCATACACAGCAAGTACGTCGCTCAGGAGAATAGAGGGTTATGGACAACTTAAACAACTTTTCTTCAACTAATCGCCAATCTGAAGACAGCTTCTCTCTTCTGATTTTGTAATTTAAATTTTCTTCCAACTCTGTGATAACATGAAAATTAAAATGCAGTATTCAATATGACTGTTAAGTGATTATTTTCAGAAAAAATGTAGCATAAAAATGTGAAATATATTGTAAATCTCCTTATATTATTTCTTTCATTCACCTCCACAAGAACTGTTAACATTACTAGTGCTTGGTATTTCAGGATTTGTAGCAGTTAGATCACCTTCCACAGAACCTCTTGTAACTATGTGACTGTTTGCATTGGGTTTCAACGCTGGACCAAATGTTTTGCCAAAGAGGTAAACGGGTCGTTTTCTTTTTTTGGGTTCTTTTACCCAATATCGAAACTTAGCTTTTGTAATTCCCTATGCAATGGAAAAGATATATCAATATATTGATTACTCTAACCACTATTATTGCTGCCCCATGTAGAAAAAATAACAGGACTACCCTGATTTAGATTAACAAATTCTTGGTATTAACGCTTGAAATTGGTATGAAAAGAAACTAATTACTATCTTATTAGCTATCCCATTTAAACAGACGTTAGATAAAAAACGTAAAAAACATAGTAAAATATAGTAAATGTACTTACTCCTTTTATTTTTCCCATTTCTTGACACGTAGGTCAAGTTTCCATTTGCAGTAAACATACAGGCAAATTCTTGTGCTATAGATATTTTTGTCTAACAATTACAACAATAAATTCAATCCTACAAAGAGGGAGGGGTTATGTAAGAGTGTGCAATATTCATTTCAAAGTTAGATCACTACTAACTCAGTTAGATTTTGTAGTGTAATTTAAATCAGCTGGGAAGCCTATATCTGAAAATAAAGCTAAAAAGAATACATTCAAATGTATATATAAAATATACTGCATATGATTGCACAAAAGTTGAGAATACCTGGTCTCAATAGCTGTCTCAGTTAAGAAAAAATTATGATCCTATGTCATGATTCATAATTTACAATACAGTGTTGCAGATTATAATTATTATTTAATGTAACTATATTAGCGAGTTTTTCAAGTACTGTATGTATAAATTACCAAACTTACCGGTGATACGAATAAACAAGGCATTAACATGGAGGTACATACCATAGTGTAGTCTATTGTTTATGATACCTGCATACCATTGCAGCGACTTGCTTGCCCAGACAATTTGATATGATATATGCCACAAACACAAGGTATACATATCTCAGCAATATATTTAATACTTGAAAGTTCTAATCAGTGAGATGTGAGTCATCCACATCTATTTGGGTCTGTTTAGCCAGTGGCAGTAGCCTACAATATATACTCATAAACAAGAAAACGTTTTCGTGCAAATAATTTTTGTTCATAAAAGGATTGCATAGGTTAGTAATAGCCCATTGGTTAAGATCTGCTCATGTAGACCAACAATATATAGTAAAAATTGAGTAAAATTCTATCTGCTTATGAAGTAAGTAACATGGAATTCTAACATTTTAAATTAAATTTAAGCAATTTAAGGTAAGTTAAGTCTTACACCACACTTTCTACTACGGTAACCAGCAAATATTTACAAGGTTCATTTCATTACAATTGGGTACACAGGGCCTGGAGAATGAACTATGCAAGACTCACAGGAGCTCAACCTGCTGAACCATGATGTTTAATCTAGCCCTTGAAATCCTGTGCCGGTAACAAAAGTCTGTGTGATGTGTGGAAGACCTTGATTTTCAAACAGTTAGTACTTATAAATTAGCTCCTGCACAAAATGCCAGCTCAAAGATGTAGCAGTTAAAGCACCTGGCTCAGCTTGCTACCGCTCGTAGTTAGCTATTTCAAATTCACTATACAGTTTCAAATTCGAGAAATACAATATAAAAAATTCAAATAAAAAAGTTGAAACTTAGACAAAAACAAGTTCAGTTACTAAACTCTAGTCACGCTGCGCAAAGATAAAGGTTGTGATTCTGTAACGAAAAAGTTGATTATTCTGTCTAACGCTGTAACCGTTAAGTTGAAAAATTACAATGCATGCAATCAATGTTATATTCACAACTACCCAACTGTGAACCGTAAATACTGAGAAGCAAACCTTCCACGTGACAGACTAGCCAAACTGCCATTTTTCATATTTGTATTTTCTTACTTCGGCTACTGGCACCTAGTGAAATAAGTGTCTATTTCAAGACCCAAGTAGACTAGCAAAATACAAATAGCGTAAGCTGTAACCGACTAGGCATGTACAGTTGTAGTTTTTTTCTGAATTTAGAATCTGACCACACTGAAATCATTGCACCTTTCAACGAGATCTTAGAAGTGCAAGATGGCTGAAACTAGAATGACTAGGTGGAGGATGAGTAGGGGTGGGGTGGGGTACACTTTGCAATTTGGTTGGCAAAATCTAGAAACTGTGGCCTGTGTTTGCAAGAGGTAGTGTCTACATGTGAAATATTCGGGTGCAGCAAGCATAGTCTTTAAAAACCTTGATTGTGTAGTTGCCACGCATTCCACAATGGGTATAACTGGCAGTCGGTGAGATAGATGTCACCCAAATTGCAAAGTTAGGCAAGGAAGCACCCAATATTGTTTTTCATAAACGTTAATGTCGCATATTGGGCTTGGCAGCTTTCGGTGAATGTTCATACTTAATGATGGGGAAAAAAGCTCCAAACTCAATTACTCAGCAGTCCGGGATGCTTACCACTACTAGCTGACAATCATCATGATAGATGCAATATTTAATATTCTACTGAAGTGTGTTTCAAAGTTAGTTATAGGGCATATAGGCCTTCTTGCAAACATTTTAGTGTGTCGGTGCAGTACTGGAATACTGGTAGCCTGTACTATAGGCCTAGACTATATACCTATATAATCTGTAGGCATAAGTCATTTCATTACAAAGGACATTATGTAGGCTATAGGCCAATACAGGGTCCTGTATTTCAACTACCGCCAATTGTTTTAGGTCTATGTAGGCCAAGCAACCTAGCTTATATGCGGGATGACACTATTTATTACACTGTAGATGCAATGAAGTCACTGTAAATTCACGTATGCTGTCTGTTTTCTACACAGCTACCAGCAATGTGACGTGCCCAAATGGATTACCTCATTCGAACACGATTAGCCTTACAACAATTATTTTAAGAGATGGAAATATTCTTTTTAGCCCATACGAATGGGTAATCCATGCAATCTTTTTTCCCTTTCCTATGGGCTAATCCTTGACGAATGGGGTGCTCTCATCGAGGACCGCAGCTCTCCTTTGACTATTCCCAGTTTTGAGAAGCTCCGCTCGCCGGAGGCATTAGACACCATCAAGCACAGATAGATGCGCAAAGCAATCTCGACGTTTGGAAATGTTTGAGAAAGGTTCAACGACGACAAAAGCTTGTACATGGTAAGTTCTGCTGACTCGTTCACACTCACCGATTTCTGGGTGCGCATAAATGCAGCAAACTGTATGAGCTCAGCCACCAGCGTGTCTTCCAAGTCATCTGGATACGAGGAAACGAGATTTTGAGCTTTATTCTCGATCTGCTTTATGCTCAATGACGTTAGCTCCGAAAGAAATCCGAATGTTGTAGATATATCCTCATACGCCTTCATTCGCTTTTCCAGTTCAGCTAACAGTCTGTCGATCATGACCAGATATATATGGGTTTTGAATGTTTCCCTAGGGGTGAGGTTTTCTTCGTTTGCAGCTCCTTCATCAGGCATTCGCTTTCGCTTACGGCCTCGACGTTCTTCAGCCTTGTATTCGCCGTGAGGAACCTTTTCGATCGCCATCTGCTCATACACGTCAAATCTGTCCCGTGCAAATTGAATCGTGTCGACCAGTGATGCCAATAAACTAGTTGCCGTATTCAGACTGACTGTAGGGTCTTGGAGGCTAATGCTCGTACTGTTGAGACGGCATAGGATATCGTTCCAGGCAGTCGCCATAACTGCTGTCTCAAGTTCGTCCATCCTGCGCGAAAATCCGTCGGCCTGGTTTCTCGTATCGGCCTTCTGCTCCTTATCTGCCGCAAGCTCATCCAGGACTTCTTGAATGCTCTTCCACCCTTCTACTAGCGCTTTGACAGCATCTGCACGTTCACACCATCGGGTTCCAGACAAACCTTTGAGCGTTAATGTGCAGCGATTCTTCAGTTTCTGCCAGCGATATGTCGATTCAGACAGGAAAACGTATAGTCCATTGACAAAATGAAAAAACCTGGTACAGCCAGCGCAGCTATTAACAGCCTGGTCTCCTACCAGGTTTAAACTGTGGTTGCAGCATGGAATAAAAGCAGCATATTTACATTCTCGCTTCACAATTGCCTGGATACCGTTGTACCGTCCTGACATGTTTGACGCATTGTCATACGACTGGCCTCTGCAGTTAGTAACATCCAAGCCATTTTCCTTCAGAAAGTTCAGAAGTATGCTAGCCATGTGCGTAGCGGTGTGTCTCATCATAGGCAAGAATGTCAGGAACCGTTCAACTGGACCCAACGGCAGAACATATCGAATAACAATCGTTAGCTGGTCGAGGTGTGATACGTCAGGTGTAGAGTCAATCGAGACAGAGAAATACTTCGCCTTCTTGGCTTCTTTCAGGATGGTGTCCTGCACCTTTTGTCCCATGAGCTGCACCAGCTCCTCGCAAATTGTGGATGACAAATAAGAAATGTGACCTTTCCCGCAGTTCGCATATTTTCTAATATGGCTAGCCAGCAGAGTATCGTACTCCGCCAACAACTCAATGATGCCAAGGTAGTTACCATTATGAGGGGAACCTATGATCTCATCCGCGCCCCTTATAGCAAGGCCACGCTTAGCTAGGAATATCAGAACGTCGATGAGCCGCTTTACAATCTGGCGCCAGTAACACCGCTCTTCCTCGACCTGTTTAGCGGCTAGGTAGTCAACACGACCGGCCTCCCTCTGTCGGCTCGCAAAAGACAACATAGCCTTGCGATGACCATCGCTGCTTTCATGCATTTTTATTCTGGATTCGCCTGTCCTCCAATTGTCGAAACCGTTGGTGATATCCTCCAGCGTTTGCGCCAGTGCTTCGCCAGTGATAGCGTCTCCTTTCACCTCTGCTCTCTCCGCTGAACTTTCCCGCTCTTTATCCTCTCTTTCCTCATCAGGTTCATCTTGCTTGGCCTGGTCTTCAGGAGCGCTCGAATTCGCAATCGCATCCGACGCAGGCAATTGAGACGAAGCTGCTCGCATTCCAAAGTATGAACTCAGTTTTGGAATTTTCGCCAGAAGCTTTTCTTGTTCTGCTGCTTCTTTCCTTTTCTTTTTCGCTTTATCCCATCCACTGAGTTGAGACGCCATAGCAAGCGTGCACAAAACGCAGCTAAATTTGTAAATTGTGGAACCGTAAAATTTATCGCATTAACTTGAAATCTTCCGTTACAATAAACACAACGCCGTATATTTAGCCTACGTCACACTGCAAAAAAAAAACATTAGCAATTGTCTTAGAATTAAGGCAGTCGCTAGCGTCCAAGTGAACCCCAATGCTTTCCATCATTTTTTGTTATAAACTGACACTGGTTTCCATCATTTTTTGTTGTGAACCGGCAGTTGTTTGCACGGTGTTAGCTTGTGAATCGGCAATGAAACAACATTGAACTCAACAATAATGATTGCTAACTCTTTTCCCAACCATAATGAGTACTAATCTTACTGCCTTAACCTAATCTATTCCTAAGGCTTAGCCTAACTCAGTGGTTCTCAACCGCCGGTCCGCGAAGTACCGTATCTTACTTTCTGCCAAGCTAATTTTAATCTGGAATCATAAGCATTGCAAAGTTGATACTTCCTGTAAAACTCATTTTACGCTTGGCCGATTCACAGCAGCAGGCTAAAACTGGCATAGCCTATCTCTCCTTCGTTGATACAGCAGAACTGTTTAATAATAAAGGTTAACCTTCCGATGACCTAGATTTTGTGCCGTTTATGATTGTTTCGTCATAAACTGCGTCTAGCTTTCAAAAAGTTTTGTAATACAAGGTCATTCTTCACTTTTCAGATGTTGCAATAGCTTGTCCTGTTAAACTACAGAAGGATTAATATAGAATCAACGAACCAACAAGTGTATTTTAACAAGAAGGAAAAAACTAAGACTTCTGAAACAAATAATTCTCAAAATGGAAATGAACCAAGTATCAGTAGGTGCAAATGTAAACTACGAAAAGGGCATATGCAGATAAGTTGAGTGTCACAGAGGGAAGTAAGAAACGAAAAGGGGAATTTGTCAGGCAATACAATAAAAATACTTGGAGCTTGGTTTTACAATAGTTCCGGGTAGTGAACAATCGTCACGGCCCTAATGTTTGGTGTGCTCCCAAATTCTGCCAAATGACGTTATGAAACCTTCTAAAGTTGTTCGTCACTTTCATTCAAAGCACAACAATCTTGAAGGCAAGCCACTTGAATATTTTGGACGAATATTCTCTGATATGAACGATTAAAAAAAGCAATTGAAAAGATGACGACTACCGAAAAATCCTTTCTTCATGAATCCTATCTAGTTTCTCTACGAATAGTTAAAACCAAAAAAAGCATACACGATTGGGGAAGAGTTAATAAAGCCGTGCATCTTATCTGCGGCTGAAGTAATGAAGGGCCCTGAAACAGCTCGAAAAGTGTTATAATTTTTCATCTTAAATAAGTAGTCTATGCCCAAATCTTGCTTTATCTTACGTGCCTAGGCGTAACACTGTGCTTAGGCGTGCGAAAGTCGGACTACAAATTTCATAATAAGAATTATTTGTGGGTTAATTAAGCAAAGGAAAACTGTTCAACGTCCGGAAAATTCACGTCTGTTTTCGTCTGGGCCTAATGCTGCAGCATCAATAGCATCCACCTTAATCCTGCACTGCTAACGTGGGCGGTTGCTGAAAATGCAGATAGTTTTACAAGCATAATAATGCATAAAAATTATTATTTACAAAGTGTTTTTCTATTTCATAATTTCATGCCGGAACATTTTGTGTCAATAATATGTAAGATTCTATCCAATTTCAAATCATAAGAACTGAGAACGGAGTCAAAACGTTTTCGAAAAAGTCTTATAAAAATCGCCACTAATAGGCCATGATGTTGTTATAGTAACTGCAAAGTAAATTCGTTTCCGCCGCCTTTGAGAATTTTTATTTCCCGGACGTTGGGCGTAAGAAGAATCGTTGGTTTGTTGAATGTATGTTAGGTAGGTTATGTAGAAGGTTAAAAGGTTTTTCGTGAAGAATTGGATTAATGGTTGAATAATATATCCGGTGCAATGATAGCTGTTTATCATGGTTAAATAAAATACCAACGTTGTCCCTTGATACAGCGATGGGCTGTATAGGCTAGGCAACCACCTACCGTACACTTTTAAGGTAAATAGGCTGACCTAAAGTACAATTTAGAGAATTAATGGATTACCAGTTGTCCAAACTGTAGAGTTTGCTATAAGTTCACTCAATATTGCTTTTTATGAGCTTTGGATGTTTCTTGTCACATGTTTTTTGTTTAAAAATTTAAATTGTAAATTTTTTGAGGGCAAAATGTCAAACGCACTCACAACGGCACAAGGGTGTAACAAAATGTAAATAATTTTGTGAAAAATACAGAGTATTGGTCTTATTTCACTGAAAGAGGATTATTTCAAAAAATAGTTTGTGGTGGGTTAGTTTTATAGCTGAATTGTCGGTATTGACATTATTATTTGTAATGAAACATATAGCCTAACTAAAAATCAATTTTTTTGAAAAGCGTTTAGTTTTGTTTATCTGTTATGAATAAGAGAGAGAGTTTATTTCGCCATTTAAAAAACTAAAAAAAATCGTAGCATAATTCTAACATAATTGAAGTCTCATGATATTCATTAACTTAGTTTTAGATACACACTTTTCAATGAACTGTAGAACTTTTTTAAGTCGTTACATTGTAATTATGTTTATAGGACAAGAAATAAAAAATCACTGATATTAGTTGTTTTTAAAGCAAAAACAGACCACTAAGTCATTAAGTTTTTCCATTAGTTTTATATAAAGTAGAAAGCAGATGGTAGTAACATTTGACTGGTGTAAAGATTATAAAAAATTTTCTAACAAAACTGGAGATAGAGCATTCAAAAATTGAATATAATTATTGATTTTGAAATTCTTTCCTTTCCAAAAATGGTGGCATAAACTTCACAAAAGTATGGTAATGTTAATTATTTGAACTATCGGCAGCTTTAAGATTTTAACTAAAAACTTTATAAAGGACACAGATATTATTTAAAAAGAGCTAGCTTAGGTCATAAACTAAAAAATGTCTGAAAAACCAGCATTTGAGGAAGATGCTTTTAAAGCTCTGGAGAAAGATTTTCAAGAAGTTATCAGCGAGTTGATGGGTGATAAAGCATTAGAAAGGTGAAGTTATGAATAAACTTGTCATGTTTTCTTTTGGTACTTTCTTGTTTTAAATCAGAATTTGTAATAATAACTTAAACCTAAATATATCTTTTAATTGATCTTTAACTCCAATTGAACCCTAAATGGTTAATAATTACACCTATTTGTTTGTAATTTTTGCTAATGGACTGCATGATTTATTGGAAGTAAAATAGTCAGTTTTTTCTATTGTTTATTGTATTGTTTTTGCAAAGTTTATTGCTATACATGAAACTCCTTTTGTATTCACAATAGATACACTAAGTCGACCTCATTTATAACAAGTTAAACTATGACAATGTGGTAAAATCTTATCCGATTTTATTTTTGTTGTCACAAGCTAATTTACTTAAAACTATTTTTGTCTAGGTTTCGAATTGAATATGAAAAGCTTCACAAAGCACTGAAGAAATCACATGAAAGTGAGAGACGTCTCATGGGTAAATGTCGTGACCTGAATGCCGAGATTGTAACAAACTCTTCAAAGGTTGCACAGGCACTAAAACTTTCTCAAGACGATCAGGTAGTTTACTGTTATGTTGTACGTAGTTTACTTGTACATGATACTTGATTCCTTTCTGAGACACAGTATTTAAACAGATTGACAGATTTTCATATCAGAATAATAATGATTTGTATAATTAACTTATTAGTTAATAAAAGTTAGAGATAGTAATTATAATTAATTTCTAATATTGTAACTAGTAGTTGTAGCAATAATTTATTGTCATAGTTAAACAATAGGGTCGTATTTTTGACAAAGACTTGGGTTTTTAACTTTATTTTTGATCACGTTTCAGGCAACTATCCAGCAGCTTAAACAAGAACTGGAGAAAGCATGGAAGATGGTGGACGCAGCGACTGAACGAGAAACACGAGCCAGAGAGGCAATACAAACCCTGAAACTTGAAATCTCAAACCTAACTCGGCTTGTTGAACAAGGTGCTGGTTTGTCAATGGGACAAGAACACAGGTACAGCAACGTTTCTGGTTTAACCTGCTAAAATATTCTACAATTATAAATTCTGGTTATAGTATTTTTACTTCACATAATATTGTTGTTCATGAGCAGTACCATCTTTATCTGTAAAACTAAGTTTAGACTGAGTTGTATGTAAATACAATTATTGAAATTAAAAACTTCAACATCAATGAAAATCAGATTTCAGAACTGACAATTGACCTTGGCTTTCGTAGTTACGACAATCAGACACATGTATACAGAAAATCATTTTCATCATTTACAAGCCTGAAATGTTAAATTTTGAAAAGAAACCTTGCCTGTCATGTTATCCATAAACTAACAGTGTTAATATCAACTTTCTTTTGACACGGCACTTGCATTTAGCGTAAATGAGCTTCTAAAAGCAAAAGAAGAGTTGACCCGTGAAAGAGATGATCTGCTCACAGATGTTGTGGCCATGAGAGATAAATTGGAATCAGCCACTGGCTCTCAGCAGAAAGCAGCGACAGATCGTGAACAAGCAGACATGAAAATATCCGAGGTACTTGTGTTTTAGCATTTTATAACATAAAAATAACAATAACAGTACTGGTAGCTATTTGTGATCGCTGGTGGTATCTTTTTGTTAATTGTTTTCACTGCCTTGTACTTAACGAGGTGTCATCACTCAAAACTAAGAATCCTTAAAATTCTAAATCGAGCTTTTTAACATCATTACTTGACTTGTTTAGTTGCAACAAGACATTCAAATGAAACAAAATGAGATCCAACGGGAAACAAGAAAGAAGGAAAAAATTGAGAGAGAGCTCATCAATGATAAAAAGGAACTTGAGAATAGACAAGGAGAGATCAAAGCACTTCACGGACAACTTCAAAGAAGTAAAGATGACAACGTCAGACTGGAGCAACAGCTAAAAGAACAAAGGGTAAATAAATAAAATTTTGATAGGTTACTTGTTGCTAATATCTACAAGATATTTATTTTTGGTTGTTTAATGTGTTGTTTTCATAAAAGGTCTGCAATATTTCTCAAACCAAGGCTATCTTCATTTTCATATTTGATACTTTGTATTACGGGTAGATTCTCCATGAGAAAGCTGTACGTGATATGGATCTCTTAAATGCACGACTTACCAAGCTTCAACAAGATTATCAGAATCAAATCGATGCCGCTGATGCATTAGCCAATGATAATCAAAACAAAGCAGCTGAATTAAAGGTTTGCCGACTTTTAATTATTATCATATTGACATATATTTACCTGTCAGACCCCAAAGCTTTTTCGTGGCAAGGAACCTGGATATCTGCATATCCTTTTTTTTGATGGATATTAAATGTGACGTTTTAACATTTCACAAAAAACCTCTACAAGTAACCCAATTTTGGGTTGTTTTGTTGCATGAAGATTATAAAGCTAAAACCTGTACTCTGAATAGTCTGCCGTATCAATCTTGGATAGAATTATACTTTTTAACTTCCTCAAATATGTTCTGTTGGTCAGGCTAGAGAAGATGAGATCAACCAGATGAAGCAGGACACGTCAAGACTCACCAAGATGAGGGAAGCGATCCAGAGGAAGTTGCAAATGGTGGAGGAGAGCAAAGCAGATGTGGAAGGACAGAAGGAAACACTTAGAGGACAAATCAGTGGCTTGGAGAGAGGTTGTCTTGTAAAAGAGAATAGAGTTTATCTCTTTAAATTTGACACATTTAGCATGCTGTTTTTTATGGTGGTGATCAGAAGTCATGATCCGGGTTAATTCTATGAATTCTTATTTTGTTTGAGAAATTTTCTTTTTTCTTGCAGAGGTTGATGCTATGAAGAAACAAGCTGAGATTGACAAAAAAACTATGGATGAACTGGTCAGAGAGAGGGATATTTTAAATAAAAATTGCCTCAAGGTATATGCCATAAGTAAATTTTGTACTTCAAAGCCTGCTTTTGCTGTAAATTGTTCATCTATGATAGAAAATTGTTTGACTCAAGAGAGTTTTATAAATTGAAAAGAGTTCAGTTTTGTTTGATGCTACTCATCCATTTTGTATTTGTTAAATACTTGGTATCATCACCTTAACCGTGTTTGCTGTTTTATTTTAGGCCGCCAATGCGACCCAGAAGCAGCTTAACCTGGTGAGACTTCATGAGCAGAGCAAGAAGAATCTTGAACAGGAGATCCAGAACTACAAAGATGAAGCCCAGAAGCAACGTAAGATCATTTATCAGCTGGAGAAGGAACGAGATCGTTACATTAATGAAGCGTCAGACTTGACACAGAAGGCGAGTTCAAGCTGTGAGATAGCGCCGAGATATTTTTGCAAGTGAGTTTGGCGTAACCAGGCTTGTTGTTTTTATCAGGTTTTACAGCACATGGAGGATGTGAAGGTTCGTGAGATGCAAATCTTTGATTTTAAAAAGAAGATTGCTGAAGCCGAAACGAAACTGAAACAGCAACAAAATCTTTACGAAGCTGTAAGGTCGGATCGTAACTTGTACAGCAAGAACTTGATTGAAGCCCAGGTGACGCATTTAGCTTTCTCAAACCTTTATCAGTTAAATAGTAGTGTAAAGGGTTTTTCATTAAATTGCTGTTACTTACCTCCTACTGTTGCCCAAGTGATTATCAATTTAATGTGGGAACGTGCCCTGACAGATACATGTCACACCAGCGTTTTTCAACCGAAATTTTTTGCAACTATAAGTCGTTAATTACGCAATGCCAGCGACTTAAAAGTAGTAACTATCGTACACTTGGATACTGAAATAGCTCAATAGCTCAATGGCTGTTTATAAGCAAAAAATGTTCAGGCGACCTATGGCTGAAAAACACTGTTTTACATCATTGCCCTATAGTCTATATAATCTTTCAGGATGAGATTACTGAGATGAAGAGAAAGTTGAAGATAATGAATCATCAAATCGATCAACTTAAGGAGGAAATTACAACCAAAGAAGCGGCTCTTGTCAAAGTCAATCTCGATCATACTAGAGTTGAAAAGGAAAAAGAAGCATTAAAGGTGCTTCTTCCTTACAGTGTGATGGATAGGAAGTATCTTAAACAGTTTGGCCTGTGCACTTTGCATGAGCAGCTCGCGCTTCTTAATGTCATCTTTTAATTGACCTTGTCCTACGATGTTCGTCCACGTTACAGGCTGAACTGCAAAGAATGAAGCAACAGGCTGCCGAGAGCAAGACTCAGCTTGAGCAGATGGAAAAGGAGGTGGCCAAACTCCAGCAAGTCATCCGGGAGTCTGATGCTGAGAGGAAACGACAAATGAAGGAACTTGATCAGGTACAAAGGACAGCATTGGTTTTTGCGTATTCAAACGTTGGTACAGGATTTTGGCAACTTCTTTAAAATATTATTTAGTATAACAAAAAATCAAAAACATGATGGTATCAGTACATGGCCATTTTAGCTAGTGGCTCCAATTAGGTTGAACGTGCATATTTTCAACCTCCATCTATTTTGTTGAGGTACAAAACTTTACTTTTGAGAAAAGGACTAAAGTAACATTGTTTACTGTAGGTTGTCAGTGAACGGGACATCTTGGGCACACAGCTTGTGCGCAGAAATGATGAGCTAGCTCTGCTCTATGAGAAGATTAAAATACAGCAGTCGACTTTAAACAAGGGAGAGATACAATACAGGCAGAGATTGGAAGACATCCGAATCCTGAAACTGGAGATCAGGAAGCTGAGGAGAGAGAAAACGACCCTGACGAAGAGCGTTGCGAGCGTTGAAGACCTCAGGTTGTAGCACGTTGTATTTGCTATTTTTCACCATGTAAGTGTGGTGGCTACTGTAGTTTTTACAACGCTACAGTCACTTTGCTTCATTTCTATTTCTTGTCATTGTTAACTAACCACTTAACAAACATTACCGCATTATTCATGATATTTTTTGCTTCAGACGAGAGGTTTATCACACTCAGCGTGATCTTCTTCGGGAAAGGACTCGATGCAAAGCCCTCGAAGAAGAATTGGAAAATCCAATGAACATACACAGATGGAGGAAGTTGGAAGGATCGGATCCCAGTGCTTATGAGATGATCCAGAAAGTCCAGGTAGAATTTTTGTCTCTGTCTATATGTTCTGTGCGAGTTCAAAATCATGTTTTCCCCGGAGTTTAACTAAAAAGTATTTATTTTAGAGGATGTGATGATCGTTTTATCCCTGCACTGTGGTTGGTGTGATCGGTGATTAACCGCCATCGTATTAAAGTCAAAAGAAAACTGAACAATGGACTTAATTCCGTTTTATCTTATCATGACAGGCTCTTCAGAAACGCCTAATACAGAAGACGGAGGAAGTTGTGGAGAAAGAACTTCTGATTCAGGAGAAAGAGAAACTTTACATCGAACTCAAGCACATTCTGGCGCGTCAGCCCGGTCCTGAAGTTGCCGAACAATTGAGAATATATCAGGAGACATTGCGAGGAAAAACGAAACAGATGAAGGTTAACCCGCAATTTTTAACTGATGTGCTTGAGATAATCAGAGATAATGAAATTATTAGAAATAGAATTGCAAGTAGGTTAAGTAGTAAGTGAATATTTTCGTTGTCAAATTAATGCTTGTCATCGAAGGTAGTTTGATCATTTTATCAATTTATTGCGCTGGTTAGCAAGTGAAATTTTCATGTTGTAAGTATCTGTATGAATCTGGATACCATATCGTTGTAAAGGATCAATGCAAAAAAATAGTATAATTTTATAAACTGAAATAAACACTTTGCAGTTGTAGATGATGACAGTTATGAAAACGAGTTTTTTTGCAGAGGCTGGCATCGGAATTGAACATGTATGAGTCTCAATCGTCGGAGTATAAATACGAGATTGAGAGACTTGCCAGGGAGCTGCAAGATGTCAAGAAAAAATATTTTCTTCATAGAAAGAAAGAGCAGCAGATAAAGTATTTCTTTTTTATTGAAACATTTTCTCCGTAAATTCCATCAGTAAGACCCCTGCTTATCAAAATAAAAACACATCATTTTATTAACGATTACAGTATTAACATTTTAACCGACTGGAGTTTAATCCAGTAAAATTAATGAAGATAACATCCACCAGTTTGTTATTTGCGTGTTGAAACCTAAAACTCTTTTACTATTCGGTTCATGGGACAACATCCAATCTTTTTAAAGGGAGAGAGAGCGAGCTATGGCACAAGTCGGTGCACCCACAATACAGCCTCAGCGCACAGACGGACCCCGTTTTACCGGTGGAGGCTTCAGCCTGAAGTCGCCGCAGAAGGCAACCGCTTAACAATTTTCCAACGTTGTCTTTTTTTGCTATTTGAAAGATCTTGTTAATATCAATTGATTATTATTTTTGTACCAGTTCTTGTTAATTTTTTCGGCCAAAATTGTTTATTTTGTAAGAAATTATATAATCACAACTGTTTACAATTTTGAACTTAGAAACGTATCTGAAGAGTATAGGAGTAGAATCTCAGCAAAGGAAGTCACTGGACTTATTACAAACACAAAATATCCCAAAAAATTGGGTTGTTGTGCGAAAATAGGAAAAGAAAACACAAACGTATCGTGCCATTGCAGACTTCCAAAAAATAGCAGTTGTGTCGCTTTGTAAAATGTTTCGTTCATAACAATACACAGCAGTTAATCTTGTTTGAAGTCAGTTTAATTGTTATAGTTCAGCCTGATGTCCAACATAGCTCACCGTTACACTTCCATTTTTTTTGCTAGCTTTAGGTCATATCTTGAGAAGCTACAGATGTTGTAATTTGCGGACAATTAACGTCGTTGTACCCTGGTCGAAGACAGTTAGAAGTGTTTAATCAGCTGGTAGCGCTCACCATCCTGATCGGTGGGCAGCGGCAGGACACGACGTTCAGTAGCCGAAAAAAGTCGTTGTGCTTTTCGTTTTTCACTGTTTGTAACTTTTTATCGGTCGTCTTTTAGACACACAGATGCTCTGTCGAGACGATTTCACACATCAACATATACCTGCGCTTTGACATTTGTTTCTGCTAACAAAATAAATTGATGTTAATTTCAGTTGTGGACCAGGAGCAGCTTTGCAATACGTCTTTTCGTTCCGCTTTTAGCTAAAACGCCGTTATTGCCGATTTCAAAATTTGATACTGATAAAGTGGCGTAGAAATTTAAATCAATAAGTTTGAATAAAAAATAAGTTATTAGAAATCTATATTAACTTATAACCATAACCCATTCACAGATAAACACATGGCGCTAGAAACTGTGGCGCTTGACACATTCAGGAAATAGTTGAGAAACATTTAGTACGTCATTTTGACGTCATGGTTCGGTTTGTATAATTATAAATCATTCGACAGGCAAGGAAGGTTTTCAACCTCTCACTCTCAGAACCTGAAGGAAGGGATGGAAGTTGTTCCGTGAGGTTGTGCGTGAAGGTTAGGGTTAGTTAATGTGTATGAATAAACGGCTCTATTGATATAGCTTGTTCAGCTCAACAGCTTATAGGCTAGGCTATCAATCATTTTATTGATTTTGCAAAATTTTCATCTAAAAAAATTGGTGAATCGGTACGGGATTAACGGGAAGTTTTCCTATTGTCTGTATCAACTGTATGTTTACTGTAGGCTATGCTGAAAAACTTATTTTCAGAATTTGGACGGAACATTGTCAGATTGTACAGTGCTGCTGTATAGCAAAGAAAGTTATTCTTTACCGCGGAGTAGTTGACATGCTGCTGTTGGTGATGTGTAACGCTAGACCGCTGTAGGCCTACATGAAGTGATGAACAGCAGACAGTGATTTCCTGAGTAGAACACTACCATCTTGGTTACTGCTGAAAACTGGCCGACTAGACAGCTTTCTTTTTTGTTTTGGCTAAGCTGTATGAAAGGTACCGGTATTCAAGTTCTACGACTCTACGTGAACATAAATTACGCTATCCTCACCCACATAACCAATCTTTATATGTATTTTTTTCGGGTCTAGTGCAGAAGTGCACAACCAAATGACGTCACGATTTTGGTAGCAGAAGTCTATATAATAGGCCTACAAGTACATCACACGGTTGTGCACTTCTGTACTAGACCCTTATTTTCCAAAAACGATTTAGGCACACTTTTCTTAGAAAAAAATCAGGACGCACTAAAAGCTTAAAAAAGGCTGAAATTGAAAACATTGATTCCCAACCTGACCTATTCTCTTCATTTCAGGCTTTTAGTGAGATCCAAAAAATGTTCATCAACCGCTCATTTTGTTCAAAAACTAAGCTGGTATTCATGACATCAAAGCCAGCAGCTTATTGATCAGTGAACAGCAAGCAATGGCAGGCTGCAGCACCCGCTTTTTTGGTTACACCTCCGCCCCAGAAAATTGGCGCTATAGCTAACTTTCTGCGCTGGATTTCTCCAGCAGATCATACAAACTTTCCAGAAGGCTCTGTTATGCCTAAAAAAACTGCAATAAGTAATGTAAAAATGCATAAAAACTGTGCCCACCTTTGATTAATTGCATATAAAAATCACCTAAATGCATATATTTGTGCTTATTAATTGATTATCATCCAAGCAAATATCGAGCTTATATACCGATTGTTACCAAGATTTAGTGTTAATACCGTTACAGTAATTTAAAATACGTAACATACTTCCTTCTTCGAAAGAATGGCTACGAATTAATAAAAGGAATGGGGTGATTTATGAAATCCTAGTCCAAGTTGCAGTTTTATCTACATTGGAGTAACTAAAAGCTCACTTTTGACTTGGACGAAAGAACATAAAGTGGCCTATCAATAATTTTTGACCAGAAATAACATTGAGTAGACACACCCTGGAACATGAGCTCACCATTAAGTAAAGTGGCGCACATACTTTCTATTTTAAAATATATTATTGTTAATATAAATTCGTTGAATCTTTTCACATCAACAAATGCAATAATGTTATTGATGGTAAAAAAGATACTTTTCTTTCACATATTCTCTGTTTTATCCCTTTCATCTGAGACCCTGATGAAGCTAACTCAATTAGATTAATGAAATGTTGGCAGAAATAAATTTATGTATTGCAACTATAGAGTGGTTGTTTTTGTTGTTAATGTGCCTAGTGACAACCGCAGTGTTTCTCTTCCACTGATGTTTTCAGTGATTACTAAATGTCCCAATCCTTCACTTTGCATCACATTCCCAAAGAACCTTGTCTCTCTTCTGCTAATATCACAATAGAGTACCCTAGTTGACCCTACCCTTCTCAAAATTTCTTCATTAATTTGCATTTCTGTGTATGTATTTTCAACATTCCACTCAAAAACCACAGTTCGAAAGCATTGACGGTGTTTGCTGCGGTGTGGTTAATAGTCAATGCCTCATTTCCATAAGTCAGACTGGGTGTTATGTAACAGTCTAACACTTTCCTCTTTATATCAAAGGATATATATATATCTTTATCACCTGTTGGTTAATACTCTTGCTAGGTTCATAAATGCTTCCTTTACTTGCGCGGTGCAAAATTTTATAATTTTTAATATCATAAAAATAAAGATGTATATTAATCATTTTTTGTTTTAGAAGAAAATTGTGTGAAACTTGGTTGTCCCAGCAGTTTTTCTGTAATTGGTTGTGAAAACTTATGTGTGCTAGGTTCAATCATGTCTTTAGAGGTATTGCAATTTTTAAGGAGAACTTGTCCATGCTTAGCCCAAAATTTTGGCATGCAGTGCTGCCAAAAAATTCCTTATATTACGTATGATATACCTATAAACTGATGTTCATAAGTCGAAACTAGTTTTATCAGTTGATTAATTATGTTATGTACATCAGCGTTTTAGAAGTTGGTTAAATTTGTGAGTTGTGATAACTTTAAGTAGGATTTTAAAAACCAGCCAACTAATCGGAACAACCATGGGTAAATCATACAACAATTACATGTGCAAGAAGGACTTCCATCCTTCATCTCGCGATAATATAAAGCGAGTTTGGATGCGGCAGCAGAAGCTTGAGCATGAGCAGAAACAGCAAGAGGAAATGATGGACCAATATCGCAAGGAGCAGGACATGCATGAAACCCGAGTTTTAATGGGAGATAGCAAGGCTAAAGTTGGCTTGAGCTTCATGTACGATGCACCTCCTGGTTTGCAGAAGAAGAAGGAGGAAGGAGAACAGGATTATAAGTTTGAATGGCAACGCAATGCTCCTCGTGAGTCCTGGATGAAAGGTGACACAAGCACTCTGCAAGATCAGCCTTTCGGAGTTTGTGTACGAAACGTGAGATGCATTAAGTGTCACCAGTGGGGGCACATTAACACGGACAGAGAATGTCCTCTCTTCAATAAAACATCATCGTTTGATCCCTGTGCTAATGTGAAGACAAACAAAATGTCTGATAATGGTGAATCCTCAGCTTCCTTGACCCTTAAGCCTCATATTTTGAAAGCTGTTGTGGATGAGAAGCGCGATAATCAGAAGATTCTTAAAGAAGAGGAAGATGAACCTGAAGTTTCATTTTTGAAAAACCTCACGAAAAAGCAGAAAAAGAAACTTCTGAGAAGATTGAATCGCCTTGAAGATGGAAGTGAGAAGAAGAAGAAGTCCAAGTCAAGGAAGAAAAAGAAGGAAAGCTCTTCTGAAAGTTCATCCGACTCTGAAAGTTCAGAAGATGAACAGGAAAGGCGCAGAAAAAAGCAGAAGACAATAAAGAAGTCAAAGAAGAGAAGTTCATCTGCTACTGAAAGTTCCGACTCAGATGAAAAGGAAAAAATCCATAGTAAAAAACGACGTCATGATGAGCATGGAAGATACAATGACAAACAAACGGACAAGAGGCATAGAAATAAAAAATTTGATGAGCGGCTTGATCACCGACCTTCCAAGTCGTCAAGATATGATGACCACAGATCTCGTTATAATGGAGACAGAGAAAGACATCATTATCACAATGGAACATCACGATCGAGACATTAGTTACCATTGTATTGTTACCAAATATTTCATTATCTTCGTGTTGTTTTGTACATATTGGAGATCGCTTTGGTTACAATAACTTTGAAGTTTTTACTTAAAATGTGACTTGTTTGTGAGTTATGTTGCTTAACACTGCTGTTGAAGCTTTGCTCAGTTAAATTGCTATTGTGAAATTGAATGGACCGCTTGTTACAGTATTTTAAATGGTTAATTGATGCAATTTTTACATGAAATGGAAATGCTGCTTGCAATGCCATAGGCCCATTGAACAAGTTCATATAAACATTGTTCTCAATGAAAATCAGTATACAGTACATATACTGAGAGTTGCACAAAGTACACATCTCATTAGAATAGAAAGAGAAAGAAAAAAGTTACTTTCACAAGGGTTTTTTAGACCTTACGCAAATTTGATGTAAAATTCTCCATTGTTTGTTTAGTGTATCAGCCATGTTTGTTTTAAACATAGTGCTTTATTTTTAGTGGATGCTGGATCTATAAAAAGATTTTTTATATTTTATGATTAATTTAAATAGAAAGCAAAGATGTAAGCACTTGGCAAAATTTTGCCTCAGTTTAATGACTTGTTAGAGTGCAAAAAGTTGAAATCACATGGTAGGTCAGCTCATGGTTTCTTTGTATGTGTAATTGTCATCAGAAAACATTGATTTGGTTTACGATGAACAGGCCAAGTACTAATAAACCAGCATTTTATTTGGCAAATATCTAGCTTCTAAATTTGTAACATTTTATGTATTCCGTTACGTTGATTCTAACTCATTCAGCTATAATGTTTGTATTTTAATTTTAGGTATCAACAAACATACAAGTGAATAGCCAAATTCTACTTTTAAATACTTTTATAAAGAAACTGTTTTCAAAGATGTAGAATTACCCACGATTAAGAGTTTTATCAAGAGAAAAGAATTGGTCAAGATTTCCCTCTTCAGTGGTGTGTTCTCGTGGACTAACTCCATGTCAATGCAATAATCATGTCAAATGGAAAGCTTTATGCATCACAGACATACAGTGCATCCGTTTTGCTCGGTTTCGATCAACTTAGAGCCCACGGAGCTCTTTGTGATGTGTCTCTGTGTGCTGAAGGTCGGCCATTTGATGCTCACAAAGGACTACTTGCTTCTTCTTCGGACTATTTTAGAGGTAACATAATACACACGTTTTTATGGTGCGTTTCAATGTATGCTGTGTAACTTTGTTGCTAGCAAAATATTACCAGCCACAGTTTATTGTATGTAGTTTAAATGTCATATTCAGTATGTATACATATACATTGGGAGCTTGTAACTTACTAAACTAGCTCAAAATTAAGCTAAGCTGGTTTCACTAAAAGGCCTATAGTAATGTATATTGTCAATAATGCTAATTCCAGGTAACTTAATAGGTCTTATCCGCTTCGAATTGACAACTGTACTTAGCTTGCAACATTAACTTTAAAATACCGTTTTAAAATTCCTTACGTGCAAGGAATATTGGATTTTTGTTCACGTTCTGAAGTGACATAAACACAAGTTTTAGTTGATTCCGACTTTACTTTTGTTTATTTTTTTTTCTTAGCAATGTTCACTTCGGAAATGAGGGAAACTTTCGCTCAAAAAATTGAACTTCATGGCGTGTCTGCTACAGGACTTGAAAAGGTGTTGGATTTTATTTATTCTGGTGAAATAGTCCTGTCATTAGAGAATATACATGACATTTTGGCTGCTACTTCACATCTGCAAGTAACTGCCATAATGGACTTCTGCAAGGTCAGTGTAATCAATGCAATCAATAAATCGGATTTGTGTTTGACCCACTTTAAACAGAAATGTCAATAAATAACTCCACTGGAAAATGAAAATTAGCTAATTAAAACTAACAACTAGCTATTTGTATTTTTACTTTATAATTCACTAACAAATTTAAGCTTTTTTTGTGATTGATATAGTTTAATAGAAATATTACTTCATTCTATCATAGCTACACCTTGCCAACAACATATATACTACCTTGTGTACAATTAGCAATTGAAAATAATTAAAAAGGTTAAGCGTTATCAGTGCATATTACACAGACTATCTACTGCAAAGAAAATGTAGGAATTTTGTAGAAAAATCATTAATTACACTATGTAACACAATTTTTGTTTGGCTACTTTTTTTAATGCCCCTTTATGTTTTTTTGAATGCTGAGCTCAAAAATCCAGTTAGTTTTTCCATACTGTTGTTACTTTTTGAGATATTCAAGCTTTTTGTTTCATCTGATGTAGGTGTAGTAGTAATTGTGTTCTACTCTTGCAGTAGATTTTAACTCCACATCAAGGTTCTGTTCAGTTTATTAAACGAAAAAGCCAGTTTAAAAACTTTACTAAGGAAGGCTTGAAGATAAATGTAACAATGTTTTTTTCAAACAGAAAGAGTCATTTAAAAATGTACTTTTGAGTGAGCCTTTCTTTTATGACCACTCCAGTCTTCCATTACCAAAGACCAAATGTAGTCTTCCATCATTGCACTGTCCCAGCAGCCTTTATATAGTTTTTCCATTGGCTCAAAATCCTGGTGAAATCTCTCACCATGCTCCTCACTGAAGTCACCAAGATTTTCTTGAAAAAAATCCAGATGGAAACATAAAAAAGGAAGTTTGACAGACATGCAACAACCCATGTTTTGTTAACTTTTGACAAGTTTTTCCACCAACTCTTTGTAATTTCAGTCCCTTTTATTTCCCAAAAATCCATCAACCACACCTCGAAATGCTTGCCACGCTTCTTTTTCTGTTTCATTCATTTTTTCTTCCAAGCTTTTACACTTTAACATTGTGTTTATCTGAGGACCAACTAATATTCCTCCTTTTATTTTGGTTACTGATAGTCTGGGAAACATTGAACGGATTTCTTGAAAAACTTGTCCTTGAAAATGCAAAGCTTTGACAAACTGTTTTACCAGACCTAATTCGATATAAAGTGGTGGCAGTAAAACTTTTTTGCAGCTTACAGAAGGCTCCCTGATAACGTTGTACATTCCTGGGGTTAGTTTTTCCCTTGTCGGCCAGTGAACTTTCTCATGGTGCTCACAATCAGCTCTACTATTCCACAAGCACAAAAAGCAAGAGTATTTTGTGTAACCACCCTGCGGACCAAGCAAAAATCCCAGCACTTTAAAGTTTTTAAGTCACCACCAACATACCACTTACACTGAGCGAAACTGATTTTAATGAGCAGTTGCTTGACGTTTTTATATTCTTCATTCATCTGTAAGGAATAAGCAAGTGGAATTGATGGATATATGTTGCCATTGTGAAGTAATACTGCTTTAAGACTTTTGGTAGAACTTTCAATGAAATGCCGCCACTGAGTAGGATCATCATCTATTCAATAACATCAAAGTAGACAGAAAACTTTTACAACATGATAATGCTGATAGACACAGATCATAGCAATCATAACCACATAAAAAACCTACAGTCTAACTAAAAATCACAAAAAAAAAAACAAATTTATTGTATCTTGATTACGATCGATGATAGAAAAAAAACTGATAGCATTTTTGGAATAAGCGCTTGAAAATCATACAGACACACTTAAAAATGTAGCCAAACAAACTTTTTTTAAATTTTGTTACGTAGTGTTATGTAAACTTGTAGTCAAGTATATAAATTTACACCCACATTATTAGGTCAAGTATTGTGGTAATACTGCAACAAAACCTTTTCCTATTTAGGCTTTTATGCAGGTGAGCAACAGTTTTAACTTGAGTCTTACATACTTCGTGTTTTTACAGGAGTTTTTGATATCAGAAGTGACATTAGAAAACTGTGTTGACATTGGTCATATAGCCAATGCATACAACCTCTCATCAGTTGACCACTTTGTCAATGTTTACATGTTGCAAAATTTCAATCTTGTTAATGATTTCAACAAAGTCCCGTTTGAGCGCCTTGTGTTTCTTCTCTCCAGCAACACTTTGAAAGTAGGTGAAATGATGGTGCATATTTCAGTGTTTTTAAAATATTAGTAAGATTTATTGTAATCAAATACATACTCATAATCATACAATATCACATGATTATGACACCAGGTTTTGAAGTACGTATCATGTTTTCACAGAGTGTAGTACCACTTCACATTTCAGCAAAGAACAGCTAGCTAATGACACTGTTTGTTTACATGAACTTTGCCATGATCAATTTGAGTCAAACGTTGTTAAATGAGCTTCACTAAATAGGCTTAATAACTATTTTCTATATTTCCCCAAACCATCTGGTAATGATTACCATTCACTAGACATAAGTTTGTGGGCAGTAGCTTATCGTAAGTAGGAATATTTGCATGCTTATTGTTGTAAGTGTGAGTCACACTTCGCCTGCAGTGTGCTCATAATAGAAATTACGCCTCAATTCTTTGTGGTTGTCAGCTTGGCTTAACGAAATGAGCAACTGCAGTCATGTTGCACTATTGACTACAACAATCGGTCTGAATTGAATATGACAATTTTCATTGTATGAAGAACGCTTTGAATTCGATTTTATTAGAGTATTGTATCGGAAAGTTTTCAGAAGAGATTGTGCTTTGTTGAGAAAACAATCATCTTTTGTGTAAAATGTTCACATGTAAAAATGTGCTTTTTCTTTAAGTTTCACTGTCTATTCAATACAAGTGGTCAGAGATTGACAATAAGACTAGTTACACTATTTTGATAATTTTAGGGTTGTAGCGAGCTTCAGCTGTTTAATGCTGCAAAGCGATGGCTTGAAAGTGACCTCAGCAATCGCATGCAGTATGCGTCAGCTCTCATGGAGAATATCAGGTTCCCACTGGTCAATCCAACAGACCTTATCACCCATGTTCAGGTTGGGTACCATAACATAACAGTTAGAGTTCCAGTTGTTCAATGCATGCATAGGAAGTGGTCTTATTTGCCTTGTGGTTTAATTTCATGAACCAAACTTTTGCCATTAAGTCTGCCAGTAAAACAAGGTTTCGTGACTCACTTTTAGACGGTTGACTTCATGAGAAATGACAATGCATGCATGACTCTTCTGCTCGAAGCATCAAATTATCAAATGGTCCCTTACATGCAACCTGTTCTTCAAACACCACGTACACAAATAAGAAGTGATGCTAGCCGTCTTGTTACATTAGGTACAAACCTATTAGTTACTACTTGATGTTGTAGTTTTGTAGGTATAACCCACTTGTTAGGTTTTTGCTTTATCGTTATCCGTTTGACAGCAAGTGTAAACGATGTCATAGTAGACAATATTTGTGGTAATAAAGCAGCTTGCCTTTGTTGTATTAGTGTGGTGAAGTTTTGTCTTGGTTAATTTACAAACAAATACTTGTGTTTACATGATAGGTGGCGTGCTGAGGCATCAGTTAGATGTTTCAAAAGATTTACGCGTTTATGATGAAAAATCCAAGCGTTGGATCAACCTGGCGTCAATGGAAAATTCCAGGTACCTATGTGGCTGGTCTTTATAGAAAAACTTGTTTCTCAGCAAGTTTCAAATTTTGGATACTGTCAAACATATTGATCAGATCGTGTAAATCTCACATTTATACAAAAACTAGCTTATTCATGATGCACAATCTTGAAATGCAACAATCGATTTTCAAACGATTTTCAAACGTTGTATACCCGCTTATTGTACCTCTTGGTATTATTGTACGGTTTAAAACCCCAGTTTACACCTTCATACTTTCTTTTTTATTTGTTGATGTCATCTTCTTCATTTTGTGGTGTATTTGAGTGTACTAACTTAAGATTATATACTGTAGTTCTAAAAACACTAAAGGAAACAAAGTTTAATTGTGACATAATAGTTGACAGTTGACTATTAAATTGGGATATTGAAGAGCAACGAACAAAACGTTAACGACACTGCTGACTCATCATAAACGTGACTTCATTAAACACTTTCTCCTCACTATTATACATTGGTAATGGGCATATTTTCATTCACGTAGGTATCAACACGGAATCGCTGTAATTGGCAATTTCTTGTTTGTTGTTGGTGGTCAGAGCAACTACGACACAAAAGGAAAAACAGCAGTTGATACTGTCTTTCGATATGACCCAAGATACAACAATTGGATTCGCGTCCGTCCTCTGAATGAAAAGAGAACATTTTTCCATTTAAGGTGAGGATCCTTTTTCCTTGAAATAGGATCATCGAACGTCAAGGCACACTTGTGTAAATGTTTGTTAATAGTTTGGGCCGACACAACAACAGCTTATGCCCATAAAAGGTAAATGCCAATGCAGCCTGTTTTGAACTTGAATCTATTTTTGTTTAAACAGCGCAATCGATGGAAAACTTTATGCAGTTGGGGGGAGAAACGCGGCTGGCGAATTGTCGACCGTTGAATGTTACAATCCCCAATTCAACGAGTGGAATTTCGTTGAGAAAATGCAAGAACCCCATTATGGCCATGCAGGTATAATAAAACTTCCCTTTCTGTTCTGACTTGCTACCTGTATTTGCCTCAAATTATATCTGCTAAATACTCAAGAAAATTTGTCTGACTTGCTAACCTGGAAGCTTTTTGCATTATATTTTCTTAGATCTACATCGGTTTTTTATGGGTTGTCATTGAACTTGATACTTGGTCATATATCATCTTATTTATAAAGCAAACAAACTTGTATACCGGCTTTTTTTACTAACTGTGCAATTACACATAACATCATAAGTGAAAGTGATTTCAGCACCATGATAATGGACAATATGTTGATTAGGAACTGTCTACAATGGTCAGATGTATATATCCGGAGGAATCACGCACGATTCATTTCAAAAGAAACTGCTCTGCTACAGTCCCTCAACAGATAAATGGGAGCAAAAGTATGTATGAAGCTGCAAAGTTTTTAACCAGTCACGTTAACTGCTGCGTTAGTGCTGAAAGCATTAACATGCTAGATACACGTATAATGCAAGGACAAGTCAAAAATTTTCCGCCGTATGTGGGCGCACGTTGTCGGCCGATCTCCGGACGTCTACACTTGTGCTCTACTGTAAGCTGTCTTGGCACCCACCTCGTAGACACTTTACGGTTTTCATGAATTATTTGATGGACAGAGCCATGACTAACTTGCAAAGAGTGTGCTATCTCATCAATAGCAATGTGCCGGTCCGCCAGTATCATTTCTTGAGCTTGCTCAGTCTTCTCGTCAGTGGTAGAGGTTGATGGACGTCCTGCTCTTTCACGCTCGTTCGGCCTCTTCTAAATTTCTCAATCCACACATGCACAGTTCTTTTCGGTAGCGCACTGTTTCCTTATTGTGCTAAAAGCCTCATTTGAATTTCAGCCCCTGATGTGCCTTCTGACCATAAAAATCGGATCACTGCACACTGTTCTTTGCTGGTGGAGCGGCCATTTTTGTTAACTGAAACCAACAGCTATAAAGATCGATCGAACAAGTAGATCAGCTGATCATGATCACATGACACAGCAGTCGGCACACACAAAAAGCATTGCGCCAAAAAGAAAAGCAAGATTGCGGTCTACAGCAATGTGTGGAAGAGTTTTGACTTGTACTCGTATATTCACCAGTCAGAACCTTTTGATTCAACTCGCGCATTACTGTTTTCTCACTTGTTAGCAGTAGCTCTTAACATGGCGTAAATTTACCCCTAGGGGTTACTGCTGAATTTGCTGTTACCCTAGGGGTTGCTGGTGGGGGTAAATAGGATGAAAATATTAAGAATCCCTGCGCTAGATATAAACTAGGAATTATTAATATGATGGGGACCTGATGTTCACAATATTTGTGTTCAGGAGTTCCATGTCAACTGTGCGTGGTCTTCACTGTATGACGACCGTTGGAGATCGACTCTATGTCATTGGTGGAAACCACTTCAAAGGTATGTTGCTGCTGATAAGACTATCCTTTACTGTGTTTACATTTTTACACAACTAACCTCAAACTAAATCCTGTGGCTTACACCATCATGTCTCTGATATTATGTTGGGTGTATGATTGGTAATTGTTTATTGCAAATAATTTATAGTGCAGTTTAATATAATTCGTGGAACTGTTGATAAAATGTGTTGCTCTCATTACTTGGGTAACAGGCACGACAGATTACGATGACGTTCTTGAGTGCGAGTACTACACCACGGCAACTGACCAGTGGACATCTGTTTGCCCGATGCTGACCGGACAAAGTGACGTTGGCGTGGCTGTTTTCCAGGAGAAAATTTTTGTGACAGGTTTACCCCCTTATTTATTTCCCACTGCAATCTTTAAATGGACCCAAACCTCAGCACCTAACCTAACAGTTGTATTTTCACTGTATCAGGGGGCTACTCTTGGAATAACCGATGCATGGTCGACATCGTTCAGTGCTACGACCCTAAAAAGGATAAATGGACGAAAACCTTTAATCTTCCCGCTGCTCTCGGTGGAATAAGAGCATGTACACTCACCGTTCTGCCTAACTTTGCCAATTTAAGAGGAAACAGCTCCTCCAGCGGTCCAGGAAACGGAAGTGGAAACTCCTCAGGAAATGAACCAGATGCACCAGGTGCACTATTCCAGGCAGTCTTTGTATTATGCTTGATTATTGATAAAAGTCTATGCATGAGAACTTTCCCTATTTAAAGCTCCAAAGTCCTTGATTAGACATAAAGGGCGATGTTGGAAAGATGAGTATGGAAAAAAATTAATTTCATATGATTCTAGTAAGAGCTACAGTATGAGACAAAACTTGTTTCTGCCATCTGGGCTAGTGTATAGGTACTATACAGGCCAGCACTAATCTACAGAAATGTGAAAGTCACAATACTAAATCAACCTAAAACTAATCCCTACTCACCCAACAATCGTTTTTCATAACTAAATTACCCCAAAACTTCCCCACTTTCACAGATTAGTGTTGTTGGTACTTGCTCGCTTTCCCGCAGATTAGCGTTGGCCGCAGTTCACATTAAATCATATCGTGATACCTTTCTACACAGGTGATATGATGCTTTCCGTGGATCGACCAGTTGTGTCCGCTCGATCAGTGAGGTCCGCGTCTCATGCATCAGCGGATCGTCAGAGAGCTCCTCAGCAGCAGGACGGAGTGTAGTGAAAACTTTCCATCATCTTTTCTTACCTATCCATGTCCTGGGACAACGTCATAACACACATTTTTTATAAATCACGACATCACTTCATTATTGTTGGCCATCCTGACACATTGTTTATCACGTTTCAGTGATTGACAGTTGATTTTTGAGCTTTGGGTCATTTTATTTACACCGTCTCTGGTAAATAGGAATTTTTACAGTGTACATCTGAAACTCGTAATTCCAAATCTTTTCAAGAAGCAACAAGAAAGGTTGGAAATCTGCTTATCAAGCTCTCATGGCATCGCATCCGCGCAACATCTCGTTGCAATTTAACAGCATATGCTTAGGGTATAGCTCTTATTCTGTGTAGCTATTTTCTTTTAGGCAGGTTGCTACACTTTACTTCTTGGTGTTTATTTTCATACCCCCCATTGCAATCCACACAGCTTTTGCGCACGTAGTCTTGTATGAGCATGCTTCGTGCGCCCTATTTAATATGCTGCATTGTGCATTTGGTCCTGGTTTGATTTTTAATCAACACTAATTTTGATCGCTCGCTATTTCTACCTAATGCACTAGCATTTCATTGTCATCAGCTTCGCAAGTCGCGATACTTCGGCCGTTTGTGACGATGGAATGTTGCCCGCGCTTTTGTCCTACTCTGTCATCCCAGCACAATGCAAATGCAGGTTTCCTTGTTCTCGTTGGGGTCTTTATCTTTTTTTTTAAATTGCGGGCATCAAGTAAAACTTGTTGCTCTTTGAGTGCAATCATTGCCACCAAGCGTCAGTATTTTTGTCCCTCCTATGATCGATAAATGGCGCAATTTTCTCAAGCGCTGCATATATCACCTGTTATGACTATTTACGTTTTGATATAATAGACTACTCAATTTGTGCTTGTGGTCGTATATTTGTTTATTTTACTTAAAAAAAAACACATCATGCCTGCTTTTGAGACGCGGTGGCTTTTTGAAATAAACTGAACGGCAACGGATTGTTAAAGTTTGTTGTTCAATTGCTCATTTCTTAGGGTATAGAAGTGAGTAGATTTTTTTTGATTGAACTTTTACAGATTAGTACTAGATTTGCTTTGATTGAAAATCATGCTTTAATGAATTCGTTTGAATCATATAAACAAATACCAGACTTTCATATTTAAAAAATTTTTAAGCTAATGGTGATCTGCAATCTGCTAAGTAATGGGATCATGTCTTGTCACACGATAATTGGAACCGGACATTACAGTAAATTTACGATATGTCTGTTTTGTTTTTATTACAGTGTCTGGAATTCGTAAACGGAAACAAGCTTTTATTTAAGATTTATGCTAACATAAATTCAAATTGTTAAAATCGAGATGAATTTTTTATTCATACATATACTGTATTAAGATGCAGTTCGACAGAATATTCATGACGTGGAACGATTTATAGGCTGTGGAAAGTATTTCGACAATAATTTATGTTTTTTAGACTCTACACGAGTGCATGATTATAAAGCGGGAATTCTCTTTTATATGCGAAACTGACACCTTTTCTCAGATAGAACATAATCTTGTATAGTCAGGTTGGATGAAAAGTTGTTAAGCTATATACATCAACATATAAACTAATTTAGATAATAGCGCCAGCTGCCAGCAAAAAGTCCACTTGCTTAGCGAAGAGCGACAAAAGAATTATTTCGCAGATTGCCCTTTAATGCGTCTCTAAAATACAGGTTCGAACGATCGTTGATTAGGAGCATATAAACGTATCCTACTCTATAGAAATAGACTTTGTGTAATAGCCTACGCACTGTACTTAGGTGTTTACAGGCTTAACAGAGTGGTAAAGACTGGGTGCAACAGCAAGAACTCAATAAAATGGTTGGTGATAAGCTGTATGTCTAGAGCAGGATTGTTCAAATGGCGGATCGCGATCCGGATCCGGATCTTTTCAACTTTTTATATGGATCTTCAAATGTAGCCTTGAAAAAAAAACTTTTGAAACTTCCTTTTTTTTTCAAAAAAAAAAGTTTTTTTTTTCAAGAGAAACTTTTTTTTTCCAAAAAAACTTTCACTTTTCATGTGGATACTAATTGCCAGGGTTGAAATTAATTTTTTGAATTTATAATAGCATAATTTTGCTCCCACTCAGCATTGCAGCGTATCGTTTTCGTTTACTCATTTACACACCACTAACTCGACTAACTATTCTCTTGTCTTCTCTTCTCGCGGTCAGCTGGTTTTCTGCACAGCGGGGGGCCGCGGCGAAACAAAAAACTTCTAGAAATGTATCACTTGTAGAAATACTTAATTTACACTACATGTACTTTCTTTAGTTTTACAATTATGATATATACAGGAAGCCAGATGTTTTTGCTACTAAGCTGGGGCTTTTCATGTGGTACGCGAGCAGCTCTCCGTTGCATGCGATATATAGTAGTATAAGAATTTAATTTTGAGTTGCTAAAATATGCGAACAACACTTTTATTTCTTTCCGTACTAATTTCTTTGCACTCAGAAAGCTACTTTTGTCGATCTTGCTCCCTGCTGTCATTGTTATTAATACGATGCTGGTGTGCGAACTTAATGGTGTCTGTGACGAAACTATTATGTGTGCAATGTGAATGGTGTGTGTGACGAAAGACGGCTGTGGGACCTTCGTAAAGAGTTGGTCATGTTTTTGAATGAAAGGGGTCAAACTAGTACTCTGCTTGAAGGTACCAATCTATGTAACTTGGCTTTTCTTGCTGACTGTTTTACCCATCTAAATACTCTGAACTTGAAGCTCCAGGGCAAGGGGCACACTATCATTCAGCTGTGGTCAGCAGTGAAATCTTTCAAGCAACAGCTGTTGCTATTCGTTTCAGATATCACCAAAGACATGCTCCACTTTCCATGCTTGAAAGTGACTCTACAAGAAGTTAGCTGTGATAATGATTGGTCATGCTTTGTCGAATTTCTGGAAAATTTGGACACTGAGTTCTGTAACAAGTTCAAGGAATTTTATGAAATCAGTTCAGTTATAGAGCTAATTTCACATCCACTGTCTGCTGATGTTGATGGCACTTGGAAAACACAACTTTCCACTGAATATGCATTGCTGGTGTCTAAAATGCAGGTAGAACTTTGTAATCTTAAAGGAGATGAGATTTGTATCGCAGATCCAAATGTGTTTTGGTTATCACTTGTAACCTTGGAAAGGTACCCAGTTATAACCAGGCTGGCTAGAAGGATCCTTACTTGCTTCGCTTCTACGTACCTTTGTGAGTCGTTGTTTTCATCAATGAATTTTGTAAAAAACAAGCATAGAACGAGACTCACAAATGCTCATCTTCATGAGCTTATTATCAGTAAGTGACAGAAAGCCTCAATTCGACGCTATTGTGAGATCTAAACCAACTCATCATTTTTCTCACTGAAACAATCTTGCAGCTGTAGCACACTTCACTTTTGACTATTACAAAGTTATTAATATGTTGTAGGGTACATTTTCATGAATAAAGCACCATAAAAATTAAAGCATGTCCAATATATTTACTATTCATATTCAGTGGATCATCATGTTGTCAGGTTTGGTTGTGGTGGATCATGGCAGAAATCATTTGAACACCCCTGGTCTAGAGTATGTCCAGACTCTAGAGTCTAGACATAGGAACAGTTTTTGTGTTTTTTTTTGCTTTCTCTTACATAGAAGTGTTAGATAGAATTCTGGCTCCTGGCTTAACCCTATCTAAACCGGGTGAGCGACATTACTATTTTAACTATGTGTGGCCCGACACTCCAAACAAACATTCAATCGTTAATTACTCGAAAATTATACGTCGTAAACTGATCGGATTTTTACAGGTTAGTAGCAAAAACATCTGGCTTCCTTTATACAATATAATTTTAAAAATAAAAAAGTGTAAAATTAAATATTTCTACAAGTGATACAATTCTAGAAGTTCTTCTTTGTTACGCCGCGCTCCCGCTGTGCTTAATTTGCTGGAAAACCAGTTGACCGCGAGAAGAGAAAACAAGAGAATAATTAGTCGAGTTAGTGGTCCGTGAATGAGTAAACGAAAACGATACGCTTCAATGCGCTCATGGTGGCAACAGAGAGCAAAATGATGAAAATATAACAATATCTCAAAAATAACAAAATCAAACTTTATAAAACAAACATGGACAGATAGCTGAACATTGTTTAGGAAAAGTCACCAAATTTCAAGTTTCTACAGCAAACAGTGCAACTGTACGCCACGTTTAGCTGTGACTGTCTGCAGGGTCGTCCACACATAGTGTAGATAGGGTTCCCACGAACAAAGTCTATCAATCTTGTTGGTATGCTACCGAAACACACATGATGCAATACTACACACTTTCGACGCCTAATTTGGCTTGTTTGTTGAGCACATTTTTTTTAAAACTACGCGGGTTCAACTGAACGCAGTGCACAGGCGTTTGTTCAACATTTTCCTTCCTGCTGTGCAGCTTGAAGTTACAAGCCTTCACGCTTTTGCCGATTCCTATTATTTAACGAGAAGATCGTTAAAAGATGTTTGCGTTTCTTTACACCTATATAGCAAACTTCTTTATAGCATGAATCACTCTATATCAATGACAGTATAGACTTAGCAGTTATTGGATTAAAATGCTGTTATGAGCTGTTTTGACATGTATAGTGGACCATTGTAATACCTTTAACTGCTATATTAAGATCTAAAGCAGACTCTTTGCGCATGCGTTGTTGTTCAGCTGTTGAATGCGGGAAAACTTTTTAGTTAACGCTAAGTTCACATTTCAAACAAGTTCGCACACAGACCGGGTTTTGTGGGAAAACTGCACATAATAACTCTACCATTAGTGTACAATCATACACACTGAAGCTTTTTACGGAGCGGATCTTGTGAGGTGACACAATCTGTTAACTGCTCGGTACATACTCATAAACGTCATACTCTTGCGTACGTCATTAAATTCTACTGTACTGTTATTCAGAATAAATCTGATTCCGTAAGAACTCGTAGCTTAATAACTAAATTTGAAATCGTATAAATTAACCCTACATGTCATATTTTAGAGGTCAAACCGATATGTTTTATTGAGCCTAGAACTTCTTGCAATGGATGGGGAAAACAAACTCTCCAGTTTTGATACCTGACCCTATATATTAAATAAGTGTCAACAGAACCTAGCAATAAAGGTTAATGAACATTGAACAATGAATTTAAGATATAAAGGTAACTTACATAGCTGCGCTTCTACAAAGTCATCTGGAACAAATCTTTCTCAATCTATTTGTCTGACCATTGCAATTTTGCTTAATGCCATAACATTGAGCCCATCATTGTCATTGACCAAACATACGGTGTAGAATCATTTCAACATAACATCATAAAAATTTAGTAAACATCCGATTTCGTATGACACTGTATAATTGTTTGTTATTAATATTCGGCTTCCAAAAACTAGAAGCTATACGGAGCGAGATGGATGCCAACGTTTCGACTTTCGACCCCAAAACCTTTCGTGCCTTGTCGTTTGTAGTTTTGCATATACAGTACTGTAAATAACATACACTAGTTTGTGTACGTATTTTCAAAAACTGATAAAACTTAATTTTTGTGTAACTAACAATGACTGTAAATTCTGACGTCATCGTAATCAAGTTTAATAGCTGTCAGAGGCGAAGCCAAAAAGTCCAAGGACGAAACATTAAAAGACAAAACGCTATTTAAAAACGAAACAGTTACAGAACAAAACTTCTGTAAAACCTAGCAATAAGGATGCTCTACTCGGTTCACAAGAAGGTCAATGATCCAAAGCATATCGGTAAAAGCGTTGTAGTGGGTTTTAGTCGCAGTGAATGGTTGGTTTATCTGATTTGTCCAAACTGTACGGTACGAATTTTGGATAAGATAAAAATTTTCTTGATCTATCGCTCTGTTTACATTTGCATATCTTTGTGCGTCATCGAAAACCCATTACTGATTTTCTGATTAGGTAAAAATTCTAAGCGTTTGTTCTGCCATGTTTTAAATCGTTTACAATCTAATATGTATTAAATTCTTATCTTGAGGCTTACCGATTCTTCCAAAAATACTGTGGTTTAAATATTAACACACAAGGCAAATATAGTACGCACGGGTACTATATTAACATTTATATATATACTATATTGTATATATTTACATTATATAACATTTGACCTTGTAAATGTGAAACTGATTCTGACTATACCTTGCCCGAGTAGATTACAGCTTTCACATTCATGAACATTTTTATGTATCAAGATTTTCTGACCCACATTTTACTTCAACTGTGAATATTTTTTATTAAGTATTATATCATTATATTATATCAAGTAAGTATTTCATATTAACTGTAAATATTTTATATTCTATATTTATATTTTATATTATTTTTTATTTTATCATTGCTTTCTCTTTTCGATGTAAACTCGGTATTCTATGAAAGTTCAAAACAACTACAGTATGTATAATACCATTAAAAATACAACCATTACTATCGGCTCGAGATAAACACGGCGTACTGGCAAAAAAAATTGTTGTGTTGTTTAAAACAATTTAGAATAGTCACGCATATAAGTGCGTCTTTTTATTTAAAACAATGAATCGAAACAACCGATACCAGGGAAAAGCCTTTGAAGTAAAAAATGGGATTTCGAATCGGAGCAAATATTTGATTTCTTATATTTTGGGAATCTGCCGAAGAGATTTCCCTTTACGGCGTGTAGACACCCGGGTGTGTTTAGTTTGAAAATATTTACCTAAATTGCTTGGTGTCTATCATTGGAAAGAGTTCCGAATTTTTTACTGTGGGTACAGGTCGCATGCCCTTACAAATCTGATTTCAGTACTCTTTATATTACGAGCTGAAGATTTGGTGTTATTTGAGGGTTTTCTTCTCGGGCACTGATTGTTGGTGTTGTTCAATGTAAGGTCGGTGTCTAGTAAAGTGAGAGTTATTAATTGTTGGGAATTACTACTCATACGTAGAACAATTATACAAGAGCCAGAGACAAGCAAAGACATTTATTTCGATATACAACGATTAGGGTATTGTATTGAACGATTAGAGGTTTACAACTATAGGCTACTTTATAGTTAATATTTTACGAGGAAAAAACTGGACCGTCAAACTGGCGATAGACTACAGATAATGACAGTATCAGGTGTTTAGAAAAAAACAGACGAAGCAACTGGATGTCGACTTATTAATTTGAGTCTCTATATCATTTTTTGTTTGTTTGTAGGCCTAAATTTTAATCGTTTAACTTACACCTAAACGTTTTAATATACCTAGGAAATTAAGTCTTGCGAGCTAATTTGAAACGAAGGCGATGACTTACGATGCACACAGGTAAATACGTTGAATTACCGTACAATTGCATAAGATGAACCACCCATGATTATGTAATTAATATTTCGGTAATGCAGCTCATATACAAATATCTTTGGGCTACACTACTATAGGTCTTTTTTGGCTCCGTGGCGCAGCGGTTAGAGATTTGTAAAAATGCGACCAGGGTTCGATTCCCACTTGTGCTACCTTGTTGGTGCTACCCTTGCGCAAAGTATAAGCGACACTTGATTAGGTTGTACTTGTGTTCATTGGTGACTATATAGTGAACCCAGTCACTTGCCACTTTTTAGCAATTTTGTTACAGACAAGCGAGTTATCATAAAGTGGTTATAAATTGTTAGCAATGAAATTTTACGACGAAAAATAATGCTTTTTTTCAGCAACTTTTCGCTCCCAATGGAAGCTGGCCTTTTTCTCACCTGTAGCACATTGATTCCACTGGCACTTTTCGGGTTTTTCGCCAACGCCATTACCACGTTCGTAGTGATTAGATCATCCAAACTCAGGTAATTGTTTTGGTGTCGTCACTTGAACGTCACTAACAAATTATTACCGGAAAATACGTCATCTTTTTGGAGAGTATAGAGTCGTATGGTTTTCATATCTCGAGCCTATTTATAAACTCAAGGAATATAAAAGAAAGCTTTTTTGATGTGCAGGTCGACTTTCAACTGCCTGATAGCCAGCTTGTGTGTTTCTGATTTGATATCAGCAATCATCAGCCCTTTGAATATTTACCGACGAACCTGGGGCTACTATAATTGGGAATGGTCAGATTTTTTGTGCAAGGTAAACAAAATAGCAACTAAAATTTTTCGTAGAGTAAAAGTTAAAAGAAAAATCCTTGGCTTTTGAATTTTGGTAAATCGTCGTTTTTCAGATGTTCTGGTCAATCGACACTTGGACTTCTTACGCCACGTCCGTTCACATCTTCTGCTTCGCCGCTCTTCGTTTTATCTCCGTACAGTGGCCTATTATCTATAGACGGAACAAATACTCCCGCGCTTGTGTAAGTTTTTCTTCCTTGAGATTTATGCTACTACAATTTTTCACTCGGGTAAAATAACTGTAATTTTAGCTTATAAAGTGTTACTGGCAAGTTTATTTCCAATGGTGATTATCCAACGTGTACTTATACGATGTGGGTTTTATTTACTGTATTTATGTGATGTCATTTTTATAGTTTTTGTTTTTTGTAAATTATTTTTAAGACACTGTTAATTAAATGATAACTTAAATTCTGAGCAAACCGAGACATACCGAAAGTTAAAGGCGCATTAAAATGACTGATCACCGCGTATTGCATAATACCGAAAAGATACGACCAAAAATAGAAAGAAAAGAATGACGGCACAAAAGAGAATATATTGGATGCGGATAAGGAAGATTAGGAAAGAAAATTTCCCCAAAATTGTACAGTAACAACTATAGTAAATAGAGCTTTGACTACCGTAAATACTAAATGGGGCAGAAACGTCATCACCTTCTTTTCAAGACCTTTTGTTGTGGCAAAAAATTGTTTACCTTACTCAAAAGCGCCATATGGATTCCAAGGGCCCTATAACTGGACGGAATGTAAGCCTATTTCAAAGCCTTTCGGGTCAAAAATAGCAATCTCACGATTGAAAAATCATGCAATTGTTCTTTGCTGTTAATGTGATTGCGTGGTGGGCAATGGTACGGCATCAATATGAATTCAATCTCGGATTGAGAAAAATGTTTGCATGACATAAATTCAGAAGTTTCGATATATTAAATTGCGAAAGAAATGAAGGGGAAAGAAACAACCAATCCATTTGCATATACAAGCAGCAGACATATTGTTTTACTCTGAAAACATTCTCAATGGTAGCGCAAACTGTTTTTATGTGATAAAAAACCCAGACATATTCAATTAGAATGGTTACAGTAGGTACTGCCCTTCTATATACTTTGTCCGATACAACTTGTCTGCAGGAAATTTAATAAATGTTGAAAACTAAGGGTAAGCCTAAAACTTAAGATTAAGTTGTTTCTACACTTTATCCATCATTAACTTACATTCAGATCTACATAAGCGTCATGTGGGCGGTGAGCTTTGTTGCTGGTTTCATACCATCCTGCATTTGGTTCAAAGCAAGGCCGAGACCTCCTTTGCCTCTGGAAAAAGGTCCTTCCTGTCACTTGAATACTAAATGGTATATTTCTATATTTTCAATTGTCACCTTTTCGTTTTTACTCGTGTTACTTTTTGGTTTTTTCCTCGTTAGGAACAATGCTTTCTGAAGCTATAACTGTCGGCTGTCTACTGATCAAATGCCCAGCTAGTCATTTTGATATTTTCATTGTTTTTACTTTATAAGTAATTACAAATAAAAGTATGTTGAATCAAACAGAGTGCAAGCAAGTGTTCTTAACATAAGCATCTGGAATATATTCTTATACTTTGAATTAGGCCTAAATTATAAGAACGCAGTTGGTATACTGTTTGATGTAATTTGCAGGAAAGACGAATTCAACATATATACGTGGGTGGTGTACAGCATTTTCTTTTACCTGGCAATGATTTTGATTATTGTCTTGTCAATTATGACAATCGTCAAAGTCAAACTGAGTGGAAAGGCTACGAAAGAAATAAGACGTGAGTATAGTCTAAATGGATACTTATAGCATATTGCCCTAGGTGATGTTCATTGTTCATATTATATTTAAGAGTGGCTTTAACGTAACAGTTATTACGCCTATACGATGTAACTGCCTATACTATAGGCCTAGGGCATAGCCAGTAGCCTGTAGGCCCTACAGGCTACATACGAGCCGTCATGCTTGACTGTTTTGACAGCAACAATTCAAAAGTAGTCTGTTTGAATGTCATTACTTAGTTAATCAAAGTACATGTTGTTAAATGATTACTTAAGGCCAGCGCAAAGTTACTGTAGTTGTATTGGTTCCCTACAGTTACTTATTTGCTGTTCAAGTGATTCATCCATAAAATCACTTGCTACTTGTTACTATTGCTATTATTATTGTTATTATTATTATTGTTACTGTTGCTGCTGTTACTATTTACTGACTATCACTATTTTGTGTTGAACAATGCGTTGTCTTTTTTGTCAAATAGATATTCATTGAAGCATTTTAACGTTTTGCTTTATACTTTAGAACGGGGCAACGAAAACGACAGGAATAATGCGCGGAGAGAAAAGAAAATAATCCTTCAGTTGAGCTTGATAGTCAGCTCTTTTCTGCTCGGTTACATCCCTAGAGGAAGTAAGAATATAGTCACAGTACAGAGCTTTCTAGATTTTCATTTTTTTCGTGTACACCAGCACCCAGTAATTTTTTTAATTTTGCTCATAGCTACATATTTTAATTGTAGCTGTTGTCCGCTCTTAGGTAAATTTTTTTCTAACTTACTTGCCATTCAAATCTTTTTATGTGTGCAGTTTTCCACAACACAAGCATTCCGCCAGGACCAGATATTTATGGCAACTGGTGGTTTGAATTCGTTACGTATTTGCTTTTGAGAATCAGCGAATGTCTTGACCCCATTTTCTACAATCTCGGATCCAGGTAATTTTCTTTTCCCAGTATAACAATATCAAACGATAAATTATAAACCACGGTTGTAATCGACAACCCAATTTTATAGCACTAAAGATACTAAAATAGGCTACGATAAGAGTCTAAGGCAGGGGCGGGCAACTTCTTCAGTCGGCGGGCCTGATATGAGAAAATGAAGTTCTTGGCGGGCCGGATTCCTGAATAGATTGGAACGCAGCTTTGTCTTATTAATGTTCATGGTCGAAAATGTTTGCTCACAAATGTATCTAGACCCGAATAGAACAAGTAGATTCATGGCCATCTTTCTCAGGTTGGCAAACTTGGACTTATTCAGTGACGCAATACAGGGATTGCGGCAGAATGTGGCCGCAGGTCACATTATCATGTAAGACCGGAAACTGTCTGCGGGCCACTCAAAATCCCGTCGCGGGCCGTATGTTGCCCGCCCCTGGTCTAAGGGTATTACTTTGCTATATAAGGAGCTACAGTAGGCTACTGTATACATAGGTTATGTGCAATAAAAGTAGGTTATATGTAGTTCAACAAGAATGTGCCCAAGTAAGGTTTAACAAGTAGCAAATATACTCTGACTTTTTTCCCTGACTCATCTGTTACCGACAGATAGAATTCAAGGCAAGTTTGTTCTTCCCACTTTATGGTTAACCACATAAACATAACTCCTATTTCTATTGGAAAAAATACATGAGAATATGAGAAACTGCTCCTATGATGTTGATGTATTACATATAGTGCGCACATAACTAATAGTCTCCAAATCAATCACAACGAGAATTAACTCACTAAATCAGAGTGCAAGCTATACAACACAAGAAGTTCGGGTTGTAGGCCTATATCACGACAAAATTAAGTGTTTCTGTGCTAACCGGCAAGCGACAGTTGTAATACTAAATCTATCCACATGCACAGCGTGGTCCAACTTCTTTTCATCGCGGGCCAAAATCAGAAAATTTTTTTCTCTTGCGGGCCAATGTTTTTAAATTAGAACTGAAGAAATGTGAAATTAGAACTGAAAAACAATGTGACATTGATATTAGAACTGAAATTAGAACTGAAAAAAGTTTTCATTTTTTATTAAAGCTGAAATTAGAATAGTTCAAAATTTAGCTATTAAATGCTGATCAATGTGACATCTGCGGTCCAGGTTCTTCCTCGACAATAGCGACTATCAAAGCTGACTATCAGTTCGCGGGCCAAAAAATCGGTGCTCGCGGGCCAACTTTGGCCCGCGGGCTTGCAGTTGGACCACGCTGCACATGCATATAAGCGAAATGAAGTTGCTTATAGGCAGACGTGGGCAGTTGGTACTTTGAAAGTACCGTCGGTGACGGTACCGGTACTTGGCAAAAAATGTACTGACGATTCCGATATTCGGTACTATTTTAAAAAAGGAGTTCAGTACTTTGTCGATACCGGTACTTTTTGTGTAAAAGATGCTGCTGCAAATGCAATGTTTTCCGCTATTATGCTCCCGGTAAAGGTTACTCCAGGTTAAAACATACGTAACATTAATCGCTTGCAATTTTACTTGACATTTCTAGATTAAAAAAGATCAGCATAAGCTAAAATTAATATTAAGGATTAATTAACATATATTTTTGAAAACATACTTGTCAAAATTTTGAAATTATCACGTGAAAAGTACCAAGTACAGGGACCGACTGAAATTTCTTGAAAAAAGTAATTCGGTACAGAGATTCGGTATTTTTTTTCAAAAGTACTGACGGTACTGGTATCGGTACTGAAAAAGTACCGCGGTACAGTAATTCGGTACTATAGTACCGCGGTACAGTAATTCGGTACTGTAGTACCGCGGTACAGCCCACCTATGCCTGTAGGTGTAACTAGCAGATTGTTTTCAATTGCTCGTATAAAAGACCTGATAAACATTCAGATGTAAACTACAAGGTCAAGCTGAGAATGCCTGTACAGAACAATATTGTCATAATGATAACCGTCGCGTCATAAAGGAAAACAAAAGTTTTGAACACTCCTGTTCTTACAGAAAAATTCGTCTAGAAACGACCGCCTTGCTCAAAGGAATTTGGCTAAAGGTTTGTGCACTGAAGAAACGCATTGTTTCAAGCACGGGGCATGCACAAAATTCTGTGTAAAATATTTCATTGTGTTGTATAACTTATATACTATTACTATTGTTGTATTTAATTTACTATTGTTGTATTATTACTATTGTTGTATTAATTTGACTCAAGAGATGTTTCATTCTTCTAACGCTCTTTTTCATCGATATTGATGTACTTTTGCTTTTTTATGCGTTTCGTTAGGGATCGCGGAACTGGTACAGGCTACAGTTTTGCACAGATTTCGAAAAATTAAATATTGTCAATAAACCAATATTTCTAAATTAAAACGGTTTATGCAAGCGAAATGCAACAGTACAAAGATAATTAAAAATACAAATTGGTAATAAATTGATTAAGATTTGAAATAGCAAAGGGAGTTCGCAAATATTCTCCCAGTCAATAAATCATTGTTAAGTTTACTCGATCAATCAAAGAATTTCTTTGAAAATTAAGCATTGCATTTTATTCACAATACCAGACGAAATCCTAATTTTTCTAAATAAAAATTGAACTTGATTTAAACTTTTGCTTTCAAAAGTGTAATGTAGGCCTATAAGGAAATTAGAAAGAGATAAATTGTGATTGTGGTAAATCGTTCCCAATGCCTTGGTGCCGACAGGTAAAGCAAACACTTTACTTGGGTCGCAAAATTTCTTCACACTTCCCACCATCGGTTTTTATTTCATTTACCAAGAAACGGTATTGTAAATACTAAATCGTAAATCATCCATGCTATCACCGTGGTGGATTTATAAGTTCAACAAATCTTATTAAACAAAATAACAACTGGTTACTTGGCGGTGCTGCAATGTTTCTAAAACGGACTATACGATACGGGTGGAGTCGACGATCGTATTTCGCCCGGTCCATTCACCAACACCATGGCCTTAACTTGACCCTTGAGCAATGTCTAGGTATGAAAAACTTTCGTACAGTGTGAATCTAGCAGGAGAAATGTAGTCCCAAAACGATAATCTGAAATTTATTCTCATAAAACAATATGCTGAACGAAAAGTAATAAACAATAACGAGCGACATAACGTAATATGTGTGCATACAAAATATGGTTACAAAAGTTTGTGAAATTGATTGGGATAACAACGGAAAATCAAGCAAAGAAAAATTCGTTTTTGGTATCAAACGTGTGAGAGAAAAAAAGAAAAAAGCATGCGCGGAGAGAGAAAAAAGAAACGACTACAAAACATGCAACAGCATGTGTACAGTGTGGGGAGAATAAATTAGGCCAACATTGCTGTGGCACAACGTCGCGTGATAGTTGAAAATACAACACAATAAATAGTACAATAATTAGAAAACAATTAAACTTCAATTATGAATGGGTTAAGCGCCAGTATGTATGTATACTTCACCCTGAAAGATCAAAACTGTCTACTTTAAAACTAAACGTTAATGCCTCATTCAAACAACAAGAAATCCCATGCAACGAAAACAGTGGTTAAAAGACATGTAAAACACGACGTTACTGTATCTGCTTTCCAAGTGAAGTTGTATAAAAGTAAAATCCAATGTTAGCCCGCTTAAGCACTTATGGTCTTTGATTGAAAAATAACTGAAATTGCAATCATGTTTGTAGACGCTTTTCTACAGGTGAAAACAGTGCATGAAGCGCAAAACAATCAAATAACAGAAAACTAGTCGGAATTTTGATGTCTAGTATGTAACGTCAATCAAACAGGAAGGGTCGTTAAGAAAAAGAACCTTGCTCTAACTGTGACGTCAGTCTCTACAAGGAAATTTAGTATTTCCAATTCGACGAAACCGGGTTTAATTTAACGCGACCTGACTCAAAAGTGAAAAGGAATCTTTGGTCATTTCATCAACCTATTCGGTAGAAGCGATCAAAGCAGGAAATACCGAACACGAAAAGGAACGATAAAGCAGAAGACAGCATCAGCACAGTAATTACAAATTGAAAATTTTCCTTGATGCTAAGTTTGCTCATTTCTGATTCACTGAAAACGATTTACTCCCACACAAAAAAGAGAAAACACAAGTTCAAATTGAAATGTGGACACAACATAGGGTCGCTCCAAAGAACATTCCTGCAACTAAAGGTTCAATTGATCCCAAGTGCGCGAGGAATTAACTGGTGTCTTGAGTCCTCGGCCAGATTCGACTGAAGAAGATTTGATTTTTGATTTTCTTATTGGCATCATGAGCAAGATGGAAGATCTGGGGAGTTGAGCGCATCCTCTGGCAGCAGGATTTCTTCCTCGTGGATCATGAAGCGAGAAACGCATCCCACAAACGAGTTGAAGAAGGATTTGTACAACCCAATTCCCCGCGGCTGATAATCGATTCCTCCTGATGACATAGAAAGATAAAAGTTGAACAATTTGTCATCCGAGATTAAAAACAAAAGCTACAAAAAATAGTCCAGTTTTACTTGGGCCTAATTAATTCAAAAACTAGTTAATGTAAAGAGGTAAAGCACGATAAAACTCACCAAGCCAGAGAAAGCCGTCTGTGTTTAATTTTCTTGTTTTACCTGGCGAGGTCACGTGTTGGACGAGACCGTTGTTTACTTGAAGAGTGGCTTCTTTGTCAATCCTGTAAAAGTATGACATTTTTTGTGTTTATCGCTAAAAGGCAACAAAATAACTTCGACTGAAATGATTAAGTAGTGTCGTTTTAATGACTTCCAAACACGACATAAATAAGTAGAGTGGTTACGTTACAATTAAAATCACCAGCACCAATTACGCCGGTTGACACTGAAGCTAAACAAATACGCCTGCAATTACCTCTCTACATTAATGGTAGTCCACTCTCCGTTATCTATTCTATCGTCTGAAATCACGTGGGCAGGACCGGAGCCCAGGTCATAGCGCAAATGGACTTTTCCGTCGGTGACGGCCAGTGCCAGGTAATCTCCTGACATTCTGTCAGTTCTTCTTGCCTTCCCCGCCATCAACAGCAAACCATGAGGCCGCTTGGTCCTTATGCGGATCTGATACGCATTGTGGCGTAATGAACGCGAGCTGCAGATAAAATAGACACGAAAAATAAATATGGGGATTTTGACGTCATTTTCATGATATATTTGCAGAATTAAGCATCGATTGATATTACAGCACAACTCAAACTAAATGATCAGTCTCTGAATATACAAATCTGCTTTCATTTTGCTCATTGAAACAATTTGGCACACCATACGTAATTCAACAACGCAAGGGTTACGGATGGTTTAAGGAATGATGAAAGTGAAAAACTGTTTTCGATAACAGACGAAAGAGATGTTACAAATAAATAGTACAATGTGTTCAAGAAACTGTTTGCCAAAGCTTATGAGTTAACGCTGTGATGTTGGGAAATAACAACATCGTATTTTGCTAAATCAAGATATTACGGCCAGGATTACATTGGGGGGTATGAGCCGATAAAATGAAACACTTCCAGTAGAAAAAGTTTCAGACGGACGCGATGAATTCATGCAATGAAGTGAGCTGCTTATGACCACGCATGACACGATTTAAATTAATGATGAAAGGTTGAAATGACATGAGAGGGGCTGGACAAATGACATCATACAAATTTACCGCTTTACCAACTAAACAAAACGTTTCCATACTTACTTTGAAGCAAAGAAGCTGAAAAGACGAATAAAGAGAATACTATCACAGAGGAAACGCTTTTGGTGAAACTTAAAGACGACGCCTCACAAGAAGAAATGTTATTCTATCAAATCTAATCATATTAAAACAGTCGCGTTGGAAATGAAAAAATGTCCACATGTGTACTCACTCGGGTATTTCGTTCTCCTGACTGTCCAAAGAAATGCGACAAAAGAGACTTATTTAAACAAACACAAACATCACTCAAGCAGTAAAAAATTATTAATAATTTAGCGACGACATTAGAGCTAGTTTCAAGCGACTTACATAGACTTGACGTAGTTGTTGTACATGGCCTTGGCTTTGCCGTCAAAATAGACGCCGGATTCCGATTGGTCTCGTAAGACTTGATCAGACAGAAGATCGATTGATTCTGCCAGAAAAAACAGAATACCATTAAAACATACGGTAATAAAAAAAATACTACGATCTACTTTGGTAAATAAAGTAGGTGACGCGCACAGTGTGTTTGCCTATAGTATATTATTCATTAAATTATTACATCAGTTCTCGGTCAAAACCTGACAAAAATGGTATAAAACGACAGGCTACGTTCAAACAAAGCAGTGCCTCGACACAAATAAGTTCCGAACCTTCTTCGCAACTTTCTCCCACATGGCCCGGGGCGCATGCGCACGAGTATTCGGCCCTGTTTGGCAAGCATGCTCCACCATTCAAACACGGGTTGTGGTAGCACGCGTGTCCGTTGAACGGTTGCACGTTATACGAAGTGTTGGTGAGATTATCGACGAAGAGTGGGATATTCATACCGTTGACTGTAAACTGGACACGTAAAAAACGCATAGTTAAAAAACAATAATATAATTCCAATCATAACAGTGGAACGTGTTATGTAACGGTTGTGTATATGTAGGCTTATTGGCTTCTGCAACGATTAAAATTTAACCGTTATCAATCACTGCACCTTCTGCAAAGCACCATCCAATCCATTCCTGATTCCATAGGAACGCAGCATTTTGTTGTACTGCGGGACTCCCCCCAAATAAAGAGGCAACTTGACATTCAAATGAAAATTTTCTCCCTGTAAATGATTATTGTACCAGGTGAGTTTACAATTTAAAAACGTAAAAATCCTTTACGGCCACGGCCATTTACAGTGACATCGCGTACGCTGCAAGCATCTGCTGGGATAGCTGATAGTCGTTCATTAACGAAGTCCTGTGAATTTACAATAACAAATAGAACAAATGGCCAAGCAACATAAAGCACACAACGTTGATAAAAACGATGACCATCAACTATACATACCCTGTGCGTTAAGAGCCAAGCATGCTAAACGTAAAAGTAGCACAGTAAGAACAATATGCAGGTTTTATCAACAACGGTATCACCGAGAATTAATTTACAGGATAGGGTGATGCGCTGTTCGTGATATCACGATACCAAATATACGACATATCACAAATTTATCAAACCTTGTTTCGAACTGCGGGAATCGCTTTCTACGCAAGCAAAAAATAAAAAACGAAACACGAAGTCAACTTCAAGTAAAGGCAAGAAAAAGGCACAGGTTTAGGCTTTGACTAACCGGAGATCTTCCTCGTTCGGGGACTCCCCCGTCGACAGACATCTCTCCTCGCGTCATGTCACGAGACACCCTCGCCAGATGCCAGTCGCCAAGCGTCACTGGGCTCGTACTTCTGCGAATGCAGACAGAAATAGCGAATTAATTAAAAGTAAGACATTTACAGACGCCTGTAAAACCAACTAAATCATAAACGATACAGATGCTGGTCTTATATATGCAGAGGAGGTGATTAAGGGAAAAGGCCTATACCTGATCGTTGCTATGCCCTGTCCTAAGTTATACAGAAATTCTAAATGACCATCTCGCAGATTAAGTGCAACAAAATCCCCTTTGCCTGATTTCTTCTGTCCATTGTAGAATATTAGGCCTGAACAAGCAGACATTATATCGATTTACCATTAAAAAGGTAAATATATACTGTTACAACAATATAGCAAAGCTTCCAAGTTTATATTCACCATCCGGTTGTCTGCAATAGAATAAAACTTCAATTTCCATCCTGCTCTTCACAGTGGATCCCAGAGATTCGCGCTGGATGTAGGAATCCCCAACAAATGAAGGCATATAGGCGGGACTATGAGTAACTGCAGGATCGGTAAAGGACGGTGTTAACTCATTCATACACATCCGAGGATTTTATCTTGTCAGCGAAAACTTACCGGTGCTGCAGAGAGAGTCTGATCTACCGGGCGGACAGATACAGTTGAAACCATCTTGGTCCGTAGCTGACGAGCAGTTTGCTGAAGGGTGACATGGATTGGATGCGCATGGATCGATCTTCTTCTCCATGACTTCTCTTTCGCAACGAGCTCCTATGATGGAAGTTGAGTTAAGTGAATACCATTAATCTTGACGATAAATTATTCATTGGGACTAACATGTTGGTAATTATAACAAGTAACCAACGTGTATAATCTTGTTAATGATTAAATCAGTGAAAGCTCGTTAACTAGACTTTGATAAATCTAAACTTTCAAAAAGTCAAAGCAGCTTTTCCAGCCCCACCATCAAAATGCATGTAAACAGTTATAGATAACTATAAGCTGTCTAACAAAAAATTTTCGTAACTCTTATAGTGTTTTCGTGGTTCCACACATAGAGTATAAATAAAAGTTTACATAAAGAGACACGCAACAGTAGAAACAAATACAATAAACCAACTACTCTATCACCAATTCACGTTTTAAGGTTATCTGCAGTTAATTTGATCAACTTCAGATAACTCCAAATATATTGATCAATCCTTAAACTGTGAGTTAGTTAGTTTCCACAGTATTTATAACTATTAGTTACATTTGAACTAACTATTGTTTACCTTCAAATTTGTCTTTGCATTGACATTTGTTGGTGAATCTATCTCCCTGCCTCGTAATAAAGCAATCTGCTGAGTTGTTACACGGATTCGGGAAACACGGTGACCAACTACATTCTGCGATCCTGTTACAGTGTTATAGCATGTCAAACAATTAAAAATAGTCTGCTCCATACGTTAAATGATAGTTTTGTATAATAAGCGAGTCGTTTCGTATAACTAAGATTGAAGTCGTACAGACCTTCCTCAGTCCGAGGATAAAGATTATATCATATCATAGCAACTCATTAATCATTTGCCAACAACTTCGATGGGAAACAAATTAATCAATTGATTTAAAGAAATGTTCTTAATGCATTTAACCTATCTTTGAGACAACAACTAATGTAATAATGACGACTCTCAAAAAGAGTTTGCATGGCTAAAAATGTTACATTTCGCCAACTTTGCTCAAAGTATACAAGTCATATCTAACCTGCTAGAACCTATGCAATTGCTGGGCGTTGGTGCACCAAGAAGTTTGTCTTCATCGACAGCAAGAGAACGGATACAACCTGTGAGGCCTTTGTTAACACCAGCCTGGTCTCTAATTCTAAAAAGAAACACAACGTGAGCGGTGATATGTGACAAAGTAACTACAACATAAAAGTTCGTTTAAGTTTGATTGATTAATTATAATTATCGAGAAATATAAGTAGCCCTGGCCTTTGCCTTTCTGCATGCACGTCCCAACATACCTTTCCTCCATGTTGAAAGTATAGCCTCCAACGTAAACGGTGATGTGAAGGTTGAGGCCAGCGGTTCTACCTGGAGCAGTACCTTGAACTCCACTGTCATCATCAAGCTATGAGAGAAAATAACGATAAGCAAATGCATCAAAACCTGCCGTTCTGGGCTTTAACACTGCTTAATTAGGAAAAAGTTGTAGCGTGTAAGAGTGGTAGTTGGTGCAACCATAAACAAATGGAAAAAGAACAACAACATAATGATTCTGTACCATCAGCATCCCGTCTCTTCTGTTCCTCCTCGCAACGATCTTGTGCCAACCACCATCATCCACTGGTCTCCTACTCCTGAGACGTAGTGGACCTGAACCGGTGTCGAACCTGGAAAATAATTTAGTTGAACCACACGTTTAAGTATGCAATAAAGCTTAAGTGTTATAGTCTATGCCAGGACGTACCAATGCCACTATTGGTAGTACACGACTGAGCTGTTAACACGAGTCAAGTTACTTGTGTCTTTACCTGAACTCGACATAACCTTGCTTCACTGCCAATGAGATGAAGTCTCGATTCAGCTCTCTTTGTGCCGAGAAAAACAATAGACCCTCAGCGTCGAATGTCCTGAACGACATTGTTATTGTGATTGCACTGAACACGCTACTCGGAAGTTTTTCAAATTCCAAGTATGATGCGCCTCCAAACTGTGGGGTGGACCATTCGAGATCTAATTTGAATCAACAATGTCGCTTTGAGTTATGATACTCTTTCTGGTGTATAACAGAGAAAACGTTTAAGCAAATGGTAAAGTAAGCTGCCTAATTAAATATCAAGGGCATTCTATCTAATATTAGGAATTCACTTTTATAAGCTAAAACATACACCAAACATATCAAACTAAGAAATATTGTAAGATAACCGAATTAAACGACAGAAAGAATTTCCAACAAAGAAATTTGTGTAAGTTTATCACTTCTCACCTTCTTCATATTCACGTGGGGTGTCATGGACGGGGGGTGTCATTTCCATTCCAAAATGAGAACTGTCCCCTATAAATGACAATATACTTAAAACAAAACTAAGAAACACTAACAATAAGTACCAGTAGGTGTTATTAACTCTGGCACGAAATTCTGTGCTTAACATGCAAAAATACAAGCCAATGTGCTAGTTAGTTCAACATGGTTCACACACATGTTAGTCTTGTAGCTCTTAATGTCAAAAAAGCCAAGTCCATGTTACACTTATGCATTATATTCCAAAACATTTGACAACTAATGGCAACAAGCACAAAGAAAAAAATTTGAATATGACGCTAGAATGAATTTAAACAGTGAATAGAAAGACGTGGGTGGTGACAATTAACAACAGGAATGACAATAATAGGTGATAAACTGATAACCAGTGTTTGTAACAGGATAATATTTGTGGTAAAATCTTCAAATCAGACATAGTTTGTGGAATACACCCTTGGAATAACAATGACTTGAAGTGTTTTAAAATTGTTCTTAAGCTTAGCAACACCACGTGGTTTGTGGTTATAGAGAGTGCAGAAAGCATAACATACAAAGTCCAGAAAAATGAAAATCAATCACTCCGTATACAAAACACAAAAACTAACCCTTTTTGGAAACAAACCATTTCACACGTAAAGAGGTTCATCGAAAAACAATAGCTTAGGTTTACTCACGGTCTGGAAGGACTCTGGAAGAGTATGCATCATCCATATCAAACGATTCATTTTCGTCATAAATTGAAATAAATGGCCGATCTCGGTAAAACAAGTTTAGACCTAGAACAACCATAGAGTACGTACACTGTACTCATCTTTTTTGTTTTGTTAAACCTCAGACAACCTAAATGTTCGCCACTTGACACAAAGACTACCAAATTATATCAAAATTACGTACCAGAATTGTTAGAAAAACTAAAATAATCAATCAATGTTGGCATGTTATGAGACAAGCGTGTTGTCATGATTGTGGCAATTATGATTATTATCATTCATGGCATCAGAATTGCTCTTTCACGACAGTGCTAGATCCATGATCGATCGAAAAGATTTAACATTCCCCGCGCTTTTTCTCTCTGTTCAATTCCTAACTGAAATGTCTGCCTAAACTTGTCATCTTAACTGCTTGATTTCTGGGCCTAGTAGCTTCTGTGTTGTCTTTTTAGTCCTTTAAACTGACCGGCTTGCCTATGCCAAAAGAAAAGGAGAAGGTGGAAAAAAGCTGCAGAAAGCGAGTGACCTAAAATGATGGATTACAAGTCACAGGAGTATAAAAATTGCTAATTGGCTTTTAAACAGGGTGCATGCAATTCTACACTTGGCAACTGAACCTGTGCTACTTGAGTAGCACGCATGCCTTGTGGTCAGTCATAAGCAATTAAACTGTGCTGCAGGCAAGCGGGAGAGCAGTCGAATGTGAGCGCTTCTTGATCACCTAGTAGCAATGTCGTGAAAATTAGGCATATGCGCTCGGCTAAAAAGCTAGGCTTACCAATATGCTGAACTGAGGATGGCCTGGTTACCATGAAAATGCTTCATTGCTTATGATGAATTTTCTGCCAAAGCTCGATGAAAGGTAAATCGTTTTGTGACGACAATTATGGAAATGACATGCACAAGTTTTAAATAAATGATTTTTTCTTGCCGGTGCATGTGATATTAATCAATGTTGCCACTCATTGCCAACAGAGTTTGGATTACAATTCGAGCCAATTAAAACACAAAAGTGCAACCTTCTACAAGAATCAGAGACAACCAATTATGAACTACAATCACCGAAAAGCAAATAATATTTTAACAATTACAAAGCCAAGCACAAGCAAGAACAGCTCTTTAGTAAAAAATGATCCAAAAACCCCAACCACGCCAAATAACATTGAGTATTTCAGACATAGTGCGCGAGTCGTAATTAAGAATTGCTGCATGCATGCAGAAAAAGCCCAGCGAAAAAGTGAATGATAAAAAGAATGATGAAAAGGAATAACGTGGTCAATTCGTTTAGGTAAACACATAAAGATTGACACCTTGACAAATCTATGCTGCAACGTTGATTTATTACAGTACCACATCTATAGGTTTATTCAGCATAAATTCCATGCAAAGTATGAGATGAAATTGATCCAATACACTGACATACAATTTAAAACAAGTAATGAATGCTAAGTAAATGGAAAAATTGATTATTTTCAAGCAAACAGAAATATGTTTTGTCATTAAAAAAGCAGCAGGCAGGTTACCTGAACTGTATAAAATGTACACATGATTTAACAGTTATTGCTTCTTACAGTAGATATTGACAAAAAATATAAGCCACAAATGTAGGGGTGTTAAGTTACTGTTACGTGTTTGTTCAATATATAAAATCCAGTTGTCTATTTGGATAAATGATCACACAACTGGGGTTAAAATTGTTAACATTCCATTAATGTTAGGCACTGACACAATAAACTTGAACAATATAAAAAGAAATTACAAGCGGTTAGCAATAAGTTAGAACTACACAATGAGATATTAGGGGAAATATCAGACTGTGCTTAGAGTAGGAACCCTTATAAGTTTACTAACAGTGGTTGCTATACCGTACAAATAGCTTATACCATGGAATGTGACAACAAATGCATACTTAGGTATCAAAAATTGAACGTGCTCAACATCGGAATAATTAGATGTTATACGTTATACTAATAATTATATATTTGCAGTAAATTAATATAATAAATAATGACAATGGACTTGAGACCCCGACAAAATAACTAAGCATGAAATTAAATTTATGGTTCCTTAGCATGAAATACTTCATAATATGCAAATTTGTTTTGCAAAATTTGAAACCAGGTTGGCATGTTTCAGGACCAGTATCACCAAATTTCAGTGATTATATTGTTAGTCACATAGGTTTTGTATTATTGGTTTATGTTCCTGCCATAAACCAAGCTACTCAATGTATTTTCTCTCTGGCATGCATCTTGGAAAGATATTCATGCATAAAACACATGGAAATACACAAAGGATATTTACAACAGACACACAACTGCTAGTTGCGAAATATATACGTTACACAGATAAACCAGGGCACTCAATTACTTTCCAACAAGGAAAATGTTAGATTTGTGTAAATAGGAGTTTAAGCAAACCAAAAAATGACATCTAAAAGTTAGCGAAACCATGCTAGAAGACAATTCCTATCACCCAGAACTACCTGGTGCTTCTGTAATCTCAAACTCATGCTCTCCACCGGACACAGAGTCGAGAGCCAACTGGACCTCTTTAGCAAGGGTGCCAGGAGCAAGATGAACATCAAAGGTTGTTTTCAACTGGCTGTACCACCATTCTGTGGTCATCTGTGTCACCCTCACTGCCTTTACTTTGCCCTGAAGTAGTGGGTCATTGACATACTCCATTATCTAGAGAAAAGTCGTTGCGATTTTTATTGTTTAGTGTCTTCGCATACTGCTTTATAGGAATCTTGCCTTGTCGGAAAACGAAGACAACTACCGGCAGTAATGCCGAAAAGATAACGACTAGTTTTATTTGCCAATTTCTACACAACATCAAGATACCGTACAGTGAAATATAATTATCCCGTTGAGCCCCAAACTTACCTTCCCTTCAATTAAATTACTGTACTCTTGAAAAATTTCTGATTGGCTGTCTTCAAGGTCAGAAGTGTAGACGAGTTCTGTCCCATCAATATCCTCAAAATACCCAGTTCCAGTGAATATCATTGCAACTGAAAATAAACACAATAAGTACCAGTGTCTAATGGTATTCATTCAGGTTTCACCATTCCTTGCTGAGTTTTTGTGTAAGCAGAAAATTTGAATATCACACGCGACAACGATTATTGTTTACGTTTACCACAAAACACGACGTTGACATCTTACCGAAACCAAATGGTGAGTGCTTTTGAAGAGTATTCAAAAGCCATGCAAGCCGACGGATGGCTTTTAATGAAATAAATAGATGGAATGTTATTGAAAGTGAGGGAAAGTTAAATTTCAAATATGAAACGAAAGTTAATGGTGATTAGCAATGTTACTTGATACCAACTGGGACATAACAGTCAGTGAATGCATTAAAGTGCTACATGATGAAAAACAACGCCCAAAACTGTCCATGTTGCCGGCAGAAAAAAAGGAGGAATTGAATAGTTAGAAATTCATTACACATACCTCATGTATATACAAGATTACAAATAGTTACAGGCGTTAAGTTATTTATCATACACTGTCTATTCTGCACTGAAATAAATCAATTTCTTTACAAAGTTAGTTAAGAACATTATACGAATTATTAGAATAAAAATTATTACGTTCTGTGGGTGATTCTGCAGATTCTGGTGTAGCAACATCTTCTTTAGATGTAGAACCCACGAACACTGATGATGTTGTTGTTTCAACCTGTATTGGAATTGGTTAACACAAAGCACAATAAGGCTTATACTATGCAATAGAATACATGCAAGATAGGTACATAAACGGAACTCAAGTAGGGATAGAATTGCATAAATCACCAACTGCTCCTATACATTGAAACGTACATTTTCTGTGACGTCACTATCACCATTATCACCAGATCCTTGGTAATCTTCGTCATCTCCAACCAAAAGACCATCACCACTTGATTCTGCATAAAATACATCACCATTGTTAAACACATTAGGACAAAGCAGAAAATTGAAAGAATCTTTTTCAAGAATGCGACTTTTATATCAAATTTACCGGGCAAATTTGTATTCGGTTGCACAGAGGATGATGGTGTGTTGGAGGATGGCTCTGGCTGAACTTTCATGGTTGGATTTGTTATTGTAAATGACTTTGTTTCTGCAGATGGTTCGGGCTCAGTAGGTAGTGCAGGCTGTGTAGACAATGCTTTCTGCGTGGAAGGTCTTGGTTCTGGTTTTGCAGATGGTTCTGGTTGTGCAGATGGTTCAGGTTTTGCAGATGGTTCCGGTTCTGTGGATGGTTCTGGTTCTGCGGATGGTTCTGGTTCTGCAGATGGTTCTGGTTCTGCAGATGGTTCTGGTTCTGCAGATGGTTCAGGTTTTGCAGATGGTTCTGGTTCTGCGGTTGGTTCAGGTTTTGCAGATGGTTCAGGTTTTGCAGATGGTTCAGGTTTTGCAGATGGTTTCGGCTCAGCGGATGGTTTCGGTTCTGCGGATGGTTCTGGTTGTACAGATGGTGGCAAACGACTAGATGATACTGATTTATCTAACTTTGTTGTTGTGGTTGTTGTTTTGGTTGTCATTGTCGCTGTTGCAGGTTTAGTGGGTGGTTTTGACGATTTATTTACAACAGTGGTTGTTTCTTTAGTACTCGACATAGAAGCAGCTGTGGGTTTACGAGTTGTGGTTACTTTAGTTGTCACAAGATCTGGATGGATTAGAGCATCTGCGAAATATCTCTGCATTATAAATGCACATCTACACTCGCTGGCAGAAAACATTCAGATAAAGTAGAACAGAAGTCACCTTTACAGGATCCTTCAGCAGCAACACTGACATCAGCGCCCTTTTTGCAAGCAATCACTCTCATCTGGCAGACATCGGAGTATGTAATACCATCGGTACCACAAACCTGTCGAAGAAAAAGTATGACATAAGGAGGCAAAAATTGCGTAGCAAAGTCCAGTATATCGGTTATTGTACATTCAGCTTAATCCTACATTCTCTATGTAACACCATTATACCTAATTGATTACTTACAAAAAGAAGTTACAAAACTCATGCATGACAAACATAACAAGCAAAATTTCTTAAAGTGGCAAGACCAACAATGCTTTGCATTGACTTCCTTAAGTAGATAAACAAACATAAGTTTCAGATACTCACACTTTCCCCATTGAAGTTTTCGCAAGATGACAAGTTTGGACATCTACAGACATATACTCCGGCCTCTTGCACACATTCCTGGCCTGAGCGACAACTGAGATCTTGGCAGGATGTTGCTGAGTCCGGTGAGAGACCTGGATGAAGAAAAACTCTTTCAGTCATTAAACTCTAACTACAACCTCACGATGGGATCGTTTAAGAATTTTTAAAACTTTTTTGCCAAATATGAGAAACATTTTACTCCCTGGAAAGCAAACATTTTAACATTGGCAACTGTATTAAAGCTGGCGACTTACCACCGTGGTCACATCCATTGCTTGTAACCCATGACCCATCGGAGATGCACTCAGTGCATTTTAAGCCCATCACCCCATCTTTGCAACTACAACGTCCGGTCATCTGATCGCAATCGTCTCTGGTTGAACCATCAGAGTGGCAACGACATGCTGAAAAATCATCCCAATTACCAAGGAATTGAAAATTACTGCAAACAATTAGACTGCACGCTTCACTGCTTTAACGAAATTCAAAAACCAACTTCAATATTCATTCTAAAAAGTGGAACAGCATCCCACTCACCCATGCACCCAACAATAAGCCCTTTAGCTACTGCTGTGAAGTTCCAGTACCCTGGTCTGCATCGATCGCAATGCATTCCACCCACACCGGGTCGACAAATGCATTGCTTGCTTACTGGGTCACAGGTGGTGCCGTAGGAACCGTAAGAGTTGCACTTGCACTTTTCTAAAGCAGTACTCGAGCTTAGATCACACATTTGAACAAGTAACAGTGTATATTAGTGGCTTTAATAGTATACTGTAGTATGTAAATATGTGTCGGCATTTAAGGAGACAAACGTACGATTGTTAGTTATTTTATGACTAACCTGGACATCCAGCTTTTTTGAAACCTTTAGCAGGAGTCAGGCCATCTGAGCAGCATCCATACTTGCTGTCTGAGCATGATACTAAGAGGGTAAGTTATAATTATTACTAGTTGCATCTTTATAATCTGTCATACAATACACCAACATAATTAAACTAAAAGTTGCGGACAACATTTTCTGTGTCAAATTTGTCATATTAATACGATTTAGATATTCTCCAGGTAATGAAATAGTTTGAAAATACAGTTTACCTTCACATAGACCCCTTGAAACAATATACAACACTTCTTGCATTTCACACTGTGTTTTCTTCAGTTCACATTCATTCATATATGTATTTCCATCAGAACCACAAACTTCAGAAGTATTCCTGGTAAAATAAAAGTTATCTATTCATTGCATCAAACTTTTTAATTGAAGGCATCTGACTCTTTCATCATATCTTTGCAGACACAATAACAGAACAAGCAAAATGGTTATTACTCTGATCCGCAGTTGAATGAACAAACACAGTTTGCGTCTTCATCGTCAATTGTGTTGTCACAAGTTCCACCATATAAACATTCACAATCATCATCAGATTTTCCAGAACCTTCCATGTCTGACCCAATCACACATTGATCGTCTGAAGACGAGAATATCATAAAAGACAATGCTTGCATATGGACTTACCCACTACAATACCAAGACTATGCCATGGAGGTTACAATGCAATATTTATCAAACTTTTAAGCTATTCTGCTTCATTGGCCTTACCACAGGGACCATTATGGGCAAGTGTTATTTCCAACTTATTCTTGCAAGCAGTGACCACCATTTCACATTCGTTGTCATATGTCATGCAGTCTGAACCACAGACTGGGGCATATGCATCGGTGCACTAGAAAAAAACAAGTCTTAGTAGCTGAAGCTAAGATAAAATACATTCAAATAAAGATCTCTTCCGTGCCATAGGTATATGTATACCAGTGTTGTAATGACTCGAGCCACGTTTTTATGACTTTACTTGACTCAAGTCACAGGTCCTAAATGACTCGAATCACAACTTGATTCGAGTCAAAGTCCAAAATGACTTGAGTCGAGACACGTTATGACAATCATAATGGCAAGAAAGACAACTTTTGGTAACAGAATCGGTTATTTTTTCTAAAAAATTGCGACTTCCTGTAAAAAGTATCAACCATATTAATTTGTACACATCAATGATGTAACCAAGCAATTAGTAATCAATTTAATGCAACACATATAGTGTGACTTCAGATGTTAAAGGCATTAACTAATTTGACTTGACTTGTGTCACAGTTGAATTCGATCGATTCAACTTGACTCGAATCACAGTTGAAACTGACTCAACTTGACTCGAGTCACAGCTTAAATTGACTCGACTAGACTCGAGTCAGAAAAAATTGACCTGGTTACAACTCTGATGCATACCCATAAATATATATTCTAACAAGTTTTTTCAGAATAACTTTGTCCATGATATTCAGTTTTTATCATCATAAATCCAGCAAATAGCTTATACATTAGCTTTATAATGCTTTATCATGCTTGAAAGTGGCGCTGCACACAACTCACGGCAGTAGGACAGACGCATACTGTTCCCTGAGCTTCAGTTTCACACTGTGCACCATTCCAGCACTTCACATCATCACATTGGCTCTCTGAAAAATGACGAGAATCTCTATATTAACACTTTTTGTTGCCGGTAGAGCGCACTGCACTTTTGATGGCAACACAAATACTGCTGTCATATTTAGAATGTAGTGGCAACTAAATAGTAGTGCCACGTTCTACAAACATACCACAAGCTCCTTCTTTCTGTATTGCCAGGTTTCCACCAGAAACACAGTTCTGTCTGTGCACTTCGCACGCACTCCTGTTTAAAAAAATCACAATTTTCTTTCCTTTTTCCTAATCAGAACACCATTGCGTACAAGACGCCACAAATACAATATTCTACATTACCTGAACGTTTGTCCATCAGTTGTGCAAACCGGCTTATATTCGTCACCACAGACGACACACCCACAAGAAGCGATGCCATTGAGAACCGTGCAGACTTCTCCTTCTCCACATCCACCCAGATCCTCACATGGGTCTGGAGGAATTTCTACAGAAAACGTCATGTTGAAAAGAACTCATTCACTAGTAATCGACTGATTGATATCTATGGACTGAATATTGCATAACTGCTACCAATAGGCACTACGCAAATGAGTGTTTGAAGTAAAAATTAGTCCTGTAAGTATTATATACAACTCACCTGTAAATCCTTTTGTGGCATATTTTAAAGTAACTAAATTTCCAACAATAACTATGTGGCACAACTATTATGATGGAGTGACTTTTACAAAAAAATTTAGCATTTTGCCAACAATGTACGTTTTGTTTACAAAATAGCTTGGTAAATTGTGACATGATATATTTCATGCGGAACCTCACAAAACAACAAACAATACAGCAAAAGGTCGAGACAATGAAGCAAAATTTCTGATGATTGTTTTAAAACATATTCCATTAGAAACAAAAATCGCTTTTTTTCTACTAAAAAGCTATTACTATAAGACTAAATATTTTCAATCTTGCAAAACTTATCAACTCATTTATTTCCTAAAAGTGTATCTACCTCGGCAAATATCTTTGAAGGTGAACATAGTATGTGACTCGCACATTGCTCGCCTAGCAGCGTACATGTTAACGAATTTCCTTTCCCTTCCTTGTCCGTCATCAGCCAGTTTACAAGCTAACGACACGTCTAACTTCTGGGCATCGCCAATACTGTCACAAGAGCATTGCGGGAAAATACCTGTGACGTTTGCATAAATTTGGCACTTTGCGCCGTGTTCGCATTGAAGGTCCAAACATACATCTGCAAATAGTAAAAGCAATAAAGTTTGTGATTTAACTGTTACTTGGATATTTCAATGCACAAAGTATCTTCAAACTCTTGAGTTAGCTCTTTGTACATTTTTCCAGCCCAAAGGCATAAAATTTAATTTTGCTGAACAACAAAGTCAACCATATCCTAAGATGGCAATTAACCACTAGATAAATCCATTTGTAGTTATAGTTTAGTCACTTCAATTATGTGTTACAATGCTAACGGAGAATGAATGATTAAATCTAGACACAGACAGTCTATCTTTGCGATAAATCCAGATCAGCTTAGAATTTGGGATAAACATGCACAGCCATAAATGACAGGGTATAGCACAAATTTATAACATAGCTTGTTTTCCTCACGTTTAATAACAGCTTCAAGAAAATGCCACACACAATGTTTTCATACTATTTGAAAAAAGTATCATGCTCGTGAGTTTGGTATGAGATATTTTGAATAAATACATAACCTATTTTACCTGAATATTGAAAACTATCGTAAGGTGAAAATACATAGAAAATACATTACCTTCTACTATAACATTGTCAGCCGGATATCTCCCTTCAACTGTGGTGAGCCCATTTTCACTGATTGTCAAAGTAATCGCTCCCGATGCTTCGTCAAAGAGCCTGTCATTGATCCACCTTGTGCCAGCATCTGGATCATCAGCCATGGTTATTGGCTCCGAGTAAGTGGAAGCAAATGCACTGTGAAGAAACCAAACAATTTTACATTTATCTTTATCAGGAAAGAAAAATGACTTTTACCCATTATGCAAGATTTATGATTATTGCTGACAGCACAGGCAGCACCAGACAATTAAACTTCCTATATCTACGCCACTGGATGTTTTATTATTAGCCTAAATAACCTGAAGAGCAATATGACACTTCCTTTTCGAACTTCAGTGACCATAAATTCGCCAAGAGTCTTGGCATCAATGTCTTCCTCGCTTAGCGCTTGTAATTTCTGTAATACAACAAAATCTATGATAACTCTTTACATAAACAGTTTAATGTTTTAAATTACAGCAAAGGTCCATATCAAGCGAGCCGAAAGGGTGAATAGTCCACTGGAAATTATAAGCATGATTAGAGCCCATAACTTAAAAGAATGCGTTATTTGTGTTCTAGTTACATGTGGTTCTTTTGAATACTTGGTGTTTCCTGAAAGTTTTGTCATAATGCAAGGAAGCCCTTTGGCCGCCTGAGTGGCTAAATTCAAATTTGGACGTAACAAAATCTTGTCTGGACGCAAATTTTCATTTCTAATGGTTGAGCTTTAGCAGTTTGCCCCAAAAGAACCCAATTTCTCTAAAGGGGCTCGGTTTTATAGGTGCGTTTTCATTCAAAGCCGTATTAAACTGTTTTGTGTGTTTTCAACAATTTAGCGTCCTGATTTTGGGTGCAGCCTTCCACCCTCACTACTTTGCTTTGTAAGCCTCGGCCTAAAAAGGTTGAAGACCCTCAGGTCCATGGTCTTGCCTGGTTGACATCGATCTCAAATGTCCTTATAAAGTCACTAAAGTCTTCATTCGCAGGATCGCAGTTGCCCGGGCAATTATCGTCAGCTTCGATTCCAACTGAACCAGTCAACTTAGTCATGGCTGCAAGAGGGAGAAAGTATCAACAACTTGTGAATATTTTGAAAATGACTATTTCATACATATTTGTAAAACTGGTAAAAAAAAATTATGAAACGTTAAATCAAAATCAAATTTTCTCATGAGATCAGCTTCAATTAACTCACATTTCTTAGCTGGGCAGGGTCCTTCCCGAATCACGGAAAGCTCTCGTCCTGTCTTGCAGGAAAAGCTGCAAAACATCACAGAACACAAATAAAACCAACATAAGTTTATGAATTTCATCCAAGAAGGAAATAATAATCAGGATGTTTAATTTCAACGAACAAATACTCATTTAAAAAAGAAAAACAGACACAAGCAATCACCTCGTAAGAGCGCATTGTGATTCATAAGTGTTCCCATCGCTGCCACAAACTTCCCCAACTTGCTCTGTATCGCATGCCACATCGTCACAACATCTTGGCATGCCAGCGTCGTCAAACGAACATATTCCCGAACACAGACGCTCAAAAGCTAGGGTTGTCTCGTTGAAGACTTCACATGGATCTGCAAGTTTAAAATACAGGTTTTATCCGCACTGTTAGAGCCAGTAATGGGCCTAATTTTGTACAATCTTTGGAAACTTACCGCAGGACGACCTCCTCACAATACTGATGTCCTTAGTCTTGAAACAAGACATCCGCTTCAAGTCGCAATGAGTACGATAAGTCGTTCCGTCGCTTCCGCAAACTGGAGAAGTTCTGAACTCATCGCATACTGGGCAGACACAAGATGGCGCCCTCGATCCGTCGGTGCCAACGACGACTTGGCAGACACTTGAATACCCACACGATACTGCCTCGCAAACCGTTTCGTCGATTACGGGGGCTGCAAAAAGATAAAGCAAAACGTTATTGTTTTTATATCTCCAGCTGAAAAACGTATTACTGATTTAATACAACTTGTAGTTTACTGGTGCCCTTGTACGAAACAGGCCCTACATCTACAGTGACACTATGTACGAAGTATAATAATGCATGAAGTATTTACAATTTGATTCATTTTATTTTACTATATAGACGAAAACGATAAGATATCAAATGTTTTTAAAAAGTGCAATCAAATGTTAAAAACACAAGCAGTGAAATAGAGGTCACTCGTCATTCAAAATTACTCGATTTCAAAACTCTCGCCTTTCAAGATGAATTAAAAGGTAAGGTTCAAGACTGTGGCCGCAACTTCACACACAAAATCTTTGTAAATAACGTCCATATACTCCATACAAGTTGACAGAAGCTATACATGATGCTTTTATCAATGACTGTTAACAGTAAACTTTTAAGATAACAAGGCTGCGCTGTGTTTTACAGTGGTGAAACCATGTTGCCACTACTGCTACTTTCCACAGCGCAGTATTGTTTACAGACGGTGTAAATAGAGAGGCTTCATGTAGACGACGTGGCCTTGGGCTAAGCATAAGCGTACTTGCTTCAAAAAGGCTGTTTTTAAACGAGTGAAGTAAATTGTGTTATGGGCAGCAAAGAAAGCATGTTTCTGTTTGATAAAGAACAAATTAACCGGCGTTTAATTGACTTTGCCCAGTGCAGTATCGTTCAACAGGCGCAAGTAAGAACACAGCTGAAAGAGAACCGCACGGGAAAGTGCAAACAAAACAAGTAAAGCTCCATTTAACTTCAAGGCGATTTGCCGCTGACGAGACGTGTTCATTCAGCCATGACCCTTTGAAGAAACGACTTTCTGTTTTATTGACAGGAGCGATCGAAGTTTCGGAATGTAGAAATATTTGCCGATGCAGTTACAATGAAAGTGTGCAATTAACGCTAAAAATATGAAGCAGTAGTACAATAAGTTTCCTGTCTTACACAAAGACAAGCTCGTTAACCGGGGCTCAAGCGATAAGGAATCATCGCCGAGTTTAAGTCGTTCTAAGTCTAGTAGACTTTTCTCAACCCAACGATAAAGATTCTGATATCATACCGTACAACTCACAAGACGGACTATCATAAGGCCAATAACGCGAGACCGAACTAATCAATAACGACACGACTTGTAATGATTACACTTGCACACTGACCACGGATGTTTTGGGTATTTGTAATTGCAAAATGACACCGGGCTTAACTTAACCAATTTTCAAAGAAATGCCACAACTGACGCCGCCAAAATATATTGTGGTGTCATTAAAATCTTCGAGCGACTAATTTAATGGTAGAACAAGCTTCATTGTCGGTTAGAATAGCTAATTACCAGTGCATGCGCCTCGCACGTTACATCATTCCACTTATAGAATGGTATCCACCAAGTTACGAAATTTCATGAAGATGAGAGGAAAATTACAAGGGTAAGAACACGTGTGTTAACGCTAAGTATAAAGTTTGCAGAAAAAGCTTCATATTTACAATTATTTACAATTATTTACAATTAAGATTACTACAATTTTATCCCCATTTTCCTTATAAATTTACAAAATAACTTTGTATTACTAAGAATAAAAGTTATATAAGGCAATAGAGGAAGTAGCATTGGAAAGATATTGTTTCCTCTATGGATTTAAATAACGTTTTAATTCTTCATCTGCCTCATACAGTCACAACAAATATCCGCGAAGTTTTACAGTAAGCACACGCCTTGTGTCAACAAATTAGTTATACCATCTAACAAGCTAAGTGACCACGGATTCTACATATTTGATAGAATTAGGCCACTCTACAGACGGAAAAATACTAAGTGAAAAATGTCGTCAATCAGAACTTCCTTCAAATTTAAGAAAAAACTGATCTTGCAGATGGAACTACATGCAGCAGGAAATCGCAAAGTCGAACAATGAAGCAAACTCACCGATATTTCGATTTAGTCGCAACAACGTAAACCTATAAAAGCCTGCACATTCGCAATGATCCGACTAATCTCGAATTTGCGACATCACAGCCTAATACCGGCACGTATGCTCGACAATCAAGCCAGTATCTACGTCACACTTAATCAACGCAACACAAAGATCAGACCAGAAGTATATAGGAAGGCATGCCGACAACGCTATTAACAAAAAACCGTTCCGGTAATATAACGTCAGAGATAGCAGATTAACTTGAAAACGGCGTCGTAAGTCCGATGTTGAAATGCGGCATCGTTGAGTTTTCAATTAATGCGGCTAATGCGTTGTAATCTCCTTAAAATCATTTCCTCCGCGTATAGATGGAGACTAGAGCACAACAATGCGAAAACAGCGCGTGTCTTTTGTGTTTTCCAAACGAGAACATGCTGCATCGCTATGCTCAGTTTGCTGCCACCAAAATGCTTTGAGCCATCTGCAAATAGCGACGTTGTTTTAACGTCGGGTTCCAAATTTGCGAGAGAGGATAAAAATTCAAGGCCGTGCTAACTATTGTACATATTTTACAATCCATGTTTAACACGGAAAAGCTTCCAACGGTACGACCACATGCAAATAACGCTGATTTACAGGTGGTAGGGTGTGTGAGTCAGCGACAGAATGCATTGGTGGGGTTCCGTGGGTGTGTGCACGTGCTAGTGCAAGGTTAGCTATAGAGCTCTTATGCAACAATTACAACAGAAAAATGCATGCAAACTATACGTTAGCACACGTCATACACTGAAGAAAACCAAAACACAATCAAGTTTAGATAATTCACTGCAAACACCAACAAATTAAAGCATTAAGTTATCAAATTTTCACTGCAAAACTCTTGCTCGCATTCACAGATTACCATATGTCTGCTATTTCTATAGCTACTGCTTTGCTATACAAGCCCAAACATATATGCACTTTTAAAGTTAAATACGAGTACATACACACAAAACCACATGACAACACGGAAACACACCACGTGCCAGCTAGAAACTACAACAAGACCATTTCTCTCAACTAACCGGTAGTTGTCAAGAGTCTACATTCATCTGAATCGCGATCTTTGTCGAGACAATCCCGTCCTACTGACAAATGTCACTTAATAAGATAAAATTGCTTTGATAATAACAACACACAGTTTACATATGCCCAACTTCAAAGCTTTAAATCGTTAAGGAGATAATATATATGTAATTTCGTGGACAATAAAATTGTCTATTTAGAAGTTACACGTTATGCGAATTGGGTTTACTGTTCTGCCATTAAAAGCTGCCGCTCCTCAACTGAGTCAACTTACACTCGTGATCCTAGATGACTAACTACACTACCTAGTCGGACATTTCATTGCAACGTAACTTTTTACCTTCCGGTACTTCGAACATGAAACGAATTGAGAGCGATTTCATCGGTCCTTTTGTGATAGTTGCTCCGAGAGAATGAGGCTTGCTACAAAAGGTTTTCACAAGGTCGAAGTTGACAGCAGGAACAATTGCGGTTTTAATTCAATTTTTTTATATCGGAAAGTTAGCGTCCACGCGAGCGCGCAAATTCAGTCCTCGCTTTCCAAGTAATAGAGCACGGTTTCTGTGCGTGGAAAAGTGATACGGCAGGGTCGATTTACATTATCAGCTGAAAATATTTTAATTGCAACCGGGTCCGAGTCAAAAGTTTATCACCGTTAGACCGAGTGTTAAGATAAAATAGGGTTTGAATAAATTCGAATGCCTGGCGACGAAGGACGAGTGAAGCTCCCAGCTTAAAAGCTAATCTTTCGCATAGCCATCGTGTAGCGTTTGCCCTTCGCCGCCAGACTAGCAGAGATCCAATAATCCTACTCTTGTGTTAAGAGGTCGTGAAATTGATCACCGACGATGGATTTTGCATTCACATCAGTGAAGGTTTTGTGCGCGATCGCAAACAATTTGCGCCTCGAGGGTTGATAATCGCGCCCCTAATTATGTGAAGAATGTAATGCTTCCTGAAATGTTGTCAGCCTTTGTCATTCTCTTCAACCTCTGCGTAATGGCAATAACAATCCTAATTGAAAGGTTTCCAACGCGTAATTTCACGCCGTCTAACAACACGCTGCTATTTAACAGATTTTCTGACTACTCATTTATCTTTCAATAAGATATAACGTGGCGTGTGAAATTGCATTTGCTGTGATTGATCCTGTTAAATTTGGTCACGGACTGGGTCGACAAGTCTTTTGATTTCGGACGTTTGACAAAACTCGATGACGCTTTAATGTCTTGTTTATTATATGAAGGGGTTGAATTTCTTATATCACAAGTTGAGCTCCCAAGTCTTTGAAGTATGTTCGTAGGTTTGACTCGACACAAACCAAGTATGACCCCAAAATATGAAAAATTACAGTTGGCATACGTAATACATCATGACGTAGTTTTTAAAGAGATACAGGACACAGTTCTCCACCTACCGCATTCAGATTCTGAAACGACTCTTATGCGACGCTGAGTTTGGCACTGGGCGGCTTTCAACCGGCAAAGATTCGGATAAGTGATGTCGTCGGATCCGCAAACCGGAGTCAGGAGCTCGCCTGAATCCCCATCTTGAAAGTCACATGATGCCGGAGAACAAATGCAATTGGCGACGCCATCGGTTGCCTGGCAACGGGCTCCGAATCCACATATAACATCGAGACACGGGTCTAGTGAAACATGAACCCGTTCAAGCGTAGTGGGATGAAAAATCTTAAGAGTTTTGAAATGATATCAACGTCGCCATGGCGTCTTGAAAGCGTCTATCATGCGTGACGTGATTAAAATATTTAAAAAGCAACGCGTCACTCACCTCTCGGTTCTTTTGGTTCTTCTTGTATCTTCTGACCTGCAAATAGAGAAAAAATCGAGGTCAAACCTAGATCTATTGAACCAGATGGATGAAGAAATATAATAAGTTGGAAGATGAGGCTTTGCTAGGCACCTAGAACGCCATCAAAGCTGTTTAAACAACGTCAGGTTGACGATAATCCAATGAGTATGAAAATTAGAACAAAGCAGCCGATAAAATCGACGCCAATGCACGGGGAAAGATATATAGGCTTAGAGGCTTTAGCTATTGGTGCTTCTATACTGCTAACGGCATAGAACAGACATAGCGTAAAAATTTGGTTAAACTAAAGTGAAAGTTATGGTTGTTTGATGATAGATGGTGTAACTTCAATGGAGATTTTGCCAATTTTGTTCCGTATTGAGTGCGAAGAATTCCTGCACAACAAACATCTTCAAAAAAGTGTCGCCTATTTGTGATTATGACAACAACAGCTCAAAGCTTCGCAAAACATAGAACGGCCGTCACGTAACGAACATTTATGAACAAACAACTAATTTAATTCAAATAACGAAAACTGCCATGGCTCGAACAGTCAGTTATTTGTCTGGATCGTTCGGTGCAAATATGACTCAGAAAACAAACTTCCTCGAAAATCAGCCATCTCAGTAAACAATTCCAAGTTTGTCAACAAACTTTGAAAAACTTAATCAGCAATCTGTGCGCTGTTTAGGTTCCATTAACATTGACTTACGGTGTGACGCATTCAAGTACAGTTGTTTATGCATAACCCGATTACTAAGCCCATGGTTCCTAGCTCGCGTCCGTGCCAAAGTTGCTTCAAGTTTTGATTTGCCTGGAAGTATAATGTTCGAAGTGCAGCACACAATAAGCGTTCGTCTATGGCTAAGCCTACGGTCTATGCACGAAATGTATAAATATGACGATCATGCAGTGTTGCTGGTTACACTGGTCAACAGCCAATTTGCTTCTGAAACGAATGAGGTCAATCTTGGCTAATTTGGGGTCACTGATCTCGAATATCAACTTTAAATTTGTTGATTAGCTCTAGTTTTTGAGATATGGCACCATGCCAAAATGTGCTTTACTTGCTAACGCGGAAAGAAGTGTGCGTTTATCTGTTGTAGTTTGCATCTGCCAGATAGAGTTGGGCACTTAATATATTTGTTTGAAGGTAGATGACGTTTCTATTCATATTATTTTTTATTTTGACGTATGTTTGAGTTGGGTTGTTTGCTTGCTTCATGTGTGTAGTCTGAACTGCTCTTTCTGCAGATGCCACGTAAATGCATAAAAAATGCAGACAATTTCTACTAGATTTGTGGTGAAATAACTTTTTCTTCACAAAAGTGAAGTATAACGGCTGTGGTCAGGAAAACAAACCTTGTATTCAACTTGTATTTTGGATATAAAGTTGGTGATCAGGACAAGAGTTGGGCCCCTAACATATGCTGTAACTCCTGTGGTGAAAATCTTTGGCAATGGCTAAACGGAAAAAGAAAATGTATGCCCTTTGCTGTTCCAATGGTTTTGAGAGAACCTACTGACCACATTAGCGATTGCTACTTCTGCACGACCCCCCACCCCCCGGTTTGTAAAGGTTTGTCGAGAAAGAAGAAGCAAAGTATTCAATACACAAATATTCCATCAGCAATTCGTCCCGTACCGCATGGAGAATTACTTCCTGTTCCTGAGGTACCTAAAGAATTCACGTTACGTTGAAACACTATCTTCCAAAGAACCACACCTTATAACTCAAAAGAAATTGCACTATCTTATCCGGGATTTGGAACTACCAAAAGTTAAATCAGAAATTTAGACTTCAGCTCTAGACTACAGCAATGGAATCTTCTGGCAGAATCATCATCTTCGAAGACGGTAAATTTGATCAAGTGTTATTTGACAAAGAGAAAATTGCATGGGAAGCGTTTAAGTTGCTGGCCACAAAATTCTTGGGGAACAAAAGAGCTGACAACTACACGGAATTGGTGTAAATCTCATTAAAGCATACAGATGCATGGAGTGCAATATGTCACTGAAGATACACTTTTTGGACTCGCACCTGGATTTTTTCTACCAAACTGTGGAGATGTCAGTGATTAGCATGGTGAGCGATTTCACCAATGCATATCTGCAATGCAAAAGAGGTACCATGGAAAACAAAATCAATCAATGCTTGCTCACTTTTGCAGGATGATATGTAGGGATGCTCCATTAACCGTATACGAGTTACAGGACAAAAGGAATATAACAGATAAAATAGATTAGAAATTCATATTTGGAAAGTGGCAGTTATTTGTTGCATATGCTATGCTGAAATATAAACGCATGCAATTATTACACTGTTTGTACATTGTTACTGTTGTGTTCAATAAAGTGCACCAAGGCTTGCCATATATAGATTAACATACAAAAATGAAAATTTTTTTATCTTTTAAACTAGAGCTAATCAGCAATTTTAACCGACATTTTTGGATTCAGCGTCCAAAAATACACAAGAATCAATTGTTTTCTTAACGGAAGCAAAAAATTTTTGAAAAATTGTTGACCAGTGTTATTAGCAAATCGTCTGACGTAGCAGGAATTCCGAGGTTGTTCAAAATATTTCCGACAAAGCTTTCGCCTTTTTAAGCCGCAGAGGAGCAGAAAGAACAGCGAAACCGCTGAGGGAAAGTGCTTAACATGGTTAAAACTGTTTAAAAGAAAACAATTAGGACGTTGGAAGAACCCGCAAATAGGTATTTAACAACCGCAAAACAGAAGATTAGTTTAACCCCACAGTGGTTTACCAGTTAATGCCCCAGCAAAATAGTTGACCGGTAAATCTTGTCCTCAAAGCCGCATATACAAACAGGTAGGGTGTGTTATTCCTGTATAAGGTAATTTTTGCAGTTAAAGCGCAGATTTTTATCAATCTTTCAACAAGCTACGTGGAGGTACATGTTAGGAAGAAATGACTTAGCTGTTTGGGTTAAGCCTTAAAGTACTAAAAATAAATTAACGAATAGACGGGGACTCACTGAAATATGCAAGTTCTTGGGTGTTTTTCTGCAGAAATATCGGCAAATGTTTTCGATTTTTCAAAACGGTTTTCCTTATGAAGCAACATGTTGGACAGTTGCACCTTGTAGCAAATACACCGATCCGTCAATAGAAGGTTTTGGTAAGGGACACCAAATTAAGGAAAGCTAGCGGACGCGTCATGACGTGCACCTTGACAACACGCAAGACTGCTTAAGGTTCATCCGACGTTAAGTGAAAACCGTCAAAACGAAGCGACTAATATAATGTAACGATGTCTACAACCAACCGTGGTCTTGTGGCTTTTTTAACTGCGCGTGACACCGTGAGCAACATTTCTGCGAAGCGCAAGAAAACTGCTGGCGACAGGCTAGTAGCATCGCACACTGTATCGAGCCCGTCGACTCAGCTAAGACTCCAAAATATGTAACCTGACGTAAATGCATTTTCGCCGCCGCAATAATTTTATCTTTGCGATAACGAAACGGCAAACCTTGCCTAAAACGTTCACAATCTAAAAGTAAACGAGCCTGCGCGGTTATGTTAGTGACGTCCAAGTACGTAAAAGACAGTGAAATATGTGAAAAGTTGCACATAGGATGGTTTGTGCACGCAAAACCGCATTTAAACATTTATGGCTATTAACGTCACTGTGACTGCAGTGGCAATTCTTGTGTCAACGGAAGCAAAGTGCTTTTGCGTTCAACTACAACCCGACAAATGAAACACACACAGCGTAAAATGTATCATGCTTGCTGCACTAAAGGGAGTTCTAGTTTGGCCTAGCTTTTACATGGTATGGGCACGATGCAATAGCGTAATCGTTATTACATTGTTATTTAGCTGGCACAGCGAAACCGTTTCCAGACTGTCAATACAACTAGACCTGTATCAACAAAAAGACTTTGCAATGAAAACACAAGAGCTGCGAGAACGAATTGGAGTAAATTGCAATCGAGCTAAGATCACTTAGCAATCTCCTGTTAACTTTCTTCGTTTCCTAATTCGGCATCGCAATCAAAACCACCGTAAGTGATATAACTACGCCGGGGAGAAATGCGATTTTACGATATGCTGAACCTTGATGCCGAATCAACACTGATGTTTATAATGCAAAGAAAACTAAGTCGATAGGCGAAGACATACAGCTTAATTTGGCCTATTGCTGAGTCCACAACCTCGTAAATGCGGATGATTGCTCTTTAAACGACTGCATACCTGAATTTGTAGGTGGTCGCCTTGGCAGCCGAAACACGATTTATTCCTTGAAGTACTACCATCACATCGGCGAAAAGATGTTTGACCCCCAATGTTCAATGTTCAAAGCATTTACAAAATTTACAACAATCAAGAAATGTAATAAATACTTTCTTGGCCAATGGTGGATTTGCCAAAACTGTGCCAGCGCAAGGTATGAAAAGCATTCGGGATGACAGGCTGAACAATTTTCCAAGCCATCAGCTCGTATGAGCTATGCGTATTAGTCATATATAAAACTGCGCGGTACGTAGATGAAAGTGTTTTTACTGGACTTGAAAATGGAGTTAGGCCAAAGACCGCCAACTATTTGCCTTTCGTGTTAAGGGCTCTTCCCTGGTGCCACCGACTTTAAGAAACAGGTGTTTGAAGTGTGCAACTGAAATTCAAAAGCAATAGCAAGAGAGTAAACATAAACTATGCGGACATGACCACGAACACAAAAAAACAGCACGAGCCAGAACCGCTGAATTTCCACACGCCAAACAAACGAGAAGTGCACAGTAAATCGGTTTCATTAGTTGCAAAAATACACATCTTGACATTGTGTTTTGGCACACTGTTTTTCATTGTATTTTTGTGTTGCCCAAATGTGGTAATAATCCCGATGTCATAAACGTCTGTGGAAATATACCTGTGAATTTAAAAGGCATGCTGACTTTGATGCATTGAGTATTTCTGTGCGTTTCTGTAAGTAAGTGGTTCTAATTTTACAATTTGAAAGGCGATAGTCATTTCTCCTTAAAGTCAATACCAAACAAAATGCCACCATTTACAGCAAGTATTTGTGAAATTTCGTAATGATTGTTTAAAAACAAGGCGCTGTACCAAGTATCGTATTCCAGGTGTGTGCTAAACGCTTGCCCATGTTACCTAATGCTTAAAAGCAACTAAAAGGCATCACGAGCCAAACCATGCTAAATATTTACAGTCAAAGCGACAAAAAGTACTTAGCGGTAGGTGGATACGACGATACGCATTCACCTAATAGCCAAGATTTTGAAACCTTGCAAAAATCTCACGGCCTATAGACTTGCTTTTGAGAAATAGCGACTTCTTTGTGACCTAATAACAGTTTTGTGAGACAATACAAACTTACCGTCACGGTCCATAAAATAATAAGCACTGACTTGCGATCTCGGGGCAAGGGAAAACGAGATTTACCCATTGCAGTCGCTTAAACAACGTTAAATGCTACTTGATACCGGCAAACATGCTGGTACAACAAGCAAACGGAAAGGGATGACGTTTTCCCTAAATGAGAAATGAGGATGTTTTAAATCGCGACCGGGGATTGATTTCAAAAATAACCACGGTTTGCTACAAATCCAGTCACCCTGGTGTTTGAAATATAGTTTAATTATAGAGTTCAAACGGGTGCAATAACTGCCAGCTTAAAGGTCAAGTTTTGAGAAATATTATGCGGCATACCAAGCAGAGGTTTCAAAATTCTTCAAAATATGGAAGATAATTAGCACGTCTCTTGTAAAATCTGATCCCTCTACACCGAAAAATAAAAACTAGCTTCAATTTCGACACTACAATGCTGAAGTTGTGTCGCAGCTGCTGATATAGGTAACTAAAGCAGTCAACTGCTTCAGGTGATGACAAGAGCTGACTTGCTGCCAAGATAAAGTTCACCGCGATATTTGATTCCTATCTAGCGCACAAAACATGTTTGCTATGGGATTAGGTCAATGTATATAGCGCACGCTTTCGTTGGAATACGCTTACACCTCAAAGATGTGGGGTATTTGGGTATCAGAACGAAACACTGTTGTAAACAGAGACAAGTTACACCTTTAACGTTATTTAATAAACAAAAAATACTAAAAAACAGAGTATTTAAATAGGGGTCAGTTTTACGCTTGGGTGCCATGTATGCTATTGTATTGTGTCTGTGTGCAATCGTATGCAAACAGCTACCACAAATTCGATCGAATATGTATTTTGTGAACTGTCGCTCTAATTCAACATCTGCTTCAAAACTTTGACAATCTGCGTCGTCAGTTGGCGTTAGTAATAAAAGAACGCAACCACTCCTACGATCAAGCGAAATGCTGTCATAACTTAGGAAGTCACTGTACGACAAAGTGAAAGAACATACGTCATATGCGTGCCGCACATAGCAGCCGCCTACTCGTTTGAAAAGGAATTTTTTAACCGAACTTCTTTAGGTCGGATAAAATTAACTACATTAACAAAACACCGGTAAAGTAGTCCAAGTTTCACTTACTTCAAGGCTACCGACGCAAACTTCAAAGGCGAAGGGCTGTGTTGTGGCGCACAATCGGAAGCACACAAGTAAAGCCAACACCAACAGCGCACAATTGCACACGATATTTCTTTATCCAACAGCAACAACTAGGCGCGTATTAACTCGCACTGAGAAAGTGGTTTAAATGATGGTGATGTCATACTTAAATACAACTGTATGCATAATTCATGACGACTTGAGCCTGCAGTATGACACTTGACTCGTTTATTTATCGTGTATCGATAAAGAGGAACTGGTTTCAAGCTTGCTGAGTTGTTTCGCATGAAACCTTATGCGCCAAGTTTAACAACACATTGTCCGTCCGAAATTGGACAAAAATGACATTTCTTAATCACTAATACTTGAGGCGGTATGACTAAACTTAGTTAAACTCGGTTTAATTACTTCATTAATCAGACCAAAATGTAAACAAAGTTTTTTTTTTCTGGCGTCATAGTTTAACCATTCGCAGCATGATTAATTACAACTAACATGTAATGTCTGAGCTCAGGATTATGACAAAAGTAAGACGGTCTGGGCGCTAAGCGGAAATACAAGAGCCGTAGAAACGGCAAAAATATCATTCGCACGAGGGTTCAGTAAAACGATACGAAGGTCTTCATAAAGCACTCGTGCGCGCACGCAGCTGGAATTTTAAAATTTGACAAAACGATATTAAGTTTCGTCATGGACGTGATGACTTTTAACACAACATCGACCATTGTTTCAACTGGCAAATTTCATGAAATGCACAGAGTCCCTAAAACCTGCCGGTTGTATCCGTGGAAAAGTGGCTAAACTTTAGTAGCTTTCGAACATGAGCATTCAAACACGCAAAACTAAAGTACTGGTGGCGAGAAAGACTCAAATTAAATCGATAGCCACTGTATTAACGTGAATTTATACTTGAATCCAAAATTTATTCCCACTTGCGGTAGCTTCAGTCGATTGTAATCAATTTCCGAAGCTTAATTGTGTAAAAAGAAACTCGACTAAATTACAAAGATGACTGAACACCCGAAAAGTGAAGGGTGCATGGCACTATGAGACTTCCTTGTATCAAGGAAGATGTTTTCACCAAGGACGTCGTCGTTGCTCAACTTTGCATCAATAAACAAGATAAGAAATATAAGCGGGTTAGAAGGCAACTGTTGTTAATTGGCCGAACAAAGTACACTTACCAGTTAAAGTCCAGATTTTATCTCAAACTAAGCTGATGATGCGAAGGTATCTGTTTTCAAAACATGAAATTTCACGCAACAAAATGATAGCGTCATTACCGGAGGGACTGCCGTACATCTTCAAGGTTAGTTACCAACGGCATAGGCCTGGGTTGGCGTTTACGGTCAACTATACCGCTACATGACGTCGCCTGCCAAGCGGATTTCCAAAACAAACCAACGACCACAAAAAGAATGCTCTGTTATCTGACGCTGCGTAGCCTATATAGCGTTCCTGTTTGTAGATGATGACGACAGACTTCAATAAACGTTTTAAAAACAGAAAATAGCATGCGTGTAGAATGCTTCAATAACAGCATGTACAAATACATGCATGCAAAGCCCTTTTCATCATGGACTACAGAACATGGAAGTTATCAGCCTTTTTTCCAAATTTTACGCAAAGTATCCGCGTGAGTACAACGTCGGCGGCTAGGCTGATGTTGGAAGCGTTGACAGAGGAAGACTTCGGCGTTAAAAGAAGTTGTTCAGTTCAAATCCGCTAATAAGTGGACGCAGCTGTGTTTCTAGTACAGAACGTTGCATATGTTGTCGGTCAATGTGAAGTTTAATTCATCCTTGAAATGAAGCGAGACATGACGTGTATCTATATTGTCAGCGATTTCCACTTAAATGGCAGGTACGTTTTGAAGAGTGACGTTACTGTCGTACTTCTTCATTTGACCAAAGTTTATGTGCTCGTTATGTTTTAATCTTTAACGAGTAAAACATGAATTAGGTTCCGGTAATGTCGAGTGTTATGTCCGAGAGGTGAAAAATTTACGAATTATTTTGCATTTTTCAAACAATTGAATCATTTTATGATTCATTACGTTCGGTTGGGGAAAATCTCCCAATTAGTGGTTGGTTCGCGATGATCCAATGTTTGCAATTTCCAAGTAGACAATTACTCAACCGTGAGCATAGCTACCAACAACTCAAACACAAGAACAAAATATATTCAATTAGGATAAAGTTAGTAATGGAAAAAAATGCTTAAATCGGTCTAAGAGCTATCGCAAGAGATGATGGAAAAAATGCATTGGCAACAAGATGTTTATGGCAACCAATGGCTATCTCCACCTATTAGCCACAATGTTGACGTTGAAAACAAGGTCGAAAAAGTCACTGCGGTAAAAGTGTGACGACAAAAACAGGATATGAGTATGTAGCTATGATATGATCAGAAACAAAATTCCGTAGCGGGTCCGCGTATTTCGTTCGTGTGAAACGTATCCATTTTCGACGCTTAATCATAACAATTAAGTACCGGCTTTAATGGAAAAAACTTTAAACGGCCGGATTAGGCGCGTGTCGGAATGCTCGATTCGACATCGCGAAATTTTCTTGTTAAATATTTCCTTTCTCCCCGCTAACGACGCTGGTGCTTACGGGCGCCCCGCAGTCAAATTTGAACCGGTAATATAATCGATTATAATGCGAAATGCACTTTAAACAGCCAGTTAAGACACCGATTGTGCATTTGGGCATGTTCGTATACACTGCACACCTTTCGACCCTACTTAAACAACTGTTCGCCAATCTGAGAACTATGTACCAGGCGTGTACAGTGCGCAACATCTCCACACGTTGATTTCGGCCAGCAGTGCATATAAGGACTGTGCTATAAATCAAAGCAGGTTGGCCGTCGTTAAACGATCCAAGGTACACAAGTCAAACTAAACCGTCAAACATTGAGGACCTTTGGAATGAGCTGGTTGCTGGAAAGAAAAACAAAAGTACGCGGAAAATTCTCCTGAAATGCAGGGAATGCGGTTTTTATTGCCAAGTCATTGAAGACGTTATTAAATCCACTGGATCCGATACTTTGATGTCGTTTCGTTCACTTTGGAAAGTGTTTTCTTTTCGAATCGACGTTTGCTCTCGCGAGAAGTTCCCATTTCATCCCCACTGAATGAACTTTGTGCTCCGAAAGCCGGATTTAATAATTAAGTGCCCTTCTGGCATTCCATGGTAGACGACCGTTAAGAAAACATCGATGTCATTAATCAGTCTCATGCTTCTATAAACCCGTATGGCGTACATCAAGCTCAAAGTACTCAAATTACTTGCTTCTTTACTTTAATTTGTCAAAGTTTTCACAGAAATCCACTGTATACCGATTGTGGGCTATCACCAAATCCCGAACTGCCGTCGCTTTAGAAGCGACTTTTTACGATTTTTACTGCAATGTGGAAGGAATTAGATCGGCTCAAATACCCGTGTACGGCGCTTAAAGTATTTTGCTAAGCACTGGCCTGGTCCGTCAAAGGTTGATGGTTATTTGCTCAATCAACAACGCAAGGTACGACCGTGAATGGAATCCAAGCAAAATAAGTCATGACGCAAGGGCTTCTTTGAAACGTTTTTATGTTGGTGACGGGCGTGTCTCCTATTCAGGACACGTGTAACGTTCTTTAAAGCAAGTTTATCTGAAACTACTGGGTCAGCCTTTAGGGCGCGTTTAAATTTAGCAACATTTAAACGAACGGCACAAAATCATAAACCAACATGGCATCACCAGTTATTACCCCTGCAGTAATCAAGTTTCCAGCTTTTCCAGTCGTCGAAATCCCCGATTAGGCCTTCAACGGTAGTTCAGAATTGTTGTCAGTGACACGTGCAAGCTATTTTTCGTTGCTCCGCCATCTCACGCTATTGTGCGTTAACAAGTTTGCAAGTATTCGGCATTTTTCACACTTGAATAAGTTAACAAAAGCGTAGTGACGCGGTTGCCACGAACACAAGAGTTCAAGAACCCAGCAATATGTTTGTTGTGTGGTTTCGGTATGAATAAGATAAGTTGGTCATACACTTCTAAACCTTTAACTTCGATACGTTAATTCACACTGCAGTTTCAAACCCACTATAGTTTGACCACAAGAAACATTTATTTTGCAACGCTGCTGGGTTAGAAAGAAGTGGAGTGTTGTGATTCGCTCGAAATGACCGCAAGGTTATTAGTTATTACATGTACTGTAGGAACCCGCAGACATAGATGGTAGTATCGGTTTCCATTCAATCATAAAATAACCAATAAATGCCAGCAAAGCAATACACAAACGACCGACTTGCCCAGACGGCGAACCCCAACACTTCGAATTTCGCAAAACTAAAAGATGATGAAGGATGTTCCCTCAAAGGGGGGGGGGGGGCAATAAAACTATTAAAGAAATGACAAGCTGCAAAATCGTGCGTCCTAAAAATCTAATTGATAGTTACTAAACGCACATGTTTGCTGGCACATCTTCTTCACTACGCGACAGTTCAATAGCTTGTCAAAGGGCACCGCTGGTCTCAGAAAAAGCGTCAACACCTCTTGTGTACCTCTAGAAATAGATAGCTGCGACTTTGTGAAAGTAACGAAATCGATTCGCAAATGAATTAAGTTAAAGATCATTTTTATCCTGTACCTCAAAATGTGAATTACCAAAAATCCAATGTTCATTCAAAAAGCGTAAATTGTTTGACGTAACGACGTCCTCTGGATTGCGTCGTCACCAGGTAGTCTTTATTTAGCGGTAAAGTACAACAGCGATAACGAAACCCAATACATGATATTCGTGTTCGCATGATCCTTGAATAATTTTCCGCGCGACACATCCCTGTTTCTAACCATTCGAAGAAGATTCATTAGCTGTTGCAACCGATCGTTTACTTTGGATTGCGATAACAAGTAACTTAATCGAAGTTAAAACCCAATGCTTTGTTTTTGATTTAGCGGTTTCCTTGTGCTCGGCCAAACGGCTCCGATTTCTAGAACAAGGCAAAGCTACAGACCTGGTGGTTGGCGCGTTGGATCCTAAATTACAAGCTATTCACGATGATATTCCCAGCGAGCGTGCGGTTTGTCGAATCGAAATGCAAAAAAAAACAATTTCAATTGCCTTTAAACTTCAAACAGTAAACATTACATTACAGTGTATATATGAAAAATAAATAATTTCCATTTTGGGCGCGTTGGATATTGCGCAGACAAAACGCGCTGGAAAAGGATCAGAGACTTAATACGTTACTGTTTGGCAAATGTACGTTATTGTCAACTTTGAGCTTATAGTTTTGTGTAAACTCGCCTCCACCAAATGGGTAATTCTTCAACAAACGCAAACAACAACGGACGAAGTTAAGGTTCAAAAAGGCAAGTTGCTTCATCAATATCAACAACATACAAAGCGGCCGAACTGCCGGAAATGTTATTAGGCGTTTCCGGATAGAAGGTAAGCAAGTCCCGCTGCTATATCGATCGTTTAATTGCAAGGGTGAGCATGTAAGAGCAGAAAGATTTCAGTGCTGATTATAAACCGGCTTGATCGGTATAGGTAAGTCGACCGGAGACGGTCCACCGGACGGATAAAACGGATCGCTTTACTAATCATATCAAGCGGAAACGATGCGCTTGTTTTGGGGAAATACGCGCTTTTAAACGAATGTAAGCTTGGGAAATTTTAAACCAATGTGTCATGTGTGGTGGAAAACATTTAGGAAAATTTAGGATGTGTGCTGTGCTGTGTTACCAGTTGATGATGTAAACTTCCACTGAGCACTGCGATTTAAGCAAAATGTTTGCTCCAAGTATCTTCGATCATTACAGAGCGTGGGAAACACAATACCACGGTTACAAGAGTTTCAGGCATTCTAACAATGGCGACGTCTGTCGCTTTACAAAGGACTTATCGTGTTCCAAAACGCAATACAAGTTAAGCTATCACAGAAAATCGATTTTATCCGTACTCTCCACCACACACATCTCAAAAGCATTCCAACAAAGAGTGATACGAACAGTGCGGTTCAATTAGCTAAACGATGTTTATTTCGTTTTCCACTGGGGATTGAGAAGTTTGTTAAAGCCCGAGACAACATATTATTGCAACGAAATACCTGCCGGATCGAACACTTGTTACCATCGTACTTAAACCGACCATGGAGGCGGAAAAAATGTAAATTGGCGTTGACCGAAAACGAACCTTCTCAACTAACGAAACGGCTAGTAAATTGACCTTCTGTTTAACCAAGCACCTGGTGCAAGTTATTACTGGGGCCGGATTAAATTTAATACCCTGTAGCTGAAGATTGCTGCTAACCAGGTCCAATTAACAACACATGCGTTACCTATACGGCTTGCGGCGTCGTGAAAATATGACATTTCCAAAGGTTCGGGATATTTTTTACCACCAAGCCGCACAAAGTAAAGGTCAAACCGCGGAAGAGTAGTAACTGACACCTTGTGTGGCCATGTGTTGTTTCTGGGATGCACGTCGGCATAGAACGCGTGATTGGTCAGCTTTAAGTGACAATCGTTCACAGATGTCGTGACAAACTACATGATAAATGACTTACTGCAATTGGGTACTACCCAGTTGCTAATCAAGTTTATAAGTGACAGCACAGTTGCTTTGAGTCGGTCAATTTTCACAATTGGAAAATGCATTTGACCGTACCACAAACACAGAACCGAGATGGCGTCAGAATCCTGGTGTAAGTCATAATAAACTTGAACTGCGTTTGTCTTATGACTTCTCAAGCAATAACTAAACGTCGAAACGACAGAACACATTGTGTGGTCCATGTTTAAGTTTGTCGTCCCGTCAAACAAAAAAGTTTCAACGCGCAGCTGCAATCCAGAACGACCGGCTGGACTGATGGCGGTAAAGTCGCTCACAAATAAATACCTTGACAGGATAGGTGACCGTAAAGCGATAAAAATGGCCAAAATCGCAAGTCCGATGATCGAACATGTACCACAAGCCATGAAGTTTGTCTATAGTGAGAGCGATTAAGGTCCGCACGTGGCCGGAATTGTTATCCATCACCTAAGCTACAGGTGGGTCTTATCCTGTTTACATCACAAACCAGTTTGGACAAGAAAGCACAAACTTTGCAAACGCGCACCTATAAGCAGGCTTTGTCATGTTGTTAACATTTCGAATTTCGACGTCCAGGTGTGCTCTCCCAATGCTTAGTACACCCGGGGTACCGTTTAGAGCTAGCTGATGACACAATTTTGGCTAATGACTGAAGGGACGGGCATATTCACTACAAACGGCGTCAATTTAACGGTAATTTCGCGTGCTAGCGTCGTCGATAAATTCAAACTATATCAGCAAACACTGACGGTAATGGCATTTGAATTTCAAGTCCTTGATACGCTACTAACCAATTTCAGCATGAAACCAAACACGTGCAAAGTTGTTATGAGAATATTTAAAAACATCGCATACCGCACAATGTTTTGTTAATAAGGGTTGCTAGTTTTGAAAGACTTTGTCCTGAAAAACTTCGGATAAAGTTCGTTGCCAAATTGCGAACACCTAACCGATTTCGCAAAGCTTTAACAGTAAAGAAAGCTGAGTAGGCAAAATAATAGGTTTGTGTCAGACTAAACAACCAGTAGAAGGGAATATCCATGAGGTCATTCCGTACTTGTTATTCAAGGGCAAGGAGAAAGAACGAAGTCAAGTGTAAAGAGGAGCCATCACCTGTCGTTGGCAATGACTTTGGTCAGAGTGTCGTTTTATTACTGACTATACCATTAACCTACTGAAACGACGCAAAGGGGCAATAAGAAGATATTATGATGTCCTGTGCGACGGAGTATTCCTTTCCGGTAAGTGTCATTCCACAAGCGTAGAATAATGCTTGACAATAAAGGTACCGGGAAACCGTTCGTGTTTAGGGCGCAATAACATTTGCTTGACACTGGAGCACGAGCCACAAACTTCGACAGATCTTAGCACGTGTCCTTGACTTTCAAAGGCCCCAACGGCACACTTGATCGCTTCAATTGCTTTTAACGTAAACTACAGCCCAGTAAAGTGTCTAAGGAATGCGGTAAATGTAGAATTGAATTCAGGTCAAAAGTTACCGTTAAGGATGACACCGTCATGACTCACAATGGATTCTAAAACCATTTGTTTCGAAATTCATGAAACTACCGAGTTTGAATTTCATGTAATATCGGCTATATCGGTAATTTCATACGAGATTTTGTTTCTGTTCGAAAAATCATCGGTTTAAACTTGATCGACGGGGAAGGTGTAGACCTCCTAGTAATTTATGGTAAAAGCATTTCTAAACAGGCAATTTTCAAGTCTTAGGACGGAAACTGAGTGAGCTTTAAATGACTAGTTCTGACAAAGGCTGGGAAAAGTAAATAGACAATATGTATAAGTTCTTTCATATATAGATATGGATTGTTTGGACGTTAAATGAAAAAGATCTGTAATTTATATTTACAAAACGCCGACATAGATGACGTCTCTTGCAAAGACGATCACACAAAAAAGGATGATGTTCGATTTGGGTGGGCAGAACCGCATCATTCAATTTCAAATGGATGCTAGGTTAGGTGCCACTTTAGTTTTAAAATAATCATGAAATTAATACAGCCTACTGTTTGCGCATAGAACTTTTAAATAAAATAAATTGTAATTGCCAACTTAACATTGTCCAGCGCGGGACAACGTTTCCCTTCATAACAGGTGTAAGCCGGTTAAAATCGGAAATCACTTGTCCTCGCGACATTAAACAACAAAGACTAACGAAAACATGAAAATGGTGACACAGGTCTGTTGTGACTTCTTATTCAGCATATACATTTTTTTAAACTAAATACACTGTAGTATGAAAACGCAATATTTAAAATCGGGTTTCGTAAACACAACGCTCAAAGTAGGAAATGTTTTTGTACGCTGCCATAACGTACAAAGCAAAATCACTCAACAACGGTGCAAACTGAAGACAAATGCGTGGTCGTTTCAATCAAGCAACGAATGCAAAAAAATTGTCTTACACATTTTCTTAGCGTTAGAGTTGACTTGAAACAATGTTTTTGGAACGTTAATTGCTTTCAACATCGGTTTTACCCAAGTTAACTTAAACCCGCAGGCTAAAAACGTATTCAGCGGCTACGTCGTAGCTGACTTATATCACTTTTGTCTCAAATTGACCGTAGAATACTTTAAACTGAGAAATTTAACGCGGGAAGTAGCACTTGCAGAATATATGACAAGTGTCAATCAGAGAGGATCTCTCAAGGGATGGATAATAAGCTCCCATCGGGGCCAACATACACGCACGCGTCGTTAACTTGATTACTTTCGTTACGCGCTCTAGGGGAGTTTTAGTGCAAAACTACATGACAACAAACATTACAGGTCTGTTTTATAATTCTATTACAAACCGTCTTGTTTTACAACCGTATACAATTAAATGCCTGGCTTTAAATTTTGAAGCCGTTTTGGCAATTAAAAAGAAGTAAAAACTGGTGGGAACGATTTCCTACATATATCAATTGATTTCGCGCACCAGCGCTCGAGTGATGAAGTTTTCTGCCGGATGTGTCCCAAACATTCAGTTAACGTTGGACGGATAACCGTAAGCCAGTTATTACACGATTCCAAAACGTCGCCTTTATAATAGCTCACGAACGCGTAACGTTAAATTTCCTTCCGAGTTTCGCGACCGCCAAAACAAAAAGAACCTTTTCATTGCCGTTTTGGAAAGGACATCGCATATCGGCGTACGGCGACGAAACACAAGCGATGATAGTACGGACAAGGCGGCCGGAAACCAGGCCGGTTCCCTAAGTCTACCTCAGAGCGTTTCTTACTGCGCTGTCGTTTAACAAGATGATTTAAAGCAATATCGAGACCAGAGACGTGTTTGGCGGTGTAGCAGCACAAAATAATGGGCTGGGTTGACAACTTTTATCCGGGCTATGCGAAAACACGTCTCACAGGAGTTTGAATGTATGTTCAGTTTAAGTGGAATAATATGACTCATTACTCATATTTTGTTGCATGACAAGGTTCGGAGATTAATTCCGCTGATAAACTTGACCGTTTCCGCTGGTAAAAGCGATAAGGCCTTTTGTTTATAGAACACTAATAACAATATTTGCCCCGGTGAAATTCTATACCACCCGATAATAATTTCTAAACAAACACTCGATGTAGCAACGACAAACATAGCACACAACTGTGAGTAATGGTACGCCAAATAACCAACAAAGTTCAATATTACAACAAGACAGCTCATTTGTTGCTGTACAGTATGCTGATAGCATAAAAACCTCAGCAATTTCCAAAAAATCGAAATTATAGTAAGTTCAGGCAACCACACAAAATAAAAGATGGTATGTATTGCCATAACCACGTTGTTATACACAAAATATTCCAACAATTCATTTTCAAATACCTAAGCTAAGTGAATCCGTATAAGTTTTGCTGGTGGAGAAAAAGAAATTGAATAGTAGTCTAACTAGCAAACAGTTACCTTCAATTACGGCTTGAGTGTTTTCTAAATTGTTAAGAGTTATGCGAAGTAGTGAGTCAGCCAACACAAGCCTGTCATTGGAACGATTGAGGAAGAAAATTCTTGTGTCACGCTTCTTTACCTAATGCAAATGATAAAAATGCCATAGGGTAATTGTAAGCTTTGAAAGCAACTTTTTCTTATAGCTATGGTTGATTCAACTTAAGAATTACCGTAACAGAAAATCATATAGTTAACAGAAGGAATGGTTTCTTACATTAGTTTTGCAGAATGTTGGATTTCCCATACCATATACGTCGACAAATGCATTTTTGTAAAATGGATACGGAGATTTCTGCAAAGTGACCAAATTTGTAGCCAATCTTTTTCCTTTCATGAACCTCCAAACCTGTAATATAAACACGACCAAAATGTGAACTATTAAAAACGAATAATGCTCGGTACAAATGATTCGCAAAAAAACACAAGCGTAATGGTTTAGTAGGTTGATACAGTCATCAATTTTATTAGGTTATAAAGACCATGTACGGCTTACTTGAAGTGTGCATTTATATGTTCCAGCCCTCAGGTTGTCACATTGTGTAGCAGTTCCAGTTAGAATGATACCAGATGTTTCGTTCTTCTCTACAATGGTGCTGTCAACACAGTTGGTATTCTTTGGTGGTGATAATGACATCATAATTGCTCTAGTTAACCGCGACCCTTCAACTGACACACTGGCGAGGTAGAATACGCAAAATGCTACCAGCGATAATCGCCAAAGACGACTTTGTATTGTCCGAAGGGAAGCATTCTTTCCAGGGAGATTGCAATACATTTTCATACGCAGTTACTTCAAATAACGCTGACACTCAACAGTTAAATATACAGTGCTTTAAGATAAAGTTCGGCGTATGTGCCGCTAAGGCGTTTTTGAAAGATCTTCTTATCTCAAACCCCAATACACAGATCGTTTTCGAACCAACTGTCAGTTATAATCCATCATAACTTTCAATATCCACAATACTGAAAGTATAGCAATGGTCAGCCACAATTAGAGACACTTAAACTACTGCCCTTAGCTTACTCTTATACCGCTAGACCTAAAATTTAATCCTATGTACTTAATAATAATCAAAAACTATGTGTAGTTGTGAACATGCCGTCTTCACAGCATGCAAGGAACACAGACAAACACACAACCTTCAAACACCCTGCTACAGCACAAACACTCAACTGATCACCGGTACGAGTTGAAAAAAAGAGAGGAACCTTTTTTCTTTTTATCAGACTTTTTCTCCTTTTGTTTGAAATCGTCGGGTCTCCAGTAGTTTTATTTGTAAGGGGTAAGGCGCAAAGTGCATTGCTACTGCGTGCCATAAGACCGAAAAAGCTCTGTTATAAAACAAAAGATGCCTTTTTTGTTTGATTGTGTAATTATCACACCGGAAAGGCCTGTTTCTTCTAACAAAAAGTCAATTTTAGTGTTTTTCTCACAGTGTTTATGGCGCCAAATTTTTTTGAGTTTAAAATTGACGGTAAATCCAAAAAAAAACGTCAGGTGCAATGAATACAAACGAGATATGGTTTCAATTATTATCGAGCAAGGCCGGAACCTCTTCTTTCATCCCCATTATATCAACTATACAACACATTAGATGGTTGGTAACTTGGTACATCTAGCTATCAGCATCGCATAATTCTATTTGGGATGGCTGCGAAAGTCTTATTTTTTGGATTTATGTCATGCAAAATATTCTCATTCATTAATCTTTTTTGAAAAACCTTGCAGACCCGAGAAATTTGCGAAATGACTTACAACTTGTAGAGTTTTTATATTGCTTAGCTTGGCCTACTTAAATTGATTCTCCACGGTGGATTGGCAATAGTTTATTGTATATTATTCTATAATCTACACCAGCGGTCGGCAAACTTTGGGTCTTCAAGCAAAATATAATGGGCCGCATATTGTACCCTATAATCAAGTAAATGTGGGCTGAGTGGTAGTTTCAGTGTTTTTATTTTATTATCTTGGTTAACTTGGAGCAATCCACTTGTTGATGTATTTTTCCATCTTAAGTAAAGGTTAACTGCAGCTATATCGGCAAACATCTGGAAAACACAACCAGTAACCTCCGACTCACATAGCGTTAATTCTCGTCATATTGAGAATACAAGCCTATTTTTATTCATAACGCTAATCCTCTACTACCCTACCACTTATCTTTAGCAATTGTGACTTGGACAATAGTTGAATAATTCACAGTGAGTGTTCGAAGGATATCTAAGTCACACTTCAGTCAGCGAAAAGTTATATAAAGAGGTTCAAGCTTCATTTTATCAGTAACGATGAAACGATAATTTCCAAACAAAATGTTAAAGTTGAATCTAAATTTCATGTCTCATAATAGTTAATTTGCTAAATTTAAAGTATTGAGAACTGACTACTATAGCCAGCTAGTGGAATTTCAACCCACGCTCGCACAAACCAATGCATGTTTTAGTTTCAAGGCCGCAATACGACTTAACATAAGTGACGCGAGTTAACTGTCTGTTAATTGCAGGTTAACGTATATTGCTAAACCCTGTGGAAAGCACGTAACTAGATTAAAAGTTAATTGAAGTTATCCTAATAGCTTCAAAAAATAATGTCTGCTGCGAAAAAAAGAAAAGCACATTGAAACTATTAGTGAGCTAGTAATATTTACTGCATTAAGTATATTTCACATTTGATGCTGGGCCTTCATTTACTAATGAAGTGAAAATTTGGGCCATCGTAGTAAAAGTTTGCCGATCACTGATCTATACTGTTCTATAAGTATACACAGTAGACTTTTTGACACAATTTTCCGAATTACCGTAATGTAGCTTTTTGTTTTTTCGAATTTTTGTCCTCCGTTTTTCTTCTAACTTTCGGTAATCATACCGACTTCATTTTGGGATTAAACTTTTTTTAAATATATTTTATTTCATTAGATTAAACTTCACTTTTCAAATTTCACATTGCCGATTTCATTGAATAGTACAGATTTAATTTTCAACTTTAAGCGAATGAGAGTGGACCTGTTGATAGGTTCAGAGAGGAGACACGCTGACACCTAACGACAACTTTGTCCAAGGAAAATGAAAAACCTATAGTATTTGTTTTCTGCTGGAGTATGTATTAGCAAAAATTCTATTGTAATACTAATATTTCTCTATTAACTGAAGGGGCCGAAAATATGGTGTAAGCCGTTGGTATAGCTGCTATAGCACAATAGAAAGAAACTAACTGAAAAGAAAAAGTTGCGCTAGCTTAAAACGTGCAAAATGCACAATAATGATGCAATAAAGGCGACAGGTTAGCATGGCCACCAGACGCCAAGACCAAATACGATAATGTTTATATTTGATATCTGATAATACAAATATTTATCAGTAGATAAGCAGATAGGTTTGTCAAGTCTAACGGAGCGTGTTTTAAGTTATTAGCTTCCACAAACGTCTGTAATAATGTTTTGCTATGCCCTTAGTAAGTCTCAGATTATGCGGCTTTGAGCGAGCTGTTCAAACGATTTCACCTACTTATCAAGAACATTTTGCCCACCTGTAGTGGTGGTGATAGGCTATTCAATGAAAAGAGAAATGATAAAATCTTGCGTGACCGTAGGATACCGCATAAACGTTTATTAGTGAAGACTTTTAGTATTTTAATACATTTTAGCAAGGGATTCTGCAGAGATTTGCAGCCGTGGTTAACGTTTCTTATAAACTACGATTTATATTCTATTTGCAGTAAAATGGTTTCCTTGAAACCAAGTAGTTTTCTTAATCCCTGTAAATATTTTTGGGCTTTGCTCATTCGTTCAGAAATTATGGTTATCTAGCCTAACGCACTTCATTTTGTTGCTTTTTCACTCGTGTAATCATAGACGGTTTTCCTGAGTAATGTAATGAGATACGTTTTGATAGAAAACAAAAGCTGCTTGTACATCACCCCATTCGCGCTATTCATTCATTTTTTAAAATATTTACCCTGTAATACAATATTATTTAATTTAATTACACTTCAATGGTGAATATGTTGCCTTCTTTACGCGTGTTACCTGAGAGTGGCTTGGTCATAAAATCTCCAAATATGATAAGAAGATGTAGCTTCGCGTTGCTACACAAAAGTAAAAAAGGGCACACGCCAAAGTAGCTTTGTTATCAGCAAGTTAAATCACTGTTAACAGGAACGGATTTTAACTCCTTTAAATCTCTTTAAAACATCTTACAATCAGGCGGCTTTAGCAATAAGTTTGCTCATTCTGATGACAAGATAGATCCGGGCAAATGAAAATATGAGAATATTTGTTGCGTTTGAAGATGTCAGACTACCGCTGGATGTACAGCCTGGTCAGTCCGTGGGTGACGTTAAAACCGTTCTCCGTGATTACTTTAAGCTTAATTCCTCGCACATGGAAGACAAAATACTTCAGCTTACCTACGCAGGAGCAATTCTGAACGATGCCTGGATTTGCTCGGACATTGGCATTTCGTCAGGGGCGACCGTAAAAAGTCTACTGAAGGATTCGGATAAGCCAGTGCTTCATATAAACTGCGCCTTTAACGACGATATCATTGCAATACGTGAGCAAATTGACCATTCGAAAACGTCCGTGAAGAGCCTTCGAGAAATGGTATCTAAAAAAACAGGTTTACCGGTGTCGGTTTTTCGACTGTGTACACCTAATGGGGAAGAAATGTTTGATGGGCACACGCTCCACGAGTACAAGGTAACGCTAGGTACCACAATAACTCTTCACGTTTGGGACGGTTGGTGTGATCTGCTAGCGGCTGCCATTCGAGGTCATACCAAGCGCGTGTACAGATACGCTTCTACCGACGAACAGATTGCGAGATTTCAGTACCGGGTTGCCTGCTATATCGCGGCACATTTTGGCCATGTTGATCTCGCAAATTCGCTGATAAACCCAAGATTTGGAGGGGTCAAGCCAGAAGAACCAGTGGGCCAACATCCGACAAAGCTGTGGAGCATTGCTGCTCACCACCCAGATATATGGAAATGTCCCGTCCACGAAGCCGCACAATGCGGAAAAGTAAACGTTCTTCGTATATTTGTCCAGAATAATATCTGCTGCCTTGTGGCAAAGGACTCAAATGGCCACACTCCTATACAAGTGTGTTGCAAGTACGACCAAACGGACAGCATCTTGTACTTATCTTCAAAGCTGTACAGCAGTTATACAGAAAACAACGTGACACTGCCAATGTTCGTGGTAATACGATGTCGCAAGTGGTGCGAGAAGGCAAGAGATAAGGTCCTCTCCAGGTTAGGTGCTTACTGCTCTTCAATGAAAAGACGGTCGTACAAAGGTATATCATTGGTCGGTCACGGAGTTCTGGTTGATGGATATGGCGAAAACTGGATGCATTCAAAAGCGAAAGCTTCAGAGGCTGTTTACTTGTCCCAAATGGAAAGCGGCGTTGCCCTGCACGATATAAGTTCAATAGCGACCAGACAGCATGGTAGGCATCAATATAGCAAGCAAAACTCAAATAAGTTTTCTCCTGTCAAAAGTCTTCATGATAGAAAGCATCTGATCTCGATTGGCAGCAGCACATTGCTTCCACAAGCCAAAGATAGTCGGTTTCCTTCATTATCCAGATCCAGAAAATATTCCTCCCGTGATTCGGACGAACCAAGAGACGAAGGAGCCTACAGCCCCGCATCCTACATCCACACCCCCAAACTGCAGTCATCAAAGCAAACACAGCAGCCGCAAAATCTGCGAAACAAGAAAACGGTTGAGGCGGCCATATCACTCCCAGCAGTAAGCGTCGAAAACACTCTACGTCCGTTCTTTCATGTGAGCTCTCGAATCGAAAACCCAGTCTTGCACACGATGAAAGTTTTCGAAAATTACAGGGACTTATGTCCTAGAGACAACGCCATTCATTGTATGAGCGTGGCCAGTACATTCAAGGACAAGGCGTGGTTACGTCAGGTGGATCTTGCCATATCTCTTGCAAAACGAGGCGTGCTTAATTGCTTGGTTGCAAACGAGAGCGCGGTACGACCAGTCACTGTACTGCCGACAGTGTTAACCAACAGTGTTAAGATCAGAAGCTGATTAAAGGGGAGAAACCCACCTAGATAACTATTGTTGTTTTTGTCTCTTTTCTGTTTATGCATACAATATTAGGTATTTATGACGTACATTAGCAAAAATAAATCGTTTTTCGTGGGAACTGCTCATAGACGATAACGTAACCGTGTTGTAAAGTAATTGTCACTGCTGTATTATTTTGACAATAAATCTGCCTTAAAAGTTGTATCCTCGTTTTTCATCACTCTATGTCTTTTATATATATAGCCTATATATAAGCCTGTAAACATGATGAGATTTTACAAGGTCCTATCTAATTTCCATAAGAAAGCAGAAACAGGTTACATAATTAAGGTACCATTAGTAAGCCCCCGCAACATAGTGTACAGTATGCTCTTTCAAGATTGACCGTTTATTAGCGTCTTTTTAAAGACTACTTTGCAATCCAGTAGTTTGCATACCTAAGTCAGCTGTTGTTTCGAAGCAAACGTGTTCTATTCTCTCTTCTAAACAAGCCTTTAAGCTGAAAAGGCCACTAGTACCAGCTCCAATAATGCACACAATTTTGTCCGTTACCACACTTACAGAAGCAATATTTTGGCGACATAAAATTTTTAGTTTCACAAGTAACCTGTCTGACTTCTTGCTTCTTCTTCGAGGCACATCGCTTGCATTAAACTTTGATTAAAGCCTAGGTTTAATTTAAACTCTAAGCTCTGGACAAAATCAAGTAGGCAACGAGTTTCGTTCATTTGCAACCTTTCTATAAGTCTTTTAAATTGCTCTTGGCATTGTGTGATATTAATAACAACAGCATGCGGTGTTTCTATTCGTGATGAAAAACGCAAATTTAATTGACGCTCACCAAAATTAACCATGCATTAGGCTCATTTTGTTTTGCAATAGAAGCCATCACAAGTCACACAACAGAGAAACAAACGGTTGAGTTTAGCAGTCCGCGGATGCAAAGTATACACTCATTAACTTAACTCAGCATTGATAGATATTAGCTTTTATGCGGTTTTCATGAAACGTTTTGCTAACAAAAAAAATTCTACCAGGAACAGTAGTGCAGTATCTATTTCTTTTTACTTCGCAGTATCTCTCTTATCTACTGTATACGTCAATCAACAAAGCCACCATGCCCGCTTTTTACAGACATTATTGGGTCACAACGTCGTTTGGGTTCAAAGCGTTTGTTGCCGTTGGTCGCTTTGCACTCGTGTTTATATTTCACTGGCACTTTGTCACAATGTTTGCAGTTTTGTAGTTTTTTTATGTCATTTTAAGAAAACTTTAGAATACGTGTGTACTCTGCATATAACTAACTGGAGGTTCTACACTCCTCTGAGTGGTTTATCATCTCTATGTGATCTTTAAATTAACCTAGTTTCTCTCACATTATCATTATATTCTCGTAAAGTTTCTTGTCAATTATAATATCACTTGTTCTCGATCTTACACATCTACTCATACACATACAAGATAAACTTAGCCAAGTTATTACATCCTTCTTATTGCCTTGCGCACTTCTGGGAATATAATTCATACCTTGGGCAATCGGAGTGAACCAATAAAACGAAAATGCTCGTCGCACGTGCAATAAGACCATCATATTTATTCTTTTGCTTAATTCTTCATTTTGGAGTATATGGCGCCAAAAAGGTTCTCTAAGCTGTGCAAAAGACCAATGCTTATTAAACGATATTAATACCAATACAAAATTACCGAATATCATATTTTATTTTTTATTTTGATAGATAAAATAATCTGCAGAAATGGCAATTTGTAATGCGTAAAATAGTATCTCCAATGAGTTACTAAAGTAAAAATATTTGAAAAAATATTTCACAACTCCTAGCGTTTATGACAAATAGAGTTATAAAGAATTGTAAATGAAAAACGAAACAAAATGTTAAATGAAATTATGTGACTTTAGTAACTATATTGTGTTACTCACAAGATATGCTTTTCTCATAGCATATCGTAATATCTCGTTCCTCGAAAACAGCCATTTATAACCAAATGTTGTAGGTAAGTAAATGTTACAACCTTGTCAGCTGTTTGGAGTTGCAAAATAACTACTAAGACGTGTCAGCTAAAAGTTAGGAAAAAAGTTGATGTTGTAATTTCATCACAGACAAAATCTAAATTTGCAAAAATCTCATCGCAACAATCTGCCACGCTTTTCCAGCAAAAAGTAGGTTTGTGTGTCCATCTGCCACTAGGGGCAACATGCGACAGGGGCTCTGCAAATTCAAGATTTCTATGGGTGTGATCAGATGGGTTTCTTCAGGCTTTCACTATTCGACCTGATTACCGTATGGAGAAGAATCGGACAAGCCCAATGACTTGGAGGTAGACTGCTGAAACTTAGTTGAAATTGGTTTGAAAACTTGGATGGTTATACGGGTATTAACCGTATTTTCATGGGTCTTATCCATATGTAACCAGTTTCTGATGATTAAATGATATTGTGTACATGTTATGATCTGTACAAACGCAAAGATTTCCGAATGGCTTGGGCCTACTACGCCTGTGGACGTTGCATGTGTAGCGCATTGACATGTTTACCGGTATGTTTGAAGAGGTTATATTATAGGCAATATTCACGCCGATTTATAACAAATAAACGAAGATATGAAACTTTAGTGCCCTTCTAGACTGCAGAGTTTGGCATAGGTGCACTCAATAAGTATATTTTCTATTAGCTTCGATGACACTATTTGTAGGTGCGTATTTACGTACTTCATGACTTGGTCAGAGCTTCTGCTATTCCTAATTTTCAATTGATTAAGGGATTAGAATTAGGCAAACAGGATACATTACTAGGACTATGCCTCCGGGCTGTTTTGAGCACCCACACTCCATAGTGCAAAGTGTGGCGGCTGCGTGCACAAGATTCATCAACATGCACGCCGAATTTTTTATCTTCATGCTGATTTATAACAAACAAAGAAAAGCTAGTTGTTTGAAAGCCAATTTATTATAAATAAACGAAGAATTGAGGCTTTGGTGAAAACCATCACGCCTAACTTGCATCTTTGTACGCACGATTTCTCGTGGAAAACTACCATACCTTCCAGTCTGGCTCGCACTTGTAATTTTTAGTTGTTTAGCTCATGTAAGGTCTTGTTGGAAGCTGCCATACTTTTCAGTCGGGACCATACCATGCTGTGCTGGGTACTCACATTTCTACTCTTCTATGAAGGCATGAATGGCAAGGACTTCCGGTGTAATGGACAAGTTGTGACATGTTATATACTGTATAATTTGATACAATGATATTTTATGATGAATTCATAACCTTTGTCCTCGCACAGAGGAAAGTCTTCATGCTACTTAAACTCTGCGATGATTCTTCTTCTTTTGAGGCCTGGTCATCAAGTTTGTTTTTGCGCTATTTCTGATAAACAGTTTTTTGGTTTTGTACCATATCGTATGTTTCATCATTTAGATCAACTATTCATTTGGAACTTTCATATTATCAGGACAATTGAAGAGGACCAAGTGTCGTTCACACCTTGCATAGCCTAGTGCAGGGGTGTCAAACTCAATCGCACCAGGGGCCAAAACTCAAAACTTATTTAACGCCGCGGGCCGTAAGGATAAAACTTGATTGAACGTTTCGTGACACGAGTATATGAATTGGAACAGTCAGCGAAAGAGCACCAAATTTTTGTTTTTTTTGACGGTGTTGGCTGGGAATAAATCGATTTATTCTATCATATGATGAGGCAACTGTTGTGCTGCTGTATTGTGCGATTTGTTATAATCTTGTTTTTGCTTGAAAAAAGTAAGTTATACTGCACAATGATCTCGCGGGCCGGAAATAGTTCAATGTATAAAATAGCATTGCGGGCCAAGTTTTATTGTAAAGCGGGCCGGATGTGGCCCGCGGGCCGGGAGTTTGACACCTATGGCCTAGTGGCATGGAAGTGCAAAAGTAGATACTGATATAAAAGTGCCTTACCATGGCATGGCATTACGTCTGTACAGGTTTTTATTAATAAATCTTAAAAAGTTTTGTACAGGCTGTTACTATTACGGATTCGGAAACTCACCGGAAACAATCATATGTTCAGACTTATTTTTTTACAATTTCTTCTTAATTAGTACAGCATCATCCAAAGCGTCATATTAAAAAAAGTAAGAAATTGTCCGGTCCAATGAGCATGTGATGTTGATGTGGGCTTGTTTATTATGATTTTGGCGATAGCTGGTTGCAGGTCCAAGCAAAGCTGTAAATTTGGTGGAAAAGTTTAGGTAGTTGTTTTAGAAATTTTAGCACAAGGATTGTGTCCAAACAAAGACTGTAGGCAGTCCTAGCCAAGATCTCATTGCAAGCCAAAATTCAGGATGGTTCATGATGTGGTTTTGCAATAGTAGCTTCTTGGTTTAACGTACTTTGCATTCAAAAACCTATCTCTTTAAATTGGGTCATGACACCTATAAGCGTGCCAAATAAATGTACTCTAATGATATTGTAATGTACTATGTGATAAGTGATAAATCTTACATGAAAAATTGCGCCATGCTAATGTGACACCTGTTAGTGTATACAGACTATGCGACATATTGGCAATTTTGCACTAAAGAGTCGGTGTGTAAGCCAACGCTCAAACGTCATGCAAACTTTCCAGAAGGTCACTGAAGTCAGTATTAGGAACTGTCGCTACAGCACTTTTGTCCTGTTATGTAAATGTTTGTCATTTCTGGTTATTCGGTTTATGCACTACATCTAGTTATCTCGTTAGCTGTCGAATAAAAACACTAAAATTTTAGGTGTACCCTTTCCAGTATTCCTACCAACTTTTGAGATACATGTACCAAATTTTTGGATGCTTCATGCATACAGGCAAAATTGAATATTTGTTTGTTATATTTTATATTTGCATTATACAACAATATTTAATTTTGCAAGCTTACATTTACAAGGCTTTCTTCAAATTTTGGCATGTTTCTTGTCATTCTCGTTAACTACAAACAATCATTTCAGTCAATATATATAATAATGATTGTAAGTTTTAAAACTGAGACTCAGCAGCACTACATTGCCATGACAATTTTCTTGAGCAAGGCTTTGGCAACATTTGATTCTGTTTAGTGGTCCTGATGAACAATTATACATATAAGCAAGACAACAAAAAAGCTTGAAAACCAAATAAATAAAAAAATAACAATCAGAAAGTGCGGAAAGCCTGGCTGGTAAAGGGGACTTGAGCGATGAGGAATCATTGACAAAGATAAACCGTGTAAAGACTATTTTCGATGAGAAGATAAAGATTCTGATACAATTCAACACTGAAGGTTCTCACCCAGGAAGTTTTGATAAAAAATGAGTAACGTTTGATATGCACATCAAAATTTAGTTTCTACACACATTATTTCAGTTTGTTTATTTCATTCATTAAGAACCACCCCTATTTTATATATACTTTTTAATATTGTCTTCTTCTGATTTTTTACCAACCGGTTAAATTATGCTGCGAAAATTTCACATTTTCTTTGTTTCAGACGTGTGAAATGCAATTATAAGTCATATAAAGAATTTGAGTTAAGATCATTCATTTGATTTTCAGATGTTGGTAGAATCTGTTTGTTAGACATTACTTGTATACATTTGGTCATGCTAAAGTGAAATACTTACACAATATCAGAACCTGTTTCACAGCAACAAAAATGGCTTCTAATCGAACAACAACTGCAAGAGTGCAGATGCTGGATAATTCCATCCACACATATGATGTGAAGGTGAGTAATAGTTAACATGAAATACAACTTGTTTGAATAATATTCTTTTATAATAAAATAATAAATAATTCAATCTGCATCTCTCAATAATGCGTTAGGTGCTCTATCAAACAGACTAGTGTTGCTGTTGAATTTTTAATAAAATGTGAAGTATTTAAATCATAGCATTGTAAAATCCTCTGTTTATTTATCAAGTGTTTGTTGTTTGGGGAGTATCCTATTTTAATTATTTCATGTTGTTGTTATCCTGCATATTATCACATTCAACATTAAATCCTGCTTAAAGTTCTCACACATTAGAGCCATTTATGAGCACCACTGCTGGCTTGGTGATGTTTTGGTAAATAAGTAGATTCTGGGAAATTTCACAAAGTGTTAATATTTTTGCAGACATATCTTTAACACAGTATAAGCATTGATTGGCACAGAAATTATTCGTTTACTGTCATATCGTGTGGTCAACAAAATTTCAGTTTGATAAAAAATCTAAGCCGCAAAAATGATGATAGAAAAAGCTTTATTCACCGCTGCTTACAATTGAATAAATGCACTACATGAATAGGCCAAATCACTACGAAATGTTAACTAATTGGTAATTAATGCCATTATTGGGTTAATTAGAGACATGATTTTTAATACATATACCCTTCTAATTTATTTTCATGGTTGGCATTTTTCCCTGTGGGTGAATGATATGCCCACCATAGTATAAGTTATTAATTTATAATTATGAACACCGAACATAGGAACTCCTGACATAGATTAGTCATATGAGTGTGTGGAAGATTTAATGCTTTATGTATATACAATCTGCTTTTAATTGTTATTAATCAGTGTTACTTCTGAAAAGCACAGAACTTTCATTGCATAACTGTAAATAACACAGTCATATGGTGGAAATTTTTCTGATTCTTTAGGAATTATTGTCTTTTACGGCCCATTAGTGTTGCTTAATGGGTAAATTAAAAAGAACGCACAGACATATTTAAGAATACACATCGTTTACTTGCGTTATTTCACAAATTGCTGTTACAAATAGGGCTTTCAAAGGCAGGGTGTTGTAAATCATATATATTGCCCTTTGTGAGTTGTTCAGTGGTATTCTGAGTCAGCCCACACCAAGAGATTGTGTTGTTATCTCTGTGAGGATCATCCGCTCAATGCTTGTAAAGACACCCAGTGCTCGCTTATGTTTGAGCAATGTCACTGTGTCAATATATATCAGAGTACAAAGCGCAGAGATGGACCTACTTTTCTGAAAAGGACAAAGACCAAGCCACAGTAACTGCTAATTTTCTCAAAAATACTCTTATTATTTGAACCGCATTTACTATCTATTTTTATCTATTGGAAATTAGTGAAAATATGATGATATTTGGCCATACTAATCTGTAAGTTATGAAATTATCAGTCAAATAGAGACATTCAAAACACAACAGCTTTGGCGAATTTCCCATGAAATAAAGTTTAATGATATGCCCAGTTATGAGAATTGCCATGTATTTGATTCTGTTAATTCTTCGCTGGTCTTTTGTTTGCTTAGAAAGCTAGGAATGTGATATATTGGCGTTAGCACTGAACGTCAAACAGCGGGCGAACAAAGCTGTGATCGTGCTGCCAAGTAGGTTGTAGAAAGCTAGTTGTCGGCTTCACAAGGCTCTTTCCTAATTCATTAAAAGGGGGAAATAAAATTTCCACTCTTAGCAGCTCAAACTGTAATTCACAGCTATAAAAGCCCGATAATCAAGCAGCTTGATTTGAAGTGACATGTCTAATTCTTTTAAGCTGTTCTAACGCTAGTAAATTGTGTTTCGCTACCACACATAATTGTTAACTGTGTACCCGTTTATTATTTGATACACATTATACCATGACAAAATACCAGTTTAATACGACTTAAATACGCTTTAGGTCCTGGTGTTTGCGTTGCTTTCAGTTCTAGCTCCATGAAGCAATAATTGTTGGGTTATGTAATCCAACTTCAGAATAATGACGAGTTTGCGTTGATGCTCATTCTATAAATAACACGTTTCGAGCCATCTCGGTATGGATATCGCTACAATGCCTTTATGACATTTACCACAAACCTTTTCGCGAAAAATGGTTGGTTTGCTTTCAAATCGTTAAGAAACCGTGTATTTGCAGACGGAAATCAACCTTTTTCGCCGGGTAGTTGGTGCTATTCATTAAACATTTTTCTTGCGGTGACGCAATACCATCTTCCCAGTTTCATGTTTCTCATGGTTTTGTGAAGAGCAAGAAAGGCCTGGAACAGCAAACTGCCGCTTTGTACGATCTGCGCCCGATCCATGCTCAAAAGATCTTGTTACTTCTGTTTTTCGTTCTGTAAAAACACCAGACATTATTCTGGCCGTTCCGTATAATGGTGAGGACCGATTTACACCTGCCCGCGTTCTTTGTTCAACTTTGCTGTGAACTCGCCGCACGTAATTTTCAAAGCTCGCACGTTGCAATCACCGCGTTTACAACTGTCCACGCTCCTTTTCGCTTTTTGCCGGGTTCTGTAAAATAAACCCATTGGAGCCTACACAAGAACGGTAATAGGTTGTTAACGAAAACATCGCACATTTTTGTGTTTATGCCGGCTCTTCGTGTCTGGATTTTTGTCGAAGAAAGTTTATTGGGGTGTAGTGCGTTTTAACAAACGCCGCGTAGGTTATGAGCGAAGTCCTTGACATGTCTATCGACATTGTAATCGTCTATTAGACTACTTAAATGTACAATTAAATCGATTTATCTGTGCCGCTTATGGACATAAGACCAACATTTCATTCAATATGCGGTTATCCTACAGAGATGCTGGCAGACAAATGTCTGTAAGAGTAAGTACAACTTTTGTTACGACTTTACAAGTTAGGTTTGGTTGCCAAACGTCATGGTTTCCCATACGATGCCACTTTAATAGGCTTTGTACCAAGTTTTGCGTTACACAACTACGCTGTCGGTTGTACACGCTCGCTTTCGGTTATATACAGCTGATTGTTATTTATTCTTAATTCGCAAATCTGCAAGCGAAATAGCACATGCAAAAAAAGTTTTCAAGCTTTGTGTCTGATGGAACGTCTGACTTGTCGCAATAGGATGTCATAGATGTGAATGACTTCCCATTGGTGGACGATTACGTTGTTCGTAGCTTGTCAGCAAAGCGTCATCTTTTCGGTTTTTGTAATCGCCCGTGGGCGTGAAGTTTTAAAATTGCGCCACTTCGCCATTGTTCAGTTTTGATTTCCTATCAAAGAGCGGTCAACTACGTCTCGTTGGGCGATTTTTCGTTTATCCAATTGCGCTTAGATGCGTAACCAATCGTCCTTTAATGGATTGTTGGACAGCCGAGACCAAATCGCATTCTTTTGTATTTAACCAACAATAGAAAACCAACAAAGAACAATCGCTAAAACCATATTGCGTTATGACCATTTATGAGTGAATTTTATAGCCAAAACTGCCACGTAAAGTGTTGATAAAAACTACTTACTGTTTGAACTTGTGAAAAGGAATTTCATAAATCCTTTCAAAAATTGTGGCCTAAATTCCTTTGGTCTTATTCATAAATCCATCATGCCTTTGTTCTGGCCTTACAGAGCCTTTGCATGGTTTCTCACATACTAATGCTTTAATGCTTTTTAAAAGCAGCAAATAGACTTTTGTCATAAACATAGCAGTTATGCTTTTAGTTCAAAGTGCTAAATTCTGTTAGTCCATTATTGGTGTAGCCAGCATTTGCAAATATATTTCCATAGTTTAAATAGTGCTGCATATACTGCAAATAGTGCTATTTGTCATATTACGTCTGCTCCAAACACCCAAATTTTTATATGAACAGGCCAACAGCTTTGGAACAATGCTCGCACAGTCGGTGATGAAAGATCTCAATTTGTTGGAAGCGGATTATTTTGGTATTGTGTACAAGGACAAGCAAGGAGTCGAATCATTCCTAGATCCACTTAAAAAGTTGAAAGTTCAAATCCCAAGTACAAACCTACTTCAAAAACGCAATTTTCTCAGAATAATCTCTAACGCAAATGATGTGTATTTCATGCTGTCAATGCCCTTGAAAATAATAGCCTATGTTTTTCTTAGACATGAACAACGTGGTGCTGAAATTTGTCGTCAAGTTCTTTCCGCCTGATCCTGGCCAACTACAGGAGGAATATACGCGATATCTCTTCGCCTTGCAATTAAAGCGTGACATCGTTGATGGACTTCTCCCATGCAATGAGAACACAATTGCTACCATGGCTTCGTATATGGTTCAATGTAAATCATATGTTTTTTCTAAGATTGCAGCATGCGTACTGCTGTTACCAACCTTTCCTATTAGATATGTATAAGAATAGTTATGGTTACTGAATGACACAGCATAAAACAAATGTTCGCTAAACTTCATGATTTATTTAGACCTTTTTGGTTGGATAATGTGTCGATGTTCCAAACTACCGTATATTCCAAATAATGACACTTGTATCTTTTCAGCCGAGTTTGGTGATTGGAATCATTCCGTGTGCAAGGATTTAACTTACTTAAAAGAGCTGAAATTACTGCCATTAAAATCAAACTTCAACGAAGAAGAAATGTTTTCCAAGATAGCCGAGCAACACAAACTCAGAGCGTAAGCCACTTTTTTGTTTTAACCTGTTTCACTATTGCAGCAGCAAACCATCAGTCCTAGTGAATACTGCTCAAGATTTTAGAGTAGCAAAGCTGCTTTTAAGTATGACCAATGTGGCAGTGCCTGCATATCGGATGACGGAATTTGCATTAACGATCTATGTTCTGCATAATTTCAGAGGACAAACTTCTGCAGATGCTGATTACCACTTACTAGATATCGTCCGTCGATTAGAGCACTATGGTATTCGCCTCCATCCAGCTTTGGACCAAGAGAACACTGAAATTAGTGTAGCAGCCGCTCACATGGGAGTTGAAGTATTTCGGGTAAGTAATTTTCATCAAGGACTATGCCTTGTACTGGTACTGTTATGGTTTATTGTACTATTATAAAATCTAGGTATGATGCTGTTTATATAACTTCTATGCGTGTGATGCTCATATGTAAATTTTGAGGTTTTGCTTGTAGGGCAATTCAAAAATTAATACCTTTAATTGGTCACGGATACGGAAACTCAGCTTTAAGAAGAAACGGTTCTTAATTAAGCTAAGAACCGAAGCAAACTTAGATGTAAGTATATGTAATTAAATTAATTACCTTTTTTCAGAGTGTATGTGCTAAATAAAATGCAATTTCACGTTGTTGTCATTCGTTTTGCATTCTTTTGTGATATTCATCGGAATCAGCCATAAAATTACTTGTAACTTGATTAATTTTAGATTAACAGCCCAAGATGTTAACATTTAAACAACAATTGTACAATATTCTTATTTATATCTATACAACATACAGTGTGTGCTGATTCATACCTAGACAAATTAATTACCGGCAGTTTTTTCCATCAATACATTAATATATGCTGACATAGCACATGCTTGTTGTATATTAACCTGTCAGTACAATGCGCACCTGGTGCTTTGCAAACATTTTGTTGATTGTTGCACATTAAACCAATATTGGCTTCTTTTTGACTGATAACATGGTATTCAGAGAGTTTTTGTGTTCCAGCATAATTGCTCTAAAGTCTAAATCCATAATAAGGATCTATTTAGACTGTTTTTGTTGCTCATGTGACTTTGAAATGCATTACATGTTTTGCATTTTATTTTACAAATACGATGAAAAATTTTTAAAACTTGAAATTGCAGCTTTTGCAAATCTTTTTGGTTTCTGTAGCTCACTATCTTTCATGCGGTAAGCTGTAGTTGTGGTGTAGAGGTGTGTAAGTTATTTATATATGATGAGATAAGCACAACAGTAACTTTGCTAAAAATATCGATTATAAATTGTTTGCAGAATCACAGTCAAAGTGTCGGTGATGTGTTGGTTTTTGTCATGGCGTCAAGAGATGCTTGTAAAAGCTTCTGGAGGCACTGCATCGAATATCACGCATTCTTTAGACTGGAGGTTCATCCAGTGGCAAGACCGAAGCCACTCATTCTAAAGAGGGGCTCCACATTTAGATACAGGTAGCACTAAAAATCTTGGAAAGTCAAACCAACCCCAACTTCATTCATTATGGTTCTCTACCACTGTGTGTTACGTGCAAACTTTTAGGTTGTTTTTTAATGCAAAATCCATGATCCTGTTTCTGAAAAAAGCTTCAAGGGATTTAGATATACATTTTTATAATAAACAGTGGTAAAACGCAAAAGCAACTTCATGAGCTTGTAAGAAACAGTAACTTCCGTCGAACCACATTTGCTCGCGCGTCGTCTCGGAAATCATCTGCACATTCAGCTGCAATGTCATGGACACCAGTTGCTCCTCCTACTATCCCTGTGGTGGAAAATGTAAGTTAGCCAGTATCTTATGCTTAAAAACGACGTTGCGAAGATATCGCTAATTTATGCTTGTTTATTTTTAAAACATCGACTGTCCTGAAACTCTGGCAAAATTAGTTAGCAGATACGATTGTGCTGTTTGGAGTCTACTACTTATTGTTATTGACTTAAACTATCCCACTCACAGCTTAACCTTTTTTATGCTCTTGGTTCCTTATTTTCGATATTGTTAATGTGTAATCACATATTTCAATGTCATTAACTCCCAGGGACCAAAGGTTGACAATGTTGTACAGAGTGGTGAAGGTGTGGTCCTCAGTCCCATACGACCAGATGGGGAAGTGAATGGTCATCTTAAGTCTGGTGAGTCATCAACTACAAATTTTAATGCATTTAGAGGTCTTATGCTATCACAAATCTCATGTTTATTGTACACTTTTGTCTTACCATGCCAGTCATCTGAAAACTATAACTGCTTGCTTTCTAAATTATTCAAGAATCACGTCATAAACTTGAAACACTTAAAAGCTTTATGTCGTTGCTGTGGTCACGTACGAATGTGTATGTTGTGTCTATTTTAGCTGAGGTTACAAACACATCAGAAGATGATCAGAAGTCCCGGCCAGGATACACTGAGGTCACGCCAACTTCTTCTGACTCTTGGCAAGTTAAGAGCGAAAATTTGCACAGCAGTGTCATCGTGTCGAATAGAAACTCCGAAAAGCACGCTGAATATGAAAAACCAGGTAAAGCTGGACATAAACCCATGCATGCCACGCTCTCTAACAATAATAACAGTTTAAATCAAGAAGATCAACATTTCGCTCAAGGACCAGATATACTGTATGGAGTGGACGGTGGTTTATCGCCTTTATCTGATGTTTTTCTCGCTAATTCTTCCTCTTACACAAATGACAACAGTGAGTTATATAAGCCCACTGCCCCTTATTTGAGTAAAAATATTCTGAGCATTGAAAGTGTCAGCAATTCTAGTAAGTCAAGTAGGTCGAGTGTTAACAGGTCGAGTAGCAGTTCCAGCCGCAGGTCAAAGGTCACGTTGCCCTTACCGCCGCCGCCACCACCTCCTCCTCAGACTGACTCCAGCTCAGAGGAAGAGGAGGAACCTTCTCCTCCACCGTTACCTCCAAAGATGAGCAGTCCTCTTCGTCCAAGCAAGGAATTCACTCCTAAAGTTGCTCAAATAACGTCCAGTTCTGCAATAAAAAAATTACCAAACCTCGAGACTGAATCGCTATTGCAGAACGAGTTCAAGCCCGTACTTCGAAGCAGGCTGGATAACTCCATCAGTTTGTCGGTGAGTGAGTTGAGCCTCCCCAGCATTGCAGGGGGTGAGCCGCGCACCCCGAGTCAGTATGCAGCTCTGGAACAAAAGATGATTAAGGCTGGATTTTACTCTGTGCCCACGAAGCCCCCGATTCTTCCAGATGATGATGAGAGCAACTCCAAAGTATTTGACTCGGATATTGATCGTGCTCTGAATGAATTAGACATTGCAACTCAAACACTGGAGCGTAATTTTGTCAATGGTGGAAAGCGAAGTTCTGACCACACCAATGATAGCCACGACGGGTTGTATGGCGTTGTAGTCGAGTCTGACGACGACGAAGAAGATGATGATGATGATTCCCACCAAGCTCCCTCCAAAAATCTTACTTTCGGTATCGATAAAAACCTCCTGACTCCGATCCCGATGAAATTTAATGATTACTACACAGGTCCTGATTATGGAAGCAATGATGCCCTCTCGTCCTTTGCTGTTGAAATGGAAGCATCTTTCGATCGAATCCGTGAATCTTTATCAAAAGAAGATCTCAGCAAACAACCTCGACTCCAGGTCATCCCAAAGACCAGCAGCATCAATGTCCTACCTTCAACTGATCTAAGCTCCTACTGCAATATAACTTACGGCACCTCCAACCACACAGGGGTGTCTAGTATGTCACGCTTTGCCGTCAACGCAAACAATAACAACAGTGTTGCAAATAGAGTTGTCTCAGGGAGGTTTATAAGACGAGAAAGCGATGAAATTGTCGACTTATAACGGCCAGGCCTTGCACTTTCTTACACAAGTTACTAATTTGTTGAATAGTTGTACGTCGTGTTTTAAATTGAGATCTGCGCTAGTATTGGTACAAGACGATATAGTTTGAATCAAAGGCTCTATACTGTAAGGTACATAACAACTGTGTACTCCCAGTGTGCATGCATCATTGCTAACATTCTCCTTTCATCCATTGTGGCATTAAAACCATGATGTAAATCGGCATGAAATTAACATTTCTATGCTAACTGTCATTTTTTCTATCGCTAAAGAAGTTTTTAATTGTTTGAGAAAATCTCAGGATGGTCAGTTTTTTGTTGTGCCATATTTTTAAGTCAGAGGCTTTGAACAATGCTTTAGATCAGTTTTGTTATAATTGTTTACAATGGTAATTGACAATAATTTAAAATCGAGTCTCCAGCTAGCTACATTTTATTGTTTTGAGATTTAAGTGATGGTCCATAATTGCCAATATGAGAATGAAATTGGGTGCAAAATGAAGATAAATCATTTAATTTATTCCATGCTTTTGCAAAAATAACGAAGTTGCACTTGGCTTGTGGTAAATCCTTTGTATAATGTTTCTTCATAAAGCTGTCATTGTATGAAGGGAATTCTGTCTTCTGCTTTTTGGCATCACTTGTACTTATGGTTGTTTGCGTAAATATTGGTTCTGTCAATGCTTTCAATGAAGCTTTGATCATTGAAAGACTGAAATACCAGCAAAGGTCTTATGTATCTCACGGTTGTCATTTGTGTCAGGCCATTGCACCAGCACATTGGTGGGAGGTAAACTTGTGTAAGGTTGAAAAGTGTAGTGTGTAGGGCTGTGTCTACATAAAAGTATGTGACTACACTCACATGTGAAGACTATCAGGCCAATTTTTATTTACAATCGGGAGCATGTGAATCGTAAATGTCTCTCCTGTCACTGTGCTGATGTGCTTAAGCATCGATGGACTTGTATCTTTGTTTTGTTTTCTATGTTATTTTTATAACTGACAACTGAGCTTTAACACAAGTCTGTACAAGTTGTACAATGATGCTGTGCTTTGAATTTGCTTTTTTTGTTTTTGTCTCTTTGTCAAACAGACAGCCCTATGTCAAACAAAAGGAATTATGCTGAACACATTTACGTATTTTTTTCTTTACAGTTTACAGTTTTCTTTACAGTTAATCGACCCAATTAACCATAATGCAACAGCAAGTTACAAATAATTGCACTTTTTGTAAATGATTGAAATTTTAGTAATTTTTGGGGGAGTAAAAATGATTTCTGTTGGTTACGACCATGCATCACCTCAACATAACATTTTGTTACTTTGATTCTAACATAAGTTGTTGTATTTGTTACGTGAAGCTAATATTACTGTTAGATGTAAATTATGCATGTGACTTCAGCAAAAAGTTTGCCTTTGAAACTGTTAACTGAAGACAAATTTACTGCCATGTTGAGAATTTTGCTAAAATCTTTTTTGTTTGTTACTTATTCAATCAACTGAATCTTGCATCTAATTTTTTAGTGAAATGTTATTTTATAAACGTCAGCCTGTTTAACCATGAAAATGAAATAATATGTACCTTGTTGTGAAACGTGAACTGTCTTGACCCTTTCTTTGCTTTGTGCTGATCCTCAAATTTTTATTTCTTTTAATGCGTTAATTTTTCTGCTTGCTTGTCCTGATTTTAATAAAATGTTTTTAATGTTATATTCTTACATGGCAGAACATTTTGATCAAAATCTCTTCCATTCAGATGGACATGAAAGAGAAAGCAGTTCGCAGAGAACAGATTTTAGTCAGTTATGGTGTCAGTAGAACATTATTTTGGGAATTAGAAAGAATTTTTTTCAGCATTGGAAGTTAAAGATCTATGAAGGCTAGGCGGAAAGGAATTGAGCATTTTCAGATTTTTTTCCAGGCATTTTCTAGACAAGGTATAATGGGAAAGCCGGTGGGGGGCAAAAGGACACAGTTGTAATTGTTTGTGAAATCTCAATCATGGTCTTACTTTAAAACATCTTTCCCTTGTGCAACAAGCACATTCCTTTCTGTGCAACCCATAGTACTAATCCAAGTTAAAGTCAATTTTGGACAATTTTCTCAGATACGCCAGCCGATGATGCAGGGAAATTACAGCAGGCTGTCCCTTCACCAGTGCATCTTCACTCAGGTAAGCAAAGTTATCCAAGTAGTAATAATATATTGGTCAATGAATAGTGATGTTTTTGAGTCTCTTTTCTGGCTATAAACATTGTCCTTAAATCATTTAAATGTTGACCTTGCTTTGTCATGGCAATACCTGTAATTGTTGTACATTTCCAGTATGCCACAATAAATTATGCATGGCCGGCCAATAAATTTTGCCCTGTGCTTATAATCGTTATTATCAATCGGTGTTGAGTTACATTTTATTCTTGTGAACAAATTAAGTGGGGTAATTTTATTTTCTATCCCATCTTTGGTCCTGAATTCCATGAGGTGTTGAGCATGTTTAAATGTCAAACATAACTATAACTGCGCCTGCGTGGAATCTCTCTCATAAGAACTACCACGGTTGAAGATTCCAAACTGCTGCTTTTAAGACAGTTTGCATTTTGGTGGAAGACTGGACATAGTGAATACATTTACGCAGCAAAATAATCACCCAACAAACATACTTGCATTATTACACACTTAAATGTAATTGTACATTATAAGCATTGACTGTAATAAGCGATTCAAAACACACAGAAACTGATACTTGCAGTCCGAAACGGACAAAATTCAAGCCATTATCGTGTTTTAAAATTTTCTCGAAGACAGCTTTTAAACTTTGACGCTCTGGGCTGCGTTATCATGACAACGTTACTAACAACGAACGTTTATATTCATTACCACAAGTAATGTTGACGAGGTTACGGAAAAAGCGGTCAAACGTCAGTTTAAAATCGCAACTTGACAACTTTGCGGTAGGGCGCATGCCGAACTCAGTTTTGGCGGTGTAAGACGGATAAACATCTTAACACTGCAGCATGATTTCTCCTACAAGGCCACTCTTGCCTTGTGGCTATGACGTCATCACTGTGGCCTCTGACGCAAATAAATCTTGTTTCGCTCGAGTCGTTTGGCTTTGCTCTATTTTGTATTTTAACTTCTTGCTTGAAGGTAGCTGCTGCATTCCGCGTTTTGTAGCATTCTACATGTGCATGGCTTTGTTTCATCTCTTGTTAATAAGTCGACTTGTCTAGGCTGATGTAGCTTGTGTTTTTGTTTTGTATTGTCGGCTTGATTGAAGGGATTAGCTTTCACATTTGAATCCGAAGTTAGGTTTATTTTCCTTACATTCATAGTTCAAAAACTGTTTTTTTTTTGGAAATCTGCTTTGTCGAAATAGATTAAAATCCGTTTTAATGACGCATTTCGTCTAAACACAATCTGCATGTATTACATTGACGTCATTAAGTCTGAATTGCTTTGTACTGTAAGAGAAAAGCACCTCTAAGAAGGTCGCTTTTGCTATTCTGTTATCACTACGAACGACGTTTTGGATACAGTAGATTTGGCAGAGATTCATTGATGTCACTGAATATAAATTATGATGTTTCACCAAAAGTATTTTACGCAAAGAAATATCATAAGAACGGCTACAATTTACACGTAGGTGGTTCGTCTGAAGCAAGCCATGCAAACGACTCCGACAGCGTGTCGTCTCTCACAAACGTAACAGCTCTGGCGGCGTCACCAGCCGTTTCTTCTCCAAGTTTTATGTCTACGCGGGGCCTAAGATCAACATCATCTTTGAACAGTGAATCGGTAAAACTGTTTTCTTTTGGTGTCAATATGTATTACTTCTGACTGGACCGGATACAAACGTAGTTGTAATGATACAATGTAGTTTACTGGTGTTGTTTTCACGCATTTAAGTTCATTTGTAGAGGACGCCTTCGCCTTTGAACTGCTATTTGGTCGATGTAAAACTTAAAGCCCTTTTTGTGAGGTTTTCCGATAAATCATATAACCGATAAATCACGAAACTAAATAAAACAAGTAACCAGCCTCCGCGGTATAACTTGGTGTATGGTTAACCGTTTCAACTACCAGCAGATTACCATCTAGTTCCAGGTATTTCACGCACTGAGTGTCCTAAGTATCTAACAAAACGCCTTTTCTCCAACAGAAATATCCTGCATCACAAGCCTATTATATAGCCAAGGAGGCGCTCACTACGGAGAGAACATACGTCAGAGATTTGGAAGTTATCAACAAGGTCAATGCTTTAACAATACATGTAAAGATTAACCGGAGAAATTGACTTGTGTCCATGTTGTTGTGATATTTTGTAAAAGACGAAGAGCGGTGCTGATATTAGATTTAATTCATAAAGAGTAATCGCTAGGAGGCGGTGTTATAGCCTAAGGCTGGCTATATACGCAGATTACTACGTTGTGTTTTTGCTTAATTCGTGAAATTATTTAATCGAACTTGTTAATTTTATATGTATGGGGTTAAATTTGTTTTTTTTTTTGTTATTTTTAGTTGCATAAAACCTAAGTTTTAGACCTAATTCAAACCATTATGATAAGCATGTGTAGTTGAACTGTTTCTTGAACACTGCTTATCATAAAATTTCCCCTACATTTGGAACCGGTTCTTATGTCATAACAAACTCCGATAACTTACTCTGCGTAGTGGTTCAAAGACGCGATTCAAAGCGCAAGTGAAGAAGCCGGAAATCCTCTTCTTCCGGAAAATGTCGCCAACCAGCTCTTCGGAGGTACTGGATCGCTTCTGGTTATACATCAACAGTTCCTCAATGATTTAGAAGACCGGCTTGCCTCGTGGGAGGGTCGCGGTGGAGATCCAAACCAAAATCAGAGAATCGATGACATCATGCTCAACCACCTGCAGGTTTTGGGCGTAAGTCACATTTTAGTTGAAATCATTGAAACAGCGTGAGATTTGTTACCTAGCATTCTTACTACTGATTAAAGTTGTCTTTCATTAAGTTAGACGAATGTTCAATGGAAATATCTTAACAAATAGCTTGTGTAATGTAAAAGCACTGACGTTTTCGGGGCCCTTCTTGCATGTATTTAGAGTTAGGTGATTGTGAAAGTAACAGGAATACCTTCTATTTCAGAAATATTTAGAATCCTTGGAAAACGCAGAGCCTCTTATTTCCGCTATGGAAGAAATTGGAATCCAGGACCCGCGATTTGAAGCCGTTTATCGTGATTTTGAACTTGAAAAAGTCTGTTATCTTCCTTTCAGCTCATTCCTTTTGAAACCTATGCAGAGAGTGGCTCATTATAAAACCATTCTCGACAGTAAGTCAAAACTTTTTAACTCGTTTTTTTTTCTGACCGCTTTGCTTCTAGTGTGTATGTTTCAGTCACCTTTGCCAACCATGACCTTTACAACTGACTGCTGCAATTGCCGGTGATTAATCCGCTGCTCTTATAAAAACGCTCATTAACATTTACAGATCTTCGAAGCCATGCCAGTTTCGAAGAATTAACTGACGTCGAACGTGCATTAAAAGAAGCCACGTCACTGACAAGCGCCACCCACGAAAGGTTAAAGCGAGCCCACAACCTTCAGAAAGTCTCACAGCTTCGACGTGACCTATTGGGTGTTGATTTCCTATTAACACCAAACAGAGTAAGTAATCAAGCATTTTAAACGAAGAAGATATTACAAGAAAGGAAACGTTTCAATTTATTCTGTACGAAACGTCACCGATACTTGTATAGTATTTTGACTATCTAACGTAAGGTACAAGCAAATTAAATGTCACTTTATCGTTTCAGAACTTCATCAGAGAAGGCAGTCTTTACAAATTATCCCGAAAAGGTTTCCAGCAAAGGCTTTTCTTTCTCTTCTCCGATTGCCTTCTTTACACGAGCAAGGGCGTGACCTCTACCAACCAGTTTAAAGTTCACGCAGAGCTTCCCCTGCATGGAATGATTGTAAGTACACGACATGTCTTTCTCAAAAGTTTTATTGGATTTTTATCATATTTTGAAAGCCCGATTCTTTTGAGCTTAACTAACCTAAATAATCGCACAACTCATTGCCTTGTGCATTAAGACCGAATGCAGTGGAACTCTGTACATTTATTTTCATTTCTTACTATACTGTGCATCAATTTGTTTGCTGTGTTGTGTTTGATGACTGGCGGTGGCATCTTTTCCACCGAGTGTAGATTTTAACCATGCGTCTGAAGAGCAAATACCACCCAGGCCACTACACGTCATGATTGTCCGTTGCGTTTAGATCGAGATTAACGAAGGAGAAAGCGCGGTCCCGAACTGCTTCAGTATTCTCTCCGGATCAAAGACGGTCATAGTCGCCGCAGCCAGCCAAGAGGAGATGGACAAATGGTTGGAGGATTTCAGCATGGCCATAGCGAAAGCCGGAAAGGAAATCAGCAAATTTGAGTCGCCTTTAACTAACGGTGGCCGAGGTAAGAATTAAATCGGAACTCTTTGTTGAAATTGTGAAATATTAATATGAACGTAATGCAAGGTATGTCTATTGGCTATACTGCCGTGGACCGTGATTATTCCATGTGTTCTGTGTACATGAAAAATGTAAGGTTTTAAAATGTTGTCAAGTAATATTCCTCCGAGAAGAAAGAAAATCACAATTTATCAGTAAATTTTGGCTGGCCGTAGCGAAAACATACAAAAAACTTCATCTCATTTTATCCATCACACATCATTCAAAGAGTGTTTTTTCCTCCAGAATCCATGAGCAGGCTGTCGATGGAGCAGTCCTCTGAGGACGGGGAGGGCTCGGTTCAAAACTCGACCGAGCGATTGAAGGCGCCGGCTCAGCAGCGTACAAACGCCACCATGCACGTCTGCTGGCATCGCAATACAAGTGTCAGTGCCTCAGATCATCTTGTCTCGCTCAAGGTATGTATAGTGCCATAATATTCGCGGCGTGGCTTCAGGAGCTGTTCGACCAAGGCACGATGTTTTGAGTGTGGTCCATTGTAATTTCGTAATATCAGAAGTATTTGAAGTGAATGATTTAAAAGAATGTGTTTGTCTTGGGACTTTTCGTACGTAATCTGTAACATTCGATTAAAGTTGTTCACTTGATAACGTCTTTCTTCCTGGCAATCTAGAACCAGTTGAGTGGTTATCTTCTGCGCAAGTTTAAGAATTCCAACGGCTGGCAGAAACTGTGGGTTGTCTTCACAAACTTCTGTTTGTTTTTCTACAAATCGCACCAGGTGATGTATTAAGCTCGTCTAAGCTTTTTAAGCGATCTTGACAAAATTATGCCTACCTGCATGTTGCCGTAGTCATGTTTGCTCAAAATAACACCGCTTGCCTGCTACAACTATTTCTTTCTTAACAACAGGACGAATCCCCTCTAGCCAGTCTCCCGTTGCTAGGGTACACCATCAATTCTCCCACCGAGAACGACGGAATCCGTAAAGAATTTGTCTTTAAACTTCAATTTAAAACCCACGTCTATTTCTTCAGGGCTGAAAGCCAATATACCTATAGCAGGTTTGAGATTTGAAGATGATTTTTACTTTGATAGTTTGTGTTCACATTTTTGTCAAAAACTTTCTAATTTCCTGGAAGAAACCCTTATTTCTGGCTACTAAGTTTTTTCCAGTGATAGTGAGTTATATGAGTTATACTTGACTGATTTTTTTTCTATCTGCGTTCCAGGTGGCTTCAGGTCATCAGCAGTGCCACTGTTGCGGCACAAAGAACTCGCCTTTTCAGCCGTATGGACAGCAACCAGTAAAAGGATTTATGCTAATTGATTAAACGTCAGCAGACGGCTTACCGTCAAAAAATTTCTGTTTTAATCATACTAAGTAATTTTTCTTCATAGTACTAACTTTTTATCAGGTTATTAACTTTGTCTAATTTTGCATAATTTTTTAGAGTTTTCTCTGCTATTTGATTTTGGGTAAAAAACAATCAAGTTTGTCGAACTTTTTCCGTACTTGCGAATGCCCTTTAATTTGGTTTGCGGGAAGGTGCTTAAAATGAATGTTGTTCATACCTCTACAAAGTTTTCAATAGCGTGTAAACAATGTAGTTTGACGCCGCGTAGTTGTTCTTTCACATGCAACGTGCGTTTGATTTATTTGATGTATTGGAGCTGTAGCGATGCTTGAAACAAATAATACCCGACAGTGACCTCATTTTGTTGAAGCAAACAAATCCTTGATTTTGATAACTGATTTTCTGTTTAAACAATTTATTTTCGTTACTGCAATCTGTTATCGGCCTAGCAGCCTACTGTAAGATACTGTAAAGTATGCTTTGCCCATTGATCTATGAATTACTTTTTGTCTTTTGTTGCGTTTATTTGTTAAAGCAGTTTTTTTGCGTGCGAGACGATACTATAAGTGCTTGTACAGTTTGCGTTGTGGATTGTTGGGGTTTTTTCGCCAATTACCACCGTTTCATTTCCCCATCATCTGCTTATACAAAGCTGCTAAAGCCGAACAGGGCAAATCTCGTTATCATGAAGCTCTGGGAATGTTGTAAATTAAACCACTTATTTTTGGCATTGAACTTTGATAGACTTGCTAAGGTACAGTACTTTGCGTTATTTTGATCACGGTCACCTCCGTTCGGAAATGACATTTAAAATTTTTTTAGTCGTCAAGATTCAGGATCAAATCTGCTTGCCGTTCTATTACTGTCAAGCCCGCCTTGTTTCGGACGAGTTGACCATGTACTTTATAATCGTTTGAGACTTCATTCTAATCCCGATCGTATATGATTATCCTAGGATCAAGTTTTTGCTGTTACTGATTATTATTGAAACAAACCATCTCACGTGTCTTCCACTTAAAACCATGTGAACCTGAGTAATGATAGTTTTTTCTCGTTTTTTGCTTAATTTTGGGCACGCGATCCCGCCTATGCATTTCAAAATCTGCTTTTTTCTATCTACTAATACTTGGAATGTACATTTAATGCAATGAAGCCACGATCTTGTACATGTCTCATGCATTGTATATCACTTTTTTGGTTTGCCTTTGTAATCATACGATGTCGATGTAATCGTACAGTATTTGGCTATCAAGTTTTAGCATTAATTAACCCGTGCTTTTTACGCTCAACTATTTTTGCATACGAAGCGAAAGACAACAAGTGTCGTGAGCAATGTTATAGTAGTTATTATGATGCCGGTTTATGCAGGGTAATGTTATACACTGACGAAGATTTTAAGCGGTTTGTGATTCTTTCGTGACTTCAAGACAAAACGCTTCACGTGTTTTTAATCGACTGCTATTGTGTTGTACAAAATTTCCAATACCAGCCTGGAATATTGATACCGATTACATTAACGTCGGAATAAAAGTGTAGCCTGCACTTCCTTGCTTTTTTCAGGTAGGATATTTTAAATTTTACATGTTTCTTTCCTGTTACTTTTTGTGACATCGCATTCTGAAAAGTTAGCTTGCGCAAACTGATTGGTTGATTAAATTATTGTTAACTATTGCAAGAGCCACCAACCTTCCACTACGGTTACTCGTGAACAGTGCTCCTAAATTCTGACGTAATCAAGCCTAACATTTAAGTTTTTAATTACAAAAATGTCATCACGTTTGTACAACAAAACAGATTATGTTACAAACTTCGCAATTTGCTTTGTGACTTGTTTGCAAAGGAAACTCGAAAAAAAACATTTTTAAATTAAGCTGCTTGAATACGAAGATATTGTAAAAATGCACTCATCAAAAACATGCTCCAATACATACATAGCAAAAATCATAAAAAGAAATCGTAGATAAAATTACAGACAATTTGCAGAATATCAAAGTTTGATACCAAGGCTTAGAGAAACTAATCCACATTGTAAACTCATTCAATTCCCAGCATCTTTTTCGCCCTAATGACTTGATTGCTGCCTTCAAACGCCAGGCCACAAGCCAGAAGAAAGAAGCCAGATGCTATCCATCCAATCCACAAGGAATATCCGTATCCACCAACGTAAATGTACTCTACGATCGAAGCCTTTATCGTTGTTATCTTGCCGTCGATATCAAGGCCTTGTGGTATAAGACAGGAGTAGACTGACACGGATACCACCACTAAGGCAACTGAAAGAGCAGAAAAGTTAAATAATCCGTTAAGTTTTTACGTCACGAAAAGGTTTATTTATACATACTTTGTCAATATATCTGAGAGTGTTATAAATACAGCCCTCCACGAAATTTCTGAGCAAGCTGACTGATACAGTAAGCTCACTGCGTTACATTGTCATTTAAAAGAGGCTAATTTCATTACTGGGCAGCTATTTTTGATAATAATTAATCAAAGAGTAAACAAAATATTTCAAGATTATGCTTACATGCTAAGAGGTAATAACCCATGAGAGCGTTGGCTTCGGTCGGAGAATGCTTACGCTTAACGATGAGAAACAAGTTGAAAAAGATTCCCAAACCTCCTATTATAATACTTGCCATCATCATTCCGCGCACAGCCAGGAACCACGACGAATAAAAGAAATCTAAAGTTGAAGTGAAGTTTTTAAAGTTGTTTCGAAAATTCTGTGGATAATGGCTAAAGGTTAAAGGCTAATGCGGATGAGCATGCGAAAACTTGCCACAGGGGTGAAAAACCAATTTAAATTAACACTGTAAGTAGATTTTATAGCGTTTGCATGGTAAGGTATACAAAAAATCTTCCTTCTAGGTAACGTTATAATCTTCTTGTATGACCGTTATCTCACGATACCTTCGTAATCTCTGGGGCCAGTCCATTCGTAAGTTTTTCCGTTTTCATCTGTTAATGACCAGAGGCCAATGCGAACACCCCTAGCTACTGTCCATTCGGGAGTGACCAGAGATGCTACTGTTAATGCAAGGCCTAAGATGGCTAGCAAACAGGCGCTAATAAACGGAACCCGAGCCTCTTTGGTTGGGTCTTTTACCATGACTGTCATTTCGTTATCTTTACAAACAAACAAAGAGATATAAACTGAAAATTTGTGAATTGTATACCGTTTATAAAAGACTTAATGGTGAACACTTCTGTTAATAAAACCTAGTTCGCTTAATGATTTCTGCTATCAGTCGCTTTGAAACTTGTGCCAACCCTTTAATGTTAACTTTGCGTTGCACACCTGGAAGGTTGTCTATTAATGATTAAGCTATGCAGGCATGTTTGTGCACGTCATGATTGTAACTTAATTTATTTGTTCCTGGCTGCTTTAGGTAATAAATATTCGTTTTGTTAATGTGTAACCTTTGCTGTGTTATGAAACCACTAAACTTATAAAATTCCGTAGCAAAAACAATTAACTGGAATTAATTGCACGACCACGCCTCGAGTGGTTTTCTATAGGGGACTTTCCACTCAGGCGATCGACTATATCAGCAAATAAGCTTAATGCGAGAAGTTAGCAATGAACAACTTTTCGGTTCGTGGTATCTGTCGACTCTTACCACACGTTAAAATCTTCGTAGTTCTAAATCATATAGTTTGTTTAAAATTTTTAGTGTTTATTCATCTAAAAAATACAACTTCCATGAGCACGTGATGACTTGCATTAATAGTAACGTATATTTGCGTAGTTGTTTTCTCATTTCAAGTCAGTTAGTATTTTAAACGTTCAAGTAACGTAAGCAGCGAAAACGCTGACTTGGTCGCTAAAGACATATTTCCTGTTAAACTTGTTTTGAAGTTAACGGTAGTTTTGCTACATCCGTGGATTTATTTTTGTCTATCAAAAACGCCTTGCGATGAAAAATACAAATAGCCAATAGCGACTGGCTGAAAAGATAGTACGAGGAAGTGGTAAAATGTCATCAAATCGAGCTTCAGGTCGTTTTGACAGTCGTCAGACACCAAAATCACAACACTTGCACTGTTCAAAAACAAGTATCTTTGTTCATACATGAGAGAGAAAATGCTGAGTAAGCGCAATGTCATGATGACGCCATCTGTTGTTGCAAAGTTGTTGCGAGCGCCATGAGCTGCAGGTATTCGTTGGCTCCATCGTTTAAGCATTTATCGATGACCTGAGACAGAGATAAAAATCAAAAACACGAAACAGCAACAACCAAAGAAAATTGAAGTCTAAATGCGCAATAAAACATGAAAACGAGCAGTTGGTGATAAATAGGAAAGTGTCGTCAGGTAAATTATTCGTTCGCTTGGTTCGTGGGAACATCGATATCAAGTGGGTCGACAAAAACGAATCTATTCGTATCAGAACTAAGTGCTATATTTTGCGTTGACCCAAATATTTCACTTAGGTAATATTCGGCGAATGTGTTCACTGTTCCTGTTTGGGTCGTACCAGTCTATCAGTACTAACCGCAATTTTTTCAGCTACAACACATTTCTGGTCGTCGCCTAAACTCGGTATGATGACGATCTCATCAAATACTTGCTGGATGATTCGAGACGCTGAAATAAACAACTTGCGTTAAAGCATCTCAGATATATGCAGTTAACGCTCACCGGTAGTCTTGAAATTTGTAAGTTGTCTTATTATAAACATGAATATACCAGCATGGCCTTCCGCTATTATGTCATTTACAACGGCTTGAATTTTGTCGTAAGAGTTGGACGCGCAACCTTGGATGAACTGCTTCAAGACGTCTTCAGGAATCACCTGTTAATAAGCAAATATTATGAGTAGATGAGACCTAACATAACACTGTTATATGCAAATGGCAGGATGAATAAAATGTAATGCGGCAATGCCAATTGAAGATAAAGGTAAGGACAGGTATTACTCACACCAATTATTTCCAATACATCGTCTCTAGTTATGCCTTCCTCTCCCTTTAAGCTATAAGCAGTCTGGAGATAAGTTACAGACTTACGAAGATCACCTTCAGAACAGGTCACTAAGCTTGTCATTGCCTATAACAAATCGAAAGCGTTTTTAAGCTCAATCTTAAGAAATAGTTACAACAAAGTAATCTGCATGATAGCCTCCCCAGCATTGCAGGGGGTGAGCCGCGCACCCCGAGTCAGTATGCAGCTCTGGAACAAAAGATGATTAAGGCTGGATTTTACTCTGTGCCCACGAAGCCCCCGATTCTTCCAGATGATGATGAGAGCAACTCCAAAGTATTTGACTCGGATATTGATCGTGCTCTGAATGAATTAGACATTGCAACTCAAACACTGGAGCGTAATTTTGTCAATGGTGGAAAGCGAAGTTCTGACCACACCAATGATAGCCACGACGGGTTGTATGGCGTTGTAGTCGAGTCTGACGACGACGAAGAAGATGATGATGATGATTCCCACCAAGCTCCCTCCAAAAATCTTACTTTCGGTATCGATAAAAACCTCCTGACTCCGATCCCGATGAAATTTAATGATTACTACACAGGTCCTGATTATGGAAGCAATGATGCCCTCTCGTCCTTTGCTGTTGAAATGGAAGCATCTTTCGATCGAATCCGTGAATCTTTATCAAAAGAAGATCTCAGCAAACAACCTCGACTCCAGGTCATCCCAAAGACCAGCAGCATCAATGTCCTACCTTCAACTGATCTAAGCTCCTACTGCAATATAACTTACGGCACCTCCAACCACACAGGGGTGTCTAGTATGTCACGCTTTGCCGTCAACGCAAACAATAACAACAGTGTTGCAAATAGAGTTGTCTCAGGGAGGTTTATAAGACGAGAAAGCGATGAAATTGTCGACTTATAACGGCCAGGCCTTGCACTTTCTTACACAAGTTACTAATTTGTTGAATAGTTGTACGTCGTGTTTTAAATTGAGATCTGCGCTAGTATTGGTACAAGACGATATAGTTTGAATCAAAGGCTCTATACTGTAAGGTACATAACAACTGTGTACTCCCAGTGTGCATGCATCATTGCTAACATTCTCCTTTCATCCATTGTGGCATTAAAACCATGATGTAAATCGGCATGAAATTAACATTTCTATGCTAACTGTCATTTTTTCTATCGCTAAAGAAGTTTTTAATTGTTTGAGAAAATCTCAGGATGGTCAGTTTTTTGTTGTGCCATATTTTTAAGTCAGAGGCTTTGAACAATGCTTTAGATCAGTTTTGTTATAATTGTTTACAATGGTAATTGACAATAATTTAAAATCGAGTCTCCAGCTAGCTACATTTTATTGTTTTGAGATTTAAGTGATGGTCCATAATTGCCAATATGAGAATGAAATTGGGTGCAAAATGAAGATAAATCATTTAATTTATTCCATGCTTTTGCAAAAATAACGAAGTTGCACTTGGCTTGTGGTAAATCCTTTGTATAATGTTTCTTCATAAAGCTGTCATTGTATGAAGGGAATTCTGTCTTCTGCTTTTTGGCATCACTTGTACTTATGGTTGTTTGCGTAAATATTGGTTCTGTCAATGCTTTCAATGAAGCTTTGATCATTGAAAGACTGAAATACCAGCAAAGGTCTTATGTATCTCACGGTTGTCATTTGTGTCAGGCCATTGCACCAGCACATTGGTGGGAGGTAAACTTGTGTAAGGTTGAAAAGTGTAGTGTGTAGGGCTGTGTCTACATAAAAGTATGTGACTACACTCACATGTGAAGACTATCAGGCCAATTTTTATTTACAATCGGGAGCATGTGAATCGTAAATGTCTCTCCTGTCACTGTGCTGATGTGCTTAAGCATCGATGGACTTGTATCTTTGTTTTGTTTTCTATGTTATTTTTATAACTGACAACTGAGCTTTAACACAAGTCTGTACAAGTTGTACAATGATGCTGTGCTTTGAATTTGCTTTTTTTGTTTTTGTCTCTTTGTCAAACAGACAGCCCTATGTCAAACAAAAGGAATTATGCTGAACACATTTACGTATTTTTTTCTTTACAGTTTACAGTTTTCTTTACAGTTAATCGACCCAATTAACCATAATGCAACAGCAAGTTACAAATAATTGCACTTTTTGTAAATGATTGAAATTTTAGTAATTTTTGGGGGAGTAAAAATGATTTCTGTTGGTTACGACCATGCATCACCTCAACATAACATTTTGTTACTTTGATTCTAACATAAGTTGTTGTATTTGTTACGTGAAGCTAATATTACTGTTAGATGTAAATTATGCATGTGACTTCAGCAAAAAGTTTGCCTTTGAAACTGTTAACTGAAGACAAATTTACTGCCATGTTGAGAATTTTGCTAAAATCTTTTTTGTTTGTTACTTATTCAATCAACTGAATCTTGCATCTAATTTTTTAGTGAAATGTTATTTTATAAACGTCAGCCTGTTTAACCATGAAAATGAAATAATATGTACCTTGTTGTGAAACGTGAACTGTCTTGACCCTTTCTTTGCTTTGTGCTGATCCTCAAATTTTTATTTCTTTTAATGCGTTAATTTTTCTGCTTGCTTGTCCTGATTTTAATAAAATGTTTTTAATGTTATATTCTTACATGGCAGAACATTTTGATCAAAATCTCTTCCATTCAGATGGACATGAAAGAGAAAGCAGTTCGCAGAGAACAGATTTTAGTCAGTTATGGTGTCAGTAGAACATTATTTTGGGAATTAGAAAGAATTTTTTTCAGCATTGGAAGTTAAAGATCTATGAAGGCTAGGCGGAAAGGAATTGAGCATTTTCAGATTTTTTTCCAGGCATTTTCTAGACAAGGTATAATGGGAAAGCCGGTGGGGGGCAAAAGGACACAGTTGTAATTGTTTGTGAAATCTCAATCATGGTCTTACTTTAAAACATCTTTCCCTTGTGCAACAAGCACATTCCTTTCTGTGCAACCCATAGTACTAATCCAAGTTAAAGTCAATTTTGGACAATTTTCTCAGATACGCCAGCCGATGATGCAGGGAAATTACAGCAGGCTGTCCCTTCACCAGTGCATCTTCACTCAGGTAAGCAAAGTTATCCAAGTAGTAATAATATATTGGTCAATGAATAGTGATGTTTTTGAGTCTCTTTTCTGGCTATAAACATTGTCCTTAAATCATTTAAATGTTGACCTTGCTTTGTCATGGCAATACCTGTAATTGTTGTACATTTCCAGTATGCCACAATAAATTATGCATGGCCGGCCAATAAATTTTGCCCTGTGCTTATAATCGTTATTATCAATCGGTGTTGAGTTACATTTTATTCTTGTGAACAAATTAAGTGGGGTAATTTTATTTTCTATCCCATCTTTGGTCCTGAATTCCATGAGGTGTTGAGCATGTTTAAATGTCAAACATAACTATAACTGCGCCTGCGTGGAATCTCTCTCATAAGAACTACCACGGTTGAAGATTCCAAACTGCTGCTTTTAAGACAGTTTGCATTTTGGTGGAAGACTGGACATAGTGAATACATTTACGCAGCAAAATAATCACCCAACAAACATACTTGCATTATTACACACTTAAATGTAATTGTACATTATAAGCATTGACTGTAATAAGCGATTCAAAACACACAGAAACTGATACTTGCAGTCCGAAACGGACAAAATTCAAGCCATTATCGTGTTTTAAAATTTTCTCGAAGACAGCTTTTAAACTTTGACGCTCTGGGCTGCGTTATCATGACAACGTTACTAACAACGAACGTTTATATTCATTACCACAAGTAATGTTGACGAGGTTACGGAAAAAGCGGTCAAACGTCAGTTTAAAATCGCAACTTGACAACTTTGCGGTAGGGCGCATGCCGAACTCAGTTTTGGCGGTGTAAGACGGATAAACATCTTAACACTGCAGCATGATTTCTCCTACAAGGCCACTCTTGCCTTGTGGCTATGACGTCATCACTGTGGCCTCTGACGCAAATAAATCTTGTTTCGCTCGAGTCGTTTGGCTTTGCTCTATTTTGTATTTTAACTTCTTGCTTGAAGGTAGCTGCTGCATTCCGCGTTTTGTAGCATTCTACATGTGCATGGCTTTGTTTCATCTCTTGTTAATAAGTCGACTTGTCTAGGCTGATGTAGCTTGTGTTTTTGTTTTGTATTGTCGGCTTGATTGAAGGGATTAGCTTTCACATTTGAATCCGAAGTTAGGTTTATTTTCCTTACATTCATAGTTCAAAAACTGTTTTTTTTTTGGAAATCTGCTTTGTCGAAATAGATTAAAATCCGTTTTAATGACGCATTTCGTCTAAACACAATCTGCATGTATTACATTGACGTCATTAAGTCTGAATTGCTTTGTACTGTAAGAGAAAAGCACCTCTAAGAAGGTCGCTTTTGCTATTCTGTTATCACTACGAACGACGTTTTGGATACAGTAGATTTGGCAGAGATTCATTGATGTCACTGAATATAAATTATGATGTTTCACCAAAAGTATTTTACGCAAAGAAATATCATAAGAACGGCTACAATTTACACGTAGGTGGTTCGTCTGAAGCAAGCCATGCAAACGACTCCGACAGCGTGTCGTCTCTCACAAACGTAACAGCTCTGGCGGCGTCACCAGCCGTTTCTTCTCCAAGTTTTATGTCTACGCGGGGCCTAAGATCAACATCATCTTTGAACAGTGAATCGGTAAAACTGTTTTCTTTTGGTGTCAATATGTATTACTTCTGACTGGACCGGATACAAACGTAGTTGTAATGATACAATGTAGTTTACTGGTGTTGTTTTCACGCATTTAAGTTCATTTGTAGAGGACGCCTTCGCCTTTGAACTGCTATTTGGTCGATGTAAAACTTAAAGCCCTTTTTGTGAGGTTTTCCGATAAATCATATAACCGATAAATCACGAAACTAAATAAAACAAGTAACCAGCCTCCGCGGTATAACTTGGTGTATGGTTAACCGTTTCAACTACCAGCAGATTACCATCTAGTTCCAGGTATTTCACGCACTGAGTGTCCTAAGTATCTAACAAAACGCCTTTTCTCCAACAGAAATATCCTGCATCACAAGCCTATTATATAGCCAAGGAGGCGCTCACTACGGAGAGAACATACGTCAGAGATTTGGAAGTTATCAACAAGGTCAATGCTTTAACAATACATGTAAAGATTAACCGGAGAAATTGACTTGTGTCCATGTTGTTGTGATATTTTGTAAAAGACGAAGAGCGGTGCTGATATTAGATTTAATTCATAAAGAGTAATCGCTAGGAGGCGGTGTTATAGCCTAAGGCTGGCTATATACGCAGATTACTACGTTGTGTTTTTGCTTAATTCGTGAAATTATTTAATCGAACTTGTTAATTTTATATGTATGGGGTTAAATTTGTTTTTTTTTTTGTTATTTTTAGTTGCATAAAACCTAAGTTTTAGACCTAATTCAAACCATTATGATAAGCATGTGTAGTTGAACTGTTTCTTGAACACTGCTTATCATAAAATTTCCCCTACATTTGGAACCGGTTCTTATGTCATAACAAACTCCGATAACTTACTCTGCGTAGTGGTTCAAAGACGCGATTCAAAGCGCAAGTGAAGAAGCCGGAAATCCTCTTCTTCCGGAAAATGTCGCCAACCAGCTCTTCGGAGGTACTGGATCGCTTCTGGTTATACATCAACAGTTCCTCAATGATTTAGAAGACCGGCTTGCCTCGTGGGAGGGTCGCGGTGGAGATCCAAACCAAAATCAGAGAATCGATGACATCATGCTCAACCACCTGCAGGTTTTGGGCGTAAGTCACATTTTAGTTGAAATCATTGAAACAGCGTGAGATTTGTTACCTAGCATTCTTACTACTGATTAAAGTTGTCTTTCATTAAGTTAGACGAATGTTCAATGGAAATATCTTAACAAATAGCTTGTGTAATGTAAAAGCACTGACGTTTTCGGGGCCCTTCTTGCATGTATTTAGAGTTAGGTGATTGTGAAAGTAACAGGAATACCTTCTATTTCAGAAATATTTAGAATCCTTGGAAAACGCAGAGCCTCTTATTTCCGCTATGGAAGAAATTGGAATCCAGGACCCGCGATTTGAAGCCGTTTATCGTGATTTTGAACTTGAAAAAGTCTGTTATCTTCCTTTCAGCTCATTCCTTTTGAAACCTATGCAGAGAGTGGCTCATTATAAAACCATTCTCGACAGTAAGTCAAAACTTTTTAACTCGTTTTTTTTTCTGACCGCTTTGCTTCTAGTGTGTATGTTTCAGTCACCTTTGCCAACCATGACCTTTACAACTGACTGCTGCAATTGCCGGTGATTAATCCGCTGCTCTTATAAAAACGCTCATTAACATTTACAGATCTTCGAAGCCATGCCAGTTTCGAAGAATTAACTGACGTCGAACGTGCATTAAAAGAAGCCACGTCACTGACAAGCGCCACCCACGAAAGGTTAAAGCGAGCCCACAACCTTCAGAAAGTCTCACAGCTTCGACGTGACCTATTGGGTGTTGATTTCCTATTAACACCAAACAGAGTAAGTAATCAAGCATTTTAAACGAAGAAGATATTACAAGAAAGGAAACGTTTCAATTTATTCTGTACGAAACGTCACCGATACTTGTATAGTATTTTGACTATCTAACGTAAGGTACAAGCAAATTAAATGTCACTTTATCGTTTCAGAACTTCATCAGAGAAGGCAGTCTTTACAAATTATCCCGAAAAGGTTTCCAGCAAAGGCTTTTCTTTCTCTTCTCCGATTGCCTTCTTTACACGAGCAAGGGCGTGACCTCTACCAACCAGTTTAAAGTTCACGCAGAGCTTCCCCTGCATGGAATGATTGTAAGTACACGACATGTCTTTCTCAAAAGTTTTATTGGATTTTTATCATATTTTGAAAGCCCGATTCTTTTGAGCTTAACTAACCTAAATAATCGCACAACTCATTGCCTTGTGCATTAAGACCGAATGCAGTGGAACTCTGTACATTTATTTTCATTTCTTACTATACTGTGCATCAATTTGTTTGCTGTGTTGTGTTTGATGACTGGCGGTGGCATCTTTTCCACCGAGTGTAGATTTTAACCATGCGTCTGAAGAGCAAATACCACCCAGGCCACTACACGTCATGATTGTCCGTTGCGTTTAGATCGAGATTAACGAAGGAGAAAGCGCGGTCCCGAACTGCTTCAGTATTCTCTCCGGATCAAAGACGGTCATAGTCGCCGCAGCCAGCCAAGAGGAGATGGACAAATGGTTGGAGGATTTCAGCATGGCCATAGCGAAAGCCGGAAAGGAAATCAGCAAATTTGAGTCGCCTTTAACTAACGGTGGCCGAGGTAAGAATTAAATCGGAACTCTTTGTTGAAATTGTGAAATATTAATATGAACGTAATGCAAGGTATGTCTATTGGCTATACTGCCGTGGACCGTGATTATTCCATGTGTTCTGTGTACATGAAAAATGTAAGGTTTTAAAATGTTGTCAAGTAATATTCCTCCGAGAAGAAAGAAAATCACAATTTATCAGTAAATTTTGGCTGGCCGTAGCGAAAACATACAAAAAACTTCATCTCATTTTATCCATCACACATCATTCAAAGAGTGTTTTTTCCTCCAGAATCCATGAGCAGGCTGTCGATGGAGCAGTCCTCTGAGGACGGGGAGGGCTCGGTTCAAAACTCGACCGAGCGATTGAAGGCGCCGGCTCAGCAGCGTACAAACGCCACCATGCACGTCTGCTGGCATCGCAATACAAGTGTCAGTGCCTCAGATCATCTTGTCTCGCTCAAGGTATGTATAGTGCCATAATATTCGCGGCGTGGCTTCAGGAGCTGTTCGACCAAGGCACGATGTTTTGAGTGTGGTCCATTGTAATTTCGTAATATCAGAAGTATTTGAAGTGAATGATTTAAAAGAATGTGTTTGTCTTGGGACTTTTCGTACGTAATCTGTAACATTCGATTAAAGTTGTTCACTTGATAACGTCTTTCTTCCTGGCAATCTAGAACCAGTTGAGTGGTTATCTTCTGCGCAAGTTTAAGAATTCCAACGGCTGGCAGAAACTGTGGGTTGTCTTCACAAACTTCTGTTTGTTTTTCTACAAATCGCACCAGGTGATGTATTAAGCTCGTCTAAGCTTTTTAAGCGATCTTGACAAAATTATGCCTACCTGCATGTTGCCGTAGTCATGTTTGCTCAAAATAACACCGCTTGCCTGCTACAACTATTTCTTTCTTAACAACAGGACGAATCCCCTCTAGCCAGTCTCCCGTTGCTAGGGTACACCATCAATTCTCCCACCGAGAACGACGGAATCCGTAAAGAATTTGTCTTTAAACTTCAATTTAAAACCCACGTCTATTTCTTCAGGGCTGAAAGCCAATATACCTATAGCAGGTTTGAGATTTGAAGATGATTTTTACTTTGATAGTTTGTGTTCACATTTTTGTCAAAAACTTTCTAATTTCCTGGAAGAAACCCTTATTTCTGGCTACTAAGTTTTTTCCAGTGATAGTGAGTTATATGAGTTATACTTGACTGATTTTTTTTCTATCTGCGTTCCAGGTGGCTTCAGGTCATCAGCAGTGCCACTGTTGCGGCACAAAGAACTCGCCTTTTCAGCCGTATGGACAGCAACCAGTAAAAGGATTTATGCTAATTGATTAAACGTCAGCAGACGGCTTACCGTCAAAAAATTTCTGTTTTAATCATACTAAGTAATTTTTCTTCATAGTACTAACTTTTTATCAGGTTATTAACTTTGTCTAATTTTGCATAATTTTTTAGAGTTTTCTCTGCTATTTGATTTTGGGTAAAAAACAATCAAGTTTGTCGAACTTTTTCCGTACTTGCGAATGCCCTTTAATTTGGTTTGCGGGAAGGTGCTTAAAATGAATGTTGTTCATACCTCTACAAAGTTTTCAATAGCGTGTAAACAATGTAGTTTGACGCCGCGTAGTTGTTCTTTCACATGCAACGTGCGTTTGATTTATTTGATGTATTGGAGCTGTAGCGATGCTTGAAACAAATAATACCCGACAGTGACCTCATTTTGTTGAAGCAAACAAATCCTTGATTTTGATAACTGATTTTCTGTTTAAACAATTTATTTTCGTTACTGCAATCTGTTATCGGCCTAGCAGCCTACTGTAAGATACTGTAAAGTATGCTTTGCCCATTGATCTATGAATTACTTTTTGTCTTTTGTTGCGTTTATTTGTTAAAGCAGTTTTTTTGCGTGCGAGACGATACTATAAGTGCTTGTACAGTTTGCGTTGTGGATTGTTGGGGTTTTTTCGCCAATTACCACCGTTTCATTTCCCCATCATCTGCTTATACAAAGCTGCTAAAGCCGAACAGGGCAAATCTCGTTATCATGAAGCTCTGGGAATGTTGTAAATTAAACCACTTATTTTTGGCATTGAACTTTGATAGACTTGCTAAGGTACAGTACTTTGCGTTATTTTGATCACGGTCACCTCCGTTCGGAAATGACATTTAAAATTTTTTTAGTCGTCAAGATTCAGGATCAAATCTGCTTGCCGTTCTATTACTGTCAAGCCCGCCTTGTTTCGGACGAGTTGACCATGTACTTTATAATCGTTTGAGACTTCATTCTAATCCCGATCGTATATGATTATCCTAGGATCAAGTTTTTGCTGTTACTGATTATTATTGAAACAAACCATCTCACGTGTCTTCCACTTAAAACCATGTGAACCTGAGTAATGATAGTTTTTTCTCGTTTTTTGCTTAATTTTGGGCACGCGATCCCGCCTATGCATTTCAAAATCTGCTTTTTTCTATCTACTAATACTTGGAATGTACATTTAATGCAATGAAGCCACGATCTTGTACATGTCTCATGCATTGTATATCACTTTTTTGGTTTGCCTTTGTAATCATACGATGTCGATGTAATCGTACAGTATTTGGCTATCAAGTTTTAGCATTAATTAACCCGTGCTTTTTACGCTCAACTATTTTTGCATACGAAGCGAAAGACAACAAGTGTCGTGAGCAATGTTATAGTAGTTATTATGATGCCGGTTTATGCAGGGTAATGTTATACACTGACGAAGATTTTAAGCGGTTTGTGATTCTTTCGTGACTTCAAGACAAAACGCTTCACGTGTTTTTAATCGACTGCTATTGTGTTGTACAAAATTTCCAATACCAGCCTGGAATATTGATACCGATTACATTAACGTCGGAATAAAAGTGTAGCCTGCACTTCCTTGCTTTTTTCAGGTAGGATATTTTAAATTTTACATGTTTCTTTCCTGTTACTTTTTGTGACATCGCATTCTGAAAAGTTAGCTTGCGCAAACTGATTGGTTGATTAAATTATTGTTAACTATTGCAAGAGCCACCAACCTTCCACTACGGTTACTCGTGAACAGTGCTCCTAAATTCTGACGTAATCAAGCCTAACATTTAAGTTTTTAATTACAAAAATGTCATCACGTTTGTACAACAAAACAGATTATGTTACAAACTTCGCAATTTGCTTTGTGACTTGTTTGCAAAGGAAACTCGAAAAAAAACATTTTTAAATTAAGCTGCTTGAATACGAAGATATTGTAAAAATGCACTCATCAAAAACATGCTCCAATACATACATAGCAAAAATCATAAAAAGAAATCGTAGATAAAATTACAGACAATTTGCAGAATATCAAAGTTTGATACCAAGGCTTAGAGAAACTAATCCACATTGTAAACTCATTCAATTCCCAGCATCTTTTTCGCCCTAATGACTTGATTGCTGCCTTCAAACGCCAGGCCACAAGCCAGAAGAAAGAAGCCAGATGCTATCCATCCAATCCACAAGGAATATCCGTATCCACCAACGTAAATGTACTCTACGATCGAAGCCTTTATCGTTGTTATCTTGCCGTCGATATCAAGGCCTTGTGGTATAAGACAGGAGTAGACTGACACGGATACCACCACTAAGGCAACTGAAAGAGCAGAAAAGTTAAATAATCCGTTAAGTTTTTACGTCACGAAAAGGTTTATTTATACATACTTTGTCAATATATCTGAGAGTGTTATAAATACAGCCCTCCACGAAATTTCTGAGCAAGCTGACTGATACAGTAAGCTCACTGCGTTACATTGTCATTTAAAAGAGGCTAATTTCATTACTGGGCAGCTATTTTTGATAATAATTAATCAAAGAGTAAACAAAATATTTCAAGATTATGCTTACATGCTAAGAGGTAATAACCCATGAGAGCGTTGGCTTCGGTCGGAGAATGCTTACGCTTAACGATGAGAAACAAGTTGAAAAAGATTCCCAAACCTCCTATTATAATACTTGCCATCATCATTCCGCGCACAGCCAGGAACCACGACGAATAAAAGAAATCTAAAGTTGAAGTGAAGTTTTTAAAGTTGTTTCGAAAATTCTGTGGATAATGGCTAAAGGTTAAAGGCTAATGCGGATGAGCATGCGAAAACTTGCCACAGGGGTGAAAAACCAATTTAAATTAACACTGTAAGTAGATTTTATAGCGTTTGCATGGTAAGGTATACAAAAAATCTTCCTTCTAGGTAACGTTATAATCTTCTTGTATGACCGTTATCTCACGATACCTTCGTAATCTCTGGGGCCAGTCCATTCGTAAGTTTTTCCGTTTTCATCTGTTAATGACCAGAGGCCAATGCGAACACCCCTAGCTACTGTCCATTCGGGAGTGACCAGAGATGCTACTGTTAATGCAAGGCCTAAGATGGCTAGCAAACAGGCGCTAATAAACGGAACCCGAGCCTCTTTGGTTGGGTCTTTTACCATGACTGTCATTTCGTTATCTTTACAAACAAACAAAGAGATATAAACTGAAAATTTGTGAATTGTATACCGTTTATAAAAGACTTAATGGTGAACACTTCTGTTAATAAAACCTAGTTCGCTTAATGATTTCTGCTATCAGTCGCTTTGAAACTTGTGCCAACCCTTTAATGTTAACTTTGCGTTGCACACCTGGAAGGTTGTCTATTAATGATTAAGCTATGCAGGCATGTTTGTGCACGTCATGATTGTAACTTAATTTATTTGTTCCTGGCTGCTTTAGGTAATAAATATTCGTTTTGTTAATGTGTAACCTTTGCTGTGTTATGAAACCACTAAACTTATAAAATTCCGTAGCAAAAACAATTAACTGGAATTAATTGCACGACCACGCCTCGAGTGGTTTTCTATAGGGGACTTTCCACTCAGGCGATCGACTATATCAGCAAATAAGCTTAATGCGAGAAGTTAGCAATGAACAACTTTTCGGTTCGTGGTATCTGTCGACTCTTACCACACGTTAAAATCTTCGTAGTTCTAAATCATATAGTTTGTTTAAAATTTTTAGTGTTTATTCATCTAAAAAATACAACTTCCATGAGCACGTGATGACTTGCATTAATAGTAACGTATATTTGCGTAGTTGTTTTCTCATTTCAAGTCAGTTAGTATTTTAAACGTTCAAGTAACGTAAGCAGCGAAAACGCTGACTTGGTCGCTAAAGACATATTTCCTGTTAAACTTGTTTTGAAGTTAACGGTAGTTTTGCTACATCCGTGGATTTATTTTTGTCTATCAAAAACGCCTTGCGATGAAAAATACAAATAGCCAATAGCGACTGGCTGAAAAGATAGTACGAGGAAGTGGTAAAATGTCATCAAATCGAGCTTCAGGTCGTTTTGACAGTCGTCAGACACCAAAATCACAACACTTGCACTGTTCAAAAACAAGTATCTTTGTTCATACATGAGAGAGAAAATGCTGAGTAAGCGCAATGTCATGATGACGCCATCTGTTGTTGCAAAGTTGTTGCGAGCGCCATGAGCTGCAGGTATTCGTTGGCTCCATCGTTTAAGCATTTATCGATGACCTGAGACAGAGATAAAAATCAAAAACACGAAACAGCAACAACCAAAGAAAATTGAAGTCTAAATGCGCAATAAAACATGAAAACGAGCAGTTGGTGATAAATAGGAAAGTGTCGTCAGGTAAATTATTCGTTCGCTTGGTTCGTGGGAACATCGATATCAAGTGGGTCGACAAAAACGAATCTATTCGTATCAGAACTAAGTGCTATATTTTGCGTTGACCCAAATATTTCACTTAGGTAATATTCGGCGAATGTGTTCACTGTTCCTGTTTGGGTCGTACCAGTCTATCAGTACTAACCGCAATTTTTTCAGCTACAACACATTTCTGGTCGTCGCCTAAACTCGGTATGATGACGATCTCATCAAATACTTGCTGGATGATTCGAGACGCTGAAATAAACAACTTGCGTTAAAGCATCTCAGATATATGCAGTTAACGCTCACCGGTAGTCTTGAAATTTGTAAGTTGTCTTATTATAAACATGAATATACCAGCATGGCCTTCCGCTATTATGTCATTTACAACGGCTTGAATTTTGTCGTAAGAGTTGGACGCGCAACCTTGGATGAACTGCTTCAAGACGTCTTCAGGAATCACCTGTTAATAAGCAAATATTATGAGTAGATGAGACCTAACATAACACTGTTATATGCAAATGGCAGGATGAATAAAATGTAATGCGGCAATGCCAATTGAAGATAAAGGTAAGGACAGGTATTACTCACACCAATTATTTCCAATACATCGTCTCTAGTTATGCCTTCCTCTCCCTTTAAGCTATAAGCAGTCTGGAGATAAGTTACAGACTTACGAAGATCACCTTCAGAACAGGTCACTAAGCTTGTCATTGCCTATAACAAATCGAAAGCGTTTTTAAGCTCAATCTTAAGAAATAGTTACAACAAAGTAATCTTCATGATAGCTTTGTCGACTTTCCAGTTGCGTAAAAGTGATGAAAATGCAATGTAAATAAGCACAAAAATCAACCTCATCTGATATTTCCACATCCTCTTTCTCACAAATCATCTGAAGTCTTTTCTTCTGATCTTCAATTGAGAGAGGTTTAAAGCGAAACTGGGAACATCGTGATGTGAGAGGGGCAATGATTCTACAATATAGATTTTTCTCTAAATCCTACGTAACGCAATAGCCTCGACATTCACACATATGCTAAGCCAGCAGTTCTCAAGTGGTGGGCAGAAAAACATGCCTAAACACTACAGTACAAAAAGCGAATATCGTAAAGTGAGGCCATTCAGAATGTAGGGGCTATTGTAAACAAATTGATAATAACTTTTTTTATATTTGGCTTGTTTGTATTATGTGACTAAAAGAGAGACTGTAATTTAAATTTAGCGTATACATTTGTGGGCCTCAAAACAAAATTGTTAGTAATAGTGGGCCGCAAGTTGAAAAAAGGTTGAGAAGCATTGTACCAAGCAATTTTAGTTTAAACATGACAAAATAGACCGAATAATAGAATACTTACTGCATTACCTAAACAAAGTTACCTGCTGACATAGTTACAAATAAGACAGAATCTGGTAGTTTTTGTCTGTTTTTCCATGGTTCTTCGAAGAGCCTCTTGAGCTGCCTTTGTCATTGAATCGGCTTCATCCAAAATAATCACTTTATACGGCGGACATTTTTTCCCACTGGAAAAATTATTTTAACATAACATATAATCTAGGTTGTAAAAACGTTAAGAAGTAAATGTAAACACTCCTTATACCACTTTTGAGTATCAGTAAGAGCGAAGATTAGCAATTTACAACAGCAAAAACATCCCTTATTTAATTAATATGCTATTAAAAACCTGATTTCCCAAACTTCATATCGTACCACAGAAAAAAATATTCAGGAAGCACTTACTCTTCTCTGATTGTATTTGCAGTTAGTTGTGCAAACTTTTTAACTTTTTCTCTCACAACATTAATTCCTCTTTCGTCTGAAGCATTAAGCTCTAATACTCTTTCTGTGTGAAATTGAAAAGAAACAAAATAACCAGGGCTGCTGACTAATAGTTACTTCATTAAGATGTTGCATTTTAAATGAATAAACTTACTGTTTTTGTTAATGTATAAATCACATCTTTGCACCAAATATTTACCAAAAGATATTGCACAATTTAGACATGAAAATGCAAGTAACCTTTGTATGATATTCCTAAAGTAGCCATCGTTAAGGTTACCAGATATTGAATGTGGTGCTTTTGTAAATGATATCTATTTGAAGAAGTTTGTATAATTTGCTTAGTCAGGGTTTAAAATTGTAACTAATACAAGAATAAATGGACTATGTATTTTGCTATATTACGACTGTTTAAGTTAGTTCGCAAAAATTAATGCGTGGAGAATGGATGCAGTAGAAAATTTGTAAGACGTAGCTCAAGGGACCCACTAAAATATCCAACATATCCAAACTTGGTCTAATTGATCAAACAGAACTTGTTAAGTTAATGAGCTTTTACTGTAAACTAAAAATTGAATTCGGATATTCAGGTTTGATCTGGAAATATTAAGTTTTAAGAATATGTTAAATGAGTGAAGATTGATTATGAAGAGTTACAGATTGATATCTGAAAACATTCAAGCCAATTCACCAGGCAAGTTCAGACAAAATATAACTTTTTTGTAAATAAAATACTTGAAGTTAAAAAAAAGGTTAAAGTTCGATTAAGGTTACAGCTTATCATACTAAATGTATATCGCCTTCAAATAAATAACAATAAACAATAAATACCTTTCATAAGCTCACTTCCATATAACTCAAGACAAAGTGCTAATATTGTTGACGTTTTTCCTGTCCCAGGTGGGCCATAAAAAAGCAAATTTGGCAGCTAAAAGTAAAATATTTTCACTTCAAAAAGACACACTTATTTCAAACAAAAGTACAAGTTTGCAATGTATGATATTTGGCTAACGTGGTTCAATTGAGTTGACGTAAGAACTAAATCTAAGAAATGAAGCAATGAAAGACGAGCGGCTAAAATTATGCATTCACTTCATTAAAATCAGTAGTTTTTTTATTTCCTTCACAAGGGCACCTTGTTATTTAGACGTCTGATCGGGAATAAAATTCATGTGATCTTGGCCCACAGGTTTAAGTATTAATGTCCAAAGAACTGCATGATGTTATACTGGTAACCCATGAGTGTTCACCTGCCCTATTCCAGTATTTCGTGACAAACTCAAAAATGACTGTTTTCTGTGCAATATCAAGTTTATTTCATTGAAATCTATACCATATGGTACCACAGTGTTACAATGTGCAAAACTGTGCCAGAGAAGAAAAGCGCGAGCAGAATATATTTCCTGCGCACTACAAACCTAGCAGTTTAGGTCTGCTATACACTGCAAACTTTCTATTCCTCGAGAGATTCTAAAATTTAAATTTTCGGTCTACCAATTTCATTAATTGATATAAGAAACAATGTCAAAACAAAACAATTTAACATACATCAGCACCAGACAATGACTTTCTTAAAACTGATACAACTTCATCTTGATGGGCGACATCATCCACTGACTTTGGTCGACTAAAAAATAGAAAAATATCTTATTACATTTATTGATTCTACATCAATTCAATATTTCTTATGCAACCGTATTCTGCAATTCCAGAAAACGTGCAAGATTTATATACATATATCCAGAATCTACAATAATGTAGGTAGTGTTCAAAAAAGTTTAGGCTGTTACTATATCACTGAAAAAAATTGTACATTCAAAACTATTTTTCACATTTTCTCATTAACTTAGCTTAAAAGTTACACCACAACAAAGTAACCTAAACCTAACATAAATCTACCTTCTTATCTGAGTTTAACTTTAACTGAGTCCTAAATAGCTAAAAAAGTAGTTATTTTGTCGTAAGCAGGTTATTCAGCCTGTTGCTAAAGATAAGCGGTTATGTTCTGTATGTTAGGAAAGGACAAATATCGTGATATTATATCATATCTGTCAGATTGGAAAAGGCTGAAAATGTCAAGATTAGAAAGGGATAAAAGAACATGTTATAACATTTGCACTAGTTAAACAAAATCAAAAAAGTACCTTTGAACATACAACTTTTTCCGACGAAATAGTGGCAGCCATAGCCTAGCTAAAATCAACTTTATGCATATATTTTCTCCTAGCGTAACTCCAGACTGGGACGTTTGCCATGTACGCTCGGGATAAAAATTAATTGTGCACATAATTGTTGTTTCATCTTGATTGCGCGAGGGATTTCTCACCCAAAACCAGCAAACTTTTCCATCTGGCCTTAAGCCGAGCGACATACTTACGATGAAATAGTCACTTTCAAAAGTTAACCAGGTCTACAAAGCACTTACTATTTTTCAACCCAAGGTTTGTATTTGTTCGCTTCTTGCTGTTTCACTTTTTGTTTAGTTGGAAGTTTAGTTAACTTGTTGGTACCTTGCAGAAAAGATTGCATCTTGCAAGTTGTTTTGTAATCTTTACTGGCAGACTGGGTGGAGGTGCATTCAGCTATTATAATTAGGCTATCTTTTTTAAGTAGCCTAAAGTAGGGTACCGGTACCTAATACCTTTTATCCAGAATTAGACGTTGTCACGTTAGTAGAATTTACACTAATGTATAAACCCATTTGTCTCCATTACAAAAATAATTTCTTTGTCTACACACGTGCATATAGACCTAGCAGTTTGCTAGATCAGGGCTTCTCAAACTGTGGGTGCGAAATGTAATTTTGTGGTCGTGATACAAATTTAATATTTATAAATTGAATTGTTTTTTGTTAATTTTTTATTCGCTTTACTGTTTCCATTACGTAGTTCTTTTATTACTGTAGGCTAAAGTTACTGTACTTTGGTGGATTGTGTACACTTGTACGATTTTGCCATAGACAAAAATACCACTTGATATTTATAATTGGACGTTTATAGTTTTAACATTGTTAAAGTGTAAGCTACCCCTCAAGGGGTCGCATAAAAATTTCTTTTCTAAATGGGGTCGCAGAACCAAAAGGTTTGAAAAGCCCTGTGCTACATGATATGATGATACCAGCACTTTACCACGTATCTTAGCACTTTCATTAAGCATTATCTTATCTGTAGAGTGTAGACGGTATTAGCTTAAGCCTTAAACTAAAGTGCTGATATTGTTCCCGCCAAAGTATCTCCATTAACTGATTTCTATGATTTTCGGTTCCCGCCTACCGGTAACAACAATGGACACAAATGCTTAACAAGTTATATGATTTCTAGATACGTATTCTTGAAGTTCTTGGTCTGACTATAAACTACTGTAAAAGATAAGTACTACATTATTATATAATATTTACTATACATTTCATACAAAAGATACCACTTCTAATTAGGCGTACCATACGTCCCGTTTTAGCCGGGACAGTCCCGCTTTTTAAAGCTTTGTCCCGGCGTCCCGGTCAATCAACCAAAAGTCCCGCTTTGGCATTTAGTCAGCCAGCATTGCCCCTCACTACACGAATATTAGCATGCTGTGATTGGTTTGTTTAGCCAACTTGTAAAAGAGTGATGCCTGATGCGTGTTCTTGTTTCGTTGTGTTAAATATGAAAGTAATCGTTACGTCATTGTAGCGGGTAATTGGTCCAGTAGTGAGTTGATTGTTACTTGTTAGCACATTCGCTAGTTCAGTAATAGTAGGCTAAAAGGAGGAGGTGATTTTTTTGCAGTTAGGCTGTTCAAAGAACTTACTTCGTATCGGTACTTGTTTGCATTTCCTTCTGCAAAAACCATTTGAATGTGAAAGCCCTTATCACCTGCAAAATTAACACTGACTTTTCCTGCTGTGATTTTTATGAGAAAATAAAGTCAAATAAAGACTTCTTGAAGAAAGTATTGTCTACAGAAAAGTATGATTGGACGATTATGTGAATTTACAAATGCTTGGACATTGTTTTGTTTCCTAGTAAAATGCATTATTTTAGTTTTTCTTGGTGTCTTACTACTTTAGCTGTCCCTGACGATAGGAATCCAAAATAGTTTCATACTCCTAGTAAAATATGAACCACATTTATCTGATAAGACTCGTTGTTCTGAAGTGTCCCGGTTTTCAATCACAAAAATATGGTATGCCTACTTTTAATAGACTACGGTCTGACTATGACCATACTCCATAGTATGGATGGGCCGATACGAACCCAAACCTGAATAGATTCCCCGAATATCGCTTTTATGGAAGATTCGGGCGAACACGAATACCAACAATGGCGAACCCGAATACAATATTACTTATAAATTTGCTGAATTTGTTAAAAAAGTGATGATCTAGTTTCTCGACAAAGCTGAAATAAAGTCAGCAATACTTACAATGAAGGTCGTTTTCCTAACGATTTTGCTTTTTCAATCGTTTTTTAAACACTTTTTTTAAAAGAAAGCGACTTGTTTATCGATTACGTCTTGTTGCAAGCAAGACTTTACAACTTTTGGACGAAATTTTATTGTTTGGTTCAAATACGAATAGATTCGGGATTCGTTCGTGTCGACCTTCATGATATTCGGGTTCGCACGAACCCGAATAATCTTCCTCGTGGCACATCCCTACTCCATAGTCCATACACATAAGACCATTAAGGTCTGACAAAATGTTTACTAGCCAACCAAAGCAATAGATATCTTAGTTTCTCTTAGTTGTATAAAATATAAATGATCTTAGTTATCTTAATGCAAGCAGTATACCATAGACATCTTAGGTTCTCTTGGTGCTGATATACTGTACCAACAGTTGCATTAGGTCTATTTGGCTTTCAGGTTTTCAATAATGTTCATCAACGCATAGTTTTATGTCCTACCAAATGTAATAAAACTTTCTTTGAGACAGCTGTTGCCTGAGTGGCTAAAAATAAGGTTAGACTTAATGACTTGCAGACAGTATGAGTGAAAAGAAGCTAGCCATGGTAACCACTCGCTAGAATAGTGGGATCACCGGATCAAGCCTAAAGTCAAGTGCACAACCATGTTGCTTCGTTACTGGACCTCTTCTACTTGATTTATGACATCATATCGTTCTGCAATATTAGACCCAATAGTTGAATAAGAAAGTGCTCTTAATTGTAGGTTGTATACAGATAACACTTGTTCAATTAAAAACCCCTCTAATAATTCGTCAATCATGCATTACTGAAGAAATATTAAAAAGACAGACCAACGCCCTCACTACATCCGCTGAAACAAGTTTTCCAACAGCAACTTTTCATTGATCTGAAATGTGCTTGAACCATGTTTGAAGACCAACCAACTCGGTGATGTCACATCCGCTCCCTGCACAGTTTTTTGAAAATGGTTTGCAAATAACTCAATAGGCGAAGAAAGACTTCTGTTTACATTTTCGGAATCAACATATTTTCATGCATTTTTTGAAAGTATGATAAGTTGAAAATGACTTCAGTTTTCCCTTTAAGTACTCTGGTCTGGTTTTACAAGATTTCTTGATTTTTCATGGGATATCTTAGATTTCCTTACCTTTCTTGAAATTAGTGATGAAAGAAAAATATCATGCATTTTCAATATTTTGTGGTTTGTATTGCATGACAGTCGTCTTGTAAACGCAGTTGCTTCGGTTTTTGTTAAGGCTATTAACAAAAATAAAATGAACTCAAGTTAGCCTTAGTTAGTTAGGAACCCGAGGGACCCAGTGTACTTGGGGAACCCAGGAGCCGTTACATTTTCAAAGGTAGTTCTTCTGGGTATTAAAATGGGTTTACAATAGCATTGCTATTGTGGTTGTGACTTGTGAGGCAGAAGCAATTCCAGATGGGGCAATTGGGAACCCTAAAATCGTTCCCCTAAAATATCTGAAAAGTAGACAAAACATTGGAGAGAAAATTTCAGGGTTAGGGAAACTAATTAACCTATATCTACCGCTACCATTGTAATGCCCTTGGGCAAGAGATTGTTAACACTTGCTTCTGATTAACAGTTTTGAACTCTGTCAATACAATATAAAAAAAATCAAAAAACCAAATAAAAAATGAGTGTATCAATTGGAATTTGCACAAAAGCTTGCATATTTGGGTTCTACTTCGTGAATATTTTATCCTCTTGGTAACTTTGAAGTTGGTATTGCCAACGATAAGACTAATCCGCTTTGCCTATCTTACCGGACGTTCTCCTTTGTAAGGATGGGAAAAGCAAAACGTTCAACTAAAACGTATAAATATACTCTTCCTTGTATTTTCCCTAGCATCATGTATTAGCTTTGAAGTTAGACAAAAAGAAATGAAATCATGTTAAACCTATCTTTTAAGACATATTTATAAATTTTCTTCATAGATCGTAAATAATGCATAATGTAAACCATGTATGTGGCTGTAAAGGAATACGGAGCTGTTTGTTATGTGAAAATCTTCATGATACTTTTCCCACAGAAAACACTACAGCTTACAACATAAAACATCAAAAAACTTTTCAGTATATACCCCACCTCAAGAAAGCAGTTTGTTTGAGTAATGCTAATCATGTATCAGGTAAATATGTTGGTTTCGAATATCTAGGGGTAGAAATTTTTGAAAACTTTATTACCGAAAAGGAAGAAGAGGAAATTTGTAAGCATATTGATTTCTCACCATGGAAAGAATCTCAGTCTGGCAGAAGGAAACAAGATTATGGACCGAAAGTAAATTTTAAGAAACAAAGAGTGAAATTTTCCACTTTTGATGGTCTGCCATCTTACATTGTTCCAGTTATTGATCGTTTTGAAAATTATGAAGAGCTTCACGGCTTCAAACCGGCTGAGCAATGTAATTTGGAATATGTTCCAGAAAGAGGATCTCAAATAGATCCTCATTTTGATGACTCCTGGTTGTGGGGTGAACGGCTGGTAACGTTAAACTTGTTATCTGATACTTGTCTCTGCATGACTACTGACCTGGATAGCCTTATTACTTTGCAGGACTTAACATCTGCAATATCAGAACTTAAGGACAAAAAAACCTTCCTACAGTTGTATTCCGATCTACTTCACTGTAGTCAGCAAACTATTTCTCTAAAAGATGTTGTTGTCAGAATACCACTGAAGCGCCGGTCAGTAATTGTGTTACACGGAAATGCCAGGTTTAAATGGATGCATGGCATTCAGAGAGAAGACATTACATCACGACGGTTATGCTGCACTTTCAGGGAATTATCGCCTCTTTTTATCGCTGGAGGCAAACAAAGTGACATTGGTCAAGAATTATTAAAAATTGCAGCTAGTTTCAAAGGAAATGTTGTGTTATGAATATATGCATATAATTAAGATTCCATTTTAGCAATATTTAAAATTTTATGTAAATTTTTTAGTACAATAATAGAAAACCTCATTTTTTTCTGATAAAGTAATAATTTTTGGTGTTATGTTGAGCAAAGATCATTTATACAAATCAGCTTTAGCTTCCTTGCAAGGAACAGAAATAATTTTAAGCATATCAATATACACAAACTGTTCTTTTTTTCCGCAATATGTATTTATTACAGATCCAGTACTAGTGTATAAGCATTTCCTACGACATTGACGTGTTACATACTCTATTCATAGTTATTGGTCACTCATGCAGAAATATTTCAAAGCAGAAAAGTGGGAAGAAACGTTGTAGATTTACCTATCTGAGCAAAATTCAGTTAACACACAAATGTTTGCCCACTTTTGCTAACACCACCAAAAACGCACCTTGCGTTTATTGCAATGCCTAGGTAATGAATGAAAGTACTTAATGGTGATGCTAGATGAAAGTTAAACATGATTAAGGCCATATCTGAATTAAACATGTAACAAAGTTACGTCAGTCAGAAAGGTAATAGAATGTCTAATTGAAATACCAGGTCTACATTTTTCTCCATAACTTAAGGACCACGTTTAACTACATAACTAGACCATTTTATGATGTCATATTAGACAACACAACCAACAAAGGAACTCTAAACTTATGTGCATGATTCAATTACGTTGGCCAATTGGTCACCATTTCCAGCATATAAGATGGAAGAAAGTGAGTGCAAAACTAAAAACACCTTGTAACTTTCCAAGAACAAGACTATTTCTATGCTAGCTTTATATATATACAGTACATTAAACAGTTATATAAGCTTCAGAACAGCAAGTTTGGCATTGCATGATTTGGCTACTCACAAATATAAAAAGCACATAAGTGAAATGAGAGTTTTTTTGTAAAATGATATGAAATAATTGAGTATAAAGTGAAATAAAATGGTACAAACAGAAATTTAATAGTATTATTACAACGCCATTAGTCAAGCATGGATATAAAAAAATTTGAAACATATACAGTAAACTGAATTACTAATTATTGAATTCATTGCAATACCGGTAATGAAGTCTACACAGTGATGACGAATATGCAACAATAACATGACTAAAAGCGATACAAAATGAATATGTTCTTAAATAAGCTAATAAAACCGCAGCAAACAGTTATAGAAGTACTTCATAATTCATCCTTCAGAGAAATTGTTTTCTGTAAACCGTCCACCATAACATATGAAGACTTTTTACAGTTTGTTTCATTTACTTTATCTAGCTCTTTCTTTACATCCTATGTAATAAAAAGTAAAATTACTTATTTTAAGTAAAAAAATACTTGACATCAATAATGCGTCTGTTACCATTATGTTTAATACAGACGTCATTAATAATAATAATAATTTATCTCACCCTGATTAATGTAGAAATATCACTGTCAAATCTAAAATCTTTGACTGCGGTGTACACTGCCTTAAACACAGGCCATTTGTCTTTGTGAAATGCACGTCGACATCCATGCAATAACTTCACCCCTTTCTCGGCAGTTTTACACATTTGCATGTATATACAATGGTCAGGTCTGTAGTTCCATTTACAAGGAAAAGTTAGAAGCAACTCTGATGGAAAACAAAGCTTGGGTTTGGATATGGTATCTTCATGTAACCATTGTACAACCAAATCATAATGTTACCGGTATTTCGAAGTTAAGAAAACTTGAAACAAACCAGGATTATGGTGGAACACAATATTCAAAAGATCTTGGTCACCCCAGGTTATATTCTGTCGATATTTCTTGTAAAGTGGTAAAAGCATTTCTGCCCACGTGAGACTTTCACCAACCAGATCATTTTTGAACTTTGCCTCTCTTACCCTCTTCATGTCCATTAGCATTATCTGGCCAGAAGAATGTTTTAAATGTTAAATAATTGAATGTCTTAGTACATCTCTTGCATTACACAATCATACTGAACGAGTGTATACCCCAGAATTTAGGCCTGTTTGTCCGTAGTATGGGTGGCGGGCAAATCGACTATACCATGCAACATTTGTCGCTTCACTTTCTGGTGCCATTGCAGCAAGATGCGTTGAATTAAAGCTAAATTAATATCTTAATTAGTTCTTGGTGCCTAGATTTGCTACATGTTTTATATATCATAAACAATACAGTATATGTATTACATTTGCAGAAAAATGTTATGCCCGAGAAGAGTAAAATGTTAGTTTTACCTACAACAAGACTTACTCCTTAAAAAATTTCCACAGATCATCAATTGGACTCAAAAACAAAACATCAGTATCAACATAGACTATTGAATTGATGTCTTTCAAAAGCTGAGGCAGAAAGAGTCTTTGAGATGCACAGAGCTTGAATAATTTCTTCCATTCTTTTGCATGGCCATCATCAGGATATTTTATTGAATACAGTGTGTAGTGGAACTTTGATTTGGCAGAATAAGGCCATAGATCTAAACTTATTAGTTAAAAAAAACTTAGATATCATAAAATTATTTTATGTTTTACATGGAACTCGTTGACATCTATACTTTGAACTAGGCATATCTGATCTAATTATACCTGCAAGCTGCAATATTGATACTTAGATTATTTCTATTATGATACCGGTACATTGCCATACCTATTTCTAAACTTCATTTTAAGATTTTCTTCTGTAAATACGTGAAAATTGACAAAACGTTTTGAAAAGAGCACGACAGATTTGAGGTTGACCAAGGTTTCCTGAACTCTGTCATCAGCACCACAGGCAACCACTGCCAGGTCGATTGTCGAAAAATGGCTAGCAACTTTTCTAACAAAAATGCAAAAAAATTGTTAGTACAACTAGTTTCAGCAAAATTAAACATCAAAATTAGCATTTCTGAATTCATTAAAATGTCTACTATAAAGTCATATATAAAAAAATACATCTTTACTGTATATTAAAATTTAACATTTGAAAAGCACCTTTGTAAAGTGAGATAAAAATCCATCACCCAACTGATTGTTTTTTCATTAAAGGGCCTTAAACATATACAGCAAGTTTATTAGTTGGCGATTCCACTGCAAGCTTGTAAACAGGTAGGTACATACTTAATTTGAAAAAGAATGTAATATTTTTATTTACCAACAAGTATGAACACAATTGTTACTATTATGATGTCTTTCCAAATATCGATATGTAAACAGAAATCCAGCATATTATGTTTGTTTTAAAAAACTAAAAAATAAGACCTTGTTTATATTATGACAAAAATCACACAAACTAACTACCAGTTTTGATGCTGTGAGAAAAGATTGGATTCAGTGTCATCATATTTGTTGAAGGAAAGTTGTTGCTTTAACAAGGAAAACATGACAATCACAGCAATAATTGAAATACAAACACAAATTGCAACACAGCGACAAGCCATAATACATAAATCAAATAAAACACTTGAAGCTGCCAAATTGAAAAATTTACAAATTAAATTTTATACATTTCCTAAACCATATACTGTACCTTAAAAAAGCAGTATATACTGACTAATAATACTACAGGATTTAGATGAGATTTTTATAGCCATGTTTAGAAGATACCTCATTCTTGCAAATTTATAGTATAAAATTAGGTATATACAGTATTTACTAATTTTAACAATTTAGTTTAAAACTTCAACCCACAGAAAGCAAATTAGGTTATCACAATTCAACTAAAAATTAGAATCAACACGAGATTTAAGAGAGAATAGGTCAGCACTGAGATGTTTCAGTTATACAGAAATAAATAGAAGAAACAATAAATGTGGTTGCTTCTACATAAACAGTAGAAAAACGTGCATCTGCACTGTTAAATAGAACAGTAAGCTAGGGAAACAGTAAACGCAACACAGGATATAAGGGTTTCCTTTCTTTGAACCATATGTATTTAATGAATTCTTTAAAACGTTGCCTAAGCGTATGTACTAGAAACCTATCTGAAATGCTGATTTCACCTGCATATGTAAGCTGTTGCAGCAACCAGTAATAAACAAGCATAATAGGCTAGTGCTACATTCAGCACAAAAACTGCTACAGATCACCTGCTGGAGCTCATACTGTTAAAACTGTTACAGATACCTGGTTGATCTGTTCAATGTTCGTTTTTTCAAATCAACGCTATAGACAATATACTGTACTCCACTGCAAAAGGAACCTGGTTTTGGTCCTGGCCCCCTGCTGTGGTACATACGCACACACAACCATGAATTGAAAGAAAGAACAAACTGACTATTAAACCGTGAATATGCCAAGCAGCCCTTTGTTGTTAACCTATTGGTAGTTATGTTATTTTGGAGAACGAAAATGCGTAAAAAAGTTGATTCAACCTAAGAATAAGGGTTTAATTCGGATGGAAGATTTTGGTTTAGGTTACTATGTTATTGCATTTAAGTTCGGTTAACAAGAAACTTTTTCGATTAATTAGTGTTAGTGGCAGCCAACAAAAATATTACAATACTTAAGGCGGACTTACAAATGCAAAATGGCCCACAGGCAACATTACTCGGGGATTCCCCTACCATTCCTGTTGTTTGTATTTATATTTAAATTATAGAATTGAGCCATTTAAAATGTAATCTTTTTTTCAACTTGCACTGTTGTCAAATATATTTTTTTTTCTGGCATGAGTTTAATGTAACAAAACGTATTACAAAGTAATATTCCAACAAACAACGGTCATTTTAAAAGTTTGTGCGGTTACCACATTTCATAAAGCGCTCCAGAGCTCTGGTCTTCAATGCCATGACATGCTTGTTTGAAACTTATGATTGCCTAGGCCCTAGAGATTTGTTCGGTACATTTTGATGAGATTAATACGGTACATTCATGTTTGGAGATTTGCATCTAAATAAAAAAAACTTAGTTATACCCAGAAGTTCTATTTTTAACTGTTGTTTAAGTTGTAACCCTTAAAGATCATGTAGTATTATGCCGACTGAACAGTAAGCTATATAGGTAGCCTATATCGATATATAGGTCGGGTTTCTCTAATTTCTGAAGTTGTGCTTGTGCACTAGGTGCTCTATGCGCGCTGTGTGCACCATGTGCGATATGCTTGTGCTTTATCTGCTTTGTGTGCTCATAGACCTTTTCCGAGTTACTGCCATCTTTTTTTTGGATGACAAGATATTTTCGATCGCCTATAGGCCTAGGCCTACTTCACAATTAAAATTATCGACCCACTTTGATTTTTTTTAAATTACAGACATTCTGGGCATTGGATTGGAAAATATCTCTCAGGTTAGTTATACTAAATAATGAATAAGTTGAACTAAATAACTGGAATCAAATTTTTACATACCCAATCGCCAAACTTAAAGTACGGGAAGAGAAATCTTAAAAAGAAAATCTCGGAGCGCATATCAATGCATTAGTACATTATAATTGAAAATCGCAACAATGTTGTTTACCGCCTACAACATCCATTTTAGAGAGAAAAAACTGAGTCTTTTGTTGCGCAATTAACCGAAAATGCTTTCATGCAAACACTTCACTTGCAAGAATATTTTGTCAAAACCTTGGATTTAATAACTTGGCGTTGTACCACTTGCTGAATTCGTTGTTTTGACTATCAACTAATCACTAAATACATGGTTCTGATCCTATCCTTCGAAACCAACGACGATAGCTTTTGTGTATTCACAAAAGAGAACATCTCTGCACCTTCAAACTACACAGAAAATAAGCAGCAACCACGAGTGTGAACATTACGTCTTTGAAAGAAAGTAGCTTACTGAAACGATTTATAATTGAAAACTGCCCTACTTTCCTGTTTGGCCGACTCAAGTAGGCTACGACAGAAATCGTGCGTACAAAGTCACAAATTTTGGCTTAATTGGGTGGAATAATATTCTCTTTTCTGGACAAAAAAGAGGACAGTGTTTCCTTTTTTCAGAGATTGTAATTAGCACGGTATGCTTTTGGTGTACTTATAATATACGCCAAATTGACCTTGGTGCACAAAATGCTCCCTTGGATTTATTCCAGGTGTTAAAGCAGATTTTCGTAGTTAAAGAAAACTTTGGTGCTGTTTACACCATTCTAGATGCTATTTAAATTGTATTCATTGTAACTGGTACTGTATTATGCATTACGTATTATTTGCAAAAAAGTACAGGAAACTTTTTATACAAACTCTCTTTAAATAGGCTGCCATTTTGTAGCCTAGTTAATGATCTTAGTTATATAACTCCATCATTACCTGCTTTATACAACATTAATATGTCATCCATTAAAACCTGTAATTTTTTTTAGCTTGAGTAAGAGGCATTTCAGTTCTATTATATCCTTTTAAGGCAACGTCTCAAAATAAAGCTTTTCACTTTACAGTAGGTTGACAGTTAGAGAATATTTTAATCAAAACTGCATCGCAGACAAGTAGGTATAAATCATTTTTCATGATGCGACTTTGGTGTTTTCACCACAATACCTTTAAAATAATATGCAGTCGAAATTGGTTAAACGCATAAATTGCCTTATTGCATAGAATTCCATAATCCCAAACCATTCCCATCCACATGTGAAGAAAATACACCGGTTAATCGCATAAATCGGTTAATTGAATAGAAATTCTCAATTGATTTGTAGATTCATTTATTCTTATCCAGACTAAGCATGTTCATGAAGACAATTTATTACCATAACGAGTTATGATTGTTCACATTATTACCCTTGTCAGCACACAAAAGTGTCACCGGAAAACCGGGTAACTCGCAGTGTTTCAATTCATGGCGCAGAAGTGAAGACAATGTGATGTAAATGAATTAAACAACAATATAAAACCGCATAAAAAAGATTCTTTTAGTGTGGGTATATAGCACAGGACTCCGAAGTTTCATTTGATGATCGATAGGTTACAAGTTAGCACTCTGTTCTGCAGAAACCCAGAATTTAAAATGTCAGTAGCAGTAGTAGCAGCCAGTCAGTAGCAAAACGAAATGATTTTTCTCAGTCTGACAGAATCCATGTTATAGAAGAGCTAGAAAAGAAGATTAGTCAGTGCAAAGTTGCCGAAAAGTTTGGGATTTCACCGACCCAGGTGTCACCTATTTGGAAGACGAAGCAGACTCCTTTATTTGCACATCAAAGCAATTTAAACCCTTCCCGGAAAAGAGCTAGAGAGAGCGCATATACAGATGTAGAAGATGCTTTGGTTCAAGCAAGTAAAAAGTAGAAGACTTCTGATCAGTGACTCAATGTAGCTTGAAAAAGCTAAGGATTTAGGCAAGCTGATGAATCACGATAACTTTGATCCATCTCCTAGCTGGATACAGCGCTGGCGGGAACGAAATGCAATTGTTTTTAAGAGGCAGCACATGTGGCGAGAAGAAAGACCACAATTGCGAAGCCGCTGAACACTGGATAACATCTGTGTGGACCAGCATACAAGATCGGTATTCTGCCTCAGAAATAATAACTGTGACGAAACAGGCCTTTATTATCATATCCTTCCAGAAAGCACAATGTGTTTCAAAAATGAAAAACTTTTCGGTGGAAAGAAATCAAAAGAACGTCTGACCGTTTTAATCACATCAAACATGATGGTTCAAACCGACACTGAGCTCTGCAGTGATGCCACACGTAGTCAACAAGACAATGAAGAAGCAAGCGAAAACTGTGTTACAACTGCTATCTTTAAGCCAAAAAAAGGAAGTGCTTGACACAATACGTCAGCGATTAAATGCTCAGGGACGGACCTGGAAATCTATTTTGGTCTGGAACAACAAGTATTACATAACTTGGCCGAAAATATTAAGCAAACCACAATTGAGCTTTTTTAATAAAAAATGATTTCCATTTTGTTTTGTGTGATTGTGTCAATAAGTAGTAAGCTCACTTACTTATTGCTTCGTTACTTTAAAGCTACCAACCACCTAGGTTATTAGGTCACAATGCATTTTTGTATTGCAACCAACTCACCATGTATATTGCTTAGTGTATATGCTAGAATATGCACGCAAAATTTCTCTCTTTTTTTCTAACTTGTAAGGACATCTGGCAGACATGCGTGATATTAATTTTATGATTTTTATCGATAAAGAATTTCTTTTTTCTATTGCCGACATGCAACCGTATCTTTATCACTTTACCTAACAACACCATAGTAACAAAAGGTTGAGCGCGCTCATTCTTACAAATGTTGTTCACCGATCACCATTCGCCTTATTATCACAAACCATGCAGTATACTACGATTACGTGTGTTATGAGTAGTAAAAGATGATTGCGTGAGTAGTTGATGTGTCTAGCAGTCTGCTTTCAAGCTAATGTTTAAGATAAAGTTCTGACAACACCTAGGCAACTGTTTACAACAAAACCAGTTAATCGCATAAAGAAGCTTGGCAAATTGCCTATGTGATTAACCGGTTTCGGCTGTAGTGGAAATATTACATGCGGTTACCAGTTTGCCAAACACTTCGACTGCATTATTGTCAGTCTCTTCATCAAGACTAAAAACAGCCGCGTCACAATTGATTACACCTTGTGCATAAAACGATAATAATAATCATTTAAGAACAGATATTGCATTTCACAGTAAAAGTGTTTGCCTTTATGTGCCATTTTGGTAAGTGGGAATGTGCAACAAAGGCTGAATTCAGAAAAGCTTTTAACTATGTTTGCATGCACTGATTCTACAAAAAAATTGGCTGGATTTGTTTCTTTGTTTCAAATTCTTATGCAAAAATGTTCACAGTCACTTGACTTAAGTGCAATGCTACCCTCTGCTATTAATGTTCAATGCAAAGCACAGTATATTGGTTATGATGCGTTCCTACATCATATACATAACACTGCAGATATTTTTTCTTGTTCGAGAAACAAATGGGACAAATATGTTTACCTTACAATTTTTGATTACATTGTGACCATTTGGCATCACAAGCCTTCTGGTGTAATCTTAATACAGCGAAATATAAAATTACATATTAAAATAAGTTCTTCGTTTGCATGCACTTAGTGTAGTTGCTAAGAGGTTTAGCCTAAAACAACTAAATTTCCCAAGACTTACGAATATTGTAGTTGTTTTACATAATATGTAACAATAACATGTTATTGCAACTTATGCAATGGGACTATGTAATTTATATTAGATTCCAGCTTGGCTTGTGTTGGGTATACTGAGTTTGAGTGACAAAAGCATGCCTTGGAATGGCATTTCAGTGGCATACGTTAAAATGTATTTGGGTCCACTACATGTTTTATAACTTTTATCATTTTTTAGGTTTATATTTTCTTGGATATATTGGTTTAAAAATTGTCGTCATGTCAGGTCGGCGTATTTTTGTCGGCCGCTTGAGTTACAGAGCCAGAGAAAGCGACATTGAAAAGTTTTTTAAAGGTTTTGGAAGAATAAATGAAATAAACATCAAGACTGGATTTTGCTTTGTTGAGTTTGATGATCCTCGCGATGCAGATGATGCTGTTTATGAAATGAACAATCAGACACTCTGTGGTGAGCGTGTGACTGTGGAGCATGCCAAAGGTGCCCCAAGAAGAGGGGGCGGAGGATATGGTGGACACGACCGTGGTGGTTATGACAGGGGTCGAGATTATGGACGTGATCATGGCCGTGATTATAGGGACAGTGGCCGGTACAACAGCCGTCAGTCTAGGTTTGCACCGCCAATGCGGACTGACTATCGTGTCATTGTTGAAAATTTGTCGTCTCGTGTTAGTTGGCAAGACCTTAAAGATTATTTACGGCAAGCTGGAGAGATAACATATGCTGATGCCCACAAACACAGGCGCAATGAGGGAGTTGTTGATTTTGCATCGTACGACGACATGAAGAAGGCAATTGAGAAGTTAGATAATACTGAACTGAGCGGAAGAAACATACGCCTTGTGGAAGATAAACCAACTAGAAGTTATTCCAGAAGTCGCTCTAGATCCAAGTCTCGTTCAAAATCCAGATCAGCATCTCGGTCCAGAAGCCGAAGACGATCTCGCTCACCACTTCGCAAACGAAGTCGTCGTCGAAGCACACGCAGTCGTTCAGCCTCACGATCTCGTTCGCGTTCTCGTCAATCGCGTTCGCACTCTCGCTCCCGTTCTCCTTCTCTACACAAGGAAGAGAATGGAGAGGCAAGGCAAGATGAAAAATCTCGTTCTGCCAGTCGAAGTCGAAGCAAGTCAAAGACCCCTGAACAGGAAGAAGAAAAACAAGAAGATAAACTTGAACCGGAAGAAAACAATGAAAAACCAGAAGAAAACAGTGCTTCTGAGTGAAATTTTTCTGCCATGTTGCAGCAACAGTTTGTTTGGAGAAGCAAATGCTTATATTGTTTTGAGGATTCAAATGTTGCTCTGTGCAAATTTGAGCCACAAAACTAACTTACTAGAAGAAATGTCCAATCCTTGCATTTTGCATTCCTGTTCATTGCCATAATTGAAACTATGTTTCATATTGTATGACCATGAGCGTTATTGCACAAAACAAACACTTTTTAATTTGGTGTGATGTTTTGATCTTTTAAAATATAAGTTTGCAAGACATTGCAACGTGAAGTGATTGCCTTCATTTTAGATGCCAATTAAATTTAATCAAAACATGATGTGTATGATTAATTTACCAATACTGTTCCAATTTTAAGCTGTTAAACATAATTACCAGCCCCAATGGCACATTGCCTTCGATTTTGCTTCGCAGTATTTTCAGTAGTATTGGTAAATCCCAAATCACTGACTCACTGCTTGTTTTATAATGTAGCATTAGCAAAGTTATTCTTAAAGCATGGCATAAACAAAACATGTTTTTTTATTCCTGTTACAAGCTATTTGGAAAAGCATATTTTGCGCTGGTAATATTATTCTGCTAAATGGTCTATTTTCTTCATATATTTGAGAGTTTTGCGCTGTTCAGATTTGGCACTTTGGCGTATTAACAACAAAAGTAAAGATTTCAATTGAAGGTATGGTAAGGGTTAAGACATTGTGTATTATGTGGTTATAACCGGAAAAAATCTTTTGTTTTCCTTGGATTCTTCTTTGGTCTTAGTTACACAACTCTACTTTCTTAAATCAGTTTTTTCTGGTTGTTAGAAAAGTGGTTTGAAACACTCTCTTTATAATTTTTCTTAATAAGCATACTTACCACGTATTGTATTCACCATGTTGGGCTCATCTGAAGTTTTGAACATTGTAATAATTGTACAAATAGAGACAGGTTTTCACACCTCAGTTAGCATTTTTAACTTTACATACAGTTTTCTGGTACAAGTATATGGTATTTCCATTGATATTCGACTTGTAACTGTTGCATCTCCAACCTATTTGTGCATTTTATATCGTTACTTGTGACTTTATGGTTTGAATTTACTGCCATTATACAATGGTTTCAGCCAACCACAAAAACGAAACAATTGTGAAATAAAAGAACGATTTTGGCAACCGCAACTTGCGTTTTTCCAAACCGACCACCTAGATGCGGTACCATAAAACAGGCGCTACATGCGAGAACAACTCACCAAATAACTGTTAAGTGAATCAGCAGACTGGTGAAACATGTCTCGGCGTGAGTTAGTTAGTTAGCTTTGACTGAGTGCGAAATGTTTTACCTCAAAAATTGTCTCCATACAACGAAGTTCAATAAAAAGTCCTGATTTGTTTAAACTTTTTGGTAACGTTTACGTCAATGCATTATGACTAGAAGTGTATCGGACGCCGTTTGCAAAAAAATAATTCAGGAAAAATATGAAAGATTTACGGACGGATTAAGTTTACGATTTATTAATGTTCGAGCTATACAAATAATTCGAGTTACAAAAATACATAAGTTTTGTTTATCGGAATCTGCTGCTTGACAAGGGCGACGAGGAATCATCACTGAGTTTAAGTCGTGCAAAGTTTTTTCTCAGTCCGAGGATAAATATTATAAAACAAAACTTTGATAAATGTGTCGGGCAGTTAACATTATTATTTATTACAGTACTATTCTTTGCGTTTCTTATCCTGACCGCTAGACAGCGGATGGGTATCACGAGTACCTACCCATGCGTGCCTATAGAAACCTTCGTAGGCAAGGGTTGTGAAGATTTTTGGTTTTTATTAATCGCGAATCGTTATGGAAACATATAATTGTAACTTAAGTCAGGTAAATCTATAAGTTTTTTCGAGAAATATCGATATTTTAAGAAAGAATTGTGAAAAATGTTGAAGTTTGTTTCAACGGAATTTCGAACTTCAGTTCACAAGTAAAGACTTTCTGAAATGCAGTATGCATGTTTTATTGTATTGTAAAGCGTTTGTCATCTTGTCCGCTAGAAATCGGTTGGGCACCGTGTTCATTTGCCCAAAAAGTCATCGGGTTCTTCATTTTTCACAGTTTGTATTTTGAACCAATCGTTTTTAGACAAGGAAGCACACAGACGCTCTTCGGAGACGTTTCTCCATACTAACTTATATGTCTGTGTTTCCGCAAATAACTCATATTGCTCATGTAAGATCAATAACTTTCTTTATATAACCTAAGTTGCTGTTCCCTGCATACCCTGTGTTTTCATTATCTGTGCGCCATTTACTCCTTTGTGCTGTCTCTGGAATGCTCTGCTGGTAAAACCCTGTCACTTGTTTAACGGTTAAACCCTATTATGTGCTTCTTTATTGTGTGAATTTCTCCTCAAATTACAGAGGTTTATTTTCTTGTGACAACTTGCATATCCCCGTTTTGCACATCTTTTTCCTTACAGGAAAGTTTCATGTAGCGTTCGCAGAGATGGGCAGTCGGTACTTTGAACGTACCGTCGGTAACGGTACCGGTACTTGGCAAAAAATACAATGAATAGAGAAAATACATAAAGAGAGAATACAATATAAATATAGAGAAATATAATGACTTTTTCGCTTGATAAACGTTTGTCCTCCCGCCAGCTAGCGGACAAGGTGGCGAACGCTACAATACTACATGTTGAACAGCACCAATTTTTGTTATTGGAAACAATGCTGTGAAAGTTGAACATTTTAGAACTAAATTTAGTTGGAGTTTTGAATTTAAGTGACTGAGTACGGAAAACGATTCATCTAACGAAATCTAGCCCCTAACGTTTACTTAACTCTTTAGAATAAATTGGCCATGTGGCACTGCGACAGCGCAAGGCAAAAGCGTTTTGTACAACCAATCAGGTGCGAATAAAATGTCACATGACTAAGGAAGCATTCTTTCTTGCTGGAATTGGCAGAGTAATCATGGAGTAAAAACGTAGTTGTCAGGGTAATATGAAAGAACGTGCAGGCAATAAGCATCTTTTCTTCCGCTTGAGTAATGCTTCATAGTGTCGAAGGTATGGGATTTTAGATTGATTATGCGCATTGTTAACTCTCAAAAAGTTACTTGAGGCTCAACAATACGGTACAACACCGTACATTGCGAATCACCCACCGTACTGGCGCAATATGCGCTAAACTATAAGCTAGCGATAACGCCAAAGGTAGCCTATATTTTGAGATTTAAAAAAAAGAGATAAAAATTTGATCTTTACACCTTCAAATTTTGTTGTCTTAAAGAATGTTTTATGTGGGACGCAATACCATTTCTTTTATGTATTAATTTATTATAATTGCGTCAATGCATATCAAAAGCTGATAGCACGATTGAGCCGTAGCAGTATGTCTTCAATAGATCGCTGCAGTCAACCGATGTATTTTTTGCTGCCGCGGGAGCAGCTAAAAACCTGCCGAATGAAGCGGTTGCCCTTGAATGCTAATTATTATGCAAAATTATACAGGTTACTAAAAAGTTGTGTGGCCCGCTCACTAAGCTGTAACTAACAAAGTGGCACACGACAGTGACACAACTTACTCTGCCCATCTAATAATAATTGACTTGATGAATAACTTGTACAAAACGCATAATGTGTCTGTGTCACCTGCACGCAGGAAATTCATCAATGTCCACGTCTAACTTTCTTATCTTCACTTCCATTTATAAAAAGTCAACAATCCTGAGCTGGTTTATTGAATGCCATTTTATGATAGATAAAGAATTAACGCTTCAGTGCATGCCATCACACCAAAAACTGCGTTTTTGCACGCACAATTTTTCATTTAAGCTACCATGCTTTCCATTTGGGCACAAAACTACAGCCTCAATGTACTGAACTGTTAATTGTGTTAAATGCACAATGACAGAATAAGACGGTATTTCGCACACACTACAAAATTAACAATCTGGCTGATAAGAAGTATTTGGCAAAATGCCAAAAATCTAAGCTATGCACTTACGAGGTTATATATGGCAGCATATTAGACATTGACATATACCGCAAAAAGTTTTTGTATGTATTTCAGTGTTAAGAGAGAGATTGCAGCATGCTGTATATAATCTATACGTAACTTGAAAGTTTTTTTTTAAAGTCTTGCATTTTGTTCTTATGCTTAAATGGAATTTTAAAGATGAAAGGAGCTTTCATTTAATGCTCGCTGCGGGATTCATTCCGTATACCTTCATCATGGCTTCATATTAATGGATTCTATGGTCCTTGCTTGGTCCAAGTCCGATCATTCCTGACATGCAATGGTATTGTTCCAATCCTGTCTTGTAAAATCCCCATTTCTCTGTAAACCTTAAGGAGCAACATATACAGTTCCGTAGCCCTCTGTAGCCACTGGTTCATTCTGTTGCGATATTGGTAAGAAGCGGTAGAATGTGTTTATTGTCTAACTTTCCATGAGCACCATGAAAATATAATTTGCTTTAAGCAATGATAATGTGTGGAAGCTTTGTTTGATAAAGTTGTGTAGTTATTTATTTGCTCTTAAATTGTTCATGGCAACAAATTTAACAAGACCGTTTTGTAATTAGCTCACAGGAGGATGAATTTATATCCTTCTTGCTTTGGTATCTTGGTTCCTTCCAAGTTTTCCTACCGAATTCTTCTAATATGTCCATGTTCCTAATCTAAAATGGTTACTTCTGGCCTCTGGGACACCATCATACCATGCCATTCTGTTAGAGTCCACCTGAAATGAATTCCTGGTTCCATCCTTTTTGATCTGAATATTTCCATTACGCTCAATGAGCCTGCATTTGCCATACTTAACCTTAAGCCATTTCCTTGCCTTGGCTGTATTTAATTCCTTGATATGGGTAAGGATAGTGTGGTAGTAGTGAATGATGACCATTGATGTGCCATAAGCTTCTTATACTACTATATACTAAAGAATATTGTATCATACAAAGTAAAATAGCAATTATGTCGACTAATTTAACTTGTGGAGATCATTAAGAAAATAATTACTAGTAAAAGATGTAAGAATGCACTGCGCCTAAGAATTATTTATATACAACTAAAACATACAAGTAATTTGCTTGTCTAATCATTTATAACATGCATTTCAAGCTGTTTTATTCGTGAAATAACAACCATTTTGCCATCCTAACGATATTATGTCTGGCTGTCGAGTCTTTATTGGTCGTCTCAGCAACCGAGCCTCTGAACGTGATGTGGAACGCTTCTTTGAGGGATTCGGGAAGATTCTCGAGGTCAACCTGAAAACGGGCTATGGATTTGTCGAATTTGATGATTCTCGCGATGCGGATGATGCTGTTTATGAGATGAACAACCAGACACTTTGTGGAGAGCGGGTTACCGTTGAACATGCCAAAGGCACACCCAGAAGCAGGGGTGGTGACTATGGAGGCAGCTATGGGGGCAGCAGAAACTTCCGCGGCAGCGGCGGTGGTGGTGGAGGTGGCGGAAGATTTGGTGGTGGACGCGATTACGGAGGTGGTCGTTATGGAGGCAGAGATGATTATGGTGGAGGACGCCGCAACTTTGGGCCACCACCTGCACGTACAAAGTACCGTGTCATAGTAGAAAACTTGTCATCGCGTTGCAGTTGGCAAGATCTAAAAGACTACTTGCGCACTGCTGGAGAAGTGTCGTTTGCCGAGGCACATCAGAAAAATCGCAATGAAGGAGTTGTTGACTTCGTTTCTTACGATGACATGAAAGCGGCTATAGATAAGCTAGACAACACAGATCTTTGTGGAAAAAAAATACGAATCTTTGAAGATAGAGGTGGCTCTCGCAGTAGATCAAGAAGTCCACGTCGATCTCGCTCAAGGTCTGGTGGACGTGAATCTCGCTCAAGATCTCGTGATGACTCAAGATCTCCTGAAGGACGATATTGATTTTGAAAAACACGGCACAGAGAACGTATGTCTAGACTATCAAAGAATATTCAATTCTGGATGGCCTGGAAATTAAGCCTTATTTTGTGCTGGTGAAAAATGTGATTTTAATGTGTTTTATCATCCTGAACTTAATTGGATGAAACAACATTCAGTAATGGAAATAGCACCAGTTACTGCCATGAGTAATAACTTATTGAAATTTTGTGACTTTTTTCAAGCAGGAACGTTTATTCGTGCATCTTAACATGGTCTGGAACTGCAACACTTGTTTTCTGTTGTTTTGCATACGTGTGTTCTATGTCAATAGGCAGATTCATATGTATAGTGATTTTGGCGTCCATGTTTACATAAAAACAAGTAGCTTATCATGAGTTTTCATTAGTTAAAGCATCCATGGGATGGCAGACACGTATAATATTATTTTATTCAGCCAGTATCTTTTGCTGGTAGATGGTTGTAAAAATGTTTTTGTGTGCCGTTTTGCTTTATTCTATCAACACTTGTGTAATATAATACTTACATTGTTGTACAGGATTGTTTATTGCTACAGTTAGGCTGTTTCAAGTGTGTAAAAGCAAAGCAAATTAATTCAAAATGAGATTTATCAAGATTCCAAGCAGGCTCTTAAGTGGTTTATCCCCGTCTGGTAATAAGGTATGGTTAGTATAATTGGTTACTAACATAGTTCTAATTTTCATAATGTTCAAAAATGTCCAGGAGTATGAATATTAAACAAGTCTTAACTATTGCACTATAACCTGGTCAAATCAAAACTAGTCATAAATCATTTTAACAGAGTTCCAATCAAAAAGCGTTCGTAAAACTGTGAACCACAATTTTTGCATGTTACTAAATCAGATGCTTCTAGTGTGGCATTTAACGTACATCCTGTAGATTGTCGAAATAAATTGCCCTTGTTGGGTTGTTAGTGCAGTGTTTTCAAACATTTTTATTCGTAAGCATTCAAATATTGTATGTACATTCTTGAGGCGGTAAAAAGCAGCACAATTCAAAAGAGCAAAAAAAAACAGATAACTTAAGGCAGAGATTCAATTATCACCAATGCAAGATGTAAAATAATGGTATAGGTACTCCATACAATTGTTTCTATAACCTAAAATAAAAAAAGAAGATATAGAGGTGGCCCTCTGAAGTTAACTTTATTTTTAATTTTACTACACGATGGCCATCTCTTAAACCCTTAAAGAAGCAAGCTTATGCTTGCGGAAGCACTTGTAGAAGAATCATAAATAAAGTTTACCCCAAGAGTGCTAACTTATATCTAGTTTTTTTTATTTTACTATATACTGGGTTAACACAGTTCAGTCACCATCAACCTTCTATAATCTAATCACACTGCAATAGGCAACAATGTGTTCAAAGTTTGTTTCTGATTTAAATCTTGTTATGTGGGGGACATTTCGTCCATAATTGATAAATTTTTCAATACATAGTCACAGCATCAGACTAACAGTTCAGTGAATTGGGTTTTAAACTTGGTTTAGGTTGCAATAGCTCGACAGTTCTTGTGATATTGCACCCGAAGCAGAAGTAAAGTGTAGGGTTTTGAAATTTTTTGTTTCTTGGGGGTTGGGAATGGGATTTGATATCATGTGAACAAGCAAAGAGTCTTATTTTTAAAGTATGTAATTTTGTTTTGAGTTGGCACCATACCATTATTATCATAACAATTTCTGACACTTAACAAACATCAAATTTCCTTTACATGTACACATTGACATTGTTCTGTGGTCAAAATGGCGTATGGCAAGATATGTTAATGATATGCTTTATCATATCTTTTAGATATGCTTTAATGTTATTTATATTTTTTGTATACTGGACACTGATCTGTTGCTTACTTTAATAGCTTATGGTTACAGCGAACTGTGGCTTTGTATAACATGCACATTTTCAAGTACCCAGGTGTATTCAATAACAAGATTTGACTGTACATTTCACAGTTTTGGATAAACAAACTATCAATAGTTTCTGTTCAAAAACGTTCAAGTAAAAAGACTCTTCACACTTGCTTTATCATTCGTAACTGCAATTGCATAATGACCAAATCAAATTGAGACAATCTGTTATTTAATCTAAAATTTCTAAATCAAGGAAGCCATCTTTTTTCCCCTGCCATGCATCGCCATAAACATCCCAATCACATGATAAACTGTTTTAACTGAACTGAATATGTCATATCAACGGCTTGTCCCGATTGGAAACCCAAGATAAAGAAAGTCTACAGTTTTACAACCGTCAGCCTGGCACTTAAAGCTAAATGTAGAAGTCCATCCGCTTGTACTGTTGGTGTTCAACAGTTTTACTTTTTCTTAACAAAACCTTATGTCACAATTTGTCGATTATTTCGATAAAATCACTGTAACAGTGAGCAAACTATCTGCTTAAAAATATATATTTTCCATAGCTTTCACTCTAGTGTTCGTTCAATGCAAGCGTGATATAATTCTTCTGAACACAGTATTCATAAAACAACCAATATGAGGTGAATTTGCTGGAAAAATACGTGCAGATAAGTTTGGTTACTGTGGCTTAAGTGAACAAGAATTGTTACCAATGAAGTGCAGTGTTTTTAGTTTAATGAAGGAAAAGATCTTTGACGTAGTTTCAACATCTTCAAAACAAACACGATGCTTTGAGTTACAATTAATTGCCTTGTATAAGAACATTTACCTCAAACTTTTTTGGGCAGGAGGCTGCAAAACCAAAGTGCTGAGGGACAAAAAGCCTGCACCCAATAAAGTTGTGAGACCATGTTACATATTGTTGGTTTTTTTTCATACCATTCACTGACAACATTAAGGGTTTTATTGCATAAAAAGTTTAAAGAGCATAATTTACCAAATGTCTTGTACATTGACTCTGACAGTTTTCCCAGGAGGGCAGCTTCAGCTAACATCAGCTGCTTTTATTAAGCAGACAACAACTTGCATTCAAAACATAGACATTGATAGCAACAGTGAGATATCTACAAAGAGCATCTGTTTTTCTCCAAGTCTTAAACACAACTGATTAGAATAAGTGGAAGCACAGCTTGAAGTGTCCTGCTGCTATATGGGTTACTGTGCAAAGCTCTGCTGCTATCTAGACGTTAGGTTACTTCTTGGTTACTGCAGTGTGCATTTATTACACAACTGCAGTCATATAAATTCATGCGGGAGGGGCACAGATTAGGGACCTCCGATCTGAAACAAAAAAATCAGTTTTTGTAACTAAAAGTTTTATTGCTGACAGAGATACCAAATTATTCCAACCATTATTAAACACAATTTTATTGTTTATATACTATATAATGTGTTCAGCATTTATTATAAGAGCGCTTGCAAATTTTTACAGCTTTTTTCAAGACTGGTGCATGACAGCAGGGTCCTCCAGCATTATGCACAGGCTGCAAATAAAAGCTCCACAAATGACAAGGTAAGATAAGCAACGTTCAGTCAAAACATTTATAGAAACACAAAATGTGCATCCAGGAACTAATTTCATTGAATCTAATTTCTTTTAAATGCTCAGCACCATATGGTGTTGATATTACCCATTGGAAGCAAAACACCAACTGAAATCAAATTAATCACACAATAAATAAATTTTCCCAAGCTTTCATTAATTGAAAGCAGCCTATTAGTGCAAAGTATATAAGATGTAAAAATAAGAATCCATTTTACTTCTGTCAATGGAATCAGATCATCATTGGTACAAAACGTAAATAATTAATTAATGGAATAAGCTAAAAAAGCGAGTGAAAAAAGTGCAGAAAAGACCTAAGAACCTGTTCTTTTCATGAATTTATTCAATCCATTTGAAAGTGTGTATTGAGTTGATAATGCTCATCTCATGTACGGTGTTTCCTTTGAACTTGCGCATATGCATCGATGTTTTGCATTTAGGGCACTCTGAAAAGTTATGAGCTTGCGCATACTACTGGGAGTTCCATTCTTCAAAGAGTTTATTAGTCTATTATTTGTTTATTAGTTTACTGTGCGCACACTCTTAGCATCGAATCTGCAACAAAAGTTTGAGCACATTAATATTTTGATGGAGCGCACACCACATTGTTCTGTTATTGACATAAGTATGAATCCCCGTTAAAATACAATCGTATGTCAATGATAGCTTGACAATGCAGATTGAATCTTACATGAATGGGAAATTATTACACATTAGAAAAAGGAAATGTATTCAAACTTTGCTGTATACAGCTTTAATCCTGGCCTATGATATGTCTGTTGCTATTAACACTACCAAATATATTCTTCTTGCAGCCATTCGACAAGATTCTTATTGCAAACCGTGGCGAAATTGCTTGCAGGGTAAGTTTTAATAAAATCAAGTTCACCAGGTTGTTTACACAGTTGTTTCATCATCATTAAACAACCGCTTTCTGATATGTGTTAGTAAACTAGGCATTTTTAAAAGCACAAGTCAAATCTTAATAAAGTAGTATTTTGGGAGTACTCATATCGATAACTTTTTGATTTGGTATAATGACTTTACGTCAAGCGTGTAATGCAGAAAATGCTGTGATTGCCGAAGCCGTGATAAAATTACACTCAGTACGTTTACAAACGCTTTTAAAACCGTTGTTTATAAACATTAATTCAAGGCTTCGAATTTTATCGTAGGTGATGCGAACATGCAGGGATATGGGTATAGCCACCGTTGCAATACACAGTGAAGCAGACAACAATTCTGTGCACACTCTCATGGCAGATGAGGCGGTTTGTGTTGGACCAGCGCCTTCATCTCAAAGTTATTTAAATATGCCAGTTATAGTTGAAGCGATCAAAGCTACTGGAGCTCAAGCGGTGAATATGTTTGTTTACTGTGTACCTTTGTTGCTTATTACAGCACGTTTATTTCCCTTTACTTACTAGTTTTATATACTAGTAGTAGTAATAGTTTGTACTAATTTTATATACAGTAACTTTCAGCTCACTGTTATGTCATTGAATTTTACCGCAGGTGCATCCCGGATATGGATTTCTGTCAGAAAATAAGGAATTTGCGAAATTTTTAGTAAGTTAGGAGCAAAACTTACTGTAAGAACCGCTATAAGCTTGTTTTTTGCCTTTTGCTTCTAGAACTGTTATTTTTCTAGGCAGCAAACAATACTGCATTCATCGGGCCAGGCACATTCGCGATTGATGCCATGGGTGATAAGCTAAAGTCCAAACAAATTGCGATGAACGCCAAGGTTAACACCATTCCTGGCTTTGATGGAGTCGTGGAAGACGCAGATCACGCTGTTAAAATTGCAGGAGAAATCGGTGAATGTTATTCGTGATTGGTGCACTGCTATCTACTGGTGTTACCTGACTTCTTAAATGCTGCATTGGTAGCCTTGGCTTTAACTGCCTATGTGGTAGTTGTATTCCGGTAGGATTAATTATTAGGATGCTTATCAGGAAACATTCACAATTGAAGGTTATCCTGTGATGATAAAGGCATCAGCTGGAGGTGGTGGTAAGGGGATGAGAATTGCGTGGAACGAGAAGGAAACAAGAGATGGATTTCGTTTCTCATCACAGGAAGCTGCGTCGAGCTTTGGAGACGACCGATTGTTGGTAGAAAAATTCATTGACACCCCGAGACACATTGAAATGCAGGTAGTGTGACAAACACATTAAGACGTCCGCCATAATGGACACAAAGTTAAAACCATGTCTAAATTGGTTTCTGTATGATGTAACAACGTCTCAGTCGCTTGTGTCACTGATGTTTGGCGTTGTTTCTGCCACAGATCATAGCCGACAGTTTTGGCAACACGTTGTGGCTAAACGAACGGGAATGTTCGATTCAACGACGCAATCAAAAGGTTGTGGAAGAAGCACCCTCGACTTTTCTGGATGCCAATACCAGACGTGCTATGGGAGAACAAGCCGTGGCGCTGGCGAAAGCTGTAAATTACAAGAGTGCAGGTTCAGTGTCTTTTCCATGAGACGGTGTAGCAGTTCGGCTTGAATGTTTCGTGTGTTAATGCATTCTTTGGTGTGTTATTTGCAGGCACTGTGGAATTTTTGGTCGATTCAAAGAAGAATTTCTACTTTCTTGAAATGAACACTCGACTCCAAGTGGAGCACCCTGTCACAGAATACATAACAGGTTAAGTTTAATACGTATTGAGTGTAGCGACCTTGCTAACCTAACCATTCATCCCCGGCATCATTTTTATAAGTAGCCACGAGGCTAACCGCTTGTCGCGTTTTTCCTTCCTTTGGTTATCTCTCCATGCGCGGTATTGGTCCGCGTTGTTTTTGCCAATGTCGATGTGATTGTCGAAAGATAAACAAAAACGAACACAACCTTCTAACTGAAGGCAATTTCATACCGGGAAATGGAACGGATATTACTAGGATATGGACTCTTGAAATAAGCTCGTAAATGTTAAGGTTTCGTCGCAGTATTTATTTGGGAACGTGGAAAATTGACTTAAAATATATTTTCTTTGTTCAGTGGCGCATGTACAGCACATGTTCGTTGTATTTTTTTGTTAATATGAATGTTACACTGCCGGTACGAAACAGAATCATCATTCATTTCAATTCGGAATGTCCTTCCCGCTGCTCTGTGAGGACAGATACGGAATATCATCGTTGTATAAGTTCTCATGCTTTTTCGCGTGGTTGGCGATTAAATTATTTGCCACGGAATGCTCAGTAAAACTCATTGAACTCATATTATAAAATGCCATCTATCGCACTGTTTAAGTGTTTAATGTGCTCTGTTGTTATTTCTGCAAACTATATCGAAGCCATGAATTCGTTTTCTGATTATGGAATTTTCTTTACTTAAAAGGCTTGGACCTTGTACGGGAAATGATTATGGTTGCAGCAGGACATCCGCTTTCCATAACACAAGAAGATGTCGGCATTAACGGCTGGGCTGTGGAATGCCGGGTGTACGCGGAGGTACTTGTTATTTGACTCGAATTTACTGCTTTAATCTTGTTCAAGTGACAACTTAAGTTGTGAGACATTGTTTTTCATGTGATTTAAACACTCGACTAGTCGGTCAATTCTATTTTGCCTAAACAACAGCGGTTGAGTTAACCGACCACTATGAGACGGTGTCTTACCCCATCTTATTATAACATGAACTGCTGTGCATTAGCATTAAGTGCCGGTAATTATGTACATCACTCTTTAATAGCAAATAAACTTCCCGACAGAATCCATACAAATCGTTCGGCTTGCCATCAATCGGCCGTCTGTCGCGCTACGTGGAACCCACCCACATACCAAACGTCCGCGTCGATAGCGGTGTGAGGGAGGGGAGTGAGATCAGCATGTATTACGACCCCATGATATCAAAGGTGAGATTTCTGTTCTTGTCATTTTTCGTTAAGCAATCTTCAAGCAAATTGGAATACTTTATTGTAGTTGGTAACTCGATCCTTGCAATCGTCGTAGCCGTGCCCTTTTCAGCCTGGTGCTTTGTACTTTTTGTAAACGCCAACATTGCTGTATGATTTTCACAGCTTGTAACGTATGGGAAAGACCGGACCGAGGCACTTTCCACTATGTGCAGCGCTTTGGATAACTACGTCATCAGAGGTGTAACACACAACGTGCCGTTGTGTCACGAGGTTCTGCGACATCCAGACTTCATCAAAGGTACGATTTGAAAGAACTGTTACGATTGGTTGAAAGCTATAAACACTTCAGCAACTCGCAGGTGACATCAGCACCAATTTCTTAAACGAAGTCTATCCTAACGGCTTCACCGGCAAACAACTGTCTGGTGAAGAACACAAGCATCTGTGCGCCATCGCTTGTGCTTTTTATGCTAGACAACGGTTGATGGGGCAGACGTTTTTAAATCAGACTAGGTAACGTTGTGGTGTCACTGCTGGCAACATAAACTGAATCCAGAAATACCTTCTACCTTAAGTTTAAGTGAATAATCGTAAAACTATTCCAAATATGCCTGAACATAGCTGTTGGAAATCTTTTTAAATATATAACTGTCAAGTGAATGTTCACCTTAAGGTTGCCGCAGATGGGTAAAGTGATGGACACCTTGGAGGTCCAAGTTAAATTGGAAGAAAAAACAGTAACGGCCCTCGTTAAATCCAATGACAATGCATACGAGGTAAAATAGTCGAAGCAAATAAGCTGAAGTGTTGACAATATAAAGTATAAAGTTAACTTTATACTTTATATATTTTTAAGGTTAACTATATATATGTTTTACCTGTCTCATACGGCCTGCTTTGGATCAGGTATCGCTAAACGGAAGCGACGTAATAAACGTAAGTTCCGATTGGAGTCTCAGCTCACCTACACAAACTCTTTCAGTGAACAGCGGAAGTCCATTCACTGTCCAATGTGTGAACTCTAGCGCAACCGGTTCTTATCAAATACAATTCGATGGCACAGTGGTAAGTAAGACAGTCCATCAGAGGTTCTCATATCTGTTATTAAGTTTAGTGGTTCTGTTATTTGCTAACCGTCGACCACGAAACGGGTTTTTGACTTTATAAGTTGTGACTTGGGATGGTTAAGTTGTAGTGTAACTGTGTAAGGTGACTTTAGGGTTTGATCAATATCTTTTCAACGTCGCATAATAACATCTGGTGACTTTGCGAAGTTGTTGTTGTTGTTTTGTTTTGCTTAGTCTACTGTCGACGATCTTACGTTACCGCTGCTTAATGTAATAAAGTTTTAACTCGGTTTCTGATAACATTATCGATCTTGTGAAAAAAGTTCATCTTCGCTTTATTTACTATTTCTTTATGACTCAGTAAGGCGAGCACAGTACCACAGCACTGATTTCATTTTAGTTTTGGTATATAGGTGCGATTTTTGCACGGTGCTTTGTGCAAAAGATAAGTTCTATTCAAACACCATTAACCTTTGTGGCAAACTAATCGAATTGCTTACACTTGTGGCCCCTGATGCAATCAAGTTTAATTGGATTTTTTTATTTTTCAAAACAAAGGCATCCATTGCATGCAAATTGGCCTTATGTTTAGCTGGCGTGTCTTGGGCTGGTGTTTCTCTTCGCCTAATTGCCATTTTGTATCGACCAATGTCAGGTTTCTTTGCACGCTAACCGTGGCCGACAAATTACGCGCAGTATCATTATAATCGATGTTTACTGATTCAATGCGTTCTTAAATCTCAATACTTATCGCAATGAAATCAAAAAACTTTTATCATTTTTTTAAGTCACGAAGCGAAAAGACACTTCCTGTTTTCATATTAAAACTACCCCTTACATTTTTTTCAGTTTGATTTGGAAGTAATCAGTTTGACAGCGGCCAACCTGAGGGCGCATATGCCGGTGAAGGTACCAGAGGACCAGTCGTTGGTTCTAAGGTCTCCAATGCCGGGTAAGATTGTCCGCTTTCACCCTTGCATTTATCACATTTATTGGAGCGATGAAATTCGCCGGTTTGCGCTGTGAGAATATCCGGCATCTTTATCTCTACCGCAGTACTGTACTTGCTGTTGGCCTGTTTATGTTTTTATCTGTTGCAACAAAAAAGCTCCTCGTTAAAATAATTATCATCAAAGGTTATTCTGTAAAGCAACTGTCTCTGCACTTCAAGACGCGAAAAACAATGCTAGCACAATCGGATGAAAGTCTATAGAACAATCCCCAAAAACGTGATGTACCAATAACAAGCAAATGTTATTACCCAGCTTACCTTACCCCTTTTATCCAGGTACCGTGTTGTCAGTCTCATGCGCAGTTGGTGATAAGGTCGCCGAAGGTCAAGAGGTTTGTGTCATTGAGGCGATGAAAATGCAAAATAGTTTGTGCGTGTCACGTGACGGTCGCGTGAAGAGCATTCACTGCAAGGAAAAGGAGAGTCTAGGCGAAGGCGACCTTATTTTGGAATTGGAGTAAACGCACCACTTTCTTAACAGATGATGTCTTTTTTCTTGCTGTCGCCATATATTACCTATAGCTTATACCGTCTATCGCCGTTCCGTAATTAGCCGTGTCCGTTTCGTGTTTATTTCTAACCCATACCGGCAATCACGCACGTTCTACTGTTCATGCGTTCTATTTCCACTAAAAAAAGTTTATGCGATTTGTTGCGTCCAGAGAAGTTTTCTTTTCGTTTGCAAGGTTGTTTTCAATTTGAGGACAGATATTCAGGAAAGTCCCAGCAAAAGAACAAACGGTCCAATGGTTAAAGCTCACGTTTCACCAGCATATTGCTTTCGCAATGACCTGTGAAAAGTATTGAAGGTTGTGTTGTTTTTGTAATTATACGGCATGCCTGCGCATAGGCAACGTTGATGGTTTTAGCTAACTAAATTATTATATATTTGGAAACTACCACTGATGTTTTCAAACTGATTACGTTTTGGCATTGGACTGTGCTTGTGGATCTGACGAAACTATGCTTTGGCTTTATTCGTTTTCTATCTCAATTGTGACTTTTCTTTTTTTTCTGGAGAAAAAAGCTTTGATATCTTTAAAACTAAATCGTGTTATTTATTGACCGACAATAAATGATATTTATTTGAAATTTTTTTGGCGTTATTTTGTCATCACCTTGAGTCCGTGTCAGCTTACACCAGTATGCAAAGTATATCACCTAGCCTATGTGGTTGTACTTTATCAAATCGTATCTTGTGCTAACGTCATTTCGATTTCATGCGTGAAGTTTGTCAGACAAGTATAACAAATAACTTAATGTGGGTGTTAGAATGAATATACGAGTCCTTTCTCAGGTTGATTGGTTTAGGCGTAGGAAACATTTTAAGCGAATGTTTCGACCTTCACGTTCTGCTGCGGCATGTTTGAAGACTTAAAAATACTCTCACCGCTTTGAAAAACATCCTAAACGAAGGCATGGTCTATTTTCACGGTTTGTTATTAAACGGACAGAGCCGTGCAAACAAGCGCACGCTTCAATCCATCGATTGCGTTTTCCTCCTCGAAGAAAAAAGAAAAAGGTTTTTTTTGCATCGATTACAATGTCAGGTCGTCTGGCATCATCGGCTTCAGTTTGGTCAATAACCACAGCGCACATTGTAAAGGAACTTTTGAAAATTGTTGCTAATGAGGTGTAAGTTTACTACAAATACGATATGTTTATTCAAAATGCAAGCAAAATAACGATGAGTTTGTGCATGGTTGCTGACGCGGTAATAACAACTCCAAAACTAAAAAAAAACTGAACACAAAAGTATGTGGTACCAAATTTGTCACCCTCTTGTAGCTTATGTTGCCGTGGCGACGGGCTTTTGAACGTATTGAAAAAAATGAATCTATAGACAAGATAACAACAACGAAGCCTCACTGCAGAACAACGCAAAGAAATAATCTCTTATACCCGACCATGCTATCTAATTACCGTGCAAGATTTATTCTTTACAATTTACATCAACGAGCGTACTTAAAATGAGTTTAAACGACCCAATTATATACGCGTAGGAAAGACTGTAAGCTGCTTATAGACTCGCGAATCATCAATTCATCATGTTTTATGAGGGTTTTTCCCATACACAATAAAGAGACTCGATGCAATGTCATGTGAAGAGGTTTAAAAAAGAGTGAGAATTAAAAATAGTGAAGGAATGATGAACATTGAAATAAAAAGCTCAGGCATAAGTTTGTGGAAGTGTGACGTTTCATTGCGAGAGAAACCCTACGGTTAATGATGATATTGTCTGTTGCATAGCCTTTATTTTGTTACATATATGGGTTCTAAACTTTTGTAATCTTATTTACCCCGACGCATATTTTCAATCTCGACAATAGACATATAGTTTATAAGTTACATATTGTTTTAATGGTCCATATCTTCTGTGGATAAAAGTTGATAAACCAATCAATAAATAATAGAACCGTTAACTTATTACAATTTAATTTAATTATCAAGTCGTTTAACAACATAATTAAAATCCACATATGACAATTTTGATTTGTTTTATCGCTTGAGCTTCTTTTGCGACTACCAATTTATAGCAAAATTACTCCTTCGATGAAACTTACCCCAGCAGAGTTAAATTTACCATGGGTTAAGAAATAACAGTGTTACAGCTTTCCGTGTTGTATAACAGCATTGTGTGTTGTGTTTTCAATTTGTTTTCGCTACCATCAAGCTGCCTTCCGTACACTTACTTATAACCTTCTTGGCTTGGCAAGAAATATAGCCTAATCTATATTCTTACCACTAATAAGTCTGAAGTATGCATTGTGGCACAGTATGATACAGGAGGTTACCGTAACGGCGTAACGCAACAAGTCGGATGAAATATATATAAGTGAAACATTTTCTTTCATCTAATACAGTCAGCTGTCTGCCCGATCAGATGTTTCATGTGATCATAATCCGATTTAGGATTCTATGAAATTGTTATGAATACTTCAAGGAAACTTTAAGAAGACCGATCATTAACTATAATATAAAGTATCTTTCTTGTGTCTCGTTTTACTAAAACAAATTGATAAAATCGGAAAGTTTCTCACGGCCCCATGACAACAAATTTAATTCAAGAAATTGACGAAATATTTAAATTAAAATTTTTATTTCAGGTTGGAATTGTCCCAGCTTTGGAGTTAAGTTATAGGGACCTTTTTATTGATGTATAACGAAGCATTTTATAGACCGGGCAGACTGGATAGGAAGTCTTTGTAGTTTATTGCGCTAGTCTGGTCGATGCTGAGCATACTGACATGAAATAAACACCTCAGTATATTCGTTTTTGATACCCGTCGTATCTTCACCACAAGTTATGTCTCAAATAATGTTTAAAGCTTCACGGTGCCGACCCTTCATTTCAGTTTAATGATTCTGGAAGTTTTTTACGACCGAACATAGGATATCTGCTACAGACAGTGAAGGAAAATTTTTTTGAACCAGGAAAAGAAAAACTACAACAATATGCCTTTCCGTGTGTTTGTGTGTGTGTGTGTGTGTGTGTGTGTATGTGCGTGTGTTTGCGTGTTTGTGTGTGTGTTTGTGTGTTTGTGTATGCGTGATATTATATAACCTTTTGTGATCAAGTTTTTTTTAACAAATTCTGCAGATAAAAACATCATTTTCCAACGTAGCATATTGGAAGATACAATTTGCAAATAAAAAGCACCTCAAAGTCATTTTATGGAAATCGATTGTCCACAAACCGTTTAATTATTTTATTCCATTTTAAGATAACCCAACTGTCCAACCTTATTATGGTTCTTGATAGGCAGGGACAGGTAAAGACAAGTAAAAGTCTTCCGTGGGGATTCAGTCACGTTTTACACAAATAGTTCCTTGAATAGTCATAATTGGCACCGCGAACCACATAATATGATAACTGAGAGAATAGGCATGGTTGTCTTGAACTATAATCATAATAGCATTACAAACGATCCAGGCTGTTTCCGTTTGCATATTTCTGCCTCCTTTTACCGTAGAAATCTTTCCCAGGAAAACCACAAAACAGTTGTTAATACGATAATAAAAAAAATCCAAGCAGTGACGAAAGAAATTGACAGTAATGTTTGTTACCAGAATTCTTAAACGAATATCAGTGAACGTTTACGTCCTGTAAATCTGCAATGTCGGGATTGTTAGCCTTTTGTTTTCGGACTTAACCCTGTACAACGTTTCAACGGCCAAGCACCATTGTTTTGAGATCGTATAACTAAGGGAAATGAGTTCAATAAAATAACGCAATTCCATTGACTGAATATAAATCGATGACATTATTGCATTGTTCAACGGCATATCAGTCAATAGCCAAATGTCACACTTTCAATTTATATTTCTGACTGAAAATGCTATTGTTATTTCATCAGCAAATAAAATCTACCTCAGGGGTAAAGAACCCTTACGTATAAACCCTACGCCTAATTGAAATGCAAAGATCAGATTTTTGTGCCTCGAGTGCAATGATGCTGATGCAAGAAATACAAAATTCATTAGATACCTAATGTGAGCTTTGAGCTGTAAGGGTATGTATAGAACTGTAAGATGCTTACCGATTCACTTTGATCTACAGAATTGAAGAAAACCGTTCCGCTTATTAAAGTTATACTTGCACGAATAACCTTAAATCAAAATCTTAATGATTTTATGTCTTACTTATTTCCAATCTGTCTTAATGATTTTATTCCGATCTCTTCATAACTTTTCTATTAAACCGTACATCAAAAAATAAAACAATAGCAAGACATGTCAAAAACAAGATGACTATAAAAGTAACAAGGTATAGTGCTACAAAAATGCAAAAAAATGAGCTTATAAGACATATGAAGAACCCACAGTGTTGATTATGAAAAGCGAACGTTTGGAATTCCCAAGGCTTGGAAACCTTTGTTCGTTTCTCTATCCTACAGGAATGAATCCGTAACATATGGAACTATAATGTTTGTCGGGTCTTGTGTAAAGCATTCTGTAAATCACGTCACCATGAATTATGGACATATTAAACGGATGGCATTTATTTGCCGCCTCTTTACAGTAACAGGGTATATAGACACTCAACCACAACGTTGGCCTGGCAGGTATGTACGCGAATTTAAAAGTAGCGCATATTTATGTTTATTCAAGAAAACAAAAGCAAAGGGTAATAGATTTGATCGCATCCGGATTGTGCTTGAGATATTTTGCCAGTGAGAATTTCTCCTTTGGTTTTAAAACGTCCTCCCAAGACAACACCACAGTTTTCTCTTGTTGGGTATAATTAACCGTTTTAATACATCACTACATCCTACCAACAGTCAGTACAGTGGCTAAAAAGCGTTTGTCATAAAAAGGCAACACCGGTGGAGAAAAAAGGCTTTTTGTCTTAACCTGAGCTCTCTCGCGCCATAGTTAAGTTGGTGAAGAGAGAGGAAAGGTGATCAGAATATCAGATCGTCCAACCGTGCATAGGGTATGGTTTATGAAGTGATCTGTTTAAGAAGTGATCTGTATCAAGTTTGTTTTAACCGTGTAAAACTGTGAATGTTAATGCCTGAACCTTCCGGTATATTTACAGGTGCGTTAAACCTATCAGTAAAGTGTTGAAGCTTTTGTCTGATTCTCTAAAAATCTGTGCCGAATACCTGTTATGGATTCGACTATAATGAAATTTGTCGAACCTCTAGGTCCGGGCCAAATTGTCGACAGGCAGTCGTTGGCAGCTCTGCCGTGTGGATACGCAAAGGTAAGCCAATTATGAAAGCGAAACTGTTGGAAAATCCCCGATGTTTTAATGCTTTATACTTTAGAGAAATGATCATAGGACTTTGTACATTAGTTTACTTTACTTATTGCCTTGTGCGTACTGTAAAAAGAATTTTAAGTAATCCTGAAAATGTAAATTTTTGGCTTGTGGTTTCTAAAAACTTTTTATACTTGTATATCTACGGGATGTTACTATTTTCTAATGTTTGATGATGACGGTGATTGTTTCTAGTTGTTTTGTTGTATGTTACATGTAATAGAAAACTGTCGCTTTTGCCACTTAAAACTTTTAGACACGAAAACGCATTCTGCAAAAGTACTGTTCGAAAACAAGGTTGTTATTTTAACGCTTGCGCTGTTCGTTGTTATATGGTATGGCATAATCACGTGGCGGAAAATTCTGTACTCCCCGCTGTAAATGTCTATCACCAGGAACAGATTTCATTTTTTTCGGACTTCGTAGTAGTTTTCATAAAAGAGCTTTCATGTCCGCCCATTGACATAAAGCAGCTTCTTTTGTAAACGACAAATTACGACGGTCGAAAATTTATGCAAATCGGCTTTGCCCTGAAATCCGTGGTTTTGTAAGTTCGAAAAGATCAACCATGTACGTAACAAAGGGCCCAGGCTTTCACCTACAAAGAAGATTTTAGTACTATTTTTATAATTTTAATGTTTTTTGTTCTGACTTCTGTATACGGACGTCGAATATTAATCTATGTTCCAATGCACATGAGAAGAAAAGCGTTTTTTTCACAATGAATTCTACACTTATTGGTGGACGTTAATAATGTATCGATCTTGATATTATAACGCCTCTGGATGTTAACTTCATTTAGGTCCAGGTCCTGATAATGATTTCCATCAGCTGCTGGCTTAAATGAAGTGTATCACGAAAAGAGAAAATCCCTTATGCAATTTCATTCACCATGAAAATCGATTTTTCCTTCGCCCCTTTGGCGGTTAAAGCGTGAAGGTTTGCTTATTGTTCTGAGGCAAGTTGCTTTTTTGTAATAGATAAGGCTTTTGGCGTCATTATGGCAAAAATTAGTAGCTCCGTTTTTGACAGTCGTGTATGGGTTAATTTTACACTTGGGCAAGCTAGTTCTTGTCATTGTTAACAATTCGGAAATGTTGCTTCACAACAACTCCAGGCGGCACTGTGAAGTTTGTTTTCGACAATCTGCTTAAATAACTCGGCTCGGTCAACTTTTTTGGGCGAGTTTCTTTAAAACAATTTAAAACTATTTATGTTTATTTTGAGCCTGACCAATTTATATTTTGTTGCGATTTTTGCTCTTTTTAACTTGTCATCAAAAGCAACTTGATCAGCAATAAGAACAAACCTAACTTATAAGGACTTTACACTAAATGCCACCAACCCAAGGCTTATTAGCTTAAAGCTGATGATGGTGTCCGAGGCCCTTGATTGACGTGATCTGGGTAAAAGAGAGAAAAGCATTTGCGATAACTGGATCATTTTCATCGACTCTTCGACTGTCGGTTGTTTATAATGGACTTGACCCATATAAAAAGAGTAAAATCTTCCGCCAAATTCACGATAAATGTTTAACTCTCAATTCCATTGCGTTTAGTGCATTTGCTTGCAATCGTACTTTGATGTAAGTGAGAATGTTCCGGTTTGTAATCGATAAAACGCTCATAAAAAATTCAAAAAGTTACCCTTTAATCGGTAAACATTACCCTGTCGCTGCCATCGGTTTTAGACGGCAACAAAAACAATAACAACATATTTTTAAAGCTTATTGTGCTAATTACTCGGTTATTATACAGTACGGGCTAATATACAGAATGTATGTAAAAATATGGATGTAAAATGGATGCGCATGAGTGATTCTGAGTTGACCTGAAATATTTTAAAGTAAGCTTAGCAAAAGTAAGTCAAACGTGACATCTATTTCGGTAAATGTCGCAAGCTTTCGGAATTTCTATAATAAAGTTGGCAATACTGCAAGGCTTGCCCGGTTTGCTCAAGCGCAGACGACAGCGTCATTTAAAAAAAGAAAAGTTATCAATTTATATCTCAGCCAAATAAAACTAACGAAATCTGAAACCAAGTTGATCGTGGTTGGACAGATATGTTGATGATGTCATGACCTTTCTGATGATTGTTTGGGCAGAAAAAAGTCATAAGCGGTGTAGACTGAAGCCGAATCTGTCTGAAATATCTTTTAAGGAGGATTTTAATTTAAGAAGGCGCCAGGACAGATTTCGAATTGATTATGAAGCTCATGCGAGTTGTTTTCTTAAAATACTGAACTTTATTAAGCAATAATTAACTATATATAATATCGCTAAAAAAAGCGTTTTTACCTTTGGCAAGAATATTGTCAGCATTACAGACTGTTTTATCTAAAATACTGTAGAGTTATGATATAAACTTTCTATACGATCGAAAGTAATCACTAACATCGAATTACTTCTGTCGGTTCATCATTATTAAATTTGAATTTGTCGATTATTGAACTTTTTAACGTCGAGCGCGTGTTTTATGCTAAACCTAATAATACTGCTAAGCACCAAAAGATGGCGGAAATTTAAATACAAAAAATTTTGAATGACCCGTAAACTTTATTCTGTGTTATTTGAAATCCAATCTACCGTAGTTAGAGGTAACAAGGCAACAACAGTCAACAAATAAACTGAATTTTAACTGAAATCTTGTTTACGCGCAACTGACAAAGAATAGTTTTTTTAAACCCCATGCAGAGTTTCACTTATATGTAGCTTTGATGAAGTAATTGCGTGTTAACAACACATGAGTCCAATCGGCGCCCCACCCCATGTGGCGTGACCTTTTTCCATGTCGCTTCCAGCAATATTTGCACGGATAGTTGTCATAAAACGATTGTTGACGTGAGGTTTGTTTCTGTCTTGTTCTGCGCTACTTAACGTTGGTCTAGTTTAAAATGATTTTACAGTATAATAGGTCTTGAGGGCCGTACAGTTGCATTAGCCTAAGTGGTATCTATATGCGTACTGGGCGTACAAAGGCAAAATAATATTCTATTCTTTTAATTGTCAGTGAAACAACATCAAAATATGAACGAACTGTACTAAAATGGCTCGTATTTTTACTCGTGCGCTAAACAAATTGTTATTGCTATTAAAAATTGCTATGATTGCTATCTGATTAAAAACTTTGTTGCCTTCATAACTTGAACACCAGCACGTGGAACAATGAACATTACATCCTATAACTAAGTTGTATAGATTTATTGATGGTACCTCGGCAATAACCAGCTGCTTTTTGTTTCTAAAACAACTTGTATAGGGTATGTTTTTACTTGTACTTACACCAATATACTTGTTTAGATCAACATGTACAATCACATGACTGAGCTGCGGGTTCATGTAGCCGATTTTCAAGAAACTTATTGTAATTCCGCCACTAGCCTGGATGCTAGTAAGTGCCAACTTACTTTTGAATGATACTGTTTAATTTTTGACTCAAAGTGTTACTGGTTCACCCTTTATACCTCTTTGACAGTTTTGAAGACGATATTGACCTTTACGATTTACATTTTACAATATTGTAAAAACACTTATCTAAATAAATTTCATTCTGGGCTTCTTTACTTGTTATAATACAATATAAATATAATTGCACCAGCTTTTTCGACTAGTTTTACGAACTTCGTCTAACTTCTGCGTTGCAATATCGACAGGTATCTCAATCAAAGGATTTCTTTCTGTCGAAAACGAAGTTTTGAAAGGCCAAGAGACTTTTAATGCACAAAAAGAGTTGTCCAATGCGTTGCTTGTGTTTGAAAAATCTTCAGCGAATGATTCTGCTTTCCAAGAAGTGACTAAAACCAAAGAGATCTTACAGGTATAAATTTATGGCTGATGGTTTCGTTTGTCTGTTTCCTTCTGTGGCCGACCACAACTAATTCATATGACGGTTGTCGTGCTTACACATAATATTAGATTGTTTCTACTGTCGGCTATGTAGCAGTACTACAATTTATTAAATTTTTTTGTTGCAATAACAATACACGTTCGATTCACAGATCTGTGTGTACTTTCAACGCAAAAACAATCGCGGAAAATCTTTCATCGGAATGATTCACATATCGCTTGACGAGATATGGTCACATGACTTTATCTCCCCGTACGAGGCGGCCTGGTATAAGGTAAACAACCAGCACTATCATAAATTCCGCTTTATACAGAAAGTTAACTCACATATACTTGCAGTTAACTTCTTCTGCTTGCAAGAATTTACAACTATTTTTCGAGTATAGGTCTACATGAAATCGGTAACAGCGTCGTTAATAAATGCTTAACCTTTTCTAACAGGTATTTCCAAGGTCGTCTTTTGCGGTCGGGTGTCCCGTTTCACACACGATGCCTTATTACGTAAATAGGACGCATGATGCTCAAAAACTTCGATCAGACAATGCCAACTTTAAACATATGTTCGCCGAGGATTGTGACGGTTCGATAAAACGTACCTTCTCGGAACGGTCTAGCACCGAAGAAACGACGAACAAGAAAGAGCCTTTTCGGCGGATTGCCCGACTAATTCTGAAAATAATTCCCACCACAAAAGCAAGAAAGGAGAACTGTAATGAGGTAAACGAAACCACCCAAAAAGAAGATCCCGAACAAAACAAGCAACCGCCAGAGGAAGAAGAAGCCAGTGACGAAGCATCGACTTCATCTCCCATAAACTCTGGTAAAAGCGAGGTGGAAAGTTCCTCTCAGCTTCCTGGTAACAATACAGCAAGCCTAAACAGCAACGGCTGCACCAAGCACGTTGACAGTCAGGCTTTCACACCGAAGTTGCAGGAAAATGACGTATCATTGCAAAAACCCAATTCATCTCTTTACAGCAGAAAAAAGAAAGTTAATCGAAAAATGTCGTTGAAAGTTAACTCAAACAGCCGTAAGTTTGACAAATGTAAGAGGAGCTTAAGCCTCTCAGCTGTCAAAGCATTTACAGCTCTGAACGATAAAATGCCCGAAACCCAATTCCGACGAAGCGAAGAGATCATCAGTGTTCCCTTTCACTGTGAAAGCAGTTGGCATCTCCACAACAAGTGCGGAAACACAGCGGACAGCGACGAAATTATTAAAAAAAATTATACCATATGCAACGGTCTAAATAAACGTCACAGCATTTTACATCCACCAAACCCAGAAAATGAAGGAAATGACGCGTGTGAAAACAATCGCATTCCTCTTCCGGGCGACGAAGCCATTTCCCAGAACGAATGTCTTTCGGAAAAAGACACCGTGAAAAGAAAATGGCCGGAATCTAAAGCTTTGCGAGCTTTTCACCGGAAGGTGTGGGTCCAGAATGCCCGTGAGAAAAACAGACAACCAGAAGGTCAATCCAGCAAGGATAAGAAGAATAAACTGACAACACCTCAAAATTCAACTGAAATATTATTGTCTTCGTTTGAGGATATTGATGACGACAATACATACGAAGTCTTGCTTTCGCTAAAGCAAATGTCAATGTCTGCGTCAAGCTCAACCAAAGCTTTAAGTGGCAAGCATAAAAGCAGATCAACAGAAACGCCTTATTCCAGTAATCTGAGGCAAGAATCTATTTCGACGAGGGTCAAAATGTCGAAGTCCGTAAGCGATACCGGTTTAGCAGGTGGCGTAGGAAGCAAGCTAAACATAACCGTATCCAGCAGCAAAAGCAAGTGTTCGGCTGAAAGCTCGGAAGAGGGGTTGCACAATTTAACTCGAATTTCTGACGTCAGATACGATAAACCAAAAGACAAGTTGAAAGCTAACCGTCTCGAATTGTTACATCACGCAAGTAACGTTTTGTCCGTTTCCGAAAGTTCCTTAAATGCCTCGGAGACAAGGGAAAATAAAAGATACAAGTTCGCATCAACAAAGGCAGTTGCTATAGAACGCTGCGGAAGTAACAACACCATCAATTTAAAGCTCGAGAGCGACGATGAGTACGCTTCTTGCTGCAGTGAAAGACTGAGCTGTTCTAACGTATCTACGTCATCCTACGTAATGGCAAGCGAAAGCTGAAGACGAAAATTCTTTTCATTACCATCATTCTTTTCTCAACAGTTCATTTTTTGTTGGTAATAAAACAAACAATCCAAGAACGTTATTGATTTTTTGTCGTGTAAATCGATCTTACGGATATAAAAGTCTAAGGCCAATTATAATATTTTCAGAAAACTTGTAAATCCATTTCAATAGATCCAGTCTATACAATTTATCATCATTCGACGTCTAATAACCTCAGGTGTTCTTCTATATTGTATTGTATCGTTTATTTCGCCATTAACTGTGTGGAGCGAAAGTTACCGTGCACAATACGAAAGTTACTATTGCGCAACTGAAACTTGCATAAGCTCTTGCCAAATTAATCATTTTTAACAAAATCAGTCATAGGCCTAACAAGGAGATTTATTAAACTCACGCCACAAGCATCTTCACAAGAAGCCAGCATGTATATTTTATATTATAGGTATAAATAAACGCGTGCTCGTCTCGTTGACATTTGGAAATGTGACGTCAAAAAGGGTTTGCGACGACATGGTCCAATAATCTCAGCACCCCCGCTACGCTAATGCCCATTTCCGATCAAACAAATCGTTTCTGTCAGTGTTAGAATCCCATGTTTACAACAGACACTGCAATTTTTAAGTCCTTTGTAGCCTAATCAATTTTCGCTGTCGATCGAGACCATCAATCGCATTCTTACTTCATAATATCTTTCAACTTATTTTCATACATAGTATAGGCTATGCTACTAAAATCATGACGGTAGGCTACCAAAAAATTTTGGATAGACTGTCGGTCATAATACTACATAGTAGCTAATGCATCGCCATATGCTTATGCTAAAGTTAGATAAATCTATTTAAGAAATATTAATATGCATTAACAAATAGACGGGGCTACTGCATGACAATTGACAAACAATAAGTACCAATTCAAGTGTTTTAAAAACAATCAAGCGCACGCAAGTATTGGGAAATTAATAGTTATTACTCAAGTTGGACTCCAGTCAAGTACTTCCTTGAGCCCGAAATTACCAGGTTTTTTTCAACTTATGTTTTGTGGATTTAACTAATTATAGGTTTAGTTGCCATGTTAGTTGTTACCAGCGGTTATTACCTTGATTATTTTTGAGCACGTTATAAGCCTTTTCGGCTTTGCCACTTTTCCTTGTTCGTTGCTGGTAGCAACTGGCTTCATTGTTTTATCCCCACCGCGCTTTTAACGAAAATAATATGGTTGATTGATTGATTAGAGCAGTCCGGTATTTTGCAATGTTTCTTCATTACCTGAAGTTAAACAACGACATACGTTACAAATAAATTTGCGTCCGGGAGGAATTTAAAAAAATGCTCAAATGTCCGGAATTTTATGATGGGCATTTTGGGGGAATTAAAATTGCGGGAATAATCCTGTAAATCAGGGGTGTCCAACACGTGGCACGCGACGTGTCTGACCTAGACCCTAGCCTAGAGATCACCATAGCCTAACCCTAGCCTAGAGATCACCAGAGGTCAAATCAGAAATAGCCCAATAGCCTAGTGAATTCACGACACTATGTTCAAAAATCCACTCCGGTATACAATGGATAGGCAAAGCATTGCTACGGTGACGTCATATTGACAGACAATGTGTTCATACCTCATTTTAAAAAACCGCTAGTGGGCACTAAAGAGTGCCCGGATTTTAGGCCACGAAAATATGGTAACCCTAATATACAGTATATAACGAAGTGCAAGGGAAAGAGTACTATGTTTCTGATTCCATTTGTTCGATCATAATAATCCGGGCACCACGTATTAAAATTCCAATTGCAGTAAGATCCGAAACAACAGCCTGGTATACGAAAAAGATAAGGAAAGGGATTTAATATTCATAATTTAGAAAAGTTGTCTACACGGACGTTGATTACGTAAACGATGCCGATTCAGATGGAAAATTCGGACAATCAAGAACTATGGACGGCATGAACAAACGGAAATACTAAGCTTTTCATTGTGGACCGATGCCCGATGGTTAATAGTGACGGAGTAATTTTTTGATATACTGTAGCATCAAAGTCTTTATAAGTTTATATCAACCTCTGTGGTCTCTCTTTCTGGGATTTCTATGGTCTTTAAAGCGCATGAGCTAATGGGTAATTCTTTACCTCCTTACGCTTCATTTAGTCTAGCACTAAACAGAAGCAGATTGCGCGAAATATAAATCTTCAATGAAGTAGGCTATAAAATATAAAATAAATTAAAATCTGTTTAAGTTACACTACCAAATAGAAGGCTTTATCCACATTGGTATTTTTTGCGAGGGTATTTTATGTTTGTTTTAACTTAACCAGCCAGCTTGCTCGTCCTCTCGGTTGAGTTAAATAGCCTAGATGTAAAATACCAGTAGGCCTATATGTTGACAAATGGCTTAGTATCTATTTAAATTCGCAGCATACAGGCTTAGTAATTTAATCATAAAAAGTGATAGTTTGTGTCATAGGGGATTAGTTTTAGTTTAAGTTACACACTGGAAAAAGTTGTTTTAAGTTGAAAATTAGCATACATTCCAGTTCACTGACTGGTGTAATTATCCTTTACCGTTTTCTTTTTTTACTACTTCAATAAACGGCGGCCAGTAAAATACATGGCCACTTCATCGGCCGCCGTTTACCGATGAAAGAAAGTACCAACATGTGTAATTGGCTATTCGTTTACCGAAGTAGCTTTTACCAAATTCGGTAACCAGCAACCGATGAAATAAACACTGCCTAGGCCTAAATGTGATTACAAAGTAAAGAACATAAACTTACAAAAGTCTAAACCTCCCCTAAGTTTACCTTTTAATCTAAATTTAACTTCAAATAAACCCAAAATAACCAAAATCAACTTGTTACAATGTTGCATACCCAATTACTTATTATTTTCAAAACCTAACATAGCCTTGTCTTTTAGAATGAGTTGTATGACCCAGCTTACCATATGAAACTGTTTACTTCTTGTCATTGCTTGTGGGAGAGCAAAAAATAAGATGCTAATTAAAGATGTGCCGATACAAACCTCAACCTGAATATATTCGCCTGATATCGCCTGACCGGACGACACAGACAAACACGAATATTAACAATGGCAAAACCGAATACATTATTACTTATACATTTATCGTATTTGGTAAGAAAAGATGATCTAGTTTTCTGACTAAACTAAACTAGGATCAACAGCCCTTACAATAAAAGTCATTTGCTTATGATTTTGCTTTCTCAATTGATATTTAAACACTATTTTTGAAACAGCAATTTGTTTAGCTATTACATCATTGTGCTCACATGATTTGACTAGTTTGTGTTGAAGTTTTATCACTTGGTGCTACTACGAATAGGTTAGGGATTCGTTTGTGTTGACCTACATGATATTATGACAATCTTACCATAACAATCTTTCTCGCAGCACATCAATTATGCTAACCATTATAGAGGCATAACATAATTAATAACTCAGCGATCAAACAACAAGCGGGAAAAAGCAGCAAACTCAAAAGATTAGAAAGTACATTAGTTAAAATAACAAGTTAATAAAAAATGAATGATGGCTAACATTGCCACTAAACCCAAACAGTAAAATAATCACTTTAATGAGTTTATATCATTAGGTATTATTAGTATTTTTAGTACTTTATTTCTAACATTTTTCAGAGTTTACTTTGTAGCTTTTCTTTTATTTTGTGTTTTGCTTTTTTAAACATTATGTTTTGATTCTATTTTACATTTAGCTTAATATGTGTAGCCACTGAATTCTAAATTGTGTTAGTTGTTATTTGCTTACTTGGTGAAAAAATGAATGGTTTGAGCTAAGGTTCTTTGCATTACAGTGCAAAATGGATGATACGATTAATTTTGATGGGTCAATGACCCCGCCACTGTCTGATGACGAAAAAGAGAATGACTTGGTTGCTTGTCACTCACCAGTTCTTCACAGGCACAACAAAACTGTTTTGCGTTCTATGGAAACTACAATCGGCATAAGGTTCAGTTTTATGCAACATCAATTTAACGTATTCAAAAGATTTCTGCAACAATCATGTATTTACCCTATGTTAGTTTTATAGGCTTTAAATTACTCTTTTAAGAACTATATTAATGTTTGTTTTTTAGGACTGAGCCATGTAATCCTGTTGAAGACAAGACCGATTTTTCTGACTTTGAAGAAACAATATACGGAGGTATATGCATGTACTGTTGGCTATTTTTTAAGTATTGTTCTTGGTCTTCTGTTGGTTATATCCTCTCTGTTTAGTTCAGTTATTACCACACGTGATCACTAAATATTTGTGGAAATTTTTGTCTTTTTCTTAATATTTGCAATAGCAAAGTTGCATTTGTTCTGTTTGGAGAAACAATGTGGAGGATTTTTGCCCACTCTTCTCCAACCAAACGATGTACTGAAAGATCTGTTTCAGAAATGTAGCTCCTTTTGCAGCAAATGCAAAGATGATTTGGAAAGTTTAGGTAAATCTACATTTAACATCTCACAGTGTGTGCGCTTATTACACTATTTAAGCCTATACAAGCTGCAAACTATTTACATTATCGTTTGCAACACTTGACAATATACAATTTTAAAGTAGAATTTGTAATTGATATCAGCTGAATGAACAGGTCTGGTGCATCATATTTTTAATAGTATAGTAAATATATCTGCCATTTATTGTAAGAGATGAAACATGGTTAATGCCATGTGGATTTAATTTATATAAATGCTAATAGGTATTATGTTACAGAATTGCTCTGCCAGCTTCTGGAACTTTTTATGTCTTTATCATCAGAAGCCTCTCTTGTTGTTAGAAATGGTCCAAAAATTTTGTATCACCCATCCATAAAAAACAGGTTTTCAGGTATTTGATTGTGTAGTTCAGCTTACGAAGTGTCTATTTATGTGAAAAAATCAATGTTTTTTGTTTCTTTCTTAACTGATTCCTTTTTTGTTAAATTATTTGCAAACATAGATGAAGTTTTAAAATTACACAACTGCAGCAACATGAAGTTGATAGATTGGTTTCATTGTTTTTGTGATGTCAATAGCCAGCTCCTGGATATTGCTCATATGTTGCGTGAAAGAGCTCCGCTGTTTGACAAGATTCAGGTTGGTTGTGGTGATGCCCAGGTTTAACCTGTTCACATGAACAATTATTGCAAAACATGAATTAGTTTAACGTCATTCGGCACTTTGTTTTTATGGTATTGAGAGGATTACGAGATGCAGAAATCATTGCACATAATTTAAGCACACTTTAATAGTAAAAGTAATTAATATGCATTTGAAGATTTATCAGTGCAATGGAACGAATGTTCTTGAAAGTGATGATGTGGTTGTAAAAGTTGTCAGTCGCATTCTACATGAATCTGCCGTACTTAGCTCCAATTGTTTCAAGGAAATCATTAGTAGTGTATATGGTATGTTTCAAGGAATGTAAGCTGTTTGAAACATGAATTTATTGATACTATTTCTGGGTTTCTGGCATACTTCATTTTACGTGATTACGAATGATTTGTTCATATATGTTTAGTGTTGCACAAAAATATGACTTTCGTCATAAATTTGCAGGGCATTTGAAGTGGTCAACTATGCTTGCCAATCAAGCTTATCCATGCGAGTGCTTCATAAACCTCACCAAGAAATGCATGGATTTAACTACTGACAAGAATCAATTTTGGAACATTATCACATCTATAATTAACTCCAGTGTCCAAGCCACAATGAACAATGACGCCGTTGACATCACCTATAGCACTGATCTTGAGTTTTTAGACACTGCATCAGCTCTTTCCTTTGCATGGTGGTGGATAGGTTCCCAGGTAAAACTGTTAACAAATTGGTCATCATAGCCGTGACTGAATCCATAAAATATGTTAAGTAGATTTCTGGTGACTTACAAGCTAAGACTTTTTGTTCATACAACTAGAATTTATGTTGGCTACAGGTGCAGATGTGATATGCTAAATTTAACAACAAAATGCATAATTCCTAGTAGGCCTATTAGGTTATACTCAAGTCCGAGTATTGGAAATATGTCAATACACGGTTGAGTACTCGAACACGACTCGTCCCATTCCTAGTGTTTACTGAGCTCAGTGTTTTGTGTGTGTTGGTGAAAATCTATTCTTTAAGTCTTATCTGGTTACTTGCGAATGCCAGTTACACTACATGTATGATTTTATGTAGCACTATGTATCAGGCAAGGCTTGGGTTAATAATAACTAACGATACACATCAATTTTCGAAGCCATTATGCCACGATGTTCCACTCTGCCATAATTTAATCAATCGCTTGATGAGGTTGTCGTTATCACATTGCCTGTGTGATGAAGAAGTCTTAGTTTTCCACATAAAATGCTACGTGCTTGCTATGAAGCTCCTCAGAGCCTCGACTGTCAGCACGGAATGGAAGTCGACTGAATTGGCATCATTTCACCTTCTTTGGCGCCACTTCAGCCTCAAGCTGTCAGTTTTCGAACCAAAAGCACTCACTGGTGAATAAAGTTTCTCGCTGTTTATCTTCTAATCTATTTTCTTGATTGTTAAATCACTATTTTACCAAAAATATAACAAAAATTCCAAACTGTACAGTGGAGCGTGGAAGTTGTAATGGCTGATTTTTTCAAACCATTGTGCTTGTAGAGTTAACGAAATGATAACAAATCTTAAATTTAATACTTCAGGCATAAGGCAATATACTCAAAAAGAATTCCATGTAATGGATTGGTTGAGTGAACTGAATGAGGTCGGGATTGAACACAGCAGTATAACAGCTACTGCAGATAGCTTTCAAGCATTCTTGTGTGTCTTGGATTTTGTTCTTCGAGAAAATGATGGTGAGATCTGGTCCCAGTTGAAAGACAGGTGGGAAGTAACAAATAGCAGTTCTAATTTCACAGTTATCTAGTTAACAGCCAATTAATAACTAACAGTGAATTAAGTTCTACAACAGAAAAATCAAAGTATGTATAAAACGCAAAAAACAATAACAAATGATCATTTACAAAGTGAGCATTTCATGAATAAACTTTGTAGGAACTTATATTCAATGCATTGCCATTCGTAGCTAACATGCAATCAAATTTGCAGGCTTTTTTCACGTCTGCAGACCTCCACAATGAAACAGTTAAATGAAGTTGGCCTTCATCGATATTTCTCACTAGTCATAATAATTGTGCATTTTTGCCCTTTGCGTTTCATTGAAGATGCTTTACTGCAAAGTATATCAGCTCTTGATCAGTGTTCAATTGAAAGATACGACTACAGGAAACAAAAGCTTGTTATAACAGGTGTGTTGACAGATTCAGGCATTCAACGAATGCTGCCTTGTTGTTATAATTGAGATTGCATTATTTCTAAGGATTGTATGCGGTTACACTCACTTGTTTGGAAAGGGATACTTCATTTGATGTCACAGGAAAAAAATTAGGAAAAATATTTTCCCGTGTTTGTCGGTAAGTAAGTTTATCCTTTCAGCTGTTGTTACAATTTCGCTCATGTTTTTTTTTGTTTTGTTTAAGACTTATAGGTGATAAAGAAATTAAAAAACAACAGTGGTTTGAAGTGAACAAAATTTTCTTACATTATCTTGAATTGTTTGCTTCGGTCATGCGGCTGTCCAGAAGATTTACACTTGGCCAGGTTTAATTTCGATATATTTTACATGTAATTTTCTTTTTAAATTTAGCTTGTAAATGCCCTATGTTTGATAACAATTTCTTGGTATGATCTTCAGGCTTAAAATTACTTCTTTCTAGGTAATGCTTTTGCCCCATGGCTGTTTAACTAACGTCTTGGAAGCACTTGGACCATCTGAACAAGGTGGTGTTTTCAATTTTATTACAGAGATTTTTTCCACCCTGAGGTATATACAGTTTCATTTTCTTTTGGTATAATACTTTTTGTATTCTACATGTATCAAAATCTTTCTATCAAAAAGTAATTGCTGCTTACATGGTCTAACCAAGCATACATAGTGCACCTTTGTGTAAATTTTAGGCTTAGATCAACCCCATCTTTTTTTAACTTTGTTAATACTGCATCTATTTTTATTCTTTTTTTGGCAAAATTTGTTTTCCGCAAAGGTTACGTTCAAGTAAAAATGACCTGTTTGAAGAAACGTTCTATGGCTTTTGTGTTGCAATCATTAGTGAGGTTCTGCCGTGGATTAAAAAGCAAATTTCATGCAGTAACATTGACCAGCAATTATGTGATTCCATTAAGGACGTGGCTTGTGATGCCACTTTGCTTACTCTACCTTTTAACAGGTATTTTATTTTTAATTTTTTTACAGGCTAAGACAAGTATATTTTTTTCTAATTTTAGCACATTTTTATTAAATAAATGATTTAACATGCAAGATCAACGCACATGGCACATTCTAGAATAACACTCGTAAGAAATAAGTCACCAAAATCCAAATTCAAAATTTTGCTCTTGTAATTCTTGCATACAGGGTTTAAGTGGCACATGCAATCAAAAAGCATTTTCAGTAATCATAATTACTAATCATAATAATAATAGTTAAATTAATTAATGAATTAGCATAAGTACGCCGTGGGTTAAAAGTGTCTGCTTCAGTGTCTGCTTTGGACCTTGACATCGCTGCTTAACGCACAACCTTACAAATGAATAAAAAATGTTTATCTTGAACTTGATTTATAAACTGCAACACAACATTTATTTCAGTATTCTGTGATTTCTAGGACCCAGACAGTAAACACACAAATTATATCATTCACTGAAGTTTGGAAACACTTCGCTAGCGATGGACATGCCAACCCTTTGACAAGGTGTCAGTATATTAGCACTGTACTGTCCGACGCCAGAGTGAAGGATTTGCATAACAAGGATTACACAGAAACAATGCAAGCAGTGAAGAAATCAACAACAGCCGTTTCCATTTGTGACGTAACAATGCAAGGCTGGATTAAGTGCAATATTCTTTTGCCTCCCAATCACGAAGCACTTCACACTCTGAACTAGTATGTGCAAAATTGTGACGCAAATACGACATGGTGGCAGGATACTTTGGTTAAATTCACCCTGGAAATTATCTTCCTTACAGTGTAATAGCCAAGCTGGATGTTGCAAAGCTTTTTATGAGCTCATCAGACGACGAGCTAATTTTTGAAAATTTCCTTCATTCGTTGTCAGAGAAGCATAAACATGCTAAGGTATAACAGATTTAACCGCCTAGCTTACTGCTGATCTAATAGAAATTAGTGGATGTATTATGTCATTGATTTGGATATTTTCGATGTGGCAGAGTCGGCGATCATTTTTTTTATTGAATGAACTCGTTATTAAGAAATTTTGTACCTTGCTTGTGGTGTATTCACAGAATTTCTTGGACAAAGTGAGGTGGAACAACATGGCAAGTCGTTGGTTTGGACCAGCTGTTGATTCTGTCACGCAGGTCATAAAGCAAGCTGGTATGGGGAAGGAAGCACTTCTGCAAATATACTCGGTTTTAGGAACTATTTTTCTGAATTGCTCTCTGCAGTTATACACCTTGGTAAGAGCATCCCTGGCAGTTGAAGTGATTTGATAAATTATTATTTTGGGCTATAAATTATTATTATTTATTTATTAAATTATTTATAAAATATAAATTATTATTTATTATTTAGCCTGACTCCGAGAGCTCAATTTATTAAGTGATGAAGGTTGCATATTATATACTTCTTGGTTTGCACTCAGAATGAAAAAAACACACAATTTTGACCTCAAAAATTCAGTGTAAACATTCAAACTTAGTATAAGTTCAGTCCAGTACAAAAGCACGTGTCAGTAAACTAACCTGTTGTAAGTTGCGCTGAGGAATATGAAAACGTGCCGACAATTGACGAGAGATGTTCTAGAATATTTGAAATTGTTTAAACGAATGTGGGGTTTGGAATATTTGTGGGTCATTAACTCTCGCACATTTTCTTTCCATTTCTGTTAAATGGTGCATAATCCAGTTTGTAAACATCGTCGATGCATCTGAACTGCTTATGACTATGCTGAGACAGCAAACTGTAGAAATGCTTTCTATCGGTTGTACAATCCACTTGTGGGTTTGGTTGGAACGAGATTTTGATGAACTTCTTAGTTATTATTTATATATTAATGATGTGATTATTGCTTATTATTTTATGTTTGTTTCAGGGAAAGCCTTCTTTTATTTCGAGGATTTGTGGCCACTGCATGCTTGATCCTTTTCACCTTTCGTCAACAAACAAGCGACCAAACTCAATTTTTGAAATCACGTTACTTCATTCCCTTCACAAAGTACCGTTAATTCTTTACTAGTTGCAGTTTTTTAATTTAAACCAGTATCTCGTACGTAACCGACTCTTTTTACAGTTTTTGTTAGGTCTTATTAGAATTGGAATAAAAGACTTTTTCATTAAAAGTACTTTGAAGAAAGTGACAGCTCTTCACTTAACAAGGTAAGGTCACTCTCCGTACTTCGTATAACCAACGAAGGTCCTAAATTTTCACCTCATACATAATTAATTGGTTATTGCAATTAGGTGGCCGTGCACTTCTCTCCAACCGCAGACCCATCCCTTTCTGAGGGTTCTCCTTGAAGGGAACTGCAGTACTAATGTCGTCATGCTGTCCATTATACATGACGTCATCAAGATGAATTCACAAACCGAGGCACTTGCTACGGTAACGGCATGTTTTGTCAAAATACGCAGCGTTTAAAACTCAATTATTTACCGTAGAATCTTTCATAGCGCACGTTGAAATATCTTACTTTGATTTTACAAATGGTTTGGATATTTTCGTAACGTTGGTTTTTTAATGAACGCTCAGGTTGTTGAAATTCTGCATGAATGGACCAGGGTGAAAAATGGGAATGCCAATTGTCTCAAGGACGCTCCAGACTTACGGCCGATGCTGCAGCAAGCTCGAGCGAAATTGAGATTTAACGAAACACTGCTTAATAAAACCAATCATCTACTCGGGGTTTTTAACAGCGCGTTTCCCTAGCAATTTTACGTTATCTTGTCCGCTTGTTCCAGACACTCTTTGCACTCATATGCTTTATAGTACGTATTATTTTTGTTCGAATACAAAATAAATAATTTAAATTGTTTACGGAAGTTACCTGAATCGTAGGTGATCTATAAGGAATAACTTATATATAGAAATCCGTGTTTGTCTTATGTCTCAAGAATTTCGACGTGTTTCTATGCAACACCAACAGGTCAAGAACGACAGCAAATCGATACCAATGATGCAACTGCATTCGACCTTATCCTTTACCCAACAAGATTTTTAACACACTGTGCTAGGCTAAATGTTTAACGTTAGTTTCTCGTCATTGCCAAGCTTTCCTAAAAAGCTATTACAATTCAGCGAAACTACCACGGAAAAGTTTCATCACGTTACTACTTTACTAAGTACATTTGTGATTAGGATATGAACATGGACAGTAATTAACAGAAGTAACTTAAACTACATGCAAGCAATTGCTAAGTTAAAAGAATTGCGGCGCATGACGAGATTTCAGAACTAAAAAAGCTGACCGTTCTTACGAATCTGCGTATCCTTCCCAATCTCAAAACGTTCAATACTAAACAAAGTCCAAATATAAAGCAGGCAGAAAAGTATTTCAATCCGGCTCGTTTTACGCAATCTCACCTAACGAATGTCGCAGTTACAAGAAATTTGCGGAAGAAAAGTGAAAACGATCCAACAAAATAATTGTCCAAAATTGCTAGAATAATATCTCAAGTTTAGATATCTTTTGCGTAGACCGCAAATAAAGCCTGAATGAAACGCAAGCTGAAGTCGAAAAACGGTCCACAGATGCTGATACCAACTCACAAAGAACGCTAACCTGTCTTAAAACACTTAAAAAAATAGGGAAACCACATACCAAAACGGTAAAAAGCATAACAGGTGGTGCGGTTAAAACAACGTGAGAGTTCCGCACAGAGCAGAGTGTTAGCATGCGGATGCGACGTACCAGCATTAATCGACTCAAGGTTTGGTAATTTAGACGGGGTAGTAATGATGTTGGCAAAAATGTACGATCTACTGAATCCTCTGCTTTCATCACACTTGATGAGAAATCGGTCGCCAGCAGAAAATGTGGATAATCAAAAATGAACCAGTTGTCAAGCTAGAGAGAAAACGTTGTCGGTAGTCGGTAAACTTCGTACTTGGCCTTGTCAAGATTATTCCAGCAAGCATTAAAAATAGAGGCCAACAAAACTTGGAGGGGCTGCTTTTGGGGTACAATCTGTAGAAAGTTCTTCAAATCGGCAAACCTTCAGTTGTGCAGTCTTCAATTGATCAACTCTTCTCAAAACAGCAAAATATAACGCTTTATAGTAATTACTAATTAGCCTTGTTGTTGTCACTTGTCAGACTGTTTTACTTTTTACGTGCCCCACAAGCCCCGTTCACAACAAGGAAATCCACAATCACCCAGTTTTAGCCATGCACCCTCTTGCAATTTTGGTCACTGATCACTGAGAGTAAGATTAATTGTTTTTATTTAGTTATTGCACAAAATATCTATTTAAATAATCACAAAACGACCGTATTAACACTTTACAAGTTCGATTATTTGGTGAGTTCAGGCAAATTAGGCACGTTTTTAATCTCAAAATCAAGCAACATCTGTCCCAATGCTTTCCCCTGCGGATCAGTCCTAAGGGACGCCACTCCACCTCCACCTAAACAATCCTTCATCAAAAAATTAAATCCGTCAATTCCCGGAAGTTCAAATCTCTGCACTGGCATTCCATCAACATCACTCGGGAAGAGATGCTTGAAGTAGGAGTACACTGCTTCTGCGGTCAGATGCTTCCGAAGATAACGCACATAGGAGGGATCACGGGCCACGACACCAATATTGGCGCTGTTGCCCTTGTCGCCACTTCTCGTGTATGCTAAGTCTTCCAGGATGAAACTATGAGCACCACTTCTAATGTGGTCGTTACTTGTTTCTTGCTGGACCTTTGTCTCACTGGAACCAGCGGGTACTTGATGTTGAATATCAACTTTCTTGTCATTGTAAGTCACAGACGCAGGAATATCTTGCTTTGCATGCAGGAATGAAAACAATTTTAGCACGGGGCTTACTTTAGGTCTGCCACCAACTATGCCACTGAGACCTGGTGCCATACCTAAAATACAGAAGATAAGCGCAGTTAGTACCAGGAGATCAGTATCAATTGTTAGTTGATATATGTATTCGACCAATAGCCATGCAAAAGGTAGTTTTTTTTATCAAGAATAACAAAAAAATTAGAACAATTTTTCAGATCCAGGGATTAAAGATAAAATTCTAACATGTTGTGAACTTAAAAAATCAAACAATCTTCAAACAGATACCCGTTCCAGCGGCAGCAATTTCTCTTGAAAGTATTTCCAAAGCCTTTTTGTCATCATGTTCCACAGCCATCCATACTACGGTCTCACGTGGGCCATCGCCATTGATTCCATACGTTCTGGCATTTTCACCAAACAAACTTTCATCGCCAAATGCTTGAATGTGAACTCGTCGAAAGTCGGCCAAGCCCAAGTGTGAAAACACAGCCCTTACTCTCTTTATGATACTTTCTGCTGTACGACGCCCTGCAAAAATAGGAATTTCTATTTTTTAAACTTTAGACAACATCAGTAGAACTAAACTCAAAACTAACCAGGCACGGTATTGGAATATTTATCATTGATCTGTGAAAAGTCATTTTTGGGGGTCTTTTTCAATTTTGTCAATGTTCAGCAAAACCTCTGAACTGAAGCAAAAGTTTGTAATTAAAACATGTCATTACAGCGATTGTGATTGTCAACAAGCATTAAAAATCGATTGTAAAATTGCAAGCCAAGTGCTCTACCAGAACACTAAGAACTTGACTACAACCAACCTTTAGCAATGGCACGCTTTCCACCAATGCTAAACACTACTGTGGTCCTAAATCCATCCAGGTATGTTGCACAGACTTTAAAGTCTTTGGTGGGGGCATAGCCTTTGGCTCCCGTTACTAACACAGAATCAGCAGCGTGTTGCGTCATCTTGACATTGGTAAAATCACATGTTACATCTGGAAGCATGTAAGTCGACGGATCTCCAATCTCGTACACAAGTTGCTCTGCAACTGTGGCAGGTGTAACTAGGCCTCCTGTGTTGGGAGGTTTAGTGACGCAAAATGTTCCATCTTGGTAACACTCTGCTATGGGAAATCCTATGTTTTCCCATGCTGGAACTGTCTGCCAGTCTGTGAATACTCCTCCTGTGGATTGAGCTCCACATTCTAGCAAGTGCCCTGCCAAACTTCCAGCTGCCAACCTGCAGTGATATGAATCAATTTAACAGGTCTCTTATTATTTAAGAATTCTTTCGATGTTACTTCTTTACGTAGCTTTGTACACATATTGTTTAATGTTACGTAGTACTAACATTGAAAACAACAACCAAACAGATTGTAGAATAAAAATGTTTTCTTTAAATACTTTTTATCTGATATGCAATATGATACCTTGGGTCAATTTACAAAAAACCAACAATAATTATAATACCACACCTGTCATAGTCATCAATTGTCCACTTGAATTTATGCATCAAAGGAGCCAACACTAGAGCGCTATCCACACATCTTCCAGTGATAACTACTTCTGCTCCCATGTCCAGTGCTCTCCTGATTGGTTCAGCTCCAAAATATGCATTCATGCTCATTACAGACTTGGGAAGTGGCTGTCTACTGTACATTTCCTCTGTCTTACCGCTCTTTAGCAAATCTGGAAAGTTTGGCATCATATCATCACCTGAGACAACGGCGACATCCAAAGTGGTGCCAGCCTGCTTCGCTGCTTCTTGTAGGGCCTTTGCACAAGCTTCTGGGTTGGTGCCTCCGGCATTACTTAAAACTTGTATGTTGCGCTTTTTTATCTCTTTGATCTGGGGAGCGATCGCAAAACTGACAAAGTCTGGTGCATACCCCAAGGTAGGATTTTTTCGTTTTGCCCCCGTCAACAGGGACATTGTTATTTCTGACAAGTAATCAGAAACCAAGACATCGATGTCACCTTGGTGAACTAACTGCTGAGTGGAAGTAGACGTGTCACCCCAAAAACCTGATGCGCAACCAATTCTGATGCTTGATTTGGCATCACTAGAATTATACCTGATTCTATGAGAGGCTGGTAAAACTTGATTCCAAGAAATTGGCTTGCATGCAGCTCTGGCTAGAATCAAGCATTTGGTATAACTTGCTGTGCAATTCAACATTATGGTCTTCACACCACACTATCTAAACACGGAGTTGCTCAATGCTGAGACAATTTGTAAATCATCATATAATAATTAACAACTAAACTATATAATTTTAGAGTTATTAAAAGTTCTAACATTGTCAGTAACGATTGAGCTCCATTTCGAAAACAAACCCTATGAATTATTTGCAAACATCAGCCAAATATTATTGGAACCAGGCAGTTATCTGCTGCTGTGCAGAGTGCAAACAGAGGTCTGTTCAACTGTGTTTGTTTTGTTAATACAAATAGTATCGGTAGGGTGACCCAAAGGTTTAAATCCTTCACTCTTCATCTTTAAGATATTCTTTCTATGGTTAGCAATTGCATTTGTTTCATCAAAAAGTTACAACCACCAAGCTATTCTACACGCACACCGTTACTTTAAACATAAGCAAAATGAACATGACTGTATTATATCCAGTTCCAATGAACAACACTTGCTATGGTGCTGACTATGCTTTTTTGTGCAAATGCTGCAATGCAGTGCAACATGATTTGCAGTGCCAAATGCTGTGACATACTAATAAGACTAAAATTTAATTGAAATCAGGTCTTGCATTATTGTACTTGGCAGTTGTTTCATCTTTAACCAATTCATGAAGGGTAGAAAATATTTAAGCAAATTTCTGGCAACCAAATGCATTTTCTTTCAAACTTATCACCAGAATAGTGCAAGTCTTACAAGAAGCAAGTTAACCCAGATTTATTTAACTTTTACTTGAAGGATCTGTATTAAAAAATAAAAGAACGTTCACCAACAATGCAACCACATAAAATTAATGTAAACATATTTCGACACTGGAAACTATGAAAATTTCTACATGTAGCTAGGTATTATGGATATGAAATGGAAGCAGTTTAGTAATATTAAAATATTAATACAGTTATCTTTACTTAAAGTTTAAAGGCACATAATATAGTTCTATGCTTTATATTGTAGTGAAATACAACACAACTTTTATGTCGTTCAAACAATATTAAGTAATCCATATATTAACACTAAATCACAATTATGTAACTTAACAACTACAAAATTATTACAATGACATTAGCTGCTGTAGCTTTCTCTAATGCACACTTGGCACACATACGGTAAACAAAAACATATGATTAACAAAATGAACTAATAAAAACTCAAGATTTTATCTACCAGCAATATATATTAAACTAATTTCTTAAAGAAAACTCCATATATACATATGTTTGGTTATATAAATAACATTAAAAATGCACACATAAGGAAAAGGACACATTTCAGCTATATCGGTTTGAAGCAAGACCAATGTCAAAAATTTCTAACAATACAAAATTGCATGAAATGTTTTCTTCAAGACGTTTTATGTCACCGGAAGTTTTGGCATACTATTTATTTTATCTAAATTAAGAATGTTTTCTTCAGGAAAAACTTCCATCAAAGACAAACTTTCATTTGATTCTCTCTCGTATTCAGTAATACTTTCATCGCCTTTTTCAAAGACTTGCATTATGCGAGAGTCCAGAATCCGGTCAAATGATTCGCTGCGATTTTCACTAGTAGATCTAGCTGACGTAATCCTGTTTCGCAAAGGGTGTTTTGTCACAAACGGAGAAACTGGTGCAGACAACACTTCATTTTTCGAATGTGTTCTTCCTCGTTTAAGATGTCGACGATTTTCCAGAGCAGGAGACACAATTTTTTTCATACTTTTCGGGGGAAGTATTCCTGCTAAAACTTCATTGTTTTCATATTTTTGGTGAGGATTACCTTTCTTTTGCGTTGAATTTCTATGTGAATGGCAGGATAATTCTGTGGATGGTTTGTTGTTCAATGATTGTAAAATTCCACATGAAAGGATTTGTCCCATCGTTTCACCCATACCACTGTCATGTTCTTGTGTCATATGCACTTGTTTATTGAGATCCTGTCCATTTACTGAAGACATACTTTGTAAGTTGTTTTCCAAATCATTTAAAAATGGATGTAGCATGTCGAGTGTTTCACCAAGTGTATCTTCTAACTGGGACCATCTTACTTCCATCTGATCGTTTCGGGACGGAGAAGGATCAGCAGATTTTAAGGCTTTTGAATTTTTAACATCACCTACATTGCATTCCTGAAGTGGTTTTCTTTTGTCATTAAAAACCGTAAGTTTTCTGGCAGGTTTTACCTCTTTGATTGTTTTTGTTTTCATTGCAATATTCTCCTTATTTTCTTCTTCATTATCTGATGACTCTATTAACCCATATTTTTGCATGTACTTTTTAGTTGCAAGGGACATGTCACATGGTGAAAGTAAATTCATTCCGGGCATCTTTTGAACTGAGTGTTCATTGGTTTTACGGCTTGCAAAGTGTTGGTCAGGAAGCATTGGGGGTGGCATGTTGTCATCTTGAGCGTTTTTACTATTTGAAGCAATCTTATTAAGCTGGTCATCTGACATGTACTTCAGGGCAATGGCATTTGCATGCATGCTCAACTCATCTGTGCTTCTACTGCAAACTAGCGCCGAAACTTCGTCAGATGCAAGTTTGTCCCGATTAGCTAGGAGTCCTAAACACGTCAACTGGGAAAACACGTTAGCAGGTAAATATCTTTGATATGGAAGACTTTGAATCGATTTAGGAATTGTACTCGGTGTTGCAGGCAAGGACTGGGGGCCACTGCTCTTATTGTCTACATTTCCTAGCATGTCTTGGACTTGCTTCAACAAGTTGTCGAAATAATGACTGTCCTCCTCCTTGGGATCTTCATGAAGTTTTCTGTTGCTCATATGTTGAGACTCCAGGTACATGCTTGCACTCTCTCCCAAAATCGGACTTTCTTGACCAAGGTCTTGGGCTTGAGATGATGTGTTGTCTTCACTACTATCCAGACCAGGCATGTCAACCTCTTTCAGACTCGACATGATACTTTGCTCGTTGTTCATTGACTTTAATCCCGATGAATTAATGTGCAAGCTATCGGACTCCCAGCAAAGTGATTTCTCTACTTTGACACTGGAATGAATTGAACTGTTTTTGTTACTTTCTACATCATCCGCTTCAGATGATTGTGCATCTTTACTCTCCACTGCAGCTATATCAGTTGTGTTTTCGGTTGTGTATTTCTCCTTTTCATACACTGAAGTATTTTCTAGTTGACTAGTGTTAACACCAATGCTATTCACTTCCACTTTTTCAACAATGTCCACACCTAATAAATCTGTTTGAGTATAAGCATCAACTTTATTCGTAAGAGATTGGTTCAATTTATCCTGCTCAATTTTATCAGTAGTTTCTGAAGACTTCTTTTGCAAGGAAAGCAACTGTTGAACCTGTACTTGTAGCTCTTTCAGCTTCATGTCTTGATTCACAAACAGTTCGAATGCTTTGGGTGGAAGTCCCTTCATCCAGTCAGTTTCTATTGGTATTTCTGTAGGATTTTTGTTTACGGGAGTAACATGTGACTCCGAGATGTTATTGTTTACATGGGTGACACTGTTGCACACTGAGCTACTAAACGACGTTATAGAAATGTTCTGTTTTGGAGACACACAATTTTTCTGGGTTGAGCCATTAGATTTTGGAGAGAGTTGTTCACTATGCACCGAAACAACGCTATTCGACAAACGATTAGTCGGCTTCCGTACTTGTCTTTTAATCTTTGTGGTGTGCTCGGCTTCATTAGTGAAACCATTAGTTTGGACTGGGATTTCGGGCACTGACTTATATCTGGCTTGTGATTGGGAAAACTTTTCCACTTGCGTTTTTCTTTGCTGTCTTAAAGCAGCATGCTGTGTCTTAATATCCTGACTTGTTGGACTCAGAAGATGTCCCTGTGGTTGATTTGAGGAAGCTAATGCAGCAGACTTTGAATTATTTGGTGAAAACTGCTTGTCTTGTTTACAGTAAGTGTCAGGTTGGTATGACTCATCAAATATTAAAGATGGTTCCGCTACTGATGGTAACACTGTTTCAATTGTACATGGAGCAAGAGGCTTTATGATGGGAGAAGGGCAAAGTTCAGCCTGAGAATTGCTCACAGCAACGTGCCCATAGTGTGCATTAAACTGCCTTTCATAACTTGGGAACTGCCTTTGTCCTTGGCGGACTTTAACAGTGCTTTTTCTGAGAGATGAATAATCCATTTGTGCATACCCTCTTTGAAAATTCCTGTTCTCCATCACTTTACTTTTACCAGATTACATTGAAAATCACAAACACATAATGCAATGACTATTTCCTTAAAATAACACGATATATACATGTAAAGCTAAAATGAAAATACTTCAAACAAAATCTACATATGCATATAAGTAATTGACAAACATGGTGAACCTTGACATTGCTGACCACGTTTTTTGAGACCATGCTAATACATAAGCAGCAAACAAAATAAAATTTGGTGGCTTGAACATCAGATAATACTTTTGAGATAATTAAATTATAAAGCAGCAAATCCTGCTGTGACATAATTTTAGTCATGCATTTTACCCAGAAAAAAAAGCATACATACAGATACAGTGCCTTTTCTCTAGCTTATAGCTGTACAGGTAACATCACAAGAAAGTTATCAAATAAAACTAACTAGGCTATATCACACCTACTAATTTCACTTAACCCTTTGAATTCATCACCTATACTAACTCATGATTTTATCTACTAGTGGCATTGTCACTTCCTTTCAGTCATCGCCAACAGATTAACATGCACACAACCAGAAGGGAAAGTTTGTTTTGGATACCAGCTGAATCAATATGACAATTAATCATTTAATATTCCTCTTTAGTCTATGACCATATCTACACATACAAAAACTATGGGTCTAGTGTACAAATGATGCATATGCATACTTGATCCCAGCTACTCAAATTGTGACGTCAAATTGGCTGTGAACTTCTGCACTAAATTAGAAACTGTGCTTTCTGCATTTGCAGCCAATTTTGGCACACTGCCAAGACAAGGCAAAACAAAATAACTGAAGACATTTTGAAATAATTTCTATGTAATTTTTTTTGTGTAACAAACTGTAAAGCTGCAAACTCCCTAAAATTTAATAATTTACTATATACAAGCTTGGCCTATACAGTTCGCGGTAACACAGCTTTGGCTCCAAATCCTAATTAATCCGTTAAACGAACGTTTAAAACTGTCACCACGGTAAACTAAATCATAGAAATAAAAATAACATTGCAAAGAGAAAAAAACGTGTCAGAACAAATTACTTATGGATATAAAAATTATAATAACTGGTGAATTTTCAAAAGTATTTATTTATTTAGCAGAAGGTATAAAATTTTGTTAAACTTCTAACTTATGGGTATATAAGAATACGTTTCAAAAAATAATTTTTCGATCATTTAAAAAAGTTGAAAGTTAAACACCTTGTAAACCAAATTTTAAATATTGCGGAAAAGTAACCTTTACAACAGTATTTTTAAGAAATTATAGTTTAACAGTTTCCCATTATTTTTACAGAAGTGTTTATACTCAAATATTAAGTAGCCATTACTTATTTTTGAAACCTGCTAACTTTGTAAGTTGAATACAGTATATGAATTATTATCAATCAATTGTTCACATGTGTAGGGGAAATCCCTATTAAATCGAATTAATACAAAAGAAACGAGGTAGACTTTATACCTAAAATCTACATCAACTGACCAACTACAGAGTTAAATTCGACTTTAGGCTGTACTTTTCTACGGATTAAAGATTGCTTTACAGTTTGTTGCAATTAAAGTATGCAACGCCTCAATGAAAACTTAGAAATTGAAAAGTAAAGATTTTGTAGAAACAAACCTTGTTTTCTTGGAACATGCTTGAGTCTTCAGTACAGCATTTAATAAAAATAGTTTTTGAGGAAAAAATCAACAATGACTTGAGTTTTAGTAACCTATCTGCCTAAGCAGGCTAGGTTATACTGATTTAAATTGTTTTTTTTTCAGTTATTTGGGTTATATTATAGCCTACACCTATGATTGTTTCATCTCTAGACTGAAAAGTTTTCAAATCGAGCAAGTGTAAAACGGGTATATCCGGTTACCCAAATTTGGTACTTTTCTACGGCGGCCGGTGAAGTAAGCACTTAGGTTGTTTACCGGCCGCCGTTTACCAAAGTAGGTAAACGGCAATTAGTTTAGTTTAGTGAATTGAAATGTTTGCTAATTTTCAGCTTAAAATGACAGCTCCTCTGACCCAAACTTTCACTTCTCATGATTAAGTTACCGGTAATAAGTGTCTACTTCACTGGCCGCCGTTTACCGAAATAATAAAATACCAATTGCGTAACCGGCTGGTCTTTTACCAAAGTTTTTCCAAATTTGTTAACTGGCAGCCGGTGAATACGCGCTGCTTAATTTAAAACTACAGTAATTTTATCTGACCCAAACTCTTACCTCTCATGACTAAATTACCTCAAATATCAATTTAATCAAAATAAATAGTCAAACAATGACAGGATTTGAACTTGAAACCTCCAGCATAAAAGCCCAATGGGTGCCTCCAAAATATACAGGTTTACTTTGATCACTTTGACAACTTCGATCCTTTGAGGTTGGGTTGAAAATGTAAAATACAATTGAGTTGTCGCTATGACAATACATTTCACAAACTACTTGTATTATCGGCCATTAACAGATTTTCCAGCATTATGTGCTCGCCTTGATCTAATTCAAATTAGATAAAATTACTAAAATTATTTGAAAACCTAATTCAATTAGAGCATTTTCTCGGTGATGTTATGAAAAGAGTTTGAAGCACCCACATTAAACATACGGTTTCAATTAAATTTAATAGTTTCATCCCATCCAAAAGTATTCTTAGCAGTCCAAGCTCTCTAAGCGAATCGTCCATGTGAAACTGTATAGTATAAAGGCACCTGGCTCAATCGCTAACCACTACACCACCGGATTTATTTCTTCTCTCTACCAAAATCAGAATACAATAAACATATCAGTGGAAATCTGCCGGCCACAGCATTGCGAATTTGCAACTTCGATAAACGGACGCCGATGAAATAGTCACTTTGATATTAATTATATGTAACAAAAATTTAGTTCTGACGATTTTTTAATATTTTCTAAAACATATTGCTGAGTAAAACATATTTCTTGCAATTTGTTGTCATAAGTGTTGTATAAAAATGTTATTTTAAGCTTTTTAAACTTTCAGCATCCTGTTTTTTCGAACACTGATTGTAAATTCGTTATAACTTTGGTGCACTGTGACGTGCATAAAATTTAGCTTGTATAGTAACAATAGATACATGATGATCGTTCGTGATGAACAAAGAAGAACGACATGATCGTTCTTGGCATAGTCTCAGTCAGTCAGTATTTTATTGTTAAAATCAAGGAATCTTACGAACTTTTATGGCGATTTTTTTCAAAACCACTTTAGCTTATTTAGAATGCGTTTTGGCGAATTAATATTGAAAATTTGAAATTCAACCAATATATGCTATCTCTTTTACAATCTTTGCAAAAATGCTTGGCAACACTAACCATAGCTTAAAATTGTCAGCCACTCATTAATTGAGTTAAACTATTAAAGTTACTGGTATCTTACTAGGTTAATTACAGGTAGCGTGATTCTTGGTAAATTGAGGAATGTCATCGTCACGTAAATGTAAGCTGTCTGCTGATAGTTTTTGTTATGTCTGTGGTCTATATACTAGTTTAAAACAAGTGAAGTACAAAATAAAGGTAGAAGCAAGGTTTTCTTATGCTTATGAACTTTATTTTGGCATGAAAATTGGTGACCAAGATAAATACTGGGCACCTCGTGTGATCTGCGGAACATGCCGATCAAATTTAGATGGCTGGCTTAGAGGAGACCGGCATTCGATGCCATTTGCTATTCCGAGAATCTGGAGAGAACCCCAAAACCATACAGATGACTGTTATTTCTGTTTGGTTGACATTTCAAGGTTTAGAAAAACTAAAAACCGACGTGACATTGCATATCCTTCTATACCGTCTTCTATTGCACCTGTTCCGCATAGCAGTGAGTTGCCACTGCCCAAGCCACCAGGCAAAAAAGCTCCAGAAGATTTAGCAGGGTCTGAAGATATTGAAAAAGACTCTGACGATAAATTCAACGTATCTCATACAGACATGAATTCAGAACCACACTTTCCAAGCCAACAAGAATTAGATGATTTAGTTAGAGACATGGGGCTCACTAAGTCAAATGCGGAACTTCTGACTTCAAGGTTGAAACGATGGAACTTGTTAGATTCATCATGTCGATGTTCTTCGTCGAGAAAGAGAAGATTTCTCAGTTCATAGATGCAAATCACGCAAACAAAACCACTTCTGAAGTTTTTTGGAATGTTTGCAATTTGCATCCTTACATAATGCATGAGTAGGCTATATTATGCACAATACTTCTTTGTGTTAGCATGTTTGTGAGTCTAATACAAAATTATGCTTATTAATACTGAAAAAGTTTGAGTGAAGTCAGAAAAAGCGACATTTCTTCATAAGTAAGGACACTTTAGGAAAAATATTGGTATTTTTATGATTAGTTCCGAGTCCCAAAAAACATACATAAAAATTTTTATGCAACTAAAACTTTCGCAAAATTTTGTTACATGGTGAATTATCTTTCTGTCTTTCTAAGAATTGCCTATTGTCCCTGCACCGTGATGGAATCGGTCAACTTCACCTAAGTTTAAACTGTGTAATATGCATATATTTTAAATTAAATATAATCTCACCTGCAGCTCCATCTACACTTTTTTTTGAAAAATAACATTTGTGCTTTTAGGTTAGAATGAACAACTTGGTATATGTGTCCGATTTATATGCTAAAAATAGAAATATCAGTTTCATAGACAGTTTTACATCTGAAACTCTGTACAAATTTTTTTCAACTTCTATATATATTTTATGCAATCTACAGCAAATGTTTAATTTTTAGAACTTTTGTTGTTCTATTGTGTTGTGGCCCCACAAATTCTTGAATACCAGTGTACAAAGTTATAAAATTTGTACGTCAAGTCCAAAGGCAATCATGCCAAGTTCAAAAAAAAATCGACGCAGAAAAGACTTTGTTAACACCAACAAGAAGAGGGAGTGGCGCAAATTGAAGAGAAAGCAAAATCTTCGTATTCCATGGTAAAAACTATTGGCTTTTCTGCATTTGTTTTGTTTTGTTTGCATCATAATATTGTAGTTTGTGCAATCAGCATCGCCATTTTGAAGCAGTTATATGCTGCTTGGATACGTGGCTAATTTTATTTTATTATTGTAAATCTTTTTTCGCCAATGGGTTTAATCAGTTATCCTAATTTTATTTCTTGTAATTGGAAATAAATCGTTTTGTGATTATTGTAATTAACAATTCTTGATCTATCTAGATCAGGAGTGTGCAACCCGCGGGCCAAATGCGGCCCGCAAAGGAAAAATATGTGGCCCGCGGAGAAGTGACAATTTTGAACGGTGTGCGGCCCGCGAAACGAGTTTTAATTTAGTTTAGTCTGCTATGTGCAATCAATTCCAATCCCCTTGCAGTGCTGAATCAAACCTTGGCTGAATGTCTGTGACGCAACAATACCCTAAACGTTAGGGTATTGTTGCGTCACACACAGACGATTAGGGCCTAACGGCTAGCTTGTGCAAAGCAAGAACGCAATTCACAAAGATGTCAATTGCTGAGCAGTTAGCATTTCAAGGAAAATGTAGACGCTTAATTTAAATTGCAGTTTTCTTTAGAAATTCCTGCGTCTTAACTTATATTTCTGCAAGGAGATAACCCCTAATAAAGTCACAAGACCAATAACGAAAGAAACTGTTGTTGATTTTGTGCTTTTAACTACGTGTATGTTAATTAAAGGTGTGGCCCGCGGTTTCAACCAGTTGTTGGGATCTGGCCCTCTTGTACAAAAGGTTGCACACCCCTGATCTAGATAGCTCAGGCCTTCCGTTTTTTGAATGATCCTCAATACTTTATATCACAGTGATCAGATCAGGCAATCTTGGGACTCTGAGAAGACAGTTAAACAAAATCTTGCTGAAATGGGACTTACTGTAGACCCAAATCAATCTATGAAGAAACCATCTAAGCCATTTATGCCAAAGGTTATTGAAGAGGAGAAGGTGGAAGCACCATTTAAGCCAGAAGTTATAAAAGGTGACTAGCTGGTTGTATATTTGTTGCCGTCCGTGATCATAGCATTGCCATAAGAACACTAACTGCTAATGTATTCCACCCTGGCTATCACAAAGATTTAAACATATATCTAACTGTTTTTTTTGTTTGTTACCCAAATACCCAACTAAATTTTTTTGTTACCTCACGTAAATTTTTTCCAGTTCTATTTTGCCATACTATCTTCCAATTAGACAAAGAGTTACGTTTTCATTACTTTTGTTTATTCATCTTTTAGCAACATTACTTGAAAACCCGGTGCCTGATTTTGACCAAATTTTCAGGATAGCTTAACTATGATGCAAGGAATAACTGATTAACTTTTGAGATAAATAAACCTACCGGGGCCACTCTACATCAAAAAAGAAGTTCTAGGTTATGACTGCTTACTTTTTTTTCTCTGATAACCGAGAAAACAAGGGTGAAACCCTGCAAGGGAAAACGTGAAAAACATAGAAAGATGTGCGGGAGAAATGCAAATACTGCGTTTAGTTCGTTAAGCATTCTGTAATTACTCACGGCAGGTTTGGTCAATCGCGATGATTAAACCATTTTTAACAAACTTTTGCAGCAAAGAAGTATTAACCTAATATATTGCATTGCCACAATAATAGGCTGTACAAAACAAACAATGATCCTTAGTTGACCTTTAATATGAACTAGCACCAGGTAAATATTGAACATAAAGAAACGACCAAAACTGTGGATATGTGATTAATTATATGGATATAATTGCGTTAGGTGTAAGCTATAAGGTAGATGTTCAATAATATCCAGCTGTGGAAAACAGTAACAGATTACGGTGAAACAATGCTGCAGTCTCACAGATTTCATATGAGAGCATTTAACTCTATTGGCAGACATGGTAAATTATATTATAAACAAACACATGCCAATGTTCAAGTTCCTTTTGTGGTGCTTAATAATAATCCCAACAAGGTTAAATTTTATATCTGGAGATAAAGCTCAGTTAGTTTGCCTCTGAGTTAGAGGCTTTGATCACTAAACTTTGGTGTTCTCAGTCAGCACTGGCAAAGGTATTCAATACAATGAGACTTAACTTGAAACTTTCAAAAAACTGGAAAGCGGGGTAGCAAGCTGTCAAATCTTCTAACTCTAAATGAACTGGTCTCTTGACTGACATTGTAAGTTAGATCACTATCGCAAACCAATTATTATCTTGAAGCAAGCATGGAAGAGAGCAATATGCAATAACGATACGTATCTTGTGTTAAATGCACAAACAGACACTAAAGAGCTGGGTTTTTGTCTTATTCCCTTTGTATAAAATGATCCCATAAAAAGTTTTACCATAATTGTATGTCTTTTAAATTTTTTATGTTTTATACAAAGGTTTCTATACCTATTATGTACTTACTATACTTCTTACTAGTTACAGCAGAACAAACAGGTTTGCATGTGCATAGCTTCTGCAACTACAGTGGAGAAACATGTTTGCATGTATGCAGCTTTGAAAGCAGCCTGTAGCCCTCTGGGAGGCTCAAATTAAAACCAACCATTTCATTTCCTCGAGTTGAAGAACCCAGGTTTAAAGTAATATTCCGTTTTGGGAAATATTCATTTGCTGATATTTGTTTGATAAGGTATGGAAATTGAAGTGCAATTGGGAGAAAAGGAAAAACGCTTTCAACTTCCAAGCGAAGATGTTCTCTTTTGCACTCACATGCTTGAAAAACATAACGACGACTATAAGGTAGAAAGCAAGTGATGGTATAGTTTAATTGCGTGTAGTAAATTATTGTGGAATCTTTCTCTGCAAAAATGGTACTGTCAAAAATAACGTACAATATAATGTTATAAAATGATATGATGTAATATAGAAATAGTCAAAAATAGTACTAAGAAAAAGTAATAATAGTTCTGTAAGAAAATTTTTTTTTATTTACAAATTAAAACATATAAACAATACTGGAAGAATCTAGCTAATGTAGCAGAAACCAATTCGTTGCTATTGATTTAAAGCCTAGTTCTACTTTCACATTTCATATTAAATAACTTAAAATCATAAGATTTCTTTAAGTAACGCAACCCCATTATGGCATATGACTATCTTGATTGACGTTTGGCTACTGTCATGTGTTATGACATCAATAAATGCTGCAAAATTGCTTTCCAGGCAATGGCAAGGGACAAGAGAAACATGTACCAATTGACTCCAAAGCAAATACGGAACAAGATTCGCGAATTTAAGCGTTCGAAACAGCAATACGAGAAATACTTGAATGACAAACGCCACTTATCTAAGGAAGACGTCATGGACACCGGTGACGCCATCGTTAACTCCTAACGCCGGCAATAACTTATTAGCCTCAATTCAAATAAAATATAGATGGTTGTGGGTACAGGGTACACCTGTCTATAACCAAAGAAGACAAAAGCGGCGTATGACGAGAGGAAATAAAAACTTCCGTTTTTTTCAAACATGACTAGCTTTGGTGCTTTGTATTGTTTTTAACTTGATTTTTTTGCTATGATTTCTTTCTTCGATTTATCCAGTATGCTTTTCATTTCTCGTTGTATGAGCATCAGGTATCTTTATTTAACTTTCCATCTGTTACAGTTTCTTGCCTTTTGGTGAGGACTATATGGTGGTCTCAGAGATGCATATTACAGATTGAATTGACATTGAAAAGTGGCTTGCTTGCCTTACGTGGTAATGTTTTATTAAGTCGCGCAAACAGATTTTTGTTCATTCCTGACGAAATTACAACATTCTTGTTTGAAAACCAGCTGTCATATAATCAACAACGCCACTTTTTGCAAACTATGCTGTAGCCATTGGCAATATTGAAAATACTTTCGATCAGTGATAACAACGATTGGGCGTATGACCAGAAATGCTTTTATATATCACGTGCTTTGTGCTATAGAATTAGCTGCTTTAAACAAATCACGCAACATGGTGATTTATTGCACAACCCAAGCATACAGTAGACCAATAATATAAAGTTACGTCACGCTTTAACCACTGTAACGGAAAAACTCCCGCCTACATTTTGCGTCATGGCAATCTCATCATATGTTAGAACTACGGCGCATCTTGCCACAGTTGGTAGCGCGGAGCAGAATTTTCAGTCACAACCGAGAAAGGAAGCCGGACGTGACGTGGATATGTACTTCAGCGAGTCTAGGCGGTGATTGGTTAATATTATTAACGAACTTAAAACTTATTAAATTGTACATCAACGTGATGAGGCATCCAAATATACAAAGAAAAGTTGCACAGAAGGGTTTTTATTGGAGCATAAATGAAGTATTGTAAGTCGAAAAGGCAGATAAAACGGTTGTGTTATTCAAGTCACGAACGCTTCGATCCAGTAAACTACGTAACGCAGTCCACTTTCGATCATCATTCTAGGTATTACTGAGCCATGCTTAATATTTATGAAGGAAGTTTGGTTTACAGTGTCGTAGGTCTAAAAAAAAAGTTTTACTGAAACGCGAGTTACTCTGTAAATAGTTGGCGCGTGTCTCGGAATAGATAAATCTAAATTGCTTTTGGAATCTCCGCATCTAATCTTTCACCACTTCCTTAGTTTAGATACGCCTGCTAAGGTATATACCTATTTATTTTTCTGCTAAAGTCTGAGTAATGTAGCCACCTGCTTGCTGTTACAACGAAATTTGCTTTTTATTGTAGAACCATTATTGTAGCCTATCATTGCAACCTTTGGTCTTTAAGTGCTGGGGCAGGTTGAATGAGAAATTGTTATAGAAAGTCTGAAATGTTGATCATTGTGAAGATGGTTATGTACGAGTGCTGCTATCGCATAATACACGTTTGTTTATTTATTATATTGCTTACTTGTTTCTTACAGAAACCGACGTGGCATTTTTAGGGCAAAATATATTTTTTGAAAACGAAAAGTTTCTGATAATTTTGTAAACTTAGTTGAATATTTTTGAAAATAGCCTTGCCTATATAGGGAGATTCTAACGGGCTATTAGTGCCTACATTATTATATTTACCGCTCAACGTAGGCTACGTTTTTGAAAGAAAACGTTTCTGACTGAGCACAACTCGACAAAGAACCCAGTGTGATCAAGCAAAGGATACTTGTACAGTAACCATACAAGCCACTTCAACATCACCCATTCCTATTAAGCAGTAGCGTTAGTAGCATCAAGGAACAACGCCGTACACGAGGTAGGTAAAATATTTTTGTAAGTTATAGATTGTTTTAAAAACGGCAATGAAATTGACAGATAGATAAATTCAATATGCTATGATACAGCTCACGTTTTAAAAGTACAAAAACTTCCTTCAAAGAACCAGAGAGAGTTTCTTTATCATTGACTTTTGCTATACTGCCCAAACAGAAAGCGTTTTCAGGTGAGAACTGCAGTGAAAATGCTACTAAGGTTCTTTTCAAACAGTTGTAGCCTACCGTTCATACTTTATTACACAGGCAGTGAAGAAAACACCCCTAAGTTTCAAGAGTTTAATACGGCTGACATTGATCACTGACGCAGAACGACAAAGACAACATATAATGAAATTTCAACGCCATCTACTGATAGGAGAAACGTCAGCAAGAACAGGAAAAGTTTAACTGTTGGTAAAACTAAAGACACAATTTCAATATCAGAAAAAAGAGCAACCTCAACATTGCAAGCTGTCAGAAATTTTCTCTCTGCAGTTGCGAGTACAGATTGTCAAGCACCGGTTACATCGCAATTCACTTCGGTAATGTCGGAAAAAAATGATGTTGATAGCAGTGACAGAAACACGTCGCTAAAGGCGGATCCTTTAACAGACGCTACGAATTCCATAACAGCAAGAAATGACTACGATGGCGTTTTGATAACAGCACTTTTAAAATGCCGAAAGGAATCTATTGAACGTACTAGATATCCAACAACTATTGACATTGATTCTCATGTCGACAATAAACAGATGTCAGCATTTTTAACTCCTTTGGACGACGCAATTAGTGTAACTATCACAGACCCAAAGAAAACAAAGGATTCTGGACCTACCGTATCACCCAAATCTCTTTTCAGGGAGGATACTTCTACAATCTTGGTTGCTCTGTCTGAAGCGTCATCAAGCGGTTTCGTGAACTCAATCTACGCAACAAACACCGTAATCAAAAATGGAACACACTACGCAACTACAAGCGAAACCACTCGGAAAAACTTCAATTCAGCAACGGAGGCAAACAATACTTCCGGTGGCGTTTACGCTTTTGCGTCTCCCAGCAATGCGGCATCAAGTACGAGGTCACTGTCGAGTATTAGCAATCAAACCGTGCCTCCCGAACCGTCTTTTGATGGCATGCATTCCGCTATGCCCAGTAAAATTACAGAAAAACCTTACTCCCCATTGTTAGTTGATGAAAAAAGCACGGTTATAAGCACGGCTGGAATTGCAGCTAGATATGTATTGACATCATCAGCAGCAACAGAGCATCACGATAAAACCACAATTCCGTTGAACGTCTCACTTTCAAAGGATTCATCGCCAAGATATGATAAAATGACGAATGATATTCAAACTTCGGCCGGAACTATGTCAAGTGTCTATAGGAACCCAACTATATCCATTGATTTAGAAGGAACTAACTTGGAATCATCTGGTGCTACCACAACTGAGGTGCTTGCGATCAAAAACCAAACTGTGAAACCAAACGAAACTTATAAATTCACAAGCCAAGGTGCCAATAACACAGTATTGAGTGTGACAATGATCTCCACAAGTGGTTTTGGCATCCACGAAACCCTTCCACAATCTTCTACAACCCTAAGGCCTAATGGATTGTCAGCGTTGGATTTTACGCAAATATATTCTATGCCTAGTGCCAAAAGTACTGCAAAGTACTCGCCTACAGTTGCGGACACCAATCCTACGCTTTCGCCTTCTGTTTCTCCATTGACCAGCACATCTGCGGACATTGACGAAGCGTCGTCTGCAATAGGAGCCAATAAAAGAACCTCAAATGTAATTTCAACTTCCAATCCTCCAGGTCATAACAGGGATACAACTGCAGTTACAGAAAAAATTTTGGATAAATCTCCTGCTGTTTCCACTTGGTCTGATTGGACATTTGCCTTTGCAAGCGAAACTGTTAATGTTGATGCTAAAACCATAGACGGCAGTAAAGAGACGAATAAGTCTACTTTGGATTTAACCAATGACGTCACAACAGTCCCACCATTTGCAGACAAACATTTTTCAACACCTTTTCCCGTTGCGACCATAACTACGTCCACATTTGCCAATGTAACTGAAGTGGCAGAAGTAGGTACTCAGTTTTCTCCTTCAGAAAACTTACCCACAGGTGCATATAATGTATCGTCAATGTATACCACCCCAAACATTGGGATTGTCAAAAACCTTGCTTCTGCAACAAACGATGTTGTAGGTGTCCATTCAAACTATGATGCCTCCTTACCAACGCAGACCTTACACTTTGCTGACGAGTTGCCAAGAGAGACCACGGTAGTTCGGGTTTCGACATCAATTGAAACTTTAGATGAAACAAGTCGTGTACCGCCGCTTCCCACGTCAATTTCTCTCGCCCCAACTGGTAGAAATATCTCCATTAAAAACAAAATTACCTCTACACAACCTGTGAACAGTTCACTCACGCATGCTAGTCTAATAACAGACTTAAATGCAGCATACTTCACTTCATCTCCTTTAAGTTCCGACATTAATCCCACCTCGGTGCCATCAGTGGCTAATTTGTCTACACAGAACTTTACTGATGAGTTAGTAACATCTGGAGACGTTAACACACATCTTGCAAAGACTGATCATACCAAAACGCTAACAACAGAGGCTGGAAAGCGAATCACCACACCTGGAACATCTACAATGATGCAGACTGCTGGCACAAGGCAGGAATTTTCTACATCATTCAACAAAACATTTGCTTCGTCAGAGATGAGCAATGCCATCAATAATTACAATAATTCCACAAGCAGCCAAGTCACCATGAGCTCTGTTTTACTGACTATAGTTAATTCACCTGGGAGCACCAACGGAAGAGTGACCACTAACCCCACTTTTAGCTCCGAGTTACCGATTGATACAACTCATGCAATAATTTTCAAACCTATTCCTTCAACCGTTTTAAATGAAACAGACATCTCGACCGGAAAAGAAGTTGTCAGCACGTTTGAGATGTTTTACTCTACAGCGACACAAGCGGAGTCAATGGATAGCGTCACTGAATCAGTACGTTCATCAGCCCCTACTAATAAAGTTACGACAACTTTTAAAGCAACCCAAAATACCGAGGCTAGTAATCTTGCTACTGAACTTACAACGCTGAGTACTGCAACAATATCTATGGAAACCAAAGTACAAACAAGAGACACACTAGTTCTGGAATTATCATTGCCTTATACTTCCCCAATTGGAGTTCTTACAACGGATGAATTTACTACCCCCAGCGGAGATGGTGCTAACAGGCCTGAAAATCAGAAAACTGGTTATAATAACGCCACCCTGCCTTCAACAATTAATGATATTACAGCGCCACTAGAACAATTTTCAACAACAGAAGCCACTCCACAAGAAGAAACATCGAAAGCCGGCGACTTTGATCTAGATCCGACGAGAAGTTTGACGACAGTACCCTCTTCCCGATTCAATAGTGACATCACAATGATGCCATCTACTGCAGAATTATCTACAAAGAATTTCACTGGTAGGTTAACAACCATTGTAAACGCGAAGACACAGTTAGCAAGGACTGACAAAATAGAAGCTTTAACCACCCAAGAAGGAGAAGCTATCACTGCACCTGAAGCGACAGAGCCTGAAATAAACAATGGAACCTCATCAGGCGCTCGCACATTTGCTTCGACTGTGAGCAGTGCAATTGCCACTCACCACAACGATATCCCAAACAACCACATCACCACAGATCAAGTATTTTCTACTGGTAATTCGTCTGCAACCACCACAGCCAGACTGAGTACTATTAATGGTTTTAGCACAGAACCCAGTTTGGAAAACATGACTGATGCAACTCGTGAAATAATTCCAACCCAAGTTCCTTCAACCGCTTTTAAAACATGGGAAGCCTCGACCAGAAAAGAAGTTACTGCATCAGAACTTTTTTCTATTACAGCTACGCAAGGGGTTTCAATCACATCGTTAGAAACCACTGAAGTTGAACATCAAACAACTTTGGAGAATGAGTTTACGGGAGTGAGTAGAAGAACTCAGATAACTGAAGCTGCTTCTAATCAAAATAGTACGCCTGTTATTGTGGAAGTATCTACAGTAAGCAAAGTAGAAACACCTGACCCGCCATTACATTTAACTACCCACAACCGCACGCTCTTTACCACTGATGTCTTTACTCCCGTACACGGAGATAATACGGACAAGCCTGGACCAACTGCAACTGATCACAACAACACAAACTTATCTTCAACAGTCGGTCCCTTCATGCCGTTTATGACGACAAACAATGCAACGAAAATAAATGTATTCCAAAGTTCAACGTTAGTTGGGGGCACGAATGAAGCCACTCCAGTGAAAACCGTTAATCCGACCACAAAATCTCTTGATGAATTCGAAATTAGCACTACATCAACATTAGTACCATCAACAGCGAAACTATCCACGGAACACTTCCCAGAAAAGACTTCAACAAATCAAGGCAATGAAGGCATGGTTACAAATGTTAACAAGGAGGTAACAACGCAGGACGGAGACCAAACCACCTCGCAGGAAACTCCTAAAATACCAGCTGCCGAATCACAGAAGTCAACGTCATCAGGCGCTGATACATTTTCATCCACTGTGATCAGTGCAACCACTACTTATAGCAATTCGACAGAGAGCACCGCTGATTCGGTGTATTTCACCGCTTCGTCTGTAACCGCCGATATTAGAGCAGCCAGCATTCAACACGATGCTTCGTCGCACTTTCATGCAACCACCTTACCATCAGGTAAGTTATAATAAATGTATTACAGTATACACAACTTAACTTGTGAAAATTGTTTAATCTTTTTCGGTTAGTTCCTTATACTTTTAACATCTTACGTTCCATATACAGAAACGAAGTCGTCGACGATAACGAATTCCAGGGAATTTGCTTCCACAAGGTCGCCCTCCGTAACAGAAAGAATACACGTCACGGGAGAAACAGTAGGCAGCCGACGCAGCACTAAGCAAACATTTTTGCCATATACAACTTACACAACAACACGTGTGTGAGAGTGATTTAATATACAAAGCACGTCATATACTGTCAGTTGGGTATAAATTGCGTTTAAGTTGTTATATGTGGTTGAAGGTACGGCTTAATATATTTCTTACTCCAACCCGATTTTAAACTAAACCCAAATTATTAAATTTTTTTACAAATATTCCAGCATCAGCACCATCTTATCCAACCGGAGTAGCACTTGCGTTTGGAATAACATTTCTCATCGTCGTCATGGTCATCTCGCTCTTGTCAGTCACCGTTTACTGCAGCAAAAAGAGAGAACGGGAATACGTCTTGTAAGAATAACATTTTTTTTTCTGTAACACAAGTTTTTTTTAAATGATATTTTATAAATATTTTTATAAATTTTTATATAAATTTTTATTTTATAAATATGTTTTAATAAAACTTTTAAGAGCGTTAACATTTTATAATGTAACGAAATGCGATATGATGCGATACGTCTTTCTTTGAATCGAGGCGCTGTCGTTATATTTTTTGCATGCTTTCATAAAAATGTGTTAAAGCTTTCTTTGTACATTTTCGGTCTATGCAGACGACGACAAGATAGAATCGCCGGTATGAGTTCGTCGAGAAATAGAATCGAAATGCAAGTTTTTCCATCAGGTGATATGCTGCTATATATTGACGAAGTTATGAAATATTGTATTAAATGGTTTCATGTCGAATTCATGTATGAACACAGTTAACATGGCTATATTGAATGTGGGTACTTTACCCGCATATCTAATTTAAAACATATTGTAGTTACATCGTCTGATTACAACAAAATTACAATATTTGGAAGTCGGACTTGCGATGGAGTAATTTTCGGGCCCAAACTCAAATTTCATTCTGCAAAAGACTCAACACCTACCGCTAGGCGCAAAATTCGCAAGTTTTTGACAAGTATATCGGGAACTTCTTCTGCTGTTAGTCGGGAAGGAACGGACCATTCTCGTTTTCGGGTCAGGGAGGAAGTCGTATAATCTTGGTGACATTGCACCATAGCGCGATATAACCTTGCGAGATGTCCAGGATCACGACTTTGGCTAGGATGCTTGCGAACTTTCGAGATCTTACAGTAACGGATGACTGTTACCAAGCAATCAGAGGGCTTAATTATTGAAACTTAACTCGGTAACCGAACTGATCTGTATGTATTTACTGATGTGTAGGTTATTTTAAAAATATTTTTACATCAGACCACGTTGTTAGAGGAAGCAATTTTTGTTCGTATAATAAACTATGTTCACTTGTGTGGGTATAGAAACTTTTAATAACGTTACGGATGAACAAACGTCACATCCACTCCAACCCTGCAGAAAATACGAAACGGTGCTACGTTGTACCACAAGACGTGACAATTTTACAAAATCTACACCGAGTGTGATAAATCTAACAACGCCAACATCATCAGCCAACAACAATCATCATCTACTTATAAGTGCTATATTTTCTACGTTTGTCTGTTATTTAATGCATCCTGGTTCACATTTTTAAAATAGAAAAATAAAAAAACAACCTAATATCTCCTAATATTTTTGTGTTTAATCGAAATACGTTCAGCCTTTGATCTTCTACCTCAAAGAAAATCGGTCAAAATCACAAAAATATTATCCATGATATAAAACCACTAAAACTACGATCAAAGTGGTTATTTTCTAAAACATTTTAAAATCAAATTCAATCAACAAAACAGGGAATGTCCTAAAATTAGGCCGCAGCAATCAATCGTTCTTTAAACAGAATAGCAATAAAAAGCCCGGTTTCTATTTTCGCCTTTGCCTTTTCTCGTCTCATCTTTTTTATCTATACAAAAGGTCAACAAGTCGATCGATAATACTCACTTTTTAGTTAAAGATAGCTTTAATTTACCCATTCAGTTCACCAACAACCGCAACATGTTTATTGACCGTGAAACACTGAATTTGACGGGCAGTTGAAACTGTAGATGTCAAATCAATACATATTGTATTTGTAAATGAATGAAAGTATTTCAATTGGTGAGACGTTTCGGCAGGAGAAATATCTTCACAGCGGATTCCAATCGATAAATAATTGTTTGGTTGCTGATCTTTATTAATTTTTAGAGCGTGTCACGTCGTTTCAGTTCAACGCTTTGCTATTTCAAAATTTCCGGAGTAACTTTTAATGTAGTAGATGTAATTTTACTTTTATGAACTTTACACGTTTGTGTATAAAAACGTTAATTATTCAAAAAAGAACGTTGTAGAATGTACACAAGATGTTCTGAAAGCACTGAAAAAAAACTATTTAAAATCCGGTCTGTTTGGTGTGCGGTATGTTAGTTTTTAAACTATATGTGATCGTTCTTTGCCCAAACGAACTACGCAGACTGTAAATGAACGTGGCGTCTGGAATATTTTAATAACACTGAAATTACGTTTTTCGTTGATATAAAAAAAAAATAAATAATGCAATATAGACAAACAAGATACGAGGCAGTAAAAGCAGGGAAATATGACAAAGTATAAGTGACTCATCAGCGCTCTAGACGTCCAGTGAGGGATCTGTCTGGACCAGGTCACTGTCAAGGTCGTTTTCATGAAAAACTTTCTTGACCAAGCGCGCGATAGTGTCCTTCATGGTCTTGTCAGCCATAACTATCATTAGAGGATAGGTAAAGTACACTGCTGCCATGGCTATACTAGCAATGACTGACAGCGTGTTGTCGCTTTGAATTCCAACATTCGACCTTGACGACGCCAGCGTCACGTGCATGTAGAAGACGGGGAAGGTTAAAAGAGAAAAAACAAACAAGGTCAATGTTAAATTCATCAAGGCTTTGATGTTAAGCTGAAACGAACTTCGCTGCTGTAATTTTCGTCTCGCAAATTTCAGTCTTCGCGAGTTTCGAAATGAAGACAGTCGGTCCAGCGTTCGTGACCTTTTCAAACCTATGTAAAGAATATAAACTCAGCAAAAAATCTCTTAAGATCTTACAGAGGCGAAAAGTTCAGTTGAGTGTTTAAGTTGATAATTCGTTAAGTCTTTAGGCTTTACCTTTAGTTGGAGTGATTGATGAACTAAACGCCAATTTGCGTATCGGTTTGCTTTCATCATCTGAATTTTGCTCCACAGTGATTTCTCTGTGAACCGAAAAGGGGATTCCCTTGCTGCCAGTGTTGATCGCATGGGCACTGCTCTTCCATTGTCCGCTGCCATCTTTGAAGAGAGTGAGCTCTTCACAAAATACTACGTTTGTGGCGACTATGCTCAACTTCCGGCTGGGTTCGAAATTTTCCTCATCTCCGCCTATTTTATTGTGATGCTTTCTCTTCCTGTTTACAGGAGCGATGAATCCTTGCGGCTTTTTGGCTCCAGTTCTCGGCACAAACATCCGCGATGAAGATGGACCACCGGTATCTAGGGCGGTTTGCGAGTGCCTTTCATCTATATAAGATGAATACATTAAGCTGCAATCACTTTTTAAACTTGATTAAAAGGTTTTAATTAATTTTCATTTATCCATGAATTAACTTTAATTATTCAAAAGACAAGTTTATGCAACTTTTACGTGGGCAATTATTTTCGCACGTACATGTTTGCATGTTAATCAATATATAGACTCACATTCAGATTCATATATTTTTTTCAATAAAAAGCAGTAAGCACTTTCATATACTTAAACATGGAATTGAAGACTTGCTAGCGTCGGTGCACCAAGCTGTTTGTTTCGGTTTCTTTTGAATTAGAGCCCTTCTTCGTCGGTTGTCCACCTGTGGCAGTGGGACCACTCGGCTCTTGGCAGAGGTGCAGGCAATGGTAAGCATTCCTGGAGTACATCAAGACATCCACTTATTTTGCAAGTATCACATTATATAAGCTACGGAAGTATAGATACAGGTAAGGCAGTTTTATCGTGTTACAGATATAGGTTTATTGGGACGAATTTAAGTTTAATTTTAATCAAGCTGATTTGGAATCAATAACGATGGCTGGTTTTCATTGCTGATGTTGCAAGAAACGCGGAATCTCATCAGTTAATTATCACAGTAAACTGCAAATCTTTAGTGGATTTGCGATCATTCCTCATGGAACCTTGATCTTTTCTTATACTGTTCGTTCTAATATCAATCATACGCAATTGCGATGTGAAAATCTTACCGATGCTGCTGCTGAACATAACGAACCATACAATCCCATACGAATAGATCGCATCAATGTACAGTAGAATCCTTCCCGCTGTAGTAGTAGGGACAAAAATGCAAACCGGGACATTATCGGCGGCATGGTAGGCCCATTCGTTCCGTCCGGTCATTGCAAAAGGCGTAATTGACAGACCGATAGCAATTACAATGTTACAAGTGGTGGATGTCATGCAAAAGATTGATCTTCGACTGGAGATGTACGACATTGGCTTCCAAATTAACAAGTATCTATGTGGATAAAAATAAGTGGTAGACTAATGCTTAACCTATAGGCCTAATAGGTGATGCCACATTTTTTCGCTTGGTGATGTTTTAGCATATCTTTGTTAAGTTTGTTTTGTTACCAGTTATAAACAGCTCTATATCACCAATCGACTAAGCCAAGTTGTTTACCAATAGAATGTTAGCAGTTTGATCAGTTTTTGACCCGTGACCTTTCACTTTCCAAACCATTTGCATTGAAATTATAAAACTACTGACTTAATATTAATTTTATATTTTAAGTTTGTTTATCAAGTTCATTTGTAAACTATATTTTTAGAAGTCACAGCCCACTTACCGGTCCAGATAAGTCGTGCAAAGATTTGAGGTCGATGTTTTATGAAAGAAAGCAGCAAACGCGCCGAAAAATTGACAAATTCTTTTACCGACCGGGTCACTTGAAACCAGACTACGATCGGAGATAATAGCGACTGAAAAGGGCAATATGAAAGCGACCGCCAGCATGTCCAGCAAACATACTGAGATTAAACAACGGTAGTAATTGCGGGTTCGAATCCGACAGGCGGCAGTGAGGACTAGAAGATTGCTGACGAACGAAATGAGGATGACGACCACAAAGTAAACGGACAAAAATGAATCCTGAGCTGTTTTTCTCGAGCTTATGCTTACATCCATGGTTCCCAGACTTTTTCCGCAATCTTCTGTTATATCAGACTCCCTATGTTTCTCATCGCGGACTCTCCAAGCCTACATATTTCGTCGACTCTTATCACAACAATCTGAACACGGTAAGCCGAAACGGTCGTTTTTTTAAATGGATGCACCTGCTTTCAGCTTTATTGATTAAGTACCCCGCTTATCGGGCGGGAACATTCGAAAGGAAAACAAGCATTGATTTTAGACGACCATTGCTGAAATCGATGTAACAAAAATGTTCTTATCAACGGTGACAAGTGAAATTTAAATGGCTTTTAACCCTCTTGGTTAACATTTTTTTTTCTAAAATCTATATTTCCAGACAAGTTCTTGGAAGCGTAAACATTGCAACCAGAGCGGAGAAAGAATTGGCATAGGCATACTTCATGCAAAAGTGCGCAAAAATAAGTAGCCTATACTTCCAGGCCTAAACCGATAAATTTGTTTTAACGCCATGCCCCGTAATTAATAACTTGTCTTCTGATGTAGTCTGGTTCGAATATTTTTCAAAGGGTTAACCCACTTCACTGTCCAGTACCCCAACGTTTTCACAATTTAAGAGGTGTTGGGACAACTCAACCTTAAAACATATGGCGAAGTATTGTATAACACGATAATACACAAACCGCGCACGAAATGTATTAACTTCAATTTTCCAATCCTTAGTTTTTTAGCACAAGTATAAATTCACAATGAGTAGGGCGGCAGCAACGAATAATCCATGCGACAACGTAGGACGTTTTTTGATAATGAAATAGCTCAAGGCCTATCTCAAATTGGCATACTCTCTGTAGTCTGGATTATTCAAACAACATCTAAAAGTGAAGTAAGACAAAACAAGTTTGACAGAATGCGCACAACTGGTCACTCGGAGCTATCCTGGTTCAGTGGAAACTCCCTCCGTTGCCAAACCGTCAGAGCAGGTTTCATCTTAAAGTAAGGAATTGGAATGGAAAAAAACATCGTTTCGAAGCGCAAACTGACACCGGAAAATGCTGACGTTTCAGCGATTGGCACGTGCGTCGCTTTCCACATGATGACGTCACTCTCTACGTAATCTGCGATTACGTGAGTGACGTCAGGATTAAGCCGTAGATCGTCACGTTTCAAATGTTCCGTTTTGTTGTATCTGTGAAAAATGTTGAAGTTATGGGACGGGGGTCTCAATCGTGATGAGATACTTTTTGGAGAATTTCCCAACAACTCATAAACGCGATGATTCGGATAAATTTTATGGGTTGTGTTAATTATGGTATTGCTTGAAATTAAAGGATTGTGCTTTGAAGAAGTTTTCCTGATATTAATAGGAGATTTGCCAAATAAAAGTTCCATTTCTGTGCCCTCTTGGACCACCAAAGAGAAACATGACGGGGTAGTATAAAATGAAGCGCCTTAATTATGGAGAAAGTTTGGAAAAAATAAGCCTCTAACATAAAAACATAAATAAAAAAAATTGAAACATGGTTTGAATTGAATTTTACAACGTTCAAACAATTAACAGCCAAAAGAATTCATTGATTGTCTGAACAACGAAACGGCGGAATGTTCATTTAAAATTTGAAGAGAAATTTCTTTCTTGCTATTGGTATATTCTCGTCGATTTTATCACGTAATTTCTTTTTTTTCCGGCAAATAATGGTAGAAAAAGTTTTTCCAAGTTTAATAATAGGTTGTAACGCCAAAATAACTTGATTCCATATCAGGTATATAGTATAGCCCACGTAGTATCAGCTGATATTGCGAGCCATTTATAAATGGTTTTGTGACGATTCAACCGAGTCGATTTTTAGTTACTTTTAATTGTTCTTTTGATCTATTCATTCTTATTTCTCTCTCCTCTAGGATGATTTTAAAACTATCACAAACTTAATGAAGTGTACAAAAATAGAAAGTTAAGCTTCACTGTGCCAAACTATATCCTGTTTTTTATTAAACTTATTAAAGCTTCATAGACAATTTTCCGCATTTAATATTTCCCACAACAGACAGAATGACATGTTTGTTCTACATAACGCTTAATGCTTTAGTTTTATGCTCCTGCCATGATTAATTCTCATAAATTTGTGTTAAACCTTTTACAAACGCAAACTTTTCAATCTAAACTAAGTTTAAAATAATAAAGGTAGAAAAAGTTCCAGATTTTAGGTTTTAAATGTCATAGAGGTAGAAAAGTTCCCATCTTAAAATAACCAGTACACTTTTGGTAAACTATTTCTGATAAACCAACAATGTTATCTGCTGGTTTTTAAGCTGCCACGTATTAACTCACATAACTTGATGGCCAACATAACAAACAAATATCAAATGTAACGTCAAGCCAAAAGCTAGTTATGGAGCAGCTAAATCAGAGCAGATCAAATTTTCAAATTTAAGACCCAGTTCTTTCGATTAAGGTAACTTAAACACAAATCTATTATTTCGTTAAAATGTCTTAAAGATGACTCATCAGTGAAAAACAATAGTCAATTTTTGCCCAACTTGCGACTCAACGAAATTGTTGCGCTATCCCATGTTGAGCAACGACCCGTCATAGGAGACTTCGCCCCGCATTGATTGCGTTGCGTAACGGCTTAGTTCGATTTAAACCACGTCAAAGTGAAAAGAAATAAAAGCTGACGTTAAACATCACACATTTGCTACCTGCAAATTGGCTTGAATTCTGTGACTTCAAAAGCGACAATTGGTAAATAAGCCAAGTATGCAAAGATCAAGAAAACGATGGTGTCACTAAATTAAATTCACCTCCATAAAGGACATGCTTCTTGAAATCTAGTTACACCGGTCTGCGCCGCGTAGTTTGAAATGTGTACGTGCACCGGCTGCGCATCGGTCACACAAGGTACCTGGAAAAAAATGGGATTTAAATTGTTCCAGGCTTCGATCGACGTTGCGTGATATTGCACATCCTAATAGCTCAAAAACCCTCGCGAGTTATCCAAAACAGATAAAAAGTTCGCAGTATTAAACCTTTCTTACTCGTTTGTGCAGAAGACTCATTATTTCTCCACCAGGATAGTTGTTAACCGAAGCTTTGAGAAATAGGAATGATGCCGCAAAATTGACCAAAATAGATGACAAGGCTAAAATATATCCAACCTTCCAAAAGAAGGACTTCCTAAAACGAAGTTTTCTGGAGAAGAAAATTCCTTATTAGCATGTCACTGAAAACTTTGATTACGTCACGTAATTCTTGCTTTCAACATCTGTACTCTGCGTTTGGCTGTCTGTTTGAAATTAGTTTGAAATTAGCGATCCCGAAAGAATGCCTGACCGATTATCAAAAGACGTTTACAACTGTGCAATTTCAACCAAAGATTCTCGGTATCATACCCAAAATTTTCTCATTCTATTTGAAAATTAGCTACTAAAACATAACGAGCACAGTTCATTCTTCTGAAGAAACAAAGTCACGGTCAGAAACATCCTTTTTTGCGCACTTGTACATTTACGTTTCTTAGTCAAAATTCTTCAAAACGTGGTCATTTGCTAATTGTACGCAGTTGTACACGAATACCTACTAAAAATCTGTTAACTCCAAGCATTCTAACCAGCTTTGCTAACGCCGTTACAATAACTTACAGATCTGCATATCCGCGCGCTGCTACAGCGTTAAAAAGCGGGAATGTGTACACGATGAAGCGTAACTCTTTGTGTGGCAGGATGGAGAATAGAAGCACGAAAATGATCGCGGGCAGCAGAAGGATGGCACACCTGCAGGTAAAATGCAATATTTTGGAATATTCTTGTTCCTGTCATGCTAGCTAGAAAGGAACTATACAATATATATAGAACATACACCAGTGTTTTATGGTTATGGTATCGTTGTCCATATATCTTCAGATAACTCTTAATTTTAAGCAAAAGTAACACAGAACCCACCTGTATGGGTCACAACGAAATCCCCATGGAATAAAAACACAGGACAGAAGCAGAGCTTTGGGCAAAGTAGATGTAAAATACCTACAAGTGCATTAGTTACTCAGTGCTTGGACAACCCTTTCTTGTCTAAAATGAAATGGCAAAGTAGTTTGTCACATTTAACCCTCATTCCCATATATCTACCAAGTATACAAACAATGAAACACAAAACATCAAATTCTCACCAATAGAATGGTGAAGTGCCCCAGTTTGAGCTTTTATTCAAAATAACGTTGAACCACATTACGTCTCCCTCGGGCCACAGATATCTCTGCCAGAAAACAGAATCTACCATAACAGAGAAACCTGGAAGGAAGACATGAAAAGGACGATTGGGCTAAGGCAATGATTATTATTCGTAAGGGAATAAGTTGTTCAGGGTAATTAAGTTCTTTTATACGGAAGACCTGATATAGTTCAAGACAACTGCTAGAACGTATCAGAAAACAGGAACCAAAATTTAACAATCATAATGTTTCACACATTCTTATTCACCTAAGGCAATGATGCCAGCTGGTAAAGCATGGACGAAAACATAAAGCAAAGAGGTGTGCTTTCGAACTAGGGAAATCAGAAGACAAACAGCAAAGATTGCACAGAGCTCAAACCTGAGAAAAATGTTGGGTATAAGTATATTGTTAAAAAATCATAAAAATTCCTCTGTGTCTTCACCTGGTTGCACTTAACAGCTAAGAAGACTAATGTATATTTATCAAAGATACTAAAAATAATTCCCACCTAAACAATATTGCACTAAAGGCTGCGAGCCAAATAAATTTGCCAATATCTTGTTTCAACCATGAGGCTAAAGCCGGCAAGGCTGTAAAGCAAAAACATCAAAGGAAACATTTGAATCAGTCAATTTAAGCGTTACACCTAACATCTCAGCATACGAAACGAAAACACAAACATTTAAACATATTGAAACATTAAACCTCATGAAACTTACCAAGTATCATTGCAAAAATGTTAGCCAATGGCCGAGATGCGTAAAACAGAAAATGAAATTGTGAACAAGTTATTAGGAGAAAATGAACAACAACATCCAGTCCAAACACTTTCTTCAAAGATCTGGAAAATTTGAAGAGGCCAGAAAGGACTAAGCATCCAATCAGCAATCGCACTGTGGTATCAAACAATTTTTTATAATAAAATGTCTTAAAAATGTTTTAAAACCACTGTTAAGCACATACGATAATGTAATGCCCCATTAAAATATGGTATTCAGAGTGCAGGGATTAGCACATTTACGTTTTAATGCAAGTAAAAATTTTAATTTGTAAAATATGTAAAATTTTACACAATTCGTAAGGTATTTAAAATATCATATTGTACATTTGCATTGGTACCTATATATTGAGTGAGAAACTTATTGTTTTCAAAAATTGAACTAAACTTCACAATCGGAGACGAAAGAAGGGAAACAAACAACGGTCCAATAAATGTGCGAGGGACTACTCCGGGAAAAGTAAGATGATCGTACTAGAAAGTAAATAAATGATATCTAACGTGCCATCTCAAAAATTAATTGTTTTCAGTATATAATTAAATTTGAACATACAGTGACCGAAGTGATCATAATAAATATCTTGTAAAACAAACAAGAAAACCTACAAAGGCATAAACGACAGGGTGAGTGTATTTAATTCATATTTTTTAATTCACTTACTTCAGTTACATCAGTCCCATGATATAAGATGTCATGAATTGCTTGAATATTAAAACTTTCTTCTACTTTCGTATATGGGCAGCAGACAAGATAAATCAGGACCATAGAAAACAACAAAGTTTTTAAAATAAAAACTTTGTTAAACATTTTTATGCCCAAAATTTTAATTACTTTGCTTCTACAAATTTAACAATAAACATCATAAGTGAATAAGACATATGACAAAGTCATGTCACATATGGTGATGTACCAATACTGGGTACTGTACGGTATTGTCTCACATCTGCACATTGCCTACAATGCACCGTATGGCAATACCATAGGTCTAAGCTAGATAAAATAAAACAATTTCTTGTGAGATTCACGATTTTTTTTATAAATGCATGCAAGTTTGAAGTTCAACCCATTCAGGCCTTTAAGTCGGAGGGCAAAAGTATAAGAGAACCAAATTTTCTAAAGATCAAAATGCACACTTATTCTGTGAATAACCTTGAATTAGTTAATGAAACAAAAGAAAGGGCATTGCTCCCAACTGCACACAGATTCCTATATTTTTAAATATCAAGCATTGGAATACGGTCAAGTATTGGACGATTTCTATAAATTTAAATACGCTCGTTAATTACTGCGTAGCCTATTTTCGATTCCCAGTTGTGCATAAAAGTTAAACGTACAAAATACACTCTCACAAAATATTTTTGTTCCCCTTTTGCTGTTATTTTGTATTTGGAGACAGTATGGAATAGGGAAAGGCCCGTACATGAGATATGGCGTTCGGTATATTTCAATAAATACACTAATTAATTGTTTAAAAATGGATTATTAATTATCTTTCCACTGTCAGTTAGATTTTCTGAAACACACACAAGAAAATAAAGTGCTTCATTCAAACCACTAACATAACAAAATTTTACATGATATGTACTGATTGAAACATGTTGTCCGTGTTTGCCAATGGACTTTGCGTTGCGCATAAGTTCCAAGCTACACCAGGGTATTTTAGACTTTTATATTGAAAGAATAATCTTATTTCCGACAAAGTAGTAAATTTACTGTCGTTTTGTGTGAAAGAACAAGATACGAAACGTATTGAGTAAACGAGGGCGCTGAAAATGACGACACTTCTATGCTCTATACTTCTTCGTCTATGCTCTTATAACAGAAATGGAAACACAAAACACGCGATGCGACTGCGTTGGACCCCGCCTTGCTTTGCACAAAAAGAAAAATAACAATTCAGCTTTTATTTTGCACAAATCATAGCGTTGCTCTCAATTTGTTCTCGAAAGATAATATTTTGGCGAAAATATATCACGACGCAAAGCTTTGATGGGAGTTAATTTGAAGAGGTGATATTTGGTTTGCGTTACCTTATTATTACATTTAGTTATTTAACATCCGCAAGGGGCACCGCGCTTGCTAAGGCTGGCCCTGACCGTCATACACTTTCCGGTACTGTCGTTGTCTGATCCCTCGATCCAAACTTCATAACGACAATCCTACGCCAAATTTTTGGCCATTTCTAACATGCCAATGTCCTCACATACCGAAACTCACAGAAGTAGCTTACCATCCAAGTACCTTATCAACATGTTCCCCATCATCATTGCCCATATTACAGCCATTTTCTTTGATGGAATAATAATAACGGCTTGAGTGGTGAGGAATCGTAGATGAGTAATGTCGGGCAAAGACTTTCCTCAACCCGAGGATCAATAAATATTTTACCACATTGCGGCCATTTTAAACTTATTGCGAAGTACGCACATCCCCCATTACGTGTATCGTACGTCGTAAAATGCCGGTTGGTAACTTTGTAAGAAGTAATTAAAAAGATTCAATAGAATATTTCATTTTCAAAACCAACATAGTTTTGTATTGATAAGTGACCATGTCAAGATAATATCACAAAGAAACGACACATAGTACAATCACAAACTAAACGACATATCGAAAAATGCATGCGCTGCGAAATGAGTTGACGTAAAAAACTCTCAAAAAACGTTGACATGTTTGTAACCTGGAGATTTTGATTGAGTTTGTGCACCAAGATATAACCATAATTGCGAGACGAAAAACACGAGCGCCGATTGAAAGCGAAAATAAATCACGAGCACAGTTATATTTCGCAATTACTAAAAAATCTGTAACTCTGAAATGAACACCATTTGGATGAAAAGAAAAGTTACAAAAACAAGCGAGCCATGATGTTAAAGTAAAGAGGAGATTTAATAGCAGAAACAACATTTTTTTCACAGAAATACTGCCGGGTTTTACAATAACAAGTTATCTACAGAAACGGCACAAGGACACAAACAAAGAAAATCAATTGCAGCATTGGGTAGGTAATCTTTAAAAAGCAACCACAGAAATTGAGCTATTACTTCAAATGCTACACCCGCTAAGGCAAGAACGTCAAGGGGACACTTACACGGCTGTTTGATTCAGATACTGCTGCAGCTTGTCGTGGTCGTAGGTTTCGAGATCAGAAGGAACGGACGGTCGCTTAGATGGCCGATAATTAAATGGAGCAACTTCTTGGACGACTCTTCTCAAGGGGGAAGTAAAGTTTCTCCCCACGTCACCCTGGCTTAGTTTTGTTGAACTTTCCTGGACCTGTATTATAAAGATTGCTGTGTTTAAAACGGTGTAGTCGCTTGCTTAGAGATGGTTAGCAAATTTTTGAGGTTGAAGTGGTACATGTGGGTTATATGACAATCTAAACAACATACTCTTACACATGCACAGCACTATAATCAACATTCGACAATATGAAGTAATGACAAAGACAAAAAAACGAACATGCGAAAAAAGCATGCGCCCACTGTACCTCATTTAGTGACCGTGCAGACACAATCTGACCTGGGGCCACGGAGAAAGAAGGTTTTCTGCCCTTCAGTGACTGATTGTTGCTTGATAGAGAAGTTGCAGAGCTTTGCCGGCTCCCAGACAGTGATTTTGGCGCAACTTTTCGAGCGTGGGTGCTTGAAGAGGTAACAGACGAGTTGGATTCCAGGCTTATCTTCCAATTTTGGGAAGTACTAGATGTGCTGGGTTTCGAATTGATGGTTGTCGAAACGACACCAGGTTTTAAAGCATTTGCTGACGATTTTGAACTTGGAGACTTGTTGACAAGCATTCTTGCTTTTGAAGACGGTGACTTAGGAATGTTTTTGATGGAGCTTACAGTGGGATAAATCGTTTTTCCAGCCTCAGGTTTTTGTCTGAAAGTGTCCAGTGATCCGCTGCTTGCATTGCTTGCACTACTACTTGATAATGACAGACTGGACAACCGATTGCTGCTAAGTGGAGGAGCATGTCTAGGAATTTTGGAAGTCTTTACTTCTTTTGAAGAAGAAGGTTCTGATGACACGCTTGGAGTTTTGGGATCCTTATGGCCCTTGCTCTTGGTCCAAGTATTCGAGTTAATCTTGGGAGGACTTTCGTCTGAATCTTTTGAATGATCTGATTTCTTCTCTGATAAGGAAGAGTTTGATTTTTCAGCCTGACCTTTCCTGGATGATTTTCCTTGGCTGGATTCTGTAATGGTTTTATTCTCCTCATTGGGAGACAGGAGTTTCTTCAGACCTTTCCATGACATCTTACTCTTGCCACTGCTGGCACTCCCACCAGGTTTCTTTAGTTTCTTGCTCGATTGAGGCTTACCGTTACCAGCTTTGTTTGCTTGACTGTGACGTGAAACACTCCTCAGCAATGCGGGGCTTGGTTCCTCTTGTATGAATGTACCTTGCTTGAGTAAAATGGGTCTGGTGCCGACGGGTGTAACATACTGTCCAGCTATAGTGACCGGCACAAACTGCGTGCTTTGGCCGTCGCACTGAGCCAAAACCATATCTCCCCTTGCCGCCATGGTAACAACGCCGTTAAGCATGGCGTTGCCACCATTCATGTTTATCTGGCGCATTGGTGGGTAGAGTTGGGTGATGTAGGGTTGGTAGCCGGAATGTGCACTTCTAGAACGCACCGGCTTCCTCTGATCGTGGGTGACGCCGCAACCAGATGCCATTTGTTTTGAGCTGTTTGACATTGGGTGTCTATCGGACCTTCCTGGAGGCACGTCTTCAAGTTTTCCCATGGAAGCCGAGATGGGTAGATGCCGAGAGTGTGAAGGATAGCATTTATTGCAGGGACTCTTGCTGCTCCCGCTGTTGCGATTGCGCTTTTCTTTGCATCTTGCACTCGACGAGTCACTCGAGGAGTTGATTTTTGAGCGATTTGGGCAGTGAAGATTCTCGCGCACTTTCCCAGTGATGGGGCTCCTATAAACTTTCTTCCCACCTTTGACAGCCACAGGCCTATTCTCGGAAGAGCTCAGTTCAGATGACGGTTTTCCCTTTACAATTCTAGGGTGACTTTGTTTTTGAGATTTCATCAGCGACTTTGCGTCATCACCTAGCACCATCGAACCAACCGATGCATCGGAGGTGTTGGAATCACCAATGGATGGTTGCTGTGACAGACGATAGAAACCATCACTGGTTTGAGTGTTGGGTCCAGCGGAGAGACTGAAACTGGTACTTGGTTGATCAGGAGATGACATTGAAACTAGCGACAGGGGACTGATTGCATTGAGCTGTTGTTTTTGCACAAGACTGGCTGCAGCTGCATTGGCACCACGATGCACAATGTCCCAGTCGTCATCGCAGGGAGAATGAAAGTTTTTCGCATTGATGGTGGCATTGGCGGTGGTGCTGCTACTTGGCTGTTGACCTTGGTACGAGGGGTTGTTGCTTTGCGATAGAAGCAGTTGCCGCTAGAACGAAAAATAAAAGAATAGTAAGCAACGTTGGTGAAGAAGCAAAGACACACAAACAAGTTATTTCAGTGCTTTTACTTTGTTTTAATTTATCAATGCCACAAAAACCGGTAAAATTAGGAACTTGGACATGAACTATGAATTTTAAACGTGTATTTATATGAATAGGCAATTTACAGGAGGCAAAGCAGCAGCAGGGTCTCTTTTAGGATCAGGAATCGCAGATGAAATACAGGCATTCAATAGATCATTTGCATCTCCATCGGAATCGATGTCAATTGAACTTAATGAACTATTGTTACCAGTACGACAGATAGAAGCATCTTCAGCCTAAATGGAGAAATATTAAGTTATTTATATATACTAAAAAAAATCATTGTTTTTATTCAATTTCAATATAGAATGATCATAATAATCTGTAAATAAAATTAAGTTATCAACACAAGTCCTACAAAAATATATGACAATTTTAACTCATCTCATACCAAGTCGTCAACAGCATTTCCGACATCATTGGACTGAGGCAACTCAGGTCTAGTGGATTGTGCATGCGATACGTGTTTGTCCTCTGCTTTCTTTCCTGCTACACCGCTTGTTATCAAATTACGAGAAGTAAGAATGCCAAGATTGGTTAAGTCCGGGTCACAGGGAGTGACCTTGGTGTCGCTGTCAATCGTGAGAGCACTAAAGGTAGTGTGGCCACTCACTGAACCTTCAGCGTTAAACTTTTTGATCTCATCTGCGTGTGGCAACGATGACATATAGCCTGCATCTGCACGTGATGCAATCTGGTCTACCGTGCTCAAGGTCATGTTCGTAATTTGCTGTCCAAGCTCAACTAAAATCGCTTCACTGTCATTCGTAAGTTCACCGGGAATAGGCGCCGTGGACAATTTCATTGGATCAGATGATGATGCGTTTAACTTTTCAGACATCTGTTTACTTGGAGTGGAAGGTTGATTGCTAATACTTAGGTGTAACTGTTTTTCTGCTGCCCTGTTTTGTAGGGCGCTGAAATTGTAATTTTCTGTTCCAGACTCGACAGTCAAATTGCTGAGTGAAGTGGAACGAGACATTTCAATCGGCGTGCCTTCGGTGTTATAAGTTGTTGGTCTGCTTTGGAGAAAAGCTTGGACTTTTGACTTGTTGGACATCATAGGGATGGAGGAATTCACAAATGAATCCGTTGATGAAGCTGGCTCCCAGCTGGTTGCTTTATCTGAAACATCTACTTTATCTGTTGTTCGGAGTTGTTTCTTCACACTATAGCTATGGCCGAGAGTTTCAACGGTTTTCATGATGTGCCGGGATCGTTGGCCATTGGCAATAATTTCTTCTTTTTCCTCAGGTTTACTTGGAATAGTTTCTTTTGCGAGTTCTCCGCTTGAATCATCTGCTGCTGGCACAGAGGACATCTTATTTTCAATGTACTGCAGGATGTCCATTCCGTTAAGGCGATTGTTTGCTGCTGCAATTCTTTCACTTGTGTCATATTTTCGAACGTGGTTGGACACACGCTGACCAGAATTCCTGTTAGCTGTCGAACTCTGGCTGTTCTTAAGCGATGGTTTGGATGACTTGGAAGGGGTGGATTTTCGGCTTTGTGTTTTTTCTTTATTTCGACTGCTGCTACTGTTGCTTTTAGTGGATTTCGAACCATTTGTTCGACTTGATGACCTGAAAAGTAGATTTACAAAACTGAAAACATAGCAGCTGAAATAACAAAGACTTACACGTTAACTTTTTATATGATATTAGTGTACTAGGAGCAAATAAGGTTAAGGGAGATAAGAAGGAAAATAAGAAGGAAGGTCCATCAAGGTTTCTTTTGCAAGTACAATAGTCTGTTACTAGTATAATAAGCATTGTCATAAACCAGTTTACTTACTTTTTTCTTGGTATAGCAAGCTGGATATACTGTTCTAAAAGATCATTGTCATCACTGGAAGAATCGAACAAGTCATCAAGGCTGCTATTTTCTTCAACTTCATCTGCATCAGTTTGTTCCGCATTAGCATTATTTGAAGCATTGTCATTTTTCAAGTCTGTAACACCTTTCCTCATCTTCTTAGAGGAATCATTTGAGGGAATAAAAACTCCACTGGATGCTGTGTTTGTTCTACTGACATTGTCAACGGTCTGTGAAGAGGTTGGCATACCACTTAGTTTGTCTTTAACCTCGTGGGCTTCAGATCTTTCAAAACCTCCGTTGTGTGAATTTAAGGCGCTGATCTCACTTAAACATGTCATGGGAGAGAATGTCCCATTTGTGTTGAACGTCTTTGTCTCATCGGTTGTGGGGAGGGAGGTTATATAACCAGTGTCAAAAGGTTTTCTTGCTTTGCTTGTCATTTCTGGCTCTTTGTCTTTCATTGTTTCGCTATGTTTATTCATATTAAGCATGTTTGGCTGCTCTTGGCTTTTCAATTCGTGAGTTGATGTAATTGATTTCTCAGCTTGAGTAGACGCTTCCTGTTTAGAGGATGAGGATGACGATGGCTTCCCTTTGCTGCTTGATTTTGTGTTTTTGCCTGAAGCCCCTTTGGACGACCTGCGAATGTATGAAGAATCACTGTAGTTAACGTAGTCAATGTAATAGGTATTATTGTATGCATACACACTGTGGTGAAATGAAGTGTTTTTTATGAAAATTTCTGAAAAAATATTGTTTAGCATTAGATTTTAGAGAATATGAAAGCATATATAACACAGCTCTATAAAATAAATAATAACAAAATACGTCATTTACTTCTTTTTCGGCATCGCCAGTTCGATGTACTTTTGAAGCAGGCCATCATTGTCATCACTTGAACTGTCGGAAAAATCGCTGAAGTCACTTTTGTTTTCTTCTGTTTGCTCAAGGTTGGAGATATTTCCATCTGGAGAATGGAGAGAACTGCTTGCATTTGCGGACAATTCGGTAGTTTCACAGCTTGAAGATTTTTTCAGTTCCTCGTTGCCCTCGGTACTACTAGGTTGAGCCTGTTGAGATATTGGTGGAAGTGGAACAGAGGCCCCTGTTGCTGAGGATCGACTGGCATACGAGTTCCTGTTTGAAGCAGCGGAGCATCGAACTTTCACTGGACTTCCGCTTTTCTTTTGAAATCCTTGATTGTGGGATTGAAGAGCACTTATTTCACTCAATGATGTCATCGGAGACAAACTGCCTTCGCACACAAAATGCTTGATCTCATCATTTGTCGGAAGCGAAGTCACGTATCCTGCCTGCATGATCGCACGGCTTCCAGCATCTTTCAACTTGCTCGAATCCTTGGGTCTGCCAGTTTCTTTTGTGTCTTGGATCTTCTGCTTACCGTCGTCCTCTTTTGTATATTCCTCTTCCTCTTGGCCGAAAGGTTTCGAGCAAAGAGGACCCACTTTCTCATCATCTATGGTTAATTCACTGAAGCTCGTTATCACCGACATCGCTGGTTCTTCATTGTATCGCTTCACTTCATCCGGTCGGTTGAGCGTTGCAAGGTAACCGGTGTGCATTGCGTGTGCCTTTTCAACAAACTGCGGTCCGGATATGCTGGTTAATGGAGGTTTGGTTGGTGCCGTGTTCTGGTTTATGGCATTTTTATCTAGAACCTTTTTAGCAGGAATATTCTGCAGATTCGCAGAAGAGGCGGCATGGACCGGAAACTTTTTCATCTCTCGTGAACTTTCTTGAAGAGTGCTTGGCGATCTGCATCTGCTAACTGGCATGGACTGTCCTGGGCTATCGGGGAGTTCACTTGGACTTATCATCCCACTCAACATCCTTGAACCCGGCTCACTTGTGACGTCACTGTGGATGGAGTGCGCATCACAAGAGTCTAGAGATGAACGGGAGCTGCTTGGGCTGTACATCATAGGCGTGTCTTGATAGAAGGGAGTTCTGGGAGTCATGATGCCGCTGTGACGAGCTGACTTTGTGAAGTAAGGTCCAGGAGTGATTGCTCCTGGCTGCGTTTCGAACTTATCGTCCTCCTCGTTGGTAAAATCGTTTAGATCGTTCGGTTCCTCAATGTTATTGATGTGATCTGTATGCTCATCCATTTTGCTATCAGTTGGTTTAGCTTGAGCACTAGTATGCTGGTCATTGGTGTCACAATGTAAGTCACTTAGAGAACTCCGAGTGCTGAAGCATATGGGGGTATCTTCGACGTGATAATGTTTCACTCGCTCTTGGACCTCAATGCTGCTAACAGGGTTGGCAACCTTCACTTGCGCGCTGTCGACAACTTCAGGGTATCGCTGCATCATGTATTCGTCGGCTACTGGCAGATGCTCATAAAGTTGCTCTTCCGCGTATATTGCACCGAAATTTGTTGGCGTTTCATCAGTTTCAAAGATTTCGTCGTCGGCGTACAAAATTCTCTGCTCAACAGATGGATCGATTTTTGGATGAGTTGGAATTTTACTGCCACCGTGCACTTTGTCTGTGGATCTTGGAGCATCGGTGATTCTTCTGGTGTGACAGACAGAAGTTGAGCTGGCAGAATTTGAAGGTTTTCCAGAATTTGCGAATTTGGTATTGGGGACTTGAGATGGTAGAGATTTACTTCTGTTTTCATAAACGACTGCATTTTGTGCGCGTGGACTCTGAATGGCCGGCGTTCTACTTTGCTCATCGGTAAATTTTAGACTGTAATCAACAGGCATGTCATCATCTTCCTGCATGCTGTAATCATCATTGACATGGCGCAATTTTTCAACCAAATCCGTCGGCATTTGCGAGGGACTTAAGATTTTACTGCTATTGCTTGAACTAGTTGATGATTTTGAGTCTTTGGATTGCCAAGCAGTCGTGTCCACAGTGGTGTTGTTGTTGTTTAAATTAGGCATGCTTCCATTGTGGGACCATGTCCTAGCAGCTTTGAAATCGGAACGAGAACGTGAATGATACACTGGAGGTTTCACACCGTTAGCATCATACGATGGGTGAAGTGTGGTGTTGTTTGGATGATTGGAGAAGGCAGGGGGCAATTGAGATGCCGTGGAGGATTCCATGCCAGCTCTGTATGGACTTTCATTGATGCTGCAACTATGTATGGTTCTGCTTTTATCAGATGATGCACGGAGCACGTCAGTGGAGGATTTTATTGGAAGAGTATTATTCATCTTGCCGGCTGCCTCCCATGCAGGGATCGGTCTCCTTGGGGCAGTCTGATGAAGATTTCCCAGGCTTCCGGAGGAATGGATGCCAGGTTGTGATTTCAGTTTGGCACTTGAGTGTTGTCCCTATGGAAGTAAAAAATTGAAAAAATTATGTAATTTTACAAGATTTTGAATAATTGAAAATTTGAAATTTAATTGCAAAAATATAAGCAATAATGTAACACAGCTCAAAGAAAAAACAAACAGAAAAAATGATGATGAGGTTACAATTAAATGAGCAGTGACCATGTCAGTGATGACAGCAAAGAATGTAAATTTAAACTTTCCCAAAAGTACCTGCATGCTCTGATGCAGAGACGAAGATTGTTGCTTACTGCTTGGATGTTGAGCATGATGTCTAGGTGAGAAATTTTCTGATAGTTCAGATGGCTTTAGGGACGTTACTTGGTTTAGTTCCGTTTCCAGCTGTTTGAATTTCCGCACCTTAATGACGAGTTGTATTGGTATCATTATGAGGGATATATGAAAAAATAGCAATTTATAACAAAACCATTCACAAACTTACTAGTTAATTTGCTTTTGCTATTGGAGTTTTACTTATTATCGACACAATTGTACATTGTTACCTTCAGTGATGGCATATCAGTCTTTGAGCTTTCCCCATTAAGCAACATAGATGAAAATTTCGCAGGGCGATTAGTTAAAAGGTTTCGTAGAGCAGCGCTGCTTCCACGTGAAATTACTTCATGTTTTGAATGTATCAGCGTTCGTAGCTTGCCAACTGCCCCAAGATCCCAAAGTGTTTGCTGGTCTGTTTCATCCCTGTTTGAGGAATTTTATCTACTTGTAAACAATTTCGCTAAGTAGGAATTATTTCATAGCAATTATTACACAAAGTGAAAACATTAAGTGGATTTATTTTTAAACTACAGGTCAATGAACGATACAAATAATCCAAATAGCCAAAGGCAACAAAGTTTTCAAGAAATGGGCGTTATGACATACATTGCTGAAAGATTCCACAAGGCGCCACAAGCATTGCTGACTATGGTTAAGCTCGGTGAAGCCAGCTGAGTGAGTAAATGTTGGAGACAATTGTACTTTCGTAGAATCTAGGGTCGTAAAAGAAATGGTTAAACAGAGAATATTACCAAATAAACCAAATTACCATTACATTCAACGTGACACTTTCATACAGCACCTTACGATATTCTGCATTTCTAGTGATGACGCTCGTCACATTGCGAAGAATGCCACTGCCACTTTCAACAACATGTTCGGTCTTTGACGGGCTGTGGTATGTCAACGTTGACACAAGAAAGGCCAATGCACCCTGGAAATGCAAAAAATATATTACATTGATTTTAATATCTGTGACTGCATAGTAATAAAAGTGATTCAGATGCTGTATTAGTAGTTTTAGGAGATTGTTTTGTTCATTTTTTGGGTCATTTATAGGTTGAGAGGATCACTGACAATGTTGTTTGTCTACCACTTAAAGCCACAATCTTATTATAGCATGCTGTCGACTTCTACTGGCTTTGTTACTGACTTCACGATCAATAATCCCACATAGCTGTCAATGTGGGAAATTGTTTTGCAGAATAAAACCAAGACAGGCTTAGTACAAAGATTAAGAACTGTAAACTTTGACAAAGATCAATCTGTTCATGTAACTTGGCTTCCAAAGTAAACAAAAGGCAAGAATCTGACAAAAAATATCAAAAGCGCAGAGAAGCTTACATCAATAGAACAAATGTCCTCCCGGTTTTGCGGGCAGTGCCCAGACAGATTCCACAAGGCATTAAGCGTGCTTTTCAAAGTGTCTTCCCGTTTGACATGGATCACGCATTTCATGAGCTTCTTCACCACTCCTTTCTGCCGTAAAACCTCTTGCACCTGCTCATCAGCTTGCCATGAGAGATTCCTGAGTATACTTGCCATTGACTGAGGATGAATTTTAGTAATATTTATTTTGATTTATTAAGAATATATTTTATTACAGGATAACACGGAAAACATGAAACATATTTAATGTTAATCTGACATTGAATAAAGTATTTTAAAGTATATAGTAGATATATAGATAGATAGATATATAGTAGTATATTAAGGTATATATAGCAGAAATTAATAATTGACCCAACATTGTTATATAACATATCAGACTGATCTCTGCCTGTTAAGACGAAGGTTAAATTTTTGGCATAATGATGTTTTTACATTTAAAATCAAGGCCTAGGATATAACAGGAATTTGTATAACACAAATCAATAGCGGACAATATTACAACAGCGAACAATCATCTTAACTGCGGTATCTAAAGCTGATTCAGGTGTTTGGCACCTAGGATGTATAATTTTCTTATCATACAATCAAGTCTAGACAACCTCCAGTTAAGCAAAATACTAGGTTGGGCATGAGTTTAAAAATGGATTATCACTTAATATAACTACAAATCAACGATAGTTAACTAAGCCTTAAATAACCATTATAATAAGAGCAAGCCTTTTGCAAAGTTGTCTAAAATCCGCAATTAATCAAGAAACATTATGGAAATGATGCTTCACCTGTAATAACTCAAACGTTCCCTTTGATGGGAAATTGGCAGGGTTAGTTATATAGCAGTTAATGTGTCATTTTCTCACCAAGTTCAGAACATGAGACAAAAATTATACGTTAGCATTTCCTACCTAACAATCATAGTGAAAAGGAAATAAAGGCAGTTCTTTGGTGAGAAAAGCAGCAGACCAAATTAGATTCTTTTGAAACCTTTCTAGCCAAAACACAAAATAGGCAGCCTCAGACATACACAAAAAAAAATTCTGCATAAGCCCCGATATAGTCATCCACCGCATTTGAATTATTGCATAGCTGAATGACAAAAAACATCTGTGACATAGCCCTGGGATTAGTGTGTTGAGGTTGGGAGTGAAGCGAAGGTTCGGCCTTCATGAAAACTTAATGCCAATATCAGCGATGACAATGGCAGGCTGTTAAATTATGCATAAAAGGGGAGGGGGGCATTGATTTTATGCGGGACAACTAGAAGCAACTTCTACAGCTGTGGCATAACACAATTCTTAATGCAGTTGTATTACTGTTGTTACTACACTAATCAAAAGTAAAGATGACAAATTGATTGGACAAAAGTTCAGATGCAATTAATAATATTGGAAATGTGTCAGACAATCAGACACTTTAAATAACTAACAGATAAACAATAAAATATATTATAGCCACTAAAGAAACAATGTGCAGAAAATCAACTGTACCTGCTGTATTTCCTCAGAATCGCTTTCAAGTTGATCAATAATCGCATCAAGCAACCCGTTCATCTTGATTACTATCGTCTTTAAAAAAATGTTTTGCATCAACGACTAGATTTCACAATAAAATACAAATCACTTAAAAAAAAACAGATCAACGTTGCTGTTCAGTGCAATATTCGCTACATAATAATTAAACATGACAAGCATATTGGAAACAGATATTATGCTAATGAGAGACTAACACTCCAATAACTCTAAGCTAAGAAAAAAATTTAGATAGAAAAAAAAACAGATATATACCATGTTTGGCCTTGAATTTACATCATAGATTGCTACATGTAACGCTACAATAAGTTTTATGACCTAAGTAGAAACACTCACTTTGTTTGCACAATGGCCAAATGTTAGATTAATTATTATAAGTCCAGCGTAATGCCTTAAATGGCGTGACCGATCCTGAGCTGGTGAGTTATCAGCCCAATGTTTGGCAAGGTGATGATCGAGCACTAAAAGCTCAGCAGCACAAAATAATCCGCCCAAATCATTGACAGCCCTGCAAAAAATCAATGGCTGTAATGCAAAGCACACGTGGGATGTATTATGAGACATGTAACATAATCAATGAATGTCTTACTCTCTGATTGGTTTATGGTACAACATCTGCAGAACAGTTTGAACTGATTTAAGGAGTCTGTCGCTTATAGTTGGAAGTGGGCTGTGGGGTTGTTGAGCGGTTTCAGACTGTTTAAAATCTTCTTGATTAGTACTTGACTGCTTAGGAGGGGCTTTGTTTGAAAAGAAAATGATGTGCTGGTAAAGTGCCTCACTGTGTTCTCTGATAACTTCAAGATGGCTTAGTATTTGGAATTCCATGATTGCCTTCTCTTCATTTGTGCCAGATGCAACTGAATTATCAGATTAATCACGATTACTGGTAATATGAAGAAAACTTGATTTTCTCAGTTTCTGATACTATTTAATATGAATAAATTGAACACCAACCAATATTGCGAAGTGCTTGAGAAGCTATTTTTCGTATCTCTCTTCCTTTATTAACTTCCTCTTTTCCAGGTGGGGGTCCAGCACCATCAGGAAGAAGACTCCCGTCATGCAAAAGCTGCACAAGAAGTGGAAGACAACCACCATGCCTCATCGCACGGCTGCTGTCCACTGAAAGGCTGAGAGAATGGAATGTTCGACTCATTTCTTCAGGGTTATTGGAGCCCAGCTTTGAGAACAGGTCTGCTGTGCCCATCTTTAAAGAAATATAAAGAGTGTGTCGTGCATCTATTACTCGGATGTCCCATGAATTCAATAGAATAAATGGGCAAACCGACATATAGTGGCATATAAAACAAATGCAGCGGAAGCCGCTAAATGCAACAGCCTTGGGACAGGACCACTTTGTCCGTAATACTCAAGTGATCACAAAAAAAACGAAGAACAACCGGACCTGGATTAGCAGAATTAACCACAAAATAACATCAAACACAAAATAATAATTTATACTAAAAATTGTTTTGGTCTATGCCAAGAAATCGAACTCAATCAACAGTTATGTTCTCACAAACAAGAATATAACTGACTGTGTTATAGGTTGATACCAACCCTCATATTACACACACTAAAAACATATCGCATAAAGGCAGAAAACTAACATATTATGCAGAAATGAAAAAGCAAAGAGTGACATCTATGAAACTAAATGAAAACGCCCAAATGCAATGACACAGTGCACGGTAAAAAATAAAAAGTGAATATGATATCCATCCACACAGGTCTGGCTATTTTAAACCTAGAGATTTTATATGGAAAAATTTGGCACATTACCAAAACAGTCACAGCTACATTAAGCGCCTTCTATTGTATTGCAATCACGCATCAAAACTTATTATGAAACCTTTTTTTTTACAAAAAGATATAGTATTATTTAAATTCAAAAAGATTTACCTCCTGGTTTGTTATTGCACCAGACACGCTGTTAGATGGTAAAGAGTAACTAAGCAGAGCGTCTCCAACACCAGATGAAAATTGAGAATTAGAATTGTCAGGTTCGAGGTTAGAAGGAGAAGAAATAACAAAGCAAGTTTGCTGAGTTTGAATGGACCTGTAACAATTCATGTACTACTGAGGTTAAAGCTATATAAAATTTAGAAAAAAAATCTTTCAAAATCCTTACGTAATTTAATTGCTTTGAGTAAGAGATATAGGATAAAGCTTTCCAGTGTTGTTTTGAAGAACACTGCTGCATTTGACTCCAAGTTAAATTTACTGGTGCTTTAAACACTAACTTTTTTAATACAAATCAATGCATTTTTCATAAATATTGACGGCACAATACTATTAAGCCACTTTAACAAATTCAGGGCGCTATTGATAAATAATAATTAATCAGCCTCAAGTGATATCAATAAAAGATAATTTTACCTTGACCAAGCTCTTTTAGCTGAATCAGCAGGTGTAGGGGCATCGGTGCTTTCTTGATTTGTTGCTTTAAATGAAGAACTACACTTGGGTGTTTGAGTGGAAATATGACAAAGAAATGAAGAACCAAGGTGGAACACTTCGTCTCTTTCCACAACCCCACTGTCTGTAAAAATGATCAGAAGGATGATGAATTTGCTTCTAAACTGAAATAAATGACTAAGCAAAAGCAATATTTGACTGTTAGTGATGGTTAACGTGTCATATATTCTGAGCTCGGTTAAATCAATCATTTTTATTTAACCAGTTTCGTGTGATTTCCTGCTTGAAGGCGATTGATCACACAAAGGATAGGACAACGACTTCAACTGATTTTCAGTGTGGAAAAGTTGATTGTACAGTTTGAATATTTCGTGTTCAATCTTCTGTATTTCCCTTAGCCATTCCTATATGCAAGGCAATAAATCACCACTTGAAGAATAATAGCCTAAATGTAGTCAACATGTTTCTTTCTACTAGGTGTTAAATGAAAAAAAATGAGTAATTTAATGGTAAAAATGAGTAATTTAATGGTAAAATGAGTAATGTAATGGTAAAAATGAGTAATTTAATTGTAACCTGTATTCGCTGCTGCATCATAGCCGGGGAACCTAAATCTTTTTCCATCATTTCACGAATTTCAAGAATACCAGCTTCTAAATACTGGCGAGTTTGCTCAGTGGTTGGTGAAAAGGGCTGTCATAAATCAGGTTAATGTTTATTTAAATGAAATTTTTATCCAAAAACATATATTCATAGGATATCTCACATCAAACTTCTTCAATTCTTGTATAGGTTGTTTAAATATTGATGCAATTGCAATGAAAAATGATTATCATTTGCATAAATTTAACCACTGATATCTATTCAAATCTTGATCTGATAAAAATAAAGGTTCCGTAAACTACATAATATTAAAGTCAAAAAAACTTTAGCAAACTGAGCAGTAAGAAATCATATGTGATCAAATCATAAATATCTATCATATGTGTTGTATTTCACTAAGAATTGTTTTTTGGCCAATATTTTTAGTTGTTGAACATTATAAGTTGAGTTTGGAAGTAGGTTTCAGCATTTTGAAGAAAACGCAAACAAGCCTTTTACTGGGTTAACAGAAATGCTTTAGTGACTAACAATAGAAAGCAAACCCATTAATCCCGACCCACCCAACAAGAACAACTACTGCTTTCAGTAGAGAAGTGGACTGAACACAAAAATGTTGGACTATTTATTGTTAGTAACTCTAGCATGACCACAGCCACTCAAGTAAACAAAACAACTCAAAATGAGCAGAGGGCCATGAGCAACAACAATGTAAGGCATTATTGAAAAACAGTTTTGTCAGACATATTCAAGTTACATGCGCTTTTCACATTTTATACAAACATGGAAAAGGTACTTCAGAATCAAAAATGTTGCCACAATCAAATGTAATATAAAAATAAAAAAAGTTATCTAACTCAGGTTAGAAAGCACAATAAAACGAGATAATTGAATTGTTTGGACTTAAAGCCACAAGCACATACTCAAGCAAAGCGCTTCTCAAACTGTATTCCGTGATACAAATTATTTCTGTAGTCCATAATAACAGTTACTATGTATACTAGCAATTGAATTGAGTTATTATGATGGAACAACAACGAGTCCTCAACCTTATATCAATCTAATTACAGTGTGACGTAATGCAAAGTCAAAAATCCCTGCAATGACGTTACAAACAACAACACTCTACGATCTAACAATTGCAGCGTTTTTGATAGTAGTAGGCTTACTTATACTAAAAGTCGTTTTTATTTCCTGTTTAGTTATAAAGCTAGCTAGTTATATGAAATATATGTGCACCATTTACGTCTGTATTTCTTAACAAGGTTGTATTTGGGTACAATCCCGACTCCAACCACCCCCTAAATAAGCCTTTTTTTCTTGGTGTTCCGTAAAGAGAAATAACAAACCTTAGTGTTCCGTGGCTAAAAAACTTTGAGAAATGCTGTTCTAGACTATAGAAATATACAGGCCTACAACAATCTGTATTCTAGATTAGTATTTAAAATACCTTGTCGTTCACCTGATTTCATCATATAGCCAGTGAAACTCAAATAAACAACACATCCGGCCTATAAATTTTTGTTCAACCAACCTGTTTATTGTCAAGCATGTTGTTTAACTTGTCGTTCATATTATTCAGTTTCTTCATATAACGCTCCTTGTTGAGTTCCTCACGTTTAAGAGATTCAAGAATTGCAGATCTGATTAGTTTTATAATTAGCAATAATGTCAGTATATATGTCGCAATAACACCACCGATTGCAATAGTATAGAATGCGCTTTAAGCTGAATGTGCATTATATCAGAATAGAGTACACCGTTTAGCCATGGCGTATATAATTACAAATTATACATTGACCATAAGACTGCGGAATTTTCAAGACAATTATTTTGAATTCTGAAGTCCGTCAAACACACAAAAATGTATTATATAAGCTGGAATACACTATCAATGGGCTACCAAATTAAATATTAATTGCGTTTTGACCTAAATACTATACCTTTGCGCTTGTAGGTTATTGATTTGTTGTCTAATCTCTGCTGCAGGATAATGCATGGCCGCCTGTCCTAATGGGTCGCAAGACACAAGACCAGCATGAGGAACAACTGGAGGGTGCCTGGATGATGCAGCCATCTCTTCAAAATCGAAAAACCCCACTCGACCTGGTACATTGTTGCTTTGACTTTGACTCTCTTGTGAGCTTAATGTTGGCTGCTGGTTGATGGAATTTCCCAACATTAACACCATTTCCTTAAATTGATAAAGTCAAAAAGTAAGCATTTCCAATCAAAGTACCACAAATATACTGCCTTTATGGGTAGGAAACACTGATAAACCAAATACAAATTGCGCAAAACAAGGTGTCTATACATATTTCACAATACGTATTGCTCAATTATTGTTGAAGACTTTTGGTATCGACAATACATGCACATATACTTGTAGGGTGTATATCATCTGAGTGACAGTATTTGAGTGAAATTATTTGAGTGACATTATTATGACATAAATTATTCATTCGAGTGACATAATTAACCCTAACCCTAACCCATTACTGTAGTTTGAACAGTACTTACCAATGTGTCACTCAAATGAACTGTCACTCAGTTGATCAACTACCATACTTGTAATGGTGCAGGATAAAACATGCATATACAAATAAACCTTTAAACTCGATGCTTCAGACTCGAGGCTTCTGATATGAGATGTGTTGGTAACAAGTTCCTTTTTTAAGGTACTATTTTCGAGCTTCAGGTTCTCGACTTGCTTTAGGAGATGATCATATCGAGACAGTTGCACTGTTTCACCATTCATCATGGCAGAGTCTAGGACAAATAAATGACACTTGCAAATGATTTATTCATTACGTATACAAATATACAATACAAATATAATCATAACGACTGGTAGGCTATGTTATTATCAAACAAGCGTTATGGTGTTGCTGTAATCACCGTTTATCTGTTAAAGTCATTATTCACAGAACTTTCTATAATCTGATGGCACACATCTGTAGTTTATGTTCTATATAGGTTACATTTAAATTACCACTGGAACAGGGAGGCCCTTTGGGATTGCTCATATTTTCTTTACCACTATGTTCAGACGAAGTTGACACCGGCATGATGAAAAAGTAGAAAGTTGGAAAAAATTGAAATTTGATTATGTGTTACACATACATACTTTATTGGGAAAAATGAAATTGTGATTTGTTTGTAGCATTTGTTCCAGTACCATGTCAGATTTCTTCAGACAACTTTTAGGTCTATCCTTTTTTGTCTTTGCACAAAATACACCATAATAATAAAAGATAATTTACATATATATAACCAATAGAGTAAAGTGTGGAACCTGCATGCACGAAATTCATAAAAAGTTACAAGTCTCAGGAGTGTTGCGCAACACTTTTTACGGTGATTTGGTTTTAAATCAACCTATTTTGTTACTCTTTTTGCCATCTTAGGCTAGAACTACAGGCAATACTGCAGTGATAACTCTAGCGTTTATGTTTAATTTTCATTTTTTATGTTTTATTTAAACACTTACAGTGCAGGACACAGGTCAACACTAATCTGTGAAAGTATGGAAATAGCAATACTAATCTGTAAACGTGAGGAAGTTTTGGGGGTAATTTATTCATGAAAACTTAGGGATCGGTGGGGATTAGTTTTAGGTTAATTTTGTCTTGTGACTTCCTCACGTTGTCCCATTACAGTAAAGTTTAGCCTATCCTATGAGCTACTTGCTGGACTGCAGAGTAAAGCCATTTTCAGCAAGATCTTCTGTGCGCCAAGCAATTAAAATGACAAGTACAGGGACAAAAAATTTTTGTATGCACTTGAAGTGCGCTCTGACGGCTTTAGGTGTGCAACTACATAATAATGTGCACAGTTTGACTGATTCAACCCTAAATCACTAAATCAATTATGAATTAAGTGTTTAGATAAGTTCAGTTTAAGTCATTGACTGCAAAATTTCACCCCTAAATATTGCCTCTTTAGCCAATAGAAAACAGTATCGAGAGTACCTGTGCCAAACTCTACAGACACCAATCTGCTGGGTTACTGCCCTACTGGAAAGTATGTATGATATCCCAAGTTTCTAGAACATAATTGCTCTATATATTCATATTCTATGCAATAGGCTACTGGGCTAAATAATATGTTGGCATTACATTCATTGGTGCATTTATCCGGCGCACTGAAAGCAAACTTTCCAGTAGGGGGCTACTGCTACTTCAGTTCTTCGTGCCCTGGCAGTCTGCCAGCAGGCAATGCGTGGCTGATGGTTGCCTATATCTGTGTTATCATTTGGGTTTTTGGGACTTGTATTGTACGATTATATGTGAAATCCGCGGGTCTAGTATGCAAGTGCACAACCACAGGATGCTTTTGTATACTATAACTAGACTCTCGGCTACCCAAATTGTGACGTCGTCTGGTAGTGCACTTGTGTACTAGACCCAAATCAAGCATCAACCAATCAATCAATCATCATCACTTGTAGATCGTAGGTAGTTAACTTTAATATTAAACGTCCTGACGTAAGAACGTACAGACTCCGGTACATCTTAACATAAGCAAACCATCATACACTATAGGCTATAAGACCTAATCTTTTACATGTCACCAGCGGACTAACCTATTCTTTGTAATACCATTGAAACGGCTGAAGGATAAATGAACCAACTTGCTAATAAACATGCTTGTACAAGATAAGATGAGCATTAAACGTCTCGACAGTAATCCTTGAAAAAGTAAACAATACTATCACGCACTAGATTTTACGATGCTTTCAAAGAGTCTGAAAGAGAGAGGATGGTTTCCTAGCGCCTAGCCAAGCCTCTGTCCTAGCATGTCTGTCGCTTAAAGTTTGAGTGAAACAGGTACACTAGGACTCGTAATTTGCATGAGTAACGACTAAAAAAGCAAATTGGATAGAAGCAGGACTAAAAATATGAAGTACAGCACAAAAACACAAAAACAAATTTTAGAACCGTGGCTATTCGATCAGAGTTTCATTAATTTGTAAACCAAATCAAACCAACCACTTGGAAGACAATTTTTTGACAGATCAAAATACATAGAAAAAAATTTACAATACTGAATGAAACAGCCAAAGTTCAATAAAAAAGCGGAAAGGTTGTGGCGTCCTCAAAGTTAGCATCAACAAACTACGTAAATTTCAAAGCTTTTCTTCTCAGGTTAAACAAAACAACCTGAAGCAAAAGCACCTCAGTATGACGTAACTTATACCACAGAATCCGACCATGTGCGGCCTCACCATCCATCGTCTCCGGCCTTCCCAAAGATAACGCACCGGTTCCTCTAAAGTCTAAATGCTAGGTTTACTAGATTGGTATGATAATAATCATTATCTTCTGACTGAGAAAAATTTTACACGACTAAAATCCGGCGATGATTCTCATCGTTCAAGCCCCGATTTACGAACCAACCTTTATGCAAGTTTCGATTGTTACACATTTTTTCCTTATTTTTTGAGTTACTGGTTTGTTTCGGGTTTACTGGGTTGCCCGAATTCCATGTGTTTCTTACCGCCATGTGCGCACTCGAGTGTTAAACAAATGCTACCTTCACATATCTAGGGGAAATTTGAAGCCCAGAGAATTTAAAGGAACCAATAGGCGATTAAGGCCGCATCGTGGAACCCCAGTACACACGGAAGTTGAAATAAAGAATGCAAAAGAAATGGCGAAAAAGAGGTGATGTCAACTCTATACAAGAAGCGTATCAAAGTTCTTTGAAAGCAGTTTATTTTATTCCCGATAAAATTTCATCTGATACGTTAAGTGCATACTCTCTGGCTTTGTCCCATGTATGATCCCCGATCAATCGGTAATGACAAGGTACAATTGGGCCAAAGTATAACCTAAATGCCAATCTTGGATCAGTTAAAAGCAGCTTGAAGAAGGAAGGGATCAAATCGAGGTCATGAGCCAACTCTTCTGGATATTCAAATGTTGATGTCTGCCCAAATAATAGCCTACTCAATTTAAAGTCCTTTATTTATAATAAAAAAAAAACTTCATAATTAACAAATAACGTAGGCTAAATATTTAGTTATAAAAAATTATTATAACTTGTGGCTTATAAGTTAGGTATAGGGAGTTTTTCGATAATTTTCTGCAAAATCTACAAAACTCAAAAAGTGAAAATAAAACAATGAGAACTTTGAAAGCAAAGCGTCCTCCAGTATTTTGCAGGACAACATCCCTAGATTTTTTCCATGTGTTTTGCATTGATTCTTTTGAAGGAAGTTGTTTCCTCCCGGTCAAAACTTGTGAAACGAAACGAGCCTGAATTCAATAAAGATAGCGTAACTCTTCTTGACAATAACATCTTTCTACGGATGGTAAATAAAACTGGAGAAGTATATATCTACTTGTAGCTCAGCGTTCATTGTTATGGCCCCGGATCCAGCAGGAAAAATTCCGATAAAAGTTAAGCTAGATATATGTTGAAGTTCAAAAGGAAAAATCCATTTGTGCAAACGTGCTTTTTCTAAATTGCCTGCAGTGTGCAACACAGAGCGTTATCTAACACTGCTTATACCATAGAGTATAACGCTACTTTTTAATAGCCCACTGCAGCACTTTTTGGTACAAAAGTACATTTAACAACATATTTAATCGGGGACGTAGTTGACATGTTTACATTCGTAGAAACTTAACCCTAGCTACGGCCTTGCAATGGCATAATTAACCTAAAGAAACCTGGGAATACGTTGTCACTTAAAAACGGAAACTCAGTGGTGTATCCAGTTGCCATGACAATTACATCAACTTCATCTTTTGCACCGTTAGTAAATGTTGCGTGATTCTCCGTTATTCGTTTTATATCGGGTCGAGTTTTAACCTGACCGCTGTATATCTTCATAGGCAGATTGTCGTTAATTGTAGTGACAACGAGTCTGCTAGTGGGTGGATACCTAAAGTGGATAATAACGTATAAAGCTATCAAGTATCAAGCATAAAGTTTATACCGCTAATTGGTATAGGCCTATATATAGCCTATAAATAATGGCCTTAATGAGTGCAAAAAATATTTTGCGTCTCATTTTGTCTAAAGTTAGCTATAAACTGATTTGATTTCTCGGTGCAATCGATTTGATTTGTAATTGATTTGGTTTCATTGGCTTTGTATTTTAGGAAAACGATTTCGTGATGTAACTTAGACTATAATTTAAAAGATGGCCTTGTAGAAATCTTACATAGACTTTAAGCCACAAGCCTCGTGGTTCACCCTACTCTCAAGGATGTTTTGAAATCTCCTATTGACGATCCAACTTGGCATCCATGGATGTAATCTTCTTCTGAAGCGATTCGTTATCGTTACGTCAAATGGCAAACCCTTCTAAAACATTTAAAATGACAAAAGTGAAACTTGTGAAGTATTTGTTGAAAGACAATGGAGGACATAGATATCATACACTTAGATATCATGCAAAATTAAGCATATAAATCTCTACCTTTAAACAGGATTCTTTGGATGCAAACTTGTTTTGACTAAAATTACCCCTGCTTTGTCATTTTCTCACTGTTCTAACTGTCTTTGTAATCCTGTAAGTTACCAACATGCACTTGGCAAGCTGCGCATGTACATTTCACACTGAGCGGTTTTTAATTTTTTTTACAGAAATCCTTTTAATTTCTCTTCACCAAGTGGGCTAGACTACCCACAATAGAAGTAAGCTTAGATGTTTGGGATAGAATAACTAGACAAAAGCAGTTACTTCTATAACTGCCATTTTCACGTCTTTGGGAGTTTTTGTGCGCCATCTTATCACTTGACGCACGACAAGTACGCACGTTTCACACTTTGAGGGTTTTAATAGTTTTTATCGTTATCTTCTTTATTTATTATGGTTATGCTCTGGCATCTTTAAAATGTAAAACCTATTCTATAGATCTCTGCAGTGTGCACTTCGTTGAAGATAGTTTTTCAATTGCTTGCCATAATAAAGAAAAATGTTTTAAATAGTTATTTACAAGGAAACGGCTTGTTCGCTCACGAAAGTACTGCTTTGCACCGTTGGGTGAAACAGTCAATTCCCATCCTATATACACCAACAACTGTATAGTTTATTAGTTACTTAAGTAGCAACGTAAAATGTTTCAAGTTCATAAACTTCTATGTCAGGCTTACCTTTTGTAGACGTGGTGTAAGCCATGTGCCATGTCTAGCAGACAGAAACACGTTCTTGGCGGTGGATGCAGCTTCACAAGCAATATCGCAGCCCGTTGAGCCAGAGCCGATTACCAAAACCGATTTATCTGATAAATATTAGTCGAAACATTCTGTTACTCGGCGTATTAATGTACGAGCAAGGGCAGCCTGACCTCCAACGTCAGTTTTAACATCAGACCAAAACAATTAAAAAACATTTATACACACCTCGAAAAATTTCTTGATTGATGTAATCTCCAGCGTGTATCACTTCACCGTTAAAAGTTGCATCCAGTCCTGGTACGTTAGCATAAAATTTCTTTGCGTGTTTCCCAGTTGCGACGATAATCGCGCTATATTCCTTTTCATCGACGTCATTCGTGATGAGATCTTTCGTTCTCACAATCCACGATCCTCAACAAGAATATCAACTTGGTTTTGTCACTATTGCCAACATTGTTATCATACGTAAGCCTGCCTGATTCGAAAGCCTTATGTAAGCAATACCTGAAACGTCGTATGATTTCGATGGAAACACTTTGATAACTTCGGTGTTAAATTGAATATGTTGGGTAAGGCTGAAGTTTTCAGCATACATTCTGAAATAGTCCAACGTCATATTCTTGCTTAGGTAGGGTGGCCAATCCTGCAGATTTGAAGGAAATGTATCAGCCGCAATTTCATTTCGATGACTACACCAAAACGGTAAGCCGAACTTTAAGCCTACCTTAGGAATTGGAAAGTCCGAAAACGAAGAAACAACTTTGCTAAGATTTGCAATGAGCGACGGGTACAGCGTCGGGCTGATATTGTGTTTAATTCTTTCAGCGTTATTCCACATTCCACCTTTAACAGGAAAAGCTATAGTATACAGTGACTATAGTATACACTATACAGGAAAATATACAGTGTCAAAAATGTGGTCGCAATCATGCATTTATAGAAACAAAGAATCCAAAAAAGTACAACAAATAAGTGTTTATTAAAACAGCTGAACACAAATAGAACTCAAAACTGGTTGGCCTGAAAGCCAACGCATCATACTTAAAAAACTACCATTAAAGACGTTTATGTAAGCTACTGTGAATAGTCTTTAGGATTGTTTAAATTTCGACTATCGGTGGAATACAGACCCAAGTCCGAGGTTTTTTCGAGGCAAGTCGGTCTTATTCCCTGCTCGAGGCAAGCCTTTGTGCTGGTTAAACCACTGGCACCGGCACCAATAATGCACACTCTATTGAAATGTTTGGCCATTGCAATCGCTTGCAAGAACAAAACCTTGTCCTAAACACAATGCATCAGTGAATATAAATATACAGTATATGTAGCATGTAATGTGTTCGTAAAGATTGTTGAGTATGAAAACCTTCATATATGTTAACTGGCTTCCAAGTGATAGCCTAATAGGTATGATATCGAAAAGTGTAAAGTCTGCATTTACTTAACGAGAAAGAAAACTTATGGCGTACAGAAGCAAGAGACATTCGGCATGCAACACACAGACCATCAATCATTAGCCAGTCGAATTTTAATCGAGTGAACAACGCAGATTTGGTACCTGTATGGTTGGACCTTTTCCAACACTTGCTTCATTTATTATGTTGCTGCTTGTAATTACAAGAACTACGCATATTGGAACAAGTTATGCCCAGAAAATAAGTCTATGTAGGCATCTCAGTCCAGAGCGGTCCCGGTCAAATCGAGCAGTGGCTCGGATACGACAAATTTAATAAATTGGTCCACATTTGCCACGTTAAGTCAGGACTGACTTGTCAACCTAAACCCATGTTGTTACATGTTGACCTTATTTGGCAGTTAAGTTAAACTTACTACGTAGGCTACATTCGATCTTTCAACCTAACAAGCTAACAATCCAATCTAAGCTTTAAAAATTTAAGATTACTTGTTCGAGTTACGCCTCGGTGCTGGCCAAAAAATTACCACACCGCCGCCAACGTAACGTTAAGTGAATGTTTCACTGCAAGTTGGTCGCGCAGCAGGTTGTTTAGAAGATATACTTGTGTTAGGTATATTATAGGTTACCGCGCGTTAACGAAAGGTTTCGAAACGAAAAATAGTTTCAAAAGTCGATTTTTTGCCTAACACGAATTAACATTGAATCAGCAGACCTTTTGGGATAAAATAATCACTTTGTTTCTTCGGGCTGTCGCGCTGTTTGCCTACAGCCTGTCGGGGTTGTTATAAAATAACTGTGACGTAGCGGAAAACAACGAATAACGAGCTGATGGTTGCTTTGTGGTAGAAACATTTCACGTATGTTGCAAAAGTAGTGTGACATTGTTTTTCATTCAATGTTACAAGTTGGAAGGTAGTTGTACTTTGTGCCCTACGGCTCTTAAATACAGCTGCTTGTGTTAGTAGCTAACAAGCTATATAGTATATAGTATAGTATATACTGTACCTATAACTAGCTTAGTGCTGAGACAGCGTCAATTATATTCGTGTTAGTTGGCACGAATAGGAAAGAGGGAGGCTACAGAATGCTGTTATTGCTAATACTTTACAGGACAAAGAGGCACTGCACTGAAAGTTGTCAAAGCGCAAAATTAGAGGAAGTAATATACTTCGGAACAATGTTTTACGTATCTTAAGCCTCTAATGCTTTCTTTCCAGGTTACTAATGCTGCACAGTCAAAGATTTGTCTAATTATAGCCTTTGGCCGCCTCATGATTTTCCCGATACTATTGTAGGCTGTGTTTGCTAAGGCAAACAAAACGCAGGAACTTGTTACTGGTTAACGAAAAGAGTCTACGATCGTACTCAGGTTCAACTTACTAAGCAATCAAGGCAATGAACAAAAGTGTGTGCATTGTTGGTGCTGGTACTAGTGGCCTTGCCTGCATAAAGGCCTGTTTAGATGAAGGAATAAAACCTGTTTGCTTTGAGACAACGGCTGACTTGGGTAGGTAAAGAACCAGCTTTCAGTTGTAAATTTTAAAGAGACTTATTTATCTTAAAACTGTCACTATTAGACCGGAAAAATCGTACGTTCAAAGCTATTTTCAGGGTTTGATGTTATACTAACGTGAATATTATAACGTAGCAAGTTAAATCTTACCTAAATCTTCCTTTTAATCTAAATTTTACCTTTATTTAAACCCTAAATAGCTTAAATCAACTTTATGCACACCCATTCTCCTAACCTAACCGCCTATCTTTAACTATGGGCTGCGTGACCTACTTACGGTGAAATAGTCAATCTGTTATCTTAAACGATATTAAATTGAGTACACATAGTTTTTCTTCTCGACGACCGCTAAGAAATTTTTAAGAGACGGCGACTTACAAGGACTGAGGCTAATTTTCTGATTGTAACTGCAGAAGAACAAAATTTGAGAGACTGTTTACACTTTACAGGTTCCTCAAAACACCTTAAAGCAAGCATATTTTCAAGCGTAAAAAGCAAACTTATTGCTTTCCGCAAATTTTGGGCGCGATGCAAACGCAACGCGGTTCAAAATACGCCACTCCTTGTTACCCTGATTGTCATAAGCACGGAGTGTGATACTCTCCCAGATATAAACTGTACAACTGCAACTCAAGATTTTGCTGTTTGTAATACAAGAAAAATACTTTTTTAAGAATTTTTATCTAATTAAACCGAAAAGTTGACGTCAAAGATGTAAAATTTTATTGTTTTGCTGTATAATCGCAATACTTGTGTAGCAACACGAACGAAATTTTATTAACCATATTATTTCAGACTAGGGATGGGCCGATACGAACCCAAACCCGAATAGATTCGCCGAATATCGCCTTTATGGAAGATTCAGGCGAATACGAATACCAACAATGGCGAAACCGAATACAATATTACTTATAAATTTACTTACTTTTGTTAAAAATGATGATCTAGTTTCCCGACGAAGCTAAAATAGAGTCTGCAATACTTACAATGAAGGTCGTTTTCCAAACGATTTTGCTTTTTCAATCGTTTTTTAAACGCTATTTTTCGAAAGAAAGCGATTTGTTTATCGATTACGTCATTTTACAAGCAAGACTTGACAACTTTTGGATGAAATTTTATTGTTTGGTTCTAATTCGAATAGATTCGGGATTCGTTCGTCAACCTTCATGATACATTTCATGAAACATTTCGCGGCACATCGCTATTTCAGACTTGTATTCCCAAGGCTATTGGCATATGTATTCAATTCCTGTAGCGTTGCTGGTTACCGGTATTCTGTTACTTTTAAGTCGACGCTGGTACTAGTTTTTGCTCAAATGTTTGTCGTTATCTAGCAACAGCTGGCTCAAATATACTTACACGATGTTTTGATGGAGTTTATAAAGCTAAACTCGGCAAGTATGCGCTTGAATGACAGGGCCTCCACCAACTCCACCATGCAAATCTGGTGCTGTAATGAGGTTTCGCTTTACTTAAACTTGTCAATTTTTTTGAAACCTCGGCCCATACTTATACGTGTAGTAATTTCCTGTGGAACTTTTTTGTTTTAGGTGGGTTGTGGAATAATGTTGCACGAGCGAAGCACGATGTTTGCGTCAAATTGTATCCTTCGCTTGTGACAAATGTGAGCAAAGTCAATTCTTCATTTTCGGACTTTCCCGCACCAAAGGTAATATGCTACCGGTTGCTAGAAAATGGCAGCGGTGGCAATGACGGAACTGGACGGAAAATGTTTTTGAATGGAAACACGGATTATCGTCATTTTCCCTGTTATGGTATTGTCATTGTCTAGTACTCTAGTATGCCTCAATTGTTTATTTCACACATTCGATCTCGGATCTCCAGCACCATTATTGCCATTACGCCCCCGCTATTTTCAATGTCTTCTATAACTACAGCATACTGGCGATGTGAATGCTAATGATGTGGCCCTAAAACTAATGTACTGTGGTTTTCGTTGATGCGATGCAAATTTATCTTGAATTGCAGGATTGGCCCCCTTATTTAGATCAAAATCTAACCTTGGATTATCTCAGAATGTACGCTGAAAAATTTGGTCTTACTGAACACATTCAATTTGACACCGAAGTTGTCAAAGTATTTCCGTCAAACTCATACGAAGTCACAGGTGGTTGTAGATAATAAGCGGATGTTAGTGTTGTGAACTTGGTATTCAAGATCAAGGATGCAATTTTGAGTATCATTTGCAATGGGTTGGTTCTGCCAGATAGATTGCCAGGCTAAGCTATACCGCAACCTGTTTTTTAATGTTTTTCAATCTTTTACTACTTTTTTATGTCGTTATTTAAGGAACCTGGATAGTCAAAACAAAAAATCTGATTACAAACGATGTGAATGAGAAAGAATACGACGCAGTAATTGTCGCCACTGGAAAATTTGCAAAGCAGGTTAAGGCTGACGTACCGGGGTTGCATGACGTGTTCAAAGGAACGGTGATCCACAGTGGAGATTATACTGACCAAGAAATCTTCAGAGGTAAGCTACATGCACCGTACGGACGCCACTGATCTTTTGCTTGCCTCTTGTAAAACGAAGCCCGTCTCTAAACAGAGAAATTTTTGTCAACGAATTTAACATTTGTTACTTTTTATTATTAGAGTGATTAGTCAGCTTAAATAGGTCTTAAGCTTTGTTTGATTTAGATAAATCGGTTTTGGTTATCGGTTGTAGCGCGTCTGGTTGCGATCTAGCATGCGATGCTGCAGTCACTGCAAAAAACGTCTTCCTTTGTGCCAGATCGGGTACATGGCTTGCGCCACGCATACATACGGTACGTATGGGACAGATTGTGTTACATTGGTTTACTATGTGTAGGTTATTTTACGGTATATTTAGTCACATCATTGGCAATTGTGCAAAAACATTGTAGTGTTACTATAACTGTTAAGGTGCCTGCACACTGGACGTGATTCGCACAGAAAAAAAGTCATTTGCTCGACTTGCGGCAGCCTGTGTTGCAATGACAATTTTGCAATGATTTTGTATGCGCACGACAGTACATTCCCAATCAGTTTCCCCGAAACAAACATGTTTGTTTTTTTCGCATCACTGCATGCGATTCAAAGTAGTCTTGTGAGTGGTTATGCACTTGACATACCGGTATACTGTACGTTGATCACGCTCGGATGGTAAAAAGACAACCAAAAAGTGAACTAAACTACATTAAACTCGAAATATGGCATTATAGCCTTTCATTGACTAAAAGGACCTAAATAACCAAACAAAGTTCGCGTACACTCGTATCCTACGTATATGACGAGGTAAAAGCGAATTAGCCTAACTGAAAAATTTGAAAGTTAGCTAAATTATTGTAAGCCTTGAAATCTCCATTTTAGCTTTCCAGGCTACATCTTTGCCTCACATAGCCTAGTTGACGTCTCCTGCCGGTTTAATTATCGACACATTCAGTGCCCAGACCACTGTAAAGACTGTGCGTGCGTCGACTGGGTGTCCATCGTATGGAATTTCTTGCGACTGCGTTGCCGTGTGGAGATCGACGCAATTGCATTCAGTGTGCAGGCATCCTTAAAGAGAAATTGGCTTTGGACCAGCCCTCAGTAACGTTGAGCCCAATCCATATATATTCTGAGCGCAGCCAATTAAAAACTTGAGACCGGTTTATTTAACTTTTTAGCCCAGCCTAAGTGAACCTTAAGTCCAAACAACCGTTAATTTGTTGAAATCCGTTGTTTTTTTTATCCAGCATCACTTTCTTTAGAGCTCATCGATGAAATCCTTATTCTGGCATCTTTATTTAGTTTGCTTGAAAAGCTTTCTTATTGTTAATATTTTCAAGAATGGTTTGCCCTTGGATTTGTCTGCTGCCAATCGCTTTACACGAGCTTTACTGGCATGGATTCCTGCATGGTTGGCGAACAGTATGTTTAAGAACGTTCTTGAAGCTAGAATGAACCACGAAGCTTGCGGAATATTATCCCAGTAAGCCTAATATTACTGGTTAACTTTTTTGGGTCTGCGAGATACAACACTCAATTTTAACTTGAAAATAATCTTACCTATGATTGTGCTTAAGCCGTGTAGATTACTAAATTATACACGTTATCAAATGAAACCGTATTATTAAAATATTAAACCATCTTTTTGAAATAGAATGATGTATTGCATTCGTACCAGGTATCCGCCCACAAATAAACTCGCTACGATCACAATTACTGATGAACTGCCCATAAAAATTTATAGTGGCCGGGTTAAAACAAGACCTGGTATAGAACGTGTTACAGACAATCACGTGATCTTTGAAAACAGCGCAAAGGAAAAAATTGACATGGTTGTCATGGCAACTGGATACAAAGCACATTTTCCTTTTTTAAGTGAAGATGTTTTCCCGGGTTAGTGGAAAACAATGTTGCTTCGTGTCGCCTTGAAACGTTCGATTGTATAAAGAGGCTTACTTCCAGAATTATGTAGACATAGATAGCCTGAACTATATGATATCCTCAAATTCTCCATGCAATCGATGTTTCGCGATTTACCACATTAAGACGTTATCTTTTATTCGATGTTTACGTATAGCTGATATTGAAAATGCACGTTTATACAAATGGATATTTCCAATGGAACTTAAACATCCCTCAACTCTCACATTTGTTTGTTTATTTCCGCCCGGATCGGGTAGTGCCATGACAAGCGCTGAACTGCAGGTAACGCTCTTCAATGCTTTTTGCTTTGTGTTGCTGTCCAAAAAGGAATCAGCTTTGGTCTGCTTTTTTCAGGCTCGATTTGTTGGCCAAGTCTTAAGTGGAAAAACAAAACTGCCTTCGAAGAAGTCGATGCGAAACAAATGGAGAGAATCACGAGACCTCCTTTTGCAAAACACTGGAGGACGTTTCGTATTTAAGGTCCGTCCATCAGATTTTCGGTTTTTCAGGGGTTTATAAAAGCCTATGTGGTTTGATATGAGCCTGAAATTTTCTGTTCTATTTTGGTATAAAGGTGATAAAATATGTACAATAGTGTGAGGGTGGGCTGTACTTCGATATGAATCACACTTTAAAGAATCTAAAACAAAATAATGAACAACCATAACTTGTTATTAGAACTATGAAGACGTAAAGAAAAGTTGACCATGGGTAAACTTAATGTTGCAGGAAGGATTGTTTGAATACCAAGAAGATCTCGCTCAGGAGTTGAGACTAGTTCCTCCTTTCTTCAAGCTGCTTTTCACCGACCCAAGGCTTGCATTTAAATTGTACTTTGGACCTGTTGTACCATATCATTATAGATTGTGTGGGAATCACTCCTGGGAAGAAGCAAGATATCGTTCGCTCAATATAACTGACGAAATCATGTCAGGAATGAAAAAGTAGCACATTTTGATAAACTGCCAAACGATTACAGTCAAGTTTTTAATAATGTTCATTGGCTAAGCCTACTATATGATAAGTAGGGCAATCATTTTTTTGACCTAAAAAGTTTAAATTTTGACCTTAAAATTTGCAAATTTTGACCTAAAAAGTTTAAATTTTGACCTTATTTTGAAAAACGCTATACTAATAGCCTCTACACTGTCTACAGCAACTTTCTAATCTAAAACTGCATTTAAAATTGACAAAACGCTTTTCTAGTGTTGACTTTTTTTCGTTTCTGCGTATTAAGATTGACAACTTGCAGTTTCAAATGCAATGCCTTCACATCGTGACGTCACATGACGCGCTGAAAGGCCTTCCCTCTCTTTGTGGCTTTGGTTCTAAGTATAATTTGGGGCACTGGAATTGTTTGCGGTACAAGAAAAGAGAAAAACGGAAGAATGATATTACAAAATGGTTACAAAATTATAAGTTTAATAGATTTTGACCTAAAAAGAAGACCTAAAGAAGCAATTTGACCGTATTTTGACCTAACGTAACTTTTTGACTTTATATTGACCTAATAACTTCTATACCACACATCGTACAAAGCTGAAATTTGTTTTGTGCTTGTTTGATAGCATTGTGAGCAGGTTAAAAAAATTGACCATATTGACTTTTGGTTGACATAATGATAAGCAACACACGTCGCCTTGCTGGTCTTTTTACGGCTATTCTTGTCTATACAAACGTTGTTGAACATGACGGCGTCGACTTGGTATCAATATCCATACCGTTGTAATGTCCTTGGGCAAGGCAGTAACGACATTTACTCCTGTTCAATGGACATGTCAAAAATTCGGCCAGTAAGCTTACTATATAAAAATACAAAATAATAAATGTGTGACTATCGGAATCGCACAAAGACTAACTCCATAACCCCGGCACTAGCCGGGTTTAAATCGTGCAAAGACTTTCCTCAGTCTGAGAATAAAGATTAATTAAATTATTTATCATACCATAGCCTACCGTGTTTTTCCATTTTGTTTTATTTTTCTGCAATTTTACAACAATTCCTATTAGTTTAAGAAGTATAGCCTATTTAAACAATTGCGCTGTAATTTTTAGGCTACTATTAACTCTGCATTATGTATGTCAAATCACAGGTTTACACAGCATTCAAGTCATTTTACAAAAAAGAGTCGATATAAATCTGGCCAGTTAATTTGTTGTTTATCGCAATTGTGAGAGTGCTGCAGAAAGTTATTTCATGCGGAAGACAATACGGTTTGATACGATTTCAAAATGACACCATAAGGCAGACAATGGGCTTCTCACCGAGAAGACACTTGAGAGCAGAATGAGATCTGGTAATGGTATGGACATGTCAATCAAACATATATGTTTTATAAAAAGCGCAGTGGGGAGGAGAAATCAAGCCAGTTGTTACTCACACGCGTCAATGAACGGACAAAAATGACAAGCGAGTCGAAGAGGCTTAAAACGTGCTCAAAAATAATTAATTAAGGTTATAATTGCTAAACCCATAATTAATTAAATCCATAAAAAATAAATTGAAAAAAGTGAAATTAGTGCAGGTGGATGTGCTACATGCTGGTCTATATAATTTATTAAACGTTTTACCATCCAGAATTTTTTTGAAAAATGTTCTTATCATGTGTAACAGAGTGGCAGGCGTTAAAATCTTCAAAAACCAATTAGTTACCATTTCAACTAAGGCAATTCCTGGAGGAAAACAAATTTCACATGTGAGCATACTGGGAATTTCCCAAATGAAGTAGCCACGTGGTTTAATGTTTCAAACATAGGTTTACACAAAAGGTTAGAAGGTTGCTTGAAGTATAATCCAAAGTTCGCTTAATATAATCAATGGTTAAACAAAACGCGAAGATAGTTATGGTTTCTTCTTTCGTGCGTTTTTTTACTCGGGCCCGATTTGATGGGTCGACCTTAGTCGAACAATTTCAGGTTAACTTATTTAGGTTATTTACCGCAGTCCACTCCATGACTCCACAGTGTGGAAGCTGCACGATACAACCTTTTGCTCGCTGATTGTTTATCCATATTGACTATTTCATGGTATGTAGGTCACGCAACCTGTTGTTAAAGATAGGCGGTCATAGATTAGGAGAATGGGTATGCAAAGCTAGCCTATTTCAGGTTTTGTTGGAGTAAGGTTTAGATTGAGGTTTAGCATATACAATTGCACAACCATGCAGATGACGTAAAAGTTTGAGTAGTTGGGGTCTGGTATACAAATGCATCATGTGGTTGTGCACTTGTTTACTAAACCCGATTTAAGTTAGGTTTAGATTACATTTAAGTTAGATTAGCAAGAAGCTGCAAAAAATAGCTTCGAATGCACGATTTTTTCCGGTGAAATAGCCTACTGGCAACCTTTTTATTTTCACGTTGATTTATAATAAACAAATAAAGAAAAGCTGGTTGTTTGAACGCCATTTTGTAATAAATAAACAAAGAATTAAGACCTCAGTGCACATCATCACACCAAAATTTGCATCTTTGCTTCAAACTTACAAATGACAAATAATTACCAATTGTCGGAAAAATATAACATCACCAATAATTTGTCTGTTTGTTCTTTTGCTGTGTAGATATAGCTTATCAGTTTTATTAGTATCAGAATTGTTCAAATATACACCATTTTGCATTTGCTCGTATCGTAAATCAGTAAGTCTAAACGTGATACCAACCCAAACATCGTCCCATACCACATCCACCGTATACAGGTATAGGCTATAGTGTACAGCATTTGTCTTTTGCATCTAGCCTATATAACAAATACGGGCTAGTTTAGAAGTATGAGTTGCAATGAAGAACAAGAAGAGGAGTTGGAAGTACTTACAGCAATATTTGAAGATGACTCAGCATTTAAGCAGGTATCAAAAACTTGTGTCCAGTACAAAATTGGTGAAAAGGAATCTTTAAAATCATTTTTAATTGAATTTGAATGGCCACCAAACTATCCAACTGGTCCACTGAATATAAACTTGAATTTGTTTTACAATAATCGGTTGTTACCGGAGGTGAAGGAAGAAATCTCAGCAGCTTTAACTGAACAATGCAATTCAATGCTTGGCAGTGCCATGACTTACTCCTTAATAGACTGGGCTAAAGAAAACTATGAAGAACTAATGGCAAGACAGCCAGAAGTTTCGACTAGACCTGATGCGGATGAATCTTCCAAGAAAAAAGAAAAAAAAGAACAACTGACTAAAGCTCAAAAGAGAAGGTTAACGGATCGCTTTGGAGTTAAGAACGAACGCGCGAGGGGTTGGAACTGGGTTGATCCCATAAAGCATTTGTCACAAACTGGTGGAAAGGAAGATGAATAAGTGCGTTAAGTTTTTTGGTTGTTTCTCTGCATTTCCGTTTGTTTTTATTGAAAAAATTATCCTGTTAAGATCTTATGGGTTATTTGCAGAAAGTCTGATTAACGTAATCCAGGATTAAGCTTGGGTTAACGACGGCAACGTTTGGACCAGCAGGTGAATCTCATTTTCCCAATTTACAGTTGCAAATCAATTTTAATGTGTTCTCAATTATCCGTGTGTGTATACAGCACAATATTTGTACAAAAAGTGTGGATATGGTTGAGTGACCATACTGTTGCTCAGGACTGAAGTGACGTAATTTTGGCGTAATTTATTCTTGGATGGTAATTTTGCCTTTACTTTATTTAACTTCCTACATATCGCGTAAGTCTACCATTCTCTAACTTATAATTTATGTAATTTACATTTGCAGTCAGTTATTGTTGAAATATCGTAATTGTTGTTTACTTGTTATCATGCAGCATTTTTAAATGACGTTATATATCCTATTTTTGTCATTTTTCACACATCTGTGCTGCACTGCCATACATAGGCTAAGCAACACATATATGTAAAGTAAACTTTTTTATATAATCATTAATTATTATATTATAGTTATTTCACTTGCCTATGTCAAGTGTATGCGTGATAGACAAGTCAATGTGTGAAAAGCCAGTTTTAAATTGTCTGAGCCAGCGTGGTCCAACTTCTTTTCATCACGGGCCAAAATCAGAAAATGTTATCTTGCGGGCCAATGTTTTTAAATTAGAACTGAAGAACAATGTAACACTGATATTAGAACTGAAAAAATTGTTACGCATTACAAAGGATCATTCACAAAGTTTTTTGTCAATTACAATAACAAAGAAACAAAAATTGAAGTTATGTTGCCAGATTGAATCAAAGCTGATTATCAGTTCGCGGGCCAACTTTGGCCCGCGAGCCTGCAGTTGGACCACGCTTGTCTGAGCTAAATAGCCGTTGTTTTTCAGACTTGAGTTTTGCTGCTTTTATGGTGCCCAGCGTGCAATTGTTTTAATATGTGATAATACTGAGTACTTTGATGTCATAGGTGATTCAAAAATATGTTGGCTACGATATATGCTTTGGCATGTCAGTCATAAAAACATTTTACACTGGCATTACGAAGACATATTGTATTATAAACTTGCTTACACTTTGTTTTGCATAGGTGAGATATATGAATAAATTTAGCATGGTTCAGTCTTGGAGGCACGCATGCATTTTCCTGCTTTTTGTCAGTTTGTTTTCTCCAAGTTCCTTGGAAAAAAGAGGTTAACCACTGGTTGATATGTCTGTTTTTTTGATGGGATAAACCTTGCATTTAATTGTATAAATAAATGCAGATAATAATAAATGGAAGAGCTACCTAGAAAGAATCGAAAGAGCTAAGAAAGACTACAAACCTTGCAAGGGAAATTGCACATGTCATTCTGATGTGATTACAGCGGATTTAAAGATATGGAAGGAAAGAGGTGGAATTACAGAAGCCGACATGAAGAAAGGACTGGAAAAAGCAGTGCATTACCAGATCATTGATCACAAGCTATACAGAGCTGAAAAATGCCTTTTTCCTAGCAGGTAGTGATTGGAATTTATAACATTACAAAGTGTTTATGATAATCCTAATCCCATTTCAACGTAAACATTTGTGCCAATAAGACTAGATGAAATTCCTTAGTTGACACAAAATTTTAATTTTCACTGATTCATTTCCACAGATGTAAAGGTGTAGAGCATTTCATACTGCAAATAATCGATGAGCTTCCAAATATGGACTTGGGTATAAATGTCCATGACTGGCCACGGTCAATGAGACATGGTGGAAAGATGGAACCTCTTCCAGTTTTCTCGTTCAGCAAAGTGGTAAGTTAAAAGTTATGCTCTAATGCTTAGAAAGAGTGAGTGGTCTCATGTGGTATTGGAATGTTTATCTTTTCAGACAAAAGTCTTTGCATGACTTGGGCAATGATTCCTCACCAAGTGTGCCCCCGGTTACTAAGCTGGCTGTTGTGCATTTTTGGTTGGATACATAGTTCTAAACTGTTTTAGTTTTTTATATAGTTTTAGCAAAATTTGACCAATTCATTATCATACAAGCACCCTGCTCAAGCCATAGCATCATCAAGTACTGGTATAGAACTTAGATTACATTTAGAATTGAGAGACAGATGTTGATACCTTGTGCAACACTTGGAAATACCAAGTTTTTCCGATAAATTAAAAAAAAGAAGTTTGCTTTGGTTAAAACAGATTGCTACTTTGTTGTGTAGAATGTTCAGCATTATGACATCATGTATCCAGCATGGACATTTTGGCAAGGTGGACCTGCTGTCTCTCCACTCTATCCTACTGGCTTAGGACGTTGGGATCTTATGAGGAAAGATCTTGCCAAGTGAGAATTTGCATTCTGATTATTTATTGTACAGCAAACTAAATGGCCAAAGCCTATTAAGGTTCGGCTTCACTGGATGAAAAGATGGTTTGTAAAATAACCTGCCTGGAGCTGGAATAGACATCGATGCCATGAGGTGCACTACCACTTCAAGTTTATTCACTGTCTTTGTTATTGCTGTCTGTCAGATACTTTGTGCAATTACAATATTCGGATCAACTTTAGCTATTCTTTCGGCCCTCTAGCTTTTCTACTTCTTGTTTCTTGATCTTCCCAATATTTCTTTCATAGATATTGTTTTGGTTGTACTGGAACTGTAGTTGCTTTTTCAATGCACACCGCGCTGCATGGAAAACATGATTTTAGTGTAGTGGGTTTATGAAAGCGTTCGTTATTACAGAAAAGCTGAGGAATTCCCATGGGATAAAAAGGAGAACATAGGATTTTTTCGAGGATCTCGCACAAGTGCTGCAAGGGACCCCCTCATTCTTTTATCTCGAGAAAAACCAGACCTGGTTGATGCTCAGTATACAAAAAATCAAGCATGGAAATCCAAAGAAGTACTTCAACGAATTTCCTTTCTGTTCTTAATATTAAGTTTTTGTTGGTGTGCAAAAATTAATGCCAACACGTCTTGATTTTTGTAGGACACTTTAGGTGCCGAACCTGCTAGCACAATTCATCTTGTTGATCATTGTAAATACAAGTAAGCTAATATGACAAACATTACACATTGGAATTGTGTATACTGTATATCCATGCATAAAATCACCAGATCTAAAATACAAAAAATCAAATGTTACATAGTAAGCATAAATGTTGTATAAAATATAACTTTTTAAAACATCGTTCAGGTACTTATTTAATTTTCGAGGAGTAGCTGCAAGCTTCAGATTGAAGCATCTGTTTCTTTGCAACTCACTTGTCTTCCACGTTGGAGATGAGTGGTTAGAATTTTTCTATCCAGCATTAAAGCCGTGGGTGCATTACATACCAGTGAGCGACAAACTAAAAGAAGTAGAAGAACTTTTGCTCTTTGCAAAGGAGAATGATGACGCTGTGAAGCAAATAGCTAGCCGGTTGGTGCCTTAATAATTAATTATTAAGTATAATCAAAAATAAGAGTTGGCTAATATATTTTAGATAAGACTAATATGTTTGATAACATTATTTTGACTTCATAAGTGTTTGGTTTAGTGGGAAAAAATTTATTTGGAATCGACTGAAAATGGAGGATGTGTCTTGCTATTGGAGTAAACTATTGAAGGAATATGCTTCGCTTCTTACTTACAAAGTTATAAGAAATGAAGATTTACAACTTGTTACGCCAGAACCAGAACAAAGAAGAAAAAAATCCGAGCTTTAACTAAGCATCTTGATATCAAATTCAACCTAATCATTCTGTTTTTTTTTTTGATTATCATAATTAGCTCTTTGAAGCCTGTAATTTGGTATTATGTTGTGTTACCTATATTTATTATGTTTATGCACTTCTTACACAGTTCTTTGTGAAGCCAAATCTCTATCTACCTTTCTTACTACGCAAGTTAGGTAACAATTGCATGCTTTGTTTAGAATCAAACTTTTGTTGTTCCATAGTATGTCATACTGCATCTTTTTGTTTTGTATGTTTACTTTGGAAATAAGAATTTTTGGTGATTATATCAATATTAAACGTATTTCTGTGCCATTAAAAGTTCGTAAGTTAATCAATTGGTAAACCTTTACAAAAGTCTCACAATGTAGGTAAGTGTTAAATTTAAAAAGATTCAGATTTGTGCAATTACAAATTATCTGCTAAACTAGCGGATCATAAACCTTGCACTATGTTTGTGCGCTAAAGAAATCAACTTATTTGTTGCCAAATTATTAATAATTCGCAACGTCTCCTTTGCTGTTGGGTTTTTAGTTTTTACTTCATGCAAAAATGATGGGAGTCAGTCCAAATCTGCTCAAGAATAAATTCCAGAGAATAAAAAAGTTATCGATACTTGTAGGTAATGTTCAGATTCGGCACATCCCTATCGAATGTTATCTATCCTTATATTTTGATTTTATTTTTCTTTAATCTGAGATTTAGGTTCAATAAATATGAATCAACTTTGGAGTCTTCGTTAATATTTCCAAATTCTGCTCTTGCAATTTCCTTTTCTTCTCTTGAATTAATTTTCTGGACTTCTAGCCAAAAATTACAGCAGTTTGTTTGCCAGTGGAATTAACTACTTGGCCTGTATTCCACATCACACAGGCTACATTTATAATTATAAATACATAAAACAGTTACATACTCTACAGATATAAATTGACAATTTAAAAAAATAAAGGTCTCAAAGTATACCAGTCAACAAAAGTTATTGGGAACGTGAAACCAAATGCAATAGAGTACAGTGTTGGGTGGCAACATAAGAAAAATAAGAACAAAATATTCATGGAAAGATTGAAGCAGAAGATGTGATTCAAGCAACAATTGATAAAATCACTTGTAATGAAAACAAACAACTGCATAAACCAATTTCTTGTGGCGAAATAATGATATCCAGAATTCGGTGCTAAAGTTGACAGTGCAAACAGATTGGTAAGACTAGAGTTTAACATATCTTGAATATTTTGTTATTGTTTAGTGATGATATCTGGCTATACATGCTGTTTGTCTTTCTGTTCTGGTCCCATCTCATTGGCAAGGTATTTCACCACCGTCTAAGCAACAACATCGCAATGTGAACAACAGCAAATCTATCACGTTTTAAGACATTAAACTTTTACAATGAAAAAATATAAAACAGCTTACTCGGCGATCGAAGGATTGAGCCATTTCAAGGGCTGTTTTGCCATGCTGAACAAAATAAACAATTAATGACATACTGTACTGTATTTCGATTTTATTATTTTTCAAACATAAATATCTAAATGTTTACGCTATGGCCTCATTGTTATAATGCCTAAGCAATACCTAGGTTGTTAGACATGATTTTAGAATAGGAATGCTTAAAATTCCAGCAATCGGCAATTGCTAAATATAACACATAACCTTACCCCACTCATCAGTGTTACATCTGCGCCATTTTCTACCAGCTTTTCTACGAAAGCCATGTACCCATTCAACGATGCAATCATCAGTGCTGTTTTGCCATCACTATCATAAGAAATCGTTCGTTTTTTATCAAAATAAAAGCCACAGAACTAAAATAAAGTTTTACTTGTGGGACTTCATTAAAACGAAAGTAACAACAACGCCTAAGTGACAAACAAAAATAAACGAACATGCAATCAAGCTTTAGGCTTGTCTTGACAACTTAACCTACATGTCAGTGCAATCAACCTCTGCTCCAGACGACAATAGTACTTCAGCCACGCTTGGATCACCGGTTATTGCTGCACATCGTAACAATGGTGTCCAACCTGAAGTTTTATCCTTTATGTCAACCTGCGTAAAAATGGAATCGAAGCATTTATTGAATGAAGGCAAATTGGTTTTAATGTGATTTAAAGCGAAATGACATCTATGAAATACGCCATTGCACTTGTAAAGGATGTTTTTGGCAAGGTTTGCTAAGAAATCAAGTATATCTACTTCTCTACTCTTCAAATTAATCACATTTGAAACAGAAGAAAGTAAATGTAAGTTTCAGACAAAAAGACAACAATTTACAGAGCTAACAATCATAAATCACAAAATGAAAATGATTACCGGGGCGCCGTCATCGATCATCCATTGAATAAGCTCACAATTTCCACCATCTATAGCCCAGTGTAGTGGAGTGCTTCCACCTTTATCGCAGCAAGTCCATTGAGCTCCAGCTTCTCTAAGACGTTTTACTACCGCCCCATGACCGGCATAACTTGCTACAATTAGGCTGTTTTTAACAAAGATCAACACGAAGTTGTAGACTAATGTGATGTGCAAGTTGACACAAATCATCAAACAACTGCCTTTATGACTTCACTGTAACAAGAGCTAATTTGAGTAGCATTAAAACTACGTTTTATAACACATCAGGGTTAACAACCGCAAATAGCAACCAGAAAAACAAAGCCCGAGAGAAAAGTAACCCAGTCGTACTATCCAGTAACATACCTATTTTTTCCACTGCTGTTAATTGCATGTACATCAGCATGATGTTCTAGTAACAACTCAATTACTCTGAAAAAAAAAAAGTTTAGATTTAGTTTCAATGAAACATCCCAATTCCCAAGTGTTATCACAAAGTAGCATTCAGCTTACAACAAATAGCTAGCTAAATAATGTGTATATCACTGGTAACTAAAAGATATCACTCCAATGCAAGCTTTGTTTCTAATCACTTAGCCTAAACAGTTTTGGGGTCTGTTATCGCACTGCAAATGAGGTAACAAACTAGCTTACTCTAAAAGTCCTCTTTGGGCAGCATTCATCAATGGTGTATAACCAATTTTGTCATTAACATCAACAGTAACATCCCTTTGGTAAAACAGATCAAAGTTAGTTTAACTGCTTATTAATAAGTGTAACAATTAACTAAATCAGTATCAAATGCAATTATGTCATTAGTTAATTTAACAACATAAGCAAAATGAAGGATTCGGACTGATTTGCAACAACACCAAACACTTTAGCAAACTTCAGCAAGTGTAGGCTTGTTTGTGGATTGAGTAAAATGTCGCAGTTACAATTATGCAAGCCAGGCTCAATACTCGACGACACTATAAATGCAATGCCTTTGAGGAAGGCATTAACAACACTTTTATTCAATGGTCTTGATGACCATTAAATCTTCAAAATTCAGGCAAACCCACTAAAATATATCCAAAAGAAATATACAAAGTCAAGATTGGTAACCAGGGCTTGAGTGGTTAGCAACCACCAGTGAATTTCAATAGCGCAAAGACTTTGTTCAGTTCAAGAATAAATAATCCCAGTTTATACCAATGTTACTAATTCAATACAAACCCTGTGGCAAGTATTTTAGAAATTGCTTCAAGATCAGCCTTCATTGTTGCCCTGTGCAGGTGATCACTGTTGAATGGCTCTCCTAAACAACCAATGTTATAGCAAAGAACAGAACATTCCAAAACTAACAACAACTAACTTTAAGGATATACATCTAGTTTGGCAATTCAATTCATGTTACTTCACTCTGTACAACAAAAACACAGGATACATTTAGCATAATATCGTAATCTAAATGCAATATGTATCAAAAGAAACGAAAAGGGAATTTTACTTGATGTGCAAACAGTGATTGTTGGACTGAGACTGAAGTCTCCATCATTAGTAGCTACTTTCAGACGATATTTATACGAATGGAGGGGCTCTAGTCCATCAATTGTATAAGAATCTGCATAACCACTGTAGGATAAAAGCAGCTTATTACACTCAACTACACCTGACGTAGGTAACTTACAAGACACAGTAAATAAAAATGCTGCAACCTAAAACTTACACATAAACAGTGGAAAAGTCTGATGTTCTTTTGTCTTCTTCTTCTAAAGCAAATTTCAATCTAGCAAATAAATACTTGCTGTATACCGGAACTTAACTTTATAGTTTTTATATTTTACTTGTTCTATTTAACCGGTTGAACTGAGAAAACTTAAGTGATACCCATACTGGCATATATTATAAAGTTAGGCACACAAAAGAGAAGTTTATAACGAAAAAATCCTACTATTCCTAAAAATTTAAATCATGACACTTCACCTGCAAAACTTATCCACTGACATCGATTTATTTTGGTCAAACATTAGTATGTGAAATTTCATAGTGAGCCACTAACAGAAAATTAACTCCTATCTTACCTCTTACCAAGTCTTACTTAACGCAACCCAACCATATTGAAAAAACTTCGACTTAAATGTTTATTTTGTTGTATTATATATTATGTTACTGTTGGACAATAAACTGTAGCTTTGATAGGTTAACAGAAGAAGTAACGACGCAGGTCATACCGCTTGTCGCCTCGGTGCATGGGGTCTTGTTCCCATGATAATTCAATGCTATGATGACTAATCTTTCCAACTACAGGCGGGTTCGGACTGTCAAGAAGAGCATCTGAAAGATTGAACACGAAACTGTTTAACTGTACAGTGCTACTGATATTTCTAAACAGTCCATTCAATAACAATTATACTGGTATATTAAAACTTATTTAAAAGGTTAGTATTTCTAGATTAATCTAATAAAAACATTGAAATCAAGCCATTAATTATAATTGCAATATCAAATAAGCAAGATGGAAATGTAGGATCATCAGATTTACCATAAACGTGGTGTTTTGAGTTTTTATTATGTTCTTGGGAACGGTGAGCGCCCTTTGTTAATCTTTGTAACATACTGATTCTATTGCTTTAAAATTTATCATTTAAAATCGGAACGGGCAAACTATAACATGCATCACACAGCAGTTTCTTAATCTAAACAAATATTAATCAAAAGACATTGTAATCAATAAACCTCTTTACTCTGTTACTCTGTAATACTTTTGGGTTTAAATCTGCTTTTGTCATACATTGTCTGCAATGCCAGAGTTCTAATTTTGTAAAGTCAGTGATATTAGACCTACTTTAAAAACCTGTATCCTTACGACCCCAATAATACTGTAGTGAGAATTCTATGCATGCCTCCCTTAGGCTGTTTACAGTATTTTGTGGGAAACTGAAGACTATGCAATTATCTGACCAAACTCACACAGCAGTCTGATAGATAAAAATCTGAACTCAATAATAATGTAATGTCAAACTGCGAACGTGAAAGTTAGATGTGGCTGCACTACAAACTCAACAGTCTGATCTTAATGACAATGTAGGCTATAGAATAACCATTGGATAATAGCACAAAAAACAACAAACTTGGATCCTGCAACAATGGCCAAAAGTTGTTTAAAGGATGATCTCGATTAAAAAAGAGGAAACTTGACACATGGCACTTATCAAATATCAACCCCGACAGGCAGATACTTTTTAAATTCCAATAACAACAATGAATTTCAATTTTCAAGCAATTACATTAAATCCCTGAACAGAATCCGGGTCTAGTATACAAGTGAAAAACCACTTGATGAGTTTTTATAGGTACTAGACCCCAGCTACTCAAACTTTGACGTCGTCTGGTTGTGCACTTGTATACTAGACCCCAGAATCCTGTATACGCACAAAGATTTTCAGATAATAAAACATTAAAATATAGCCTTGAGTATCATCTTTAATACTCAGTTTCCACCTATTACATCACTTGAAATTGTCTTTGCGCTAAACCTTCCAAAGCCATAACATATTTACGATGTTCGTCATTCACTTTCAGTCATTTTCCCTTCTTCTAAAGTTTAAACAGACTAATGACAAAGGCAACTTCGCTGCTTTGAAAGTAATTCAATCCAATTGTTTTGATTTTAAAAAGTATCATTTTGCAGACATCATATTATATGCTAAAATGCAAAGCAGTTATTCAAGTTTTGAACTCTCTTAGAATTTAACCCACTTTTTTCAGTCAGTTTTTTTTATTTCAAGCATTTCTTTATTTCACATAAGATTATGTTTATGAACTAAATGTGCAGTTATAACCATATATTAAAACGGACTGACCCGATGGCACCCTTCATAACGGTTCCACGACATATGGCCGCGGGAAAGTGGCCGCGAACAAACTCACCGGGGTCAACTGAACGTGACGTAAATTGACCGCAGACAAACTGACTGTGACATAAACTGGCCGGCGATCAAATTAACCGACGACAAATTGGCCGTCAAAAGGTCAAAATTCTAATTCACTATCTAGTCGCTATCTAGTCACTATCCAGTATGTGTATTGCAGTCAAGGTTGCCACTCGTACAGTTTTTTGGCCCCTTGTACGGTGACCCATATTCATAGATTTCTTGTCTCTTCTTCAAAATGTCAGGAAGCACATGCAGCAAATCGGACTTCAAAGAAGGTATCAAAATGATCAAGAATTTGCACTACTGCTGCGTCACATACCGGCTTTGGCATTTGTTCCAATACAGCATCTGATTGAGGCTTTTGAAACATTAGAGGAATTTTTGCCTGATGAAATGCTTCCGCTTCTCGACTACTTTGAGCGTACTTACATCGGGCGTCGCTTTCGAACTCAGCTCCGAAGAGACCCGCCATATTCACATGACTTCTGGAACGTCCATGTTCGGGTGTTAAATGGCGAAGCCAGAACCAACAACAAAGTTGAAGGTCACCACAGTCTAATAAACAGGATGTTATCAATGCAACACCCAACCATTTGGAAATTTATAGAAGCTTTAAGGAAATTGCAGAACATAAACAAAAAGAAGATTGAGGAGCTCTGTGCCCAAGGGCCTCCTGCCAAAAGGAGAAAATACAAGGATCTGGATGCGCGACTTCAAACCATCGTTGAAGATTTTGCAAACCGTGACATATTAGATTTTCTCAGAGGCATCGCCCAAAACCTACAATTTGCGCAATAAACTTCCTTGTTTGTCAAATAACAGCTTGTGTAAATTTTAGTGCCCATATTATGTAGTGTCATATGTGTTTTGCAGTGAACGTCTTTTAATGTTGTTACTCGTATTTCTCGTATTTCCGGAAATATTTCTGTTTATTTCAATAAACGTTTCAATGTGTATTGAAATAAAAAACAATTTTGTTAAAAACAAAGGAAATAGTTACAAACAAATATTTACTTTACATATCATATACTACCGAGTTTAAAATTTTGACCTTTTGACGGCCAATTTGTCGCCGGTTAATTTGATCGCCGGCCAATTTATCGACGGTTAATTTGATCGCCGGCCAGTTTATGTCACAGTCAGTTTGTCTGCGGTCAATTTACGTCGCGTTCAGTTGACCCCGGTGAGTTTGTTCGCGGCCACTTTCCCGCGGCCATATGTCGTGCTCCCCTTCATAACACAGTTTGTATCCTATTGAAAAAATTTGAAGAATTTGTCAAACATCTTTGTTTGGAATTCTTCTTATGGAGTTTGGGTTATTCCAATTATTGCATTGGAGTTACAGTAACGACCCAAGAACTAACTGATTCGTTAGATCGAAGTGCTAAGTGCACGTTAGCCTTGCACGCAAGATGAATTCAAGATGCACCATCAGATAGTGTTCTTCCGTTAGGTTGGTAGCTCGCTGCTTGTCGCTACAACTATAATTGATACCACAAATGAGAAGTTATTTCCACAGAACACTTGATAAACGCACAACTGGGTATGACCCTCGAGATGTGAATTAGCCACATTTTGAAGGTTGTAACTAGCCAGCGGGAGGGAAGGACCACCTCCCCTAAAGGTCATTTATAAAATAAGTTTGACTTTTTAACAGTTAATATTAGGAAGGTTAACTAGAATTATTGAAGATGAAACTAAATGAATCAGGTACTGACACTTGTTTGATATAAAAAACAACTGCTTTATAAAGAGCAGATAGATTTTCGCAGGCCTTACCAACACAGCTTTTATAAATCCGAAACCTTCTCGCTAGATGATGCCAAAGACTTACTAGACACTGACAGACAAATTTCTGGTAGATGCTTTTTATCACCCATTAGAATGTGAAAGATCAAGTGGGTCTCTTTTTCCGAATTGTGGAAAAAAGAATTCAAACTTTCCGGCCTATAGGTTCAGAATCACTTGGGTAGGTCGATAATAATCATTTTCTCTTTCGAATTCTAAAAGGTAAAAAAAGGCTCTTTTCAAATTCGTCTTGGTAGTCTGGAGTGAAAACGGAATTTGCTTGAACAGAATATCCAACATAACTTAGCCTATAGTGGTATGATATCACAAATTCTATCCTCGGGCTGATGAAAGTTTTTCACGATTTAAATTCGGCGACGATTCCTCAATTCTCATCGCTTGAGCTCCACTTACCGAACTTGCCTTGGTGTGCGTTCCTATTGTCACAAATAGTTTTTATCTGTATTTTTTATTATTTTTGTAACTCATTGCCCGAATTCGGAACTGTTCACCAGGTACAAATGAACCAGTGATTAGAAAAATGAGAGTCAAAATAACATTAAATAATTATAAAATAATAAATTTATTCAGTCAAAAGGCTGCATGGGCGTTTTGTTTGATCCTTTTTAAGGTTTCTTCGTCAAACAGTAGCAAAATGTTTTGCCTCGAGACAATGCAAAATTTGCTGCCACACCTCATATTGTCCTTTACCTCGGTCTCGGTTGCAGGTGAGCTAATTTTCTTCCGAACATACAACTGTCTGACGTCACAAAGAAGTCATTAAATGATGAAACTGGTCGGGTACTTGCAAACAAAACACAAAAACTTCCTCTATAAGTTTTAATCGAATTACAGAGTGTCAGAAGAAAACGCTTGCAATTCGGTAGAGGTGGTGTAAGAACTATACAGGAAGAGTTATAAATGTACCGTTGTCGTAATCGCAACGCGTAAGCACACAACACGTAAGAAACGGTGTCAATGTACTATAATTTTGGGCGGTGTACACGTATATACAGAAGAATAATCAAGCATACATAATTACTACATGAGGATATATAGGTAGTGGACGACCAACCTCCAAGCCGCCATATAACGCAACGAGTCGTCGTCGGCCACAACAAGGAATATGTAGATGTTGTAAAACAATATTCTCATCGTAAATGTCGCACGAAAGTGCTAAACCGACGACAGACCTTAACGCTAGCAAGCCGGAGGTGTTTACTGCAATTTCGGAACCCACTGCTACAGGCTTAAATACAGGATGATTATATAAATGCGGTTATAGTAATGATAATGTATACGAGTTTACAAGCGCGTGTGTATAGTTGCGAATGATCAAAACATGTACAACGGGATTATTATGGGCCAGGCCGTCTAACAAAAACTGCACGTTTCATATTCTGGACGGCAGCGTAAAGCAGTCACGACTCAAAAACTACAATCAGCAATAAGATGCAAAGTATACAGCAAGCATACACATACGCTAACTACTATATGAACTGCAGCTGTGAACAAATCGGCAATCGCAAGACGTTGCGATTTTTCGGATGGTTTCATTTTAGATTCATTTGATTAGTATAAAAATTATGTACAAGTAGTAGGTGCATAAGCCGGTGAATACGTGGGACGTGCGAATTAACTATAGATTATCTACTACGTATGGTGGCACTTTGGTAGCATTGCTTATACAATAGTGATTCTGTACAGTAAATTAAACAAGACCTATATTCGGTCTTTTGGGGTAAGATTTTGGTCACTCCAACTTAAAATGTGCTGACGCTGTAGTAGCAAGCACTTAGAGATTAACATAGGGGTTAATTATTGTTAATTGAGTGTTTTGTTAGTTCGTGGGACAATCTGCTGCCCGTGCCGTAGGCTACTCGTGTTCCGGTGAAGCAACTATCTTTATGCGATCATAAACGAAGATAATGATAATAATTAATAATTCATGGCAGAATAATTAACACAAACCAGGTTTTATCATATCCTGAAGGTTTTGAGCAACTCCACAAGGTGCCAGGACCAGTTAAAAGAATCGGTCAGAATCATATAATATAGCCAGAATGTTTCAACGCCGTTCGCGTATGAGTGTGATCTATGAAAACCTACGGACGGAAATTACGTCATCGTCGTCAGTGCCTCGAGCCACAAATCGCGCTGTTTAAACGTCTAGACAAATTATCACGTACGTTTTTCGTTGTCCCTTGACCCGCACATTTCCAGTCAGTCGGTCGGGTTAACGTTATCTCCGGGTCGGATTATTGGACTGTTGAATGGAAGTAGGGGCTTGTATGTTAACGTGAACTACTTAATATAATACTGCGGCGGTGTTAGATGAGTTATGATGGGTGTAATCCTAACGTGTAGCAAATTACAGAGTATTTTGTACGAAGATTCATGCCTTGGTTTTGTTAGTCGCTACGAGTGCGGGGTATATGTACAGCGGGAAATGCATGCGAGTATGTCGGTAAAAATTGCGGACTAATAATAACAACAGAAAAAATAGCTAAGCTATAATTGTACCAAGAAACTGTACTGTATAAATTCTTTCGGATAAGTAAAAATTTACGTAAAAACGTTGTAAAAACGGAGGAATGGTGAGAACTGAGATATTTTGACACTAAGAACAATATCTAAAACCGTCATAAAAATCCGTTTTGGGGATCTTCAGAGTAATCTGGGACTTCGTTAACAAACGTACTTTATAGTTTAAACCAGTGGTTCCTTTTTTGGTGTCGGGGCCGAATTTCAAACTTCAGAGTACGTATGGAGCCGCATGAAAACAAAGTAATTATAACGAAAATTTTAAAGCATGTACCAACGAATAGCAACACTAACAAGAAAAATACCACAAATCAATTTAATGTCCAACTTGACTCCAACTCCAACTGACAAGTCAAAAAATAATCGCCCTAATTATTATAAATAGATTTTTTATATTTTTTGTGGGTTTTTTTGGGGTCAATGAGAGCCGCAAGTAGGCTAGCTCGGAGCCGCGGTTGGGAATCACTGGTTTAAACCATACACCGTAAACGTAATTTGAAGGTATTTTTCAAAAATCTCAGTCTGTCCCACTTCCCGCTTTTAAACACGCGGAATTGAATACAAGGGGACGTATGCTGAAAAACATGCAACAATTGGTAGAAAAAAGCTTAAAAGTAAAAAGCATGACAGCACCTAGACAAGAAATGCGTAAAAATAATAATTAATAGGCAACACATTGAAACTAAAGCGAACAACACTAAGGATACCAAACGCCAGACGTTGCGTAGGCGCAACCGTATTTAACTCCAAAATAACCTGTTATAGCATCGGAATTATTATGGCAATAGACTCTAAAAATGACTTCATATAAGAATCTGGTGTCTACTTGAAAGGTCAAAAGTGACTCATTGAGTGGAGTCTGATTGACGATAAAGTGCCTTTTATTGTGTGTTAGTCGGAAAAGATCTTGGCCGTTTAGTGTATGATATTAATGTAACCTTTGTCAGACACAGATCCCTGTGTGTTCGAAGCGAGGCATTCGTACAATCCAGCATCCTCGGTCATCAATGGGTCGACCTGAAGACACAAACATCAAAAGAAATTTAGTAATTAGACCGTATTTGAAGAAGATGGACTATGGGGCATGCAAACGAGATGCCACATAACAATGGGCAGTTCTTTGCAATTTAACAGGCTCGGGGTCGCGTTGTTAACTTGTTATACCGACAGCAAATTAACATTTATATCAAGTTCAAAATGGTTTGAATATGTCTATCCAAAAATTAGTTCAAGTATATTTCTGTTGTTAACTTAATAGGCTTTGGTTTTATTCCATAATCTATGTTGTGATGGTCTTATTTCAATACTTATAATTTTTTTTTCTACTCATGTTCTTAATCCATTGATGGCATTAGTATGGGCGCCAGATGGCTGAGGGCTTTTAGGTCGAGATTGCAATTTAGTCTGATGCGCCCATGCAAATGCTGAGACATAAATCATTCAAGCAAAAGCGATTCCATTCAGCACTGGGCTATAAAATCTGTGATTCACCATGATTTATTTTTTTTCAAGTTTGACTCCCAGGGTTAAATTGAAGCCTAACGTTTTCGTTATTTAATCTACCGCGTTATGTAACTCGAGTGTAAGAGAACAAGTTAGAACGGCTGAGAGTGTGTTTAATAAATGAAGATCATTCAAAGTTACGCCAGACACCTTCGGTTTTCATGGTGTGAAGCAGTCTGGGAGTTACGTGTACTCGTTCGGTCGTCATTTACTTTCAAAACACTTACCAAAACCCAGGCCGATATCTTATGTTTGTCCGGACCTCCGCGAATTTGCACAGCCATATTCAGTCTGTCTGATGGCATTTCTTCAAACATTTCGCTTTCATCTTCAAGTTGCGTTATCTGAACAAAAAGACAATGATAAAAAGTTCACGACGGAAACAAAACAAACATGATTTGATACGAACATAGCTTTGCCACAACAGTCATTTCACTACCAGTGGGCCATACGTTGTTAATACGAAGAGTGCTATCAAGTGTATGAAGTTGGGAGTTAAGAATTTAATTGCCCTGGGAGGACTCACTTTACGAAATGTGATATGCGGCGTGGGAATGCCGTAAGCTTCGCATGCAAGATAGACTTTTTCACCAGTTCGGTTGTTCACGTTGCCAGGTCTTCTCGTTAGAATGGGTACTGTTGGGGTTAACAAGTATAGGTTATAAACGAATATCGAAATACAGGCAACCATAAGAGAACTGATATTCGATACATACGTGTCCATCAAAATAGCTTAAATGCCTTAAATAAATGGATCTGGATGTCAAGAGGGTATAAGATTGTGAGAAGACAATCGTATAAGACAAAACAGGTAAAATAATTTTGTCATATATTGCTTATAATGAGTGAAGTGTTCGCCCCTTTCATCACTCAATTTTCAGCGACATATTTTAAAAAGTGATTAATTTGTAAACATGAAAAGCTTTTGCAGCTGATTAATTAATAATGTCACGACATTTCGAGATGAGAACCACATAATGGGGAGTTATAAATCACGTAGCTGACGGGATGGCTTCGGGCGAAATTCCTCGCCGCACTTCCTTTATAGCCACCATAATGCATTGTTTTATACAAGTGCAATTTTGTTCAACGACGAAACGAAAATCCCGCATAGTCCACCACTCGTCGTATAAGAGAAAAGGATAGCTCCCGACGAAAGAGCATCGCGCCACCTAAGTGTTTCTCTTTAAGCATACCGGAGTGCTTGTCGCCTTTCTGCCATATTTCTTCGTTCTAAACGGTAAAGTTAAACCAAACAAACGCTACGGTAAATAGCAAGGCTTGGTAAAAGTTAAGACGTGCCCACCAACCAGGAAACCATACCATGTAGGCGTCTTTAAGAGAGTGTTTCCTTATCAGAAACGGACCCGATGCCACGAAATAAGATGTTATTACCTTGTAATCATAACAGAAGGAGAATTTCATCACCTACACAGACTTCCATAATGACTGGAAATAACTTAATTTCTCCAGTTTTAATTTCATCCAACAACGACCACAATTAGCTTAGTCCTGCCAAGTTGAATTTGATTTGATAAGTTTTACTAATCACTAAAGCGCTTTACAGTGACGTAAACATGGTCATAAAGGATATCCTAATTGTGCAATCAGCAAAAAAGCTTCTTTCATTCGCCAGCCAGCAAATCAAACCGAAACCAGAAGTTATGAATGTGGCAAATTGGTGATATTACAGCGTGGGCAAACAAGGCAGCTAAGAATTGGAAAACAATGTGTGTTCTGACGCCAAACATAGAAAACGCAAAATGAAGAAACGATCCGATTTAATGTGTTTACTGAAGGATACAATGCAACAAAACGTCGACTTTTAAAACAGTTTTACAGCAGTTGAAGTGCCTGCGGCTTTCGAATATTAGTAATTTTGTTGCTTCCACGGATGTTTTTGCGGTATTACATGGCAGCGTTTAAAAAGAGAATTGAAATATCCTACAAGTCACTGATGTAGCGTGCCCCCAACACCAATCGCGTCAGGTAACGCTGATGGGACCTAGACGCTTATATTTACATGTATGCGCAACGCTAAGCCTTGTGAAGCGCTAACCGCTACATACACAAGAGAAAGTATGGACAGTTAAAACATGTTTTTAAACAAATGAATCACTTAATCCAAATGACGCGTGTTAACAAGAGCTTTTTTACCTACCTTAAGCAGTTAATAGTAAACAAGTGTACAAAAGATCACTCTTGGTGACAAAATAATAACCATAGTGAAATGCTAAAAAATACACCCCGGCTTATCTGCTAAGTCAAATCTTGCCTCCTCAAGTGCTAGTCATTCAGTTAAGAGGCTACGGATTTTCTTTAAATTATAGCTTTTGTAGCTTTTTCACGCAGTTGCAAATGTAAACGCTCTTGAGATCAGTAAACTTGTTCCTATCTAAAGATTGCTTTGCCAAGTTTCAACACAAAAGAAGTGATAAGAAAAATACTTATTTAACTTTCCCTAAAGACTTTACAATGCACATCTTGTGCTGGAGGAAATGCCAGAAACAGAAAAGCATTTTAATCCTAAAACTGCATCAAATCTGGGATTTAAATTAAACAGTATTATAAAAGTTGAAAAGGAGTTTTGCTTGGAACTAGGTGATACTACAATAGTTGGTGAAATGGTGATAAACCATAAAGTAACCTATATTAATGTTTCATAGGAAATTGGTAGATAATTTATTAGATTCTTACATTCTTCACATTCTCCATGGTAAGCCACATCAACCTTGGAGGAGTTACGTTTAACTCTCATCCAGGATGCAACCTGCAGATCGCACTTCGTCTTGTAAGTGACTCCATCTTGACCACAGAACGGGCCTTTCTTGGGATGCTTACAATGGCATTCACCATAACGGTCTTTACCGGTTGGATCTGTCATGAGGAAGAACAAACAGAAAAATCTACCAGTGATAATAAAAGTGTTCGAAAACTGTGGTTTAGTTTTCCTAACCCATCACACAGCTAAATCCATATTTGTGGTCAGACAAGGCACAAAATCTTCCGATCTCTTCACTGCACACACTTCCTTCCACACCCAAACAAGTCTCACAGCAATCACATCTATCTCGTACCCTCAGTTCTGCTGGACAGCTGATCTATTCAAATACATGATAACATTTTATGAAATTGTGACATGGCACTAAGTAAAAAAATTTGAATTCCTATTGAAAGAAATACAAAGCAGTGAAAGTGAAAGCAATATAAATGTAAATCACAAAATACAAAGTATTCATATAACGATAAGTCATATGTAAAAGTAACAAAGTTATAATATAAACAAAGTACCTTTGAGTATTAAAACCATTATGTACTGTAGTTAATCACATCGCCGTTACAAATAATAAAGGATAGATACCAAGTCAAATTTAAAGTACGAGCTATACCTCTGGACAAGACTCAGCACAGGCACATTCATCTGGACTTTGTGAATGAGAAAGACCAAGCAACATGAAAACAACACAAATAACAAGCTTCATTTTATGTGCTTAACCTACTTGATTAATTCAGTTGTACTCTTTGAAGTTTGACGCCTATTCGGTGAAAAACATTTCCTGATAAAAACAAACGAACTATACAACTGTATACTATTTGTAAGTATCATATACCGTAGACAAAAAGTCAATAAGTCAGGAAAACTGCACTTCATGTAATTGTAAACACTGCAAATGAACCTGCTTATGTGCTTAGCTTCTTATGGTTATGATTGATAATATTATGATTTCCTATGAAGTATAAACATTAAGAAAATAAATTAGTTTTTTACAACATTAATAAGTTCTAAACACCTCAGAGACAAGATAGAATCGACTATACACCAGATTTTGACCCAGCCTATTTAAAGTGGCTTAATACAGTAGTTTAACTTAGTCATTAAATTTCTGCACAAATGTTAGATTATAAAAATTTGCATTTTAGTAAGCAACCTAATTCTGCAAACATGTTCTAAAAAAAGCTTTACAACCATTTACACTATTTAAGCTTACATGTATGACAGGCAGTCTCAGAGGATAATGCACTAATGATAATACCCTATCATACACGTCATAAATGTATCTAAAGCAAACGGTGCTCTCATGCAAAATTCAAATCGTTGCAATATGTTTTAAGTCACTTATATGATTTACATATGAAGTACCATAGCACACGTAGACATGGTTTTTTATCATGATATAAAACCAGTATACATGATAGCCTATATAACCATTTACAAAGTGACTATTTCACCATATGTAGGAAACGCAGCCTGTTGTTAACGAAAGACGGTTAGGAGATAGGGTACATGCAAAAAGTTGATCTTAGCTTTTTAAGGTTTTGTTGGAGTTAGATTTAGATTAGAAGGTAGGTTTAGGTTACTATGTTATAAAACTTATAACATTTAAATTAGGTTAACCAGAAACTAGCTTCGAACGCAAATTTTTTTTCGTTAAAATAGTAACAGCCAATCATTTATTAATTATTTCCGACGAAACAAACAACCTTTTCAAATTCTTACAAGCACCATGAAACACTTCGATTAAAATTTAACGTTTTATTTACCACTGCGTCTTAATAGTCTACATCCACATCTAAATTGCTAAATTCACTTGCTTCATTTCTATTACCCTTACCCTACAACTGTACAACACCGTAGTACCGAACAAGGGTAAAGATTTGCGAGAAACAAAACGAAAAAAGGCTGGCAAAACGATAACAGTATTGGTAAACACTGCCACCTTATGACTGGTACAGTACAAAGAAATACTTCACACAATTCTCTTAAAGGTCACGTATTCTTCTCGGGTAGCATTGACATAGATCAGCGGTTCTTAAACTTTTTTGAGCGCGACCCAAATCTGAGTTTCATGATCACCTCACGACCCAAACCTATGTCGCGACCCATTTTAATGTCCTATAGACCTATATTATATTATATTAACCTATGTCGCGACCCACCTATGTCACTATGTCGCGACCCATTTTCTGACCCTCCGCGACCCATGTTTGGGTCGCGACCCATACTTTAAGAACCCCTGACATAGATGCATATCGGCCAACAGATGAAATCACTCATAAAAATTTATTTGTCGAAATATACTAGAACAAGTTATTGTCGTGTAAAGTAAAAAACAAATTTGAAAATGTAAAGGTACAAAAAGTAAAATAATCAACGAAGGAATGTTAATCAAGGAAAACGAAAAGAAAAATGTCCGAAGGGTGGTGCTTGCCGCCACTCTACCTCACCTCCCAGATAAGGTTTGTGCTCTTATGGTACGAGCCGCAATCGACTAAAAGTTGGCAGCAGTATACGTCAGAGGTAAGGGGATCCTCGTAGTTGCAGGACTACACAAAATACTAAGCAGTCGTTCGATCTTTGTCGTACGTTGTGGTTACAGATACTCGGGAGATCTTTTCGGAATGCAAACTGACTCGGCGTTGATTCAGCACGTTCGAGACTTCCCGAGGTAACCAATGTGGCCGATCTGAGACGTCTAGGTGCATGCATAATGTTTCATCAGAATCCCAGTAATATCACGTGTTCTTTGGGGTAGCACGTCTGGCATAGATGCATATCGGGCAACAAATGAACAAACGGATAACCCTTTATTTGTCGAAATAAATTAGAACAAATAGTCGTAATATGAAGTAACGTACTGAACAAAGTTGAAAACGCAAGGATATATTAAGTAAAGTAATCAACGAAGGAATGTAAACGAAAGAGAAAAACGAGAACTTAAAAGGAAAATGTCCAAAGCGAGTATAAATGCATAAGTTTTGCGCAAAAATTCATTCAATTAAGTTTATTTGATTCAATTTGTTACACATCAGTTAGATATGAGTTTACGTTTGTCATTTTATTGACAACCTCGATCGAAGGTATTTTGTATGTATGTGACGTGGTCGTAATTGGGGTGTTTTTACATTAGCGACAAAAAAGTATGACAGGGGGATACCCTGAACAGCTACCTTACGTGTTTATGTATAATCACTATATTTGGTAAAATTTCTAGTTAAACGGTTATGAGTTATACTGTTGTTGAGCAAACGTTAGCTTGTTGAAGTTTTTTTGGTAAAGAAAATGTTTTCAGAACCAGTACAGCCGAGGATAATGTGTTCATATTTTGGATAGGTTAGCGTTGTACGTTACAAGAGAAAATAAACAAACTTCTTTGGCTTGCAATTTGCTACACAGAAATTTACGTCCCGCTAAATTTTCTGGAATTAAGCTAACACACAAAAATATTTTAAATAGTTAACGCAAAAACATGAAAGTTTTATACGCTTAAAGTTAGCACCATAGCTTACTTTTTGCTTTTTACAATCAGAATAGACAGTTGGGATATGCCAAATCGAAAAAAGATCCGCATTTGTGAGAATATCAATAATTTTTAGATTCGTGCGAATCTAATTCAAAACCGCTAAATTTGATCATAGTGCATGAGCAAAGTTCCTGACGGGCAAGAAAAATGCATGAAGTTATCATTTCATTGATGGATTTTTGTAATCAACTTGTATTTTTTGAATTTGAAATTACAAAAACCTTTCACTGTCTTTAATGTCAATCAACAAGTCAGACCTCTAAAGTTTACTTTTGATTTTTTATTACTGATAAAATAAAAGATTCAACCCTAAACTGCCTGCAAGATTTGGACAAAAAAGGTAGATGGAAAGGAGTTATGATGTGATAGAAAAAACTTTATGATGTAATAATTTTTCAATATTTGATTCCGATACAAGAATGCAAAAGTAAAGGAGATTCGTAATGTTCGGATTCGTGTTAGTTATAACACATCTCTATGTCACAGTCAATAGCGAAAAAGTGGCTAAATGATCTGATATCTTAATGTTACACATTGTTGTAGAATTTATCTTCAAGAATATTCCAAAGAATATGCCACGCCAAGCATTTCACGTAAAAATGTATGTCACTGGTGTACTTTTTCTATGACAGCACCATTTCGGAGATGTCTGGTATAACAAACAAACTTTTACAAACAGGTCCATGCCTAACTACTGATCAAACTTTGAAAAAAAGCTATTTCAGTAAAGCATCACATGGGGCTTGCCAGTTTTACAGCTTTTCCTGCTTAATAGCTGTGTTGCTTTTGAAGCAAAAATCCCTTCCACAACAGCTTTCAGAGGCAGGCGTATTCCCTGTTTCTGGCTTACCATCTGGCATTATTGCATTTACTCAAATCGTAAGTTGCAAAAACGATGATTCAAAAAGCTAAGTAAGCTGCAGATATCAGATAGATTTGGTATTTATCAGCTTACAACTAGATGCAGTTATTCATTTAAATAAACTCGGTTTTTTACGTTTACCATGAAATATTCTGACAAACTGATTACACGAGTGCAGTTTTCAGCCATGTTAACCATTTTAGAAATTGTTGTATTTATATGCTGCAATTTTTTAATCCATTTTAATGAGATACCGTGTAATAGTTAACCAGTGTTTTATAAAATCATTGTATCATTTGTTAAGTACATTGTATCAGACAAGTGATCATAAATTCATTTTTTTCTTTCAGTACAAACACATATGTTCAAATAATCTTCGATTGATTTTTTCTTCACACTGTGACTTTTGTATACAAATATTTGCCAAAATGGAAGAATTGGATAATAACAAAAAACGATTACTGGACATTGTTCTTCGAATTCCTGGTGTTATCATGCTTGAATTGCTGTACATGGAAAGTCTGACTTTTAAAAACTGGACTTTGCTGATGGATGTTTACAATCAGCCAACCTGGAATTTTGATTTCTTTCTTTATATTGTTGCCTGGTTACTTGTTCTTCTTCCCCATAAATTACTTATTAGCTTTTATTCTTTTGCAATATCGTGTATTTCTATGCTTGCAAGCCATTATCTGCTTCAATATCTGCTTTCAAAGACCAATGTTATCAAAGCTGATGATTGCATTGTGAAGAAAGAGGTCATGGGTGAGATTCCATGGATAAACACCATCATCGGCAACCAAGAAGCGATTGAAACTTCTGTGACTGTCATTCTCGCTCAAATTGCTTTGTCCTTGCTTTCGTGCAAAGTTGTGAATGCGAAACCAAAGTCACTCGTCCTGTTTTTGTGCCCCCTTTTGCCATGGACAAGTGGATTATTTGCATCCAATGTGCTAATTGACATGATACATGTTGCATATATTCTGAATATTGCTGTAGTTTTGTTTTATCTCATGCCTGGTATTAACATTTTGAAGCTGCGATTTCAATGGAAACTATTGTGGATAAAGATGCAGCTGATATCAAGAGTCTTCGGATGGCAAGGCATCATCACCTGGCTTTTAGATGTGTATCAAATACAGAGATTGTTAATTACATGCTGGGTACTGAGATATATGTTTCAGTTACTTGCAAATATATATGAAGGTTTCGACTTCAGCCACATCGACAGTGGAATATTTGAAAACTTTGAGATATGGATCAATCACCTTCCTTTCAATGTGTCAGTCATAGCATTGCTGTTATTTACGGTTGCTCAATGCCTGACAACAACAATCAATTTATTTGGCCTTGTGTGCATAGTAAAAAACAGTGTCAAATTGCAATACTTTCTTATCAGGTAATTTTTATACAAACACTACTTTTGTCCACCTGTTATGCATTGAACACATCATAAATGTTGTTGTTGTACAGATCTTGGTTACACTGGTCCTTTCACGACCACCCGCCTGACTCGGTTAGTGGCCCACTCACAGGCAAGTATTTTATTAATTAGCATCATTTTTATTTGATGGTTTCATGTTTAAATGGCGCATTTTTGTGTTGTCAAGGTGTCATTGATGGAGTAACTTTACTAATAATGACCTTATACACGGATGCCATCAATGTTCAAGTGGAAAGTCGACTCATCTTAATGATATACTTTCTCTATACAATTGCTTCATCTCAGGTAAAACTGGTAGACCTATCGGCATGAAAAAACTTATCATTATCTGTGAAATTTTACTGCAGTTTTAAGATTCAGAAATATTACAAAATTAACTTATTGTGTATATTTGGTCCGATTTAAAGATTGTCAAATGCTTTCATTTTTACACCACAATTCATTGCTATTAATTAATATCCACTTATCTAAACATAAACCAATCATCAGTTTCAGAGCATTTTCAACATTGTCGATCCAATATTAATGACATTAGCAACTGCCCACAATGGTTCTGTTTGGAAGAATTTGCGGACTGTGACTTTTGCCCTGTTTCTGTTGGCAGTTTCAGGATTTTTGTCATATATTTCTGTTTTTATGATGAGGTACCCTGCTTAAATGATTTTTTTCTGTAACAATTTATCATGTAGAGATAAACTAGAACGTAACATAACCTAGAATTATTGTGCAGCAGCAAAGTGTTAGGAGTTACGATTTACACATAAAATATTTTATTGATCAGATGTTTCGCTCAATACCAAAACGCCTTTCTCAATGTAAACTTAACCATGCTGTATAGTTTGTCCTCTAGTGCATTGAGAAAGGTTGTAGTATCGACCGAAACTTTTGATGAATAAAATGTTTTCCAATGTGTTGTCTCTTACATTCCCTTTTACGTGTTGTTCAGTAATTTAAATAATTTACTGTTAACCAAACACACTTGGTTTAATTTCCAATCACTCATCAGCACATGTAGATTTCTTGGATTAGCAACACTTTGCGTTTGTTTACTATCAATACAGTTCACAATGTAATGAGATTGAGAAAATGTCTTTGCAGATCAACTTTTTGGATTTTCATCATCACTTACAATTACATGAACACTTTTTCACTCATTTTGGGTTCACTTGCCATTTATTGCATTTTGATGGTCGACTATCTAACCCTTAGAGGATGGACTAGCTTAGATGATGTGATGTTTTACATAAGAGCCACTTGCAGAGCTGTGGAGTTTTGCATCACCCTTTGTATGTGTGGTTATATAATGATGACGCTTTACACAGAAATGACAAGCTTTTTAGGTAGGAAGATGACCAAATTATAACATTTCCTCTATTTTCGTATGTTATTTATCCAGATCGTCAAGTGATCAACATGATTTCAACTCCTCATATTCGTTGTTACTATTACTGATCTTTACAGGAATTGCCATGCTTGCCGTATACACATATTACTGCATTGTCCAGCGAGGCGGAAAAGGTTGGAAAATATGGGTAATGAGGAGGCAAGCAGCAAATAAGGTAAAATCTCTTCCCCTCGCATCCAAGGAAGAGCTGGAGGAAAAAGAGGATGACCTTTGTCCAATCTGTTATCAGGTAAAAATTAAAAAAAGTTGTATGGTGCTCTATTTACTATATTACGGAATGAAGGAGTATTTCCAACTGTTCTCAAATGGGAGCAAAATACACACCAGCAATAAGAAAAGGACCTTCGCTGAATATAATTTATTTAGGCAATGGAAAGTGATGTGAGGATTATGCACTGTCAGCACCTATTTCATGAGAACTGTCTCAAAAAGTGGTTTTACATTCAAGACAAATGCCCGATGTGTTATGCTGAGTTTAAATCAACATCACAAAGTATGCCAGTGGAGAAAGCTATTGAGGTAAACGAAGATGATGGAACTGTGGAAACGGATAATCACTCACACAACGGAAATGACACTGCGCAGTAAAGAAGCAAATTACATCTTTTATAGTGCCATAAATACGTTGATTATGATAATAAAACAATGATTTTGTATATGCTTTGCATATGCACCAACGATAGAAAATTGATTTGCAACACTCGCAAATAAAAACGAAATTTGACAAGCTGGAGACAAACATAGGATTAGGTAGCACAACATGTCTGCCATCAGCCTTTTGCCCATTTTCTGTGTTACAAAAGATGAGCTAAGACTAGTGCGTTATTTTACAAGGATTGTGATGGCATTGCACAGTGAATAAACAACTACTGCATTTTCAATAAATATGTCTAAATATATAACATAGCTTCGTTTCTCTTCACTATCGTGAGTGATCACACCAAGGAGTCTGTGATTTATCACAAAACAGTTCCACGTTATATATATGTACAGGTGCTTCGTCAATGGTCAAAACTCGCTCAGATTCAAGTGTATATCGCAAGGTATCATAGCCTGTTGCTTTATCCCTTTGGAATTGGGTCTGCAAACATTATTTTTTAATTTTGGTAGCTAACAATACTTTTATACTATACCATGAGCTTGTATAAAGTCTTTGGACAACACGAGCTCTGGTTACCAAGCTAGCCTTTGTGAAAGTTCCGATTGTCAAGCATTTTTCTTATCTATCATAGTATGATATGACATCATAACAGATATCTCACCTTTTTCTGTTCACCGTATCGTTTGTAGTCACGTGGCCGCCTCTCTTTATCATGGATGTGTTTAAAGGTTTCATAACCTGTGCTAAGTCCAGTGGGTCTGTAGAGCTGCAAAATAAAATGTTATTTCCGACACTTTTATCTTTGTGGCTGATGTGATGCTAAACTGGCCGTAAGCCATGATGGACATACCGTTAAGCTGTTTTCACGAAACCTCAGATAGAGCTCATCATCCTCTCTGCCCCAACCCCAAAATGTGTTAGAAAGTCCACGGCACTTAAAAGTTAAAGGGTTGTTGAGAGACAGGGTTGCTTGTCACAGCAAATACACTCGATGCTTACCATTTGAAAGTGCTTGATGGACATCATGAGCACTCCCCCAATGTAGGTCTTGTAGTGATACATGGGATGATATTCAGGCGATGCAAGGTGATATGGGCCCTAGGAAATACAGGGCATCACTGTGATATGGGTGGGTTAATGTATAACAATGCCCATCGTTTGAGACAGGTAATATTTACTTAGTGGGTGAAGTGATTATGATATCAACTTATCAAGCCCACTAGTGCTTTGTTATGTGAACTAAATTTTATATATATTAAATGACAAGGCAATGTGGGATGTGAACAAATTTGGAGGAAAAGCTGACCATAAACAGCCAATTTCAATCTGTGTGATTCTATTTCTACCTTTTTAAAAGAATATTTAGTTTAATTAACAGCATGATATCCATAGAAACCATGCGCATCTGTTATTGCAGAGTAAAGGCCATGACTCTATTCCAACAGCAGTTCAAAGTTTAGTATTGCAAGTAGGAGAGAACCTGACTCCATATTTGGCCTACCTTTTCAGGAAAATGATACAATAGTTCGACATTATTTGGCAACAGATCCACATCATGCATCACTAGGTAGTCACATTCATCTCTTGTCTTCAAAAATCCGATGTTGATGAGAGATGCCCTGTTGAATCTAAATACCAATAAATGTTCAATCAAATAGAATATATCCAGACATTGTTCAGGAATTTTAGTCAAACTAAATATTTTAGTTCAAAAGCAGATCTCTGAAAACCTGTGTGAGTCTATCTGATTGACCACTACAATCTTGTGTGGAATTTTTTGGTTATTCAAAAATGTATGTATCCATGGTGCAAACTCCATTAGTTCCTCAAACCGGTCACGAAATGGTACAATCACCGCCAACGTATGAGGATGCCAGTCTGAAATGTCATTGATTGTGTGTTTAACTTCCCTGCATTTAAAAAAGCCATGTTACACTTGGTTTAGTACACATAAACTTAAAAATACTACATTCAAGAATATCAAGACAACACATCAATGAAAAGTGTACTTAAATAATCATGAGTGCATATCACAGAACCACTTTAAACACAATATGTTTGGGCATTATTGCTGTTAAGTCAGCAAATTTAAAGAAAAATGTGTTGAATACCATTGCATATGCATACAAGTTAAGCCAGTATAGCAAATAAACTCACAACTCCACAGAAAAATTTACAGAGACATGGCAAATAAAAAATAGAAGGACTTTAGTAACTGACCTTTCCTCATCCATATTTTGGACAGGCTGAAATTTTGGATTCAAGTTGTTTTCTACATTTTCTGATCTAGCAGCATTTTGTGGATTTGGATCACAGCGAAAAATAAAATAGATGCAAAGGCTCATAGTGATACACAGAAGAAAACATTTGGTAGCAGAAATTCTGACCATACCTTCTCCCTTTAAACTGGATTTAGATATACAGTTCTAAGAAAGAACTCTAAGAAATAGATTTGGTATTTAATTAATCTTTCTGCTGAAACCAGCCTACCAATAACTGCGAACAGGACAGTTATTACTACAAATGTAGTTATCCATGGAATTTGTCAACCCGCTTTCATTCTTTTTTAAATTACAAGCCTTCTCGGCGTTAAAATTGGTTTGTAAAAACTTTTGAACACTCAGTGAGTAACATATGAATTTCTTTAAATTGTAAGCAAAAAATATTTCACTAACTTTTGTTTTACAGTGCTTTGAACCCTACTCACTGGACTTGTTTGATATAATGTCCCAATACGTGGCCAGCATAACATGTCAGTTCGTATTTACTCATACTTCTACGATTAGTCTATTATTTTAAACTTATCTAAAATTCAAAACAAAAATTAGTTTATGTAACATTTCTAACTATTTGTTTTTTTTCTAATACTGTACAGTCGCGACCGTCGATGTCAGCATAATTTTTCGTTTCCCACATTAATAGTAAAAAATTAAAAGAATGAAAAAAGAAATGGATTGAAACATTCACTAATTTTCGAATTAAAAGGACCTATGTTACTGTTTTTTTTTTGAAGCTGTAATTTAGTTATCTACCCAAACTCTTACCTCTTACAACTAAAATATTCTAAAAACAAATTCGTAAAAAGCTAGCCTTAATATTGGCATAATTCGAACACCAAACCTCCAGCAATTTCAGCATACTAGGGCTAGGCCAAGCCCTGCCTCCAGGCCTGTATGGAAAGCTTGCATTTTGGCACAGGGAGATTTACGTCTGCAAAAATTAGGGTTTATGTTTTAAGCCACGCAAGTATTTAAACTTTAATTATTACGTTATTAATTATTATATTTAAATTAATATTTAATTTAAAATACGACTTTGCAATCGCATTACCTCGTAAAACAAGACGCCAAAATGCTTTGCATAAAACACAAAGTAAGTACAGAATCATAGCAGGGAAAAGTACCAAGCAAACTTTGCAAAATGTTGAGATTCATCGAAGCGTGACGAATGAGCTTCTTATATTCATCTATAATGATTTGATTTGCCAAATTTCCTATAACAGTTTCAACTAAGCACATGTTAAAATTTTCTTGTGACGTCAAGAATTGCAGCATGTTGGTTTTGAGTAGAACCCTGCAATTGGTGGCGTCATGTACTGTTGTTGATTAGTAATTTGAATCCTGTCATGAAATACAGACCGGAACATCGTTAAGTGAACACCGATCAACCTGTGGAAGAGACACTTCGTTTCTACGATTCTTTGCTGACTTTACCTAAGATCCGATTTAAGCTCCCGATTTTCCCTATTTCACGCCGACTAGGAAGGTCGGCCTCCCAAATATAGACCTGGAAGGAACAACTGCTGCATAGTTTGGCATAGGCACACGCAATACTACTTTTTATGAGCTTCAGTGCCACTTTTGATGTGCGTTATTTTATGCTTAATGACTTGGACAGAACTTCTGTGCACTCAATTTTGAAGACTGAATAAGTGAAACTATGAACTTCCATTGCGTCTCAGCATTTTTTGCGCACAGCATTTGTTATTTTTGGCTGTTTGGCCATCCAAGGTTTTGTTGAAAACGGCCAAGCTCTGCAGTCCGGACTGCTGATACGTCAAGCCACAGACTATTATGGTTTTATACTTGAATTATAAGAGTCACTACAAAAGCAATCTAAGGAGATAAGCAAACATGGTGCATATATGTACGTACCGCAATTTGAAAACATGTGCAGCTATGTGCTGAAATAACCTCACATCGAACAGAAATTAATTTTTTTTTGAACGATGACAAAATGACCACTTTGAAATAGATTCAAACTACTTTGGTAGTTATAGTTACACTTAAACGGACCACAGTATCGTGATAAATATTGGAAGACCTAGATTTTTATAAGCTGAAATAAACACGGTAGGTTAGTAGATCGGTAAATTGCAAAGTACTGTATTCGAAGCAGTCATCTTAATGCATTGTTACCAACCGATCATAGGTTGTTCTAATATTGTTCAACCTTACAACGCAATCAACAGTGTAAACAAAAATGCCTTCTTTTTCATTGTAACGAAAAGTCTTGCTTGTTTATGGATCTTTCGTTGTAAAGCATTTCCCCTCCTAATCGGCACTATATCAAAATTTTGTCAAGTGTCAACCATAATCCACCTTGTTTTACGTATTGGTGGTAACTGTAGCGAAGATAAGTTCATTTGTCATTCGTATTTGAGGAATAACAGCATCAATGGGCATGGAGTAAGGTGGGCTTGGCAAGTCCCTGTTTGGCGTATGACGAGGGATCTCGTTAGGAGGAATTTCAGGAAGTCGTCGGAGGGAATGAGCAGATGCGGCGGATTGAATGCTTGGCGATGATCGTATTTCGTTGACACGAGGACGAACGACAGTTTTCTTTTGTTTTTGCGTTTGGCAGCATTTCACTCCAATTGCTATTGCCACAAAAACCAATACTAACCCCGAAACTCCAACGCTAACTCCCAAAACAAGAGTAGATTCTGCATCGTCTTGACTCTTTTGGGTGTTGGTAGGAGTACTAGCGGCCGTGGTTGGAGGATCGCAATCCAGAGATTCTACACTGTCTGGAGGTGCACACTGTTGGGACCAACTCAGGCACGCTCTTGTCCGCAGCCATAACTCGTTGCTTGTTCTAAACTGGCAAGTAGACCAACCGGTCCATGTGAAGCAATCAGTTGAGCTACACAGCTTCAATGTGCTCCTAGTAATCACTGGACGTGGGGTAGTGACCAGAATGCATTTAAACTGCCTTGGTGGACCGCCTGTGCTGACAGTATCGGAGCAAGGCGACCCTTCGATGTTGCACACCCTCGTTTTTCCGCTCTCTTGAATGTGACAAGAGGAACTATCCGATTGAGACCACGAGCCCCACTGCCCGGCACAAGATTCGGTGTTGAGACAAGCTTTAACCTGGGTTAATCTACAGTTGTCTGATAGACATGGAAGTTCTCTTTGGTGGGTTCCTTTATAGCACAAAGAAGAGTTGCACGCCGTAAAGCTGAAAAATATTTACAGCAATTCAATATCTTGATCTTTCAAACATGTGCTGTACGGTAAACTACAGCCTACGTTGATCATTTTAAGCAGGTCTGCCACGTAAGTTAATTGAGCCGTATATTGTATTTACTACAGTGCTTTATTGGTTCACAATTGACTAATGACTGGCGACAACGTTCTATCATTGACTTAATCGATATAAGTTCCAACATCTCGTACTTTTGTTATCATTCTAAAATATCTATTACTCCATGATGAAATTTTTTTTTACCCATTAAAATGGTTGGTTTGTGAACCAACGCTGGAACAACTAGATGAGCAAATATCGGTTGTAGTCTCTTCCCGAATGCAATCGACGGCTTCATCGGTGCAGGTTTTGGTTCTTCTCCATAACGTCAAACTACTTTCAAAAATCCAGTTTGACCAGTCGGAACTTCCCGTCACTAACGTTGCAAGGGCAGTCCATACTAAAATTTGAAAATTCATTCTGCTCTTACGCCTTAGAATATAACCTGTTGTTTTCACGTCGAATTTTTTCTTGTAAAACAATGTCACGAAAGTCTAAAAGGATCCAAACAAATGTCTAAAATAATGAAAGCCCTTACATCAACAGCAACTCTCTAGATTGGCTGTTTATAGTCAATCAAAAGTCTTTGATGCCAGCCCTAAATACGTAAAGGCAGAAGTGAGTCATCGCAAAATGCAATCGGATTGTTTTGGAAGCATGAATATAGACGGGATGATTTGTGCTATGACGATTCAAAAAGTGACGTTATATCACGCGCCTGTGGACTGATAGAAACCTTTACTACGTTTATGGAAACGTAACCAGTTACAACGTCACCGGCATGACCAGTGTTCCAACATTGTTACGTTTTGAAGGGTTTGAGCACGTTCAATAAAGTAGTATGCATTACAAACGACTGATACACGACATCGGTAAGTCTAATCAACGTCAAAGTAATTCTTCAAAAAAGTACAGGTTCTGGTTAAAAGTTTATTGAATAATCTAGGCATAATAAAAAACATAAAAGCGGTGACGATCCAGAAAATTGTATAAATTGGTTGATCTAATAAAAATTGCGGTTTTGTTTTTGCACAATTGCACAGCTGAAGCCAAAAGCTGCAAGTGCCAAGAATAAGATAATACAACATTGCACGATTCCTTTCAACTGTATGTGAGTGAAAATATTTAAAACGGCATTATGGACTAAGAGTATCTGGAAATACACCTGTGCAACCGTTATCATGGGCACAGGTATATGCTTTCAAGAAAGTATTAAGTTGTTAGGAACAAAAACGACATTTCCATTACACGTTCTAAAGACCATGGTAAGCCAGGATCTTATACTAAATTGGAAAATAGTTTACAAGAACAGTACACATTGAAAACTTCAACTAACTTTCATCACAAAACAATAAAACAAATTTTGTTGGACAGATGATTTCTGAAGCCATGCCGGCGGATGATACAAATATTGCTCAAAAAACTATATTGCTTGAAATAAAAACAAATACAAGGGGAATACGTAAGAGTGTTGACAATTACAAAAATATAAAATACAATACATCAACGATAATTAAGTTAATATGCGCGGAAAACAAGAGTTAAACTCGTCAGTAAATCTTAAAAGATTTGTGCAATAGCATAGAAGAACATCAACTAAATCACCAAGCAAAAATCTCTGAACACAAATCCATCTTAAACAATTAAAAAAAAAACGAAAAGTAACCATAGTAACTAAAACTTTTTTTCAAGTGTTTACGACGTTAAAATCAGCATTAACAAGAGTTAAGTATGTACAATAAGTTACGTTTTAATATTTCTATAATGTGTAATTGAACAATAGCTAGAAGCTAAAGCGAAGATTTGATCGTTGAGCAACAGATGTAACGCGATATTCGTTTCAACAGAATTACATTAAACGCCGATTCACTTCACTAATAGCAACGTGTACAGCCCTTTATCAACATCTAGCGGTATTGTATATCGTATTTTCTAAACTTGAAATCTAAAGTGTTGGTACCGTGAGCTAGCTGAACACGACGAAAAGGTCAACATAAGTTAGCAGAGCGCTGAAGAGCTGTTTATAAAAATATTTGCAGTTCAAATTAGTTTCCACTTCTCATAATTATTATGTGATCAAGCCAACGGAAACCGAGTACAAAGCTACCATATTTCGGTGCACCTAAAACACAGGAAACCGTGATGATTGGGGCTACGACGTTATTAATCTATTTTGAGAGTAAAAGCATTAAACATTCACTGCCCATATTGCAATTACGGGCAGCGAACGCGACGAACTAAAAACACGTACATAGTGTTGCTCCTTCACAGAAAAAATATTTATTTGCAATTATTTTGAAGAAGTTTCGCTTCCATTTACACCGCTAGACGTCGCCACGGAGTCATCGTCGGCAAGCGAGGAACTGAAGAAAAGGTAAACTGGCTTGTGGTCTCCCATGCATGCCTTCTGGCCTATTGTGCTGTATGTTACGCTAGGTGCAATTTCCTGCAAAACAATACAGAAGGGTGATGCCGTCTCGCTAGCTAAGCTTTTGCAGCCCGATAGTGAGTTTTGAATAGAGACTGCTGTGCCGAAAGTTGGACGCAATTCTACTTACAGTACGTAACTGCATCTAGTACGGTAAGTCCGCCTTTACGCGCATTGACATCGCGTAAAACAAAAACAACGCATCAAATCCAATCTGTTTAAACACACGTTACAAGCTATCCTCATAAAACGTATTAAACCGCTGCATAGTTCAACACCACCTGGCACCAATCATTAAAGATTGATGCACGTGTTTGCCAAGATTATCAGCCTTGGCTTCAATTGGAAACTTAAATACATAAATTCAGTAAGTTAGCATTTCAGACTATGTGCAATTTCTATAAGAGGCATAATTCCTGAAAGCGTTGCAGTTTCAATTGGGGCGTCTGTCATTATTGTTAGTTTTCCAGCATCATACCACCCTGATTGCACTGGGCACTATTTTAACTCCAATGATCATTTTCACAAAATTATCGCAATTATCACAAAATTAATTATCATTTTTAAGATAAATCGACACAAGAAATAATTAACACGAGGTCATGGCGGTCTTGGCGAATTTCTCCAAGATTTAAAGCTGTAAATGAATGAATTGAAATTAAAAAGAGGATGACAACTCACCTCAGACTGAAGCCAATCCCAGGAGGAATTTGAGAGGAGGACGCGATCGCACCAAGACGGACATCTTGTCTCCATGTAAACATCCGACTTACTCGTATCCTCCGAGAAAGGGTAACTGTAAACGAGCGAAAACGTCAAAGAAGATAAAAAAGAAAAAGATCTACGGATGGAGAGACTCATCTTACGTCGGCGGGAAGTTGATGTCAAACTCCTTGAGTTGAACTTTCCAATCCTTCGGTTCAAGGTCGAAAGAACGAAGCTGAGTTTAAAAAAAATGACGTTAAGTCAATTTTCAGTTGTTGATATTACCATTTATTCTTGGTCTACGTTGTTAGTAAGGCCGCCGTGACCGACTGAAGCTACTAAATTTGCCGACTTAATCGAAAAGTAAAAGGTCAACTATTACGTCATTACATGCTCATAATTGGAATTGTGGTGTAACAATGAGTGCTCGATTTCAAAGACTTTCTTCTCAATCTTGAGAACAACTTCGTCCTTCGACACCTCATTGCTACCTTTGACGTCATCAGCCGAACCGTTTACGACATTATCACGTATTAGTATCCGTATGATTTCGTCATCAGTAGGGGCGCGAACCACTTGCTGCTTTGAACTGGGACAGAGTTTCTACAAAACATTTTGAAAAAAACGAGTTAGAAACTAAAATTTTTAAGTTTTTACACAAATAACTACGTCTACACAATAAAGTTAATGCTTGGATTCATTTTATCTCTCTATTCAAAACGTGATTCCGTCCCGTAGTAAAATATTTCATATTCTTATAGTTGGGAAGCAACAAACAATCACAAATTGCGAGTAATTTTCAAAAATTATGATCACAGATTGCGTATCAGATCAATGGCGGAATAATTCCAAGAAATATTTGAAGGGATTTACATCAATAACTAGATGTAAAGAAACTAAATATTGACTGAACAATGAAATTAACGTTCATAAAAATCGAGCTTATATCCCAACCGTGCTTTAAAAATTCGATATTAATCTGAGCGTTTTGAAAACAAATCAATACGTATTTATTATTAAAAGGCGGAAGTGCTTTGCTCCATGGTTATCTATATTTTGTTAACAACAAGCAAAGCAACACCCTTTGAACATTCTTTATAAGCAGCAGAGAATATTCAAAAAAGTAATTTCCAAATATTTATAACAGTGTACACTAGTGCACTAACAAGCAATACATTCTGAAACGACTAAAAGCTAGTCTTAACCGCTAAACGACTGATCATTCCAGGCGAGAAGTATTTCAAAAAATCGATGTCACCTTTCTTAAGCCAACGTTGAGCACCAGCAACAGCACTAACAGCTCACGCTGCCACCGGTACATGCGTGGTGTTACTCAGTGTCAAAAAATCAAGACACGTCACGTATTACGTATATGCACTGTAAACACTATACAGACTTACAATAACAAACTTTAAACCACTCGAAAAAAATTTGTGTTTTACTCACCAATTTAACTAAATTAAAAAGTACGGGAGCACGCAGTCTGTAAAAAGTGATTGCGGGCGCGGGGGGGAGGAGATATACGAGTGAATAAATAGTCTTGCAAGCAGGAAGCGTGACGTTTTACAATTACGGGTACTTTACTATGTAAATCATCGCCCGTAAAGGCAAGCGTTTATCGCCGGTATTCAGCCATGCATGCATGCTTCAAAGAAGTCCTGAGGTAAATGGATGGTTTTCATACGTAATGATAGGCACTAGATAGAAAGTAGGTGAATTTACGCCCGACAATGTACTGTATGGTTACCTGAACTAACGATTTCACATCCAGTCGAAAATTGAAGTCTCCACAGATAAAGCAAACTCCTTCGTCTGTGGGATACAGCTCTTTCAACCTGACAATTTCAATCGTTAAAATTCGACGTTCTAAATATAACCTGACATATTGACGTGAAAACCTACGACTAAATTCCTGTTCCCGTTCAATGGCGACTCATTCAAGGTTGAATGAAATTTAAAGCCTCTGAAAGCTTAAGGTGCTTTATACCTTTGCATTACGAACTTTAGAGCGCGTTTTCGATAAGATGTGTAGGGCGATGGAGTGCTTTTCATGGACACTAAGTTGCTATCGTCGTGAAACAAATGAATGTTGACGAACTCGATGACTCTAAAAAGCGCAATATACTCTGCCCCGTTATTCATTAACTTCGAAAACAAAGTTAGAAAAACTTCTGTATCTGTGAAAATGAAACTAGTTACTTGTTGTTGATTCTCCAGCGTGCTCTGCTGTATCCTTTCCTTGACCACTTGCACTATTAAAAACATACAAACTATTAAGTTGTTACTTGTTAGGGTTTATGAGCCAGGTGCCATCAGCAAGGCCATGAAGGTTTTGAGAAGCCAAAATTGTTTTTTTAATCTTGCTATCAAACAGCAAGCAAAATGGATTTAGTGACTATAAGTTCTTATCTAGGATATTCAAAAAGGCTCAATTTATTGTTTAATTAACAAATAAAATTAAAATTACTTGCCATTTGTTAACGTTTACACTGGTAAAAAAATTGACGAAGCCTGGAACAAATACTGTTAGTGGTTGTTTTTCATTCAACTTACATCGGGAAAAAAATTTTGTTCAAACTTTTCTTTTTGAATGTTTGGCAAAGAACTTAAATCTTTGGAGACAATTTCTTTTCCAGAAACCTTCACATACTGTTTGTCTGCATAAAATAATGAAACGTATTGGTTTAGTTTACTAAACAGAAAGCATCTTGACACTCGAATGTTATTGCTACCCTACCTGAGTAATCAAACATGGTGACATTTTCCAGCGACTTATGTATGAAATAAAAATTTCCTAATGCCTGTCAAGGAAAATGACATAAAGTGTCAGAAATATGCTAAATATTAGGAGCAGACAACGGCCTTAACTCGCATTTATTCACTAACCGTGTATTGGTCGATATGGTCATAGTCTCCATCAAGATATCCACGAACCACAGAAAAATCAGCAAGTTCATCATGGTCAATGAACTTCCTACAACAAACATGTACTGCATTACTAGGATGAAAGGAAATTTCACAGAGTAATGTAACTTAACGTTTTGTTTATCGCCAATCATAATCACTGGCAATGTTCCCTCTAATTTTTCACGAGTCTGAGCAAACACTCTAACTCCCTGAGCGGTCCCTTGGACCACTGTGAGCAACATCAGACGTGCGCACTTTGGCCATTATTATGCGTTTATTTTATTTTCAATACAGGTTGGATTGTTTTCTTGTGCGCAGCACAGATTTTCTGTGCGCGGAGACCGTGTCAGCAGTGCGCATTTGCGCAGCTTAGAGGGAACATTGACCACTGGCACTTAAACCGCTACCACCCAGAGCAAACAACGATAGTGGTTTGTACCATGGTTGATTGTACTTGTACTGATTGCAGTTTTATGGCGTACATTTTTTATCTTATCAAAATTTTATCTGATTTTTGTTGGCCAGAGTTAATTGACAAAACTCTCTTCATTGTCTGTTGTTTGTGATATTGTTGTAGAGTATAGACCAGGGGTGGGCAAACTTGTTCAATGAAAGAGTCACTTGCGGAAAAATATAAACTCTAGCGAGCCGCAAAATCAGTAATGATGGTCAATTTGGTTATTATATTATTAGTAGTCATTTTGGGATATTACTTTTTAGCTAGAAGACCCATAAAAAACATGTTGGCGAGGCGCACTTTGACAACCTTTGCCATAAATAAAGAAAAAATAGACAGAAACGTTCATAAACGGTACTCTTGGTAGCCTTTACAATTTTTTTGGAATTTTACGATTCGACTAGAAGAGCCACAAAAAACATGCCGGAGAGCCGCAGTTTGCCCATCCCTGGTATAGACAGTCAATTGCAGAGGCTTAATTACCTTGCTGTACCATAAGACTAGTTTACAATTGCAGTTTGCAATCGAGGGCAGCCTACAATTTTATAAATACGGTACATAGGCCGATTCGGGTAAAAATACTACATGAATTTAAATGACACATGGATGGTATTAACAACCTTTTCACAAGTACAATTAAATACCAGTATCTGTCATTACACTTAATCAAAATTACTTGAAAAAAGCATTGACTGGGTCCAGGGAAGACTTATAATCTTTTCCACCTATTTCTTGGCAATGCAGAGCGATGAAATTGGGCTCATGTTTCTTTACAACCTAACAAACAAGCAAAACTGGTTTACATGTGAAAGGTAGTGAGATAAAACTTAACAAAAAATAATTTTTAAGCAAAGGAATTACTCTGAATTGGAGTAACTAAGCCCAAACAAATCGTTCAATGACACCGTATGTACAGCAAAATACAGCAGACCTATATTAGTCAGAATTTCCAAAACAAAAGGCTATGAATACTTGGTACCTTTGTAACTTCCCCAATCCAAGCATCTTGGATTCCCTCCGGCTGCAAAGTAAAAAAGAATTAAATAAAATTCAGCAGCGAAAGGCATTTTCGTGTAACTGTGAAGATAAGACATTATTTTTGGTGAAAACACCACTTACATCTTCAAACAGGGTTCCCACGTTTGCTGTAACGATGAGGCAATTCAGTTTTGGATGATATTTATTCTTGTTGGAGGCCATGTTGGGTTTGGAACGACGAAATCGAAGGCACAGGTTATTTATCAGAGTTGCAAAAGCCTCTGATATCATCGGAATAAGTTCACATTTGGGCTTAGTGCGTTACCATTCAATGGGCCTATATCTGCAATAGCACAACTAAGTTTTAGTTCTTAGGTCTGCTTACAGTAACAAACATGAACATACTTGCCTTTTTAAATACACATAAAATAATTTTTCACTTGAATGGTTTTCATCACCATTGTGTTTTATATCCTTCTGAAACTCAATTAGCTTCAGTATATGCACAATTGCATATTCCCTGCTTTATATAACTATAACAAGAGTTCACAGTGTTTGTTTTGTAATTCTCTCAAATAATTCCTAACATCAACTTGTTGAGTTGGCTACATTGTGATGTCGTACAAGAAATTGGAATTTACTTGGGCTCAAAACTGGGATAAATAAAAATGTGCCCAATACCTGACAAAAAATTTTTATAACTTACTTAACAAACTGTATAACAAATGTTAACAGTCAAAAACAAAGTATACCAGAAGTTGCACAAAACACATTGAAATGGCTTCAGTGCAATTCTTGCCTATGCAAAGCCTGCATCTGTTAAACTATTATTTAATCAAATGAGCTGTTAAAATCACCATTTCTTTCACAAACATCAAGGTCAAATATAAATAGTAGACTTCAACACAAACAATTGTGGTGATGGTTTATAACACGGCAATAAAACAATGGCTACAGTTAATAGATGGGGCACATTCACATACATTCGTCAAAATCCAACATCATGGTCATGTGTAGTTGAATTAGTCAAATAGTGTTTAGATACACACACCACAAGACTGTGGCTCACACAAATTTTATAGACCTATATATATATATATATATAAATAATAGCCTTTAAACTTCTTGTGCTTCACATTTATAGAGCAGAGTAACTGGGTAATATGCCGTACAAGAGAGAGATATTTTGGATCAGGCATGAAAGAGCACAACCACATAAAAATTCAAAACTGACTTGACAATTAGGGAATTGGATAGAGTGGTGCAATTTGCCACCCAAGCGTGCATGCTATTACTAAAATAACTTGATAGATGAACACAAAAACATATGTAATCTGAAGACAAATTATATCAAAGATTAATTATTAGCCACTGAAAAGTTTGAAAGTGTGTCTCTTTTGTACATGCAGCGATGCAAGCACAAAGGTTGTCGGTGTGCAGCTGTGGATGTCAATTCACAATAATGAAACATATCAATACTGGCATGGTTGCAAGCAAGTCAATAGCAAATACACAGTTAGGCCTGTAGTAAAACGAAAAAAATTACAGGACATAAACTGGCAACTGATCAAACAATGTTCGTTTGTGTAAACATTGAAAATCACATCTGACATTAAATATAACACAGCTAAAAGAATGACATACATTTTTTGGAAAGATATGTGTTAGATATATGACAGAGAATTACAGTCAGCAACAAAAAATAAAACATTAAGTGGCTTATAGAATTTAAAACCAAAATGCAAGCAATCAAGCAATCAAAGGTAGGCCTACGTATGTATAGCCTGCATAGGTGGGCAGCACCATGGTATTATAGTAATGAATTACTGTACTGCCGTATTTTTTCAGGGCAGATACAGGTACCGTCAATACTTTCGAATAAAAGGACCGAATCTCTACATCGAATTACTTTTTTCAAAGAATTTTGGTCGGTCCTGGGACTTTTCACGTGATTTTTTCGAAATTTTAACAAATATGTTTTTAAAAATACATTTTACTTAATCCTTAATGCTAATTTTACCATCTGTTGATCTTTTTTAATCTAGAAATGTCAAGCAAAATTACAAGCGATTAACGTCACATATGTTTTGACATGGAGTAACCTTTACCGGTGGCATAATAGCGGCAAAAATTGCATTTGCAGCAGCATCTTTTACATAAAAAGTACTACTCTTTTAAAATACCACCGAATACCGGAACCGTCGGTACATTTTTTGCCAAGTACCGGGACCGTTACCGACGGTACTTTCAAAGAACAAACTGCCCAACTCTGATAGCCTGTAGACCTTGTGCTGTCAGACTGTATTAGGCGGTAGGCGGTATTAGGGCCTAGCCTACACAACAACATTGTCTCAAAAATACACGGCAACTGGGCTAGCAGCCACTAGCTCATTTTGTATCGTATTGTTTATTTTTCGCTAAAACTGTGCAGAGTGAAAGTTAGGATGCTAACCATTGTAGTTATAGCACAACACAACACATGCTCACGACCAATTAACGAGCAGCAAAAAGTGGCAAAGCGTAACGGCTTAAAAAACATGCAAGATAGCAATAATACAATTGTGCTATAAGATGGTGGTTAGCATGGCCACCAAACCGACAAAATAATTCATAAGTTTAACGTAATTGAGAACAAAATAACACAAACAACGAAACATTTTTTCAAATTTCAATATTGACCACACATAAAGAAACTGCACCCGACTCCATATTGTTTTTATGGTTGTGCACTCATATAGCCTACTAGGCCTTGGCTATGCTAGAAGACTGCCGCAATGCCTTAACCCAGAACGTCCACAAACAGTGAGCTCCTGAGCTTCCTTGTCAGTAGACGGAACTGGTGTAAGGCATTTCCCTTCTTCAAAAAATGATTCATATTAACTTGCTTGCGTCACCTAACGGTTTAGTTCTTTTCTTGTGAAGTTTTCAAATTGTTCATAAGACACTAGGCCCAGAAACCAGGGTATTGCCTATAATAAATTAATAATATTACTGTAATATCGGTCCGGTAGCCGAATGGTTCGAGAACTGGCCTCGCAATGAATGTGGCCCAGGTATCGTGTTCGATGACCATTGTAAAACCGCAGTAATAGCTTTGGGCAAGGCATCAATGAAACTTGCTCCTCTACTTCCCATTACCAAAACTGATTTCGCTGACTGAAAATGTGGGGGCGCTTCTTCGTTAGTGGCTTACCCAAATTGGGGGACTTACCAACGTCATAAGGTACCAGAATAAAACCTCTTACAGAAATCTACAGAAACCCTATCTGTTTGTTAATCAAAACGATTCGCCTTGACTTGGACTTGCGTTGTTAGTAACTTGACTTGTGTCACGACCGTGGCGTACAGTTCCACCTGTGTTTTGTAATTAATCAGTTACTTTATTGTAATCAGTGTCGTATAATCGGTATGCGCATTTTCGGATTCTTTAAAAAAGCCCGAGCTGATACAGAAGACGCACAGTGTTAAGTACCGAATAAAGTACGGTTAGATTTTAATTAGCCTATATTCCTGTATCACGCAAGGTCAGCATTTTTGCCGCCTGTGAGGCTGAGGTGAACATAACCCTTCCAGGTAAATAAATTCTTCCGTTTCCCACCTTCTGAAATATGTTACACGACCATTAACACTTGTTTTCATCGCTGCTACGTCATACACGACACGGCGTTAGTTGCTTTATAAGAGCAAATTGAAATAGAAATTTGGAATTTTTGTTTTTCATTAATTGCCAACTGGTTAATGAACTTGCAGTTTCCCACGGCCATTGTGTAGGTAACAAATTGCATATTCAATTGGCCATCGTGTGGTCAGTTAAGCGTCATTTATTGTTACGAATATTCAGCGGTAATTTATGTTACAACAACTTTCGTTGTCTTGGTAACGGAAATAGTATATCACAGCATATCACGGAAATAGTGCAGTTGCATGGAGAGTTTGTTGTGCTGTCGTCAACATGTTGTGGCGTTGTGCTTCGCCGGAAAACGATCGTCCGGCGTCGTGCGTGAGTCGCTATCGTGAGTTGACTTGGTTGGGGATTGGTCAGACAGTATGTTCTTTATTTGCATGAAAAAGCGCGAATGAACGATATTTATTAATGGTTTATTTACATGAAAAATGCGCAGTATTATAATGGTTCACATAAGAAAAGCATAGATTATTTCAGCATATACCTAAAACTCTTTGTCGACGTTCGGGAGTGAAACAAGGTGATATTTTTTTGTTCAACCGAATTGATGTTATGATGCGGGCGTAAGATTCCCAGTTACCTTACTGGGCTTGACGATGAGCAAACACCCACGTTTTAATTGGGTGAGTCGTATCTTTAGCGGAAGCTAACTTAGGAATGAATACGTTTTAGGCTCTGAATACTTTTACAGTTTGATGAATGAGAGTTGTACACAAAGGGCAGGTGTTCACTTTGGCGACATAAGCTACACAAGCGCACAAATGTACCCATGGTAAAATAAGACAGTTTAGTGTATGAATGAAACATACACGTCATACAGTATAACACATTCTAGTTTCCCCCCCACTAGTATTAATTCAGCTACAACCTAGTCGTTTCTTCTACAATTTAATTATGTGAAGTTTCTCATAGGTTATTAAAAGATATGGTTCGCAGCATTCTTTTGATTCGTTGAACGGCGGTGGCATTGACTGGGTTGAATATAGTTGGTCTTCTCAAATTGGGGAACCTTGAAAATATGCCGAAAACGAAATCTTCGCCTTTTTGCTGTGGTAGATATTCTCAGAGGAAGAACCTCTTAGCGTGCTCTCGCCTTGCTTTGTCTACGGGATCCCAGTCCATTTCCAACCGTCTGTTGCAGAACCAACTCTTCTCACGATCTCGCATTCCTGTATAATACCAGCCTGCTTCAGCGATGTTAGTTGAAACTTACGTTTACTTGGTAAACGGTCTAGTTTTCTAAGTCACGAAGAAACGTTATAGGGCGGGTTCCCTTTCCCACTTGTGTTGGAGTGTTGTGGGGAACAGCAGGGAATGCTACTAGTCTGTTTCTTTGTCCGGAATACCTATATACACTGTAAATGAAAAAAGTGGCTTTGTGGGGTGGATTGTATGCTTTCCGCCTTTCATTTTCACAATAAAGATGGAATTTTGAAGTAAGGGACTTTGTCATCATTTTTTCACTTGTCGTCGAAATTCTCTTTCTCCTTTTTTCTCTTCTGCAGCTGAAGCTCTCTCACTTTAATATTGTCGTGGAGGTGCTGTACCGTATATAGTGGGAACTCTATATAGACTATTTCAGAGGCTTATTATACTTTTTCTCCAGTGCAGATTTTCCTATACGTACCATTAAGCGCAGGCGTAGCTTACAATAAAATAAATGCGATATATGGTTTACTGTGGTATTGTGCGGAGGCACCGTTTGCGGAAGTATCAATATGACAAAAATTTCCACAAAGGAGCTTTATTTTTAAAACATCTTCACGAAAATGCGGAAAGTTTTAAAAAAGGAACTGACGTAACAGAATTTTTTAAAATCACAATATCACCGATATATAACTATAGTGCTGGTTAATTCCAAAAGCAATAATGTCACCGTCTAAAAATACAATAAATTTCGAACTAAATGACTTAAGAATCCATTTTAACAACAAAGTGTAACTACATACTCTATAACAAAAGGCTGGTACCGGTAAATCACCTTAAATGGCTGACACGTTATGCATGCTTTGCGACGACAAAATAAATAAAAAATAAATAAATAAATAAATAGAGAAATAAATAAATAAATAATCAAATAAATGCAAATAAAAAGATATTGTACACTAAAATATAAAAAGTAGCCAACAGAAAAATAAAAATATGATATACTTGCGCTACGCTGTGCCAAAGACAACGCTTAATCAATAAATATATCATCAAATCGTTTTATAAGTAATGAAAAATCAAGGAAAAATATGTCAGAAACTGAGCAAAAACAGCTTAAGCAAGCAAGCAACCAAGCAGCTGATCAAAATAAATCACGAAATCCTAACTCCTTTTGCAAGACGCACCTAACGTGGACTTATAAAGATACGTCATCATTCGTAAAGAATATAAGAAAATAAATACTAGACAAATAAACATAGATCTGTGCTGAAAATATAAAACTGCAGCCGTTTTTTGCCGTGTGATTAACTTAACGAAAACAAAAAAATTTACTTTTTTAAAAAGCAATTGCGCAGTTACTCTATGATGAAGGCAAACTTTTCGACAAAAGTTACATCTCCTTTCACAATATTTCCTGTTCAATGCAGAGTTAATTGTATTCCACCACGTTTCCTACGTTCTACGATCCAATGCAGCAACTAGTACATGTTGATGTTTGACACAATCACACGCATCGCTGTATTCACATTGTTCAGCTGGTCCTGTTCGTTTTCCTTCTATTTGAAGCTTTTTTTGAAAGCGATTTTCGAAGAACGCAATTGCAGCTAACAGGCAAAGACAGCCTAACAAATCCCTTTCCATCTCGCAATTCGTACTCCCGCTCACGCGTGACATGTACGCTTTGGTATCCAGAGAGTTTTTTCGGTCTTTTAAACTTAGTGCTCTTTTTTAGATTGTAGCAGGACCGGTCACATAGCACCAAGGAGATGTCGGGTTTTAACAGGTTGTCACATTGAATAAAAATATAATTCCAACGAGCTACAGCTGCTTTGGTTTGATGGTCTTCAGAGGATATTATTGTATTATTCTCATCAGTCAAGAGGTAGCATTTGCTGTCGATGAGAAACCTGTGCAAAACCGTAACATCGATATTATGCCGTTGAAATATTTCATTGTTCATTTAATTTTACGATATATCTTTGAACAACTCACTCTCTATCGCTTTTGTTCGTCATGTCGGTTCTCTTATTGAGCAGCTTTTTCAATTTTCGCTGGCCAATTTCTGGGTCATCGGCAGAAATGGAGGTAGCAATCAATAAAAGTAAAAATGCCTGAAAAACGGATTCACGTCAATGAAATAGTCAGGGTTTGCGGTCGAGGGTATGACGTTAGGTGAATAACAAGGGTATATAAAATGTTGAAAAAATTTATTTAGTAGGTCGCGACTTCCCAGCGATTTTCCCCCTGGATTATACCGTAACGAAAACGAAAATCTTTTTTTTTTAAATAGCCATTACACAATTACGCAATTACACAGTTGTAACGCGACCTTTGTTTTTGGAATCACATTGTGCCTATAATCTCACGCTCTACTAATTTCAATACGCTCCTTGCTCACAAAATATGCGGGAATTCCCCTTTCTATAGCAAAGCCTATTGTTTGTGTTCTTTTATAAGAACATTGTGATCGTGACGACATGAGCCAATGGGTGGAACACCTGGATTAGACTTAAGTTGCTTCGTCATAATCGACCAAAACAGTCGTCATTAATATGAGGAACAACCCATTTGGTGTTGTAAGCGTATTTTTTGTATTGCGTATCGCACAAGAACGTATCTTTGAAATAAAGAGCTACTTTGTCATGTAAATAAAGAAACTATGACCAAAGTACACAAAAAGATATCTATTAGTGTATTGCGTTATAGCTCAACTTATTTGATGACACTCAAAACTATTTTTTTATCTACGATATAAAAGATTGGCATATGCATTGTTCCGCTAAAAACAGACTTTGCTTGACCCCAGATGGAATCCTATTGAACAAACAAACGCTTGTTGCTGGTGTCAGCAAAATATAATTTATATTAGCATTCTTTTCAAACACTTTTTCTAAATTAATTCTAAACTCTAAATGGTTTTGAATCTTTTTCTATGAAGGTATATAGTATATAGTATATACTAATAAAAATCTTATAAAAAGGTAATCCTACTAGTTTGTTAGGAGTTCGCAAATCTAAAAACTAAATTCTTACCTTTAGCAAATTCATGCTGACTTTAAGTATTTCTGAACTTGCGAGGGTAAAATCTTTCCTTGAAAAACTTTTTCTTTCCTCTGATGATGGTCTCATGAGGTTGTGGAGCTGTATGATATCTAACCCTTCGAGGCATCCCTTATATCGACTCTACCTGATGACAAAAATGCCTTTGCGTTGCACTGGTTTCTTCCAAGAAACTAAAATCCTGCCCACCTGATATCTTTCTCTTCCCAGCGCAACTGGTTATTCCTCTCCAGACTTTTACGTCATGCCGGAAAGTACAGCTCATGAGGTCCCCTAATGGTCAAAGCCAGGAACGACAGATTTTTATCCGGTCGCAATAGACGGGGCGTAATTTCCAGGGTAACACGTTGAGTTTGATTTTTTTTTAATGTTTTGTTTGTCCACTACTTAAATTAATTATCAAAGGCTAAAGTACGCAATGCAGTTACTTAAGGTAACCTAGAAAGGTTCTTAAAAGAGATCGCTGAACAAGTTTCACGCAACTCCCTAGTGGTGATTCCCCACTTTCGTTGCTGTCGCAATACATTTCGGTACACCAGCTTTTTTGTATTTCGCTCGAGTTCAAAGCTACGTAAAGTAGTAAGAGGAACTCTGTTTGTCTGCTGGGCTTTTCTCGATATATGTTACTATAAGCACAATTTGCAAACAAAACCACTTGTTTTACTTCATGTGTTAAATGGACCACATTTTCGCCTACGCATTTTCGCGACTTGATTAATGTTGCCGGCGTTTATCGTTTGCACTTGGTGGAAAATTTTTGGAAGAAATACGTTCCTCTTCGGAATAAAAGAAAACCCGTTAGAGGGAGTTTTAAAGGGAAAAATATGGACATTTACCTGTTCAGAAAAAAGCATATACTGTATGCTTCAAGATATGGCGCAACGATAACACAGGACTTTGGGACTCTAACTCACTCTTTACGTCAAATTAATTATCGTCGCAGAGAGTAAACACAGTGTTAATTTCTAACAAACAAACCAATGAAATTTCCCAGGAACGTCGACAGATGACGCTAAAGGCAAACACATATAAACGTGATAAAAGTCGGCACGCGCAATTTCAAGTTTTTGTCCTTTGCCCCGAATACACCAACAACGCGCCGCCGCCTACGTTATTATGAGCTACACATATATCATATAGGACTATTCGAGTGCTTCGTTTTCAAATTGACTTTTTTAAATTGTCACATTTTCAAAGTGATTTTCTGGCTCAAATGTGTCCTCTATTTATTTTATTTTAATCTTAATCTGTAACTGCACGTCTTTCAATAACAACGCACTGTGTGAACTGATTTGGAAGAAAAGTCGTCATTATTTGCAAACTTTGTTTTATCATTTCACAGCTGATAGAAAGCTCTTCTTTTTAACGATTGCGTTTCTGAGTTGTGAGAAAAATTGCTAATAGGGCAGTGAAACTGTAGTGCAGTGGACTACTACTACTCGTGGTTTTAGGAAAATAATTGGAGGTTTTCACATTGATTTTCAGTGTCCCCTGTTGGAAGAATCTGGTCGAAGAATGGTGAGCGAAAAGAAAAAGGTAACTCACCAAAAATTGTTTCAACGAGTTCTAGGATATTAGCGCTCAATTTTAACTCGGTTTAAGTAATTCTTGTAAATTTCCACGATTTATTGTGAATACCTTTTATTGGTCGTTGCGTACTTACTTATATATATATACATTTAGGCTATATATTTTCAGTTTCGATTTATAGAAATGTTTATAGGCCAAAGTTCTATGTTGTTGTTGGTTGAGGTAACACACCATTACGTAAAAAGATGGGAGAAAATGGTTTCTTTTATTATATTTAAATTGTAGAAAAATGTAATGTATAGTATGTTGATGCGTGACTAAAATTTAAAGAAACTGTAATAACTATACTTTCCTAGTTCATTGTGTGATTGTAACAATGTTGCATGCGTTATTAATTTTGTTGGTAACAACGAAGAAACACAGTTATTAACGGTATATGGTCTACTTTTGAGTCTTGACACTCGGTCAGTCTGACAGTGGTAGACATTTCCACTTGAAGGGGATTCCCGAAATTTTTTTATTTACTCTTGAATGAATATGAGGTAATGGTCTTTACGTGTAGATTTCATTGTTAAAGAGACCGAAATTAATATTCCAGTTAATATGGTTTACCCTTATACATCTGTTTATGTAAATAATGGTGAAATTTTCTAAAATAGAAACATTACCTCTGGCAGAAAATCAAGATGGCGTAAACGCCATTGACGGCGACGTGTTATACCAATCACTTTTAGGGACCTTGATTACGGTTAAAAAAAGGCCAAACCTGAAGTAAAAAGGTCAGCAAATTCTAACTTATAAATTAGGTGAAATATATATGATAAGAAATATATATGCTTGAAGTTTTCAAAATAAACCTAAACGTATATTTTGAAAGTATAAACAAAGGACTAAAAACAGCAATATAGATTTAGTAAAGAGCGACATACAATACCGGAAAAAACACTTTCTTGGAATGAAACTTATTCTATGGCAAGACCTCGAAAACATTGCTCTTCTTTTGAACAGTATAGTTTGTTTTTTTCCAGCTATACGGGGAACCGGCTATGCTTCTGCCAAGGAGTACGTTATGAGGTTTTGTTTGTCTGTCACTGTTTTGTTTCTCGGTCAGTATAGAAATAGAACAATTACTCCAAAACCTGTTATCCGATTTCAGGATTGTGAAGGCGATTCCAAATAAACACACTATAGCAGACAATGATTGTGATTAAGAAAAGAAGAAACTGATCCGTTTGTTTTGATTTTTCTAATTTTTTTTGTGTTTGAAATGCAACAAAACTTTAGCGTTAAGACAATAATAAAAAATTAAAGGAAAAATTACGGAGACAAAAATGAATTAAGACAATAATACAATTGTTAGAGATACCGAATGCAAACGATTTACTGTAGTTGACTTTAAAAAGTATACATATTATATATTTATAGTATTTATATAGTATAAATATACTATATAGCCTATACTATAAATATATATATATATAAATAGTTACAAAATATTTCATGGTGTCTTGAAAAGTTTAAAAAACTTCAAAACTCAACAGAATGCTTTGTCTGCTGCAAGTATAAAATGGTACAAAGTCCTCGATCGTTTGAACTTCTTTAAACGAAACCTATATGTCAGCATTGTAACCACCTATACAGAGTACTACAGCTTATACAATGCGTCGCAAATGAGTTTCGTAACATGAAGTTGCTTTTTCATCGATCACCCAAGGAAACTTGAGATGTAAGCTGTACATCTGTATATAGGTGTTTGTCAGCGCAGTGAAAACGAAAGTTGAAGTATAAAAGTGCCAGTATTAAGATATATATAACTTTGCGCAGATCCTTGCAACTACACATTATTAATAGTAGCGCGTTGCATCAAGATTTAATTTTGCCAAAGTCATCGCTTTTTATTAAATGATTACGTATAATCTATAAGAGACATGTGCATTTTGCATCCTACATATCTTTTAAATGCGGTCTCGGCAATAGTTAGAACAATAAGAGATTAAACATTGAAAAAAATTCTAAGAAATCAGACAAAGGTCTAATTTCTACTCCGGTCCTCTGAAATCTTTATTACTCTCAACACACTTGCATGCACTTTTTAAAAGTTGACGGCACATCTCACAATGTATATAAATAGAGAAAGTAATATGGAGCACTAAAACTATATTTTGATTTGTTTCAATGAAATATTTTTGCTTGTTTATTTATTTACATTGTTTTTGCAAATATTTTTGCACAATTGGTGAACATTTTTCTCATTGTTCGCAAAAACAGTTTGAAGTTAACGTTTCTTGAAATTGTTATAGAACTATTCTGCATTGTTGGTATTTTGAGCGGGTCTCGTTCGCATCATTTCCCGACTCACTCTATGCTGGAATAAGATGAAACCTTATCAACATCAAAATGCAGGTTGCGCAAAAAATACGAGTTTTCATTGCATGTCGTGATGTGTTCCAATTTTTCAGTCACCCTTATGTTACAATTGCAACAGAAAATTCTTGCTTTCGATGCCAGGCTATCTTCCCACATTCCCGGTGGATCGCGACACCATCAGTAAAACCCAAGAAATCAATTTATTTTATTAAACAACCCCCACCACCAAAACCAAACCGAACTTCTTAAATCACTTAACAACGGCTCGAGCATGAGTAAAATGTAAAAGGTGAGGTTTTAAGATATTTATAAGATAAGAACGCACAGAACGTGAGATAAACAACGATAATCGCAATTGATCAACTAAAACCAAAACACCGTGAAGTAATCATCGCATATCAAGTAGAGAATTAACACACCATAAAAACGGTAAAAAATAGGATACTATAAATAACACGTCACATATTTTCGTTACACAATGAACATTTTTTAAACGGTGTTTTTATCTGTAAAACGAACGTTCCGGTCACGTATATAGTTACGCTTTAACACATCGGTTGTAAAGCATTGGTCTATTCTACAGCATGTATTGACTATACTGCTTTGTCCAGTAACCTATTCTAAGATCTACCCTGCATTCTGTTGAAAATTTGTAGTCGAACTTGAAAGCTTGGCCAACACTTGTCACAAGATTTTTGCATACGGAAAATCTTTGTTACGCAACCCTACCAGACTTTTACTCGCTGACGACAAACAGGCTGAAAAAACATAGAAAAAAACATACAAATAGAAATATTTACCTTATAATATTAGAACATCCTATAAAACTAACATTAAACGTTATATGATAAATATCGATGTGTCAAAGTTGTAAATTTACAGTACTTTATAGCTTTTTTGGCACTTTTTAAATGATTTTCAGGTGAAGGTACCGGTAAGAGCCTATATATGGTATAACACAAAGCACCAACTGCAAGTACATCTAAAGTTTTTTTATTTTAAGAATTTACCTTAACATCAACGGCAAACGAATAAAACATTTGAAAGAAAAAGTACGTAAAAAATAACGTAGTGTAACAGGGTATATGTTGAAGAGAAAAAGTTTGTTGTGCGTTACGAATAGAACTCAGCATTTGTATATCGCGTTACAACAGCAATTGTATAGTTATTTGAAGTTAATTATAAAACATACAGTAAAAGAAAAGATAGAAAATGACCAAGAAAAATACTTGCACAAGCGATAAATAAATTTGCTTTTTTAAGACAAGTCGATACTGTATATAGGGATAGCCAAAAGTTGCAATGGCTGAGCAGCCAACTAGTATAGTGTAAGAATGAATTAAGTTTGTCACGGTCTATTGCGCTTCTTGTTTCTTCTTTTAGAATGATTTTTTGATCCCAGTCCTACTTTTTTTTTCTTGTTTCTCGCTTTTTTCTTTTTGTTGTGAACGCATGTATATCCGACCGGCAGCTCGAGTTCAAGCTCAACAGAACTATTGTTGGACTGTCTCACTTTGAAGGTTCTTTTGCAAGTGATCGGCTCAGCTTTGTAAGATTTTAAAACTTTTGTTTTTCCACGACGCCCTTTGGAGTAAGAGCAATCATTTCCATCGTAACTTGCAAACCAAATTGCATCGGGGTCGAAGAACTTGCATAATACGTACGCACTGCGCCATCCGGGGACGTGTATTTCATTGTCGATAATTAGCCCCGATTCGCAGTATCTACTTATATTGCTGAATGAAAAATATACCTTGCATTTAATTAAAAATCACTGCATGCCTTTACTAATCGAAGATTGGTGTAATTTTTGTTTTTATATTTTTACAATTTCTTCACACACTACAATTTTATTTAGTGACCTTTTTTATAAGTTGTATTCCATTACTTGTTACGCAGAATTACAATGAAAGAGTTACCTTTTAGCGCTTGGATCTTCAATAACGTTGATTAGTTTTTCTTTAACAGAAATATCAGGTGATACACTTCCAGCAAAACATGTGAAATCCAACTTCAAGCCATAAATCAGTAGAAAGGTCTGCAAAAATAAAACAACGGTTTACACCAACCGTTATAAAACCTTCCATTTAAACCTTTTCTTTTCCAGAAATCTTTCTTTTAAATGTTTAAAAAGATACTAAGAGTTATTTTTTAAGGACTAACCAACAAAATTCCTTGCACTGACATCATATTATCTTCACCAACCAGTTGAACGAGAAACGTCGATAAAAAAGTAATCAAAAAGTTTTAAGCATTAGCACTGAATGTTAACTTGGTTCAATTGGCGTTTGTGGATTCCAGAGCTAATTGTGAGAATCCTATAGGCCGCTGCATACTTTTATATCTTTAGTTGCAGAGGAACTAAAGACGGACGTTTTATATCGGTAATGGTTGAGAGAACATATGTTTTTCTATCAATACATTCAGCATGAAACAACGTTTGAAAAAAATAAGGGAAAGTTATTTCGTTAATAATAACGTATATTCAAATTGGTGAATGTAAAAACACTTTCGTAAATTGACGTATGACAAAGAGTCAAAGAAACTAGTTGTTTCTTTTCTTGGATGCTGAGGTAACCTGTGCAAACAATACTGAATACCGTAAAACTTTTCTTGCTGGTATAATAGAATAAAAAACGCAGTTTTATATGGTTTCTGGACTATACTTCTGACATTCCGTCATCGGTCAAGAATTGATTGTTCAAGTGGATTGTTGAATTTATGATATTCAAATTATTATTTACGTATGAATATGAGGTAGTGCATTTCTTTTGTGTATTGTTTAAAATTTCGATTGTTAAAAGGGATGGGAATTTTCTACCACATTAGATCTAAAGACTATATCTGTTCATATGTCCTCTACACAAATAAAGAAAGTTATTGTTTCCCAAAATTACCGAAACTTTCTCCCTTAGAGAAGAAAAAGAACAAAATTCTACCTCTCCCTCAATTAATTAAATATGACTCAGAGTCATATATGGTGATGTATAAATCAATCGACCATTGATGAATGATGATGGATTTAAAAAAGGTTACGATTTATACAAAAAAGCAAACAAAATTGAAAATTGAATCGCACAGTTTCCACCTTGTAATTTTGAATACGAAAGTGATACAGTTTAAAGCTATTGTTTTCTCGGTAATAGTGAAAAAGTGTGTGAGTAAAAACACAAAAATATACAAAACAGGAATCAGTCCTCTGTCTTTCCTTAAAGTCATCCAGCTTGCATAACCTCAACAACAACATTACAGCCATAAAAGGAAGGGTCTTTCTTTTTTCAAGTTCTTACAAATCACGTGATCGTTTGTCCAATGAGTAACGTTTCCACGTGTGTCTTGTATTATCTAATAATTTAATGTCTTTAAGCCTTGATAGTGATATTTGACCATTACGTTTCGGTTTCCTGCAGGAAAGAAAGAAACCATTTAACAACGAGCATATGAACATAGAATTGAGAGAATAACTATACTTACGTTGTTTGTTACTATTTGGTAACATTTTTTGCAAACCAAGCCCAATGTACATTAGAACATTGTATAGCAATACATTCACATTAACACATTAGCGATATGCGCTTGGTGATGCTCGACACATGTAGTAACGATACTTTACCATTACAATATTTACTTTTATAAGAACATGAGGTAACGTAGTATTTTACCGATCGTTTAACCAGCCCATTGTTAACATGACGGAAGTTTTCTGCTAAGATATACGATATATTCACTTATATACGAGCGCATGTGTAAATATGGGTGCTGTCGTATTAATGTATAGCTTTTCTCA